>NC_090373.1:179885747-181135747 GCF_036365525.1 Heterodontus francisci
GCCTTTCATACCCTTAGCATATTTGAAAGTGCTTTAAAACCAATGAAATACTTTTTTTCTTTGAAGTGAAGGTACTTTTCTAATGTTGGAAATACTGAAGCCAATTTGTCCACAATTTGCACGTACGGTAATGTAGTGGTTATGTTACTGGACTAGTAGTACAGAGGCTGGAATTAATGCTTGGGAGACATGAGCTTCAATCTCACCACAGCAGTTAGGGAATTTAAATTCAATTAATTAAATGAATCTGGAATTATAAGACAATATCAGTATTGGTGACCATAAAACTACTCTTTGTCATAAAGAGACGATGGCATAGCAGTAATGTCACTGGACTAGTCATTCAGAGGCCCAGAGTAATGCCCAGGGGACAACGGTTCAAATTTGAAATTTAAATTCAATTAACTAATAAAAGAAAATCTGGAATTGAAAACTAGTCTTAATCATGGTGCGATGAAACTATCTTTGATTGTTGTAAAATCCCATCGAGTTCACTAATGTCCTTTAGGGAAGGAAATCTGCCATCCTTACCTGGTCTGGCCTACATGTGACTCCAGACCCACAGAAATGTACTTGACTCTTAATTGCCCTCTGAAACGTCCTATAAAGCTACTCAGTTGTCAAGGGCAATTAGGGATGGGCAACAAATGCTGGCATTGCCAGGGACGCCCACATGCCATGTAAGAAAAAAAAAACATCTGGTTTGCGGATGTCCTTTAGCAAAAGAAATCAGTTGTCCTTACCTGTTCTGGTTGATATGGGACTCCAGTTGCACAGCAATATGATTGACTCTTAACCGCCCTCTAAAATAACGTAGCAACACACTCAGTTGTATTTGAGCAGGTTCACCATCACCTTCTCGGAGGCAGTTAGGGACAGGCAATAAATACTGACCTTGCCAAAAATGCCCACATCACGTGAATGATTCTTCAAACGGCAGTGAGATAATGACCAGCTAATCTGTTTTAATTCTGTGATTGAAGGGATGATCCGGCAAGGCTGGGGACTTGAAAACCCTGCTGCTTGTAATGGCAGGGCCTCATTTAAATAACCTGTTGCAGTCTTCCACCCTACAACTCACATTGACAGTCTGGCCGGTGTGTGGAAGGGCAAATAAGCAGCAAGAGGCCACACAGTGATCCCCAGCAGTTAGTGTGAGGATTTGCTGCATCGGGGGCATGGGGTTGGGGTCAGTAGGGGAGGTGTGTTGTCACAATCGGGGAGTGGGGAAGGAATCTGGTTCCGATCGGAGAGAGGGGAGGGTAGGCTATGCAAGGGAAGCCCAAGACTTCTATGTGAGGCTTGTTTGAGCCCTTCCTTGCCCACAAGGAAACCTAAAAAATAAGTTTATAACTTACCTTCTGGGCCTCTTTTAGCCTGGGATCTGGCTCCCAGCAGGTGTTGCCTGACTGGTGAGCCGAGATTACACCCTGTTCAGAGCTCAGGTTGGAAATGCAGATCAGGTCCTAATAACATCATTAGATCTGACCTGCATATTAAAAATAGGACCTTGGTGGGAATTTTATGTTCTCACCCGGGCGGATTTGGAGGTGGGGAGAGCATAAAATCGGGTGCGATTGTGACAGGGGGAGTTCCCACCACCATCCCACCTCCGTCCAAATTTAATCCAGGGTGGGAAGACCTATGAATGGCCTTCCTGCCCTACTGCCATTGAGGCCCTTAACAGGGTCATTAATCCCCCCCCCCCCCACCACAGTTTCCTTCCCGTCAGTGTCCTGCTCGCCTGCTCAAACGGCGAGTTAATATGGGGACACAGCGGAATGGAAGCTGGACCGATAGGTGTAACTAACTCCCATTATTTTAAGTACCCCACCTGACCTCGTTTCTGCCAGGTAGGGGCAGTTAAAATCAGGGTCCTGTCTTTGGTAAACCAGATAAGAGATGAGAGTCCAGTGCAAAGGGACCCAGCAAAGTCTGCCTTTTCGTCCCACATTTCAGGAGAGCTGAGTAGCTGACTCAACCTTTGGTCATCAAAACTATTACTAATGGATTCACAAAACACATTCCACAAATGGTGGTACAGTCTATCACCACTGTGAAAAAGCAAATACATCTGTTAAGACAGCAACCAGAAATATATTTATTAAATATCAAAAATATGCTTTTAATAAAAATGTACTGCTTGGAAATTCAAGCACCCCATCTACCCAAAGGTGAAGTGGGAAATGTCACAAGTATTTTATCATTTCTAAAGTTCTTTTGAATCAGTCCTCCCTACAATACATTTCTTACTACACCTTTGGGAAAATGGCGAGTTTGAATTTCCAAGCACTGCAAGAGAATTTTCAATGTAAAAAATCGAATAATAGCTTTCTATATTTTTGGAAAAAATCTAGATCCGGTGTGTTCAATTGCTTTGTCTTTACAGGCTACAAGAGGTTTCTACCTCGGAGCCTCTGAGGTCACATATATCTTAAAGCAGCATTCTCATTAATGTGCATATATCTCAACATAGATGCTAACAGAGTTTACTGCTTTGAGTTAGGTTTTATCCTCTATTCAGCCAACAACGCTGAGTAGCAACTTCCAAACCCTCCAGGCCCATGAAATTCAAATGTGACAGACCAGTGAACAAAAAATATAAGTGCATGTAGGACTGAGCTGGCTGGACTTTGAACCACTGATTGTTGAGGCTCAGTGTCTACAAGATGCCTTCTACAAGATGCACTGCAGCAATTCGCCAAGGCTTCTTCAACAACAACACCTGTCAAACTCCAACCTCTATCACTGAGAAGAACAAGGGCAGCAGACACTTGGGACCCTGTGAGTTTCCCTTCAAGTCGCAAACCATGCTGACTTGGAAATATATTGCTGTTCCTTCATCATTGTTGGGTCAAACTCCTGGAATTCCTTCTCGAGCAGCACTGTGGATGTAGCTACACCAGACGGAGTGCAGTGATTCAAAGAGGCAGCTCATCACCACCTTCTCGAAGGCAATTAGGGATGGGCAATAAATGTTACCCTTGCCAGCGACGTCCATATTCCATGAATGAATTAAAAAAAATTCTTGGTCTAGACATTTATAAAACTTATTTATCATTTTGTGGGTGTGTTAGCAAATATGTTCAAGGGAGGCAGTGGTGTAGTGGTAATGTCATTGGACTAGTAAGCTAGAGGCCCGGGTTAATGCTCTGGGGGCATGCGTCGGAATCCTACAGCAGATGGTGAAATTTGAATTCAATTCATAAATCTGGAATTAAAAGCTAGTCTAATGGTGACCATGAAACCATTATCAATTGTCCTTTGGGGAACTCCTTTAGGAAATGAAATCTGTCGTCCTTACCTGGTCTGGCCTACACATGATTCCACAGGAATGTGGTTGACTCCTAGATGCCCTCTGAAATGGCCTAGCAAGCCATTCAGTTTATCAAACAGCTACTAAGTCTAAGAAAAGGAATGAAACTGGATGGACCACCCGACATCGACCTAGGCACTGGAAATGACAATGGCAAACCCAGTCCTGTTGGCCTTGTAAAGTCCTCTTTACTAACATCTGGGGGCTTGTGCCAAAATTGGGAGAGCTGTCCCGTCAAGCAACAGCCTGACATAGTCATATTCAAGGAATCACACCTTACAGACAATGTACCTGACATTATCACCATCCCTGGTTATGTCCTGTCCCACTGGCAGGACAGATCCACCAGTGGTGTACAGTTAGGAGGGAATTGCCCTGAGAGTCCTAACATTGACCCGGGACCCCATGAAGTCTCATAGCATTAGGTCAAACGTGGGCAAGGAAACTTCCTGCTGATTACCACCTACCGGTCCCCCTTGGCTAATGAATCAGAGCTACTCCATGATGAACACCAATTGGAAGAAGCACTGAGGGTAGCAAGGGCAGTCTGGGTGGGGGATTTCAATGGAATAGATACTGTTCTCTGCAGCAAAGATAGAGAGTCCTGAAGGCTGTGTTGCCTATCTGGTGCCAAGGTTAGGGACATCTCTTCTGGGCTGGAGAGGAACTTGGAGTGGGAGGGAAAAGATCCAGTTGTCGTACTCCACGTAGGTACCAACGACATAGGTAGGACTAGAAAAGAGGTTCTGCTGAGGGACTATGAGCAGCTCGGGGCCAAATGAAAAAGCAGAACCACAAAGGTAATAATCATTGGATTACTACCTGAGCCACGTGCTCATTAGCATAAGGTAAATAAGATTAGAGAGGTAAATGTGTGGCTCAAAGATTGGTGTGGGAGAAATGGTTCCGATTCATGGGACACTGGCACCAGTACTGGGGAAAGAGAGAGCTGTTCCGTTGGGATGAGCTTCACTTCAACCAGTGTCCTGGCGAATCATATAACTAGGGCTGTAGATAAGGCTTTAAACTAAATAGTGCAGGGGAGGGTTCAATTGAAAGGAAGTTTAAAAAGTTGAAAAGTAACGGGAGAGCAGAGGTGCAGGGTAGTGAAGGAACATACATTAATCAAAGAGTGATGGGAAGGGACAGAGAATACAAGCACAAGAGTACAGCAGAAATTAGAACCAGAGTAGGTAAAAAGTCAAAGCTTAAGGCTCTTTGTCTGAATACACGTAGCATTTGTAACAAGATAGATGAGCTGACGGCACAGATAGAAATAAATGAATATGATTTGATAGCTATCACTGAGACGTGGTTGCAGGATGACCAGGACTAGAATCTAAATTTATTTATTTAGAGACACAGCACTGAAACAGGCCCTTCGGCCCACCGAGTCTGTGCCGACCAAGAACCACCCATTTATACTAACCCTACAATCATCCCATATTCCCTACCACCTACCTACACTAGGGGCAATTTACAATGGCCAATTTACCTATCACCTGCAAGTCTTTGGCAGTGGGAGGAAACCGGAGCACCTGGCAAAAACCCACGCGGTCACAGGGAGAACTTGCAAACTCTGCACAGGCAGTATCCAGAATTGAACCCGGGTCCCTGGAGCTGTGAGACTGCTAACCACTGCGCCAGTGTGCCGCCCAAGGATATTCAACGTTCTGGAAGAATAGGCAGAAAGGAAAAGGAGGTGGGGTAGCTTTTCTATTAGTAATGATATAGTTGTAATCGATCATGTTGTAGAATCAGTTTGGGTGGAAATAAGGAATAGCAAGGGAAAGAAATCACGGGTGGGAGTGGTCTACAGGTCCCCGAAGAGTTGCCTTCCTGTAGGACAAGATATTAATCAGGAAATAATGGAGGCGTGTAAGAACGGTACTGCAATTATCATGGGTGATTTTAATCTGCATATAGACTGGACAAATCAAATTGGCAAGGATAGCAGGGAAGACGAATTTGTAGAGTGCCTCAGGGATTGTTACTTAGAGCAATATGTTGCAGAACCTACCAGGGAACAGGCTATTTTAGATTTGATATTGTGTAACGAGGTAGGATTAGTAAGAGATCTCATAGTTAAGGATCCTTTAGGGGGAAGCAATCATAACATGATAGAATTTCAAATTCAGTTTGAGGGTGAGCAACTCGGGTCTCAAACCAGCGTCTTCAACTTAAACAAGGGCAATTACAGAGGTATGAAGAAAGAATTGTCTAAAGCAGGCTGGGAAAATAGACTACAGGGGAAGTCAGTAGATGAGCAGTGGCAGATTTTTAAGCAGATATTTCATATCACTCAGCAAACATTTATTCCAGTCAGAAGGAAGGACTCGAAGAGAACGATGAACCACCCGTGGATAACAAAGAAAGTTAAGGAGAGTATCAAATCAAAAGCAAAAGTGTACGATGCGGCGAAAACGAGTGGTAGGCCAGAGGATTGGGAAGTTTTTAGAAACCAGCAGCGGATGACTAAAAAACTAATAAAGGGGGAGAAAATTGATTGTGAGAGTAAATTGGCAAGAAATATAAAAACAAACAGTAAGAGCTTCTATGGGTATATTAAAAGGAAGAGAGTAGCTAAGGTAAGTGTGGGACTCTTAGAGAATGAGACTGGGGAATTAATAACAGGGAACAGGGAAATGGCATCTAATTTAAACCAATATTTTGCATCAGTCTTCACGGTGGAAGACACTATAAACATCCCAACAATAATAGATGAACAAGGTGTAAATGGGAAGGAGGAACTTGTAACAAGCTCTATCACGAGAGAAAAGATGCTGGACAAACTGATGGGACTAAAGGCAGACAAGTCGCCAGAACGTGATGGCCTGCATCCAAGGGTTTTAAAAGAAGTGGCTATAGAGATAGTGGAGGCATTGGTCATAAAATACCAAAACTCACTGGATTCCGGTAGGGTACCAGCGGATTGGAAAACCACTAATGTGACACCCCTATTCAAGAAAGGAGGGAGACAGAAAGCAAGAAACTACAGACCTTAAACTACAGAGCTTAACATCAGTCATTGGGAAAATGTTTGAGTCCATTATTAAGGAAGAAATAGCAGGACATTTAGAAAAACATAATGCAATCAAACAGAGTCTACATGGTTTTATGAAAGGGAAATTATGTTTGACAAGTTTGTTTTTTGAGGATATAACAAGCAGAGTGGATAAAGGGGAACCAGTAGATTTTGGATTTTCAGAAGGGGTTTGATAAGGTGCCACATAAAAGGTTATTGCACAAAATAGGAGCTCAAGGTATTTGGGGTAATGTGTTGGCATGGATTGAGGATTGGCTAACATACAGAAGGCAGAGAGTCGGGATCAATGGGTCTTTTTCACGTTGGAAATCCGTAACTAGTGGGGTGCCACAAGGATCGGTCCTAGGGCCTCAGCTATTTACTATCTACATTAATGACTTAGAGGAAGGGGCAGAGTGCAGTGTATCCAAATTTGCTAACGATACAAAAATAGGTGATGAAGACACAAAGAATCTGCAAAGGGATATAGATAAGTGAGTGGGCAAAAATTTGGCAGATGATGTTCAATGTGGGAAAGTGTGAGGTAATCCACTTTGGTAGGAAGAATAAAAAGGCAGATTATTATTTAAATGGAGAAAGACTACAAAATACTGCGGTACAGAGGGATCTGGGTGTTCTTGTGCATGAAACACAAAAGGTTAGCATGCAGGTGCAGCAAGTAATTAGAAAGAAAATGGAATTTTGGTCTTTATTGCGAGGGGGTTAGAGTTTTAAAATAGGGAAGTTTTGTTACAAGTGTACAGGGTGTTGGTGAGGCCACACCTGGATTATTGCATACAGTTTTGGTCCCTGTATTTAAAGAAGGATGTATTAGCATTGGAGGCAGTTCAGTTCAGAAAGGTTCACTAGGCTGATTCCTGGGATGAAGGGGCTGTCTTATAAAGAGCAGCTAAACAGGTTAGGCCTTTCTTCATTGGAGTTTAGAAGAATGAGAGGTGATCTTATAGAAACATATAAGATTTTAAGGGGGCTCGACAGGGTAGATGTTGAGAAGATGTTTCCACTAGTGGGGGAATCACGAACTAGGGGACATAATTACGAATAAGGGGGCACACATTTAAAACTGAGATGCAAAGGAATTTCTTCTCTCAGAGGGTGGTGAATCTCTGGAAGTCTCTGCCTCAGAGAGTTGTGGAGGCTGGGTCACTAAATGTATTTAAGGAGGAGATAGATAGATTTTTGTAATCTTGGGGAGTCGTGGGTTAGGCAGAGCAGGCCTGAAAGAGAGGTTGAGGACTGGGACAGATCTGCCATGATATTATTGAATGACGGGGCAGGCTTGAGGGGCTGAATGGCCTACACCTGCTCCTATTTCTTATGTTCTTATGTCCATCACCAAGAATGGGCCAGTAACACCACTACTGACCAAGCTGGCCGAGTCCTAAAGGACATAGCAGCATGACTGGGTCTGCGGCAGGTGGTGAGGGAACCAACAAGAGGGAAAAACCTACTTGACCTCGTTCTCACCAATCTACCTGTCACAGATGCATCTGCCGATGACAGTATTGGTAGGAGTGACCATGGCACAATCCTTGTGGAAATGAAGTCCGGTCTTCACATTGAGGATACCCACCATCATGTTGTGTGGCACTGCCACTGTGCTAAATGGGATAAATTTCGGACAGATCTAGCAGCTCAAAACTGGGCATCCATGAGGCGCTGTGGGTCATCAGCAGTAGCAGAATTGTATTCAACCACAATCTGTAACCTCATGCCCCGGCAAATCCCCCACTCTACCATTACTATCAAGCTGGGGGACCAACCCTGGTCCAATGAAGAGTACAGGAGGGCATGCCAGGAGCAGCAACAGGCATATCTAAAAATGAGGTGTCAGCCTGGTGAACCTACAACACAGGACTACTTGCATGACAAACAGCAGAAGCAGCATGCAATAGACAGGGCTAAGCGATCACACAACTAATGGATCAGATCTAAGCTCTGCAGTCCTGCCACACCCAGTCATGAATGGTGGTGGACAATTAAGCAACTAAGAGGAGGAGGAGGCTCCACAAATATCCCCATCCTCAACGATAGGGGAGCCCAGCACACCTGTGCAAAAGACAAGACATTTGCATCCATCTTCAGCCAGAAGTGCCGAGAGGATGATCCATCTTGGCCTCCTTCTGAAGTCCCCAGCATCACAGATGCCAGTCTTCAACCAATTCACTTCACTCCACGTGATATCAAGAAACGGCTGAAAGCTCTAGACACTGCAAAAGCTATGGGCCCCAATGACATTCCGGCAATAGTACTGAAGTCCTATGCTCCAGAACTTGCCACGCCCCTAGCCAAGGTGTTCCAGTACAGCTACAACAGTGGCATCTACCCAGCAATGTGGAAAATTGCTCAGGTATGTCCTGTCCACAAAAAGCAGGACAAATCCAACCCGGCCAACTACAGTCCTATCCGTCTACTCTCGATCATTGGCAAACTGATGGAAGGTGCTGTTGACAGAGCTATCAAGCGGCACTTGCTCAGCAATAACCTGCTCACTAATGCTCAGTTTGGGTTCCGTCAGGGCCACTGAGCTCCTGATTTCATTACAGCCTTGGTCCAAACATGGACAAAAGACCTGAACGCCAGAGGTGCGGTGAGAGTGACTGCCCTTGACATCAAGGCAGCATTTGATCGAGTATGGCATCAAGGCGTCCTAGCAAAACTGGAGTTAGTGAAATCAGAGCGAAAACTCTCTGCTGGTTGGAGTCATACCTAGCACAAAGGAAGATGGTTGTGGTTGTTGGAGGTCATTCCCCTCAGTCCCAGGACGTCATGGCAGGAGTTCCTCAGGGTAGTGTCCTCGGCCCGACCATCTTCAGCTGCTTTATCAAAGACCTTCCCTCCTTCTTAAGATCAGAAGTGGGGATGTTCGCTGATGATTGAACAATGTTCAGCACCATTCGGGACTCCTAGGATACTGAAGTAGCCGGTATCCATATGAAGTAAGACCTGGACAACATTCAGGCTTGGGCTGATAAGTGGCAAGCAATGCCCATCTCCATCAAGAGAGAATCTAACCATCTCCCTTTGATGTTCAATGGCACTGCCATTGCTGAATCCTTCACTATCAACATCCTGGGGGTCACCATTGACCAGAAACTGAACTTAACCAGTCACATAAATGCTGTGGTTGCAACAGCAGGTCAGAGGCTAGGAATTCTGTGGCTAGTAACTCACCTCCTGTCTCCCCAGTGCCTGTCCACTATTTACAAGGCACAAGTCAGGAGTGTGATGGAATACTCTCCACTTGCCTGGTTGGGTGCAGCTCCAACAACCCTCAAGAAGGTCAACACCATCCAGGACAAAGCAGCCCACTTGATTGGCACCCCATCTACCACCTTCAACATTCACTCCCTTCACCACTGGTGTACAGTGGCAGCAGTGTGTACATCAACAAGATGCACTGCAGCAACTCACCAACCTTCCTTTGACAACACCTTCCAAACCTGCAACCTCTACCACCTAGAAGACAAGGGCAGAAAATGCATGGGAACACCACCGCCTGCAAGTTTCCCTCCAAGCCACACACCATCCTGACTTGGAACTATATCACTGTTCCTTCACTGTCGCTGGGTCAAAATCTTGGAACTCCCTTCCTATTAGCCCTGTTGCTTTACATACATGACATGGAATACAGCGGTTCAGGAAGGTAGCTCACCACCACCAAGGGCAGTTAGGGATTGGCAATAAATACTGGCCAAGCCATTGATGCCCAAATCCCATGAACAAATAAAAAAAAAATGTTATTTCTTTGTTTTTAATTTTAATGACATGATTTGATCTAATAGTAGTTAATATTCACAGTCAATCCCATAGAATAAGCCACAGTTGCTGCTTAAATGGATCCCAATTCGTACAAGTGCAGTCTAAACTCTATTAGGTGTTTTGGTTGGCCACAACCCAAATGGATTCATGATTTGTATCTGATCCATAGAGATTTGCACAGTCTAAGTACTTAAAAGATGACGCTTCAACATTTCCAAACTATGGTACCCAAGCGTATGCTTGAACGAGTCAATTTGTGCCTGAAAATTGATGGGCAATCCCTAACTTACTCAATAATTCATATTAAACATTTAAGACTGTCAAGTGTTCATCTCATAGAGTGTCATGGAGAGATACAGCACTGAAACAGGCCCTTTGGCCCACCGAGTCTGTGCTGATCAACAACCACCCATTTATACTAATCCTACATTAATCCCATATTCCCTACCACATTCCCACCATTCTCCGACCATGTACCTGCACTAGGGGCAATTTACAATGGCCAATTTACCTATTAACCTGCATGTCTTTGGCTGTGGGAGGAAACCAGAGCACCCGGCAGAAGCCCACACAGTCACAGGAGAACTTGCAAACTCCACACAGGCAGTACCCAGAACCAAACCCAGGTTGCTGGAGCTGTGAGGCTACGGTGCTTACCACTGTGCCACCCCTGTTTCCTTCATCTGAAGGAAAAGAAAGAAAATATTTACTACTTTAAAAAAAAAGGCACAGAGTGAAAATCCCTACTTTCTGTCTGGGCGTAGAAAGAGTGCAGGAAATTTACCCCACCCGATGAGGTTCTGATCTCGGGTGTACCATCAGGGGAGGCAGTGAGTGGGGGTTGTATTCTCTGAAAAGAGTATGCAAACCCATGCATTTGCATGTTGTTAGGACAGTGCTTCCATATTTTTTTGAAAAATAATTTTATTTGAGGACTCGTATTTTAGAATTAGGGACATTGTTTTATTTGGGAGAACTGAAAAGGATTCCGTGCATGTTTTTTTCGCTGGGGTCATTGAAAAGACACTGAGGGGACTTGGTTTATAAACAACCCTTACTGGAAGTCACCTGTCTTCAGATAAATGCTCAGCAGGAGCTTTTTGGACTAAGGGGAGATGTTTACAGAGAAGTGACAGGTCAAGATTTATAGCGTCATAGAGAGTTATACAGCACAGAAACAGCCCCTTCGGCCCATCATGTCTGTGCTGGCCATCAAGCACCTAACTATTCTAGTCCCATTTTCCAGCACTTGGCCTGTAGCCTTGTATGTTATGGCATTTCAAGTGCTCATCTAAATACTTCTTCAATGTTTTGAGGGTTCCCGCCTCTGTGGGGATCAGGAGGCTTGCCTCTTGAGTTTGTTTTTGGTTTAGCTTTGGACAGTTAGTTGGGATTTGGACTGTGTTCTGAAAGGAGTTTAAGAATCAGCCTGCCAAAGGATAAAACCCCAGCTCAGCCTTTTTCCAACCCTTTGAAAATCCTGCCAGCTTTTCCATCTCTTTGAGAAGCTCTTAGAAGTGGCTGTAAGAAATAGAGAAATTTAGTTTAGAGATACAGCACTGAAACAGGCCCTTCGGCCCACCGAGTCTGTGCCGACCATCAACCACCCATTTATACTAATCCTACACTAATCCCATATTCCTACCACATCCCCACCTGTCCCTATATTTCCCTACCACCTACCTATACTAGGGGCAATTTATAATGGCCAATTAACCCATCAACCTGCAAGTCTTTGGCATGTGGGAGGAAACCGGAGCACCCGGAGGAAACCCACGCAGACACAGGGAGAACTTGCAAACTCCACACAGGCAGTACCCAGAATTGAACCCGGGTCGCTGGAGCTGTGAGACTGCGGTGCTAACCACTGAATTTTACAGAATGTTTTAAAGCACTGATTATTGAATGAAAACAAAGATCAGATTGTGAAAAACAAATAAATCATGCGGACCAAGTTTCACCAGTGTAGTGTAATATTATTCCTATATATTGTTTACTTTATATCATGACAAACATGGTGTAGTACACTTGACTACATTAGTATTCCTAATGAATGTGTTAGCATCCAGAAATTATCATTCATACCATGAGATTTTCTATTTTATGATTCCTGTGTTCAGCTTTGTGCAGGCCAATCTTGGTGCTAAATTCGAAACCGAACAACTTATAATAGAACCACTGAAGCCAGGGTTGGTTTTAATATTATGGAAAATAATGGTAAAAGAGCAGCTATATCAGTGATGGTGCATTTTTAACCGTATTGCACTATGTTCTGCATGACGGAAATGAACAGTTGAGGAGCCAACATCTTAAAGAGTAATTTTATGATTATAGGACTCTAGAAAACACTTTTCACCTTGTTCTCTTTTGGATAATGACTGCCGTGCTGTCCATTTCATAGCACCATAAACAGGAGCAAGAGTAGGCCGTCCGGCCCCTCAAGCCTGCTCTGCCATTTATCAAGGTCATGGCTGCTCTACCTCAATTCCACTTTCCAACTCTCTCCCCATATCTCTTGATTCCCTTTGTGTCAAAAAAAAATCTATTGATCTCAGTCTTGAATATACTCAACGACTGAGCATCCACTGGGTAGAGAATTTCACAGATTCACAACTCTCTTGAGTGAAGAAATTTCTCATCATCTCAATTCTAAATGGGTGACCCATTATCCTGAGACTGTTCCCCCTAGTTCTGGACTCTCCAATCAGGGAAAATAACCTCTGAGCATTTAACTTATCAGTCTTCAGCATTTTCTGGTTTTGTTTCAAAATATCCAGTTTAATTTTCATAAGAATTTTCTTCATAGTTAATCAATTTTCAATTTAGCCTTGAGACTCAACTTTTAGGAGCTCAGTTGGATTTTTCCAGGTTTCTGCTTTGAGCAGACTCATCTGCAGATAAAATGTGAAGAACTCAATGAAAATGTCTCAGTTCCTTTGTCTGCTATTTAACAAAGACATTGACCAGTTTATTTTAGCAGAAAGTACATTCAAATTGAACACTGCACATGCAATTGCACCTTTTAATAATGAAGTGATTTATAAGTGTGTATGCATTGTAATATTTTGACGTATTTGTGCTGTTTTCAATTTCTTCTAAATATTATATCCATCTGAAATTTTTCTGTGGGATGGTATCTCCCCTGATTCCTCTCCTGTTCCATGTTGTTTTACTCATTCATAGGATGTGAGCGTCGCTAGCCATCCCTAATTGCCCTTGTGAAGGTAAGCCACTTTCTTGAATCACTGCAGTCCATGTGGGGTAGGTACACACACTGTTGATATGGAGGGAATTCCAGGATTCTGACCTGGTGACATTGAAGGAACGGCAATATAGTTCCAAGTCAGGATGGTGTGTGACTTGGAGGGGAACTTGCAGTTGGAGGTACACCCATATGTGTGCTACCCTTGTTCCTCTATGTAGTAGAGGTCATGCGTTTGCGAGGTGCTGTCAAAGAAGCCTTGGTGCGTTGCTGCAGTGCATCTTGTAGATGATGCACAGTGCTGCCACTGTGCATTGGTGGTGGAGGGAGTGAATGTTTAAGGTGGTAGACAGGGTGCTGATTAAGCAGGCTGTTTTGTCTTGGATGGTGTCAAGCTGCACCCGTCCAGGCAAGTGGAGAGTATTCCATCACACTCCCGACTTGTGCTGGTTGGCAGGGTTTGGGGAGTCAGGAAGTGAGTTACTTGCCACAGATGTGGCAGTCTCTAACCTACTTTTGTAGCCACACAATTTATATGGCTGGTCCAGTTGTTTCTAGTCAATGGTACCTCCCCCAGGATGTTGATGAAAGGGGGGGATTCAGCAATGGTAATGTCATTAAACATTAGTGGAAGATGATTTGATTCTCTCTCGTTGGAGGTGGTTATTGTTGGCACTTGTGTGGCATAACTGTTAGTTGCCACTTATCAGCCCAAGACTAAATGTTGTTCAGGTCTTGTTGCATGCAGACTCGAATTGCTTCAATATCTGAGGAGTTGTGAATGATCAGCAAACATCCCCATTTCTGATCTTATGATGGAGGGAATTGTCATTGATGAAATAGCTGAAGATAGTTGGGCCTAGGGCAGTACCCCGAGGAACTCCTGCAGTGATGTCCGGGTGCTGAGATGATTGGCCTCCAACAATCGCTATCTTTGTGCTAGGTATGAATCCAACCAGCTGAGAGTTTTTCCCCTGCTTCCCTTTGACTTCAATTTTGCTAGGGCTTCTTGATGCCACACTTGGTCAAATGCTGCCTTGACATCAAGGGCAGTCACCCTTACTTACCTCATTTCTTGAATTCAGCTCTTTTGTCCATGCTTGGACCAAGGCTGTAATGAGGTCTGGAGCAGAGTGGCCCTGGCGAAACCCAAACTGAGCAGGTTATTGCTGAGAAAGTGCTGCTTGATAGCACTGTTGATGACCCCTTCCTGATTATTGAAAGTAGACTATTGGGGCAGATTGGATGTGTCCTGCTTTTTGTGGACAGGACATACCTTGGAAATCTTTCACATTGTTAGGCACGTGCCTTTAGAATTAGAATTAGAATTAGAACATTACAGCGCAGTACAGGCCCTTCGGCCCTTGATGTTGCGCCGACCTGTGAAACCATCTGACCTACACTATTCCATTTTCATCCATATGTCTATCCAATGACCACTTAAATGCCCTTAAAGTTGGCGAGTCTACTACTGTTGCAGGCAGGGCGTTCCACGCCCCTACTACTCTCTGCGTAAAGAAACTACCTCTGACATCTGTCCTATATCTTTCACCCCTCAACTTAAAGCTATGTCCCCTCGTGTTTGCCATCATCATCCGAGGAAAAAGACTCTCACTATCCACCCTATCTAACCCTCTGATTATCTTGTATGTCTCTATTAAGTCACCTCTCCTCCTCCTTCTCTCTAACGAAAACAACCCCAAGTCCCTCAGCCTTTCCTCGTAAGACCTTCCTTCCATACCAGGCAACATCCTAGTAAATCTCCTCTGCACCCTTTCCATAGCTTCCACATCCTTCCTATAATGCGGTGACCAGAACTGCACGCAATACTCAAGGTGCGGCCTCACCAGAGTTTTGTACAGCTGCATCATGACCTCGTGGCTCCGAAACTCGATCCCCCTACTAATAAAAGCTAACACACCATATGCCTTCTTAACAGCCCTATTAACCTGGGTAGCAACTTTCAGGGATTTATGTACCTGGACACCAAGATCTCTCTGCTCATCTACACTACCAAGAATCTTCCCATTAGCCCAGTACTCTGCATTGCTGTTACTCCTTCCAAAGTGAATCACCTCACACTTTTCCGCATTAAACTCCATTTGCCATCTCTCAGCCCAGCTCTGCAGCCTATCTATGTCCCTCTGTACCCTACAACACCCTTCGACACTATCCACAACTCCACCGACCTTCGTGTCATCCGCAAATTTACTAACCCACCCTTCTACACCCTCATCCAGGTCATTTATAAAAATGACAAACAGCAGTGGCCCCAAAACAGAACCTTGCGGTACACCACTAGTAACTAAACTCCAGGATGAACATTTGCCATCAACCACCACCCTCTGTCTTCTTTCAGCTAGCCAATTTCTGATCCAAAGCTCTAAATCACCTTCAACCCCATACTTCCGTATTTTCTGCAATAGCCTACCGTCTTACTGAAATCCATATACACCACATCCACGGCTTTACCCTCATCCACCTGTTTGGTCACCTTCTCGAAAAACTCAATAAGGTTTGTGAGGCACGACCTACCTTTCACAAAACCGTGCTGACTATCGCCGTACTTTAGCTGTACTGGAATGGCTTGGCTAGGGGCATGGCTAGTTCTGGAGTACAAGTCTTCAGTACTACAGCTACAGGAACTCCGGCTCAGAGTTGATGAGCTGGAGTCTGAGCTGCGGACACTGCGACACATCATGGAGGGGGAGAGTTACCTGGACGCTGTGTTTCAGGAGACAGTCACACCCCTTAGATTAACTACCTTGAATTCGGCCGGTGGTTAGGGACAGGAGGGTGTCACTATGAGTGAGGCAGTTAGAGGGATCCAGAAGGTAGTGTTGTAGGAGCCTCAGCCTTTGCAGGTTCGAGATTCTTGCTCCCTGTGTGGACGAGAGCAGGGACTGTAGAGAGGATGAGCAAACTGACCATAGTACTGTTGTACAGGGAGCCATTCAAGTGGGGGGAGAAAAGAGAAATGTAGTTGTAATCGGGGATAGTATAATTAGGGGCATAGACACTGTTTTCTGTGGCCAGGATCGAGAGTCATGAAGGCTGTGTTGCCTACCTGGTGCCAGGGTTCAGGATATCTCATCTGGACTGGGAGGGGAAAGATCCAGTTGTCGTGGTCCATGTAGGTACCAACGATATAGGTAGAACAAGGATAGAGGTTCTACTGAGGGAATAGGAGCAGCTAGGGGCTAAATTAAAAAGCAGAACCAAAAAGGTAATAATCTCCGGATTACTACCTGAACCATGAGCTAATTGGCACAGGATCAATAAGATTAAAGAGGTAAATGTGTGGCTCAAAGATTGGTGTGGGAGAAATGAGTTCGAATTCATTGGACATTGGCAGCAGTACTGGGCAAGGAGGGAGCTGCTCCGATGGGACAGGCTCCACCTGAATCATGCTGGGACCAGAGTCCTGGCGAATCGCATAACTAGGGCTTAGATCGTGGTTTAAACTAAATAGTGGGGAAAGGGTTCGGTTGCATGGAAAATTAGGAAGTCAAAGTTAAAGGAGAAGGTAGGAGTGCAGGTTCGTGATGAGGCTGATTGTTACCAGAAAATAAAAGGAAGGGACAGAATGTGTGGACATCATATTGCACCAAGGAATCGTATAAGAGTAGGGAAATTTGATAATAGAAAACTTAAAGGCTTTGTATCTGAATGCACAAAGCATTCGGAATAAAATAAATGAGTTAACAGCGCAAATAGAGATGAATGGGTATGATTTAGTGGCGATTTCTGAGACATGGTTGCAGGGAAACCAGGTTTTGGAATTGAATATCCAAGGGTACTCAGTATTTTGGAATGATAGGCAGGAAGGAAAAGAGGGTGGTGTAGCTTTGTTAGTGAAGGAAGAGATCAGTGCTGTAGTGAGAAGCAATATCGGTAGAACAAGGATAGAGGTTCTGCTGAGGGAATATGAGCAGCTAGGGGCTAAATTAAAAAGCAGAACCAAAACGGTAATAATCTCCGGATTACTACCTGAGCCACGAGCTCAAGACGGGATCAAGACGTAGAATCAGTCTGGGTAGAAATAAGAAATAACAAGGGAAAGAAGTCCCTGGTGGGAGTAATCTATAGGTCTCCAAACAGTAGTTCCGCAGTGGGGCACAGTAAAAACCAAGAAATACTGGGGGCTTGTAAGAAAGGTACGGCAATAATCATGGGTGATTTTAGTATGCATATAGACAGGATTAATCAAATTGGCAAGGGCAGCCTCGAGGGAGAGTTCATTGAATGTATTAGAGATTCTTTCTTGGAGCAATATGTTGTGGAACCAACCAGGGAGCAGGCTATTCTAGATTTGGTATTGTGTAATGAGGTGGGGTTAATTAATGATCTCATAGTTAAGGATTCTCTAGGGAAGAGTGATCATAGCATGTTAGAATTTCAAATTCAGTTTGAGGGCGAGAAACTGGAGTCCCACACTAGTGTTCTGGAGTTAAACAAAGGTAATAGGCATGAGGACAGATTTGGCCCTAGTGGGCTGGGCAGGTAGACTGAAAGGTAGGACAGTTGATGAGCAGTGGCAGATGTTTAAGGAGATATTCAATTCCTCCAAACTAAAATATATTCCAGAGAGGAAGAAAGATTGTAAGAGGGGGAAAAAACATCCATGGCTAAGCAAGGAAGTTAAGGATAACATAAAGACAAAACCTAAGGTGTACCATATTGCAAAAACTAGTGGCAGGCTGGAAGATTGGGAAACTTTTAAAGATCAACAAAGGGTTATTAAAAAAGTAATAAAAAAAGCAAAGGTAAATTATGAAAGAAAACTAGCGCAAAATATAAAAATGGATAGCAAAAGCTTCTGTAAGTATATAAAAGGGAAGAGAGTAGCTAAAGTGAATGTTGGAGGATGTGACTGGGGAGTTAATAGTGGGGAACACAGAAATGGCAGAGACACTAAATCAGTATTTTGCCTCAGTTTTCACGGTGGAGGACACTAGTACCAGCCCAATATTAACAAGTAATGCAGAGGTTATAGAAAGGGAGGAATTTAAAACAATCATCATCAGTAGGGAAAAAGTACTGAGCAAGCTATTGGGATTGAAGGCAGACAAGTTCCCAGGGCCTGATGGCCTACATCCTAGGGTCTTAAAGGAAGTGGCAGCGGAGATAGTGGATCCATTGGGTATAATATTCCAAAATTCCCTGGATGCAGGAAAGGTTCCAGTAGATTGGAAAAAAGCTAATATCACGCCCTTATTCAAAAAAGGAGGGAGGCAGAAATTAGGAAACTATAGACCAGTTAGTTTAACATCTGTCACTGGGAAATGGTTAGAATCCATTATTAAGGAAGTAATAACAGGACATTTAGAAAGTCAAAATGCAATCCATGAGTCAGCATGGCTTTATGAAGGATAAATTGTGTTTGACTAATTTGCTAGAGTTCTTGGAAGCTGTAACAAGCAAACTGGATAACGGGAATCCTGTAGATGTGGTATATCTGGACTTCCAGAAGGCATTTGATAAGGTGCCGCACAAAAGTCTAATACACAAGGTAAGATCACATGGGGTTAGGGACAATTTATTTGCTTGGATAGAGGATCGGCTAACCAACAGAAAACAGAGAGTCGGGATAAATGGGTCTTTTTCTGGTTGGCAAGATGTAACTAGTGGGGTGCCACAGGGTTCGTTCCTCGGGCCCCAACTACTTACAGTCTATATTAATGACTTGGATGCAGGAATAGAAGGTACTATAGCCAAATTTGCAGATGACACTAAAATAGGTGGGATAGTAAATTGCAATAAAGAAATAAGAAATTTACAAATGGATATGGATAGGTTAGGTGAATGGGCCAAAATCTGGCAGATGGATTTAACGTGGATAAGTGTGAGCTTATCCATTTTGGTTGGAAGAATAGAAAGGCAAATTATTATCTAAATGGAGAGAAACTTCAGAGTGCTTCGGTGCAGAGGGATCTGGGTGTTCTCGTGCATGAATCGCAGAAAACTAGTATGCAGGTACAGCAGGTAATAAGGAAGGCAAATGGAATTTTGGCATTTATTGCTAAAGGAACAGAGTGTAAAAGTAGGGAAATTTTGCTGCAACTGTACAAGGCATTAGTGAGACTGCATCTTGAATATTGCATACAGTTTTGGTCCCCTTACTTGAGGAGGGATGCAGTTGCATTGGAGGTGGTTCGGAGGAGGTTCACTAAATTGATACCAGAGATGAGGGGTTTGTCTTATGAAGAGAGATTGAGCAGTATAGGCCTTTACTCTCTCGAGTTCAGAAGAAAGAGAGGAGATCTAATTGAGGTATATGAGATTAGTAGGGGATTGACAAAGTAGATGTAGAGAGGATGTTTCCTCTTGTGGGGCAATCTAGAATGAGAGGTCATAGTTTTCGGATAAGGGGTGGCAGATTTAAAACAGAGATCAGGAGAAATTACTTCTCTCAAAGGGTCGCGAGTCCGTGGAATTCACTACCCCAGAGTGCAGCGGATGCCGGGATATTGAGTAAATTTAAGGAGGAGCTAGACAGATCTTTAATTGGTAAAGGATTGAAGGGTTGTGGAGAAGGGGCAGGAAAGTGGAGTTGATGCTGAGATGAGATCAACCATGATTGTATTGACTGGTGGAGCATGCTCGAGGGGCTGAATTGCCTACTCCTGCTCCTGGTTTTTATGTCCTTATGTACAGCTGGGATGTTGTCAGGACGCACAGTCTTTGCTGCATCCAGTGCCGTCAGCTGTTTCTTGATATCACATAGAGTAAATCGAATTGGCTGAAGGCTGGCATCTATGATGGGGACCTCAGGAGGAGCCCTTCTGGCTGAAGATGATTGCAAGTGCTTCAGCCTTGTCTTTTGCTTCAATGTGCTGGGCTCCGCCATCATTGATGCTGGGGGTGTTTGTGGCACCTCCTCCTCCTCCTGTTAGTTGTTTAATTGTCCACCACAGAGTCATCGAGTCAGTACGTCATTTACGGCTCAGAAGGAGGCCATTCTACCCATTGAGTTCATGGCATTCCTTTGTGGAGCGATCCAGTCATCCCTATTTTCCCGCTCTATCCCCGTAGCTTTGCAAGTTTATTTCCCTCAAGTTCCTATCCAATTTCCTTTTGAAGTCATTCATCGCCTCCACTCCCAACACCTACTTAGCAGCGGGTTCCAGGTCATTACCACTCGCTGCAAAAAGAATGTTCTTCCTCACACCCACCCTGTATCTGTTGTCCAAAATCTTAAATCTGTGTTCTCTAATCCTTATACCATCAGCTAATGATAACAACTTTTCTTACCTTATCTAAACCTGTCACAATCTTCTCCACTTCTATGAAATCTCTCCTCAACTTCCTTTGCTCCAAGGAGAACAACCGCAGCTTCTCCAACCTAGCCTTGTTGTGAAAATCCCTCATGCCCAGAACTATTCTGATGAATCTCCTCTGCACCTTCCCAAGGATCTTCACATTCTTCCTAAAGTGTGGTGACCAGAACTGGATGAAGACTAGTGCCAAAATTTGGAGTGCTGTCACACAGGCTATTGACGCAATACTGCAAAAAGAAAATACTGTGGATGCTGGAAATCTGAAGTAAAAACTGAAAATGCTGGAAACACTCAGCAGGTCAGGCAGCATCAGTGGAGAAAGAAACCGTGAACATTTTAGGTCTGTGACCTAGACAAACAACAGCCTGACAGAGTCATACTCGTGAAATCATATTTTACAGCTAATGTCTCAGGCTCCTCGATCACCATACCAAGGTATGTCCTATCCTGTCCCACCGACAGGACATAGCCACAGAGGTGGTGCAGAGTGCTACATAGTCAGGCGGTAGTGACCCTGAGATTCCTCAACGTTGAATCCAGATCCTATGAAGTCTTATGACATCAAGTCATATATCTGCAAGGAAACATCACTGCCCGGCCTGAACTGATGAATCAGTTGTCCTTCACGTTGAGCACCACTTGGAAGAAGCATTGAGGGTAGCAAAGGCACAAAATGTATTCTGGGTGGGGAGTTCAATATCCATCACTAAGGGTGGCTTGGTAGCATCACAACTGACCGAGTTGGCTGAGTCCTGAAAGACATATCTGCCTGCAGCAGGTGGTGAGAGAACCAGTAAGAGGGAGAAACCAACTTTACCTCGCCCTCTACTTGTCGCAGATGCATCTGTCTATGACAGTATTGGTATCACTGCACAGTCCTTATGGAGACGAAGTCCAGTCTTCGCACTGAGGACACAGTCCACTGAGCTTAATGGGATCGATTCAGAACAGATTTAGCAGCTCCAAATGGGGCATCCATGAGGTGCTGTGGTCCACCAGCAGCAACAGAATTCTATTAAAGCACAATCTGTAACCTCATGGCCCAGCATATCCCTCAATCTACCATTATCATCAAGCCAGGGGACCAACCCTGGTTTAATGAGGAGTGTAGCAGAGCATGACAGGAGCAGCACCAGGCATACCTAAAAATGAAATACCAACCTGGTGAAGCTACAGCGCAGAAGCAGCATGCTACAGCCAGAGCTAAGTGACTCTGGGCACTGAATTTTCGCATCACGCTGGGGGCGGGAAGGAAGATGGGCAGATGTCGAAAATACCTGCACCAGCCAGCATGCCTGTTTCCCGACGCCATCCTGGTTGCTGACCAGTTTCTCCAGGGCAGGTGGAGGGCAGCCAAGTCCGTTATGGAAGCCAATTAAGAGTGCTGAATAGCACATTAAGAGCTCGTTAAGGGGAAAGTTGTGATTTTTATGAGGGCTGCACGCACTCTCTAGAGCACACCTGCTGATTGCAGTGGGGAGCCGGTCATGGCTGGCCCAACAAATTAGCTGGACACCCATGAAAGGGTGAACGAAGCAGAGGGAGCTCGGTCATTGGGAGATAGGTGCCATTGGCTCATTGCAGGCGGTGGGAAGAGTGGTCAGTAAGCGCTTGGGCAGTGCAGGGGGAGGCACTGTGGGAGCATAACGGGGGGGTGGGGAGCAAGACAATTAGTAGGCCTCCTGAGCAAAAGGAAGGCAGCAGCTGGCAATGGGGGTATGACACTCATATTTTGGGCCCAGTGAAGATGCGGAGCTGGGCCCTCTGCAGCAGGAGCAGAGCCCCGAGCATCAGGAGACCAGAGGAGATTCATAGAAAAATAGGAGCAGGAGTAGGCCATTTGGCCCTTCGAGCCTGCTCCACCATTCATTATGATCATGGCTGATCATCCAACTCAGTAACCTGTTCCCGCTTTCCTCCCATATCCTTTGATCCCTTTCACCCCAAGAGCTATATCTAACTCCTTCTTGAGAAGCTCAAGGGGCGGGAAGGACACGGAGGCCATACCTTCAGCATAGGCTCTGCCACGGAAGACGGAGGTACCTGCAAGACTGCGACTCTTCAGGCAGATGGTCACAGACATCTATGCCCTCGTTGTGGAAGACCTCACACCTCGCTGCATTGGAACCATGCTCTGCCGGTAGCTGTCAAAATTATTGAGGCTTTGAACTTCTTTGTTTTGCACTCCTTCTAAAGATCAGCTGCAGACTTTATTGGCATCTTGCAAACGGCTGCACACCACTGCATCTCATAGGTCACTTGTGCCCATTTGCCAGAGCTGGACAGTACATTCAATTCCAGACAGATGCAGCCTTGCAGGCACAGAGGGCATTGGGTTTTGCTGCCATCACTGGATTCCCCCAAGTGCAGAGCATCCTTGTTCACACACGTGTGACCTTCAAGATATCCAGTAATCGGTTTGTCAGGTTCATCAACAGGAAGGGCATCGACTCCCTCAATGTTCATCTGATCTGTTTCCTCCATGTGTACTCTCGCTTTCCTGACAGCTGCCATGACCTCTTCATTCTCTGGCAGTCCAGGCCTCTTTTTTATTCTTTCACGGGATGTGGGCATCGCTGGCTAGGCCAGCATTTATTGCCCATCCCTAATTGCCCTTGAGACGGTCGTGGTAAGCCTCCTTCTTAAATGGCTGCAGTCCATGTCATGTAGGTACATCCACAGTGCTGTTAGGAAGGGAGTTCCAGGATTTTGACCCAGTGACACTGAAGAAATGGTGATATAGTTCCAAGTCAGTATGGTGTATGGCCTGGAGGAAAATCTGCTGCCCTTGTCCTTCTAGGTGGTAGAGGTTGCAGGTTTGGAAGGTGCTGTCTAAGGAGCCTTGGTGAGTTGCTGCAGTGCCTCTTGTAGGTGGTATACACTGCTGCCACTGTGCGTCGGTGGTGGAGGGAGTGAATGTTTGTGGATGGCGTGCGAAACAAGCAGGCTGCTTTGTCTTGGATGGTGTTGAGCTTCTTGAGAGTTATTGGAGCTGCTCTCATCCAGGCAAGTGGAGACTATTCCCTCATACTCCTGACTTGTGCCTTGTAGATGGTGGACAGGCTTTGGGGAGTCAGGAGGTGAGTTACTTGCTGCAGAATTCCCAGCCTCTGACCTGCTGTTGTAGCCACAGTATTTATATGGCTACTCCAGTTCATTTTCTGGTCAATGCCCTAGTATGTTGATAGTGGGGGATTCAGTGATGGTAATGCCATTGAATGTCAAAGGGAGATAGTTAGATTGTTTATTGTCAGAGATGGTCATTGCCTGGCACTTGTGTGGCACGAATGTAACTTGCCACTTATCAGCCCAAGCCTGAATGTTGTCCAGGTCTTGCTGCATCTGGACATGGATTGCCTCAGTATCTGAGGAGTCGCGAATGGTATTGAACATCGTACAATCATCAGAGAACATTCCCTTTTCTGACCTTATGTTGGAGGGAAGGTCATTGATGAAGCAGCTGAAGATGGTTGGGCCTAGGACACTACCCTGAGGAACTCCTGCAGTGATGTCCTGGGACTGAGATGATTGACTTCCAACAACCACAACCATCTTCCTTTGTGCTAGGTATGACTCCAACCAGCGAAGAGTTTTCCCCCTGATTCCCATTGACTCCAGTTTTGCTTGATGCCATACTCTATCAAATGCTGCCTTGATCTCACCTCACCTCTTGAGTTCAGCTGTTTTGTCCATGTTTGGGCCATGGCTGTAATGAGGTCAGGAGCTGAGTGTCCCTTGCAGAACCCAAACTGAGCATCAGTGAGCAAGTTATTGCTAAGTAAGTGCCACTTGATAGTACTGTTAACGATACCTTCCAGCACTTTGCTGATGATCGAGAGTAGACTGATGGGGCAGTAATCAGCCAGTTGGATTTGTCCTGCTTTTTGTGGACAGGACATACCTGGGCAATTTTCCACATTGTCGGCTAGATATCAGTGTTGTAGATATACTGGAACATCTTGGCTAGGGGTGCAGCCAGTTCTGGAGCACAAGTCTTTCATACTATTGCTGGAATGTTGTCAGGGCCCATAGCCTTTGCAGTATCCAGTGCCTTCAGCCGCTTCTTGATATCACGTGGAGTGAATCAAATTGGTTGAAGACTATCATCTGTGTGGAGGCCGAGATGGATCATCCACTTGGCACCGTGGCTGAAGATGGTTGCAAATGCTTCAGCCTTGTCTTTTGCACTGATGTTCTAGGCTCCCCGATCATTGAGGAAGGGGATATTTGTGGCGCCGCCTCCTCCTTAGTTGTTTAATTGTCCACCACTGTTCATGACTGGATGTAGCAGGATTGCAGAGCTTAGATATGAGCTTAGAGGAACAAATTTGCAAGGAAATTACAGAGAGTTGCAAGAATTATAGAATAGTTATAATGGGGGACTTTAATTATCCAAATATGGACTGGGCTAGTAGTCATGTAAAAGGCAGGGAGGAGCAAGAGTTGCTGGATTGTGTTGAGTAAAATGTTCTACAGCAGTATGTTTCCAGTCCAACAGGAGGGGAGGCACTGCTGGACCTGGTTCTTAAGAATGAGGTGGGCCAAGTGGATCAAATATCAGTAGGAGAAAATTTAGGGGACAGTGATGATTGTATCATAAGGTTTAGGTTGGTTATGGAAAAGGGCAAAGAACAATGTAGAGTAAGAATAATTAACTGGGGGAAAGCCAACTTCAATGGGGTAAGAATGGATCTGGGCTGAATAAATTGGAACCAAAGGTTGGCAGGAAAAACAGTAGCTTAACAATGGGCTACCTTCAAAGATGAGAGAGTTTGGGCACAGTCAAGCTATATTCCCTTGAAGGGGAAAGGTAGGGCAAATAAATCCAGAGCCTCCTGGATGACAAAAGATGAAGATAAAGAAGAAAAAGTGTGTTTGTGACAAATGTCAGGTAGATAATACAATGGAGAACCAGGCTGAATGGAGAAGGTTCAGAGGGGAAGTGTAAAAGAACATAAGGGAAGCAAAGCTTATTTATTTTAGCAGAGAGGTCAGTGACTAGGGGACATAGATTTAAAGTGATTGGTAGAAGGATTAGAGGGAAGATGAGGAATTTTTTTTTCACCCAGAGGGTGGTAGGTCTGGAACTCACTGCCTGAAAGGGTCGTAGAGGCAGAAACCCTCGACTCATTTCAAAGGTGTCTGGATAAGCACCTCAAGTGCCGTAACCTGCAGGGTGATGAACAAAATGCTGGAAGGTGGGATTAGGCTTGGTGGCTCGTTTTTTGGCCGGCGCAGACACAATGGGCCAAGTGGCCTCTTTCTGTGCCATAAACATTCGAAGATTCAAAGAGAGACAGTATGAAAAGAGACTGGCAGCTAACATAAATGGGAATCCCAAAATCTTCTTTAGGCATATAAATAGTAAAAGGGTGGTAACAGTTGGAGTAGGGCAGATTAAGGATCAAAAGGGGGATTTACGCATGGAGGCAGGGGTATAGCTGCAGTATTAAATGAATACTTTGCATTTGTGCTTACCAAGGAAGAAGATGCTACCCAGGCCACGTGAAACATTGGTAGGAGTTGTTTATAGGCCATCAAACAATAGTGGTAGTGTGGGGCATAGTATTAATCGGGACATTGGCTAAGCATGTTGCATGGGTAATACAGTAATCGTTGGTGACGTCAATCTGCATATTGACTGGGTAAACCTAATGAGCACTAATGCTGTGGAGGATGAGTTTCTGGAGTATGTTAGGGATGGTTTTCTAGAGCAGTATCTTGAGGAACCGACCAAAGAACAGGCTATTTTAGTCTAGTGCTATGTAATGAGAAAGGGCTAATTAATAATCTTGTTGTAAAATAACCTTTAGGATTGATTGATCATAATATGATAGAATTTTACATTATGTTTGAAAGTGAGGTAGTTCAATCTGAGCCAGGGTGTTAAATTTGAACAAAGGGAATTATGAAGGTATGAGGGGCAAATTAGCTGAGGTGGATTGGGAAAATACATTAGAAGGTATGACAGTACATAGGCAATGGATAGTCTTCAAAGAAATATTACATAGCTTACAGCAACTATACATTCCTTCAAGGCACAAAAACCCCTAAAGTAAAGGCAGTCAACCGTGGATAACAAATGAAGGTAAGGATTGCATAAGATTAAAGAAAAGGCCGATATAGTTGCCAGAAATAGTAGTAAACCTGTGGTTTGGGAGGATTTTAGAATATAGCAAAAGAGAACGAAGAAACTGATAAAGAAAGGGAGAATAGAATATGAATGTAAGCTAGCAAAAAACATAAAAACCCACTGTAAAAGCTTCCATAGGAACGTAGAAAGGAAATGTTTGGCTAAGACAAATGTGGGTTCATTACAGGCAGAGTCAGGAAAATTTATAATGGGGAATAGAGAAATGTCTGAAAAGCCAAATGATTACTTTGTAATAAAAGCAAAATACTGCGGATGCTGGAAATCTGAAATAAAAACAAGAAATGCTGGAATCACTTAGCAGGTCTGGCAGCATCTGTGGAAAGAGAAGCAGAGTTAACGTTTCGGGTCAGTGACCCTTCATCAGAATGATTACTTTGTGTCTGTCTTCACTGAGGAATATACAAGAAATCTCCCAGAATTAGAGATCCAAGGGATTTGGGAGAATGAGGAATCGAAGGAACTTAGTATTAGTAAGAAGGTTGTATTGGAGAAATTAATAGGGCTGAAGTTTGATAAGTTCCCAAGACCTGATATTCTACATCCCAGAGTTTTGAAAGAGGTAGCTATGTACATACTGGATGCATTGGTGATCATCTTCCAAAATTCTATAGATTCTGCAGGTTGGAAGGTAGCAAATGTCACCCCACTATTTATGAAGGGAGAGAGCGAGAAAACAGGGAATTACAGACCTGTTAGTCTTACATCAGTCATTGGGAAAATGCTAGAATCTATTCGAAAGGATGTGATAAATGGACACTTGGATAATAATGATCTGATTGGGCATAGTCAACATGGATTTATGAATGGGAAATGATGTTTGACGAACCTGTTGGAAGTTTTTGAGGATGTTACTAACAGAATTGATAAAGGGGAGTCGGTGGATGTGGTATACTGGATTTTCAGAAGGCTTTTGATAAAGTCCCCCACAGGAGGTTGGTTAGCAAAATTAAAGCACATGGGATAGGAGGTAATATACTGGCATGGATTAAGGATTGGTTAAAAGGCTGAAAGCAGAGAGTAGGAATAAATGGGTCATTCTCGTGTTGGCAGGCTGGGACTAGTGGGGTACCGTAGGGATCAGTGCTTGAACCCAGATGTTGACAATATATATCAATGATTTGAATTTGGGGACCAAATATAATATTTCCAAGTTCGCGGATGACAAAATTGTGAGGAAAATGCAAAGCGGCTTCAAGGGGATTTGGACAGACTTAGTGAGTGGGCAAGGACATGGCAGATGGAATATAATGTGGAAAAATGTGAGGTTATCCACTTTGGTAGGAGGAATAGATGTGCAGAGTAATTTTTAAATGGTAAGAGATTAGAAATGATGTACAAAGGACCCTGGGTGTCCTTGTCAATAAGTCACTGAAAACTAACATGCAGGTGCAGCAAGCAATTAAGAAGGCTAATAGTATGTTAGCCTTTATCACAAGAGGATTTGAGTACAGGAGTAGTGAAATCTTGCTCCAATTGTATAGATCCTTGGTTAGGATCTGGAGTACTGTGTGCAGTTTTGGGCCCCTTACCTTAGGAAGGATATTATTGCCATAGAGGGAGTGCAACGAGATTCACCAGACTTGTTCCCAGGATGGCGGGTCTGTCCTAAGAAGGGAGATTAGGGAAACTGGGCCTGTATTCTTTCGAGTTTCGAAGAATGAGAGGTGGTCTCATTGAAACCTACACAATACTTAAAGGGATAGACATGGTAGATGCAGCAAAGATGTTTCTCCTGGTTGGGGAGTCTAGAACCAGGGGACACAATTTCAAAATAAGGGGGAAGCCACTTAGGTCAGAGATGAGAAGAAATTTCTTTACTCAGAGGGTTGTGAATCTTTGGAATTATCTACCCCAGAGGGCTGTGGAAGCTCAATCATTGAGTGTGTTTAAAGCAGAGATTGACAGATTTCTAAATATCAATAATATAAGGGGATATGAGGATAGTGTGGGAAAAAGGCATTGAATTGGATGATCAGCCATGATCGTATTGAATGGCAGGGCAGGCTCGATGGGCTGAATGGACTACTCCTGTTCCTATGTTCCTATGTAATTAATACACTAGAAGGATTTAAAATCGTTAAGGAGGAGGTATTAGATACGTTGTCTATACTTAAAGTTGATAAAGCACCATGGCCAGATGAGATGCATCCAAGAATACTGAGGGAAGTGAGAGTGAAAATTGCAGAGGCACTGGCCATAATTTTCCATTCTTCCTTAGACACAGGAGTGGTGCCAGAGAACTGGAGAATTACAAATGTTGCATCCTTGTTCAAAAAATGATGTAAAGATAAGCCCAGCAACTAGGGGCCAGTCTGATTAACTTTGGTGGTGAGGAAACTTCTGGACACATTAATTTGGGACCAAGTTAATAGTCACATGGACAAATGCGAGTTAATTAAGGAAAGCCAGCACGGATTTGTTAAGGAAAAATCATGTTTAACTAACTTGCTGGACTTCTTTGAAGAGGTAGCAAGGAGGGTTGATGAGGACAAAGCTGTTGATATGGTGTACATGGACTTCCAAAAGGCATTGTGAGCAAAATTATAGCTCAAAGGATAAAGGGGACAGTAGCAACATGGGTATGAAATTGGCTGAGTGACAGGAAACAGAGAATAGTGGTTAATGGATATTCTTTGGGCTGGAGGAAGGTTTGTAGTGGAGTTCCCCGGGGGTCAGTGGTGAGACCTTTGCTCTTCCTGATGTATAATCATGGCCAAAATTTGCAGATGATACAAAACCTGGAAGCATTGTGAACTGTGAGGAGGATGGTGTAGAACATCAAAAGGACATAAACAAGTTAGTGGGACAGGGCATACCTGATGATGATGGTTGTGTCTGGGGCATTGTCTGTAAGGTATGATTCCATGAGTTTGACTATGTCAGGCTGTTGTTTGACTCGTCTGTGGGACAGCTCTGCCAATTTTGGCACAAGCCCCTCGAGGTAAGTGAGGTGGAATTTGCAGGGTTGACAGGGCTGGGTGTGCCATTGTCATTTCCAGTGCCTGGGTTGATGCCGGGTGGTCCATTTAGTTTCATTCCTTTTAGACATTTTTCTTGTGGTTTGGTACAACTCAGTGACTTGCGAGGCGATTTAAGAGTCAAGTACATTGCAGCGGCACTGGAGTCACATGTAGGCCAGACTAGGTAAGGATGGCAGATTTCCTTCCCTAAAGAAGGTTAGTGAATGAGATGTTTTTTTATGACCATCGACAGTGGTTTCATGGTCACCATTATAGAGAGTAGCTTTATTTTTAATTCCAGAGTTATTAATTGAATTTAAATTCCACCAGCTGTCATGGTGGGATTTGATTCCGTGCCCCCAGAGAATTAGCCTGCTCCTCTGGAATGCTAGTCCAGTGACATTACCACTATGCCTCTTCCTCCCCCAGCACAAAGGAAGATGGTTGTGGTTGTTGGAGGCCAAACATTTAAGCTGCTGCAGCTCTCACTCCTCCCCCCACCCTGCCCAAATTCTGTGGATGGATTCTAGTGGACAAAGGATATCCCTTGAAGAGATGGCTAGTCACTCCTCTACGTGAGCCCCAGACAGAGGCACAGAGGCAATACAATCAAAGCCACCTGCTCACTAGGACAACTATTGAGCAGCCCATCGGGCTTCTGAAAGTGTGGTTCCAGTGCCTGGACCGGTCGGGTGGTGCCCTGCAATACATATTGCAAGGGTCTTGAACATTGTGGTGGCCCGGTGCACACTCTATAACGTGGCCCTCCAGAGAGGTGTGGATCTTGAAGATCATGGGGCCTTGGAAGGACACAGCTCATCGGCGGATGAGGAGGAGCAGGACATGGAAGTGGAGGAGGAATTATAGCTCAAAGGATAAAAGGGACAGTAGCAACATGGGTATGAAATTGGCTGAGTGACAGGAAACAGAATTAAACAATGAATGTGCTCACCAATTCTGTGAGTGTTTTAACCCTTTTTGTGCTATGATCATAAAAGAACCAATCGCACAGGTTTCTTGCATTTAAACAAGAAAGAGGTTAGTTTATTGTACTTAAAATCAAAACGCGATCTCAGTAAAAATAATAAACTGCTCAAACTTTCTCACACACACGAGAATCACACACACAAATAGATTACTGAGTGATAAAGAATAGTTTGATTGGATTAGAGTCCAGAACAAATAAAAATAATACACAATCTATGGGGTCTGGTAATTCAGTTGTCTTCCGGCCAAATTTGTGGTTCTGAAGTTCCTGACAGGTAGAAGTAGCCACCTTGGTTCGGGGTTTACTTGGAAACAATGATGTAGGTAGCTTTCTCTCCAGGGTCTCTGTCTGTAGCAATGATAGACTTGGATGTTTCACAGTCACAGATAGGGTACATAACTTGCAGTATTACCTGAAGAGAGACACACACACATCCCCACAGGGGTCCTGCACTGGTTAGCTTTGAAAGCTTGCTGCTGTGTGTAACAGAAATTCCAAGTTTTCACACAGACTGGAGAGACTGTCACATGATTCTTTCAGTGTATTTTCTTTTTACTTTAATGAGATCCCAGCCTAAGAATCACAAATCTCCCTCAGGTCTTACTGTTTCAATGTTTACCCCCTGGAGGTACGTCTCCACTAGTGTGAATGCTGCAAGATGGCTTTGAATGTCTTGTTAATGAGGGCGACACTAGATAATTTACACAACTGCTCAAGCCATTGTTATGGATGAGAGTTATTAGACATGCATCTCCACTTCGATGCCTTGGACTGTAAGGTATTGCAATGTAAATTGTGGTGGCCACCTTAGCTGCCAATTTTTCAACAGTTGAATGTAGGATTCCAGCTTTCCTCTTTAAAAGTTTAATTTAGGTTTTCAACTGATTAATTAAAAATCATAATTCAGCAAAGCACGTTTTCATGACAATTCTTACCTGCTCAGAGGTTTCACTATCACCGTTACAGAAGCCTTGCTCTCCATCACCACTTCACACCTTATTTCTTGTCTCGCCATTAATAAAAGGAGTCTCATAGATCTTGCTTTGTGTCATTCTTTACATGGTGCTCAGAAAGGAAAACAGTACACAATTAAAGGAAGAAGACACACCAATGACCCACTCAGTGTTTTGCGCATCACAGAGGCCTCTGTGCTCGGCCACTTATATGCAGTGCTCCCCTTGTGGAGATGGAGACAGCCTGCTCACTGTAGCTTCCTGCGGCTGAGATACACATCATGGCAGTTGTCTTCATCTCGTGAGGGCATCTCCTGAATCAATGCCGGGGCACCATTACTGGGTCCTGCTGCACAGATGCTACCTCTCAGAGGGGTCAAGGAGGCCAAAGATAATGATGGGGCCCATGATAGGTGGTGCCCTCATCCTCCTCGGTGATATCCTCAGCCCTTGGCTTGTGCTGTGGATGGCTGGAGGGGAGCACCAGCTGGGGCACAACTAGTATCCCCTCCATACATCCCTGTGTCATCGCCACTGACCGGTCCAGGCTACATAGTGTGGCATGCATCCTGTATATATTAGTGCACATTTCCTGCATGTACTCCATGTGCTGCTGCATATGGCTCTCCATGACGCTGACCACTCTCAGTGGAGGGGCTCATGTGCTCAAAGTCCTGAGCCACTGTGGCGCACATTAGCTGGTTGGACTCCTCCATTCTCAGCCCATGACCCCACACTGCCTCAGGGAACTCCGACATGTGGGACCACATCTACTGCCGCTGGTCTAGTTAAGAGTCTCCTTTCTAGTGACTGTTGAGACCCTGCATCTATGCCCATCTGAACAGGGCCATGTCTGTCCTTCCTGTTCTGTAGGGGACTGACAACAGCTGCCTTTGCCTCTGGCACCACCTCTTGCATACTAGTGCTGTGATCCTCACCCAGTGCCACCCTATCGAACCATGTGCGGGGACCCACCAAGGTGATCGTATCTGCACTTGTAGACGGTGAGCTTGTAAGGTGTGACAGCGCTTCTTTGGAGCTTTGCTGCTGCTGCTTTTAACCTGGAGATGGTCTTGACTGGATGTCTGCAACTGTGGGAGACACAGGAAGAGATCATGAAAGCTAGCCTTGGAGAGCAGGAGCCTCTGCAGTGCTGAGGCTTCCCAATGCAACTAGATTATCAATATGCTGTGGGAGGGAGTGGAGTGCAAGGCTTCTCCTTAATGAGTGCTTTGTCCTTTCTAGTCACCACCTTCACCATGAGTGCTCATCTCGCCACGGCTGGCCTCCTCATGGTCCACGATCCTGGCTAATTCCATGGCTTCCTCCTCCATGGTTGTGATTATGTGAAGGTAGGGAACACCTCCACCAATCTGGCCCCTCTCGCAGGCATTATGGGCCCATTCGTGCTGCAATGACTAAAGAGAGATAAGGCACTGTTGTCCCCTATGGCCACTGCCTATTGCTCCTTTGCATAAAAGATTAATAGGCAAGATAAAACTCATGGTGTTAGGAGTAATATATTAACGTGGATAGAGGATTGGTTAGCAGATAGGAAGCAGAGAGTGGGCATAAATGGGGCATTTTTAAGTTGGCAGGCAGTGAATAGTGGGATGTTGCAAGGAACAGTGCTGGGGCCTCAGCTATTTACACTGTATATTAATGACTTGGATGAAGATACAGAGTGTAATGTATCGAAGTTTTCTGATGATACAAAGCTCAGTGGAAAGGTAAGCTGTGGGGAGGACATAGAGAGGCTGCAAAGAGATATAGGCTAAGTGAGCAGCAACAAGATGGCAAGTGGAGAATATTGGTAGGGAAGTGTGAAGTTTGGTCGTAAAAATAGAAAAGCAGAATATTTTTTAAAAGGTGTGAAACTGGTAAGTGTTGATGTTCGGAGAGACTTGGGGGTACTCTTACAAGGAACGCACAAAGTTAACATGCAGGTGCAGCAGGCTATTATAAGGCAAATAGAGTCATAGAGTTTTACAGTACAGAAACAGGCCCTTTGGCCCAAAGCGCCTGTGCCGACCATCAAGCGCCCATACGATCTAATCCCATTTTCCAGCACTTGGCCAGTAGCCTTGTATGCTATGACATTTCAAGTGCTCATCGAAATCCTTCTTAAATGTTGTGAGGGTTCCTGCCTCTACCACCCCTCCAGGCAATGTGTTCCAGATTCCAACCACCCTCTGGGTGAAATTTTTTTTCCCTCAACTCCCCTCTAAACTTAAAAGCAAAATACTGCGGATGCTGGAAATCTGAAATAAAAACAAGAAATGCTGGAAATACTCGGCAGCATCTGTGGAGAGAGAAGCAGAGTTAACGTTTCAGGTCAGTGACCCTTCTTCAGAACTTTCTCCCCCATATCTTAAATCTATGCCCCCTGGTTACTGATCCCTCCACTAAGGGAAAATGTTTCTTCCTATCTATCCTATTAATGCCCCTCATAATTTTGTATACCTCAATCAGGTCCCCCCTCAGCCTTCTCTGCTCCAAGGAAAACAACTTCAGCCTATCCAGTCTCTCTTCATAGCCAAAATGCTCCAGCCTAGGCAACATCCTAGTGAATCTTCTCGGCACCCTCTCCAGTGCAGTCATATCCATCCTATAATGTGGCGACAGTACTCCAGCTGTGGCCTAACCAGCGTTTTGTACAGTTCTAACATAACCTCCCTGCTCTTATATTCTATGCCTCAGCTAACAAAGGCAAGTATCCCATATGCCTTCCTAACCACCTTATCAACCTTTGTTGCTGCCTTCAGTGATCTATAGACAAGCACCCCAAGGTCCCTCTGACCCTCTGTGCTCCCTAGGGTCCTACCATCCATTGTATATTCCCTTGCCTTGTTCGTCCTACCAAAGTGGATCACCTCACACTTCTCAGGATTAAACTCTATCTGCCACTGCTCTGCCCATCTTACCAGTCTATCTATATTGTCCTGTAATCTAAGGCTTTCCTCCTCACTATTTACGACACCACCAATTTTCGTGTCATCTACAACTTACTTATCATACCTACTATATTCACATCTAAATCATTAATGTACACTCCAAACAGCAAGGGTCCCAGCACCGATCCCTGTGCTAGCCCACTGGTCACAGTCTTCCATTTGCAAAAACAACCCTCGACCATCGCCCTCTGCCTTCTGCCACTAAGCCAGTTTTGGATCCAATTTGCCAAATTACCCCGGATCCCATGGGCTCTTACCTTCTGAACCGATCTCCCATGTGGGACCTTATCAAAAGCCTTACTGAGGTCCATGTAGACCACATCAACTGTACACATCTAGTCACCTCCTCAAAAAATTCTATCAAATTTGTTAGACATGATCTCCCCCCTGACAAAGCCATACTGACTATCCCTGATTAATCCTTACCTCTCCAAGTGAAGATTAATCTTGTCTCTCAGAATTTTTTCCGATAATTCCCCTACCACTGACGTTAGACTCACAGGCCTATAATTACCTGGTTTAACCCTGCTACCCTTCTTGAATAATGGTACCACATTCGCTGTCCTCCAGTCCTCTGGTACCTCTCCTGTGGCCAGAGAGGATTTGAAAATTTGTGTCAGAGCCCCTGCTATCTCCTCCTTTGCCTCACATAACAGCCTGGGATACATCTCATCTGGGCCTGGGGATTTATCCACCTTTAAGCCCGCTAATACAGCTAATACTTCCTCCTTTTCAGTGCTAATTTGATCAAGTATATCACAATCTCCCTCCCTGATCACTACACTTAAGTCATCCCTCTCCATAGTGAACACAGATGAAAAGTAATCATTTAAAATCTCACCTATGTCCTCTGGCTCCACACACAGATTGCCTTTTTGATCCCTAATGGCCCCACTTTTTCCCTGGTTATCCTCTTTCCCTTAACATACTTATAAAATGCCTTGGGATTTTCCTTTATCTTGTCTGCCAGTTATTTTTCATGTCCCCTCTTCGCTCTCCTAATTACTTTTTAAATTTAAGTACTCCCCTACACTTTCTATACTCCTCTAGGGCCTCTGCTGTTTTCAGCGCTCTGAATCTGCCATAAGCCTCCTTTTTTTTTCTTTATCCAATCCTCTATATGGATAAAGAAAAAAAGAGAGGCTTATGGCAGATTGGCATTTATTGCAGGGGGATTGGAGTACAGGAATAAAGAAGTCTATCTAAAACTGTACAGGGCTTTGGTGATATCGCACATGGAAAACTGTGTGTAGTTTTGGTCTCCACATTTAAGAAAGGATATACTTGCACAGGAGACGGTGCAGCGAAGATTTATTAAATGGGTCCCTAGGATGAGGAGGTTGTCCTATGATGAGAGGCTGAGTAAATTGGGCCTGTATTCTCTGGAGTTTAGAAAAATGAAAGACAATCTAATTGAGACATACAAGATTCTGAAAGGGTAGAAGCTGAGAGATTGTTCCCACTGGTCAGGGAATCTAGAACACGGGGACACAGTCTCAGGATAAGGGGCCAATCATTCAGGACTGAGATGAGAAATTACTACAATCAAAGGTTTGTGAATCTTTGGAATTCTGTACCCCAGAGGGTTGTGGATGCTCCATCATTGAATACATTTAAAGCTGGGATTGATAGATTTTTAGTCTCTCAGGGAATCAAGGAATATGTGCAGGAAAGTGGAATTGAAGGCCAAGATCAGCCATGATCGTATTGAATGGCGGAGCAGGCTCAATGGGCCATGTGGTCTACTTCTGTTCCTATTTCTTGTGTTCTTGTATTAGAAGCTGCATATTTCAGCATAGGCAGGTCCTCAGCAGCAGTATGGCTGTGAGCTATTTTGAGGGGTCAGCACATACGCCTCCCATGTTCAAAAGTAGCATATGCCCTGAGGCTCCTCAGCTGGTGTGTCTACTGCAGGGTGAATACCCAGAGTTGCACGAAGTGTGGCATATGAACATACGAATTAGGGGCAGGAGTAGGGCATTCGGCCTCTTGAGCCTGTTCCACCATTCAATAAGATCATGGCTGATCTGTTTGTGTTTCTAATTCCATCTACCCCCGATAACCCCTGATTCCCTTGCCTAACAAGAATCTATCTACAATAAAAGCAAAATACTGCAGATGCTGCATCCAGAGATGCTGCAAGAATCTATCTACCTCTGCCTTAAAAAAATTCATCGACCACCGCCTCCACCACCTTCTGAGGCAGAGAGTTCCAAAGTCGCACCAAACACTGAGAGAAAAAATTTATCCTCATCTCTGTCTTAAAAGGGCGATGCCCAATTTTAAAATAGTGCCCCCCTAGTTCTGGACTCATCTACAAGAGGAAACATTCTCTCCACATCCACCTTGTCTAGACCGTTCAGGATCTTATAAACTTCAATCAAGTCTCCCCTCACTCTTATAAACTCCAGCAAAAAACAAGTCCAGTCTGTCCAACCTTTCCTCATAAGACTAGATTAGAGATACAGCACTGAAACAGGCCCTTTGGCCCACCGAGTCTGTGCCGAACATCAACCACCCATTTACACTAATCCCACATTCCCACCAAACATCCCCACCTATCCCTATATTTCCCTACCACCTACCTACACTAGTGATAATTTATAATGGCCAATTTACCTATCAACCTGCAAGTCTTTTGGCTTGTGGGAGGAAACCGGAGCACCCGGAGAAAACCCACGCAGACACAGGGAGAACTTGCAAACTCCACACAGGCAGTACCTGGAATCGAACCCGGGTCCCTGGAGCTGTGAGGCTGCGGTGCTAACCACTGCGCCACTGTGCCGCTCATTCCAGGTATCAATCTAGTAAATCTCTGAACCGCCTCCAAAATATTTACATCCTTCCTTAAATAAGGAGACCTAAACTGCATACAGTATTCAAGATGTGGTCTCTCCAATGCCCTGCATAACTGAAGCATAACATCCTTACTTTTATTTTCAATTCCTCTTGTAATAAAGGAAAGCATTCCATTAGCCATCTTTATTACCCGGTGTACTTGCATACTAATTTTTTGTGACTCCTGCACTAGAACATCTAGATCCCTCTGTACTTCGGAATTCAGCAGTCGTTCTCCATTAAAGTAATATTCTGCTTTTTTATTCTTTCTGCCAAAGTGAACAACTTCACATTTTCCCACATACTGCCCCATCTGCTAGATTTTTTCCCACTCAATCAACCTATCTATATTGGTCTGGAAGCTCCTTATGTCCTCTTCACAACATACTTTCCTACCTATAATAAAAGTAAAATACTGCAGATGCTGGAAATCTGAAATAAAAACAAGAAATGCTGTAAATACTCAGCAGGTCTGGCAGCCTCTGTGGAGAGAGAAGCAGAGAATCAAGCTGAAGGGTCACTGACCTGAAACGTTAACTCTGCTTCTCTCTCCACTGATGCTGCCAGACCTGCTGAGTATTTCCAGCATTTCTTGTTTTTATTTCATACTTTCCTACCTATCTTTATGTCATCTGCAAATTTAGCTACCATGCCATCGCTCCCCTCTCCTAAGTTGTTGATATTAATTGTAAAAAGTTGAGGCCCCAGCACAGACCCCACTCGTCACATCCTGCCAATCAGAAAAGGACCCATTTACTCATACTCTCTGTTTTCTGCTAGCCAGCCAATCTTCTATCCATGCTAATATGTTACCCCCTCCACCATGAGCTGCTACTTTGCGCAATAACCTTTTATGTGGCACCTTGTCAGATGCCTTCTGGAAATCCAAGTACAGTACGTCAACAGGCTCCTCTTTATCCACAGCAAATGTCACTCCTTCAAAGAACTCCAACAAATTGGTTAAACATGATTTCCATTTCACAAAACCATGCTGACTATTCCCGATTATCTTGAGTTTTCCAAGTGCCCTGTTACAACCTCCTTAATGATTGATTCTAACATCTTCCCACGACTGACGTCAAGCTAACTGGCCTGTAGTTACTTGTTTTCTGCCTCCCCCCACTTCTTGAATAAAGGGGTTATATTTGCTACTTTTCAGACTGATGGAACCTGACCAGAATCTAGTGAATTTTAAAATGTTTTTTTAATTTGTTCATGGGATGTGGGCGTCGATGCAGCATTTATTGCCCAGCCCTATTTTCCCTTGAATTGAGTGGCTTGCTAGGCCATTTCAGAGGGCTTTAAGAGTCAACCGCATTGTTGTGGGTCTGGACTCACATGTAGGCCAGACCAGGTAAGGACAGCAGATTTCCTTCCCTAAAGGACATTAGTGAACCAGATGGGTTTTTGCAACAATCGTCAGTGGTTTCATGGTCACCATTAGACTAGCTTTCTAATTCCAGATTTATTAATTGAATTAACATTTCACCATCTGCCATGGTGGGATTCAAACTCATGTCTCCAGAGCACTAGCCTGAGCTTCTGGATTACTAGTCCAGTGACATTGCCACTATGCCACCGCCTCCCCCGAAAATTAATACCAATGCATCTACTCTCTCATTAGCCACCTCTTTTCAGACCCTGGGATGGAGTCCATCAGGACCTGGGGACATGTCAGCCCGCAGCACCATCAGTTTGGTCAATACCGCTTCCCTGGTGATTGTATTTTCACCAAGTTCCTCTCTTCCTTATCTGGTGTGGAGAAGAGGCAGTTGGGAGCCGGGAGCGCCGTAAGTACAGCCCGGGGATCAGAGCGCGGCTTTACCTACCAGGAGTGGAGCAGAGGCAGTCGACATCAAGGAGCCCTAGAAAAATTGAAGTCAATGGGAAACAAAGGGAACACTCTCCACTGGTTGGAGTCATACCTAGTACAAAGGAAGATGGTTGTGGTTGTTGGAGGCCAAACATCTAGGTGCCAGAACATTGCTGCAGGAGTTCCTCAAAGTAGTGTCCTAGGCCCAACAATCTTCAGCTGCTTCATGAATGACCTTCCCTCCATCATAAGGTCAGAAGTGGGAATGTTTGCTGATGATTGCACAGCGTTCAGTACCATTCGTGACTCCTCAAATACTGAAGCAGTCCATCTCCACATGCAGCAAAACCGTTACAACATTCAGGCTTGGGTGATAAGTAGCCAGTAACATTTGTGCCGCAAAAGAGTCAGGCAATGATCATCTCCAACAAGAGAAATGAGATAAAAGCAAAATAATGCAGATGCTGGAAATCTGAAATAAAAACAAGAAATGCTGTAAATACTCAGCAGGTCTGGTAGCATCTGTGGAGAGAGAAGCAGAGTTAACATTTCAGGTCAGTGACCCTTCAGAACTCAAGAGAAATGAGATGGTTTTCTAGAACGGTATGTTGAGGAACCACCTAGAGAACGGGCTATTTTAGATCTGGTATTGTGCAATGAGAAAGGGCTATTTAATAATCTTGTTATAAAGGAGCCTTTTGGGAAGAGTGACCAAAATATGATAGAATTTTACTTTAAGTTTGAAAGTGATGTAGTTCAATCTGAAACTAGGGTTTTAAATCTAAACAAAGGAAACTACGATGGTATGAGGGACAAGTTGACTGTGGTAGATTGGGAAACTACATTAGAAGCTATGACAGTAGGCTGGCAATGGCTAGCATTTAAAGAATTGATACATGGTTTACAACAAATATACATTCCTTTGAGGCACAAAAACCCAGCAGGAAAAGTGATCTAACCATGGCAAACAAGAGAAGTTCAAGATTCTGTTCGACCAAAGGAAGAGGCTTATAAAGTTGCCAAAAAATTAGTAAGCCTCAGGATTGGGAGCATTTTAGAATTCAGCAAAGAAGGGCCACCAAACTGATAAAGAAAGAGAAAATAGAATATGGTGTAAACTAGCAAGAAACAGAAAAACGGACTGTAAAAGCTTCTATAGGTATGTAAAAAGGAAAAGATTAGCAAAGACAAATGTGGGCCCATTACAGGTAGAGACAGGGGAATTTATCATGGGGAATAAGAAAATGACAGAGAAACTAAGCAGATACTTTGTGTCTGTCTTCATGGAGGAAGATGCAAAAAACCTCCCAGAAATATTAGAGAACCAAGGGACGAGCAAGAATGAGGATTTGAAAGAACGATTAGTAAAAAAAGTAGTACTGGAGAAATTAATGGGACTGAAAGTTGATAAATCCCCTGAACCTGATGATGTACATCCCAGAGTGTTGAAAGAGGTGGCTGTAGAGATAGTGGATGCATTAGTGATCATCTTCCAAAAATCTATAGATTCTGGAGCGGTTCGTGAAGATTGGAAGGTAGCAAACGTAATCTCACTATTTAAGAAAGGAGGGAGAGATATAATAGGGAACTACAGACCTGTTAGCCTGACATCAGTAGTTGGGAAAATCTAGAATCTGTTATCAAGGATATGATAACGGGACACTTAGAAAATAATGGTAGGAATGGGCAGAGTTAACATGGATTTATGAAAGGGAAATCATCTTTGACAAACTTGTTTGCTTTTTTTGAGGATGTAACTAGCAGAATAAATAAGGGGGAACCAACCAGTGGATGTGGTGTATTTGGATTTTCAGAAGGCTTTCGATAAGGTCCCACACAAAAGGTTAGTAAGCAAAATTAGAGCACATGGGATTGGGGGTTACATGATACTGGTTAGATTGAGAATTGGTTAATGGACAGAAAACAGAGAGCAGGAATAAACAGGTCATTTTCAGGTTGGTAGGCTATGACTAGTGGGGTACCAGAAGGATCCATTCCATTGGGCCCCAGCTATTCACAATCTATATTAATGATTTGGATGTGGGGACCAAATGTAATATTGCCAAGTTTGCTGATGACAAAAAACTAGGTAGGAATGTGAGTTTTGTGGAGAATGCAAAGAGACTTGATAGGGATTTAGACAGGTGAAGTGAGTGAGCAAGAACATAGCAGATGGAATTAATGTGGAAAAATGTGAAGTTATCCACTTTGGTAGGAAAAACAGAAATGCAGAATATTTCTTAAATGGTGAGAGATTGGGAAGTGTTGATGATCAAAGGGACCTGGGTTTCCTTGTTCATAAGCCACTCAAAGCTAACATGCAGGTGCAGCAAGCAATTGGGAAGGCAAATAGTATGTTAGTCTTTATTGCAAGAGGATTTGAGTACAGGAGTAAAGAAGTCTTGCTGCAATTGTGTAGCGCCTTGGTGAGACAGAACCTGGAGTATTATGTACAGTTTTGGTCTCCTTACCTAATGAAACATATACTTTCCGTAGAGGAAGTGCAATGAAGGTTCACCAGACTGATTCCTGTGATGGCGGGATTGTCCTATGAGGTGAGACTGAGGAGACTGGGCCTGCATTCTCTAGAGTTTAGAGGAATGGGAGGTGATCTCATTGAAGCATACTAAATTCTTACAGGGCTCAACAGGGTTGATGCAGGAAGGATGTTTCCTCTAGCTGAGGGTTCTAGAACCAGGGGACACAGTCTCAGAATAAGAGGTAGGCCATTTATGACTGAGATAAGGAGGAATTTCTTCACTCAGTGGGTGGTGAATCTTCAGAATTCTCTACCCCAGAGGGCTGTGGAGGCTCAGTCATTATGTTCAAGACAGAGATCGATAGATTTCTAGATATTAAAGATATCAAGGGATATGGGGGTTAATGGGGGAAAATGGTATTGAGGTAGATCAGCCGTCATCTTGTTGAATGGTGGACCTGGCTCGAGGGGCCGAATGACGACTCCTGCTCCCATTTTCTAAGTTCCTATGTTGCTAAGAGAAAATATAGCCATCTCCCCTTGACATTAAATGGCATTACCATCGTTGAATCCCCCACCATCAACATCTTAGAGTTTGTCATTGACCAGCCATATTGACATACTAAGTCTACAACAGCAGATCAGAGGCTGGGAATTCTGGGGCGAGTAACTCACCTCCTGACTCCCCAAAGTCTGTCTATCATCTATAAGGCACAAGTCAGGAGTGTGTTGGAATACTCTGCACTTGCCTGGATGAGTGCAGTTCCACTCAAGAAGCTTGATCGGCACCCCATCCACCACTGGCGCACAGTGGCAAAAGTACCATATACAGGATGCACCGCAGCAACTCACCAAGCCTCCTTCGACAGCACCTTCCAAACCAGCAACCTCTTCCACCTAGGAAGACAAGGGCAGCAGATGCAAAGGAAGACCACCACTGGCGAGTTCCCCTTCAAGCCACACACCATCATGACTTGGAACTATATCGCCATTCCTTCACTGTCGCTGGGTCAAAATCCTGGAACTTCCTCCCTAACCGCACTGTGGGTATACCTACCCAACATGGACTGCAGCAGTTCAAAACAGCGGCTCATTACCACCGTCTTAAGGGTAATTAGAAATGGGCAACAAATGCTGGCTTAGCCAGCGACGCTCACATCCCATGAAAGAATTAAAAAACCTCACCTTGCTGGAGCATATTAGGTGATTAAACCTCTTCTGACACTGTATCCAACTTCTGTGGACCACACTTCTGCTGACTTTGTCAGCTATGTCCATCCAAGCCTGCTTAGTATGGGTGGATGGCCTCCTCCTGTCACCCTCTGGGAAGAGGACCCCCTCCTCTCCATTATGTCCTCCAGGAGGGCCTCCAGGTCCACATTAGAATCGAGGTGCTGCCCTGCCTTGAGTTTCACACCTCTGGCTCTCCTGAGACATTCTTGAATTCAAACCTTTTATGCTCTTCCAATCTGAAGTAACAGCAGTGAAACAGCAGCCACAGTTATGGCCACCATGGTTTGTTTAAATTGGGCTCGTGCTTGAGCAGTCCCGACTCCATTCCCGCCTCCTCGGCCACTAATTGGCCACTAAGCTCATTTCCATGTCAATGTTAAAGTGTGAGCTGATGACTGTTTTCCCCCAACGGTGGGCTCTGGACCAGGAAACGGTCCGGGCCTCCATTTCGCACCCAACAGTTAGTGAGGAGGACTTTGCAGGGTCGACTGGTCAGTGTGTGCCTTTGTCATTTCAGTTGCCTAGGTCGATCCAGGTGGTCCGTCCAATTTTACTCTTATTTGACTTTTCTGTAGCGGTTTGTCCACTGAGTGGCTTGTTTGGCCATTCCAGAGGGCATTTAGGAGTCAGTCACATTGTTGTGGGTCTGGAGTCACTTTTAAGCCAAACTGGGTAAGGATGTCAGATTTCCTTCCTGAACAACATTCGTGACATTTTACGGCAACTCAATAGTTTCATGATCACCATTACTGAGACTTGCTTTTTAATTCCACATTAATTAATTAATTGAATTTATTCCCCCAGCTACCGTAGTGGGATTTGAACTCATGTCTCCGGAGCATTATTCCAGGCCTCTGGATTATCACTATGCTACTGTTTCCTGTAGTCTTGAATCTTGAAGTCCAAGATAGAATTAAGTTTCTGATTTTTGCCTCCCAAATATTGGCAAGTATGCCTCATCACTTGAGTGACCAGCAACAGCTGTGACTGCTCACAGGACTGCATTGCAACACCGTCTTGTCTTGCAATGCATTTTACAGCTAGGAAGAGAAATAAACAAACATGCTTTTTTTATTAATCTACATTTGTTTTGGCAAGGTGCTAAACTAAGAAAGGGAAAAGGTGGGAAGCAAACTGTCTACAACCTGGTGGATATTTTTTAATGTATTCTTTGTGCTCAGGTTGGAGGAGCAGATTAATATTTTTTTGGAGGACACTGACCCTGAGGCCTCACTTGAAGTTGGAGCTGACATGAGGAAGATACAGCACTGCTTCCAGCGATTAAAGGTCAGTGTATAAGAGTTTTAAGTTACATCCATTGACTATAACACACAATGTTATTGCCCAATGGGGCTATAATATATGAGAATGTAGCTTTGGGTATTATCACTAGTTAGTAGTTTCTGGTGAGTGACATCAACACAGAGCAGCATTAAATTGTGCCCAAATAATTAGGGTATGCCTGACATTCCCATGGAAAAGTTCAGTTTGGACAGCATTAGCACAGTATTACTAAGTGTCAGTAGTATCAGTTTCTTTCCTTCTCTTTCGTAACTTTCCCTTTAGATTTGAAGGCCTACAGCTGGGATGCACTGCCACAGGCACTGGCAGACCTCTGATATCTTGGCTATGAAACTATTCTTTCATCTGGAAAGTGTTCGGTTAAAGGGTGGCATCACAGGCAAACCTGATCCTGCCTCACATGACATATGTGCCCACTTTCTAGCAGAGGTCTCTGGAAAGCCACAAGGAGCAGGAACTCAAGTCATTTTCCTCTCTTCTGTAACCCAATAGCACTGAGGGTAATTGTAACACGCTTACTCCTTCCCTATTTAAAGTCAGCTACATCAGTACAATGCAGGGTTCAGAGCTGGGACCTTCTTGACATGTATAGCGCAGTATGACCAACTGAGACAGATGGAAGAATTTAAACTCCTGGCTGGAAAGCCAGTCAGAGGCATGTGTTACCCGCTTGGGAGCAGGGGTGAAAAAGGAAAAAAGAGGCAGATTAAAAATGAGCAAGAGATCCAACTCTTGGATTTCAACTCCCTTTCCACCCGTTTTTCCCATTGACTGAGCTCCACAACAAACATGTTTTGCAACTACTATACATAATAACCCAGATTCCCGGATTTTGCAGTCAGCGGTGAAGGAACAACTTTCGCTGTTCATTATGCTTACAGCTGCCCACAGACATTTTGTGGGCTTTTGAGTGGCAACTTAAGGCATTTAGAGATTATTTTCAGCCCAACACGCTTTAGCGAAGATCTGTTGCATGTGTGGGCAGGGAAAGCAACAGCTGGTCTCCCTAATCAATTAGATTGAAGACTAAGACACACAGAGTCTAAACCAGGAAATATAAAGTAGAATATTTAATTGAATGTAAAATCATTTTCAGAAAACAAAATAAAGTGAGGGAAAGAAAGATGGGATTAAGAGAGAGATAAAAGGGAAATTATTTTAATTTTTTAAAATCTCCAACAATAATTAAATTTTGAAGGAATGAGATTCTACATTTGTAAAAGTAAATTCTTAGTGCCAGAGATGTTGTTTGGCACTAATTAATACTTATCATGCCATTTAAATATTCACTTACACCTGAATGCATGAGCCCTAACTTTTTCTGTTAAGTTTATTGGGTAACTAATGGGTAAGTATTGCAATTTCACACCCTCTTGCATTTTAATGTTGAGTCTATTGGCGAGGTCCCTTTGGTGCAAAGTTTGTGGAGGAGCAGGGTAAATTGGACAGATTTCCTTGTACAACTGCCCCTTTGCAAACGTTGGAAATTGCTGTCAGATTTCTTCCTTAATAACAGTGAGTGCTGATAGCCTCACTGTTTTTACTACAGCAAAATCTCAGCCCATATCATGCACATTTACAAAGCAGACTACAGGCCCTTTGGAGTAAAGCATCGTTACTGAACTTACTCTTCACTTTGGCTTCATGATTCCAATGCCATATTGGGCCATTTGAAAAGCTCACTGCCTTTTGACTCTCTGCATTATAACATGCTGCCACTTCAAGAGTGTACCCACTGTACCCTCCAGGGAAAGCTGGTGCCACCGAGGTGGGGAGAGGGTTAACTCTGCACTATTTGTACAGGGAAGGGGGACAAGGGTCAATCACTATTTACCAGCTGCTGAGGGTTAACTCTGCACTATTTGTATAGGGAAGGGGGACAAGAGTCAATCACTATTTACGAGCTACTGCAAGAGGGCATGACAGGAGGGCTAGGTTCACTCCAGATTCGTTCTGGGACACCAGCCATTACCGCCAGAAATTGTGCCAAAGGGTCAAGCTCAGGAGCCACAAATGGGCGGCACAGTGGTTAGCACCGCAGCCTCACAACTCCAGCGCCCCGGGTTTGGTTCTGGGTACTGCCTGTGCGGAGTTTGCAAGTTCTCCCTGTGACTGCATGGGTTTCTGCTGGGTGCTCCGGTTTGCTCCCACAGCCAAAGACTTGCAGGTTGATAGGTAAATTGGCCATTGTAAATTGCCCCTAGTGTAGATAGGTGGTAGGAGAATGGTGGGGATGTGCTAGGGAATATAGGATTAATGTAGGATTAGTATAAATGGGTGGTTATTGGTCGGCACAGACTCAGTGGGCCGAAGGGCCTGTTTCAGTGCTGTATCTCTCTATGACTCTGGCCCAGACCCATGTTGCATTGGGAGGATGTGGCATGACACACAAGCACTGTTCAAACCATGTCAACCTTCAATTTTCCAATCCTGATTGAGACAGAAGCCAGTCAAATTCCAACAACCAAGTGTCTAGAAAATAGAAAAATATTTATAATAATCCCTCCTTTGAATGTGTCGTTAATATTTAAAACAACTGATATCATTATAATGTTTACCGACTTACTTCCTTGTGCCAGTCTTTAGTGAAAGAGCTGAAACAGTTTAGACCTGGCCTGCAGATAGAGAATGGACTGCCGGCCCCTGATCCCCATGGAGATGATATCGTTAGAACAGAGATGAAATTAAGAGAAATTGTACAGCAACGAGATAATGAAATCAGTATCCTTTTATGTTTATGTTCAGTTTCTTGAACCAACAGTTATATTGGTAGTGTTCCCAAGCTCCATCTTTGTTCCTGTCCCTTTTTTCATGATTTCCTTTGATGACATTATCCATAGGCATTAGATCAGTTTGTATATGTCTGCTGATATCACCCAACTCTACTTTGCCACTGCCCTTAACTTCATGGGTTTAGATTAGATTATGATTAGATTAGAGATACAGCACTGAAACAGGCCCTTCGGCCCACTGAGTCTGTGCCGAACATCAACCACCCATTTATACTAACCCTACACTAATCCCATATTCCTACCAAACATCCCCACCTGTCCCTATATTTCCCTACCACCTACCTATACTAGTGACAATTTATAATGGCCAATTTACCTATCAACCTGCAAGTCTTTTGGCTTGTGGGAGGAACCCGGAGCACCCGGAGAAAACCCACGCAGACACAGGGAGAACTTGCAAACTCCACACAGGCAGTACCCGGAATCGAACCCGGGTCCCTGGAGCTGTGAGGCTAACCACTGCGCCACTGTGCCGCCCATACGCCACTGTGCCACCCATTTTTATTTTGGATTTTATTTTGGCAGCGGGAGTCCCGGCGGCAAGCTGGAATGTGACCCCGCCGAGGCCATTTGTCAGACCCCCAGCTGAATTCACAGCGGGAAGGCAATTAACTGCCCGCTGTCGGGGATGCCACCCCTTTAAGGGACAAGATCCCACCTCATCAGAGGGCCGACAGCTCAGCAGCCCCAGCAGTGTCACTGGGAGCGGTGGCTGCTGCTGGTATTGCAGGTGGCTCAGAGTAGCAGCCATGGAGGAGGCCCTGGAGTTAAAGTAAGTGGGGTCGGGCTCGCCAGTATACTCAGGCAGGCCCTGGCAAGGGATGGTGGGGGATGGTTTAGGGGGGAGTGGGTGCCGGTGGTGGGGGTTGTTAGTGAGGGCAGGGAAGGGTCTTTCAACAGGGCGGCCCTTGCCGCTGGGTGGGACCTCCGTGGACCACAGGGTTCCCTATCAGGTGCCCCTGAAAAGCAGCGCACAGGAAGGCTGCCAGGTTTTACCAGTGGTGGTGGGAAGAGGCCCTTAAGTAGCCTTTAATTGGCCACTTAAGGGCCTCAGCTTATCTCTGGGTGGCAAATCCTCGACCTTCCCCACCCCAGTAAAATTCCATGGCATTGGGAAGGTGGCGGGCTTGCCATGCCCCCCACCATCTATCACCTAATAGTCATTTACGGCACTGCAGGAGGACATTTGGCCCATCGAGTCTGTAGAGCAATGTGAAAACGGATACAGAATATTAATTTAAATTGCTATTTCCTTGTATCCATTATAGCATAGTAAAGCTCCTTTACAACAGATGCTGCTTGACCTGCTGAGTATTTCCAGCATTTTCTGTTTTTGTGTAGTATATAAAAGACTATTTTCACTGTTGGTTTCCTTGAATGGCTGATTCAGATATTCTAGTGAATATGTTAAAGAAAGAGAAGAAGAGGGCACAGGATGCCATAAACCAAATAAACTTGGACAACGGTAGGAATATACCTCCCTCTAGTGCCCAGTCCTCAAAGGAATTCAACTCACGTCAGCAGTCAAGACAGTTTTCTGAAACTCGATTTGTCAGCAAAATGAGCTCCTCTGGATCTGAGTCTGCCTTCAGTTGCAGGAGAATAGGTAAACACCTTAACATTTGTTTGTATTTTTAATCATTTGCTAGAAATTGAATGATGGCTACATTTCAATATTCATTCTTATGAGGTTCCATTTTAGCTAATAAGAAGGTGCAATGCATGCTCTGTTGGTATCTAATTGATGACTGATCATTTCTGAGATGGGTAACAATCCAACTTTTTAAATGGAATGACGTTTTGTCTGCTGAGTTTTATGCTTTAGATCAGACTGACAAGCTTTATATAGCATATTTGGCGATTGCTTTTTATGACTGTGCAAAGTCACCCAAACCAATGGGTGTGGAACATTTTTCTAGCTATATCATCTTCTTTTTCTTCAACATGCTAACTAAAATTCACTAGAATATTGGAAAAATAATGATTTGGGGGAGAATGCAATTCAGCTTTTAAAATCAAATATAGTGAGATACTTTGTGCAGAAACATCGAGCTAAATCGAGTGTACAGCACAGAAACAGGGCATTTGGTCCAATGGGTCCATGCTGTATTTATGTTCCACATGTTCCCTGCTCCTTCTAACCCTATCTGCATCTCCTTCTATTGCTTTCTCTATCATGTACATATGTTGGTTCCCCTTAAATGCGCATGTTCTGTTCACCTCAACTACTCTATGTGATAGTGAGTTCCACATTCCAACCACTCTCTGGCTAAAGATGTTCCTCCGATCGGATATATTATTGACTGCCTTATATTTATGACCGCTAGTTTTGTACTCGCCCCACAAGTGAAATCATTTTCTCTACATTGACCCTATCAAACCCTTTCATTACCTTAAAGACCAAGAGCTGAATTTAATGCAGCCCTTGGAGACACGAGCAGGGGCGGGGGCATATAAAATTGGGAAGGGAGACTTCGGACTTTGTGACATCCCATCCCGATTTTATTGATGGCATGAAGCTTGGAGGGTGGAGAACTGACATCACCGTGGCAGTCTGGTAATTAAGGTAGTTGAGAGGCCTATTGACAGAGATTTTACTCTCAGTATTAAATTTTAATAACATTGCTCAGGAATCATTTGGCTTCAGAGTCTCGCCTGTTTGAGGCGGGACCTCATTGCTGGCTATGAAGGGAGGCCATCGGGAGAGGCAGCATCAATTCCCAGTCAGGGTGGAGAAGGGAGGGCATCGTAAATTGATTCAGGAATGGGAGCAAAGGTGCCAACACTGCAGGGAGTCATACCATGTGGGCAACAGGCAAGTGCCACCTCGTCAGAGGTGACAAGGTGGGGTGATGGTGGTGCGGTTGGCAGTGAAGGCTTTGCACTTAGGAGGAGGTCACCTGCCAGGGCCTCATTCATCTAGGCATCGGGACCCTGTTGAGGAGGAGGTGCAGCAGAGCGGGAAGGTGGTCTAGGCACCAGCAGTGGCACAGCAGTGACCTGTGAGCCCACAGGAGGATCAGTATCGGCCTGCAGACGATGGAGGAGGGTGCAGAGGGGAAAGCCAGCAGCCTTCTCCGCCCAGAAGAAGCAACCCTTTCGAGAGGGTCTACCAGTTGAGGCTCAACTACCTACAGATGTCCAAGAAGCAGTGCCGACAAAGAGTCCATCTCTCTACGGAGGCCAGCACTGACCTACGTGCTATGATTCAGGATGAGCTGAGCCCCAGGGGACTTAGTGGAAATCCAATGCCGATGGCGTTGAAGGTCACTGTGGTACTGAACGTCTACATCTCTGGATCATTCCAGGGATCCACTGGGGACATGTGTAAGATCTCACTATCAGCGGCCCATCAGTGCATCAAGGAGGTCACCAGTGCCCTTAGGAGGGCCAGCGACAGATCTCAACATTCATGCTGAGAGGCCAATCAGGTTCGGACCCCAAAGCTGGTTTCCCCCAGATGTAGGGAGTCATCAGTTGCAAGCATGTAGCCATGAAGGCTCCTGCACACTAGCCAACAGCCTTCATCAACTGGAAGGACTTCCACATCCTCAATGTACAATTTGTCTGTAAACCACTGTAAACAGATCTTGCAGGCCTATGCACGCTTCCCAGGAAGTTGCCACAATGCCTACATTTTAAGGCAATCCCAGGTGCTAGAGATTTTGCGGTCCCCCCGTGCACCTTCAGGGATGGATCCTTGGAGAAACGGGCTGTCCACTGAGGACATGGCTACTGATTCCTGTGAGGAGCCCATGCACAGATGCAGAGGAGATGTACAACACCTGCCACGGGACAATGTGAGTGACCATAGAGCAGGTCATTGGTCTATTCAAGATGAGAGTCAGCCTAAATCAGTCTAGTAGAGCCCTTCAGTATGCCCTGGCGAGGGTCTCATCTATCGTGGTGGTTTGCTGTGCACAAAGTGGCGCTACAAATTGAGGAGGCATTGAACAATGAGGATCTCGAAGAGCAAATTACGTCCTCGGACGATGAGGATGCGGAGGTGGAAGCTGGCCAAGCATTGCCAGTTGAAGGACCCCAGGGACACCAGGAAAGATGCCATGAGATCAGTGCAAGAGAGGCTTGCAATCCCTTATACATTCACATTTCCTTTATTCCTTTCTACTGGTTGTAAGTTTATCTATAAAGCCCTACCGTTATGCAGTCCTGTTGTCACCTTCCTTTCTTTAGCAAGTCATCGCCCAGGTGCACAGCGTTCAGCTGGCAAGGCTCAAGACTTGACCCCTTGCAGCATGAATCCTCGCCTCAGGGACCCTTGACAGAGGAAGGGTTGAAATGAAACACCAAAGGCCATAAATAGGAGGAAGGGGATCTTGTGAAATAAAAACTTATCTTTATTCTCCCTCACAACAAATGCTAGCCTTTCTATTTACATTAGACATTCACCCATGAATCCCACGTGGTTCCAGGTGCTGTTGTTCATTCTGCTGCTTACTCTGCTCCGCACTGCTCCCCCTGCTCTGTCAGCTGAATTGGGGGCAGGCTGATGACCTTGCTGCCACTTGGCTAGGCATGACCTTGATGGTTATGCCTGGTGGGCCCTGGCATGCTGAGTGCCTCCTGTACGGAAGCAGTACCGCCCTCTGTTGTCAGTGATGAAAGAGGATCTGGCGTCACTGGCAGAGGGCTAATGAACTGCTGCCCGCACCAGGCGCACCTCGAGTGGAACCCCCAACTGTGGGAGGCCGCTGCTTCTCCTCCCTTGCAAGGCACACTTGTGCCTCCATGCTGACCTGAGAAGGTTGAGGACCAGCTAGTGACTCCAAGTGCCTCGTTCCCCTCTCACCTTACCACTGCTGCCTCAAGCTCATGGTAAAATCAAGAGTATGCAGGTCTGAATGAACCTCCTGCAGACACTGAGTGCTCTGCTGGATGCGGCTCTCCGTGAGAGCTTCCAATCTCTCAGTGGAGGACACCGCTCGTGCACCAATCAGAGACGTTGCTGGACTCCTCCATCATCTACGCTTGGGCACACATAGCCTCTAGCATTTCTGCCAGATTTTGCCTGAACTCTCATTGCAGCTACAGCATTTCCCATGATGCTGGCGACAACAGAGGCATGTCATTAGTCTGGGGCTCAGCGTGGGCCTGGCCTCACACAGTACTTCGACTGTCAGTGGCCTGGGCTGTCACTGTCTCCATAGGCTGCTTAGGCACCTCTTGCTGTGCTCACCAGGTTGTGCGATGGAATCAAACCCTGAGCACATACTAGCATGAGAGTATCTACGCTGGTGGAGGGTGCAGGGCTATGAGCTAATGGTACACCCTCTGAGGCTCCATCCTCCCCTTTAGAGGCAGTCTCTGTGGCTCTTTGTTGGTGTTCTTCATAGCCTGTATGAGAGAACAGAGATATTGAAGGGTCAAAGGCCTCCCCTTCAGACTTTGCAAACACGCCTATGTTGGAGCTCCCTGTAGGCACCGGATGCCTGATGATCAGCATGGCTTCATCGCTGCAGATGCACCCTTGTTCCCTATGATGACCTTGCTCTCTGTTTGAGGAGAGTGCCCTGTCTCTTCGTCTGCAACAGAATGTCCGTCCTGCAGCCATGCCAGTTCTATGGCCTCCTCCTCCATTGGCCTCAGTACCTGGAGATTTGGCAGTCCACTGCTGGTCTTGGCCCGCTCTCTACGATCGTGTGCTATCTTCTCCTGCAGACACAAAGATGAATGTTGTTGGTCTGCCAGAAGGAACAAGCCCAAGACACATGCTGATGGTAGTCCAGCAGTTATTGGTGGGAACATACAGATGTCTCCTGCATACGGCCCGTTTCCAGGGACTTTGTGGGGGTATTCAATGACAAGCGGGTGCCTTTCAGTGCCGTTTAGCAATGCTTCAGGCACCAAGACTTTATGCTCTGACCCTTTGCCCATGACTGGGTGGGCACTCCCTCTCCACCCAACACACCCTCCTTCTGTGACACATCATGGCCCAATAGGTCAAGGGTTTATGAGGGACTCACTTTCACGGCTCCGATGAGGTTATTGAGCCTCTTGCGGCACTGGATCCAGATCATTGGGGTGCACGACAGCTGCTGACTTCCTCCGCTATCTGCAGTCAGGCGGGCAGGTCACCTCGTCCCAGAAGTGGACCTCTCGCCTTTCTCTGGCAGCTTGTGGGAGATCCTGGAGGAAGGCATCATGAATGTATGGGGCCACCCAGGGTCTTCTGCCATCGTTATATTGCTTCTCTCCCCTGAAGAACTTCTCACAGCTGCCAATCAAACAATGAATGCAGGGATAGCAGCCCTTTATACATGGCGTCAGCACCTGCCATTGTGTCAGCTGATACCGCCCTCTCCGCCACTGTCCACTTCATTGGACGGCCCCCGCACTTCTTTACTCCTAATTGGCCGCTGCCGCTTGATCGTATGCGCTCATGGCTGAGCCGAAGCCACACCCGCTTCCGGTCCTAATGTTGGGACCTGTGGCTTCCAATTAAAATCCGGTCCCAAGAGAAATGTTTCTGAGAGACAAGCTACAGTTACCAAGTGACCCATCTGCCCTAAATTGCTAACTCATGAATTAGCTGCAGATATTCAGATAGACTATTTGAAGAGAATAGAAACTGAATTATTGATTCAACAGTGAGTAGAGGAATATGGATTGAGTGGGGATGGATGAAAATAATGAAGTAAGATCTGTCTGACCAAGAAATTTGGAGGGGCTGGATTGAGCTGATCCCATGTTCTTAAATTGCATTTACCTTTCAGTTCCATCACTTCTCTTTTTCTGGGACGTGTAATTTTTTTACAGTTAAATCCTTTTTCGAAAGAAAACAAAATTTCATACAAAGACATTTAGAAAGGATCCTGAAATGGAAAATAAAAATAAACTCAAAGGATTACTAGGGCAATTATTAAACTTATTAACTTTGGAAGTGTGGGGAAATAAGGGAGAAGCATTGTACCATTTGATGGACTATAAGGACAAAGGATAGTATGTAGTTTGAGCAATTTGTTCAATAATGGAGTTTTGCTCTTTCAGTTGTTAGGAGCTACCAAGCTGAAGAAGTCACAGGAAAGAAAAAATAATTTGCAATGCGTGTCACCCTGGACCACTGTTCCATGAAGCACCTGGCAGCTGGCTATTGAGCAGCATTGTTAAAGATCTGTGAGCTGGGTCTGAACACAATCTGCTCAATCAAGACACTGCACAGTATGGGATAATGCCAGATGGGAAGGGAGAAAAAGTTCCATTGACTGTTCTGTGCAGCTTTTGGACTCTGTACTTGTTTCTGCCATTTCCCAACAGCATAAAGCATTTTGTGAAAATTTGTAAAATTTGTAGCCCTTATTATTAGAAAGTCGATATCACCACGTATTTGATTTTAGAAATAGGTTTTTGACTTTTTTATTTCCTTGCATGAAATTGACAGCATTTCTCAGAAGGTTACATGTAAGAAGCTCTAGATTTCTTTTTTACATTCTGCATGGGATGTAAGCATCGCTGGCAATGCCAGCATTTATTGCCCGTCCCTAATTGCCACCTTCTTGAAGGCTACAGTCCATGTGGTGAAGATAGACCTACAGTGCTTTTTAGGAAGGGAGTTTACATTGCCGGAAAGTACACCACGAGACACTGAGCGCAGATAAGCATATCACTACGACAGTAGAGATATAATCTCTCTCTTGGCATTTCTTCGCAGACGAAGATTTTGGGAAGGTTTTAGTCATCGGTTGCAGGTCCGCCTGTGGCTAGTCAGGCCTATCTGTGACCGGCCTATTCTCCCACAGTGATACAAGTGAAGGTGTAGCCGCTGCTGGGGACAATTGGATTTATCCTTCTCCTCCTTTTCTCTTTCATGCTGGTTCTTCGTTGAGTCTCAAAGGTGTCTGTAGCCTTCCTGATGTAGCATCTCCAGGCATCACGATCTATGGCCTGCACTTCCCACTGGCGATGGTCGATGTGGCACACAGAGAGGGACTTCTTCAGGGAGTCCTTGAAACGTTTTCATGAGGCCCCTCTGTTCCTTTTACCCGTGGTCAGCTCACCATACAACACAATCTTGGGCAGGCGACTGTCGTCCATCGGGCAACGTGACCCGCCCAACGCAGTTGACTGTCATGTATGCCTTCTAGAGTGCTTCCATCGGAGCTGACTCCGCAGCATCCTCAAGATCTACTGGCAGGACTGCATCACAAACATTGAAGTCCTGGAAACAGCCAACATCACCAGCATCGAAGCCATCTTCCTGCAAAAAGACATAATAAAGGAAGAGTAAGGCATATCCATTGCAAGGCTCCATATTAGTTGGGATATATCGTAAACAACCAGTAGCCAGAGACATGTTAGAAGGAGGAATAACAGACCATCTCTAGCAGAAAATAATGTTTTGCAAAAAGCATAAGCTATTGCACCCTGTTTTCCTCCCTGCCCCTACTCATGCTGGCCATGAAACAACTCTTCAGGCTTGTATGTCTTATACATCAGAATTTATGGTGTATGGAGCAGCATAAAAGGCACAGAATGTTCAGTACTCTTCAGGTCCCTGTTTCCCAACTGCGACTTTGGTATTTTAGTCTAAACAAATCTGAGGCTGAATCGGATAGCTTCTGCCATCCTGGGTGTGCTGCAGAGATTCTAATCTTTGATCCCAATGTTTGAAAGGTTGCTGTGACAAACCAGTGCGTCATGTGGACATTATAATAATTAATCTTTTTTTGCGCAGGCACTCCGAAGCCCAGCCTAATGATATGGCTGATGTAGTGTAGCACACTGAATAGCTACAGCTGTCTCTATTTTATTTCATTTGGTTTTGTTACCCGTTGCAGAGCCCTGTCTTCTCTCAGATCTCTTGCTTTTATGGTTAAGTTCCCAAGCTGAGGGAAAATGGCCATCCTATTTCTTTGCCAGTGTTGTTTCTGACCCAGTTGCAATTAAGTACAAGACAGCAGCCTTGGGCAGTGGTCCTCCTGATTTATTTTACCCTTCCCCCTCCTTCCCTCCCTGTGGGCATTTTCTGTTTTATGATCTGCTCCCTTGATGGTGCATCTGAGGGTTAGAAACGCTGCATTGGAGAATCATTGACCAGCCTGTCTGATGCAGTGCGTTGTCACTCCAGGCCATTCAGCCTCATTTGGTCCACTGAAGGAGAGCCTGAAATCTACCAGCATCCAACTGTGTTTTTGAACATCCCTAAAATCTGCATCTCTACGACCCAAGTTGTCAAAATATTGCAGAGATTCATTGCTGTTTGCATGGAGAAGAACTTAAATAATTAGGAAAAGGAAATGGTCAACACAGTTTGAAGACTAAGTTAACTAAATAAGACAAGAATTACTGGAAGTACACAGCTTCTCAAAAGAAAAAATAACATAAAATATAACTGAATACCTTTCAATTCAGTTGCAAAGCTGTAATAAGTATCACTTGAAGACCACCAAATCCCAGTGCTAACATTATCAATTACAGACAGGATCTCACTGTAACAGACTAGTTACAAGCAATGGAGTCTCTGTAGTGATGCACGCCAAGCCATAAATCCAAAGGGATCAAATGAATTCTGGGATCTGGGTCTGATCCAAGACAACAGCTCTTCGGAAAAGACAGGATCCTTTCCAGAAAATCTGGGAAACATTACCACAATTTTTTAAAAAGGTCAGAAAGGGCTGGGACTAAATGTTAATGTTAATGCTAGTAATGTTACAGCCTGATTTCTAGGACAGCCATTTACGATACTATGAGAAGAGACAAACTTTAAAGGTAGATTTAAAAACCCTAACAAAAGCAGTTTTTCCTTTCTCACACACACTGACAAATTATTATTTGGCTCTCCAAAAATCAGATAGTTGTAGCAATATTAATGAGGCATAGCCTTGGAATTTCTTGGTAAATTTTGCTGTAATATCTGCCATTTATTCTAAGAAAATGTTTGTAACTGAAGATTTTACGCTGAAACATTGCACGCAGATTTCCTAGATCGTTTGCACAATTCTCGAGATGCGTTTGCCAAAGCCCCCACCACTCACTTATATAGGTCCACACCCACTGCAAAAGATCAGCTCACATGGGTTTTCTGCAGTTATGCAAATTAATGTGCAACACAGACCTAAGTTTCATATCAGTGTAACTATGATTTATATGCCTGAAATTTATAAGCTCTCTGCCGTTCTTGGTGGCGGGCTTGAAAGAAGATGCGGCGCTGCCGCTGAGCCCTCGCGATATTTCGCGTGGGATCTTAATTTAAATGGAGGGGTGGAGCGGCCACCCTGCATGACGTAGAAGTGTCGTCCTCTCCGGCAACGGCGTCCGGCGCCACCGTGCAGGTGCCGGCTCCATTTTTAAAGGACTTCAAGCCCTTCAGGTAGATTAAAATTTTTAAAGGTGCCGCCGCACTGAAATGCAAAATAAAATTCTAGTGAAACTTTCAGTCCTCTCTCCTGCTGTTCCTCCTCCACTAAGTTCTCAGTAAATAAAGTAACCTATATCCCCAGAAAACTAATTTTTTAAATGACAAACTTTCACCCCCCAACTTCAGCACCTTTGATCCTCAACCCCTTCCCACTATCTCCACAACCAATTGGAGCGATTTTCCCTGGCTCCCCCACCCCTCCCACCCTGTAAATTTCACTCCTCCCCCCTCCTCACCATTATCATGCCTTGGAACTCTAAATGGAGTTCCGAAGGTGCGGGAGTTCCAGCCCAGCCGTCGCTACCGAGTGGCAGGGAAGGGCCACACCGAGGCCTCGCGCCTGCTAAATACGGAGGGGCCTTCCGGTATCGGGGGTCATGGCGGGCCTCTTGTGGAAGAATTTTTCAGGGCCCCCCCCCCCCCCACTACGACCCTCGAAGTCGTAGGGCTAGTAAAATTCAGCCCATCAGAGTCTGATATTGATGTTCTTCCCAAATTTTATTTATTTATTAATTTAGAGATACAGCACTGAAACAGGCCCTTCGGCCCACTGAGTCTGTGCCGACCAACAACCACCCATTTATACTAACCCTACAGTAATCCCATATTCCCTACCTACACTAGGGGCAATTTACAATAGCCAATTTACCTATCACCTGCAAGTCTTTGACTGTGGGAGGAAACTGGAGCACCTGGCGAAAACCCACACGGTCACAGGTAGAACTTACAAACTCCGCACAGGCAGTACCCAGAATCGAACCCGGGTCCCTAGAGCTGTGAGGCTGCTGTGCTAACCACTGCACCACTGTGCCGCCCACTTGAATCTGAACCTTCTGGACTCCAGTGGCATCCGGATGACACAAGATCAGGCTCAAACTACGACTGGTACAATTAGATTTGTTAAATTTCAACTGTAGTGCAAAATAGTTGACTTTTATGTGGATAAGCAACACTACAGTGGTCTTTTTTTTTAGTGAACACTGAATGACTCCTTTCTGATACTTCTGAGACCTGACAGGGTAGATGTTGACAAAATGTTTCCCCTGGCTGGGAAATCTGGAATATGGGGTTACAGTCTCAGAATAAGGAGTCGGCCATTTAGAACAGATACGGAAACATTTCTTCACTCAGAATTATGCATATTTGGAACTCTGTACCCCAGAGCACTGTGAATGCTCAGTAATTGAGTATATTCAAGAAAGAGTTCGAAAGATTTTTGGGTACTAAGGGATATGGGGATAGTGCAATAAGGTGAAGTTGTGGTAGGAGTTTAGACATGATCTTGTTGAATGGTGGAGCATGTTTGAAGGGCCAAAATGGCCTACTCCAGCTTCTATTTCTTATGTTCCGCAAAGGCATGGGCCAGTTGTTGCTGGAAGTCATCAATCATACACTGAGCTCATTATTTGGCTGGTTCAGAGAATTTGATTGGACTCCCTTTTGATGTGAGGGTTATTCGAAAACAGATTTATTTGTGAAAGTAACACGTGCAATTAGGCCCCATGCCTAATTCTAGTTCAAGAAGCACGGACAACAAGGCATGGAAATTAGTTAACTTGTTGCACTCATGAAAGAAAATTTGTCTTTATGCATTTCTTCCACCCCCTCTGATTCTTAAAGTATTGCAAAAGATGAAAGGAACAGTCATTCTGATTACGTCTTAAAGGCCTCGGAAGCCCTAGATCCGAAATGTCCTGGCATTGAATGATGGTAATTTGATCTCACTACCCCACTGTAAAGGACCTGCTGTTCCAAATGTCAGGTCAGATTGTTCCAACAGGCTTCCCTTTGATGGTCTTTCTTCTGAAGGGAATGGCTGCCAGCCAAAGGATTACTCCTTTCCATACTTGATACTTTCTGGCTTCTAGAAATCTTCCCTGTGTGATGCAGAATGAAGGATGTTTGCGCTCTGGTGCACATTCAGTAAGTTGGATACGTTCTCATGATATCCCCTGCATTTTGGATATCTACAACACTTGCTGAAATTGGTTTCAAAATCAAGTAGTAACAAGGTTTATACATAACAGCTGTTGCCATGTCCCACTTTCTTCGAGAAAATTCTCCAAGGAAAATGTCCCCTTATATCCCGTTTTGTCAATTTTTTAATATATATTAATGGGATGTGAGTGTTGCTAGCAAGGCCAGCAATAATTGCCCTTGAGAAAGTGGTGATGAGTCACCTTCTTGAACTGCTGCTGTTGGTCTGTGTAGGTACACTACAGTGCTGTTAGGGAGGGAGTTCCAGGATTTTGACCCAGTGACAGTGAAGGAATGGCGATATATTTCCAGTTCAGGATGGTGTGCGACTTGGAGGGGAACTTGCAGGTGCTGCCCTTCTCCTAAGTGGTAGATGACGTGAGTTTGGAACGTGCTGCCAGAGGAACCTTAGCAAGTTGCTGTATCGCATCTTGTAGATGGTACATGCTGTTGTCACGGTGTGCCGGTGGTGGAAGGAGTAAATATTTAAATCAGGCTGGCAGTTTGTCTTAAATGGTGTCAAGCTTCTTGAGTGTTTTTGGAGCTGCACTCATTCATAGAAACATAGAAAATAGGAGCAGGAGTAGGCCATTCGGCTCTTCAAGCCTGCTCCGTCATTCATTATGATCATGGCTGATCATCCAACTCAGTAACTTGTTCCCGCTTTCGCCCCATATCCTTTGATCCCTTTAGCCCCAAGAGCTATATCTAACTCCTTCTTGAAAACATACAGTGTTTTGGCCTCAACTGCTTTCTGTGGGAATGAATTCCACAGGCTCACCACTCACTGGGTGAAGAAATTTCTCCTCATCTCAGCCCTGAAAGGTTTACCCCATATACTTAGACTATGACCCCTGGTTCTGGACTCACCCACCATCGGGAACATTCTTCCTGCATCAGCCCTGTCAAGTCCTGTTAGAATTTTATAGGTTTCTATGAGATTCCCCCCTCACTCTTCTGAACTCCAGCGAATATAATCCTAACCGACTCAGTCGCTCCTCATACGTCATTCCCGCCATCCCAGGAATCAGTCTGGTAAACCTTTGCTGCACTGCCTCTATAGCAAGAGCATCCTTCCTCAGATAAGGAGACCAAAACTGCACACAATATTCCAGGTGTGGCCTCACCAAGGCCCTGGATAATTGCAGCAAGACATCCCTGCTCCTGTACTCGAATCCTCTCGCTATTAAAGCCAACATACCATTTGCCCTTTTTACCGCCTGTTGCACCTGCATGCTTACCTTCAGCGACTGGTGTACGAGAACACCCAGGTCTCGTTGCATATTCCCCTCTCTCATTTTATAGCCGTTCAGATAATAATTTGCCTTCCTGTTTTTGCTGCCAAAGTGGATAACCTTACATTTATCCACATTATACTGCATCTGCTATGCATTTGCCCACTCACTGTATTCTCCACACAACTCACCCTCCCACCCAGTTTTGTGTCATTTGCAAATTTGGAGATATTACATTTAGTTCCCTCATCTAAATCATGAATATATATTGTGAATAGTTGGGGTCCTAGCACTGATCCCTGCAGTGCCCCACTAGTCACTGCCTGCCATTTGGAAAAAGACCCATTTATTCCGACTCTTTGTTTCCTGTCTGCCAACCAATTTTCTATCCATTGCAATACACTACCCCAATCCCATGTGCTTTAATTTTACACGCTAATCTCTTTTGTGGGACTTTGTCGGAAACCTTCTGAAAGTCCAAATAAACCACATCCACTGGCTCTCCCTCATCAACTCTACTAGTTACATCCTTGAAGAATTCTAGTAGATTTGTCAAGCATGATTTCCCTTTTGTAAATCCATGCTGACTCTGTCCGATTCTACCGCTGTTCTCCAAGTGCTCTGCTGTAAAATCTTTGATAATGGACTCTAAAATTTCCTCACAACTGACGTCAGACTGACTGGTCTATAATTCCCTGTTTTCTCTCTACCTCCCTTTTTAAATAGTGGGGTTACATGAGCTACCCTCCAATCTGCAGGAACTTTTCCAGAGTCTATAGAATTTTGGAAGATGACCACCAATGCAACCAATTTTTCTCAGGCCACTTCCTTAGGTACTCTAGGATGTAGATTATCAGGCCCTGAGGATTTATCGATCTCATCAATTTCCCCAACACCATTTCTCTACTAATACTGATTTCCTTCAGTTCCTCCCTATCACTAAACCCTGTGTTCCCCAACATTTCTGGTATGATATTTATGTCCTCCTTTGTGAAGATAGAACCAAAGCATACATTTAGTTGGTCAGCCATTTCTTTGTTCCCCATAATAAATTCCCCTGTTTCTGACTGTAAGGGACCTACTTTGTCTTAAATGGTGTCAAGCTTCTTGAGTGTTGTTGTATCATTCATAGAAACATAGAAAATAGGAGCAGGAGTAGGCCATTCGGCCCTTCGAGCCTGCTCCGCCATTCATTATGATCATGGCTGATCAGCCAACTCAGGAACCCACTTCAGGCAAGTGGGGAGTATTCCATCACATTTCTGACTTGTGCCTTGTGGATGGTGGACAGGTTTTGGTGAGTCAGGTAGTGAGTTACTCACCACCGAATTCAAAGCCTCTAACCTGCTTTCGTAGCCGCAGTATTTATATGGTTGTTCCAGTTACGTTTCTGGTCAATGGTAACTCCCCCAGGAATTGACAGTTGGGGATTCAGCAATGGTAATGCCATTGAATGTCAAGGGGAGATGGTAACATTTTGTCTTGTTGGAGATGGTCATTGCTTGGCACTTGTGTGGTGCGAATGTTACTTGCCACTTATCAGCCCAAGCCTGAATGTTGTCCAGGTCTTGCTGCATGTAAGGACAGACTGCTGTTAGGAAATATATTTGAGCCTTCTTCCCTCTGGTGCCAGTTTGCGATCCGAATCTGCTCTTTCAAACTTTATGTACTTTCCTTTTGAACAAATACATTGGAGAGAATTTTACCACAGGCTTAGGGACTCCGAGTTCAGACTGAAAATTGGTCCCGAGTCCATACTTGCCAGCAATCTTACTGCAGTTTTTTCTTGTTTGTTCGTGGGATGTGGACATCGCTGGCTAGGCCAGCATTTATTGCCCGTCCCTAATTACCCTTGAGAAGGTGGTGGTAAGCTGCCAATCAAGCAGGCTGATTTGTCCTGGATTGTGTCGAGCATCTTGAGTGTTGTTGGAGCTGCATCCATCCAGGCATGTGGAAGTTATTCCATTCCACTCCTCACCTGTGCCTTGTAGGTGGTGGACAGGCATTGGGGAGACAGGAGGTGAGTTACTCGCCGCAGAATTCCTAGCCTCTGACCTGCTGTTTTAGCAGCATTTATTTGGCTGGTCCAGTTCAGTTTCTGGTCAGTGGTGGCCCCCAGGATGTTGATAGTGGGGGATTCAGCGATGGTAATGTTATTGAACATCAGGGGTGATGATTAGATTCTCTCTTTAACTGGCACTTTTGTGGCGCAAATGTTACATGCCACTTATCAGCCCAAGCCTGGATGTTGTCCAGGTCTTGCTGCATCTGGAACCGGGCTGCTTCAATATCTGAGGAGTCACGAATGGTGCTGAACATTGTGCAATCATCAGCGAACATCCCCACTTCTGACCTTATGATTGAAGGAAGGTCATTGATGAAGCAGCTGAAGATAGTTGGGCCTAGGACACTACCCTGAAGAACTCCTGCAGTGATGTCCTGAGACCGAGATGATTGACCTCCAACAACCATCTTCCTTTGCGCTAGGTATGACTCCAACCAATGGAGAGTTTTCCCCCTAATTTCCATTGACTCCAGTTTTGCTCAGGTTCCTTGATGCCATATTTGGTCAAATGCTGCCTTGCTGTCAAGGGCAGTCACTCTCACCTCACCTCTTGAGTTCAACTCTTTTGTCCATCTTTAGACCAAGGCTGTAATGAAGTCAGGAGCTGAGTGTCCCTGGCGGAACCCAACGGAGCATCGGTGATCAGGTTATTGCTGAGTAATTGCTGCTTGATAGCACTGTCAATGACCCCCTCCATCACTTTGCTGATGATTGAGAGTAGATTGATAGGGCGGTTGTTGGCTGGGTTGGATTTGTCCTGCTTTTTATGGACGGGACATACCTGGGCAATTTTCCACATTGCCGGGTAGATGTCAATGTCATAGCTATACTGGAACAGCTTGGCTAGGGGTGCGGCTAGTTCTGGGGCACAAGTCGGAATGTTGTCAGGGCGCATAGCCTTTGCAGTATCCAGTGCCTTCAGCTGTTTCCTGATATCATCTGAATCGGATTGGCTTAAGAATGGCATCTTTGATGCTGGGGATCTCAGGAGGAGGCCAAGATGGATCACTCACTCGGCACTTCTGGCTGAAGATGGATGCAAATGTTTCAGCCTTGTCTTTTGTACTGATGTGATGGGCTCCCCCCGTCATTGTGGATGGGGATATTTGTGGAGCCCCCTCCTCCTGTTAGTTGTTTAATTGGAATCTTAATTGCCGACTTTGTGCTCATCGTCCGGTTAAGGATGGCGGGTGGGCTCCTGAAGCTGCCGGTTCAAATAGAGAGTCGGCAGCTATTGAAGCCTCAGCAGCGTCACTGGGAGAGGTGAGCACTGCTAAGGCAGGTAGGAGACCTTGAGTGTGCCTCAAAATGGAGTCGTCCTCGGACAGCTATGTAAAAATTAAAGTTTAGGGGCTGAGGTAGGCCCTGAGGGGTGGAGGGGATCATTGGAGCTGTTGGGTTTGCCTGTCGTGCCCATGGCCTCATCTTTGCGCCTTGGAGGCTCCGACTCCAATGGTCCCCTGGGCTATTGCAGCGTGGTGCTGTAAAATGGCCTGTAATTAAGGCCTTATTTATGCAAATCAGTTGTCCGCCTCCTTGGAGAGGGTAGCTGATCTGCCTCATAGTCTGCCTCCTGCGTGCTGCTGGGAAACTTCCCCGGTGGTGGGCCAGCAATGGGGAGACATCCCAACGCGGCTCCCAGCCTCCGTTTCCGCCACCTGGGGCCAGTAAAATTCAACCCGTTGTGATGAGCTCAAACTTTTCCTTTGTTGTAGAGTTGTCAAGGTGGTTGAACAACCGTCTTTGATGTGGCTTTATCACCACATTCCTTAATTCAAAGTTGAAGTCAAACCCTTCCTTAATTCCTACATAAGGTGCTTTTGAAATTTTATTTTCAGGGTGATCAAATGCCTCCCTCTCTTCCTCTGCATAATTCAGAATTGGACTATAGATTCTACCCTGTGGAAGTGGATTTATGTTTACTAGCCAGGATTTTTTGGCTGCTCCTGCCAAACTATGATGGGAAGGAAAATTTCACAGGGATGCACATAACTGCGTCCAGCCTTGCTCTGCGTTTCCTTCCCATTTCCTGCTGCACAGACTAATAATATATATCCAGATATTGGCAGGCATATTTAAAGAAGATACAAATGAGGGAAAATATTCTTGCTATTTGTGGCTTTGCAATGTTGGAAACCAGGGGTGCCTGTTAGTCCCAGCAGCCCAGCTATGGCAATACAAGGGACCATTTCAAACTTTGCTGCTTTGTAAGCTGCCAAGTGATCGATTGCACAGCCTGCTGGAGGATGCATTTATTAAAATCATAAAATAATCCAGTTCAACTGTCAGCTCCTGTGTCTGTCCCTTTTTGGTGGGACTCCCTGGAGGGCACTGAGGAGCCCGCCTACAATTTTCAATTACTTGCATTTGTGGTCCGAAGCACATTTGTATGACTGGCGGAAGTCCTGCCAGCCCAGAGATTTTTCCCAATTAACAAAACACAGAAGATCTAGACTTCTCAGGGCAAGTAAATTTTATTAGCAGGATTATTGGTAAGAAGCCATTTCCACTGGTTTCAAATCATTAAGGCTCCTAAGATCATTTTAAACACTGTTTTTAGCTCCCGCTTGGTGAATCCTTGTTCACCACTTTCCAATTATAAGGTAAAGAAACGAGTACAAACAGCCTTTCTTAGGTTTAAAGAAGTAAGTTGAAATTTTGTTAAACTTAAACTCTAATGCGGTTGACGCCTGCGGATACACGACGTGCCCACGCTAGCATGCGTTCATGTATACACATACAAATAGAGACATAAAAGAGCGGAAGAAAAATTAAAGTAGAAAGTTTGAGGCAATATCTGAAGAGTTGTTGTTACGGTTCTTGGAGCTCACTATTAGGGTCCTTTTGTAGGGAAATCTTGCCTTTCGTTGGGGCCCAGTATTCTTCTTAAACCTTGTTCACCGTAGGAGACTTTTCTCTCTTTGTGTTCATGTGTCTTCAGTGGGTTTTTGTAGTTCCGTGAGAAAGAGATGGGAGCAGACAGGTAGACAGGAGGTCTTCTTCAGTCTAGGAGCATTCTGCTTTCTGTCAGTTCAAACACTGTCTCTACAATTTAAAACTCCCCAAGTTGGCCAGCAGGGTAGTCATGTGACCGACTGGTTTGACGAGGTCTTTTCTGTGTATTGTATGGGAGCAGGGCATAGCTCCTTTGTTCCAACGCTGTCTGCTAATATGCAAAAATATTAGCCTGGCAACCCTTTGTAACAGGCCTTTTCTTCTTCCGAACAACAATTTGAAATTTAATGCTCATGTGGTGAAATTAATGTGCCTTATTCTTGCCCGGTGGGGGCCTGCATGACACCTCCACATCTAGGGGAATGAAATGCAATTTGAGGAAAGGCGCATTTCATTAAAAGGGTTGAGAGAAAATATAAGATACAGAAAATCATGCATTTCTCTTATTCATTTCCATTCATTCATAAATCCTAACGCTTCTTAAAACTGTCTTCTTGGTGCCAGTGCTGCTTTAATTTCCCCTTTTTGGCATCCCAGTAACCATGTTGTTCTTTGCGGAGGTTTTTCTTCAGTTTGCCCATTGCCATGACTGCCTTGGGTCTTTGTTCCTGTTGATGTCTGCCAAGGGTTGGGGGGTTGGCGGGAGGGAGGGAAGGGGAGTTAGATTTAATTAGCCCTAAATTGGAATTTTTTTCCAAGAGAGTCAGTAGAGGGCAGGTCAGTCCTAACTCTTTTCCAGTGCTTTGCTGATCATGCAAAGGCCTTTGACTTCAGGGGATGGGTGGTTCACTTTTTCTCTGACTGTAGGGGAGAATTCTTTGTTATCTGGGACATTCCTGCCTGCAGGTATTTTTCCAGACTCTGCTGCACTCCTCTGCGGCACTTTGACTAGGTGAGGCATCACCCTCTCAGCTTCTCTGTCCCCCAGAGATCTTTCTTTGTCTCTGCAGGTTCCTGTAAATGTTATTAGCAACTCTGATGGGGTGCTTCTAGTGTCTGCATTTACACAGGAGAATGTGGGGTCTAACCTTTCAAACTTTTCAGAGTTGGCTGACTGGACAGTAGGGGTTTTCATCTGGCATTCCTCCTGGACTTCCTTTAACGTGCCCTCTTGGTCACTTTTTCCCCTTCCCTGTATAACCTTTTGCCAGCCATGTGCCTGCCTGTCCCCTTTTGTTCTCGGCAGGGGTCCATTACAGTTCACCAGCCCTCTGCTGGAGGGTCCTCCTAACACCGGTACAGGACTTAAGGATGTAGGTTTCACTGTAGGTTGGGGTTTCTCCTCAACCTGGCATATGCGGCAACTCCTGCAATACTCCACCACATTTTTGTGGCATTTTGGCCAGTCAAACGGCTGTCTTATGCGGGCTTTGGTCTTTCGTATACCGGCATGCACAGTCACTGTAGTCTCGTGGGCCCTTCTTAATATTTCTCCCCGGTACCTCTGCGGCACCACTAACTAGTGAACTACTGCCCACTTCTTGCTCTCAGGTCTGTGAGGAGAACTCCAATTCCTCATCAGTACCTCATTCTTTAAATAGCAGAAATCAGGGACTCCCTCTGCTTCACATTCAGCCTGAGCAGCCTGTGCTAACTCTTTTTATACTTGGTTGGCTCGCTGAGCTTCAGCTAGGGAAAATCCATTTAATTCATTCCATCGGTCTCCTAACTTTCCAAAGAAAGTCTCGGACAAGCATACCTCATGGTCATCTGCCTGCAGTGCCAGTGCACTCTCCTGTGGGGGCGCTCGTTTCATCATGGCCTGATCCACTACACATTCAGGGAAACTGCAGGGGTCCGTCTCCTGCCACGGCCCTGTCTCTCTGACCTCTTGCGGTCTTTCTGTCACTACTGGGGGGCGGGTACCACCTTCACCCCCGCCAGATCATTACCTAGGAGCAGGTCAACTCTGTCCACAGGCAAACTCGAGACAATCACTATGGTCACCGGTCCTAAAACTAGGTCGCACTCCAGGTGCACCCAGTGTACAGGTACAGGCATACGCTGCCTTCCTATACCATTCACCACCATTCCTGTGTTCACTGCACTCTCTGGGGGAACGGGATGTAGTGGCCCCTGTATCCCTGAGAATTACTATGGGCTGCCTTGCCCCACTCGATGGGTATGCGGTTACTTTCCCTTCAGACACAAAACCCTGATAACCATCAGGAATCCTATTAAATTTTCCTGCACTTGCAGCCATAAGCTTCCTGGGTCTCACTCTTACTGCAGTTAAGGCAACAGCTTGTTCTGCTGTGTTTTCCATCAGGTCCTGTCTTTACTGAGCGGGTGTGCCCTGATTAACCCTACCGGTTTTCCCTTAGTTTCCAGCAGTCAGCTTTTAAATGCCCTGCTTTATTACAATAGAAGCACCCAGGTCTTCAGGTCTCACTCTTGCTCACAGCACCTTCCTTTTTGGCTGTGTCTCCTGCTTTCCTTTCTCTCCCTTTGTCCTTTTCGGATTTGTGGGGGTGATTGGGAAAGGTTCTCCCCTGGGAAACCGACTTATAAATTGAAGCAAACTCATCGGCCAGAAAGGCCACTTGCCGGGCTCTCTGAACCTGCTGCTTCTCTACATGGGTCTTTATGAGAGTTGGAGAGAGTGTTTAAATTCCTCTAACAGAATTACTTTCCTGAGATTCTCATAGCTGAGCTGTACTTTTAGAGCCCTCAGCCACTGGTCAAAAGCCAGCTGCTTACTTCTTTCAAACTCCAGATAATCATGAAAGGTCACTGACCTGAAACATTAACTCTGCTTCTCTCTCCAGAGCTGCTGCCAGACCTGCTGAGTATTTCCAGCATTTTTTTGTTTTTATTTCAGATTTCCAGCATCTGCAGTATTTTGCTTTTATTAAAACTCCCCAAGTTGGCTAGCAGGGTGGTCACATGACTGACTGGTTTAACCAGGTCTGTTCTGCATACTGTATTGGAGCAGGGGATAGCTCCTTTGTTCCAACACTGTCTGTTAATATGCAAAAATGACTTGCAGCCAGGTGCTTGGCAACCCCTTGTAACAGGCCTTCTCTTCTTCCGAGCAACAATTTGAAATTTAATGTCCATGTGGCAAAATTAATGTGCCTCATTCTTGCTCGGTGGGGACTTGCATGACACTGGGCTCTGACTGTCGACAATGCCATTCCATGCAATCCCTATCATGCCATACCCATCCCATTACTTTCATCTGTCTCATATCATCCCCATCCCATCCCATCCCACCCCTTCTTCATATGCCATCCCCATCCACCATCTCAATGAATAGAGAACATCAATGTGTTCCCTTCTGCAACAGCACATGGAAAACTCCAAGTTGCAAGTATCTCTAGCTTCAGCCTGGAAGGAGCCAGATGCATAAAAATTCATCCCCAATGGATCCTTTATTATAAGTTTACTAATTAACGCTGTCTTTTAGTTTAGTTCAGAGATACAGCACTGAAACAGGCCCTTCGGCCCACCGAGTCTGTGCCGACCATCAACCACCCACTTATACTAATCCTACACTAATTCAATATTCCTACCACATCCCCACCACCTACCTATACTAGGGGCAACTTATAATGGCCAATTTACCAACCAACCTGCAAGAGGAAACCGGAGCACCCGGAGGAAACCCACGCAGACACAGGGAGAACTTGCAAACTCCACACAGGCAGTACCCAGAATTGAACCCGGGTCGCTGGAGCTGTGAGGCTGCAGTGCTAACCACTGCGCCACTGTGCCGCCCTTCTGGCAGTGTGTCTGGAGGGCCTCTTGGCCCCCTGCAAACACAGGACATTCCTCTCCTTTGAACCTCTCCACTAAGTGCTCCAACCCTACACAATCCTAAATTTAAAATAGCCTGTTCCATGGCTCAGTCCCGATGATACAGCAAAGATGTAAAATTAAGATGCATCTTCATCCCCCATACTACACCTCCCAGGCCATCCCAGCCACCGTCCCATGCATCTCCCACCTTCCATGCCATTTCCCCTCCCCTCCATACTGTCCTCCCTCCATCCCTCTCTCCCATGCCATTCTACCCACCTCCCATGCCACTCCTCCCAACGTGCCATCCTTTCCTTCCTCCCTCCCATGATATTCTGCCCCCACAACCCCCCATTCGCCCTCTTCCATGCCATTTTCCTCCCCAACCCCTCAAACCCCATCACCATCAGGAGCCCAGTAACTGACACCAGGGAGTAGCGAAAATCAGAGCCCAATAAGCGGGGCCGGGGGCCAGTAAGTAAGGCCATGGGCCAGGCACCAGTACGTGAGGCTAGGGAGTGGCGGGGGCCAGTAAGGGAGGTTTTACAACTGATTCCGACCTGGAATAGACCTAAGAATGGCACAACATGGAAAAGGGCAGGCTCCAAGGTTTTTGGATGCTGCGCTGGAGCACTTAGTGGAGAGGTTCAAAGGAGAGGAACGTCCTGTGTTTGCAGGGGGCCAAGAGGCCCTCCAGACACACTGCCAGAAGATAGACACTCCTGGGACAAGAAAGCGGTAGAGATCAATGAGGACCTGGATGCAGTGCCGCAAGAATGGCAATGACATCATATGAGTGGCTTTCAGTGGAAGAATACGTATGCGTTGGTTGTGCAGCCAAGTTATCAGCCATGTGGTCAGCAGATAGCCCTTTTCACCTAGTAACCATACTTAGGTTTGCCTGGTAGCTCAAATGCAGCTGGCACAGTGGACTACCACAGAATGAAGACATCATGATTTTTACCAGGATACCGGCCATGGTGACTGCAACAACTACCATGGAATCTCCCTGGTCAGCATAGTGGGGAAAGTCTTCGCTCGTGTCACCTTAAACAGGTTCCAGAAGCTGGCTGAGCGTGTCTATCCTGAGGCACAGTGTGGCTTTCGAGAAAAGAGATCCACCATTGACATGCTGTTCTCCCTTCGCCAGCTACAGGAGAAATGCCGTGAACAACAGATGCCCCTCTACATTGCTTTCATTGATCTCACCAAAGCCTTTGACCTCGTCAGCAGACGTGGTCTGTTCAGACTACTAGAAAAGATCGGATGTCCACCAAAGCTACTAAGTATCATCACCCCATTCCATGACAATATGAAAGGCACAATTCAGCATAGCGGCGCCTCATCAGACCCCTTTCCTATCCTGAGTGGCGTGAAACAGGGCTGTGTTCTTGCACCTACACTGTTTGGGATCTTCTTCTCCCTGCTGCTCTCACATGCGTTCAAGTCTTCAGAAGAAGGAATTTTCCTCCACACAAGGTCAGGTGGCAGGTTGTTCAACCTTGCTCGTCTAAAAGCGAAGACCAAAGTACGGAAAGTCCTCATCAGAGAACTCCTCTTTGCTGATGATGCTGCATTAACATCTCACACTGAAGAGTGTCTGCAGAGACTCATCGACAGGTTTGCGGCTGCCTGCAATGAATTTGGCCTAACCATCAGCCTCAAGAAAACGAACATCATGGGACAGGACGTCAGAAATGCCCCATCCATCAATATCGGCGACCACACTCTGGAAGTGGTTCAAGAGTTCACCTACCTAGGCTCAACTATCACCAGTAACCTGTCTCTCGATGCAGAATTAAACAAGCGCATGGGAAAGGCTTCCTCTGCTATGTCCAGACTGGCCAAGAGATTGTGCGAAAATGGCGCACTGACACGGAACACAAAAGTCCAAGTGTATCAAGCCTGTGTCCTCAGTACCTTGCTCTACGGCAGCGAGGCCTGGACAACGTACGTCAGCCAAGAGCGACGTCTCAATTCATTCCATCTTCGCTGCCTCTGGACAATCCCCGGCATCAGGTGGCAGGACCGTATCTCCAACACAGAAGTCCCCGAGGCGGCCAACATCCCCAGCATATACACCCTACTAAGCCAGCAGCGCCTGAGATGGCTTGGCAATGTGAGCCGCATGGAAGATGGCAGGATCCCCAAGGACACCTTATACAGCGAGTTCGTCACTGGTACCAGACCCACCGGCCGTCCATGTCTCCACTTTAAAGACGTCTGCAAACGTGACATGAAGTCCTGTGACATTGATCACAAGTCGTGGGAGTCAGTTGCCAGCGATCGCCAGAGCTGGCGGGCAACCATAAAGGCGGGGCTAAAGTGTGGCGAGTCAAAGAGACTTAGCAGTTGGCAGGAAAAAAGACAGAAGCGCAAGGAGAGAGCCAACTGTGTAACAGCCCCGACAACCAATTTTATCTGCAGCACCTGTGGAAGAGTCTGTCACTCTAGAATTGGCCTTTATAGCCACTCCAGGCGCTGCTTCACAAACCACTGACTGCCTCCAGGCGCTTACCCATTGTCTCTCGAGACAAGGAGGCCAAAGACTAGACTAGACCGGCCATGGACTTGCATGATCCTCTACATATGGTCACACATCAGCTGGACATTGAGTGGGTGGAATCCTTTTCGCTTGTAAAATAGAGCAGAGTTGACATGGGGTGCCCTCAAAGTGATGCGGGTAGTCAATGACAACCTGCACCGTGGGGAAGCGGTCTGCTCGCTCCTCCTGCTTGTCTCTGGCAAGAGAGAATAAAATGTAGTTAGCTCTCAATGAATAAAGAACATCAGTGACCTCCCTTACGCGACAGCGGATGACAAACTCCAAGTTGCAAGTATCCCTAGCTTCAGCCTGGAAGGAGCCAGATGCATAAAAGTTTGTCCCCAATGGATCCTTTACTACAAAATTACCCTGTCTTACTACGCAGTCCTAAATTTAAAATAGCCGGTTCCATGGCTCAGTCCTGATGATATAGAAAAGCTGTAAAATTAAGATGGAAGTTAGACATCTTGTGAAGCCATCTTTGCTGTTTAAGTGGAAAGATCGACTATTTATCCAGATTTGTAGACAAATATACTAACGATTATTTTGTTCATTTCATGCTGTTGTAATATTGTATTGCTTATTATATTCAGACTCCTTTGGAAAGAAACAATCTGCTGGCCAGGCAAGATGCTTGAATACACAATGCGAAGGAAAGATTATGTGGTAGATACCCTGTTTTCCAATGTCAAAATATCTCAAAGGAATTATGTCCTATTTGGCTTTCCCAACTGTTAACTTAGATTTATTCATCAAAGAATGAAGTCACTCTTGATGAATAAACCTAATTTTTTATTCTCATATCACATAAAATTGAAATAGATAGATGTGCACTTGGAGGATGCAGGAGGGAGATTTGTGCTTGACCTCCTGCTGCAGGGAGGGAAATTGCTTCAACTTTCACATGGATTTAGAAATTGTAGTCCAGATTTGGAAGTTATAAAATCTTTGTGAAAATCTGGTGGGTTTGATACCACTGATGAAATTACTGGAGCTTTCCCTTCAACTCTATTTTCTGGTGTCTGTGATCTTTCTGCTTTCACAGTTGCAACACTGACACAGAACAGTGAGCAGATCTGAGGTCAAACAAAACTGTTTATTTTGGTTTTATGAGAGTTCTTTTGGCCTAACCGTATTTAACTAATATTAGCCTATCTCAGCACCAAAAATGTCAAAAAAAGAAATGTTTGTTTTTATCACATTACAGATCAAGAAAAACTCCAAGATTGAACACAATTGTGTTATTCTCCTTTATGTATCCAATTTCCTCTCAAATAATTTTATCGGCCCTGAAATTTTATACATAGGGGAATTGAATATAAAAGCAAGCAAATAGTGTTGAATTGGTACAATGTATTAGTTACAATACAGTTGGAGTTTTACACTCCATTATAGCAAGAGATATTACAGCAATGGAAAAGACATATTGAAGTTTGATTGAAATGCTGTCAGGAATTGAAAGTTACAGTTATGAAAAATGGCATGAAATATTAGAGATTTTCTCATTAGAATAAAAAAAAGCTTAGTTGGGGATCTAATAAGGCTTTTGAAGTTAGTGAGAGTTTAATGAGGTTAAATTGTTGTTGGTGCAACATAACAGTGGCATCGACTTGGGATAATCATTAGGAATAAGGGGAGAAGTTAGAAGAATTCTTTTCTGCATAGAGTGCTATTAGAACATAGAATGCTTTACCAAAAATGACAATTAAGGCAGCACCAATAGAATCATCGAATAATAAAAGAAGAATATAAAGAATATAGAGAAAGGGAATTAGGATCAGAGCAGTCAGTTTTTAGTTTTAGTTTTATTAGTTTTAGAGATACAGCACTGAAACAGGCCCTTCGGCCCACCGAGTCTGTGCCGACCATCAACCACCCATTTATACTAATCCTACACTGATTCCATATTCCTACCACATCCCCACATGTCCCTATATTTCCCTACCACCTACCTATACTAGGGGCAATTTATATAATGGCCAATTTACCTATCAACCTGCAAGTCTTTTGGCTTGTGGGAGGAAACCGGAGCACCCGGAGGAAACCCACGCAGACACAGGGAGAACTTGCAAACTCCACACAGGCAGTACCCAGAATTGAACCTGGGTCACTGGAGCTGTGAGGCTGCGGTGCTAACCACTGCGCCACTGTGCCGCCCCAGTCAGCTTCAGCTGAAGAACTGATCTTCCAAGAGGCTCCTTCTAAGCTGTAAATTTTATACTTCTATGAATATTTTGAATGAGCAATTTAAAGATTAGCATTTTTGATGGTCTTCCAAAGCTGCATTTTATGCCGTTGCAGGTTGCGTGTTCGAGCTTCTAATTCCTCATGAGTTTCTGGTTCCTGTATGTTGGAAATCGTAAATACTGTTTGGTATTTCCAGCGAAACAGTGACTACGTATATTAAGGAATGTATATTAAACACAAGAGATCTTCACAAATGTATTTGTGATCTCACCATGCATGTCGACCAGAGGAATTCTTACTCCCCTGTGAGTTCCTGAACTCGGTTATGCATAGGTTGAGGTATTGAAAGTAGACCAGGTGCTGACTCAAGTGCCACTGCTAAGAATTCTGAAAGCAGGCTGCCTACCAAAACACTTGGGCAGAGAATTGATATGTAGTTCAGTGGATCTAAAGAGAAAGCAGAGGAAAAATGTGTGTTCAAATCTGGAAAAGAGAAATAGGAGTTATAGTTTCATAGAAACATAGGAGCAGGAGTAGGCCATTTGGCCCTTCGAGCTGCTCCACCATTCATTATGATCATGACTGATCATCCAACTCAGTAACCTGTTCCGCTTTCCCCCCATATCCTTTAATCCTTTTCGCCCCAAGAGCTATATTTAACTCCTTCTTGAAAACTTACAATGTTTTGGCCTCAACTGCTTTCTGTGGTAGCGAATTGCACAGGCTCACCACTCTTTGGGTGAAGAAATTTCTCCTCATCTCAGTCCTGAAAGGTTTACCCCATATCCTTAGACTATGACCCCTGGTTCTGGACTCACCCACCATTGGGAACATCCTTCCTGCATCTACCCTATCAAGACCTGTTAGAAATTTGTAGGTTTCTATGAGATCCCCCCTCACTCTTCTGAACTCCAGCGAATATAATCCTAACCGACTCAATCTTTCCTCATATGATAGTCCCGCCATCCCAGGAATCAGTCTGGTAAACCTTCGCTGCACTCCCTCTATAGCAAGAACATCCTTCCTCAGATAAGGAGACCAAAACTGTACACAGTATTCCAGATGTGGCCTCACCAAGGCCCTGTATAATTACAGCAAGACATCTCTGCTCCTGTACTCGAATCCTCTCGCTTTGAAGGCCAACATACCATTTGCCCTTTTTATCGCCTGTTGCACCTGCATGCTTACCTTCAGCGACTGGTGTACGAGAACACCCAGGTCTCGTTGCATATTCCCCTCTCTCATTTTATAGCCGTTCAGATAATAATCTGCCTTCCCGTTTTTGCTAGCAAAGTGGATAACCTCACATTTATCCACATTAAACTGCATCTTCCATGCATTTGCCCACTCACTCAACTTGTCCAAATCACCCTGAAGCATCTCTGTATCCTCCACACAACTCACCCTCCCACCCAGTTTTGTGTCATTTGCAAATTTGGAGATATTACATTTAGTTCCCTCATCTAAATCATGAATATATATTATGAATAGCTGGGGTCCTAGCACCGATCCCTGCGGTACCACAGTCGTCACTGCCTGCCATTCGGAAAAAGACCCGTTTATTCCTACTCTTTGTTTCTTGTCTGCCAATCAATTTTTTATCCATCGCAATACACTACCCCCAATCCCATGTGCTTTAATTTTACATGCTAATCTCTTATGTGGGACTTTGTTGAAAGCCTTCTGAAAGTCCAAATCAACCACATCCACCGGCTCCCCCTCATCAACTCTACTAGTTACATCCTCGAAAAATTCTCGTAGATTTATCAAGCATGATTTCCCTTTTGTAAATCCATGCTGACTCTGCCCGATTCTACCACTGTTCTCCAAGTGCTCTGCTATAAAATCTTTGATAATGGACTCTAAAATTTTCCCCACTACCGACGTCAGGCTGACTGGTCTATAATTCCCTGTTTTCTCTCGACCTCCCTTTTTAAATAGTGGGGTTACATGAGCTACCCTCCAATCTGCAGGAACTTTTCCAGAGTCTATAGAATCTTGGAAGATGACCACCAATGCATCTACTATTTCCAGGGCCACTTCCTTTCTTTAATGGTGGACTTGTAATTGCCTCTGTCTATTTTGCATGCTTGTTGAATATGAGTATAACATTAGCCGGCTTCCAATCTACCAGTGCCCCAGTATCTATTGATTCATCATAATGATTGTCAGTACTTTATAAACTCCTTCCCAGGTCTCTCTCAACTGTCTGGGATAAATATCTTCTATCTCTGTGAATAGTCAGAAGAAATAATTGTTATTAATATTTACTATCTTGCGCTCATCATCAGTTTTAAGCTTATTTTATGATTTAATGTTCTTGCCTCTTTGACAATCATCTTGTTATTGTAGTATTAACATAATTTTTCACTGTTACATTTTTGTTCTGCACCTATATTGTTTCTAGGTCTCTCCTTGCTCCTCTGATCAACCTTTTAACTTGTTTCTGTGCAATCTTATATTCGTAGGTAGATCTGTCTCCTTTCTGCAGAATCTGTAAAAATCATTTTTCCTCTTTATTTCACTTTTGATATGTTAATCCGTTTGGATCACGTTTGTTTAGTCCGAGCATACATATCCTACTTGTCCTGCATGTGCATCATTATTTTCTTTAACATGTTCTATTTACCTTCTACTGAAATGTTGTTAAACATCCTCCTGCAATCCATTTGTTTTAACTCTTCTGTCATCTCTATGCAGTGAGCCTTTTTAAAATTATAAGGCTGATTTCTGGTCTTATAGTTAATTGGGTCCCAGTTCATGTTAAACTGGATTATTCTGTATCACTGTCCCCTCAGGAGTGATACGAATTCCATTTACTTTACATTGCCTGAGTCATTAATGAATCTGGGTCAAGATAAGCACTGTCTCCCTTACACACTGAGTCCTGAAGAATTACATTTATCAACTCTGACTCTCAACCGCTTGGGTTTTCACAATTTATATTGGGTTGATAAAGGTCACACATTAAAATAATTCTTGATCTCACACACTCTTCCTTAACTCTTTGTAAAGCAAACTGTCTTCCTTCTTGTGTTGACCTGGTAGTCTACAGTATACTGCCAGTACATAATGACCGAAGAACTCGGAGCAAGAGTACACCATGAAGCCCCCTTAAGCCTGCTCTGCCCTTCAATAATTCATGGCTGACCGACTGCCTCAACTTCACTTTCCCCTCACACCCCATATCATTTGAATCCCTGAGAGATCAAAAATCTGTCCATCTCAGCCTTGAATATACTCAACGATAGGGTGCAGTCACAATGTTGGGGGTTTACTACAGGCCTCCCAACGGCCAGCGGGAGGTAGAGGAGCAGATATGTCGACAGATTTTGGAAAGATGTAAAGGTAACAGGGCTGTGGTGGTGGGTGATTTTAACTTCCCCAATATTGACTGGGACTCACTTAGTGCTAGGGGCTTGGATGGGGCAGAATTTGTGAGGAGCATCCAGGAGGTCTTCTTGAAACAGTATGTAGATAGTCCAATTAGGGATGGGGCCATTCTGGACCTGGTATTGGGGAATGAGCCCGGCCTGGTGGTCGAAGTTTCAGTGGGGGAGCATTTCGGGAGCAGTGACCATAATTCCATAAATTTTAAGGTACTTGTGGATAAGGATAAGAGTAGTCCTCGGGTGAAGGTGCTAAATTGGGGCAAGGCTAATTATAACTATATTAGGCAAGAACTGAAGAATTTAGATTGGGGGCGGCTGTTTGAGGGTAAATCAACATCTGACATGTGGGAGTCTTTCAAACGTCAGTTGATTAGAATCCAGGACCAGCATGTTCCTGTGAGGAAGAAAGACTGTAGGAAGGAACTTAAGCAAGGAGATAGGAGGGCTAAAAGGGGTTATGAGAAGTCATTGGCAAACAGGATTAAGGAATATCCCAAGGCTTTTTATACATATATAAAGAGCAAGAGGGTAACCAGGGAAAGGGTTGGCCCACTCAAGGACAGAGATGGGAATCTATGTGTGGAGCCAGAGGAAATGGACAAGGTGCTAAATGAGTACTTTGCATCAGTATTCACCAAAGAGAATGACTTGGTGGATGATGAGCCTAGGGAAGGGAGTGCAGATAGTCTCAGTCATCTCATTATCAAAAAGGAGGAGGTGTTGGGTTTCTTGCAAATCATTAAGGTAGATAAGTCCCCAGGGCCTGATGGGATCTACCCTAGAATACTGAGGGAGGCAAGGGAAGAAATTGCTGGGGCCTTGACAGAAATCTTTGCATCCTCATTGGCTACAGGTGAAGTCCCAGAGGACTGGAGAATAGCCAATATTGTGCCTTTGTTTAAGAAGGGTGGCAAGGATAATCCAGGAAATTATCGGCCGGTGAGCCTTACATCAGTGGTAGGGAAGCTATTAGAGAGGATTATTCGGGACAGGATTTACTCCCATTTGGAAACAAACGAACTTATTAGCGAGAGACAGCATGGTTTTGTGAAGGGGAAGTCGTTTCTTACTAATTTGATTGAGATTTTTGAGGAAGTGACGAAGATGATTGATAAAGGAAGGGCAGTGGATGTTATCTATATGGACTTTAGTAAAGCCTTTGACAAGGTCCCGCATGGCAGACTGGTACAAAAGGTGAAGTCACACGGGATCAGAGGTGAGCTGGCAAGATGGATACAGAACTGGCTCGGTCATAGAAGACAGAGGGTATCAGTGGATGGGTGTTTTTCTGAATGGAGGGATGTGACTAGTGGTGTTCCGCAGGGATCAATGCTGGGACCCTTTGCTGTTTGTAGTATATATAAATGTTTTGGAGGAAAATGTAGCTGGTCTGATTAGTAAGTTTGCGGACGACACAAAGGTTGGTGGAGTTGCGGATAATGATGAGGATTGTCAGAGGATACAGCAGGATATAGATCGGTTGGAGACTTGGGCGGAGAAATGGCAGATGGAGTTTAATCCGGACAAATGTGAGGTAATGCATTTTGGAAGGTCTAATACAGGTGGGAGGTATACAGTAAATGGCAGAACCCTTAGGAGTATTGACAGGCATAGAGATCTGAGCGTATGGGTCCACAGGTCACTGAAAGTGGCAACGCAGGTGGATGAGGTCGTCAAGAAGGCATACGGCATGCTTGCCTTCATCGGTCGGGGCATAGAGTATAAAAATTGGCAAGTCATGTTGCAGCTGTACAGAACCTTAGTTCGGCCACACTTAGAATATTGCGTGCAATTCTGGTCGCCACACTACCAGAAGGACGTGGAGGCTTTGGAGAGGGTACAGAGGAGGTTTACCAGGATGTTGCCTGTTCTGGAGGGCATTAGCTATGAGGAGAGGTTGGAAAAACTCGGATTGTTTTCACTGGAACGACGGAGGTGGAGGGGCGACATGATAGAGGTTTACAAAGTTATGAGCGGCAAGGACAGAGTGGATAGTCAGAAGCTTTTTCCCAAGGTGGAAGAGTCAGTTACTAGGGGATATAGGTTTAAGGTGCGAGGGGCAAAGTTTAGAGGGGATGTGCGAGGCAAGTTCTTTACACAGAGGGTGGTGAGTGCCTGGAACTTGCTGCCAGGGGAGGTGGTGGAAGCAGATACGATCGCGACGTTTAAGAGACATCTTGAAAGATATATGAATAGGAAGGTAATAGAGGGATATGGGCTCCGCAAGTGCCGAAGGTGTTAGCTTAGGCAGGCATCAAAATCTGCGCTGGCTTGGTGGGCCGAATGGCCTGTTCCTGTGCTGTACTGTTCCTGTGCTGTACTGTTCTTTGTTCTTTGTTCATCCACAACCCTCTGGGGTAGAGAATTCCAAAGATTCAAAGATGAAGACATTTCTCCTTAGCTCAGTCCTAAATGAGTGACCCCTTATCTTGAGGCTGTGCCCCATTTTCTAGATTATCCAGCCATGGGAAACAACCTCTGTGTCTACCCTGTCAGGCTCCCTCAGAATCTGATGAAAGGTCACAGACCTGAAGCATTAACTCTGTTTCTCACTCCACAGATGCTGCCAGACCTGCTAAGTATTTTTTGCACTTTCTGTTCTTATTTCAGATTTCTAGCATTTGCAGTCGTTTGCTTTTATTTAATAGCCCATTCGAACCTTGTATGTTTCAATGAGCTCACCTCTCATTCTTCTAAACTCCATCGAGTATAGGCCCAGTTTACTCAGCCTTTCATCATAGGACAACCCTCTCATCCCAGGAAACAATCTAGTGAACCTTTGCTGTACCTTTTCCAAGGCAAGTATATCCTTCCTTAGATATGAGACTAAAATTGTGCATAGTACTTCATGTGGGCTCTCCAAAGTTCTGCACAATTGTTGCAAGACTTCCTTTTTCTATTGCAACCAAAGTGAACAACCTCACACTTCCCCACATTATACTCCATCTGCCATCTTGTTGCCCACTCACTTAATGGGCTGAATTTTGTTTTCTCACCGCTGCACAAAAAGAATGACGGCCCGCACGCAAAGGCTACGTGCCACCACGCCGCCGCTATCTTGAGCGCTGCGGCTCATTAAAATATGCAGATGGCCGTGCCCCCCCCCCCACCCAATCATGTGGCAGGGACGGCCTCGACGACGCCATGAACTACATCAGCTGCCTCTGAACAGGTGCTAGCGCCATTTTTAAAGGGCAGCCAGCCCTGATCAGAGACTGCAGAGTTGAGATCTGTACCCACCCCCCCAACCTCACTACACCAAAAATAAATGTTGGCCCGGTTCCCCCCTCCCCAATATCCTTTCATTGAAGAGTTGATCCCTCTCCCTTCCCAAGTGACAAAAAGTGCAGAGGTCATCCCTCTCTGCACTACCCCTCCCCCCCAAACTGCAAATATCGAGTTGACCTCGTTTTCTGCCCCCCCACCAACCACACTAAGAATCCTGAGTTCTCCCCTTCCCCACCTCGGTGGCGCCAGCTGTTCTTGGATGAGAAAGTGAAGGCACGTGAGTGCCGCCTGTCACATGGAAGATCGCGGGTAATTCAATTTAAACATATTCACAAAGTTTATTTAAATATTTAAAGTCGGGTCCCATTGCTGAGCCAGGAAGTTTGGGCATGGCAATCTTGGCGTCAGGCACCATGGAGGGCCGTTGCCACTTGATCTTCTCTTCCCCCCCCCACCCCCACCCCGCTGTGGACCCTGATGTCGGGAACTGACAAAATTCAGCCCAACCTTTCTATATCCCTTTGCAGCCTCTTTGTGTCCTCCTCACAGCTTCCATTCCCACCTAACTTTATATCATCAGCAGACTTGGATACATTACTCTCAGATTCTTTGTCTAAGTCATTAATATAGATAGCTGTTATGAATATATTAATAGCTGAGGCCCCACTGGTTACAGCCTGCCAACTTGAAAATGCCCTGTTTATCCCTACTCACTGCTTCCTGTACGTTAATCAGTCTTTCGTCGATGCTAATATTTTACCCCAACTCCATGAGCCCTTATCTTGTGTATTACATGGCACCTTATCAAATGTCTTTTGGAAATCTAACTATACTACACCGACTAGCCCCCCTTTATCTACCTTACCGGTTACATTCTCAAAAAACTAGAATAAATTTATCAAAAATGTTTTCCCTTTCGTAACACCACATTGACTCTGTCTAATCATACTTTGATTTTCTAAGTGCATTGTTACAACATCCTTCATAATAGATTCCAGCATTTTCCTGATGACTGATATCAGGCTAACTGGCATGTAATTCTCTGTTTTCTTTCTCCCTCCTTTCTTGAATTTGAATTTCTTGAATTAAATTTGCTGACTTACATTCTGCTGGGGATTTTGCAAAATCATAACCGGCACATCGACTATCTCTGCAGCTACCTCTTTTAGAATGTGAGCTATCAGGTTCTGGGGATTTATTGTATTTTAGTCTGTTACAACCAGGTGAGGAAGGGGTCTCAGGCTCCCCTTTCGCCCTTTCTCTGCTTTGGCTGTGACAGAGTTTATCTTTTTAAACACAGTGATTTTAGCTTACCACTTCAGTGAGCCCTTGCTCACTGTTCCTCGTATATAATTACAAATGAACCAATCAGACAGGTTTTATTGAGTTTAAACAAGAAAGATGTAAGTTTATTAACCTTATCACTCTAAACTGGTAAAAATTACTAAAATACACACCACATCCAAGCTCACATGCATACGAGAGGAGAGGAACGCATACACACACAAATAGATACTGAGCAGAAGAAAGAGTTGGGAGGTTGAAGTAAAGTCTGTAATAAATGGAATTCAAATACTGAGTTGCAGTGTCCTTATTTGAAGTTAAATTCTTGGAGTCCTCGCTGGGGCCACATGCACAGGCTTGCTTCTCTGGTTCCAGAAGACCGAAGAGAGGTTTTATCTGCCTTCTTGGTGGTCGCCTGTAAGGTTCTATAGTCTTGAGGCTTAGTAGCTGCCACTATGGTTTCCCTGGGACTTTGCTGGAGTGAGAGAGATAGGGAGAGAGATGCTTTCTTCTTGGAGTTCAGTTCCAGTCTCTTTTTCACTCTCAGGCACAATTCACAAATTTAGTGCTACACCAGCAGATATTTCATGTGTCTACCTAATTGTTTGAAAACAGAAGTTCCTGGAGGGCTGTTTGAACTTTCGAGTTCTTCAGACATACTTGGTGGTGGTGGTGGGGGGGTGGGGGGAGGGGGGTTGCTGGGCGGTGTTATGGCTGTTTCAAAGTCAAAGGGTGTCAATGGCTTTTGATCACCACTATTGACAAAGCCAGTCTCGCTAATTGAATCAGGTAGCACCCCCATTTTTCCAGCTAGACTGGGTAATTGATCTCTGTCTCTCAGCCAGCCTTTGTCTTCTCATATGCAAATGTGCGTGGCCATCTATAGCTGTTCAGTTCTGCTTTTTAAAAGTTATTTATAATGTCCAGTAAAAACTCTCAAGCAGAGTTCCATACTTGAAATTCATATTTTCTATTTGGCATGTGTGATAACTTTGTCTAATATTTTTTCTGTGTTGACATTAATTACTTTATGTTCATCTCTCTTATTAGCCCCTTATTTATCCGCTATTTGTGTCTTCTACTGTGAAGACAGAAACAAAATATCTGTTGTTACAACTGGTTGAGGAGAGGGTCTCTGGCTCCCATCTTGCCCCTTTCCTGGCTTGGCCGTAACAGTAATTTTTAGCTTGCTACCTCAGTGAGTTCTTGCTCACTGTACTCTAATTGTGATTGCAAATGAACCAATCAGACAGGTTTTCTTGAGTTTAAACAAGAAAGATGTATGTTTATTAGCCTTATCACTCTAACCCGGTTAAAATTGCTAAAATATGTGACACAACCATGCTCGCATGGATACGAGAGGTACACACACACAAATAGATACAGAAGGGGAGAAAAAATTGGGGGGAGGTTGAATTAGAGTTCGTAATAAATGGAATACAGATACAGTTAGTAGTGTCCTTATGGTAGTGTCCTTAATTGAAGTGAAGGTTTGGCGTTCTCGCTGGGGCCAAGTGCACAATTTCACACTTGCTTCTCTGGTACTAGCAGGCCGAAGAGGGGTTTTGTCTGTAGACTTGAAGTTTACGCTGTCACCGTGGGCTCCCTGGGACTTTGCTGGAGAGAGAGACAGACAGAGAGAGAGAGAGAGAGAGGGACTTTTCTTCTGCCAGTCCAGTTGCAGTCTTTTCCTTTCTGTGGTACAATTCAAAAAGCCCCAGTCTGGCCAGAAGATAGGTCATTTGACCATCCCTTTGTTTGAATTAGCAGCTTCTGTAGGGTTGTTGGATTTCAAAGCTTTCTGGACACACTCGGTTGGGGGTGGAATTCTGGCTTTTACACAGTCAAAGGAAGTTGATCACCACTATTGTCCAGACCAATTTTGTTAATTGAATCAAGGAGCACTCCCATTGTCTCTCCATTCATGTCTCTCAGAATGCAAATGTGCAACCATGTTTTCAGCCGCACAGCTTTGCTTTTTTAAAAGTTATTTGCAATGTCCAGTAAAACGTTTCAAGTAGTGTCCCATATGGCAAAATTAATAAGTTTCCATTTGGCTGGCGTGATTTCCGTCACATTGTTGAAAACGCTGCCATTTCCTCATTCCCCAAGATAATTTCTCCCATCTCTGCCTCTAAAGGGCCAAGGCTTACTTTAGCTGCTCTCCTATTTATTCTGTTGTCAAAGCTTTTGCAATTCATCTTTATATTTTAGCTTGGATTTGGTGACACACACATTTCTATCCAGTGTAGTTCACAGGAATATTATTGAATCACAGAAGGATACTGCAGAGAAGTAGACCATTTGGCCCATCGTACCTTTTGGGTAGAGCTGTCCTATTAAAACCACAGAAAAATTACAGCACAGAAGGAGGCCATTCAGCCCGTTGTATCTGCGCCAGCCGAAAAAAACTAGCTGCCCAATTTAATCCCACCTTCCAGCAACTGGTCCATATCCTTGCAGGTTGCAGCACTTCAGGCGCATGTCCAGGTATCTTTTAAATGTGTTGGAGGGTTTCTGCCTCCACCTCCGTTCCTGGCAGTGAATTACAGACACCCACCACACTCTGGGTGAAAAAGTTTTTCCTCATATCCCCTCTAATCCTTCTACCAATCGCCTTAAATCTGTGCCCCCTGGTAATTCACATCTCCACGAGGTGAAACAGGTCCTTCCTGTCCACTCTATCTAGGCCCCTCATAATTTTGTACACCTCGTTTAAGTCACCTCTAAGCCTCCTCTGTTCTAAGGAAAACAACCTCAGCTGATCCAATCTTTCCTCATAGCTACAACTTTCAAGCCCTGGCAATATACTTGTAAATCTCCTCTGTACTCTCTCCAGAGTAATTATCTCCTTTCTGTAATGTGGTGACCAGAACTGTACACAATATTCCAGCTGTGACCTAACCAGAGTTTTATGCAGTTCTAGCATTACATCCTTGCTTTTGTATTCTATACCTCAGACAATAAAGGAAAGCATTCCATATGCCTTCTCCACCACTTTATCTACCTGTCCTGCTACCTTCAGGGACCTGTGGACATGCACTCCAAGGTCTCTCAATTCTTCTACCCCTCTCAATATCCTCCTGATTATTGTGTATTCCCTCGTTTTGTTCGTCCTCCCCAAATGCATTATCTCACACTTCTCTGGATTGAATTCCATTTGTCACTTTTCCGCCCACTCAACCTTGCTATTGATATCTTTCTGGAGTCTACAGCTATCTTCTTCACTATCATCTACACGACCAATATTTGTGTCATCATCAAATTTCCCAATCATGCCTCCCACATTTAAATCCAAATCATTAATTATACCACAAGCAGCAAGGGGCCCAATACTGAGCCCTGTGGAATGCCACTGGAAACCGCTTTCCATTCGCAAAAACATCCGTCAACTACTACCCTTTGCTTCCTGTCACTGAGCCAATTTTGGATCCAACCTGCCACATTCCCCTGTATCCCATGCACTTTCATTTTACTGACAAGTCTGCTATGTGGGACCTTGTCAAATGCCTTACTAAAATCCATGTAGACCACATCCACTGCACTATCTCACCAATCCTCCTTGCTACTTCCTCAAAAAACTCAATCAAGTTAGTAAGACATGAACTTCACTTAACAAATCCATGCTGACAATCCCTGATTAATCCATGCCTTTCTAAGTGGCAGTTTATCCTGTCCCTCAGAATTGATTCTAATAATTTACCCACCACCGAGGTCAGACTGATCAGCCTATAATTATTTTGCCTATCCCTCGCACCCTTTTTAAACAATGGTATAACGTTTGCAGACCTCCAATCCTCTGGCACATCGCCTGTATCCAGTGAGGATTTGAAGATGATCCTCAGCAATTCACTATTTCCTCCCTGGCTTCTTTTAACAGCTTAGGATGTAATCCATCTGCTCCTGGCGACTTATCTACTTTCAAGGATGTCAGACCTTCCAGCACTTCCTCTCTCATTATGCTTATCATATCTAATATTTCACACTCCTCTTTAACTACAATGTTTGCATCATCCCTCTCCTTTGTGAAGACAGAGACAAAAAATTCATTCGGAACCCTGCCCACATCTTCTGCATCCACGCATAAGTTCCCTTGTACATCTCTGATAGGCCGTGCCCTTTCCTTAGTTATCCTCTTGCTCTTAATGTAATGAGAAAACATCTTTGGGTTTTCCTTGATTTTACCTGCCAGTAATTTTTCATGTCCTCTTTGCTTTTCTAATTTCCTTTTTTTACTTCATCCCTGCACTTTCTATACTCCTCTAGGCTTTCTAAAGTATTAAGTTTTTTGTATTCGTCATAAGCTTTCTTTTTTTGCTTTAACTTACCCTGTAAGCTTTTAGATAACCAGGGGACTCTAGATTTGACCGTACCACTCTTTATCTTTGTGGGGACATGCATACACTGTGCCTACAGTATCTCGCTTTGGAATGCCTCCCACTAGTTTGCCACTGATTTTCCTTCAAGTAGCAGTATCCAGTCCACTTTCACCAGGTCACCTCTCAGTTTAGTAAAATTTTCCTTCCCACAATTTAGAACTTTTACTCCTGTTTTACTTTTGTCCTTTTCCATGATTATGCTAAAACTAACTGTATTATGGTCACTATCTCCAAAATGGTCACCCACTGCTACTTCATCCACTTGCCCGGCTTCATTACTGAAGACTAAATCTAGAATTGTGCCCCTCTCGTTGGGCTTATAGGTGCTGGTTAAAAAAGTTCTCTTGAATGCAGTTTAAGAATTTTGTGTCTCTGTGCCCTTCACACTGTTTGTATCCCAGTTGATATTGGGGTAGTTGAAATCCCCAACTATTATTGCCATATAGTTTTTGCACTCAGAAATCTGCCAACATATTTGTTCTTCTATCTCCCTCTCACTTTTTGGGGGTCGAAAGTATACTCCTAGTCATGTGGCTGTCCCTTCTTTATTTCTGAGCTCTACCCATATGGCCTCATTTGGTGATTCATTTAGCATATCATCCCTCCTCACAGCTGTGATTCCTTAATCAATAATGCTACACCCTCTCCTTTTTTATCTTCCTCTCTATCCTGCCTGAAAACTCTATATCCAGGGATGTTGAGCTGCTATTAGTCCTACACCAATGCTCTTTTCCCATGGACCTGTATATTTTTTCCCCTTCAAGCATTTCTACAATTCTCTCTTTACTGTTAGGGCAGCTTTGTGGTTTTCCAGCAAGTTCTGATTTTTTTTTAAAAAGCTTGCCGGAAGACCACGAAGCTGTCTGAAGTTCGAAAGCTGCTGTTCTGCTCTCAGCACCTGTAACCTGTGAAACTGACAGTTGTGATTTTTTTTAAAGCTGGCCATTCATGAAGCTGCTCTGCTGTCAGTTTCCACTCTCAACAACTGTCAGCCAGAGTGGGAGGGGACAGAGAGAGAGAGGGGAGGGAGACACAGAGAGAAAGGGGGACACAGCGAGAGGAAGGGAGACACAGAGGGGGGAACAGAGAGGGGGTGGTAACAGAAAGAGAAGAGGGGAACAGAGAGAGAGGGGGGGTCAGAGAGAGAGGGGTACAGAGAGAGAGAAGGGGGAGATAGAGGGTAACACAGAGAGGGGGGACAGACAGGGGGACAGAGAGAGTGGAGACTAAGAGGGGACAACACAGAGGGGGGAACGACACAGAGTGGGGTCAACACCCAAGTGGGGAAGGACATGGGGGTGGTGGGGAACAACATGGCAGGGAATGACACAGAGGGGAGGGAACAACACAGGAAGAGGGGAACAACACAGAGAGGGGAGGGAACAATAGAGAGAGAGGGGAACATAGAGAAGGGGGAATGCAGAGATGAGGACACAGAGACGGAGGGGGAGAGAGACACAGAGAAAGCGAGAGAGGCAGCCATAGCGAGAGAGAGGAGGGAGAGAGAGAGCGATCAAGATCACTCTTGACAGATGGACATCTATTCGGAATATCCACATCGCTACAAGTGTGTGGGCAGACATTGACTACTTGTGCAAGTAAATACAGTGTCCAACATAGTAATGAGAAAGTAAGCCTATAAGTTAGTCTTCTCATTTAAAGGTTCTTCACAAAAATGCACATTTGTTGTTTTAATTGATAGATAAATCTTTAATGCCTTTATCTTGCTGAAATTGTCTCACTGTGATATTGGCAAAAACAGGATGCTGCTGACCCATATACAATAATTAGTAAATATAACGGTTAACTTTAATAAACCTTAATCTATGATGAACTGTCCATGATTCCTTAACAAAATCTATACTGCATTTACAGTTTTCAAATCTGTTGAGGAAGACAGAGTAAAAATTTATTTTGTTTCAATGACCACATTAGAAACAGTCATTAACTGTTTTTTTAAATTTGCTGCGCATTGGATTAACTGGCAAGTTTTATCAGCATGTCAAAGATCAGTAACATGCAATGTGCATCATTTACTATCCAGTTTAATAGCAGATAACCTGAGCGGCCAATATCATTTGAAAGTTGTCTTTATCATATAGTTACATTATGTTAAAAGTGCAAACAGGTAAGAGATTTAGGTTGGACATAAATTAGTTAGTCTGGAGTACAATCTTACAGATAGTGACTAAACATTTTATAACTGAACAAGGCATGCAGTAACAACTGCTCAACCTTTTGTAGAAAAGCTTTTTGTCAATAATTATCTTGTCAGAGCTGAATCGGAATCGACAGTGATAGACTGAGATATGGACATAAATGAATTTAAGAGAATCGCATTATTGGAGGAATTGAAGGGTGCTCTTTATTTGTAATTGCATTTATCTAGCTTTAGTGAGAAAATGACATTTTGCCCATGAGAGTTACCATGAGAGTTCCATGGTGTATTGGATGAATATGCACTCCTGATACAGTGTGAATCCACAGAGATCATTCAGTATATTTTAGAATCCAGGATCTAGTTTAACAGCCTGGCAAGATGAATAAACTAGTCTTGGCTACCTACTGTTAATCTCTCTGTCCCTTCCTGTCGCACTCTACTTTTCTGTTTTACAGGACTCTTCTGAAGTACTATCTACTCCATCCTATAAAATTCTCCTGATTTGGAGATCACTGCCCTTTTGTTGGCTGCCCTGTCTTCAGACACATGTTACAAGCAGGTGGAGACATTACACAAACATTGGCCATCACGGGTTAAATTGTCTTGTGACAATAGCAGTGTGAGAAATGGTTCGTCTTCCTGTTGCTGATTTTTCTACTGCCTCACCTCAATAACCACAATAACAATCTTTTCCTTGAGTTCCATGGTGTATTGGATGAATATGCACTCCTGATACAGTGTGAATCCACAGAGATCATTCAACAAGGTCTATCTACGTTGTAGCTAGCTCTATTCTGTCAGCAAAAGTAATTCACAGTGACATTGCATATTGTTTTGCTTGCTAGCTAGCTCATGCAGTTGTGCTGCTCTCCATTGATGTTTGTATGTTTAGCTACTTTATGTGATTTAAGTCAGACTGTGCTTTGTTGGCATTAGATTGGGTATACACTTTATATACTGATTACTTGCCCCCGTGTCTGTAGCAGAATCAATAATTTCTTCAAATGTCCACTGTCCAATATGTCTGTGCCTATCCCTGCTCATTCTTTCTACCAACATGTCTCACTTCACACTTCTCTGCGTTAAATTTCATTTGCTATATGTCTGCCCATTCTACCAGTTGTTGATGTCTTCCTGAAGTCTGTTACTATTCTCATTGTTTCATACGTTTCTGAGTTTCATGTCATCTGTAAACTAACCTTGAAATTATGCTCTGTATGCTCAAGCCCAAATCATTAATATATAGCAAGAAGAGCAGTGTTTCTAATACGGACCCCTGGGAAACACAATGTTATGCTTGCCTCCGGTCTGAAAAACAACAGGTACCACTACTGTCTGTTTTCTGTCCCTTAGACAATTTTGTGTCCATGCTTTCACTGCCCTTTAGTCCCATGGACTTTAATTTTGCAAACAAGTCTATTATATGGTACTTTGCCAAACACCTTTTGAAAGTCTATATAAACAACATTAACTGCACTACCCTCATCAATGCTCTCTTTGCTGCTACATTGGCAGCATCCCCTTTCCTGAAGACAAATGCAGTGCACTCATTTAATACGTCAGCACTGTCCACTGCCTCCACCAGAAGATCTGCTTTTGGTTCCTAATTGGCCCCATCCTTCCTTTGGCTACCCTTTTGCTATATATGTGCCCCCTTATTCTCTTTTTTGGATCTCTTCTGAACTTCCTATATTACTTTCTGTTTTCGCCAACAGCTGTTATTGTTTCATTTTCAATTTCTAGAAATCTTAAGTCTGCCTTGTGAGGTGACTCTGACTTGTTTTTTCCCACATTGTTTGAAATACCTGTGGTTTTGGGGCTCATTTTTTGTCAGTGCACGTCATCCAAGTTGGCATCTGGAAGCAGTAAAAAGAACCCTTAAAAACATAAACATCTTAAATGCATTGTTTCTCTGATTCAGTGCATAGTTTGGCAGATTGTAATGCTCTTGTAAGAAGATCATTAAGAACTTCATCATCAATACGTATATTTGACGTGTGCAGGCAGGGGACCTCGTGCGGTGTTTCCATTAGACACTTTTCTTCATGATTTCTTCATGTTTTCTGTTAGCGGAAACTGCAGCCTATTAGTCAGAGAAAAATAATTTTGTTCATAATGTAAACATGAACAAATCATGATTTGCCTTGTGTGCATCTTCAAGAATTTGTTTTGTGAGTGCTGTTTTTTTTCTAGATTAACCATCTAGTTATTGAAAGAAACAATGTTGTATTGTTGAAGTTTCCAAATGTGGCTTTTCAACCTTCTCTATGTTCTTAGTTGCAATCCAGAGTAAATCCAGGTGAAAGCTGCAGTTGGTTATATTTTTGCACTAGAAATTTGGACACATTTGGGGACACAATTTCAGCATCAAAAAACTCACATGTTTGGTATAGCATGTGCTGGAAGTAAAGGAAAGCTCCCTCCGCTCTACCCCAACTATATGCTTTAGCACCAACCTCAAAGAAAATCAACATAGACTGCACCACTGTGTCATTTCCTTTTCCTCACACTATTCTTGCAGCCTGTCTTGAATAAGATTGACAATTTCATTACAAATCAGGGCAATTCTATGCTGTGATCCTGCACTCACTGGAAGCTGCAACCCAGACTACGCAAATTCATTACATGTTCGCCATCTGCAACCATCAGACAGAGCAATCTGGGCTTGATACCCACAGAATACACAGAATAAATTGAATATCTCTGTATTGTTATTGGGTTCCCACACATGAAAGATTACACAAATACATTCAGACCTGCAGCTGTCATGAACTATTGGACCTTTCCTGTGAACTAACTCATAATTTTTATTTATTCACATGCTGCCTTTGAGGCGGTTGCAGTGGGGAAGAGCCCGTGCCCACCTCCTTCTTGGATCTGCCTTCACAATGCAGGTCTGGAAAGAGATGTAGTGGTTTATCCTCAAAGACGCAGGACTCGTTGATCTACGGGCTGCTCCTGGGGACGCACACCGAGATCAACATCAACTACAACAGCAGGTCAGAGGCTTGGGATTCTGCACCTCCCAATTCCTCAGTGCCTGTCCACCATGTCGGAAATGTATTGGAATATTCTCTATTTGCCTGGATGGGTGCAGCTCCAATAACACTCAAGAAGCTTGACACCATTCAGGACAAAACAGCCCATTCACCACCTTCAACATTCACTCCCTTCACGACCGATGCACAGTGCCAGCAGCGTGTACCATATACAAGATGCTGTGCAGCAACTCACCAAGGCTCCTTCAGCAGCACCTTGCACACGTGACCTCTACCACCTAGAAGGACAAGGGCAGCAGATGTATGGGAGCAACACAACCTGCAAGTTCCCCTCCAAGCCACACACCATCCTAACTTGGAACCATATCGCCGCCGTTCCTTCATTTTTGCTGGGTCAAAATCTTGGAAGTCCCTTCCTGACACCACTGTGGGTGTACCTACACCCCAAGGACTGCAGCGGTTCAAGAAGACAGCCCACCACTACCTTCTCAAGGGCAATTAGGGATGAGCAATAAATGCTGGCCTAGCGAGCGGCGCCCACATCCCATGATTGAATAAAAAAGAACTGCTGCTGGAGGACCGTCAACTGGGTGAAAGACGCACTTTGTTCTGACCGAAACTTGCTGGTCTTCCAGTGCAAAGAGCTGTCAATGCTGAGAGTTGCAGACTGGGACATTGCAAGATCCAGAACTATGTGCTGAGGGATGTACTAAAGCTTGGGGTAGGCTCTGCAAAGGCTCAATGTGGAAAGGCATCACTGTACAAGACTCTCCCACTGTAGTACACCGAAGGGCTGGAAACCGTGTAAAACTCCTCAGCTTGTATGCATCAGAGAATGTTCGACATGAAATGTAAATGTACACTGTAAATATTACTTGTAATGGCAAGTGCAGTGAGGCACTTCACGTACTGTATTAAAAGAAACTGATCTGTCATTCACATTATGTAATGTCAAATTGGAAATGTTATGTCATGTATTTTTACAAATTTTATGAATTTAGAAGAGAAACAATACTGTCTGTTGATTTTCCGTGCTATGCCAAATGATTGCAAAGTGGGCAACTGTGGTTTGACAGATATGGAGGTGGGGCGGTTGTGGGAACAGAGACTTTTTAAGGCTTCTGTTGTGGACAGGTGAGAAGTGGTGAGGGTGACTTCCACTTTTCACCTCTCAACTGATCGGAGATAGTGGGCTGAATTTTACGCCGCCCCAGCGGGTCGGATGGTGGCATGGGGACGGCGTAAAATTGAGCAGGAGGCTCCGGGAAGCCTACCCGCTGCACTTCTGCCTCCAGTCAACTTTACGGGGTCGGGCGAGGTGGGGGTGGGGGGGTGGGTGGGAATGGCCCGCCTACCCAAGGTCAATCAAGGCCCTTAAGTGGCCACTTAACAGCCACTTAAGGGCCCTCGCCCTCCTCCACTGGTATTTTACCTGTGGCAAGCGGTCGTGCTGGGGATGTGAAAGGCTGCCCAGCGATATCTGCTGGCCTTTCCGCGCGCCGGAGGGGTGGTGGGGGTGGGGGGGTGCCATGGCATTCAGGCACAGGGTGCCCGATTGAGGGCTGCCCCCGCCTCCCAACCCACCCCCAGGACCCAAGACACACTCCCTCCCCCCAAACGACCACTCCAGCCTCACCAGGGAAGGACCGCTCTCCCTGGTGAGGCATGCCCAACTTACCTGGACTTCTGGCTCCATCTGGTCGGCTGAGCTGGGTCACCGAGGCGGGACCTCCTCCCTCAAGTGGGTGGAAGTCCCACCTCAGGACAATTAAAGCCCAGGGACCCGTAAAATGCGGGACGGATCCCCGAGCGAGGCGCAAGTGGCGAATTCCCGTCCGCCTAAAGTAAAATCCAGCCCAGTGTTTTAAAAATAGTATTTTACAAACATGCGAATATACGAATTAGGAGCAGGAGTAGGCCACTCAATCCCTCGAGCCTGCTCCCTTATTCAATAAGTTCATTTACTCCATATTTCCACCTACCCCCCGATAACCTTCCACCTCCTTGCTTATCAAGAATCTATGCACCTCTGCCTTAAAGATATTCAAAGACTCTGCTTCCACTGCCTTTTGAGGAAGAGAATTCCAAAGACTCACAACCCTCTGAGAGAAAAAATTTCCCCTCATCTCTGTCTTAAATGGGCGACCCTTATTTTTTAAAAGTGACCCCTAGTTCTAGATTCTCCCACAAGCATAAACATCCTTTCCACATCCACCCTGTCAAGACCCCACAAGATCTTATGTGTTTCAATCAAGCTGCCTCCTACTCTTCTAAATTCCAGCGGATACAAGCCTAGCCTGTCCAATCTTTCCTCGTAAGACAGGCCACCCAGTCCAGGCATTATTCTAGTAAACCTTCAATGTACTGCCTCCAACGCATTTACTTCCTTCCTTAAATAAGGAGGCCAGTACTGTACACAGTACTACAGATGTGGCCTCACCAATGCCCTGTACAGCTGAAGCATAACTTCCTTACTTTTGCATTCAATTCCCCTCGCGATAAACGACAGCATTCTATTAGCTTTCCTAATTAAATGCTGTACCTGCATACTAACCTTTTGCGATTCATGCACTAGGACACCCAGATCCCTCTGCATCTCAGAGCTCTGCAATCTCTCACCATTTTCGATCATATGCTTCTTTTTCTTCTTCCTGCCAAAGTGGACAATTTCACACTTTCCCACATTATACTCCATTTGCCAGGTCTTTTCCCATTCACTTAACCTATCTATATCCCTTTGTAGCCTGCATATGTCCTCTTCCTCGTATGTCCTCGTTACTTTCCTACCTATCTTTGTGTCATCAGCAATTTTAGCAACCATACCTTCGGTCCCTTCATCTAAGTCATTTATATAAATTGTAAAAAGTTGAGGCCCCAGTACAGATCCCTGTGGTGCACCACTTGTTGCATCTTGCGAACCAGAAAATGACCCATTTAAGCCTACTCTCTGTTTCCTGTTAGCTAACCAATCCTCTATCCATGCCCATACGTTACCCCCACACCATGAGCATTTATTTTCTGCAATAATCTTTGATGTGGCACCTTATCAAATGCCTTCTAGAAATCCACATACAATACATCCACCGGTTTCCCCTTTATCCACAGCACATGTAACTTCCTCAAAGAACTCCAATAAATTGGTTAAACGTGATGTCCCTTTCACAAAACCATAAAAACTCTGCCTGATTACCTTGAATTTTTCTGAATGCCCTGCTATAACATCTTTATTAATAGCTTCTAACATTTTCCCTAAGACAGATGTTAAGCTAACTGGCCTGTAGTTTTCTGCTTTCTGTCTCCCTCCCTTTTTGAATAAAGGTGTTACATTCACTATTTTCCAATCTAATGGAACCTTTCCCGAATCTAGGGAATTTTGGAAAATTAAAACTAACGCATCAACTATCTCACTAGCCACTTCTGTTACACCTTAGGATGAAGTCCATCAGGACCCGGGGATTTGTCAGCCCACAGCTCCAATAGTTTGTTCAGTACCACTTCCCTGCTGATTGTAATTTTCTTGAGTTCCTCCCTCCCTTCCATTTCCTGACTTACAGCTAATACTGGAATGTTACTTGTATCCTCAATAGTGAAGACCGATGCAAAATATCTATTCAATTCATCTGTCATCTCCTTATTATCCATTATTAATTCCCCAACTTACTTTTTATAGGACCGACGCTCACTTTGTTAACTCCTTTCATTTTTAAATATCTATAGAAACTCTTACTATCTGTCTTTATATTTCTAGCTAGCTTTCTCTCGTACTCTAATTTTACCTTCCTTATCAATCTTTTAGTCCTTCTTTGCAGTTTTTTATATTCTGTCCAATCTTCTGACCTGCTTCCCATCTTTGTACAATTATAGGTTTTTTCTTTAAGTTTGATACTATCTTTAACTGTTTTAGTTATCCACGGATGGTGGGTCCCACCCTTGGAATTTTTCTTCCTTTTTCTAACAGGAAACAGAGAGTAGGCATAAATGGGTCATTTTGGTCCTTGAGTGTTTTAAGGGTCAAGTAGTAAGACAAATGACAGGTTTTCTTGTAGGTTAGAAAAGAACAATAAGTATTTATTTTTACCCAGTAACTGAAAAATATTCACAACTTTACCCACTCATGCATTCACATGCATACGCACACACAAGAAAAGATAGAGAGTGGAGCGGTAGCATGAAATTAGAGTCCACTTGTTGTCAAAGAGTTTATTGTTTTAAGAAAACCTTTCGAAGCTTTTCAGGAGGAAATGTTTCAGTGGTGCAGACCTGAAATGTTCTTTGGCTGGTAAAGGATGAAGTGTCGCAGGGTCCTTGTAGTTAAGCATCAATCCGAAGTCGATGGAGGAAATTCTGGTTCACTTTCACAAATGGGGAGTTCCAAAGTTACCTTGCAATTTCTCTCCTGCAGTTGTTAAAAGAAGTTATCAGCAGGGCTCCTGCTTAGCTGGAACTGTCTCATAGCTGTTCTGGCTCAAAAAGACCTTTTCTGGCTGTTCTTTCTCTCTCTTTCTCTCTCTCTCTCCCCCTCCCTCTCTCTCTCTCTCTCCCTCTCTCTCTCCCCCCCCCACCCCACTCCAACGAGAGATACTTTTTTAGTCAGGTGACTAAGGGTTCTCTCTGCTGGGGTGATTCATAAAATGTTCCAGGATATGGGAACCATTGTTACATGATAGCATCTTAATATGATCCATTTTGGTAAATAGATACTATTTCACACCGATTATTTTGGCCTTGGCTTCGAAGTTAGCCTTTCTGTAAAAATTAGCTCCATTCCTGCAGAAAGGATTTGTTAGCATGGCTGTTTTCCATTTCAATGTGTTTTCCCCAAAGCTAATTCAGACATGGATATTGGGCTTTGTCTTCAACAGACACGTTTATTGACAGTACAGTCATCTGACCTCTACTCCTTCGTGCCTGTAACACAAATGTTTAATTTTTTTCTAGCTTAATTCAACAGTTCACTTTTATTTCATAGTTCCTCCAGTTCACTTCAGATTTCATCACTGTTCCCGCTATGTGACAGCGTCTGTCTCTCTTTCTCCTTCCCTGTAACCTTTTGATCGTTCATGGAATGTGAGCATCACTGACAAGGCCAACATTTGTTGGCAATCCTAATTGCCCTTGAGAAGGTGGTGTTGAGCCACCTTCTTGAACTGTTGCAGTCCATGTAATGTAGGTACACCCACAGTGCTGTCGGGGAGGGAGTTCCAGGATTTTGACCCAGCGACAGTACAGGAACAACAATATAGTTCCAAGTCAGGATGGTCTTTGACCTGGAGGGAACTTGCAGGTGGTGTTGTTGCCCTTGTCCATCTAGGTGTAGAGGTCGTGAGGTTGGAAGGTGCTGTCGAAGAAAATTTGGTGAGTTGCTGCAGTGCATCTTGTATATGGTACACATTGTGCACCAGTGGCGGAGGGAATGAAAGTTTAAGGTGGTGGATGTTTCTCTGCATGCTTCTGATTTTCCAATCTTTCCATTTCCTTCTCTATTTGTTATTCATTCTTGTACATCCTTCTCTTTCTGGTCCTCTGTATGCCATTGTCACATTTTCATGGTTATCTGTATCTCCCTCTGGCACTCTCTCGATCAATTTGTTAGTCTTACCTTTACCTCCTCTCTTGTATGTTTCTCAGTCTGTCTCTCTTGGTCTGAAATTTTTTCTGCTCTTCATACATCTCTTGTTTATATATCACATTGTGACATCTACTGTCTGTGCATCTATGAATCAGTTCTTTTCCTGTCGCGGCCATTGAAAATTTGGAGTAAGACATGGGATACCAATCCTCTGTTAGTTGCAGAAATTATCTTCGGACAGATTTCTCGATTTGTCCCTGCTCTACTTTGGCACTGAATAGGAGCAGTGTACCCAAAATGTGCTTGTCTTGCCCTGACCCAAGATCACAGGATTTCCTGTCCTTCGCCATTTACATGGCATGGAATATTCTTTGTGCTGGCCTGCCTCCAACAGGGCCTAGCTCTAGTGAAAAGGACATGAAAAACAGACCCGCATGTTTTGCCTTGGACATCTGAACCTCTTGGCTTCCAATGGAGATCAGTAGTTAGAATTTTCTGATTGGACAAGCATCTGCGGAAGCCTGGTGGTGGTTTAGAAATATAGCGGGCTGAATTTTACCAGCCCCTCGACACCTCGGATCGTGGAGAAGGGCCCTTCATCTAAATATGCAGGTTAACATTAAGTAGATGCAAATAAACTTACCTGCAGGTGGCTGCCGTCCCACGCCGATTTTACGGCCGCCGTTCGTGCTTTGTGTGCCTTCGGAAGAACCTGGTGGGGAGGTGGGAGGAATAAAATTTGCAGGGCGGGAGGGGTGGGGGAGGGAGGAAAACAATTTTGATTGGTTGTGTGAATGGTGGGAAGGGGTTGAAGGGCAAAAGTTTGAAGGTTGGGTGGGATAAAGGTCAGTTAGGGAAAAAGGCATTTTCTGGTTATTCTGGGCAATGAAATTACCATTGCTGGGGTTGGGGAAGGGCCTCCATCACAGCAGTTTTTATTTAATAAATATTAATAATGCTACACCTTTAAAAATTGTAATTTCATCTAAGGGCTTAAAGCCCTTTAAAAATGGTGCCTGCAAGGTGGCGCCGGACGCCGTTGCCTGGGACGTGGCAGCCGCCCCCCTCTATGTCATCAGGGCGGCTGCTCTGCCCCCTCTATTTAAATGAGCCCCTGCGCATAATATCGCGGGGGCTCCTTGGCGGCACTTCCGTGTCGGAAGGCTGCCAAGTTGAAACAATGCTGCCGCAGAGCGCGGCGTGCGATTAAAATTCAGCCCAACAATTCCAGTGGCTGTCTTTCACTTGACGCTGTTGGGTTGACGTCTACTGCAGGTGCAAACCAAGCTCAACATATTCTAAAGGAAAGCCCCTGAAATTCCCAGGCATGATAACAGGAATAAAGAGCCAGAAGCCCACTTGATGTTCCCCAGGACAAGACCCAGGATAATCGATGGGTGGGTCGCTCGCTGGGCATAGGGTGGTGCATGGGTGAGACATGTGTCTCTCTTGTTGCATTTGTGCATATGTCCCAATTCCACGCTGCAGCAGCCTAACCTCAGTCTCACTCTTCCATCCCAGCCTTTACCAACACTCATCCTGGCCCCTGGCTTTCTTGAGTTAAGAGAGAGAGAGCAAGGCAGTGGTGAGAGGGAGTGAATGTGAACATCAGGGCCAGGAGAGAGCAAGCAGATGACTGGGCACTGCAATGATGCAGTGCATTCCATCCAACAATAATGAGGATAGTCAATAGGAGATAGAGAGAACTGCAATGCTGTTATTGTAAAAAAAAATACAGCATTAATATTTTCTTGCCACCTCAAAGCCTCAGCACATTATAAAGTATGCATTATTAAAAATAAGATTGATGCCATTTTTGAGTAGTACGACTATTGAAACTTCATTCTATATTCTTGTGGGGGGAGAGAGTGGAGGAGGTATACAAATTAGATCCAGAAGCAGTTGTCTGAGATGATGTTTCGTGCATATAATATCAGTTTGAGACAAAGAGGTTGGTTGACACATTCCTGAGAGGAAATTGGGAGTAGTGTTGAAATGCCCTTTCCTCACAGAACACTGCATGAGTCTTAGCTGAAGACCAGGTAGATGCCAAATGAGAGATTACTGATTTTCGAGGTGGCAGGCTTGATTGGCCTCCTAACTGGCCATTCCCTTGGCAAGCAGAACTGGGGCATGTTCAGAGACAAGTAAATAAGGTTACCATCAAGTACATTCAGAGCTTGGCTAGTCAGTAAAATCAATTTTACCTGTTAACAAGAATAGTATGCTAATTTTTGAGTTACTAGGAGCGTTATGACATGGATTAAAATTCACTGTAAACTTTATTTACTTCATTCATATATTTAATGTGTAAAAAAAAGCTTTTTGCTTCACTACTGACACTTTCTCATCAGATCTCGCCTTCCAGAAGATAGGAGCACATGGGGCACGTTTGAGATGACAGGATCCAGTTCCCACAACAAGGGGCTTTGTTATTACGATTCCCCTGGACACTAGATATTGGGCAGTAAAAGTAAACTCCTTATTGTAGGGTATGTGAGACCTGTCTGGGATGCATCAGTGACTCTGAGCTTGAAATTTGTAACAATGGCGCAGAGCTGAAATTTGTGACACTAGTCTTAAGTAATTCATTTGTGTAAAGAATTTGAACTTAGACTGGCATGTAATAAAGTTATGTAATTTTCTTGCTCCTAGTTGTACTGTTTTTTCAAATATTTCTATAAAATCTCATCAGGACTCTTTGTAAGAGATTTCTGTAAGCTTTGTTGCTATTCTAGAATTTCAAAACTAACAATTAAATAAATTAGGCCAGTTAGATTGAATGCATAGTGTTAAGAAAATATTTTTCTCACATTTTCCCTTTCTATCACATAACTATAGCCTGATTTGCCAAAAATTGTGGTAGTAGTCTTAAGGGCAATTTTAACACTTAATTCCAGGTGCACATAGAACTTTAAAGACTGGATTGGACTGTTTGTCTTTCTAACATTGTCACATTTTGTGATGATGCAGGTTAAGTAACCCTAATTGATGGTCATAAAATGTAGTGTGGTTCTCTGTGGGGGATGTACTTTACTGTAAAAATTGAACCATGATTGCCTTCTAAGAATTGGACTGCACGTTTAAGTTCTGTCTGGCTCAATTTGGTGCTAACTCATTGCTCACTTTCAGTAAAAGACTGCAATTACCTAGTTACTTAAAATTAACTTCAGATGTGACTTTTGCACTACTTCACTGTTTTCACAAGCTGATTACTATTTATAGAGTTCAGAGTATTGTCAGACGGGCTCCACTCTGGAAACTCAGTCTTGGTTCTACCAAGTGACCATCATGAAAATTGGACTCAAGCAAATGTGGTATCTTCATACTGAAACAGTGAATTAAAGCCAAATTCATCTCAGCATCTCAATCTATTCCTAATACCCACTCTTTAAAATCATAGGATTGCCTGTTCCCAGCAGCCCTTTCATCTTTTAGAATCCTTTTCCTCCCAGAAACATCTCTTTTCAGAATGTATTCTTTTCCAGCACTTTTCTTCATTTTTCATAATTTCCTTCCTTTCTGAATGTGATTGCATGTTGGAGAATCACAATTGGCTACCCCCAAACAATATCTCTATAGAGACGGTATTGCTTAATTACTTGTGTCAGACAGAACTGACATTATCAGTGTAGTTGTATCCAGAAATATTCTTATGATACAACATGATTGCTGTGCAGAACTGTTTGTACTTGTAATGGTCTGTTTCTTAATACAACCAACAATCTGCTAAATGGGGACAACTGAGTGACTGATCTCAGCTGCCAGCAAGAATTTTTTTCTATAACCTATTGTCTTGCCCATTGATAGTTTTTCGAACATTATTGCGCTTCCTGTATTAAATGTTCATTTAAACTTCAAACAGAAAAATTAAAATTGCTCCTTTAGTGATGTTCACCACAGCTGTTATTGCCCTATAGCATAAGATGGCTTTTACAATAGCGGTGAGGCAGTTAACTTTCTTCAGCTTATTTCATAGATCAATAGGTTTTGCTACCCAGACAGGTTTACCCTTTTATCTCTATGGGCATACTAAGTGGCTACCTTTACCCTATCTCCAAACCGTGCCGATTTGTAATTATAGGCATATTTTGAGAATACTTTGAAAAGGAAAGTAGCAAGAGGTATTTAGGAGTATGGTCGTGTTAATGTGATGAAGCTTGTCAGTGAGATTGTTGTCATAAGTCATTGTGTGATATAGGTATGTTTTACATTATGATCTGGGCAATAACACATTTAATATTTCATATGTGTTTCAAATATTTTTGTATGTTGAAAGTGATATGTGCAAAATCATGAAAACTTAAGTATTTTAATTCTTAGTTCTAGTAATGCCAAATGTCAATCCTTTGTGACACTGGATCTTGAAGCTTCCAAGTTTAACTCTAGCAGTCTATGTATTACAGCTTACAGCTTAGTGAAAGGGCAACAAGGCCTTATTCATCTCATAGCTGTTGAATAGGAATTCAGTCTGAATAATAATAATATGATTATGGAAGTATTGAGACTTCTGTCTGATTCTCATTTAGTCAGCTTATGCCAACATTGAACCATATAGCACAGAAGGAGGCCATTCATCCATTTCTGTACCATTTCTTTGAAAGAGCTGTCCAATTAGTCTCACTCCCTCTCTTTCCCCATAGGCCTGAATTTTTTTTCTTTTCAAATATTTATCCAATTTGCATTTGGCAGTTACTTGCAAATCTGCTTTCAGAAAGGGTATTCCAGATCATAAAGGGTATGAGATTTGATAGAGGTATTCAAAATAATGAGGGGTCTGGACAGAGTAGATAGTGAGAAACTGTTCCCACTCGTGAAAGGATCAAGAATGAGAGGGCACAGATTTAAAGTATTTGGTAAGAGAAGCAAAAGTGACATGATGAAAAACATTTTCACGCAGCAAGTGGTTAAGGTCTGGAATACGCTGCCTGAGAACATGGTGGAGGCACATTCTATTGAAGCGTTCAAAAGGGAATTAGACAGTTATATGAAAATAAAGAATATGCAGGGTTACGGGGAGAAGGCAGGGGAATGGAACTGAAGGAGTTGCTCTTTCAGAGAGTGTGGGTCAAGGTAGCAAGCCTTCCTTTCAAACCTTTTCCTCCCCCTTGAGCGGAGCTGTCCTGTATCGGTTGGAAGCCTGTTGTGTGGTTGAAAAGAGATTGTTTTTGTCCTCATTAAGCCGATGGTTGAGACGAGAGGGGGCAACATCAGTATGCAGCACATGCGCTTTGTGGGTGAAAGGTGCGATGGATGTAAAAAAAGAGACTTGCTGGTTTCTGGGCCTGCAGTAATGTTGTAGTCCATGTTAGGCTTTGGTACTGTGGTAAGGGGAAACAACAGCTCCAAGACTAATTGTAGCATTGCTACTGCCACCTAAGCTCAGATCTGGTAACTCAGCATTGGACATGGATCGAAGCCAGGCACCTTCCTGTTCTGTTTGGTTCAGAACCACATTGGAAAGTACATCTACCAACTGAGTCAATGGAGAGAGTGTGCATGCCACGTGGTCTTGGAGTAGGGGGAAGGGCATGGAAGGAAAGAGACCTGCCAGTCTCTGGGCCTGTAGCAAGGCTGAAATAATCAGGCTCCAGTGTCATTCTCTCCTTTTAATGTCTTCAGCCTTAGTTAATAAAATAGCTGAACACATTATCATGGTTTACCTCGTACCTCAAACTTGGAGCTTTATATTCATGGCCATGTGCTTCTCTGACAGATAGATGGGTCTAGTCATGGCAGTCATGTCCTTTGAGCCAATATGGCTAGTTTTTGTAAAGAGCTGCGGGAAAGGAAAGAAGGGGGTTGCCTTTGTCTGCAAAGGATTTATGACGGTGAAGTTGGTAGATAAAGTTGCTCAGGACCCTGCTTATTTCCCCTTTTCTCTCATGCGCTATCTGCGATTACTGGTTCAATTAATTCGAGTCGCTGGCTTTTACTGCTGTGGTGAGATTTGGTATCAAAATACTCATTGCGTTATAGGGTGTAGTATATTCAGATGGCACTAGCAGAGAAAATGAACATCAAACATGGCCAGTTCAAGGAAGTGTTTATTTATGTAATTATGCCATTTTAAAAATTCTTTTATGGAATGTGGGTGTTGCTGGCAAGGCCATATGCTGCCGATCTCTAATTACCCTTGAGAAAATGGTGGTAAACCACCTCTTGAACCACTGCAGTCCATCTGGTGTAGGTACACTCACAGTGCTGTTAGGAAGCGAGTTCCTGGTTTTTGATCCAGTGATAGTGAAGGAATGGCAATATAGTTCCAAGACAGGATGGTGTGTGACTTGAAGGTGAACTTGAAGTTGGTGGTGTTCCCATACATCTGCTACTCTTGTCCTTCTGGGTGGTAGAGGTCACGGGTTTGGAAGGTGCTGTGGAAGGAGGCTTGGCGAATTTCTGCAGTGCATCTTGTATATGGTACACACTGCTGCCACTGTGCATCGGTGGTGGAGAGAGTGAATGTTTAAGGTGGTGGGTGGGGTGCTGATCAAGCGAGCTTTTTTGTCTTGGATGATGTTGAGCTTCTTGAGTGTTGTTGGTGCTGCATTCATCCAGGTAAGTGAGCAGTATTCCATCACTCCTGACTTGTGCCTTGTAGATAGTGGACAGGCATTGGAGAGTCAGGAGGTGAGATCCTTGTCACAGAATTCCCAACTTCTGACCTGCTCTTGTAGCCACAGTATTTATATAGTTGGTTCAGTGAAGTTTCTGGTCAATGGTGACCCCTAGGATATTGATGGTGGAAGATTCAGCGATGGTAATGCCATTGAATGTCAAAGGGAGATGGTTAGATTCTCTCTTGTTTGTCTTCGCCTGGCACTTGTGTGGCACAAAAGTTACTTGCCACCTATCAGCCCAAGCCAGGTCTTGCTGCATATGGACACGGATTCCTTCAGTATCTGAGAAGTCTCAAATGGTACTGAACATTGTGCAATCATCAGTGAACATCCCTAATTCTGACCTTATGATGGACAGAAGGCCATTGATGAAGCAGCTGAAGATTGTTGGGCCTAGGATGCTATCCTGAGGAACTCCTGCAGCAATGTCCTGGCACTTAAATGTTTGGCCTCCAACCACCACAAGCATCTTCCTTTGTTCTAGGCATGATGCCAGTGAAGCGTTTTCCCCCAATTCCCATTCACTTCAGTTTTGCGAGAACTCCTTGACGCCACACTTGGTCAAATGCTGCCTTGATGTCAAGAACAGTAACTCTCATCTCATAATTACATTGTTAGCATAATATACAAATAGATTAAACTGCTTCGCCTTTCAAAATACAAGTATTTTTCTTTTTGTTTCTCTTCAGTGAACTAGATTTACGATTCAAGTTTAATATCTGGTTTATGAAGTCTTTCTGATCTCTTTACAGGTTTTGGTGTATAGTCAGATTTTGGGCTGTTTGGTTGTGGTTCAGTGCTTAAAGAAGATCTTGTTTCTTTCTCAGACTGAAGTCTGAAATAGTTCAAACTCTGGCATGAGCTCGTGATCAAGTGGATCACGCTCATGTTCTGATTCATCCCTTGCCGAGATCATGGGATCTACATGAACGTTTCTCACCTTTCTATCAATTTCAACCAAGTATTGTTTGGTTCCACACACATATACTACATTTCCCATATCCCACTTGTGCGACTTGTGAGGGGGACTCAAAACATGACCATATTGTCTGAAACTGCATTCTCTTTGTGTTAAACTGACATTTTTGACAAAACTGTTTGTGTTGAACTTTAGCAGTCAAGTTTGGTCAGATCAGACTCAAAAGTGCCCTTAACCTTCTCTTCATCGAAAGCTCATCAGGTGTATACCCTGTAGTAGAGTGTGGGGTTGTTCTATACTTCAGGAAATTAGTCAATCACTATTTCATACTGTTACAATCGACTGCTCCAGTCAAAGCCCCCAATCAAAATATACGATTCTGATTGTGGTGGGACCAACGCACTGTTAATTCAATCCCGCCGCTCCACAGATCGGCTAACATAACATTTAAAACTTTTCAAATTAAAGACCCAGCCAAATTGTACCATCTATTAACCCCCGAATGAGGCTCACCAAACCAGGTGTCTTTATATCAACAAATTAACTCTTTAATTAGAAGAACTAAATTCTTAAACACTATGAAGATATAAACAACATTTAAAATAGAAAAAATTAGAGTCCTTGCAAATTTACAGTCCAGTGTTGCTTGAAGTCCTCACAGAATGTTGCTTGAAGTCCTCACAGAATGTTGCTTTCCATCTCCAGCGAATTTCAACAATTAACGACTTGCAAACACTTTCAACAGAATCAAGCTGACTTTAGAGGGATAAAAGATTGTCACAGTCTAACTTCCGTTTCTTCAATTTAAATTACCAGAGATCTCTTGATCGCTTGATGTTTTAGAATTTTGAGAGATAATAATTAAACAGACTAAATTCTCTTCCTTCAGTTTAAATGGTTGAGAGCTCTTTCTTCAGGTGCCAACACCAGCTGTGTCTGTATGTCTCTGTGTCTCTGTTCTGTTAGAACAAATTGTCTTCACTAAAAGCCAGTTCAAAACTGAATTGTAACAAATGTATCGCATGAGACTCACTCCCAGTGGCTGTATCTATGGTAACGAGAATGCACCCTTTGAATCGCAGTCTCCAAATGGCTGTTTCTAAGGCAATGAAAATGCACCTTTCTAGAACTCCTGAGGCTTGCTGGTTCTTAAAGCAATACTGATCCTGCAAGCCTTAAAGGCAAACCGCATATTCCTGGAAAAAAAAACTACAGGACCATGACAATACTGAAATTTGAATACCCATGCAGCACTTGTCTCTTCAGTGCTTCTTTAAGAAAAGAAGAAAAGAACAAAGAAAATTTACAGCACAGGAACAGGCCCTTCGGCCCTCCAAGCCTGCGCCGATCCAGATCCTCTATCTAAACATGTCGCCTATTTTCTAAGGCTCTGTATCTCTTTGCTTCCTGCCCATTCATGTATCTGTCTAGATACATCTTAAAAGACGCTATCGTGCCCGCGTCTACCACCTCCGCTGGCAACGCGTTCCAGGCACCCACCACCATCTGCGTAAAGAACTTTCCACGCATATCCCCCCTAAACTTTTCCCCTCTCACTTTGAACTCGTGACCCCTAGTAATTAGCTATCCAAACCGATCTTTCAGCTGTTCCATTTGATGCTAGTTGGTAAGGAGAAGTGAGGGTATGTTGGCTACTGTTTTGCTTCATGAAATTTTGGAACAGAGCAGAATGAAATTGAGGGCCATTATCTGAGACAAGCTCCTCTGGTAAACCATGAGAAGCAAAAAATACTGTAACTTGTCTATTGTTTGTTGAGTACTGGTGTTTTGATCCATGTGCTCGATTTCAATCCACTTCGAGTGGCTGTCAATGAGTACTCAGAAATTGTCATTTTCTTTCTCACAAAAATCTACATGACCTAGAACATAGAACATAGAACAGCACAGCACAGTACAGGCCCTTCGGCCCACGATGTTGTGCCGAACCTTTAACCTACTCTAAGATCTAAGTAACTACCTACCCTTCATTCTACTATCATCCATGTACCTATCCAAGAGTCGCTTAAATGCCCCTAATGTATCTGCTTCTACTACCACCGCTGGCAGCGCATTCCACGCACCCACCACTCTCTGTGTAAAGAACCTACCTCTGACATCTCCCCGAAACCTTCCTCCAATCACCCTAAAATTATGCCCCCTGGTGATAGCCCTTTCCACCCTGGGAAAAAGTCTCTGACTATCCACTCTATCTATGCCTCTCATCATCTTGTACCCCTCTAACAAGTCACCTCTCATCCTTCTTCGCTCCAATGAGAAAAGCCCTAGCTCCCTCAATCTTTCTTCGTAGGACATGCCCTCCAGTCCAGGCAGCATCCTGGTAAATCTCCTCTGCACCCTCTCTAAAGCTTCCACATCCTTCCTATAATGAGGCGACCAGAACTGAACACAATATTCCAAGTGTGGTCGAACCAGGGCCTTATAGAGCTGCAGCATAACCTCGCGTCTCTTAAACTCAATCCCCCTGTTAATGAAAGCCAACACACCTTACGCCTTCTTAACAACCCTATCAACTTGGGTGGCAACTTTGAGCGATCTATGGACATGGACCCCAAGATCCCTCTGTTCCTCCACACTACCAAGAATCCTGTCTTTAAGCCTGTATTCCGCATTCAAATTCGACCTTCCAAAATGAATCACTTCACACTTTTCCAGGTTGAACTCCATCTGCCACTTCTCAGCCCAGCTCTGCATCCTGTCAATGTCCCGTTGCAACCTACAACAGCCTTCCACACTATCCACAACTCCAGCAACCTTCGTGTCATCGGCAAACTTGCTAACCCAGCCTTCCACTCTTCATCCAAGTCATTTTGTAAAAATCACAAAGAGCAGAGGTCCCAGAACAGATCCTTGTGGAACACCACTGGTCACCGAGCTCCATGCTGAATACTTTCCATCTACTACCACCCTCTGACTTCTATGGGCCAGCCAATTTTGTATCCAGACAGCCAACGTTCCCTGAATCCCAAGCCTCCTTACTTTCTGAATGAGCCTACCATGGGGAACCTTATCAAACGCCTTGCTAAAATCCATATGCACCACATCCACTGCTCTTCCTTCATCAATGTGTTTTGTCACATCTTCAAAGAATTCAATAAGGCTTGTGAGGCATGACCTGCCCCTCACAAAGCCATGCTGACTGTCTCTAATCAAACCATGCTTTTCCAAGTAATCATAAATCCTGTCTCTCAGAATCCTCTCCAATAATTTGCCCACTACCGACGTAAGACTGACTGGTCTATAATTCCCAGGGTTATCCCTATTCCCTTTCTTGAATAAGGGAACAACATTTGCCACCCTCCAATCATCCGGTACTACTCCAGTGGACAGTGAAGACGCAAAGATCATCGCCAAAGGCGCAGCAATTTCTTCCCTCGCTTCCCGTAATATCCTTGGGTATATCCCGTCTGGCCCCGGGGACTTATCTGTCCTCATGTCTTTCAAAACTTCCAGCACATCCTCCCTCTTAACCTCAACCTGTTCGAGCATATCAGCCTGTTCCACGCTGTCCTCACAAACGACCAGGTCCCTCTCACTAGTGAATACTGAAGCAAAGTATTCATTTAGGACCTCCCCTACCTCCTCCGACTCCAGGCACAAGTTCCCTCCACTATCCCTGATCGGCCCTACCCTCACTCTGGCCATCCTCTTGTTCCTCACATAAGTGTAGAACGCCTTGGGATTTTCCTTAATCCTACCCGCCAAGACTTTTTCATGTCCCCTTCTAGCTCTCCTAAGTCCATTCTTCAGTTCCTTCCTGGCTACCTTGTAACCCTCTAGAGCCCTGTCTGATCCTTGCTTCCTCAACCTTAAGTAAGCTTCCTTCTTCCTCTTGACTAGCTGTTCCACATCTCTTGTCATCCAAGGTTCCTTCACCCTACCATCCCTTCCCTGCCTCATCGGGACAAACCTATCCAGCAGTCGCAGCAAGTGCTCCCTAAACAACCTCCACATTTCTGTCGTGCATTTCCCTGAGAACATCTGTTCACAACTTATGCTCCTCAGTTCCTGCCTAATAGCATTGTAATTCCCCCTCCCCCAATTAAATATTTTCCCATCCCGTCTGCTCCTGTCCCTCTCCATGACTATAGTAAAGGTCAGGGAGTTGTGATCACTATCACCGAAATGCTCTCCCACCGAGAGATCTGCCACCTGGCCTGGTTCGTTGCCAAGCACCAAGTCCAACATAGTCTCTCCTCTAGTCGGCCTATCTACATATTGAGTCAGAAAACCTTCCTGGACACACCTGACAAAAACTGCTCCATCCAAACTATTTGCACTAAGGAGGTTCCAATCAATATTAGGGAAGTTGAAGTCACCCATGACAACAACCCTGTTACTTCTGCACCTTTCCAAAATCTGCCTCCCAATCTGTTCCTCCATGTCTCTGCTGCTATTGGGGGGTCTATAGAAAACTCCCAACAAAGTGACTGCTCCTTTCCTGTTTCTGACTTCCACCCATAATGACTCAGTAGACAAACCCTCCTCGACGACCTCCCTTTCTGCAGCTGTGATACTATCCCTGATTAACAATGCCACTCCCCCACCTCTTTTACCTCCCTCACTATTCCTTTTGAAACATCTCAACCCTGGAACATCCAACATCCATTCCTGCCCCTGTGATATCCATGTCTCCGTAATGGCCACAACATCGTAGCTCCAAGTACTGATCCATGCTCTAAGTTCATCACCCTTATTCCTGACACTTCTTGCATTAAAATAGACACACTTTAACCCATCATACTGGCTGCAACTTTGCCCTGTCAACTGTCTAACCTTCCTCACAGACTCTCTGCACTCTGAATCTGCCTGTTCAACAGTTACCCCATCCACTGATCCGTGACTCCGGTTCCCATCCCACTGCCAAACTAGTTTAAACCCTCCCGAAGAGCTCTAGCAAACCTCCCACCCAGGATATTGGTGCCCCTCCAGTTCAGATGCAACCCGTCCTTCTTGTACAGGTCCCACCTTCCCCAGAATGTATCCCAATGAAATGAAATGGTCGAGTTGGTCAGGGCCACAATTGTAAAGAAGTTTTAGACGGCCTTTTTCTACTGTTTCGGCAGATTGTACATTTCCTAACCAATGACTCTTGGTCACTCCTGAGACAAGGCCAATAACAAAACCTCTTGCCATGGATTCCATACAGTCCTACCATGCTACGACCCCATTTAATGCAGCCCTGGGTTGTACTTGACAGCTCATTGTAACGATTGTGGAATGGTTTCGGTTCCTGGTCTGCACACTGGTCAAATTCTGTCCATCCATTCAACGTCTGTTAGTAGATTCTTTTGAACAATGAGTCTTTCTGAGTTTCAGCTGCAATTTCATTTGCGGTGATTGGAAAGTCATCATCTACTATTCCTATTGTGAAGATTGCACCATCACAGCCTACTTCTGAATCCTCCAGCGGCGAACACAACAGTGCATCAATAATAGCATTCTATTTTGAATTGAGATATTCAGTGTTGTAGTCGTATGGTGAGCCAAGTACAACCCACCGCTGCATTCTTGATACTGCCGTCGTCGGTATTGCAGACTTTGGTCCCAGAATAGCTATTAAGGGTTTATGGTCTGTTCCTAGCAAGAAGTTACTACGCAGCAAAAACTGGAGAAACTTGTTGAATCCGAGGATGAGTCCAAGAGCATCCGCAGTATTTTGCTTTTAATTAAATGAGTCTAAGAGCTTCCTTTTCTATCTGCATATCGTTGTGTTCACTCTTGGTCTGGGTATGCGACACGAATGCTATGGGCTTCTCTTAACCATCATTCATGACATGACTGATCACTGCTCCAACTCTATAGTTTGAGCATCACATGCTAGCTTCAGGTCATAATTTGTGTCATAATGAATGAGTGCATCACTAGTCAAGCTTCTCTTACATGCATCATAATCATCTTGTTGTGTTCTGGACCATTCTCATTTTACATCTTTCTTCAACAACTCATGTAGCAGTTGCAAGCTCAGGCTGAAATCGGGAGTAGTATTGGACCATGCCTAGAAAAGATCTAAGCTCAGACACATCTTTTAGCTTTGGTGCATTAATTATTAACTCTATCTTCTATTTCACTGGCTGTTGTCTTTTTCATTGATTTTCAGGCCAAGGTACACTACTTTGGATTGCACAAAAGTACACTTGCTCTTTTTCAACTGCATATTGTGATCATTCATTTTTAACATTTCATCCAACACCTGAAGATTCTCTTCCTCTGTTGCGGTCACAATCAACACATCATCCTGATATTTTTTTAAATTCATTCACGGGATGTGGGCGTCACTGGCCAGGCCAGCATTTATTGCCCATCCCTAATTGCCCTTGCGAAGGTGGTGGTGAGTTGCCTTCTTGAACCGCTGCAGTCCATGTGGGGTAGGTACACCCACAGTGCTGTTAGGAAGGGAGTTCCAGGATTTTGACCCAGCGACAGTGAAGGAACGACGATATAGTTCCAAGTCAGGATGGTGTGTGACTTGGACGGGAACTTGCAGGTGGTGATGTTCCTATGTATTTGCTGCCCTTGTCCTTCTAGTTGGTAGAGGTCGCAGGTTTGGAAGGTGCTGTCGAAGGAGCCTTGGTGCATTGCTGCAGTGCATCTTGTAGATGGTACACACTGCTGCCACTGTGTGTCGGTGGTGGAGGGAGTGAATGTTTGTAGATGGAGTGCCAATTAAGCGGGCTGCTTTGTCCTGGATGGTGTCGAGCTTCTTGAGTGTTGTTGGAGCTGCACCCATCCAGGCAAGTGGAGAGTATTCCATCACACTCCTGACTTGTGCCTTGTAGATTGTGGACAGGCTTTGGGGAGTCAGGAGGTGAGTTACTCGCCTCAAGATTCCTAGCCTCTGACCTGCTCTTGTCGCCACGGTATTTATATGGCTACTCCAGTTCAGTTTTCGGTCAATGGTAGCCCCTAGGATGTTGATAGTGGGGGATTCAGCGATGGTAATGCTGTTGAATGTCAAGGGGAGATGGTTAGATCCTCTTTTGTTGGAGATGGTCATTGCCTGGCACTTGTGTGGCTCGAATGTTACTTGCCACTTATCAGCCCAAGCCTGGATATTGTCCAGGTCTTGCTGCATTTCTCCACGTACTGCTTCAGTATCTGACAAGTTGCGAATGGTGCTGAACATTGTGCAATCATCAGCGAACATCCCCACTTCTGACCTTATGATTGAAGGAAGGTCATTGATGAAGCAGCTGAAGATGGTTGGGCCTTGAACACTACCCTGAGGTAGTCCTGCAGTGATGTCCTGGTGCTCAGATGATTGACCTCCAACAACCACAACCATCTTCCTTTGCGCTAGGCATGACTCCAGCTAGCGGAGGGTTTTCCCCCTGATTCCCATTGACCTCAGTTTTGCTAGGTCTCCTTGATGCCACACTCGGTCAAATGCTGCCGTGATTTCAAGGGCAGTCACTCTCACCTCACCTCTTGAGTTCAGCTCTTTTGTCCATGTTTGAACCAAGGCTGTAATGAGGTCAGGAGCTGAGTGGCCCTGGCGGAACCGAAACTGAGCATCACTGAGCAGGTTGTTGCTAAGCAAGTGCCGCTTGATGGCACTGTTGATGACACCTTCCATCACTTTACTGATGATTGAGAGTAGGCTAATGGGGCGGTAGTTGGCCGGGTTGGATTTGTCCCGCTTTTTGTGTACAGGACATACCTGGGCAATTTTCCACATTGCAGGGTAGATGCCAGTGTTGTAGCTGTACTGGAACAGCTTGGCTAGGGGCGCGGCAAGTTCTGGAGCACAGGTCTTCGGTGCTATTGACGGAATATTGTCAGGGCCCATAGCTTTTGCAGTATCCAGTGCCTTCATTCGTTTCTTGATATCATGTGGAGTGAATCGAATTGGCTGAAGTTTGGCATCTGTGATGCTGGGGACTTCAGGAGGAGGCCGAGATGGATCATCAACTCGGCACTTCTGGCTGAAGATTGTTGCAAATGCTTGAGCCTTATATTTCGCACTGATGTGCTGGGCTCCCCCATCATTGAGGATGGGGATATTTGTGGAGCCACCTCCTCCAGTTAGTTGTTTAATTGTCCACCACCATTCACGGCTGGATGTGGCAGGACTGCAGAGCTTAGATCTGATCCGTTGGTTATGGGATCGCTTAGCTCTGTCTATCGCATGCTGATTGCACAAGCAACGCGGCACTCCTTGCAAAATCTTATCCATTCTAGCTTGGACGATTTTTGGAGAAGACTTCGCACCATAGGTCAATTTCAAGGGACGGTACAGTGGCGCAGTGGTTAGCACCGCAGCCTCACAGCTCCAGGGACCCGGGTTCGATTCCGGGTACTGCCTGTGTGGAGTTTGCAAGTTCTCCCTGTGTCTGCGTGGGTTTTCTCCGGGTGCTCCGGTTTCCTCCCACAAGCCAAAAGACTTGCAGGTTGATAGGTAAATTGGCCATTATAAATTGTCACTAGTATAGGTAGGTGGTAGGGAAATATAGGGAGAGGTGGGAATGTTTGTTGGGAATATGGGATTAGTGTAGGATTAGTATAAAATGGGTGGTTGATGTTCGGCACAGACTCGGTGGGCCGAAGGGCCTGTTTCAGTGCTGTATCTCTAATCTATCTCTAATCTAATCTCATCAACTTTGTGTAGGAGTATAACCCCATGTGTGTGTTTATCGTGAAATGCTGCTGACTTTCTCGATTCACATTGAGCTGTGCATAAAAGTGGGACAAATCCAACTTTGTGAATAGCTCGGATCCCACTAACTCCGCATACAAATCTTGAGAGGTTGGTATGTCTGGTTGATTATGACTTTGTAGTCGTATGGTTTTGGCTGACTTGGGAACTTCTCCAATTGGGGTTGCCCAATCTTAGTGATCAGTTTTCACTAGCACACCATTTCTCTTGAGCTTCTTTAGCTCCTTTTCAGCCTTGGTTTTGAGAGCATAAGGAGTTGGCCTCGTCTTGCAATATACTAGTTGTGCATCAGGCTAGATTCGGATGTGCATTTTCACACTGATTATGCCTTCATAGCTGTCCTCGAAAATGTTGCTGTAACTATTCCATAGCTGATCAAGCTTCTTGGTTGTCTCAACTTGGAAGTATAACTTCAGCTTGCAAAGCCAGTTATGGCCAGTAACGTTGATTTTCTGACATTTCTCACTGCAACAATGGGTACGTTAAGGAACATAGGAGCAGGAGTAGGCCATTCAGCCCATCAAGCCTGCTCCACCATTCAGTATGATCACGGCTGATCATCCACTTCAATGTCTTTTTCCCAAATTATCCCTTTTTGACATTGGTATTTAGAAATCTGTCAATCTCTGCTTTAAACATACTCATTGACTGAGCTTCCTCAGCCCTCTGGGGTAGAGAATTCCAAAGATTCACAACTCTCTGAGTAATGAAATTTCTCCTCATCTCGGTCGTAAGTGGCTTCCCCCTTATTTTGAAATTGTGTTCCCCGACCAGGGGAAACATCTTAGCTGCATCTACCCTGTCTATCCCTTTAAGTGTTTTGTAGGTTTCAATGAGATCACCTCTCATTCTTTGAAACCCGAGAAAATACAGGCCCAGTTTCCCCATTCTCTCTTCATAGGGCAGTCTCGCCATCACGGGAACAAGTTTGGTGAACCTTCATTGCACTCCCTCTATGCCAATAATATTCTTCCTAAGGTAAGGGGACCAAAACTGCACACAGTACTCCAGGTGCGGTCTAATCAAGGTTCTATACAATTGAAGCAGGACTCCACTACTCCTGTACTCAAATCCTCTTGAGGGACTTGCCCTTATATTAAAAATGGCATTCTATTTGTCTGCACGTTTCCAATACCTCACCAGAGTACTTTTTCAACTGAATTGTGCTCTTACTTAGAATACGTCACTGAATTTTTATCTCCAACTTATCTCTACTCATAATAGAGCAATCTGTAGCCTTATCGATGCTCATGTTAATGTACTGTCGATTTGACGACACATTTGTCCAAAATTCTTTGTCATTTGAGTGATTGCTAGTAGCTTAAATGCCATACAGGTATAAGCATTTCCTCTTCTCAGGCACTCTGGATTCACTTCAAGATTGTGAACTCCACCCTTGTGACATCGCTGCTTTCCATTACAACTGGCTTTCATTTTAGCCTTCGCTCAGCAAGTAGCTGCAATATGGCCTTTCTTTTAGCAATTAAAGCATTTGACATTTCTGTACTGATATGCCTGTGCCATGTGGTTGCCCTTACAGCGATAATGAGACACTAAACCTCTATCACCAGTACTCTTCTGACTAGATCTCCCCTTTAGGCTTGGTCACTGGCATAGGATGAAATTCCAGAGCATTCTTTGATGCCATTTCCATAGAAAGAGCAATCTTACTTGCCAGCTCAAATGTCAGATTTTATGTAACAAAAACAAGAAATGCTGGAATCACTCAGCAGGTCTGGCAGCATCTGTGGAAAGAGAAGCAGAGTTAACGTTTCGGGTCCCAAAACGTTAACTCTGCTTCTCTTTCCACAGATGCTGCCAGACCTGCTGAGTGATTCCAGCATTTCTTGTTTTTGTTTCAGATTTCCAGCATCTGCAGTATTTTGCTTTTATGTCAGATTTTATGTGTTTAGTTCAATTGGATTATTTTGTCCACCAATCCTCACACAAATCTGTCTTGTGATGCAGTGTCTAAGAATATGTCAAATTTGCAATGTAGTGATAAATGCTTCAGTACCACAATGTACTCACCAATCTGGAAATCTGGATGCCATTGCCTAAGCCTTCTACTCATTTTTCCCCGTGAGGAACAAACCTTGCTTTAAAAGCTGTGATTTCTGCAGAGCTGAGCAGGAGCCACACCCTGAGCTGTGTTGCTCCAGCGCAGGCTTGTGAGCTCTTAGGTGGGGGCGGGCTGTGGCATTGGGGTCAGCTAATGGTGCGCAAGTGCAGCAATGGCTGGAAGGAATCCATGCCAAAACAGTACACTGCACCGATCTCTGTGGCTGCAACTACCGTTAATTTTTATCTTGCTGGCTCGGGGCAAAATCGCCTTCAGTCTATACTCTTTGCTCTCCCAGTGTGTGAGCTGTGATCTGGTTGCAGCAATTCAGGTAGGGCTTCTGACTTGAACTGTCGTTTTCAGCTGCTGATCAAGGCTGTTGACTCGCTACCCCTGCTATCATAATGTATTACTTCTTTCTTGATTCATATAAACAACGCTGAAGGGCAGGCATAGAGGTTGAACACAGCTTTAATGGAGACTTCTTGTTATTTAATCTACCACATGCTTGCTAACTGCAAGAGAATTGAATCTCATGATATTGCATCACTTCCTGTGATGACATACATATTAGCATAAACATATATTTAAATGATTATATTTAACATACTAACAAATACACTATCACAACAAGAGTGAAGCTGTTCAGGGTGGTATTGGACCAGAGCCTCAGACCAACCTTGCAGTGAATGGCTGTGCTGCCTCCCTACAGAGAACCTGCATCACTCTCAACTGCTCTTGATTTTTTTTATTTCCAAAATATACTTTATTCAGAAGAATCTGTAAAAAAATACATGAAAAAACAGTTCTAAACAGCACCAAGTCAAAAAATACAAACAGTGCAAAAGGAGATCAGTTTCCTTCAATACCTCACCAGCCTTCCATTTAATTTTTTATGCCACAAACAATTTACAGCAAACGAAAATTTTCCCGATACAGTTCGAGGGGTTTTCAATGGATCCAGCCCCTCAGTTCAGCTTGGTGGGGGGACCTTACACAGTGGTCTTTCCCTATTGAGACTTTGCTGCGGCTGCCCCAAGCTTTAGTGCGTCCCTCAGCACGTAGTCCTGGACCTTAGAATGTGCCAGCCTGCAACATTTGGTCGTGGACAACGCTTTGTGCTGGAAGACCAGCAAGTTTCGGGCAGACCAAAGGGCGTCTTTCACCGAATTGGTAGTCCTCCAGCAGCAGTTGATGTTTATCTCGGTGTGCGTCCCTGGGAACAGCCTGTAGAGCATAGACTCCTGTGTTACAGAGCTGCTTGGGATGAAACGCGACAAAAACCACTGCATCTCTTTCCACACCTGATGTCTACCAGATGGAGGTGCTGCTGGAAGATGTTATCATGAATGCATCAGATAATCTGAGGGCCCTTCCAGCTGCTGACACCCCTTAAGAGTACTGTTCCTGTCCTCTTTCTGAACAGTGATGTTGCCCTGTTAGTGGCTGCTGCAACCTTTTAATACCACAACTGTATTTCTTTCTCTCCAAGTGGGGTTAAACCAACGAAGGGCATTTTCTGGTCTCCAAATCACCATATGGTTAATGAGAACTCTGGGAAGAAATTGTGGTAGGTTAATGGCGATTTAATATTGGTGGGCGTGAGCATCACCCTGCCGCAAATGTGCCAATGGGAGGAGAATCCAAGCACATTATCTTGCTAAATTGAGGAGAGTTTGGCAAGCTGATGAATTCTTTAGTCATTCAGCATATTCTCTATTTGGCAAAGCACATTTCTGCAGTATTTCTCCACATAGTTAGGATTGCGATATCACATCACATTTTGTACATACTGTGTTTGTAGAAACATATTTTTGGGCTGCAAGTTGCCAAGATATTTCCCAATTGACTTGTTAGAGTGATGTGGTATGTTGGTATTGATGCTCCAGGCATGGAATTTAGGAGAATTTGAAATGATTATTGTGTGGGCTAATGGGAGCTATTTCTTGCTGATACACAGCAAGGGATCTTGTAGGCTGTTTATATTGCATGCGATTTCACTGGTGACCAGTGGCTTGTGTAGCTTTATCCTGATGGTTGGCTTTCATGGTCCAGGTTGTCACTCTTTTCAGACTGCTGCATCTTGTATGCCATCGTCCCATGGCTTTCACTCATTAAGGTTACAGAGATAGGGAGGGGAGAGGCCATGGAGGTGCTTGTAAACAAGAGATGAGAATTTTAAAATTGAGGCATTGCCAGATCTGTAGCCAATGTACGTCAGTGAGCACAGTGCTAATGGGAAAACAAGTAACACCAAGCTTACTTTGACAGTACCTCCTAGCCCTATCCACCACTAAGAACAATAAAGCAAGAAGATCATGGGAACACCATTACCTCTAGGTTCCCTTCCAAATCACATGCCACCCTGACTTCGACATTGACTGCTGGGTTAATATCCTGGAATTCCCTTCCTGGTGCCATCAGCAGAAGGGTGATGCTGGTTCAAGGATGAGGGTCGGCACTACCTATTTAGAACAATTAGGGATGGCCAATACAAAAGAGGCCTTGCTGGCATCGCAAAATCCGAAGAACAAATTAAAGAAAAGCTTGGAAAACATTTTGCAAGGACCAGTAATGAAAAATGTAATATTCCAGAAACATCAACTTGCATCTATATAGCACCTTTAACATACTAAAATGTCCCAAGGCACTTCAAACAAGAGTTTGACACTGAGCCAAATGAGGAGATATTTGGCACATGACCAAAAGCTTGGTCAAAAAGGAAGAAGAGGCAGAGAATTCAGAGAAGGAATTTCAGAGCTTAGGGCAGCTGAAGGCATAGCCACCATTTGTGGAGCAATTAAAATTGCAGATGCGCAAGATTCCAGAATTAGAAGAGCACCGATATCTTGGAGGGTTGTAGCGCTGGACGTTACAGAGATGGGGAGGGTCAAGGCAATGGAGGGATTTAAAAACAAGGATGAGAATATTAAAATTGAGGCATTAGTTGTCCAGGAACCAATGTAGAATGAGCACAGGGATGATAGGATGATAGGGACTTGGTGTGAGTAAGGACACGGGCAGCAGAGTTTCAGATGACCTCAGGTTTATGAGGGTAAAATGTGGGAGGCCAGCCAGGAGTGCATTGGAATAGTTAAGTCTAGAGGTAACAAAGACATGGAAGGGGGTTTCAGCAATTGATGAACTGAGGCAAGGCAGAGTTGGGCAGTATTACAGAAGTGAAAATAGGCATCTCAGTGATACCATGAATTTGTGGTCAGGAGCTCATCTCTGGGTCAAATATGACACCAAGGCTGTGAACAGTGTGGTTCAGCCTCAGTTGCAGGGAGAGGGATGGAATCGGTGGCTAGGGAACAGACTTTGGAGCAGGGACTGAAGACAATGCCTTCAATCTTCCCAATATTTAATAGGAGTGAATTTCTGCTCATCCAGTATGTTGCACAAGTAGGCTCATAATTTAGAATAGAGGGATTGAGAGAGGTAGCTGTGAGCTAGAGCTAGCTGTTATCAGCGTACATGGGAAAACTGATGCTGTGTTTTCAGAAAGTATCATCGATGGGCATCATGTAAACGGATGGACTGTTGACCAGTGATTACACTGACACTATGGAATGTTGATCGGTGATTAGAATGGGACTGTGGAATTTTGACCAGTGATTACACTGACACTATGGGATGTTGATCAGTGATTAGAATGGTATTATGGAATTTTGTCCAGAGATTACACTTGCACTATGGATATGGTCAGTGATTAGAATGGTACCATGGAATTTTGATTTTGACCAGTGATTACACTGGTACTTATGGGATGTTGAACAGTGATGACACTGACACGATGAAATGTTGATCAGTGATTAGAATGGTACTATGGAATTTTGACCAGTGATTACACTGACACTATGGGCTGTTGACCAGTGATTGCACTGACACTATGGGATGTTGACCAGTGATTACAATAACACTATGGGATGTTGATCACTGATTAGAATGGTACTATGGGATGTTCATCAGTGATTAGAATGGTACTATGGAATTTTGACCATTGATTACACTGACACTATGGGATGTTGACCAGTGATTGCACTGGTACTATGGAATGTTGATCAGTGATTACAATGACACTATGGGATGTTGATCACTGATTAGAATGGTACGATGGAATTTTGACCAGTGATTACATTGACACTATGGGATGTTGATCAGTGATTAGAATGGTACGATGGAATTTTGACCAGTGATTACATTGACACTATGGGATGTTGATCAGTGATTAGAATGGTACTATGGAATTTTGACCAGTGATTACATTGACACTATGGGATGTTGATCAGTGATTAGAATGGTACGATGGAATTTTGACCAGTGATTACATTGACACTATGGGATGTTGATCAGTGATTAGAATGGTACGATGGAATTTTGACCAGTGATTACACTGACACTATGGGATGTTGATCAGTGATTAGAATGGTACTGTGCAATTTTGACCAGTGATTACACTGGTACTATGGAATGTTGATCAGTGATTACACTGACACTATGGGATGTTGATCAGTGATTAGAATGGTACGATGGAATTTTGACCAGTGATTACACTGACACTATGGAATGTTGATCAGTGATTACACTGACACTATGGGATGTTGATCAGTGATTAGAATGGTACGATGGAATTTTGACCAGTGATTACACTGACACTATGGGATGTTGATCAGTGATTAGAATGGTACGATGGAATTTTGACCAGTGATTACACTGACACTATGGGATGTTGATCAGTGATTACACCGACACTATGGGATGTTGATCAGTGATTAGAATGGTACGATGGAATTTTGACCAGTGATGACACTGACACTATGGGATGTTGATCAGTGATTAGAATGGTACGATGGAATTTTGACCAGTGATTACATTGACACTATGGAATGTTGATCAGTGATTACACCGACACTATGGGATGTTGATCAGTGATTAGAATGGTACGATGGAATTTGACCAGTGATTACACTGACACTATGGGATGTTGATCAGTGATTAGAATGGTACGATGGAATTTTGACCAGTGATTACATTGACACTATGGAATGTTGATCAGTGATTAGAATGGTACGATGCAATTTTGACCAGTGATTACATTGACACTATGGGATGTTGATCAGTGATTAGAATGGTACGATGGAATTTTGACCAGTGATTACATTGACACTATGGAATGTTGATCAGTGATTAGAATGGTACGATGGAATTTTGACCAGTGATTACACTGACACTATGTGATGTTGATCAGTGATTAGAATGGTACGATGGAATTTTGACCAGTGATTGCACTGACACTATGGGATGTTGATCAGTGATTAGAATGGTACGATGGAATTTTGACCAGTGATTACACTGGTACTATGGAATGTTGATCAGTGATTAGAATGGTACTGTGCAATTTTGACCGGTGATTACACTGGTACTATGGGATGTTGATCAGTGATTAGAATGGTACTGTGCAATTTTGACCGGTGATTACATTGACACTATGGAATGTTGATCTGTGATTAGAATGGTACGATGGAATTTTGACCAGTGATTACATTGACACTATGGAATGTTGATCAGTGATTAGAATGGTACGATGGAATTTTGACCAGTGATTACACTGGTACTATGGAATGTTGATCAGTGATTAGAATGGTACTGTGCAATTTTGACCGGTGATTACATTGACACTATGGAATGTTGATCTGTGATTAGAATGGTACGATGGAATTTTGACCAGTGATTACATTGACACTATGGAATGTTGATCAGTGATTAGAATGGTACTGTGCAATTTTGACCAGTGTTTACACTGGTACTATGGAATGTTGATCAGTAATTAGAATGGTACGATGGAATTTTGACCAGTGATTACATTGACACTATGGAATGTTGATCAGTGATTAGAATGGTATTATGGAATTTTGACCAGTGATTACACTGACACTATGGGATGTTGATCAGTGATTAGAATGGTACTGTGCAATTTTAACCAGTGATTACACTGGTACTATGGGATGTTGATCAGTGATTAGAATGGTACGGTGGAATTTTGACCAGTGATTACACTGACACTATGGGATGTTGATCAGTGATTAGAATGGTACTGTGCAATTTTGACCAGTGATTACACTGGTACTATGGGATGTTGATCAGTGATTAGAATGGTACGGTGGAATTTTGACCAGTGATTACACTGACACTATGGGATGTTGATCAGTAATTAGAATGGTACGATGGAATTTTGACCAGTGATTTCATTGACACTATGGAATGTTGATCAGTGATTAGAATGGTATTATGGAATTTTGACCAGTGATTTCATTGACACTATGGAATGTTGATCAGTGATTAGAATGGTATTATGGAATTTTGACCAGTGATTACACTGGTACTATGGGATGTTGATCACTGATTAGAATGGTACGATGGAATTTTGACCAGTGATTTCATTGACACTATGGAATGTTGATCAGTGATTAGAATGGTATTATGGAATTTTGACCAGTGATTTCATTGACACTATGGAATGTTGATCAGTGATTAGAATGGTATTATGGAATTTTGACCAGTGATTACATTGACACTATGGAATGTTGATCAGTGATTAGAATGGTATTATGGAATTTTGACCAGTGATTACATTGACACTATGGAATGTTGATCACTGATTAGAATGGTACGATGGAATTTTGACCAATGATTTCATTGACACTATGGAATGTTGATCAGTGATTAGAATGGTATTATGGAATTTTGACCAGTGATTACACTGGTACTATGGGATGTTGATCACTGATTAGAATGGTACGATGGAATTTTGACCAGTGATTTCATTGACACTATTGGATGTTGATCACTGATTAGAATGGCACTCTGGGATATTGACAAGTGATTACAGTGGCACTATTGTTCATGCCAGCTGGAAACTAAGTCGCTCCTCAAAAAGTCAAAGAAATTCTTTTAAGTGGTTGAATGCACTTCACTTGGACTTAGCTTGTCACCCAAAATTGGGGTTACAGTTAAAGAAAAATTGATCCTGCTGCGGTTTCCTCCCCCACAATTAGTGTTGTGTTTATTTTCTTGTTAATCAATACTGTTAAGCCTCGTAATCTAAGTTATCCCAGTGCCATGAATCATTTATAAAAAAAACGACACAGAACCTATTTTCTCACAGCGCCACCGGATTCGGGAGTCTGGAGACCTACATGGGTTTGGATGGAGAAGGCAAGAAGGCTCAGAAATACAGTGTGAGATTTGATCCTGGGACCAATATGACCAATAATACATTGGAAGGCCTGCCTTCCTGTGAGTCAGGGGGAATCACAATTTTGAAAGTGAACCAGTATGCTGCCGTAGAAGTGGGAACAGTACAGCAGTGAGAAATGGTCTTGGCTCGGAAGATCAAGATGTAGAATCCGTTTGGGTGGAAATAAGGAATTACAAAGGAAAGAAGTCACTGGTGGGTGTAATTTGTAGGTCCCCTAACAGTAGCTATACTGTAGGACAGAATATAAATCAAGAAATAATGGGGACTTGCAGGAAAGGTTCTTTAATAAACTTGGACGATTTTAATCTTCATATAGATTGGAGTAATCAAATTGGCAAAGGTAGTCTGGAGGATGAGTTCATAGAGTGTATTAGGGAGAGTTTCCTCAACAATACTTTCTTGAACCAACCTGGGAACAGGCTATTTTAGACCTGATAATGTGTAATGAGACTGGATTAATAAATGACCTCATAATAAAGGATAATTTCGGCAAGAGTGATCATAACATAATAGAATTGCATATTCAGTTTAGGGGTGAGAAGTTTGTGTCTAAAACTAGTGTCTTAAACTTAAATAAATGCAATTAAGAGGGTATGAAGACAGAGTTGGCTTAAGTGGACTGGGGAAATAAGTTATAAGGTAGGACAGTAGAGAAGCAGTTGCAGAAATTTAAGGAGATATTTCATAACTCTTAACAAAGATATATTCCATCGAGGAAGAAAGACTCTTTGAAAATGGTGCACCATCTGTAACTAAGAAAGGTACGGATAGTATCAATTTAAAGAAAAGGCTGCAAAGGTTAATGGTAGTCCAGAAGATTGGGAAAATTTTAGAATTCTGCACAGGATGACTAAAAATAATAAAGAGGGAGAAATTAGAGGTATGAGAGTAGACCAGCAAGAAATATAAAAACAGACAGTAAAAGCTTCTACAAATATATAAAAAGGAAGAAAGTAGCTAAAATAAGTATTGGTCCCCCAGAGGATGAGACTGGGGAATTAATAATGGGAAACAAGGAAATTATAGGAAATTTAAACAAGTATTTTGTATCTGTCTTCACAGTGGAAGACAAACAAATCCCACCAATAGCAGAAAATCAAGGGCAAAAGGGAGGGAGGAACTTAAAACAATCACTATCACTAGATAAAAAGTACTAGGAAAATTAATGGGACTAAAAGTTGACAAGTTCCCTGGACCTAGTATCCTGCATCCTAGGGTCTTAGAAGAAGTGATTGCAGATATAGTGGATGCATTGGTTGTAATCTTTTAGAATTCCCTAGAATGTGAAAAGGTCCCAGTGGATTGAAAAACTGCAAATGTTACACCTCTATTCAAAAAAGGTGGCGGGGTGGGGGGAGGCAGAAAGCAGGAAGCTATAGGCCAGTTAGCCTAATATCTGTTATTGGGAAAATGCTAGAATCCATTATTAAGAAAGTAGTAGCAGGGGATTTAGAACATCATAATGCAATCAGGCAGAGTGAACATGGTTTTATGAAAGGGAAATTGTGTTTGACAAGTTTATTACAGTTCTTTGAGAATGTAATAAGCAGAGTAGATAAAGGGGAATCACTAGATGTAGTGTATTTGGATTTCCAAAATGGATTCGATAAGGTGCCGCAAAGGTTACTACACATGATAAGAGCTCATGGTGTTGAGGGTGATATATTAGCATGGATAAAGAATTGGCTAACTAACAGGAAACAGGGAGTCGGGATAATTGGGTAATTTTCAGGATGGAAAACTGTAATTATTGGAGTGCCACAAAGATCAGTGCTGGTGCCTCAACTATTTATGATCTATATTCATGACTTTGATGAAGGGACCAAGTGTATTATAGCCAAATTTGCAGACACTACAAATATGGGTAGGAAAGCAAGCTGTGAGGAAGACACAAAGAGATATAGATAGGTTCATTCTTCTTCTTCTTCTTCTTCTTTGGCCTCCTTGTCTCGAGAGACAATGGATAAGCGCCTGGAGGTGGTCAGTGGTTTGTGAAGAAGCGCCTGGAGTGGCTATAAAGGCCAGTTCTAGAGTGACAGACTCTTCCACAGGTGCTGCAGATAAAATTGGTTGTCGGGGCTGTTACACAGTTGGTTAAGTGAGTGGGCAGAAATTTGGCAGATGGAGTATAATGTGGGAAAATCTGAGGTTATCTACTTTGACAGGAAGAATAGAAAAGCAGAATATAATTAACATGGAGAGAGACTGCAGAATGCTACAGTCCAGCGGGATCTGGGTGTCCTTGTACGTGAATCATAAAAAGTCAGCATGCAGGTAATTAGGAAGGCAAATAGAATGTTGGTATTTATTGCAAGGGGGATGGAGTATAAACGTAGAGAAGTCTTTCTACAATTGGACAGGGCCTTAGACTGCACCTAGAGTACTGCGTTCAGTTTTGGTCTCCTTACTTAAGGAGGGATGTGCTTGCATTGGATATCAATGGTTTGGTCGAGTGGGCGGAAAAGTGGCAAATGGAATTCAATCCAGAGAAGTGTGAAGTAATGCATTTGGGGAGGGCAAGCAAAGTGAGGGAATACACAATATAGGGCAGACGTTTGAGAGAGGTAGAAGAAGTGAGAAACCTTGGAGTGCATGTCCACAGGTCCCTGAAGGTGGCAGGACAGGTAGATAGTGTAAAGAAGGCATATGGAATGCTTTCCTTTATTGGCCGAGGTATAGAATACAAAAGCAGGGATGTAATGCTGGAACTGCTTAGGCCACAGCTGGAGTATTGCGAGCAGTTCTGGTCACCGCATTACAGGAAGGGCATAATTGCTCTGGAGAGAGTACAGAGGAGATTTGCAAGAATGTTGCCGGGGCTTGAAAGTTGCAGCTATGGGGTAAGATTGGATAGGTTAGGGTTGTTTACCTTCGAGCAGAGGGGGCTGAGAGGTGACTTAATTGAGGACTACAAAATTATGAGGAGCCTAGATAGAGTAGACGGGAAGGCCCTGTTTCCCCTAGCAGAGAGGTCAGTTGCCAGGGGGCACAGATTTAAGGTGATTGGTAGAGGATTAGAGAGGACATGAGGAAATATTTTTTCACCCAGAGGGTGGTGGGTGTCTGGAATTCACTGCCAGGAATGGTGGTTGAGGCAGAAACCCTCAATTCTTTTAAAAAGTACCTGGACATGCACCTGAAGTGCTGTAAGCTGCAAGGATATGGACCAGGTGCTGAAAGGTGAGATTAGATAGTGGCTAGTTTTTTCGGCCGGCACAGACATGACGGGCTGAATGGCTTTCTTTTGTGCAGTAATTTTTCTGTGATTCTATGATTCCATGGAAGCAGTTCAGAGAATGTTCACTAGGCTGATTCCTGGGATGAAGGGTTTGTTTTAAGAGGAAAGGTTGAGCATGTTGGGCCTATACTCATTGGAGTTTAGAAAAAGGAAAGGTTGTTACGATCTGGTGAGGAGGGGGTCATAAAGCCCTTGTCCTTCCTCTTATTTGACCTCAACAGTGTTTATTCCTTTTTAAACAGTGGATGTGCTTACCACTTCATTGAGTGTTTTATCTTTTACCTTTGTTGTGATTGTAAAAGAACCAACTGGACAGGTTCTCTTGTGTTTGAACAAGAAAAAGGTGAGTTTATTATACTTAACAATCTAAACACGATCTGAATAAAATAATGAAATTACACGACACATTCATGCACACACACAGGAGAATCACACACACAAATGGACTACGGAGTGATGAGGAGTAGATTTGTGGTTGAATTAGAGTCCAGAACAAATTAAAATTAATATACAGTTTCTGAGGTTGGGTGATTTCATTGTCTTCTGGCTGAAGTTGTGTTCTTGAAGTCTTTGGCTGGTAGATGTATACTTTGTTGCTGGCCCACCTGGTTCAGGGTTTTCTTGGAGGCAGAATTGTAGTTGGTTTTCTTCTCAGTGTCTTTTTCTTGGATCTAGCAATTGGCAGCTAGGCTTCGCATGCCCCAGCAGGCCTTCTGGAGAGAGAGAGAGAGAGAGCCCTTCTCACTTCTGCACAGTTTGAGTCACTGGCTTGGCTGCTTTTTCCAAAGAAAATTCCCAGCTTACGCAGAAATGGATAGATGGTCACATGACTGTCTCAATGTATTCTCTGGTGCCTTCTAACGAGATTCAAGTTTAGGAATTTTAATCTCTCCCCTTCACACTTTCATTGTTAATGTTCCAGGATGGCTTTGAATGTCTTGCTAATGAAAGCAATCTCAGATAGTTCAATCAGTAGAGCAAGCCATTGTTTTGGGTATAGGCTCATCAGACATGTGTCTTCTCTTTGATGCCTTGGAATGTGCAAGGTGTTCAGATACAAATTGCGGTGGCCATCTTGGCTGCCAGCTTTTTTAAAAGAAGCTGTAGCATTCCAGCTCTTTTTATTTCATGAAAAGTTTAATATAGGATTTCAGTCGATGAATTAAAAATCCTCCTTTGGCATAGCAGGTTTTCTTGACAAAGTGATATTGAAACATATAGGATTCTGAGGGGGCTTGACAGAGTAGATGCTAAGAGGATGTTTCCCCTCGTGGGGGAATCTAGAACTAGGGGGCACAGTTTCAAAATAAGGGGTCTTGTTTTAAGACAGATGATGAAGAATTTCTTCTTTCAGAGGGTCTTTATTCTTTGGAATTCTTTTCCCCAGAGAGCAGTGGCGGCTGGGTCATTGAAAGTATTCAAGGCTGCGTTTGACATATTTTTAATCTACAAGGGAGCGAAGGTTATAAGGGGCAGGCAGGAAAGTGAAGTTAGTACCACAATCAGATATACCATGATCTATTGAATGGTGGAGCAGACTCGAGGGACCAAATAGCCTACTCCAGCTTCTATTTATTTATGTTCTTATGTTCTTAACTGCCTCTGACAAAGTTAGGAAACCATTACTGCTCAGTTGCAGACTCGCAAAAACAGCTGCCTTGGCCCTTGTGTAATAATAAATGCATTTATATTGGTGGTAGAATCTTAATGTCAAGCAGTTCTACCATCACAAACAACCAATAATAGCATACAACTCCTTTTAAATGGGAAGTCATGGATTACTCACATGTGCCTGTGACTCCAGCAGGTTATGCTGCCCTTCATACTCCTAAACAAAAGGCAGGTTTATACAGCTGATTGTTTCTGTAATTAGAATAAAAATGACTGACAATATTTTTCTGTTTTTCCACAGGCATGACTTGGAAAAGTGTGTGTGTGTATTTTGGAGGGGACGGGTTGATATAATGTTTTTTAGGCAATGAGGTGGTCCTCACAAATAACACAGGTTTCTAGGCAGAATGATCATCTCATATTTCTAATTTTGACTTTCTTCAGAACCATAGTAGAAAGATCATCTTGCTACCAGCTGTACAGGAATTTGTGCACCAGTTTAATTTGGAAAATATTTTAATTCAAAATGTTTTATTGTGTGGTAAACCAATTATTTTTAACTTGTGACATCTGAGACCAATTTAACAAATATTGCGTAATTCTGAAGGTTGGTTTCATTTTATGTTTATTTTATACCAGTGACTGCTCTTTAGCCTCAACCCACTGCCAGTAGACATGAAGCCATAAACAAATCTGCTCAAATGGCTTGACTGCAAGAGGACTGAGTGGGAGTGCTAGGGTATAAATCTGGATGCAACATGTTCACATTTCCTTGTTGTTCCCAAACCTTTAGGCTTTTGCCTCCCTTCACCACTCACCAAATTGGCTTGAAATATCACTCCCCTACCTAGCTCCATTTAAAGTAGGTGATGAATCTGTAGAAGAAATTATTTTGGCCACAATTAAAATACTATATACCAAAAGAAAAACCCTTGAACAATGCAGGTCTTAGTAGGATAATACCAAGTAAGAGCGGGTGTTTTTTATGATGAAAGATGCAAAAACCTGATTTTTTACTCACTAGAGCAGACAAATCATAGAATAGTTTCAACACAAGAAGAGGCCATTCTGCCCATCACACCAATTGCAAGAGCAATTTAGCAAGTCTCACTCCCCCCTGCCCTTTCCCTGTAGCCCTGCAATTTTTTTTCTCTTCAGCTGATTTTCTAATTCCCTTTTGAAAGCCACAGTTGAATCTGCCTCCACCACCCTTTCAGGCAGTGGTTCCAGATTGTAACCACTCGCTGCGTAAAAAAGTTTATCCTCATGTCACCTTTGGTTCTTTTGGCAATCACTTTAAATCTGTGTCCTCTCATTTTCAACCCTTCCACCAGTGGGAACGTTTTTTTTCCATTTACTCTGTCTAGGTCCATCCTGGTTTTGAATACCTCTGTCAAATATCCTCTCAACCTTTTCTTCTCTAAGAACAGACCCAGCTTCTCCAATCTATCCAGGGAGCGAAGTATTAAGAATGTAACTAACAGGAAGTTAAGGAGGTATCTTCGAGAGATTTTAAGGTACATAGTCAATCAGTAATGTGTATACATAAATTTAGGATTTGTAGTAGAACCACAAAGTGGGAGATTAGACAGAGTTTTGTCACATACAGGGTTTTGGGATAAGGAATACTTTACCACAAGTGACTTTTCAAGCTTTGTCAATCACTGCATTTAAGAAGAAATTAGTTTAATACCTAATAGAAGAAATTAATAAAGGCTATTATTAAAGAGCAGGAATATGAGCCAGGGTATTCCAGCCCCTTTGCGGATGGCCTTGGAGGCCGGGGGCATAACATCGCATGGGTCCATTCTGACATCATCTCATCAGGTCCAGATTTCATGGGGGTCAGATGGCAAGTATCGTGGGGATGGCCCTCGGTTTTGGGAAAAAGTTACTTAAAGCAATTAAAGTGGCAATTGACTGGCATTTTACGGGCCTTTGTTCCAATTTTCCGAAAAGTATACGAAAAGCCACGAGGCATTCGAGCCCCGGCAGAAATATAAGGGAGACAACAAGGCAGTAGCTCAGGCCATTGCTGCATTCGGCAACCATCGGGTGAGGCAGTGTGCCTTTACAGGAAGGCTAGGGCAGCATGGCCATAGCATTTCGCAGTGAGGAGAAGGAGTTCAGGTGCCAGGGCTTTGGGGTTGAGCCTCCATTGGACCACCCGGCTGCTAGCATTCGGGTGCATTGAAAGAAGGCTGAGAGGGGTTGAAGTTGGGTGGTTAGAGGAAGCTTCTGGGAGATTGTCCCTTGAGACTGGGAATTCCCACCTGCCATGTGCATTGTCCACTCATGAGGCAGGTCGTCAGCAGGGCTGCACTGCTGGTTGGTTCTTCAGAGAAGGCTGGCTTCAGTCAAGGAGGACTTCGGCTGTGTTCTGGTGTCCGTTGGTGTCAACTGATGCCATGGCTGCTGCCTAAACGCCCGCTTCCAACCTCAGAATGGTCATGCCACCCGCCAGCTGGCAGTTAATTGGCTGGCTGGTGTGAGATAGCAATGCAATTAGGCTCGGGTTGGGAAGGTCAGCACCACTGATTCCGGCCCCAGCATCAGCTCCTCAGCTATGCTCGTAAAATTTCGGCTATAGAATTAGAATTGATAGAACTGATGAGGAACTATCACAGGCACAATGGGCTTGAAAATTCTACAACTCTCATGCCTAATACTTTTGACTTTATTCTGCTATGCGCTCTTATCATTTTAATTTCAACAGGAGTATTCTTACTCTTCGTCTACTACTGAGTGGAAATGTTTCAGTTTTCTTCACTTCTGGAAGTAACCAAAGATCCAACAGTGTATAGGGTGCAATTACTTAGGGCTTTGGTGAGAACACACCTGGGATACTGTGTACAGTTTCGGTCTTCGTATCTAAGAAAGGATATACTTGCTTTAGAGGGGGTGCTCACTGGATCGATTCCTGGGATGACACTGTTGTCCTATGAGGAAAGGCTGAGTAGAATGGGCATATATTCTCTGGAGTTTAGAAGAATGAGAGGTGATCTCACTGAAACATATAAAATTAGGGACCATAGTCTTCAGATAAGGGATCAACCATTTAGGAATGAGATGAGGAGAAATTTCTTCACTTAAAGGATTGTGAATTTTTCTCAGTTCTCTACCCGAGAAGCCGTGGTTTGCTCCTGAGAGCTTAAAGCCGTGGTTTGCTCCTCTTGCTGCATGTGGGAATCCGGGAACATTTCCAGTCCCCGGGACGGGCATGTGTGCAGGAAGTGTGTCCAGCTGCAGCTCCTGGAAGCTCGGGTTTCAGAGCTGGAATGGCGGCTAGAAACACTGTGGAGCATCCGCGAGTCTGAGAGCATCGTGGATGGCACATTTAGAGAGGTGATCACACCTCAGCTGAAGGGACTTGAGGAAGGAAGGGAATGGGTGAGCACCAGGCAGTCTAAGAGAAACAGGCAGGTAGTTCAGGAGTCCCCTGGGGTTCCGCTTGCAAATCGGTATTCCATTTTGGAGGTTGATGAGGCTGGTTCCTCCAGGGAGTGCGGACAGAGCCAAGCTCTGGCACCACAAGCAGCCTGTCTGAACAGGAAGGGGGAAAGAGAGGAAGAGCAATAGTAATAGAGGATTCTATAATCAGGGGAACAGGTAGACACTACTGTGGCCGTCAACTTGACTCCAGGATGATGTGTTGCCTCCGTGGTGCCAGGGTCCGGGATGTCACTGAACGGCTGCAGGGCATCCTGAAGGGGGAGGGTGATAAGGCAGAGGTCATGGTACATGTTGGTAAAAATGACATTGGTAGAAAGAGGGATGAGGTCTTGCATCAAGAATTCAGGGAGTTAGGAGAAAGAAATAGACAAGTTGTGAAAAAAGGTTTTGGATTGGGGGAGAGTGAATTTTAGTAAAATAAGGCAGGATCTGGCCAAGGTAGTCCAGAAAGAGTCACTTGTCAGGAAATCTACAGAAGAGCAGTGGGGGGCATTCAAAAAGGAAATGGGGAGGGCACAGGCCCAACATGTTCCCTCGAGGGTAATAGGTAGGAGCAACAAGCCCAGAGAACCATGGATGACCAAAAACATTCAGGTTACGATGAGAAGGAAAAGAGAGGCTTTTAGCAAATACAAGGAGAGCAACTCAATGGGAGCATTAGTGGAGTACAGAAAGTTAGTATGGAGCTTAAGAAAGCAATTAGGAGAGCAAAGAGAGGATATGAGAAAGCTCTGGCTGGTAAAAGTAGGGGAAATCCCAAGATATTCTATAAGTATATCAATGGGAAGAGGATAACCAAGGAAAGAGTAGGACCCATTCGGGACCAAGGGGGAAATCTGTGGGTGGAGCCAGAGGACATTGGTAGGGTGTTGAATGAATACTTCACATCTGTCTTCACCCGAGAGAATGAGGATGTAGATATGGAACTCAGAGAGAGAGACTGTGAGGTTCTTGAGCAAATTGTCATAGGGAGTGACAAGGTATTGGAGGTTTTGGCAGGCTTAAAAGTGGACAGATTTCCAGGTCCAGACGATTTGGGTCCCAGGATGCTGCGGGAGGCGAGTGTGGAGATTGCAGGGGCTTTGACCCAAATTTTTAATTCCTCTCTGGCCACGGGGGAGGTGCCAGAGGATTGGAGAACAGCTCATGTGGTCCCACTATTTAAGAAAGGTTGTAGAGATAAGCCAGGGAACTACAGACCAGTGAGTCTAACGTCAGTGGTAGGGAAACTATTGGAGAAAATTCTGAAGGAGAGAATCTATCTCCACTTGGAGAGGCGAAATTTGATTAGGAATAGTCAGCATGGCTTTGTCAGAGGGAGGTCATGCCTAACAAATTTGATTGAATTTTTTGAGCATGTGACCAGGTGCGTAAATGAGGGTAGTGCAGTTGATGTAGTTTACATGGATTTCAGCAAAGCCTTTGACAAGGTCCCACATGGGAGACTTATCAAGAAAGCAAATGCACATGGGATACAGGGTAACTTGATAAGGTGGATTCAAAATTGGCTTAGCTGTAGGAGACAGGGAGTGATGTCACATGGCTGTTTTAGTGACTGGAAGCCAGTGTCCAGTGGCGTACCACAGGGATCTGTGCTGGGTCCCCTATTATTTATCATTTATATAAACGACATAGATGACTATGTGGGGGGTAGGATCAGTAAGTTCGCGGATGACACAAAGATTAGCCGAGTAGTTAACAGTGAGGTGGAATGTCTTGGGTTACAGAAAGATATAGACGGGATGGTCAAATGGGCAGAAAAGTGGCAGATGGAATTTAACCCTGAAAAGTGTGAGGTGATACACTTTGGAAGGAGTAATGTGACACTGAAGTATTCAATGAATGGCCTGACACTGGGAAGTTCCGAGGAACAAAGGGACCTTGGCATGTTTGTCCATAGATCTCTGAAGGCAGAAGGGCAGGTTAAAAAGGTGGTGAAAAAGGCATATGGGACACTTGCCTTTATCAATCGAGGCATAGATTACAAAAGCAGGGAGGTCATGTTGGAGTTGTATAGAACTTTGGTAAGGCCACAGCTGGAGTACTGTGTGCAATTCTGGTCACCACATTATAGGAAGGATGTGATTGCACTGGAGGGGGTGCAGAGGCGATTCACCAGGATGTTGCCTGGGATGGAACATTTAAGCTATGAAGAGAGATTGGATAGGCTTGGGTTGTTTTCGCTGGAACAGAGAAGACTGAGGGGTGACATAATCGCCGTGTACAAGATTATGAGGGGCATGGACAGGGTGGATAGGGAGCAGCTGTTCCCCTTCGTTGAAGAATCAGTTACGAGGGGACACAAATTTAAGGTGAGGGGCAGGAGGTTTAAGGGGGATTTGAGGAAGAACGTTTTTACCCAGAGGGTGGTGACGGTCTGGAATGCACTACCTGGGAGGGTGGTAGAGGCGGGTTGCCTCACATCCTTTAAAAAGTACCTGGATGAGCACTTGGCACGTCATTGCCGCCTGTCTCTATTTCTCTCTGAGTGGGTGGGAATGTTCATATCTAGACAAGTGCAGCTGAGGGAATGCAGAAAGTAGATGGGAGCTGGATTCCGGGAGCGGAAGACTCGAGTGAGGACTCGATGGGCCGAAGGGCCTCTTCTGCACTGTATTACAAAGAACAAAGAACAGTACAGCACAGGAACAGGCCATTCGGCCCTCCAAGCCTGCGCCGATCTTGATGCCTGTCTAAACTAAAACCTTCTGGACTTCTGGGGACCGTATTCCCATCCTATTCATGTATTTGTCAAGATGCCTGTTAAATGTCGCTATCGTACCTGCTTCTACCACCTCCCCTGGCAGCAAGTTCCAGGCACTCACCACCCTCTGTGTAAAGAAGTTGCCTCGCACATCCCCTCTAAACTTTGCCCCTCGCACCTTAAACCTGTGTCTCCTAGTAACTGACTCTTCCACCCTGGGAAAAAGCTTCTGACTATCCACTCTGTCCATGCCGCTCATAACTTTGTAAACCTCTATCATGTTGCCCCTCCACCTCCGTTGTTCCAGTGAAAACAATCCGAGTTTTTCCAACCTCTCCTCATAGCTAATGCCCTCCAGACCAGGCAACATCCTGGTAAACCTTTTCTGTACCCTCTCCAAAGCCTCCACGTCCTTCTGGTAGTGTGGCGACCAGAATTGCACACAATATTCTAAGTGTGGCCTAACTAAAGTTCTGTACACTGCAGCATAACTTGCCAATTTTTATACTCTATGCCCCGACCGATCAAGGCAAGCATGCCGTATGCCTTCTTGACTACCTTATCCACCTGCGTTGCCACTTTCAGTGACCTGTGGACCTGTACGTGTTATTCTGTGATTCTGTGAAGGTTATGGATGCTCAGTCAGTGAGGATATTCAAGGCTCAGATTGATAAAGTTTGGACTTTAAAGGAAATGGGCTGCGGGGGAAATGGACTTGAGCCATGTTCTTAATGAATGGCGGAGCAGACCCGACGGACCGTATGGCCTACTCCTGTTCCTATTTCTTATGATCCTATCTTGTAATACTGGAGTTTAATTATCACGAGGGTCAGAACCATTCCCATCAAGTGAAATACACTCATATCTATCCCCGTGGAGTTTCCCTCTCAGCTCCATGAGGACTTCATTTTTAGCCACTCTGCTATATGTCAGATTAATGGTGCCAGACGGGATTTAGTGTTTCAAGGGGCTTAGGTCCACATGCGATGACAAATTGTGCGATCTGAATTGATTCTGGCTTAAAAGTTACTGATATTTGGAGATGATAGCTTAAGGAACTTGTATGATTATCATTTCTCCTCTGGAGGCATAACCTACTTAAAATAAATGAGTTAATATCCAAGTTAAAATAGTAGATTGAATGATATATCAATGTATTTAGCATTTTTCTGCTAATATTGGCAATGAGAAATTCTTAGCTTACATATTCCACTAGGCTGACTAAAGAATCGTTTTGCACTTGAGTGATAGACACTATCTTTGTCATAGAAAGATACAGCACTGAAACAGGCCCTTCAGCCCATCGAGTCTGTGCTGACCATCAACCATCCATTTATACTAATCCTACATTAATTCCATATTCCCTACCACATCCCCACCTTCACTCAATTCTCCTGCCACCAACCGACACTGGGGGCAATTTTACAATGGCCAATTTACCTATCAACCTGTAAGTCTTTGGCTGTGGGAGGAAACCAGAGCACCCAGCGGAAACCCACGCAGTCATAGGGAGAACTTGCAAACTCTGCACAGGCAGTACCCAGAACCGAACCCGGGTCGCTGGAGCTGTGAGGCTGCAGTGCTAACCACTGCACCACTGTGCTACCCCTAAGTAATAATGTCAATTTTTTTATTCTTTCATGGGTTGTGTGCACCACTGACAAGGCCAGCATTTGTTACCGATTCCACATTGCCCCTGAGAAGGTGTTGGTGAGCTCCCTTCTGGAACAGCTGCAGTCCATCTCGTGCGGGTGCACCTACAGTGTGTTAGAGAGGCAGTTCCAGGATTTTGATCCAGTGACAGTGAAAGAACGGCAATATTTCCAAGTCAGAATGGTGTGTGACTTGGAGGGGAACTTGCAGGTTGTGGTGTTCCCATGTGTCTGCTGCCCTTGTCCTTCTAGGTGACAGATTGCAGGTTTGGAAGGTGCTGTTGAAGGAAAGTTGCTGCAGTGCATTTTGTATATGGTACACACTGCTCCCTCTGGGCGTCGGTGGTAGAGGGACTGAATGTTTAAGGTGGTAAATGGAGTGCCGATTAACCGGACTGCTTTGTCCTGGATGGTGTCAAGCTGCACTCATCCAGGCAAGTGGAGAGTATGCCATCACACTCCTGACCTGTGCCTTGTAGACAGGCTTTGGGGAGTCAGGAGGTGAGTAACTCGCCCGCAGGATTTCCAGTCTCTGACCTGCTTTTGTCGCCACAGTATTTATGTGTCTGCTTCAGTTCAGTTTCTGGTCAATGGCAACCCGCAGGATGTTGATAGTGGGGGATTCAGCGATGCCAATGCTGTTGAATGTCAAAGGGAGTTGGTTAGATTCTCTCTTCTTTGAGATGGTCATTGCCTGGCACTTGTGTGACATGAATGTTACTTGTCACTTATCAGCCCAAGCCTAAATGTTTCCAGGTCTAGCTGTGTATGGACATGGACTGCTTCAGCGAACATCCCTACTTCTGACCTTATGATGGAGGGATGATCATTGATGAAGCAGCTGAAAGATGGTTAGGCCGAGGACACTACCCTGAGGAACTTCTGCAGCAATGTTCTGGGGCTGAGATGATTGGCGTCCAACAACCACAACCATCTTCCTTTGTTCTCGGTATGACCCCAACCAGTGAAAATTTTCTCCGTGATTCCCATGACTCCAGTTTGACTAGGGCTCCTTGATGCCACACTCGGTCAAATGCTGCCTTGATATCAAGGGCAATCACTCTCACCTAACTTCTTGAGTTTAGCTCTTTTGTCCATGTTTGGCCCAAGGCTGTAATGAGGTCAGCAGCCAAATGCTATGGCGGAACCCAAACTGAGTGTCAGCGAGCAGATTATTGCTGTCCAAGTGACTCTTGATAGCCATGTCAATGACACCTTCCATCACTTTGCTGATGATAAAGAGTAGACAAGAGTAGCTAATTGCCCAGACTTGTCCTGCTTTTTGTGGATAGGACATACCTGGGCAAATTTCCACATTATTAGGTAGATCGACTCTGGACCCCATGAAGTCTCATGGCATCAGATCAAACATGGACAAGGAAACCTCCTGCTGATTACCACCTACCACCCTCCCTCAGCTGATGAGTCAGTAGTCCTCCATGTTGAGGAAGCACTGAGGGTGGCGAGGGCACAAAGTGTACTCTGGGTGGGGGACTTCAATGTCCATCACCAAGAGTGGCTCGGTGGCACCACTACTGACCGAGCTGGCCGAGTTCTAAAGGACGTTTCTACTAGACTGGGTATGCTGCAAGTGGTGAGGGAACCAACAAGAGGGGAAAACATACTTGACCTCGTCCTCACCAATCTGCCTGCCGCAGATGCACCTGTCCATGACTGTATTGGTAGGAGTGATGACCGCACAATCGTTGTGGAGACAAAGTCCCACCTTCACATTGAGGATGCCCTCCATCGTGTTGTGTGGCACTACCACCGTGCTAAATGGGATAGATTTCGAACAGAACTAGCAATGCAAAACTGGGTATCCATGAGGCGCTGTGGGCCATCATCAGCAGCAGAATTGTACTCAACCACAATCTGTAACCTCATGGCCTGGCATATCCCCCACTCTACCATTACCATCAAGCCAGGAGACTAACCCTAGTTCAATGAAGAGTGCAGGAGGGCATGCCAGGAGCAGCACCAGGCATACCTCAAAATGGGGTGTCAACCTGGTGAAGCTACAACACAGGACTATCTGCATGCCACAACTGCATAAGCAGCATGTGATACAGAGCGAAGCGATCCCAAAACCAATGGATCAGATCTAAGCTCTGCAGTCCTGCCACCTCCAGCCGTGAATGGTGGTGGACAATTAAGCAACTAACTAGAGGAGGTGGCTCCACAAATATCCCCATCCTCAATGATGGGGGAGCCCAGCACATCAGTGCGAAAGATAAGGCTGAAGCATTTGCAACAATCTTCAGCCAGAAGTGCCGAGTTGATGATCCATCTCGGCCTCCTCCTGAAGTCCCCAGCATCACAGATGCCAGACTTCAGCCAATTCGATTCACTCTGCGTGATATCAAGAAGCGACTGAAGGCACTGGATACTGCAAAAGCTATGGGCCCTGACAATATTCCGGCAATAGTACTGAAGACCTGTGCTCCAGAACTTTCCGTGCCCCTAGCCAAGCTGTTCCAGTACAGCTACAACACTGGCATCTACCCTGCAATGTGGAAAATTGCCCAGGTATGTCCTGTACACAAAATGCTGGATAAGTCCAACCCAGCCAATTACCGTCCCATCAGCCTACTCTCAATCATCAGTAAAATGATGGAAGGTGTCATCCACAGTGCCATCAAGCGGCACTTGCTTAGCGATAACCTGCTCAGTGACGCTCAGTTTGGGTTCCACCAGGGCCACTCAGATCCTGACCTTATTACCGCCTTGGTTCAAACATGGACAAAAGAGCTGAACTCAAGAGGTGAGGTGAGAGTGACTGCCCCTGATGTCAAGGCAGCATTTGACTGAGTATGACAACAAGGAGCCCTAGCAAAACTGAAGTCAATTGGAATCAGGGGGAAAACCTTCCGCTGGCTGGAGTCACACCTAGCGCAAAGGAAAATGGTTGTGGTTGTTGGAGGTCAATCATCTCAGCTCAGCTCCAGGACATCAATGCAGGTGTTCCTCAGGGTAGTGTCCTAGGCCCAACCATCTTCAGCTGCGTCATCAATGCCCTTCCTTCAATCATAAGGTCAGAAGTGGGGATATTCGCTGATGATTGTTCAGCACCATTCGTGACTCCTCAGATACTGAAGCAGTCTGTGTAGAAATGCAGCAAAACCTGGACAATATCCAGGCTTGGCTGATAAGTGGGAAGTAACATTTGAGCCACACAAGTGCCAGGCAATGACCATCTCCAACAAGAGACAATCTAACCATCTCCCCTTTGACATTCAACGACATTACCATCGCTGAATCCCCCACTATCAACATCCTAGGGGCTACCACTGACCAGAAACTGAACTGGAGAAGCCATATAAATACCGTGGCTACAAGAGCAGGTCAGAGGCTAGGAATCCTGAGGCGAGTAACTCACCACCTGACTCCCCAAAGCCTGTCCACCATCTACAAGGCACAAGTCAGGAGTGTGATGGAATACCTTCCACTTGCCTGGATGGGTGCAGCTCCAACAACACTCAGGAAGCTTGACACCATCCAGGATAAAGCAGCCCACTTGATTAGCACCCCATCTACAAACATTCACTCCCTCCACCACCGACGTACAGTGGCAGCAGTGTGTACCATCTACAAGATGCACTGCAGCAATGCACCAAGGCTTCTTAGACAGCACCTTTCAAACCATCGACCTCTACCAACTAGATGGACAAGGGCAGCAGATGCATGGAAACACCACCACCTGCAAGTTCCCCTCCAAGTCACACACCATCTTGACTTGGAACTATACCGCTGTTCGTTCACTGTCGCTGGGTCAAAATCCTGGAGCTCCCTTCCTAACAGCACTGTGGGTGTACCTATCCCAAATGGACTGCAGCGGTTCAAGAAGGCAGCTCACCACCACCTTCTCAAGGGCAATTAGGGATGGGTAATAAATGCTGGCCTGGCCAGCGACGCCCACATCCCATTAATGAATTTTAAAAAATGTCAATGTTGCAGCTGTACTGGAACAGCTTGGTTTGGGGTCGGTCAGGGGGTGGTGGTGTGGGGCCTGGCGCGGCTAGTTCTGCTGCACAAGTCTTCAGTACTACACCTGAGATGTAGTCAGGACCCATAGCCTTTGAGTTTTTCAGTGCTTTCAGCCATTTCTTGATATTAAGTGGAGTGAATCGGATTTCCCTTTTTCCAAATGTTTTTTGTTTTTACTTGAAGAAATAGGTAGAATAGAAAGGGAGCGTCAATGAGACATATTGAAATTTGGAACTGTTCTACTCATTATTCCAATCTTGCTATTCAGGAGAAATTTGATAGCACCAGCCAGCATCGTTGGGTTTAGGATTCCTGGTCCTTCTGCAAGTAAGCATATGCGAGTCTGCACCTTGGCCTGAATTTTCATTCTGGGGTCGGGGCCTGATGCCTGAGTCATTTCTGGGTCCCGACCCCATGGCATGTGATGCTGTTTTTAAATGTAGAGGGCTGAAATGTCTAGTGGATGAGAGTAATTCCAATTAGTGGCGATGGGATCGGCATGGAGGCGGGACTCGATAAGGGAGGGCCCGTTGAAAAGGCGAGCGGCAGCCATGGCTGGGCTTGCCGCTCACTGAAGAAATGGAGCAGCGGGGGCCTATGTGAAAAGAGATGGAACGGGCAGGTGTCCATGTGCAGCCCCATGATTCTCAGATGCCTCTCTCTAGACATTAAAGGAGGCTGTCAGCGACAGGAGAGACATCATCTTCCCACCATCTAGAAGGAACCCATCAAAGGCGTCAAAAAAGCATGGATGGAGGTGGCGAGTGAGGTCATTGGCAGGGGACTGACCCGAAGGATGTGGTCCAATGCCACAAGAGATTGAACAACCTCATCAGGCCTGGAAAGGTGAGTGCCAAGTGGCCCCTGGGTGATAGGTGACCAGCTCTGTATGCAGCGGATTGCAGGTGAGCTGGACTCACAGAATGTCCATAGGTCTCCCTAACATTGTCAGATCAAGTTGCCAGTTCTGTCACTGAGACATCAGCCACCCTCACATATGGGGCAATATTCAGAAGGGGGCATCACTGAGGAGGGTTCCAGTTCATGAGAATGTCATGCTGGAATAGGTGAAGGAGCTCACCCTACTCATAAATCTTTCTCTCCTCATCCTGAAGGAAAAGAGAGCCCACAATGCCTACTAAATAGCCAGAATGGGTGGTGGTGTGCCAAAGCTACACAGTCTCACGCCATGGAGGAATCGGCGCTGGATTTTGCTAGGGTGCCGACGTGCCAGTTGGTGGGTGATGGGGACATGGGGGCCTGAGATCAATAGAATTTGATAGTTCTATTTTGGGGTGAAGGGCATGGAGGAGACTCATTTCCAATGCATGCTTTGGGTCTTCGATCGATGTCCTCTCTGGAGTTGCTTATACTGAGGGTAAACGCTGACTAGACCGAGTTGTCATAACCATCTTTTGTGTCTTCTGCAGAGCCAGTAGCTGAGGAGGAACACAGTGCTGAAGCACAAATATCGCTGCCTTCCTCGGAAGGGGGACAGCTACCAGAGTCAGCACCGTCACATCATTTCTCAGCACTTTCCACCAGCACAGACACACACATCGGTCAGCCCACAAACTAGCTTAGAACAGGGAGCACTGGGTGATCTTCACATCACATGTGAGCAGGAGGAGCATGAAGCAGAGACAGTTGCGGGCAGTCCCCCTTGGAGGACAGAGGACAGACACAGCGATACTCCGCTAGGCGACGATGCTGTGCCTCAGATGTCACGATCAAAGTGGATCTTCCTCGAGAATCAGAGGCAGATAAGTTCCTGTTTGAGGAGCCATGGCAGGCAATGCAGCACATGTGCTCCAGCATGATTCAGAGTTTCGAGTGCATGAGCTCCTCCATTGAGAGATTGGGCAACCTCTTGGAGAGCCATATGCAGGACCACTCTGAGTGGATACATGAGCACTGTGCTGATATGTACAGAAAGAGTGAGACTCTCTGTAGCATTGACCGTCCAGTGTTGCTGATGGCACTGAGATGCTCGGAGCGGATGTCAGCTGCGTCCCATTCCATGGCCTCATTCAGAATCCAAAGCACCAGGAAAGGACTGAGGCAGTCGAAGAGGCAGATGAAGGGGCCACCCCTCGGGCCACCGTAGTCACCCTTTCGGCCCCTCACCCCCTTCGACTCAGGAACTATCTTTGCTGCCTGTGACAGAGGCAGGCCCTGCAATGTCGCAGGTACAGCAGCCTGTGCAATATCCACCATGGGCACCTCCAAGATGAGGATGGAAGCCACTGACATCTAAGCCAGAGGCAGAGACTAGGGGACAGGCTGCCTCCACCTCATCCTCTGCCACAGGAGGAGCACCCCATAGAAGTGGAAGGGAAAGAAAGGCATCAAACTGTTGATTTCACTTTATGGATAACTGGGTGCTGTTTTCCACATTTGTATGCTTCTTTGTTTTCATTTCAATATCAATTGAATCGTTTATGTATTCAAACTAATACGTGTTATTGATGCTCCATCTCAAAAGGGGGATGGAGTTTTGTTAGGTGGGTAGAGTGGGTGGTTGGGGAGGTGGTGTGGTGTCTGGGATTGCTGTATTTCCATGCTCAGTGATTTTGGAGAATGTTGGCAGTGGAAATCTCATTCTGTATAGTTATGGTTGGCAATGTGACTCTTCAGATATGGATCATCGCGGCAAAATTGCTGTCTATGCTGAAAGGTGAGTTACGGGTTTATTTTTCTGAAGGGTTCGGAGGTGATCAGGTGAAATGCTGCTGAATCAGTGTGGCCCTTGCATCCACAAGAGACTGCCATTCGCCTTGAGGTCTAGGATGGCACCGGCGGGCATCCTCCAATGTCTAGGCACTGGCCACCTCTGGACCGATCCCTTCCTTGTCCTCTTATTCCTCTTCTTCCTCCTCACAGTCCTCCTCTGAGATAGAATGGCATTCCAGGTCCTCCTCTTCATCCAGCTTCAGGCCTCTTTATATTGTCATGTTGTGCAGGGTGCAGCAAACAATCACAATATAAAACACTCTGGCTGGCTTGTACTGGAGGGCACCACCCGACTGGTCAAGACAATGGAGGTGCATCTTCAAGATGCCAATGGTCTGTTAATGCAGATACGTGTTAGTACATGACTGTGGTTGTAGCGCCTCTCTCCGTCTGTGTCTGGGTAGTGGATAGGCATCAGGAACTAACCCTTATCTACCAGCAGACACCTACGATTCTGGATGTGGGCCTGAAAATGTGCGGCACAAGGACTCTCGGAGGATAAAGGAGTCATGATAGTTGCCCAGGAACCGAGGGCAAACCTGCAAGATTCCCTTCATTTGGTCACAGACCAACTGAGCATTCAATGAATGGTAGCCCTTTCTGTTCAGGAATCTGGCTGACTGGTCTCGTGGGTACAATCGATGACCCCTTGGACCTGAGGGAATCTTTTGATGGCAGCAAACTCCAATGCCCTCTGTGCCTGTGCAGGCCCATTTGTCTCAAAATGGTTGTACTCCCCCGGTCTCCAGAATATGACCTGCCTGATGGCGGGATGAGCTTCTGACTGTGAGATGCCACCAAGCCCGCAGCTGATCCCTGGATCGATCTAGTTGCATAACAATTCAACACCACGGTAACCTTGACAGCTGCAAGTAAGGGACAGCCATGGGGAGCTGCGAAGCCTCAGATCATTGTGAACCAGTGCACAAATGTCCCAGACCATCTACCTGGATAGGCGCAGCCTCCTATGACACTGGCACTCTGTCATTTGCAGGTAGCTAACTCTTGGGCGGTATACACGATGTCTTGGGTAGCGCTGCCTTCTCCTTGCAGCTCCCCACTGTGCTCCTCAGGCCATCTCCTGTACAGGAGGTTGCATCTGCTGAAACTTATCCTGACTGCTCTGTCCAACCTCAGAGTAGTCTGTTCCCATCTCAACTCCCTCAGCTGGCACTTGTTCATTCACCAGGCCTACCCTTGCCAACCCCTGCTGCCCAAGTGATGCCAGCTGCCTCACATCCCTCTCCAGATTCCTATCACTCACCAGTCACAAATACAAGTCTTTCAGCTTCGGCGATGGCTATCTGTGGCACTGCTTGAGCAGCTGAGCTTTATTCTGTGCTTCTAAAATACATTACACAGCCCTTCCAATAGCCTTCATGGCCCCATCACAGTGTTCACGACATTGCAATCAGCAACTCAAAATTCATTAATTTAGTATTCTGTGTTTTTATTTCTGTAGAGACATTTGTTAAGGAAAATTGATAATGAAAATGGTCAGTTGTTTTCAGCTCACCAAGTGCATAAAGCAAAATGATATGATAAAAGAAATATAGATTATTACTTCAGAGTAAGACAGAAAAGCAGGCCTTCAGGACATGAATGGAAACAGGGGTCAGCAATGCCTCTGTACACTGACACCAGTGTCCGTGCTAATTCTAAATGTCTTGCTGCAAGCATTTAATGTTGTGTTTTAAAACTCAAGGCTTGGAGCAAGACATTTAGAATTATCAGGAGCAAAAGTAATTACAAAGAATCGGGGCATTGGGCTAGTTCCGATAGCCCGCCAAAATTTTGTATCCGGCCTGCCAATCAAAAGCGCAAATGGTTTGTCTGTGTGCAGACCTCCATCGAATCGGAGCACGGGGGTGGCAGGACTCACTGGGAAGACTGGCGCCATCAATCGGGGGCACTGACCAATGGGAGTGGGGCAGGGGGTGGTGCTTGCAGAGCGCAGGGGATGCGGTCTTGCTGGGAAGACTGAGCTGTCAATCAAGTGCTTCCTGCCTACATCTGACCTACAGAATCAGCCATGGAAAGTGTTGGTGTGAGGAGAATAGATAGGATATTGCACAGAAAAGCAATGATTGAACTGAAAAGGCAAGACATCTTTGAGCCAGAGCAAGCTTTTTTTTTATAGGCTGACGGTCTACTTTCTCAGCTCTTCAAGTGCCCTGGTTTTTTCTCCGAGTGCAAGGCCGGCACTGAGCAGCAATGTCTTTCTACTCTTAGTGCATGTAGGGTGGGGCTTGGGGTATGAAGGGAGAGAGGGAGGGAGAGAGGGGCACAGGGAGGGAGAAGAGGTAAAGAAGGGGGAGAGGGAGGGGAAGGGGGCAGGGAGGGGGAGAGGGGGCAGTTGGAGAGAGGGGAGGGGCGGGGGAGAAAGGTGGCAGAGAGTGGGGGACACAGAGGAGAGAGAGGAGGGAAGGAGAGGGGGACACAGAGGGAGACGGGAAATAGATGAACAACGAGAGGAGAGAGGGAGGGGGAGAGGGATGGAGAGAGAGATCGAAATCAAGATCATTCCTGACAGATGGACAATTATCCGAATTCTCTGCATCGTTCATCAAATATGCGGGCAGACATTGACGACTTCTACAAGCAAAAGCAATGCCAGGTATCTCACTAATTAGGGAGAAATGTGTTTTAAATCGGACTGTGTTTTGATGGCATTAGGTTGGCTTTACACCTTATATACAGATTCATTGCACCCATGCGTCAATAATTTTGTCAAATGTCCGTGGTACAACATGTTGGCAACTATCCCTGAATGGAAATTGCTGAAAAGTAAATGTCAGAACTTATTTACTGGAAGAGTTGTGTAATGGTTGGTTGGCATCCTTCCATCTACGAAAGATGATGGACATGTAGCAAAGAATCCATTTAGGTGAGGTGTCTTCTCTTGTTTGGAAAAAACAGTTTGGATCAGAATCAGAAGCACAATTTCAGTATTTTCAGTTAACACCAAATTAAGCATTTATTAGTACTGAGGAAGACTGTGACAAAATACAAGATGTTAGTAAACTTGCAGAATGGGCATGGAAATAGCAAAGGAATTTCAATACAGGTAAGTGTGAGATGGTGCATTTTGATAGGTGAAATAAGGAAGCCACATACTTCTTACAAAATAAGAGTCTAAATTGGGTACAGGAGCAAAGAGATTGAGAGACAAAAATTCACAAATCATTAGCAATGCTGGTTAAGAAGGCCATAAAAATTGCAAACAAATTATTGGGGTGCATTTCTAGAAGGTATGAATTGAAAAACAGAGAAATTATGTTCAACTTATAAAGAACCTTGGTTAAAGCTAGTGTTTTAACCAGGTGAGAACAGTGTCGAGGGGCCTGTTGCTGTCTTCACCTGGTCTTATTGTAACAGGGTTTAATTTTAAAGTTACTTTTGAGCTCCCCCTTTGTGAATTCTTGTTCACAGCTTTCCAATTATAAAGCAAAGAAATGAGCACACCAGGTTTTTCTTAGGTTTAAAGAAAAAAAGTGAAGTTTATTAAACTTGCTTAAACTTAAACTCTAATATGGTTTACGCCTACGGATATATGACACGCCCATGCTAGCATGCACACGCGATGCACATATGCAAATAGGGACATAAAAGAGAAGGAAAATTAAAATGGAGCAGTTTGAGGCAATTTCAGAAGAGTTTCTTGTTTACTATGCTGTGTTTCCAGCTCGCCGTAGAGTCCTTGATTGTAGACAGCTCTTACTTTTCATTGGGGCACAGTATTCTTCGTAAACCTTGCTTACTGTAGGAGACTTTTCTCTCTTAGTGTTCATATGTCTTCAATGGTTTCTGATGCTGGTGTGAGCAAGATGAGAGCAGACAGGAGAGAGATGTTCTCAGTCCAGGAGAAAAACACCGTTCTGATTTCAAACACTGTTTTCTCCAATTTAAAACTCTCAGTTCAAACCTCTGCAGCAGCCAGTTAGTCATGCGACTCAAACTCGTCTGACCACTTCTTCTGTGTATTGGGGAAACAGCGACTGGGTCCCCTTTGTTCCAACGCTGTCTGTTACTATGCAAATGTCTTCTCAAGGGCTTGCAGTTTTAAGTTTTAATGTTCATGTGGTGAAATAATGTGTGCCTTAGTCTTGGCAGATGGGGGGGCTTGCCTGACAGTAGTCTCAGTAATGGTGTCATGAAACTATCATCGATTGTCATAAAAACCCACCTGGTTCACTAATGTCCTTTAGAGAAGAAAATCTGCCGTCCTTATCTGGTCTGGTCTATATGTGACTCCAGACCCACAGCAATGTGATGGACTCTTAACTGCCTTCTGAAATGGCCTAACAAGCCACTCAGTTCAAGGGCAATTAGGGATGGGCAACAAATGCTGGTCTTGCCAGCGATGCCCACATCCCATGATAGAATTTAAAAAAATAAACTTACAGCTGAGTGTGCACAGTTCTGGTCTTCAATTTACAAAAAAGAATATGGAGGCACTGGAAAAGGTGCAAAACAGATTTACAAGGATGATACCAGAACTTTGATGTGATAACTATCTGGGAAGGCTGACTAGGTTAGAGCTCTTTTCTCTAGGAAACAGAATGCTGAGGGTGATGCAATAGAGTTCTTTGAAATTATGAAGGGGTTTGATCGTGCAGATGTAAAGGAAGTGTTTCCACTTGTAGAGGTATCGAAAACTAAGGGTCAGAAATACAAGATAGACTTGGAGGGAGTTTGAAACGACAGTGGCAGTGATGGACCTGCATGGAGACAACAACCTCTGTTTGAAAAAAAGGGGGTAAAAATTCAAACTGTGATATCACAAGAAAGTGGTGAGTTGATTGGTTGGTGTGTATTGCTGCTTATGGACTGAGTCTAAACAACTGGAAGTTTAAAAACTTTAAAAATCTCAATTATTAATCACAAGTAACAAGTGAGTAACTGGTGAATCCTATCTTTTATTTTAAAGAAGGTTTATGAATATTGGTAAGGTTTATTACTGCTATTGGTAACGTTTTAGTATTGGTTGGGTAAATTAATAATGGTAAGACTTATTAGTATTGATAAAGTTTAGTATTAGCATTAGTAAGATTATTATTAGTATTGGTAAGGTTTATTTCTATTGGTAGGCTATTAGTAGTAGCAGGGTTTATTAGTAGCAGGGTTTATTTGTAGTGCCAAGGTTTATTATCTAATAATAAAAGCAAAATACTGCAGATGCTGGAAATCTGAAATAAAAACAAGAAATGCTGGAAATACTCAGCAGGTCTGGCAGCATCTGTGGAGAGAGAAGCAGAGTTAACGTTTCAGGTCAGTGACCATTCTTCAGAACTGCTATTTTATTTATGATCTAATCGATAGAGGATAGAATGGCAGGGCTGCTGCAAATTCAGGAGTGCCCATCCTGTGCTATGCAGAAACTCCAGGACTCTTCTTGTGTCCTGGATAACCATATGTGCAGGAAGTGCTGTCAGTTGCAGCAGCGCGAGGTTCGGATTTCAGAACTTGAGCAGCAGCTGCGTCATTGCGGTGCATCTGTGAGGTCGTGAGCTTCATGGATAGCATGTTTTTAAAGATTCATTCATGGGATGCGGGCATCGCTGGCCAGGACAGCATTTATTGCCCATCCCTAAGTGCCCTCGAGAAGGTGGTGGTGAGCTGCCTTCTTGAACTGCTGCAGTCCATGTGGGGTAGGTACATCCACAGTGCTGTTAGGAAGGGAGTTTCAGGATTTTGACCCAGTGACAGTGAACGAACAGTGATATAGTTCCAAGTCAGGATGGTGTGTGACTTGGAGGGGAACTTGCAGGTGGTGGTGTTCCCATGCATTTGCTGCCCTTGTCCCTCTGGTTGGTAGAGTCGCAAGTTTCAAAGGTGCTGACTGAGGAGCCTTGGTGCGTTGCTGCAGTGCATCTTGTAGATGGTACATGGCTGCTGCCACTGTGCGTCGGTGGTGGAGGGAATGAATGTTTGTAGATGGGGTGCCAGTCAAGCGGGCTGCTTTATCCTGGATGGTGTCGAGCTTCTTGAGTGTTGTTGGAACTGCACCCATCCAGGCAAGCGGAGAGTATTCCATCACACTCCTGACGTGCCTTGCAGATGTGGACAGGCTTTGGGGAGTCAGGAGGTGAGTTACTCACCGCAGGATTCCTAGCCTCTGACCTGCTCTTGTAGCCACAGTATTTATATGGCTACTCCAGTTCAGATTTTGGTCAATGGTAGCCCCTAGGATATTGATAGTGGGGGAATTCAGCAATGGTAATGCCATTGAATGTCAAAGGGAGATGGTTAGATTCCCTCTTGTTGGAGATGGTCATTGCCTGTGGGGCAGCTCTCCCAACATTGACACAAGCCCCCAGATGTTAGTAAGGAGAACTTTGCAGGGTCGACAGGGCTGGGTTTGCCGTTGTCGTTTCCGGTGCCTAGGTCGATGCTGGGTGGTCCGTCCGGTTTCATTCCTTTTTATTGACTTGGTAGCAGTTAGATACAACTGAGTGGCTTGCTAGGCCATTTCAGAGGACATGTAAGAGTCAACCACATTGCTGTGGGTCTGGAGTCACATGTAGGCCAGACCAGGTAAGGACAGCAGATTTCCTTCCCTAAAGGACATTTGTGAACCAGATGGGTTTTACAACAATCGACGATGGTTTCATGGCCATCATTAGACTAGCTTTTTGAATTCAAATTCCACCTTCTGCTGTGGTGGGTTTCGAACCTATGTCCCCAGAGCAATACCCTGGGTCTCTGGGTTACTAGTCCAGTGACAATACCACTATGCCACCGGCTCCCCTTGTTTATAGATATGGTCACCCCACAGCTTAAGAGTATGCAGGAAGAGAGGGAATGGATGACTGCTAGGCAGTCAAAGAGGAACAGGCAGGTAGTGCAGGAGATCCCTGAATGTGTGTCACTCTCCAACTGATATTCAGTTCTGAAGATACAATTTAGGAGCAGGAGGAGGCCACTCGGCCCTTCGAACCTGCTCCACCATTCAATAAGATCATGGTTGATCTGATTGTAACTTCAACTGCACAAATTTCTCCTCATCTCTGTCTTTAATATCCTTATTTTTAAACACTGACCCCTAGCTTTAGATTCTCAAGTCACCTCTTACTCTTCTAAAATCCAGTGGATACAAGCCTAGCCTGTCCAACCTTTCCTCATAAGACAACCCACCCATTCTAGGTATTAGTCTAGTAAATCTTCTCTGCGCTGCTTCCAACGCATTTACATCCTTCCTTAAATAAGGAGACCAATACTGTAAGTACTACAGATGTGGTCTCACCAATGCCCTGTAAAACTGAAGCATAACCTCCCAACTTTTGTAATCAATTTTCCTCACAATAAATGATAACATTCTATTAGCTTTCCGAATGAACCTGCATAATAACCTTTTGCGATTCATGCACTCGAACATCCTGATCTCTCTGCATCTCAGAGCTCTGCAATCTCTCACCATTTAAGTTATATGTTTCTTTTTTATTCTTCCTGCCAAAATGGACAATTTCACATTTTCCCACGTTATACAGCATTTGCCACATCTTTGTCCACTCACTTAACCTATCTATATCCCTTTGTAGCCTCCTTATGCCCTCTTCACAACTTACTTTCCTCCCTAGCTTTATGTCATCAGCAAATTTAGCAACCATACCTTCGATCCCTTCATACAAGCCATTTATATAAATTGTAAAAAGTTGAGGCCCCAGCACAGATCCCCGTGGCACACCACTCGTTACATCTTGCCAACCAGAAAATTATCCATTTATGCCTACTCCTTGTTTCCTGTTAGCTAGCCAATCTTCTATCCATGCCAATATGTTACCCTCTACATCATGAGCTTTTATTTTCCGCAGTAACCTTTGATGTGGCACCTCATCAAAAGCCTTCTGGAAATCTAAGTACAGTACATCCACCAGTTCCCCTTTAACCATCGCACAAGTTAGTTCTTCAGAGAACTCCAATGATTTCCCTTTCACAAAACCATGTTGACTCTGCCTGATTACCTTGAATTTTTCTAAATGCCCTGCTATAACATCTTTAATAATAGCTTCTAACATTTTCCCCACAGCAGATGTTAAGCTAACTGGCCCGTAGTTTCCTGCTTTCTGTCTCCCACCCTTCTTGAATAAAGGAGTTACATTCACTAATTTCCAATCTAATGGAAGCTTCGCCGCATCTCACGAATTTTGCAAAATTAAAACCAACCCATCAACTATCTCACTAGCCACTTCTTTTAGGACCCTGGAATGAAGTCCATCGGGACCCGGGGACTTGTCAGCCCGCATCTCCAACAATTTGCTCAGTACTACTTCTCTGGTGATTGTAATTTTCTTGAGTTCCTCCCTCCCTTCCATTTCCTGATTTACAGCTATTTCTGGGATGTTACTTGTATCCTCTATTGTGAAGACCGATGCAAAATACCTGTTCAATTCATCTGCTATCTCCTTATTTTCCCTCATTAATTCCACAGACTCACTTTCTATAGGACCAACGCTCACTTTGTTAACTCGTTTCGTTTTTAAATATCTATAGAAACTCTTACTATCTGTTTTTATATTTCTAGCTAGCTTTCTCTCGTACACTAATTTTTCCCTCCTTATCAATCTTTTAGTCATTCTTTGCTGTTTTTTATATTCTGTCCAATCTTGTAACCTGCCACCCATCTTTGCATAATTGCTTTTTCTTTAAGTTTGATACTATCTCTAACTTTTTTAGTTAACCACGGATAGTGGATCCCACCCTTAGCATTTTTCTTTTTCGTTGGAATGAATCTATTCTGTGTATTCTGAAATATCCCCTTAAATGTCTGCCACTGCATCTCAATTAACCTATCCCTTTCCCAGTTTACTTTAGCTAGCTCTGCTTTCATGCCCTCATAATTGCTCTTATTTAAGTTTAAAATACTAGTCTTGGACAAATTCTTCTCTCCCTCAAACTGAATGTAAAATTCACCATATTATGATCGCTGCTACCTAGGGTTGCCTTCACTATGAGGTCATCAATTAATTCTATATCGTTACACAATACCTGGTCTAGTATAGCCTGCGTTCTGGCTGGCTCCAGAATGTATCTTGAAGCTATTTTGAGAGCATTCTCTGAACTCCTCCTCCTTTGATTACTGAGGAAAGTGATGTTTCATCTGGGCAGTGCAGCCAGAGCGAAGGCCATGGCACCACGGGTGGCTCAGCTGTACAGTGGGGTACAAGGAAGACTGGAAGAGCGATAGTGATAAGAGATTCGATAGTCAGCGGAACAGACAGGCATTTCTGTGGCTGCAGACTTGAATCCAGGATGGTGTGTTGCCTCCCTGGTGCCAGATTCAAGGATGTCACTGAATGGCTACAAATCACCCTGAGGAGGGCAGGTCAACAGCCAGCTGTTGTGGTCCACATTGGTACCAATGACATAGGTAAGAAGAGCGATGTGGTCCTGCAGAAAATCTTTAGTGAGCTAGGTAAGAAATTAGCAAGCAGGACCTAAGTAGTGATCTCCGGATTATTCCCAGTGCCATGCACGAGTATCGATATAGGAGGATAGTGCAGTTGAATGCATGGTTGGAAAGACAGTGCAAGAGGTAGGGCTTTAGATTCCTGAGGCACTGAGGCCAGTTCTGGAGAAGGTGGGACCTGTACAGGCTGGATGGAGTGCACCTGAACAGAGCTGGGACTAATTTGCTTGTGAAGCGATTTGCTAGTGCTATTGGGGAGGGTTTAAACTAACTTGGCAGGGGTGTGGAAACCAGGACAGGAACACCAAGGTGCACAGAGAATTGGAAGAGACAGATAGCACACGAGTAGGAAATAGCAAAGAATTAGGTGGGGTCAGAGTGAGAGTGTTAGACAGTACTAGAGAAGGGAGTAGTTCCGTATTAGATGGGAGTGGACTGAGAAGGACTACGAAGAATGCAAATACAGGATCACAACGCATGTGTGTGGTCACACAAAGTATGGTGAATAAGGGCAGCGCAGTGGTTAGCACCGCAGCCTCACAGCTCCAGGGACCCGGGTTCGATTCTGGGTACTGCCTGTGTGGAGTTTGCAAGTTTTCCCTGTGACCGCGTGGGTTTTCGCCGGGTGCTCTGGTTTCCTCCCACAGCCAAAGACTTGCAGGTGATAGGTAAATTGGCTGTTGTAAATTGCTCCGAGTGTAGGTAGTGGTAGGGAATATGGGGTTACTGTAGGGTTAGTATAAATGGGTGGTTGTTGGTCGGCACAGACTCAGTGGGCCGAAGGGCCTGTTTCAGTGCTGTATCTCTAAATAAAAATAAATAAGGTTGGTGAGCTACAAGCACAAAAAGCAGGATGGGAACATGATGCAGTGGCAATAATGGAAATATGGCTTAAAATGGTGAGGACTGGGTGCATATTATAGAAGGATATAAACCGTTCAGAAAAGATAGAGATGGAATAAAGGGAGGTGGGGTAGCACTCCTGATTAGGGAAGACATTGCAGTGCTGGAAAGGGAGGATGTCCTTGAAGGGACAAGGACAGAATCCATTTGGTTAGAGTTGAGGAGCAAATAGGGTAAGATCATGCTACTCGGGTGTTCTATAGGCCTCCCAATAATGAACAAATCGATAGAGGAGCAAATCTGCAGAGATATGCAGGAGCTCTTGATTGGTGATGTTGTGGGACTTTAATTACCTGAATATTGATTGGGATAATTCTAGAGTAAAGGGTGAGGAAGGGGAGGAATTCCTCAAATGTGTTCAGGAGAACTTCCTTGATCAGTATGTTCTCAGCCCAACTGGAAATAAAGCATTGCTGGACGTGGTGCTGGGAAATGAGGTGGGCCATGTGGATCAAGTATCTAGGGGAGCTCTTGGATAAGAGTGATCATCGTATCATAAGGTTTGGACTGTTAATGCAGAAAAGCAAGAAACAAAATAAGCTAGAATGTCTAGATTGGAAGAAGGCTAATTTCAATGCGATGAGAAGGGATCTAGCTAGGTTAGAATGGAACCCAAGACTGGCAGGAAGAGCTGTGTTGGAACAAGGGGTTATCTTTAAGGAAGAGATGTTTCAGGTACAGGCTAGGAATATTCCAACAAGACTGAAAGGTAGGGGAACCAAGAACAGGGCTTCTTCGTTGATGAGCGAGATAGAGATGATGATGAAACAAAAAAACGAGGATGTACGATGAATGTCAGGTGAACTCATCAAGTGAGAACTTACTACACTTATGTTACTGTAGTAAGTGTAGAGGGGAGATGAAGAAGAAAATAAGACTCGCAAAGAGAGAATATGAAAATAGAATGGTAGTCAACATAAAAGTAATGCAAAGATCTACTGGCATGTAAACAGTAAATGAGTAGTAGGAGGAAGAGTGGGGCCTATTAGGGACAGGGAGGGTAATATATGCTTAGAGGTGCTGGGCAAGGCTAACATGCTTAATGAGTACTTTGTATTAGTGTTCATTAAGGAAATGGAGGCTGTCAAAATATCAGTAGAAGCAAAGAGAGTCGAGGCAATGGATAGGATAAAAATTGAGAGGGGGAGGGACTAAAAACGTTGGCTATGCTTAGGATTGATAAGTCACCTTGTCCGGATGGCTTGCATCCCAGTTTGCTAAAGGAAGTGGGGATGAAGATAGTGGAAGGGCTTGCCAAAATCTTCAAACCTTCCCTGGATACGGGGGAGATGCCAGAGGATTGGAGAGTGACAAATGTGACACACTTATTCAAGGAAGGGTGTGAGGACAGTCTGCGCAACTGCAGGCCAGTTAGTTTAACACAGGGTGTCCAACATATGACTCACGGGCCAGCTTCCGGCCCGCCAAAGGTTTCCATCCAGCCCGCAGGTGTATTTCAGGTATTGTGACCAAGGCGGGAGCAACGCATTGTCAATTCATTCCCATCACTCCACAGGTTGCAGCATATTATTAAAGTTTTCCCATCCAACCAGAAAACAGCCAAATTAAACACTAATAACCCCCAGAATAAAACAGATGAAACGAGGTATCTTTAGACAACAACAAATTAACTATTTGTTAAAAACTAAGTCTTAAACACTATTAAGATAAACCTATGTCTAAAGACCTAATAACTTATTTTAACCTAACTCCCCCATTCACACACATATACTCAAAAATCACAGTTAACCGGTTTATTTTTAAAAATGTTTTAAAAATTAGCTGTTTCTTTAGAATAAATAAATAACTGGCATCTAAGTCTTTGTAGGTTACATTCCTGATGGGTGAGGTATCCTAGTGTTAAAATAATTTGATGCCACTCGAATTTCGGATTTGATGTGGATTTGATGAAACAGTCTCTTAGTAGATAAGCATTCGGCTGCAGCAGTCATTAAATGGTTCTTTCAACTATGAATCTCCTCAGTAAGTATGGCATAAACATCATGAGCTCTGCCCATCAACTTGCTTTGCAGAAGCAGTGTCCAGCTTTTCTTTGGCCATGTCATTTGTTTGACTATCTTTTCAAAAGAAATGAAAAATGCCTCTATGTCCCTTTCCTCAAACTTCGGGAGAGCCTGTACAAATTTAAACAGGTTTTCACTATGCACAGGTCAGGAGAGTGATGGAATACTCTCCACTTGCCTGGATGGGTGCAGCTTCAACAACACTCAAGAAGCTCGACACTGTTCAGGACAAAGCAGCCCGCTCGATTGGCACCCCATCCACAAACAATCACTCCCACCACCACCGAGGCACAGTGGCAGCAGTTTGTACCATCTATAAGATGCACTGCAGCAATGCACCAAGGCTCCTTAGACAGCACCTTCCAAACCCGCGACCTCTACCGACTAGAAGGACAAAGGCAGCAAATGCATGGGAACACCACCATCTGCAAGTTCCCTTTCAAGTCACACACCATCTTGACTTGGAACTGTATCACCATTCCTTCACCGTCGCTGGGTCAAAATCCTGGAACTCCCTTCCTAACAGCACTATGGGTGTACCCACCCCCACATGGACTGCAGCGGTTCAAGAAGGCAGCTCACCACCACCTTCTCAGAGGCAATTAGGGATGGGCAATAAATGCTGGCCTGGCCAGCGACGCTCTCATCCCATGAATGAATAAAAAAAAAGGTTCTGGGCTGGACTCAGATTCTTCACTGGCGCCAAAACCACTTTTTTGTCTTAGTTCCATCTTTTTTAATTTGAATTTCTTTCCTTTTTCTTGCTTTTTCCCTTTCCTTTTCCTCAAACTCAATTTTTTTTATTTTTCGATTTTTTTCAAACTCAAGTTTTCTCAAATCTTTTTCCTGCTCAAGTTTTCTTATTGCTATTTCGTTTTATTTTTCCTGTTGAAGCTTAAGTTTTTCCATTTCTATTGTTTTTTTCTTTTTCCAGTTGCTTCATCTGTAACTGAATTTTAGCCAATTCAACTGCACTACCTTCAGGTTTGATTTCTTCTTCCAATTCCAAATGTTGGGCTATTATGTCAATTATGTCTGCTTTTTTAACTCCTGGTTTTAATTCTAACCCCAATTTTGCTGCCAAGGCTATTAGCTTAACCTTAGTTAAGTTCCGCAGGTCACTCGGATACGTCCCCAGAAAAGTCTCAGCAACTGCTTCAGACATGTGGTGTAGACATTACTCTATTACACGGAAATCTTACTTTATTTTTATTTTTCAATTATTATTACCCTAGTTACAATTGAACGTCGTCGGCATTGGGTTAATCCCGACAAGAGCCCCCAATTAATATGTTACGACCAAGGCAGGAGGAGTGCACTGTTAATTCAGTCCCACTTTTCCACAGGTCACAACACATATTTAAATCTTCCCACTTACGGAAACAGTCAATCATATACTGTTGTTTTTCCGCAGAAGAAAGCACACCAACCAAGTTTCTTTAATAAACTGCAAAATTATCCATTTATAACCAAGTCTTAACCAATGATAAAGTAAAACATACACACAAATTGAAATTTTAACGCTGCTTATTTATCCTAGCCCTCACGCACACACACACACACGGACACACACACGTACATACACAACCAGTTAACCGGAAAAAAAAGGCATTTTTGTTTACAACTGTTATAAAGAAAAAGAAGGAATAAAAAAAATCACAGGCTGAAAAGAAGGTATGGAAAGATGTCCTTTATCTTAGTGAGGTGTCCCAAAGGTGAATATGTGTCTGTCAATGGGATCATCCTAGAACAGTTCTTTCCACGCGATGCTGATGATCAGTTTTGGGTACGCTTTCCAAGAGATGCAGCTACAGAAGGCTTTAGTCAGGTGTTAAAGCAGAAATGCAGGACTTCTTTTCCAGAGAAAGATGGGCTAGTAGTCTCCTGGCAGGTCAATAAGCAAACTTCTGTTTTAGGCCAAACACCAACTGGCTGTTTTAACAGTTCAAAATGAAACTAAAACTTTTCCATAAGTCCAGTCTCATGATCTTGGCCTGTCACCTCTCTTCAAGCATTTATCCAAACCAAAGCAACCCCTACTGGGTTTTGATTTGAAAACAGATGCCTTCCAGTAACTGTTTACAGTCCCACTCTCAGTCCCAACTTTCCAGTGACCTTCCTTTTTAAAAAAAAAAGACAAAGTTCAGCTTCTTTGAAATCCTTTTCAATTTTAAAATATAAATTCCCAAGTTTTAACAAAAAAAGGAAATGCTCGTAACAGGACAGAAACCAACGAATCATAGTAAATGGTTGTTTTTCAGACTGGAGGACGATAGACAGTGATGTTCCGCAAGGGTGAGTGCTGGGGCCACTGCTTTCTTTGCTATGGTCTTGGAATACAGAGTAGAATTTAAAAATTTGCTGATGACACCAAACTTGGAGGTTAGGCAAACAGTGAGGATGATATGAAGCACCTGCAACAGGACATAGATAGGCTAGCAGAATGGGCAGACAACGGTTGATGAAATTTAATACTGACAAGTGTGAAGTGATGCATATTGGCAGAAGGTATAGGGAGAGGCAATATATACTTAATGACACTGGTCTAAGGAGTGTGGAGGAACAGAGGCATCTGGAGGTGAATGTGCAGAGATTTTGAAGGTGGCAGAGTGGTTATTTATTTATTTTATTTAGAGATACAGCACTGAAACAGGCCCTTCAGCCCACCGAGTCTGTGCCAACCAACAACCACCCATTTATACTAATCCTACATTAATCCCATATTCCCTACCACATCCCCACCATTCTCCTCACACAAAAACAAGAAATTCTGGAGTCACTCAGCAGGTCTGGCAGCATCTGTGGAAAGAGAAGCAGAGTTAATGTTTCGGGTCAGCGACCTTTCTTCGGAACCATTCTCCTACCACCTGCCTACACTAGGGGCAATTTACAATGGCCAATTTACCTACCACCTGCAAGTCTTTGGCTGTGGGAGGAAACCAGAGCACCCGGCAGAAACCTACGCAGTCACAGGGAGAACTTGCAAACCCTGCACAGGAAGTACCCAGATCTGAACCCGGGTCACTGGAGCTGTGAGGCTGTGGTGCTAACCACTGCGCCACTGTGACACCCTGACACAGTAAAGTATATCGGATCTTGGGCTTTATAAATAGAGGCATTGAGTACAAAAGCATGGAGGTTATCCTGAACATTTGGAAAGCTCTAGTTAGACCTCAACTGTAGTGTTGCATCCAGTTCTGGTCAGCACACTTTAGGAAGGATGTGAGGCCCTTGAGGGGGTCATGACTCCTCAGATACTTAAGCAGTCCGTGCCCATATGCAGCAAGACCTGGATAACATTCAGGTGGGCTGGTAAGTGGCAAGTTACATTCACACCACTCAAGTGTCAGGCAATGACCATCGACAACAAGAGAGAATCCAACCAACTCCCCTTGTCACTACCATCGCTGAATCCCACACTGTCAACATCCTGGGGGTTTCCTTTGACCAGAAACTGAACGGGACCAGCCATGTAAGGACTGTGGCTATAAGAGCAGGTCAGAGACTGGGAATTCTGCAGCGAGTAGCCACCTCCTGACTTCCCAAAGCCTGATCACCATCTACAAGGCACAAGTGTGATGGAATACTGTCCACTTACCTGGATGAGTGCAGCCCCAACAACACTCAAGAAGCTCGACACCATCCATGACAAAACAGCCCACATGACTGGTGCCCTATCCACCAATTGCAACATTTACTCCCTTCACCACCAATGCACAGTGACAGCCATGTGTACCATCTGCAAGATGCACTGCAGCAACTCACCAAGGCTCCTTTGACAGTACCTTCCAAACCTGCAACCTCTACCCTCTAGAAGGACAAGGGCAGCAGAATCATTGGAATACCACCACCTGCAAGTTCCCGTCCAAGCCACACACTGTCCTGGCTTAGAGCTATATCTCCATCGCTTCATTGTCGCTGGGTCAAAATCGTGGAACTCCCTTCCTAACAGCACTGTGGGAGTACCCCAAAGACTGCAATGGTTTAAGAAGGCAGCTCACCACCACCTTCTCAAGGGCAATTAGGGATGGGCAGTAAATGCCGGGCCGAGTCAACGGCGTCCACATCCCGTGAAAGAATGAAAAAAAAGAGATTAACTAGAATGGCTCCTCGGATGGGGGATTTTAGTTACAAGGTTTAGTTGGAAAAGCTGGGTTTGTTCTCCTTAGAACAAAGGCGATTCAGGGGAGATTTAAGCACTTTTTTACGCAGCAGGTGGTAATGACCTGGAATTTGCTGCTCACAAAGGTGGTGGAAGCAGATACGATCAATAGCTTCAGGAGGGAAATAGACTTGCAGGGCTACGGGGATCGAGCCGGAGAGTGGGACTGACTGCATAGCTCCGTGAACAGCTGGCATGGACTCGATGGGCCGAGTGGCTGCCCTCTTTCGTAAATGACTATCACTCTAATAAATACAATAGGGAACTCAGGAGAAATTATGGAACTTGAAGTCGTTAAAACCACATGGAGTGGTTGAAGCAAATAGCATCGATGCATTTAAGATCGTACTGGATAACGACACGAAGGAGGAAGGAAGAGAAGCGTTTTCTGACAGCATTAAATGAAGTACAGCAAGAGGAGGCTTATGTGGTGCATTCATAGCCACATTGACCATTTGGGTTGAATGGCCTATTTCTGTGCTGTAAATTCTATATAATGAATCAGGCAGAGTAATAGAGGCAAAAAGACATTAATGCTATTCAAAGTAGCAAATATGCTATGGTGGGAAAGTTAGGTAGGATACCAGAGGGACAGACAAGGAAACTTTCTGAACTCATGATGTTTCTTTTGTTTTCCATTTGTTATCTTGCTCATGGATCGGGTATGACTGGACAGAATGCAAAGCAGTGTCCCTCCTGTATTTTCAGTTGCAGATTATTACTGTAGACATTATGATCGTCTACTGCAACCACAGAACTATGATTTTATAAAGAACAAAGAACAGTACAGCACAGGAACAGGCCATTCCGCCCTTCAAGCCTGCGCCGATCTTGATGCCTGCCTAAACTAAAACCTTCTGCACTATCCCTCTATTCCCATCCTATTCATGTATTTGTCAAGATGCCTCTTAAACGTTGCTATCGTACATACTTCCACCACCTCCCCTGGCAGCAAGTTCCAGGCACTCACCACCCTCTGTGTAAAGAACTTGCGTCGCACATCCCCTCTAAACTTTGCCCCTCGCACCTTCAACCTATGTCCCCTAGTAACTGACTCTTCCACCCTGGGAAAAAGCTTCTGGCTATCCACTCTGTCCATGCTGCTCATAACTTTGTAAACCTCTATCATGTCACCCCTCCACCTCTGTCATTCCAGTGAAAACAATCCGAGTTTATCCAACCTCTCCTCATAGCTAATGCCCTCCAGACCAGGCAACATCCTGGTAAACCTCTTCTGTACCCTCTCCAAAGCCTCCACTTCCTTCTGTGGCGACCAGAATTGCACGCAATATTCTAAGTGTGGCCTAACTAAAGTTCTATACAGCTGCAGCATGACTTGCCAAATTTTATACTCTATGTTCTGACCGATGAAGGCAAGCATGCCGTATGCCTTCTTGATTACCTTATCCACCTGCGTTGCCACTTTCAGTGACCTGTGGACCTGTACGCCCAGATCTCTCTGCATGTCAATACTCCTAAGGGTCCTGCCATTTACCTGATACTTCCCACCTTTATTCGATCTTCCAAAATGCATTACCTCACATTTGTCCGGATTAAACTCCATCTGCCATTTCTCCGCCCACGTCTCCAACCGGTCTAGATCCTGCTGTATCCTCTGACAATCCTCATCACTATCCGCAACTCCACCAACCTTTGTGTCGTCCGCAAACTTACTAATCAGACCAGCTATATTTTCCTCCAAAGCATTTATATATAATACAAACAGCAAAGAGGCCCAGCACTGATCCCTGCGGAACACCACACGTCACAGCCCTTCATTCAGAAAAGCACCCTTCCACTGCTACCCTCTGTCTTCTATGACCGAGCCAGTTCTATATCCATCTTGTCAGCTCACCTCTGATCCCGTGTGACTTCACCTTTTATACCAGTCTGCCATGAGGAACCTTGTCAAAGGCTTTACTGAAGTCCATATGGACAACATCCACTGCCCTTCCTTCATCAATCATCTTCGTCACTTCCTCAAAAAACTCAATCAAGTTAGTGAGACACGACCTCCCCTTCACAAAACCATGCTGCCTCTCACTAATAAGTTCATTGTTTCCAAATGGGAGTAAATCCTGTCCCGAAGAATCCTCTCTAATAATTTCCCTACCACTGACGTAAGGCTCACCGGACTATAATTTCTTGGATTATCCTTTCTACACTCCTTAAACAAATGAACAACATTGGCTATTGTCCAGTCCTCTGGGACCTCACCTGTAGCCAATGAGGATACAAAGATTTCTGTCAAGGCCCCAGCAATTTCTTCCCTTGCCTCCCTCAGTATTCTGGGGTAGATCCCATCAGGCCCTGGGGACTTATCTACCTTAATGCTTTGCAAGACGCCCAACACCTCCTCCTTTTTGATAACGATATGACCCAGACTATCTACACTCCCTTCCCTAGACTCATTATCCACCAAGTCCTTCTCTTTGGTGAATACTGATGCAAAGTACTCATTTAGTACCTCGCCCATTTCCTCTGGCTCCACACATAAATTCCCTCCTCTGTCCTTGAGTGGGCCAACCGTTTCCCTGATTACCCTCTTGCTCTATATATACGTATAAAAAGCCTTGGGATTCTCCTTAATCCTGTTTGCCAATGACTTTTCATGACCCCTTTTAGCCCTCCTGACTCCATGCTTAAGTTCTTTCCTACTTTCTTTATATTCCGCAAGGGCTTCATCTGTTCCCAGCCTTCTAGCCCTTACGAATGCTTCCTTTTCCTTTATGATATTAGTATTGAGGAAAAGTGCCACAGCTGGAGCTCTGGCCCTGGAGCTCTGCAAGCAAATGCAATCCTGGCATTCCAGTCGGCCAGCCATCAAACAATGATTTTCCCTGATGAATGCTACCTTCCTGTATCTCTCAGTTCAGTCAGAACTCAGTCAACAAATCTTGCCTCCTACTTGCCTTGTTTCTGATTAACAGTACAAAGATGGCCATAGCATAGCTGTTGGATCAGTCTAACATAGAAGATGATGAATCACCCACATTTTGCATGTGTGTGCCTCGACCATGAACATTGGCAGACTATTTTACCACGGGGTGTATTACAGGTGAGTCTCTACTGATCCACACTGATACTATCGTGCAGTAATGAAGTCCTGTTTTATTTTCAGAGATGCCCTCTGTCAGAGGGAACATCAAACCCAGGTTCCATTTGCCTTTTCAGCAGGTCAGGTTAATGAAAAATATTTCTCAAAGAAGTACAGGGTGTTTTTCAGTGTCTTGGCCAATATCTCCATAGCAAAAAAAAAGTTACCTGGTCATTATTCTCATATGCTGTTTGTGGGATCTTGCAGTTTGGTTGCCATGCTTTCCTGACTGTGCTTCAAAATTCATTCATTCATTCATAATTAAACAACATTATCCTCTTTTAATGTCTTTCCTGTCTTGTCCAGTTCAGCGGGACTTGGTTCCACAGCCTCAACAATGGCTTCTCTTCCAATCCTTGTGCAACTTCTGGAGTCCCGCAAGGAACTATCCTCCCTTACGGCCTTCCTTTAATATTATGTCTTTGACTAAGTTATTCCTCCAATTAGGCAATTAGCATAAGTAACCCACTTCCCCCAAGAGTGTTACACATAACCAGCCTAACATACCCAAGTTAAATGCAGAAGTCGGCAGGTTGGAGCAGGCTTCCAGAAAAGCTCCAGCCACCCTTACCCACACACTCCTCAGTGTTAAAATTTCACTCATGATTTCTGTAATCAAATTGTTGCAATGAGTATCCAAAAATTCCGAACCGGCAAGCTTGCCAGCACAATGCTGTGCAGTCTCAAATTCCAACTTGTCAACTCTGTTGCAGCCTGAGAGCAATAGGGTGCACATCATCAAAATAAATGGGCTGAGGATCTCCAGACTCCAGCTGAGTCAGTGTTGCCTAGTAAACAGAATGGAACTGCAATTCCAGTTTGCTTCACAATTCTTTCACAGCAAGTCAGATTGTCCATTGATATGAATTTTGGACAAATTCGCAAAAACTTGTAAATTGAAGCAGCACATCTCTGGTTGCAAACAGAAATCATCAAATTATTTGCCTAATAGTTGGGAAATGAGCAATATAAAAGGAAGATATTCCTTTTTTGCAGTTGCAGCACACAGCCTCGCTTACCAGGAGTGCTTATTGGGAAATTGCACACCTGTTTGACCAATTTCTCAATATGTGCTCCTAGCGGGCAAACTTTATCGTATAATAACAAAACTCTTGAATGGAACTCAGGCTTTCTCCAACTAAGAAGGAGCATTATTTCCCTTCCAGAAATGTGTCTTAATTTCGATGAGTACTCTTACAGCCCACGAAATCTGTTCAAGTTGTTTTGTGATAGTAACTTTTCATGGTTATTGTCATTGACGATTTTAATTTCTACTCATATTCCAAATCATTCCAAAGTTTTTACAGAGACATAGGTGATCAGAGTGGCAACTTTTGAATTTGTGTTTGAAAAGTTCAAGTTACATTGATAAAAACATTAAAGCCCCAATTTTAAGTTGTGGTGGGGCTCAGGCAGGTTGGTTATGAGGCAGATAGCAAATTGTTTTGACATCAGCAGTCTGAAGTCTGACCGATTTTAACTCATGGGCCTCATCTGCATACTCCCAGTCTGCCTGAAACCATTTGTGGAATGACAGCTGGCTAGCAGGCGGGAGTGAAAGCCATCAGCTGAAACTGACGGAACAATCCCCAGTACTCAGGTAGATTGTGAGGAGAGGGTTTCAGGAGGATCTTGCAATTGGGGTGGCAGAAAGCCCGGGGCAGAGGAGGCCTGAAATTTCCATGTCGGATCTGGAGAAGTGCTTCTGCTCCTCCTGGTCCCATGAGGTAAATTCTTTTTGAAAAAAGCTAAAAAGAAAATATTCACCTGCTTGGGCCTCTTCTGTTCCCAACTCCTCTTCGTTCTAGGTTCACCTGGCAGGAAACAATGGTTTCCCTGCTCAACGCATTCATTAAAAGCATAGTCAGGCCCCATTGATGTCATTCGAACCTGATCTTCATACCTGAAGACGAATCTTGCCACTTTGTGACAGGTGTTCTTCTGCCTGCTGAGAACAAGAAGTTAAACTGGGCGACTGCCAAAAAGGGCGGGCATCGGCGGGTAAGTCTCCAAAGCAATTTTAACTCCTTGCCTGGCTGGTTTCTGCTAGGTGGGTATAATTGCCCTTTAAACTTTTCTTCCCACTGCCAGCTGCTGACCAGCATCCCTACCGAGATCCTACACCAAGCATTTGGAACATGCGGCAAACACCTGAATAGGGTAACTATCAAAACCTGTGTGACATAATCAATACCCATTTCACACAAAAACAGTAGACAAGCATAACAGTATACTTCCTGGAATCAGCAACTCATGGTCATCCATAACCCTACCTTTACTGAAAAACACACTTGCTCTGCCACTGTACCACATGTACTATATCAGATGGAAGAACAACTTACCACTGCATTAGCACTTCTCATTCAGAGAATGCCTCACAGGTCAGAGATGGAAAGAAGAGGTGGACAATAAAGAGAGAAAAAGAGAAACAACTGAAGTCAGCACAGTTGTGTGAAAGCACAGTCAAAGTCTATACTATGAATGTAATAAAGAGAGATACAGCACTGAAACAGGCCCTTCGGCTCACCGAGTCTGTGCTGACCATCAGTTCCCCATTTATACTAATCCTACATTAATCCCATATTCCCTACCACAACCCCACCATCCCCCTACCACCTATCTACACTAGGGGCAATTTACAATGACCAATTTACCTATCAACCTGCAAGTCTTTGGCTGTGGGATGAAACCGGAGCACCCGGCAGAAACCCACGCAGTCACAGGGAGAACTTGCAAGCTCCGCACAGGTAGTACCCAGAACTGAAGGTCGCTGGAGCTGTGAGGCTGCGGTGCTAACCACTGCGCCACTGTGCCGTGCTAATGGTGCTATACATTACGTTCAGGTCATGTTACAGTTGTGCAGTACTTTGGTTCGGCCACATTTGGAATACTGCGTGCAATTCTGGTCGCCACATTACCAAAAGGATGTGGATGCTTTGGAGAGGGTGCAGAGGAGGTTCACCAGGATGTTGCCTGGTATGGAGGGCGCTAGCTATGAAGAGAGGTTGAGTAGATTAGGATTATTTTCATTAGAAAGGCGGAGGTTGAGGGGGACCTGATTGAGGTGTACAAAATCATGAGAGGTATAGACAGGGTGGATAGCAAGAAGCTTTTTCCCAGAGTGGGAGATTCAAATACGAGGGGTCACGAGTTCAAAGTGAGAGGGGAAAAGTTTAGGGGGGATATGCGAGGAAAGTTCTTTACGCAGAGGGTGGTGGGTGCCTGGAACGTGTTGCCAGCGGAGGTGGTAGATGCGAACACAATAGCGTCTTTTAAGATGTATCTAGACAGATACATGAATGGGCAGGAAGCAAAGAGATACAGACCCTTAGAAAATAGGCGACATGTTTAGGTAGAGGGTCTGGATCGGCGCAGGCTTGGAGGGCCGAAGGGCCTGTTCCTGTGCTGTAATTTTCTTTGTTCTTTGTTCTTTGTTCATTACATTCATGGTACATAGTGGATGCAACATAAATCAAATGTGTTGTAAGGCAACAATTGCAATTGAAATATGAAAAATTAAAAATAGGTACCAATGACAGTGAAATATTTACTCTGAGTAGTAATCAGAAAAACCAACTTGAAATATCGTTGGGAACTGATATCGGGTTTCGTCATGGAAATATATTACTTTGCGCTCAATTTCAGACTTCTGCTCATTTCAGTGGAAGGTACTAGTGCATGACTGAATTTGTAAAACTACAAGCCAGGGTAGCAGAAAGCAGTTGAACAATTTTAGCTGATTTTATGGTTTGACAGTATTCCAAAATCCAACATGATAAATTTACAGACAGTAACTTTTGCTATGGAGAGATTATGCTGGTTATAATATTCATGCATTAATAATTGCTTTTACTCCGACCCTGTGTTTATCTTATACAGCACAATGAGTTTAAACACTTAATAAAGAGCCACATAAGGTTTTCATTTAAAGGTTTTTACACTTTAAAAAAAATTGTCTGCATGTTTTTGTCACTAATAAATTGAATAATGACCAAGTGAAATTGAGTAAGAGGTGAAAAATTTAGCCCTCACCAAAGATTTTACATCAGCACATACCATTAAACTTCATTAAAACACTGTGGTGAAAATATTTAACTGTTTGTAGTGTACATTAATGATTTAGACGTGACTATAGGAGGTATGATAAGTAAGTTCGTAGATGACACGAAAATTGGTGGTGTCGTAAATAGTGAGGAGGAAAGCCTTAGATTTCAGGACGATATAGATGGGCTGGTAAGATGGGTGGAGCGGTGGCAAATGGAATTTAATCCTGTGAAGTGTGAGGTGATGCATTTTGGGAGGACTAATAAGGCAAGGGAATATACAATGGATGGTAGGACCCTAGGAAGTACAGAGGGTCAGAGGGACCTTGCTGTACTTGTCCATAGATCACTGAAGGCAGCAGCACAGGTAGATAAGGTGGTTAGGAAGGCATATGGGATACTTGCCTTTATTCACCGAAGCATAGAATATAAGAGCAGGGAGGTTATGATGGAGCTGTATAAAATGCTAGTTAGGCCACAGCTGGAGTACTGTGTACAGTTCTGGTCACCACACTATATGAAGGATGTGATTGCACTGGAGAGGGTGCAGAGGAGATTCACCAGGATGTTGCCTGGGCTGGAGCATTTCAGCTATGTAGAGAGACTGAAAAGGCTCGGGTTGTTTTCCTTAAAGCAGAGAAGGCTTACGGGGGACGTGATTGAGGTAATCAAAATTATGAGGGGCATTGATAGGTTAGATCGGAAGAGACTTTTTCCCTTAGCGGAGGTGTCAATAACCAGGGGGCATAGACTTAAGCTAAGGGGCAGGAGGTTTAGGAGGGATTTGAGGAAAAATTCTTTCACCCAGAGGGTGGTTGAAATCTGGAATGCACTGTCTGAAGAGGTGGTAGAGGCAGGACCCTCACAACATTGAAGAAGTATTTAGATGAGCACTTGAAATGCCATAGCATACAAGGCTGCGGGCCAAGTGCTGAAAAATGGGATTAAAATAGTTAGGTGCTTGATGGGCCGAAGGGCCTGCTTCTGTGCTGTGTAGCTATGTCTGTATGTATGCTGCCAAGACTAGAGCTGAAAACATCCATTGAGCTGAAATGTCTGCAATCTCTCTCTGTCAGAAAAATGTTTGTAGCCTTTCCAGTGAAGCGTAAGTTGACGTATGTTGCAATCACTGTTGTCCTGTGATTGGAATTTCACTATTTTCAGTATAAACATCCACATGCTTGAATGTTGCTCATTCTAATCTGATTTATCCATTAATCAGCAGGAGAAGGTCATTTTTAGCTTTTTTTTATATAAAAATAGAATTTTTTGTGAATTTGTGTTCACCAAGATGAGGGATGTCAGTGGTGGAGTCATAGAGTTATACAGCACAAAAACAGGCCCTTCGGCCCATCGTGTACTTCATGACCATCAAGCACCTAACTATTCTAATCCCATTTTCCAGCTCTTGTATATTCCCTTGCCTTGTTCGTCCTCCCAACACTTCTCAGGATTAAATTCCATTTGCCAGTGCTCCGCCCATCTTGCCAGCCTATCTATATCGTCCTGTAATCTAAGGCTTTCCTCTTCACTATTTACAACACCACTAATTTTCGTGTCATCTGCGAACTTACTTATCATACCTCCTATATTCATGTCTAAATCATTAATGTACACGACAAACAGCAAGGGTCCCAGCACCGATCCCTGCGGTACACCACTAGTCACAGGCTTCCAATCACAAAAACAACCCTCAACTATCACCCTCTGCCTCCTGCCACAAAGCCAGTTTTGGATCCACTTTGCCAAATTGCCCTGGATCCCATGGGCTCCTACCTTCTTAACCAATCTCCCATGCGGGACCTTATCAAAAGCCTTACTGAAGTCCATGTAGACTACATCAACTGCTTTACCCTCATCGACACATCTCGTCACTGCCTCGAAAAATTTAATCAAGTTATTTAGACGCAATCTCCCCCTGACAAAGCCATGCTGACTATCCCTGATTAATCCTTGCCTCTTCAAGTGGTGATTAATCCTGTCCCTCAGAATTTTTTCCAATATTTTCTCTACCACTGATGTTAGACTCACTGGTCAGAAATTACCTGGTTTATCCCTGCTACCCTTCTTGAATAATGGCACCACATTCGCTGTCCTCCAGTGCTCTGGTACCTCTCCTGTGGCCAGAGAGGATTTGAAAGTTTGTGTCAGAGCCACTGCTATCTCCTCCCTTGCCTCACATAACAGCCCGGGATACATCTCATCTGGGCCTGGGGATTTATCCACTTTTAAGCCTGCTAAAACAGCTAATACTTCCTCCCTTTCAGTGCTAATACATTCAAGTATATCACAATCCCCCTCCCTGATCTCTACACCTATATCGTCCTTCTCCATAGTGAACACAGATGAAAAGTAATCATTTAAAACCTCACCTATGTCCTCCGGCTCCACACACAGATTGCCTTTTTGGTCCCTAATAGGCCCCACTCTTTCCCTGATTATCCTGTTGTCCTTAAAAGACTTATATAACGCCTTAGGATTTTCCTTTATCTTGCCCGCCAGTGCTTTTTCATGCCCCCTCTTTGCTCTCCTAATTATTTTTTTTAGTAACCCCTTACACTTCCTATACTTCTTTAGTGCCTCCGCTGTTTTCTGCTATAAGCTTCCTTTTTTTCCCTGATGCAATCCTCTATATCCCTTGACATCCACAGTTCCCTGGACTTGTTGGTCCTACCCTTCACCTTAACGGGTACATGTTGGCTCTGAACCCTCACTATTTCCTCTTTGAATGACTCCCACTGGTCTGATGTAGACTTTCCTACAAGTAGCTGTTTTCAGTCCACTCTTGTTTTATCATATTGAAATCGTCCTTCCCCCAATCCAGTACCTTTATTTCTGGCCCGTCTTTGTCTTTGGAGAGTGCAAGCTTTTTTTTGTTGCACTTACTGGGGTAAATTTAACTTTGGCTGATGGTGTAAAATGGGCGAAATCGAGTTGGTTGACCATTATTGCATTGCTCGGCTTTCTCATCCATTGACTTCAACAGAAAGCAAAATTGGGAATGGTATATTGGTATGTAAGGTTAATTCAATACTGCCCGTTCTACATCATCAACCAAAGTTAAAATTAACTCCATTGTCAGCACTACAGTCATTGAGCCATTGACTCGTAAACCTAAGAACAGAAATACCATGAAACAAATGCAGAGTAAATCTCTCCCTCAACATGTGCCTCAGTCCAGCCTCAGTATAGCATGCCATCGTTACATAGTGTTGATGATGACCTAAGCAGCTGGCAGCAGCAAATGTGAAGATAAATGGCTGGTTTCATGTTCATGTTTTTACAAAGATGTTTTCTTTAAAATTTGCCATTTTTCTCCACATTTTGTTTGCTGCCAATGTTATCTCTTCTTCCTTTCTAGAAGGTACTGCAGGAGACTTGGATATCTTGTATTACCGCATGCCCAAGAGTTCATTTCTCATATGTGAGCCTAGAGAATGAGTGTTGGCCAGCTATTAGATTATATAAGGCATTACAGGTAAATCCAATCTTGTTGACACCTGACATTCCACAGGCCTACTTTCCAGAAGGGTAATGGTCATGATGGTCTTCCTTGGTTTGCCTTTCTCTGATCCCAATCTAGAGGTGATGAGTACAACTTTGGTTGCCCCTACTGCCACACTGGCTGTAGGAATATTACCTAACTCAGCATAAAATGTGATACATGGAAACGCTTGTCTCTTTGGCACAGCTGGCCACTGCCATTAGCAGTGAGCCTTCAGGGAGACCACTGAATATTTGAAAATTTGTCACGAGAAGTTAACAGGACTTCTAATACATGCAAAAGAGATGTTAAAGATTGCTCATCATCCCAACATTAATGCAAAATTAGGCCTTGCTTTCTTGTATTTTATGATGTTATTGAGAGCCCAAATGTTTTATTTAATCCCCAGTGTTGATTTCTACATCCCTTTTAGTTTTTATTCACAATGTTTGGCACACAGTGTAAGCATTTCTACATTTATGTATGCGATGCTCCGACTCCAGTTGTGTGTCTCACCAAGTTCCTGTGGCTTAAGCTCCAGGATCTCATTGTGCCAAGTCCACAGTTGCTGCCATGCCTATTGTTCATGAAGCCAGCATTAAAACTTCGATCTTCTACAGCCTCTTCGTTGTTTGTCATTCTTGGAGGTTCAGGTCATTTAAGATTATGACTGTGTTCCATCCCCATTGATTTCCCTACCACGCCCCCCCCCCTCCCCCACTCCCCCCACACCCGCATAGTACAGCCAACCTTGGAGATCACATCTCTAGTCTGCAGACTAAAGTGCATATGGAACATGAGTGTCCTGGTAGTCCACTACCATATCTGGCTTGACTGGCTCAAGTCATGCCACCCAATGAAGATTATTCTGAAGCTTCATGAAAACATAGAAAATAGGAGCAGGAGTAGGTCATTCGGCCCTTCGGGCCTGCTCCACCATTTCAAAAAGATCATGGCTGATCTTCCAATTCAGTACCCTGTTCCTGCTTTCTCCCCATATCCCTTGATCCCTTTGGCATTAAGAAATATTTCTATCTCCTTCTTGAATATATTTAATGACTTGGCCTCCACTGTCTTCTGCGGTAGAGAATTCCACAGGTTCACCACTTTTTGAGTGAAGAAATTTCTCCTCATCTCAGTTCTAAATGGCATACCCCGTATCCTGAGACCGTGACCCCTGGTTCTGGACTCCCCAGCCATCGGGAACATCCTCCCTGCATCAAGCCTGTTTAGTTCTGTTAGAAATTTATAGGTTTCTATGAGATCCCCTCTCATTCTTCTAAACTCTAGTGAATGTAGGCCTAGTCGACCCAGTCTCTCCTCATACATCAATCCTGCCATCCCAGGAATCAGCCTAGTAAATCTTCTTTGCACTCCCTTCATGGCAAGAACATCCTTCCTCAGATAAGGAGACCAAAACTGCACACAATACTTCAAATGTAGTTTTAACAGGGCCCTGTATAACTGCAGTAAGACATCCTTGCTCCTGTACTCAAATCCTCTTGCAATGAAGGCCAACATAGCATTCGCCTTCCTAACTGCTTACTGCATTTGAATGCTTGCTTTCAGCGACTGGTGTACAACGACACCCAGGTCTTGTTGCACCTCCCCCTTTCCCAATCTGTCACCATTCAGATAATAATCTGCCTTTCTGTTTTTACAACCAAAGTGGATAATCTCACATTTATCCACATTATACTGCATCTGCCATGCATTTGCCCACTCACCCAACTTGGCCAAATCACATTGGAGCCTCTTTGCATCCTCCTCATAGCTCACATTTCCCCCCTAGCTTTGTGTCGTCTGCAAACTTGGAAATGTTACATTTAGTTCCCTCACTCAAGTTATTAATATATATTGTGAATAGCTGGGGCCCAAGCACTGACCCCTGTGGTACCCCATTAATCACTGCTTGCCACACGGAAAAAGACCTGTTTATTCCTACTCTCTGTTTCCTGTCTGTCAACCAATTCTCTATCCATGCCAGTATATTACCCCCAATCCCATGTGCTTTAATTTTGCACACAAACCTCTTATGTGGGTCCTTATCAAAAGCCTTCTGAAAATCCAAATACACCACATCCACTGGTTCTCCCTTATCTATTCTACTAGTTACATCCTCAAAAAACTCCAGTAGATTTGTGAAGCATGATATCCCTTTTGTAAACTCATGCTGACTTTGTCCAATCCTGTTTATGCTTTCCAAGTGTTCTGCTATTACATCCTTTATAATAGACTCTAGCATTTTCCTCACTACTGATGTAAGGCTAACTGGTCTGTAATTTTTGTTTTTTCTCTCCCTCTTTTTTAAATAGTGGGGTTACATTTGCCACCCTCCAATCTGTAGGACCTTCTCCAGAGTCTATATAATTTTGGAAGATGACCACCAATGCATCCATTATTTCCAGGGCCACTTCCTTTATTACTCCGGGATGTAGATTATCAGGCCCTGGGGATTTGTCAGCCTTTACCCCTATTACTTTCCCAAGCACTATTTTTTTACTAATACTGATTACCTTCAGTTACTCCCTCTCATTACACCCTCGGTTCCCTAACATTTCTGGGAGGTTATTTGCGTCCTCCTTTGTGAAGACAGAACCAAAGTATGTGTTTAATTGTTCTGCCATTTCTTTGTTCCCCATTATAATTTCCCCCGTTTCTGACTGTAAGGGACCTACATTTGTCTTCACTAATTTTTTTCTCTTCACATATTAATAGAAGCTTTTACAGTCAGTTTTTATGTTCCCCGCAAGTTTACTCTCATACTCTATTTCCCCCACTTAATCAACCTCTTTGTCCTCTTTTGCTGAATTCTAAACTGCTGCCAATCCTCAGACTTGCTGCTTTTTCTGGCAACTTTATATGCCTCCTCTTTGGATGTAATACTATCGCTAATTTCTTTTGTACACCACGGTTGAGCCACCTTTCCGGTTTTAATTTTGCGCCGGACAGGAATAAACTAGCCTGATGAACTAAAGATACAGTCAAAGTGCCCTATGAAGTAAAGATACCATCAAATTGTGTGTCAGGTTTTATATTTTGAATATATATATTCAAAATATATATATATATTCAAAATATATTTTGAAGTTACATGCAATGAATGCGATACTAGAAAATCATTAAAAGGAAATCTAATGATTGCTGTCAATAATAAACCACTGGTCAGGCAAAGAAACTGCAATAGAAATAAATATAAAATAATGACATAAATGTTAGAAATAGATGGCATTAGTAAAGAGAAAAGACAATTTAACATGTGGCTAAAAGGCCTTCGAGACATGGCTCAGTTGGTAGCCCTCTTGTCCCGAGTCAGGAAAGTTGTGGGCTCAAGTCCCACTCCAGGACTTGAGCATAAAAATCAAGGCTAACACTCCAGTGCAGTATTGAGGGAGTGTTGCTGTGTTGAAGGTACTGTTTTTCGGATGAGCTGTTAAACTGACTATTTTTATGATTTTCTTTTCCCCAGATAGACCATTGGCAAGCTATTCTTCTGACAAGGGTATCACAACTAACCCTGCTTCTCTTCTCATCTAATTCACAGACATGTACATATATACAGTTTCTAGTTACAGCCACTAACTAGGATCTGAAGCAGGAACCCTGGCTGGAATTTTACACCCCCCCAAAGAGTTGGTTGGTGGCGGCAGTGGGAGCCTAAAATGGAGCGGGAGGCTCGGGGGGCCCCTTCCCAAACTGCTCCCACCTCCGCCGCCATTTTACACAGGGTGGTGGCGGCGAAAAAACGGCCTGCCTGTCCCAGGCCAATCAAGGCCCTTAAGTGGTCAGTTAACAGCCTCCGCCTGCCGCCATGGGGATTTTACCCTTGACTGGCGGGTGACCCAGGCCCGAGAAAAGCCACCTGTTCAAAGTAGGTGGCTTTCCAATGGCCTGGGGTGGGGGGTGCCTCCTGATCAGGCATCCTGTGCCCAACAGAGGGCTGCCCCCGATGCCCCAATCACCCCCAACGCTTAGACCCGTCCCCCAATTGCCCACCCTTGCCACTTATCAGCCCAAGCCTGGATGTTGTCCAGGTCTTGCTGCATAGGAACAGGAGCCGCTTCATTATCTGAGGAGTCGTGAATGGTGCTGAACATTGTGCAATCATCAGCAAACATCCCTACTTCTGACCTTATGTTTGAAGGAAGGTCATTGATGAAGCAGCTGAAGATGGTTGGCCTCGGACACTACCCTGAGGGACTCCTACAGTGATGTCCTGGAGCTGAGATGATTGACCTCCAACAACCACAACCATCTTCCTTTGTGCTAGGTATGCTTCCAACCAGCAGAGAGTTTTTCCCCTGATTCCCATTGACTGCAGTTTTGCTAGAGCTCCTTGATGCCATACTCGGTCAAATGCTGCCTTGATGTCAAGGGCAGTCACTCTCACCTCACCTCTGGAACCATTCTCATAATTCTTTTCTCCATCCACTCTAAAGCCTTCGCAACCTTCCTACAGAGAGATGCCCAGAATTGTACACTGAACCAATATATTAATAAAGCTTCATCATAACTTCCCTGCCTTTGCACCCTATACCTCTAGTTATAAATCCCAGGGTCCTGCATGCCTTTTTAACCACTTTTTCAACCTGCCCTGCTACCTTCAATGATTTGTGCACATATACCCCAAGTCTCTCTGTTCCTGCACTTTTAGAATTATACGCTTTATTTTATATTGCCTCTCCTCGTTCTTCCTGCCAGAATGTATCACTTCACACTTTTCTGCATTAAATTTCATCTGTCACATGACCACCTATTCAACCAGTCTGTCTCTGTCCTCTCGAAGTCTATCACTATCCTCCTCACAGTTCACAATAATTAGAAGCTTTGTGTTATCTGCATATTTTGTAATTGTGCCATCTAAACCCAAGATAAGGTTGTTTATATCAAAAAAAGCAGTGGTTCTAGTAGCAACCTTTGGGGAACTACACTATCTACCTTTCTCCTGCCTGAAAAACAACCATTTACTTTCCTGTCATTCAGTCAACTTCGTATTCGTGCTGCTACTGTTTATTTTATTCCATGGGCTTCAACTTTTCTGGCAAACCAATTATGTGGCGCTTTCTCAGACGTCTTTTGGAAGTTCATGGACACCATATCAACCACATTACCCTCAGCAACCTTCTCTGTTACCTCATTAAAAAAGTCAATCAAGTTAGTTAAACATGATTTGCCTTTAAAATTCCATGCTGGCTTTCCTTAGTCGATGCACACTTGTGTGAGTGGCTGTTAATTTTGTCCTGAGTTATCATTTCTAAGTAGCTTATAATGTTGCAAAGACTCGGAGTAAGCCCGAGGATTGGGAGTGTTTTAGAAACCAGCAAAGCGCAACCAAATAGTTGATAAAATGGGAAAAAATGAAATGCGAATAAACTAGCAAGAAAGGTAAATACAGATTGTACAAGCTTTTACAAGTATATAAAAAAGAAAGTAGCTAAAGTAAACATTGGTCCCATAGAGGCAGAGACAGGAGAAATTGTCATGGGGAATGAGGAAATGGCAGACATTAAACAAATATTTTGTGTCTGACTTCACAGTAGAAGACACAAATTACATACCAGATTTCAAGGGTAACCAAGGAGAAACTTGAGGCAATTAATATCAGCAGAGAAAAAGTATCAGAGAAACTTAAGCAACTAAAATCTGACTAATCCCCAGGATTTGATGGCCTACATCCTAGGGTTCTAAAAGAGGTAGCTGCAGAGATAGTGGATGAGATTCCAGAATGTACCAAGGTTAATGGAAGTTAGCAAATGCAACACCGCTATTCAAGAAAGAGAGAAAACAAGGAACTACAGGCCAGTTAGCCTCACATCAGTCATTGAAAAATTGCTGGAATCCATTATTAAGGAAATCTTAACAGTGCACTTAGAAAATCATTGTATGATCAGACAAAGAGGGTGATTGGCACAGGCGCCCAGTTTGTATTGGAAGCTGAAGACAATGGCTTTGATCTTACCAATGTTTAACTGGAGCAAATTACGACTTATTCAAGAGGGATGTCGGACAAGCAGCCTGGCAACAGACACAATTGTCAAATACTGGAAGTCTTCAGAAACAATAGAAGAATAGATACAATTTAATAGGAACAAATACAAAGTACGATGTGTAAAAAGAAAAAAAAACAGACATAATGTGGTGTAGACAATAGCTGTAAATCTGATCCGCAGTGTCAGAAGACTAAATTATGAGGAAAGACTAAAGATATTTTGGATTTTTGTCCTTGAAAGGAGACATAAAGATGTATAAAGTAGCACATGTCAGCTTAGCTTAATCACTCATGTCTCTGAGTCAGATGGTTGAGGGTTCAACCCGACTCCAAGATTGAACACAATTATGGAACTGATTAAAGAAGAGCAGGGAGTTCACCTGGTGTTCTGGTCAACATTACTTTCTTTCTCAGTTAATGCCACCTTTTGGTGATTTAGCTCATTTGCTGTTTATGGGATACTGGAGTGTACATGGGGAGTGGGAAGAGTGAGAGGTGCGACCGAGGATAAAACAAGGTCCAAGAGTAGACCTGAGAGGGAGCGAGAAGTGACTGACGATAAAACAAAGCCTGAGAGTGGACCTGTAGAAGACCAAGAGGAGCAACTGAGGATAAAACAAGGCCCGAGAGTGGGCCCACGGGAGAGAGAGAGAGAGGAACGACCCAGAATAAAAACAAGGCCAAGAGTCGACCTGCGGGAGAACGAGAAGCAATTGAGCATAAAACAAGGCCCAAGAGTGAACCTGCGGGAGAGCGAGAGGAGGGAATGAGAATAAAAGAAGGCCCAAAAGTGGATCTGTGGGAGAGTGAGAGAGCAACCGAGGTTAAAAGGAAGCCTGAGAGCAGGCGGGCATGAGCGAGAGGAGCAAACAAAGATAAAATGAGGCCCGAGAGCAGACCTGCGGGAGAGCGACTGGAGGGACCAAGGATAAAACCAGGCCCAAGAGCAGGCCTGTGGGAGAATGAGGGAAGCAACTGAGGATAAAATAAGGTCCGAGAGCAGACCTGCGGGAGAGCGAGGGGAGCGACTTTTTTTTATTCATTCATGGGATGTGGGCGTCACTGGCTATGCCAGCATTTATTGCCCATCGCTAATTGCCCTTGAGAAGGTGGTGGTGAGCTGTCTTCTTGAACCGCTGCAGTCCATGTGAGGTAGGTACACCCACAGTGCTGTTAGGACGGGAGTTCCAGGATTTTGACCCAGCGACAGTGAAGGAACAGCAATATAGTTCCAAGTTAGGATGGTGTGTGACTTGGAAGGGAACTTGCAGGTGGTGATGTTCCCATGCATCTGCTGCTCTTGTCCTTCAAGGTTGTAGAGGTCACGGGTTTGGAAGGTGCTGTCTGAGGAGCCTTGGTGCGTTGCTGCAGTGCATCTTGTAGATGGTACACTGCTGCCACTGTGCGTCGGTGGTGGAGGGAGTGAATGTTTGTGGATGGTGTGCCAATCAAGTGGGCTGCTTTGTCCTGGATGGTGTCGAGCTTCTTGAGTGTTTTTGGAGCTGCACCCATCCAGGGAGAGTATTCCATCACACTCCTGACTTGTGCCTTGTAGATGGTGGACAAGCTTTGGGGAGTCAGGAGGTGAGTTACTCGCCGCAGGATTCCTAGCCTCTGACCTGCTCTTGTAGCCACTGAGGATAAAACAAAGCCCGAGAGTGGACTTGCAGGAGAGCGAGAGGAGCGACTGAGGATTAAAGAGAGTGGACCTACAGGAGAGTGAGAGGAGAAGAGAGTCAGGAGCCAGAGCTTCAAAATCAACAAAAGATCAAGCAAGGTATGATGTCACAATACAGCCGGTAGGTGTTTGGTGAGTACTGCCATTGTATTTTTGCTCTTTAAACTTGGACAGTGTGTCCAACTCAGTGCTAAGAATCTGTAACTAACTTTAATAAATTAATAAACCAGATAATCTAATAAATCTCTTGAACTGAAATAATTGTTTAAGCAAGAATTTTAACTAATTAAGTAAGTAAACAGTTTAGATAGACGTGGAAGGGCATTGCAGTGTGAAAACCACATCTGCAGTAAGTGCCTGGAACTTGAGAAACTTCAGTTCAGAGTTGTTGGGCTGGATTCCAAGCTGCAGAGAATGTGTGGCATCATGGAGGGGAACAGTTACCTCGACACTAAGTTCAGGAAGGCATTCACACACTTTAGGTTATGTAGTACTTTAGATGTGGTCCATGTTCAGGGACATGAGGGTATGGCTGCGAGTCAGGCAGTTACAGGGATCTAGGATGTAGTAATGGAGGAGCCTCAGCCATTGTTTTTCTTCAACAGGTACGAGGTACTTGCGACCTGTGGATGAGAACAACGACGGCAGGTGGATGGGCAAACTGACCGTGGTACCATAGTACAGGAGGCCATTCAAGTGGGAAGGGAGTAAAAAGGAATGTGGTAGTGTTAGGAGATAGCACAGCTAAGGGAATAGAGACTGTTTTTTGCAGCTGAGATTGGGAATTCCGAAGGTTGTGTTGACTGCCTGGTGACAAGATTCGGGACATTTCCTGGCAGCTGGAGAAGAACCAAAGACTTAGGTAGAAATAAAGAATGAGGTTCTGAAGAGGGAATTTGAAGAACTGGGTTCTAAACTAATAAGCAGAACTTCAAGGGTAATAATCTCTGGATTGCTGTCTGAGCCGCACACAAATTGCCATAGAATCAAGAAGATTAGAGAATTATATGCATTGCCCAAAGAGTGGTGTGGAAAGAAGGGGTTTTGATTCATGGGAAACTGGCACAAGTACTCGGGAAAGAGGGACTCCACTTGAACCAAGCAGGGATCAGCATCCTTTTCAATCATACAACTAGGCCTGTGGATAGGGCTTTAAATTAGAAGAGGAGGAAAAGGAAATTTAGAAATCTAAAGAGAAAAGTCAAGGCAACAGAGCAGTGCAGCGTTTTGGGTATAAAGACAAGCAGAATGGGACAGGAAAGGACAGAGAGCTTAACTGTAATAGTGCATCAGCAAATAAAGTTCTTGCAAAGAATAGTGGTAAAAAAAATTAAAAACTCTATCTGAATGCATGAAACATTCGTAACAAGATAGAAGAATGAGTAGCACAAACAGAGTTAAATGGGTTTGATCTAATCGCCCTTATGGCTGCGAGGTAACCAAGGTTGATAAATGCATATGCCAGAGTACACAACATTTGGAAAAGACAGGCAGAATGGAAAAGCTGGAGGAGGAGCCCTGATAAAGGATGGCGTAAGGACAGTAGTAAGAAAGGATCTTGTCTCAGAAGATCAGGACGTAGAATCAATATCAGTAGAGATTAGGAATAATAAGGATCAGAAAATGCTGGTGGGAGTCATTTATATGACCCCTAACAGTAGTTGTACCACTGGGGACTGAACAGAACATTTGGAATTCTCTTCCTCAAAAGGCAGTGGAAGCAGAGTCTTTGAATATTTTTAAGGTAGAAGTCGATAGATTCTTGATAAGCAAGTGGGTGGAAGGTTATCGGGGGTAGATGGAAATGTGGAGTAATCAGTTCAGCCATGAACTTATTGAATGGCGGAGCAGGCTCGAGGGGTCGAGTGGCCTACTCCTGCTCTTAGTTCGTATGTTTGTATTAAGCAAGAGATAATTGGAGCTTGTAACAAAAGCAGTGCAATAAACATGGGGGACGTTAACCTTCATATAGAGTGGGCAAATCAAATGGAATAGGTAGTCTGGAAGATGAGTTTGTAGAATGCTTCCAACTATTGACAAAACAATTTATGAAATGTAGAAAGTAGGAGCAGGAGTATGCCATTTGGCCCTTTGGGCCTGCTCCGCCGTTCAAAAAAGATCATGGTTGATCGTCTAATTCAGTACCTTGTTCCCACTTTCTCCCCATATCCCTTGATCCCTTTGGCATTAAGAAATATATCTATCTCCTTTTTGAATATATTTAATGACTTGGCCTCCACTGTCTTCTGCGGTAGAGAATTCCACAGGTTCACCACCTTCTGAGTGAAGAAATTTCTCCTCATCTCAGTTCTAAATGGCATACCCCATATCCTGAGACTGTGATCCCTGGTTCTGGACTCCCCAGCCATCGGGAACATCCTCCCTGTATCTAGCCTATCTAGTCCTGTTAGAATTTATAAGTTTCTATGAGATCGCCTTTCATTCTTCTAAACTCTAGTGAATATAGGCCTAGTCGACCCAATCTCTCCTCATAAGTCAATCCTGACATCCCAGGAATCAGCCTAGTAAATCTTCTTTGCACTCCCTCCATGGCAAGAACATCCTTCCTCAGATAAGGAGACCAAAACTGCACACAATACTCCAGATGTGGTCTTACCAAGGCCCTGTATAACTGCAGTAAGACATCCTTGCCCCTGTACTCAAATCCTCTTGCAATGAAGGCCAACATAGCATTCACCTTCCTAACTGCTTGCTGCGCTTGAATGCTTGCTTTCAGCAACTGATGTACAAGGACACCCAGGTGTCATTGCACCTCCCCCTTTCCACTCATTCAACTTGTCCAAATCACATTGGAGCCTCTTTGCATCCTCCTCACAGCTCACATTCCCCCCCAGCTTTGTGTCATCTGCAAACTTGGAAATGTTACATTTAGTTCTCTTACTCAAGTCATTAATATATGTTGTGAATAGCTGGGGCCCAAGCACTGATCCCTACAGTACCCCATTAATCACTGCCTGCCACCAGGAAAAAGTCCCATTTATTCCTACTCTCTGTTTCCTCTCTGTCAACCAATTCTCAGTCCATGCCAGTATATTACCCCCAATCCCATGTGCTTTAATTTTGCACACTAACCTCTTATGTGGGACCTTATCAAAAGCCTTCTGAAAATCCAAATACATCACATCCACTGGTTATCACTGATCTATTCCACTAGTTACATCCTTAAAAAACTCCAGTAGATTTCTTAAGCATAATTTCCCTTTCGTAAATCAATGCTGACTTTGTCCAATCCCAATTATGCTTTCCAGATTTTAGATCTAGTATTGTATAATGAGACAGGGTTAATTAGTAATTTGATAGAAACAGATCCTCTCTGAAAAAGAGATCATAATGCAATTAAGTTGCATATTAAGCTTAGGAGCGATATACTCAAGCCCAAAACAAGAATCTTAAACTTAAACAAAGTGATTACATAGGTATGAGGGGATTGCTGACTAAGGTTGATTGGGTAAGTAGACAAAAATGTAAGGTGGTAAATGAACGAACGGAAACATTGGAAGAAATTATTCAAAGTTTTCAACAAAACATGTCATTTTACACTTCTTATGAGAAAATGCAAAGTGGGTTTCAGCTAACTTCAGGCCCTTATTGTAGACCAGCCTTATTTGACATTTTTACATACAGGTGCTGAGCACTTACTCAGAGTTTTTTTTATTTGTTTGTGGGATATGAGCGTCGCTGGCTATGCCAGCATTTGTTGCCCATCCCTAATTGCCCTTGTGAAGATGGTGGTGCGCTGCCTTCTTGAACCACTGCAGTCTTTGGGATATAGGCATACCAACAGTGCTGTTAGGAAGGGAGTTACAGGATTTTGACCCAGTGATAGTGAAGGAATGGTGATATAGTTCCAAGTCAGGATGGTGTGTGGCTCGAGGGGAACTTGCAGGTGGTGGTGTTCCCATGCATCTCCTGATCTTGTCCTTCTAGGTGGCAGAGGTCGCGGGTTTAGAAGGTGCTGTAGAAGGTGAGTTGCTGCAGTGCATCCTGTAGGTGGTACACACTACTGCCACTGAGCATCGGTGGTGGAGGGAGTGAATGTTGAGGGTGGTGGATGGCTTGCCAATCAAGCGGGCTGCTTTATCTTGGATGGTGTTGAGCTTCTTGAGTGTTGTTGGAGCTGCACTCATCCAGGCAAGTGCAGAGTAGTACATCAGACTCCAGACTTGTGCTTTGTAGATGGTGGACAGGCATTGGGGAGTTAGGGGTGAGTTGCTGCAGAATTCCCAGCCTCTGCCTGATCTGTTCTTGTAGCCACAGCATTTATGTGCCTGGCCCAGTTCAGTTTCTGGTCAATGGTGACCCCCAAGTATGCTGATAATGGGGAATTCAGTGATGGTAATGCCATTGAATGTCAAGGGGAGATGGTTAGATTCTCTCTTGTTTGAGATGCTCATTGTCTGGCACTGGTGTGGTGCGAACATTACTTGCCACTTATCAGCCCAAGCCTGGATGCTGTCCAGGTCTTGCTGCATTTGGACATGGGCTGCTTCAGTATCTGAGGAGTTGCGAATGGTGCTGAATATTGTGCAATCATCAGTGAACATCCCTACTTCTGATCTTATGATGGAGGGAAGGTCATTGATGTAGCAGCTGAAGATGGTTGGGCCTAGGATACGACCCTGAGGAGCTCCTGCAGTGATGTCCTGGGACTGAGATGATTGACTTCCAACAACCACAACTGTCTTCCTTTGTGCTAGGTATGACTCCAACCCTTTTCCCTCTGATTCCCATTGACTCCAGTTTTGCTAAGGCTCCTTGATGCCACACTCGGTCAAATGCTGCCTTGATGCCAAGGGCAGTGACTCTCACCTCTCCTCTGGAGTTCAGCTCTTTTGTCCATGTTTGGACCAAGGCTGTAATGAAGTCAGGAGCTGTGTAGCCCTGACCAAACCCAAACTGAGCTTCAGTGAGCAGGTTATTGCTGAGGAAGTGTCACTTGATAGCACTGTCGATCATCCCTTTCATCACTTTGATGATGATCAAGAGTATACAGATATGGCGGTAATTGGCCTGGTTGGATTTGCCCTGCCTTTTTGTGTAAAGGACGTGCCTGGGCAATTTTCCACTGGGTAGATGGCAGTGTTGTAGCTGTACTGGAACAGCTTGGCTGAGAGCATGGCTAGTTCTGGAGCACAGGTCTTCAGTACTATTGCCAGAATGTTGTCAGGGCCCATAGCCTTTGTAGTGTCCCGTGCGTTCAGCTGTTTCTTGATATCACATGGAGTGAATCTGATTGGCTGAAGATTGGTATCTGTGATGCTGGGGACTTCAGGAGGAGGCTGGGATGGTTCATCCACTCGGCACTTTGGACTGAAGATGGATGCAAATGCTTCAGCCTTGTCTTTTGCACTGATGTGCAAATGGGGATGTTGAGAATGGGGATATTTGTGGAGCCTCCTCCTGTTTGTTGCTTAATTGTCCACCACCATTCACGGCTGGATGTGGCAGGACAGTAGGGCTTAGATCTGATCCATTGGTTGTAGGATCGCCTAGTCCTGTCTATTGCATGCTGCTTCCACTGTTTGGCATGCAAGTAGTCCTGTGTTGTAGCTTCACCAGGCTGACACCTCATTTTTTGATATGCCTGGTGCTGCTCTTGGCATGCCCTCCTGCACTCTTCATTGAACCAACATTGGTCCTCCGACTTGATAGTAATGGTAGAGTGGGGATGTGCTGGGCCATGAGGTTACAGATTGTGATTGAATACAATTTTGCTGCTGCTGCTGATGGCCCACAGCGCCTCACAGATTGAGTTGCGAGATCTGTTTGAAATCTGTCCCATTTAGCACGGTGGTGGTGCCACACAACATGATGGTTCGTATCCTCAATGTGAAGACGGGACTTCATCTCCACAGGGACTGTGCAGTGGTCACTGCTACCAATACTGTCATGGACAGATGCATCTGCGACAGGTAGATTGGTGAGGATGAGGTCAGGTAGCTTTTTCCCTCTTGTTGGTTCCCTCACCACCTGCAGCAGACCCAGTCTAGCAGCTTTGTCCTTTAGGACTTGGCCAGCTCGGTCAGTAGTGTTGCTACCGAGCCACTCTTGGTGATGGACATTGAAGTCCCTCACCCAGAGTATATTGTGCCCTTGCTACCCTCAGTGCTTCTCCCAATTGTTGTTCAACATGGAGAAGCACTGATTCATCAGCTGAGGGTGGATGGGCGCGGGACGGTAGGTGGTAATCAGCAGGAGGTTTGCTTTCCCATGTTTGACCTGATGCCATGAGACTTCAGGGGGTCCGGAGCCAATTTTGCGGACTCCCAGGGCACCTCCCTCCGGACTGTATACCATTGTGCTGCCACCTCTAATTTGTCAGGGATATTGTCCGTGAGTATGACTATGTCAGACTGTTTCTTGACTAGTCTGTTGGACAGCTCTCCCAATTTTGGCACAAGCCCCCAGATGTTAGTTTGGAGGACTTTTCAGGGTCAACAGGGCTGGATTTTCTGGTGCCTAGGTCGATGCCGGGTGGTCCATTCAGTTTCATTCTTTTTCTTGGACTTTGTCGCAGTTTGATACAACTGAGTGGATTGCTGGGCCATTTCAGAGGGCATTTTGAGGTCAGCCACATTGCTGTGGGTATGGAGTCACATGTAGGCCAGACCGGATAAGGGCGGCAGATTTCCTTCCCTGAAGGGCATTTGTGAAGCAGATGGGTTATTACAACAATCAACAATGGTTTCGTGGTCACCCTTAGACTAGCTTTTAATTCCAGTTTTATTAATTGAATTCGAATTCCACCATCTGCCGTGTTGGGATTCAAAATCATGTCCCCAGAGCATTCGCCTGAGGCTCTGGGTTACTAGTTTAGTGACATAACCACTACGCCACCGCTTCCCTTAACCAAAGGTTAGGTCTTAGATTCAATTGAGTCAGGAAATGTCCCACTGTTGTATCCACGACGTCAGAATTGGGATATTGCTTCCCCAATCTGGATGCTATAAGTTATAAAGTCTGGCACAGAGCAATTTAGCCAGTCTGAATGGATATTCATGGACTATGGTTCAAGGACTCAAAGGGAACGAACGCCTGGTAGCCAAATAGTTTGTTTAGTGCATCCTACACTGCTATCATCTTGCTAGGAAGAAGCCCAAGTAGCAATCATTCCACCTATTCCGTAGCTGCTTTTTGGGCATCTCTCAGTTAGGCCTAAATGATAGCATATGACAGACAGACACAGAGCAATACTTATACACTTACAAAATATTACTGTCTAGATTTAAATGCAGCCCGCAGCAACATCTTTAGCTGATCAGTTTTTACAGCTGGTATTAGGCTGTAGTACAAAGATCTCTTTTACTTTGCGTGATAGTTTTATAAACTTTAATGTCTGTAGGATGCTAAATGGAGAAGAAAAACATATGATCTATCTTGTATGATCTTCTTTATTCTACATTCATGCTTTGCTCACCATGACCCCTTTTACCACTCACCAGGTGCATAGTTTGGGAAAAAGCATGATGTAGCTAGTTAGTTTCAGGTTAGCTTTAAGTGAAATCCAGCTGATGTTAATATGAAAAAAAGACTTACATTTATGTGGCACCTTTTATGACCTCAGGATGTCCTAACATGCTTTACAGTCAATGAAGTGTAGTTACCTATTGTAAAGTAGGAAACGTGGCAGCCAAATTTCACTCAACAAGGTTCCAAAAGCAGCCGTGTGATAATGATCAGATAATCTGTTTTAGTAGTGTTGGTTGAGGGATAAATATTGGCTTGAGAGATCTCTGCTGCTCTTTAAAATAGTTTTTTTATTTATTCATGGGCATCGCTGGCTAGGCCAGCATTTATTGCCCATCCCTGATTGCCCTTGAGAAGGTGGTGGTGAGCTGCCTTCTTGAACCGCTGCAGTCCATGTGAGGTAGGTACACCCACAGTGCTGTTAAGGGGGGACAGGACATACCCGGGGATTTTTGATGGCAGTGTCTGGGACATTGTAAGGTATAATTCTGTGAGCATGACTATGTCAGGTGGTTTCTTGACTAGTCTGTGGGACAGCTCTCCGGACTTTGGCACAAGACCCCAGATGTTAGTAAGGAGGACTTTGCAGGGTTGATAGGGCTGGGTTTGCCATGGTCATTTTTGCTGCCTAGATCAATGCCGGGTGGTCCATCCAGTTTCATTCTTTTTTATTGACTTCGTAGCTGTTAGATACAACTGAGTGGCTTGCTAGGCCATTTCAGAGGGCAGTTAAGAGTCAACCACATTGCTGTGGGTTTGGAGTCACATGTAGGCCAGACCAGGTAAGGACAGCAGATTTCCTTCCCTAAAGGGCATTAGTAAACCAGATGCGTTATTACAACAATCAACATTGGTTTCATGGCCATTATTAGATATAATGGCTTTAAATTCCAAATGTATTAATTGAATTCAAATTCCACCTTCTGTTGTGGTAGGATTTAAACCCACATCCCCAGGTTTCTGGATTGTTATGGTTGGTCTCCTGGCTTGATGGTAATTGGAGAGTGGGGGATATGCCGGGCCAAGAGGTTCAAGATTGTAGTTGAGTACAATTCGGCTGTTGTTGATGGCCCGCATCCATCAGTGACAATACCACTACGCCACCGCCTCCGCATAGTGCCAGAGGATCTTTTATATCCATCTGAGAGGGTAGACAGGGCTTCAGTTTAACGTCTCAACTGAAAGACAGTACCTCCAATAATATAACATTCCCTCAATACTGTACTGAAGTGTTTGCCTTGATTTTGTATCAAATTTCAATTGCTAGTGCCAAGGAGTAGGAGACCGCAGGAGAAGTTGCAGCGACATGATAACATTTTTAAGTGCATGCTCAGCACATGATTTCCCCAGAACCTATTAATTTAGTGTCTATTCCTATGGTGTATATAGGATGTATATTATTTGAAAAATGAGAAACTTTCTGCAAGGCAGGTAGGCTGTCATTTAGCAGATTGGTGGTCAGGAAGAGTATTTCCCACCTGCAGACTGGCAACATTTGTTAAAATATATGAGTAAGGAAAGCAGGTGTGGTGGCTCAAACAGCAGTGACAACATAATAATAAAAGCAAAATACTGCGGATGCTGGAAATCTGAAACAAAAACAAGAAATGCTGGATTCACTCAGCAGGTCTGGCAGCATCTGTGGAAAGAGAAGCAGAGTTAACGTTTCGGGTCAGTGACCCTTCTTTGGAGCAGTGACAACATGATTGGTGATTAAATAGCAGACTCCTGAATTGCACAGAGGAAAATTTAGATTTAAGCTTGAGTGCCCTCCTTCAGATTGTCCTGCCTTCTCTCTGTTCATTGATACACTATCATTGGAACTCATTGTTGCATAATTAAAATTAATAACAAGGTGCGATTTCAAGGCTATAATTTGATCTTGAAGGTTCAAATAGCTTTTCCAATTGCTCTTGCCTCCATTTAAGAAAGACATTTAGAACAAAGGCTATGGGCCCTGACAACATTCCCGCAACAATTACTGAAGACTTGTGGGATGTTCGCTGATAATTGCACAATGTTCAGCACCATTCACAACTCCTCAGATACTGAAGCAGTCCATTTAGAAATGCAGCAAGACTTGGACAATATCGAGGCTTGGGCTGATAAGTGGCAATTAACATTTGCGCCACACAAGTGCCAGGCAATGACCATCTCCAACAAGAGAGAATCTAACCATCTCCCCTTGAGATTTAATGGCATTACCATCGCTGAATCCCCCACTATCAACAGCCTAGGGGCTGCCATTGACCAGAAACTGAACTGGGGTAGCCATATAAATACCATGGCTACAAGAGCAGGTCAGAGGCTAGGAATCCTGCGACGATTAACTCACCTCCTGTCTCCCCAAAGCCTGTCCACCATCTACAAGGCACAAGTCAGGAGTGTGATGGAATATTCTCCACTTGCCTGAATGGGTGCAGCTCCAACAATACTCATGAAGCTCGGCACCATCCAGGACAAAGCTGCCCGTTTGATTGGCACCCCATCCACCACCCACCACCTTAAGCATTCATCCCTTCCACCATCGACGCACAGTGGCAGCAGTGTCATCTACAAGCTGCACTGCAGCAACGCACCAAGGCTCCTTAGACAGCACCTTCCAAACCCATGACCTCTACCAACTAGAAGGACAAGGGCAGCAAATGCATGGGACCACCACCATCTGCAATTTCCCCTCCAAGTCACACACCATCCTGACTTGGAACTATTTCGCCGTTCCTTCACTGTCGCTGGGTCAAAATCCTGGAACTCCCTTCCGAACAGCACTGTGGGTGTACCTACCTCACATGGACTGCAGCGGTTCAAGAAGGCAGCTCACCACCACCTTCTCAAGGGCAATTAAGAATGGGCAATAAATGCTCGATGCCCACATCCCATGAATAAATAAAAAAAATTAGCCTGGGCCTCTCAGTTACTAGTCTAATGACAATACCACTACGCCACCGCATCCCATTTCTGCATTAAATTGCATCTGCCCGTGTCCACCCATTCCACCAGCCTTTGCATGACCTCTTGAAGTCTATTACTGTTCTCCTCACAGTTCATAATACTTCCAAGTTTTGCGTCATTTGCAAACTTAGAAATTGTGCCTCGTACACCCAAGTCTAAGTCATTAACATAGATCAATTGAGAAGGTGGTGATGAGCCACATTCTTGAACCATTGCAGTCCATTTGGTTTAGGTGCACCTGTTAGAGGGTAGTTCCAGGATTTTGACCTAGTGATAGTGATGGAACGCCAATATATTTCCAAGTCAGAATGATGTGTGAGTTGGAGGGAAACTTGCAAGTGGTGGTGATCCCATGCACTTTCTACGCTTGTTCGTCTGTGCGATAGAGGTCATCGTTCGGAAGGTACCTTGGTGAGGTGCTGCAGTGCATCTTATAGATGGTACACATTGCAGCCACAGTGTGCATGTGGTGGAGGGAGTGAATGTTTAAGGCAGTGAAAGGGGTGTCAATCAAATGGACTGCTTTGTCTTGGATGATGTTGAGCTTCCTTGGTGTTGTTGGAGCTGCAATCATCCAGGCAAGTGCAGTCACCTTCCTAACTTGTGCCTTGTCGATGCTGGAAAGGCTTTTTGGGGTCAGGAGGTGAGATAATCGCTGCAGAAATCCCAGTATCTGATCTGCTCTAGTAGCCACAATACTCAAGTGGCTGGTCCAGTCAAGCTTCTGCTCAATGGTGACCCTCAGCATGTTGATGGGGATTCATGATGGTAATGCCATTGAATGCCAAAGGGAGATGGTTCGACTGCTTCTTGTTAGAGGTGTTCATTGCCTGACACTTGTGTGGCACAAATGTTACTTGCCACTTAACAGCCCAAACTTCAGTGTTTCCCAAGTCTTGTTGCATGAAGAGTTGTGAACGATACTGAACACTGCACTCATCAGTGAACATTCACACTCTGACCTTATGATGGAGGGAAAGCCATTGATGAAGCAGCTGATGATGGTTGGACCTAGGATACTGCCCTCTGGAACTCCTGCAGCAATGTCCTTGGGCTGAGATGATTGGCCTCCAACAGCCACAACCATTTTTCTTTGTGCTCTGTATAACTCTAGCCAGTGGAGCGTTTTCCTCGATTCCCATTGACTTAAATTTTACTAGGGCTCCTTGTGCCACATTCGGTCACGTGCTCTTTTGTCCAGAATTGGGTGAAGGCTGCAAGGAGGTTGTTATGCAGGCCGTCACCTGCCAAGAATGAGGCATATTAATTTTGTCATATGAACATTGATTTTAAACTGTTACTGGAGTAAAGAAAGGACTTGTTAAAAAAATAACCAGCCACTTGGCTGAAAAAACCTTTTTGCATACTAACAGACAGTGCTTGGAGGGACAAAGGGGCTATTCCCTGCTCCAGTTTAACCCACAATGGACTTTGAGCACCAGGTATTGTGTGTAAGAAGAGACATTCCAGGGTTGGCTAAGACACGAGAATTCACAAACAGACATGGTCAGACCAGCTAGTCACATGACTAACCTGCTTAGCAAACTGGGTTTTTCTGAATTGTATACAGAGATTGAACAGGGAAAAGTCTGCAGTTTGCTCCTGGAATGTAAAGACCTCTCCTGTCTGCTCCCATATCTTTCTCACCAGCCTCTGGACCCACTGAAGAGATGTGAACCTCAAAAAGAGAAAAGTCCCCTACACTGAACAAGGTTTAAGAAGAATACTGAACCCCAAAGAAAAGCAAGACCAACCTACAATCGAGGTCTCTACAGTGAGCTTGAACTGTAACCAAAACCATCTTCAGATATTGCCTCAAACTTTTCCACTGTATTTCTTCTGCTCTTTTCTGTTTCTATCTGCATGTGTGTATCACGTATGCATGCTAGCGCGGGCACGTCGCATATCTGTAGGCGTTAACCGAATTAGAGTTTAAGTTTAGTAAAGTTCAACCTTTTGTCTTTAAACCTAAGAAAACCTGTTTGGCTTGTTTCTTTACCTTATAATTGGAAGTTAGTGAACAAGGATTCACTAAGGGGGAGCTAAAAAGATGGTGTTTAAAATAAAACCCTGTTACAGTAAGACCAGGTGAAGGCTGAGAGGGAACCCTGGACCCTTATCTCACCTAGTCGTAACAAGGTCTGGAGCTGAGTGGCCCTGGTGGAACTCAAATTGAGCATCCGTGAGCAGTTTATTGATGATTAAGTGTTGCTTAATAGCACTGTCAATGATACCTTCCATCACACTGCTGATGATTAAGTGTAGATTTATGGGGTTGTCATTGACTGGATTGGATTTGTGCTGCTTTTTGTGAAGCGATTTTCCAGGTAGGTAGGTAGCTGTGTTGCAGCTGCACTGGAACAACTTGGCTAGGGATGCAGCTAGTTCTGGAACTCAAGTCTTCAGCACTACAGCTAGGATGTTGTCGGGGCCCATAGCCTTTACTGTACCGGGATGAAGTCCTACAAGCAGAGTTTAGGGAGTTAGGAGCCAAGTTAAAAAGTAGGACCTCAGAGGTAGTAATCTCAGGATTGCTACCAGTGCCACGTGATAGTCAGATAAAAATGAAAGAATAGTCAGGATGAATGCGTGGCTTGAGAGATGGTGCAGGAAGGAGGGGTTCAGATTTTTGGGACATTGGGACCGGTTCTGGGGGAGGTGGGACTATTACAAATTGGACGGTCTACACCTGGGCCGGACTGGAACCAATGTCCTTGGGGGTGCTTTTGCGAACGCTGTTGGGGAGGGTTTAAACTAATGTGGCAGGGGGATGGGAACCAATTGAGGAGGTCAGTTGTCAGTAAGGAGGTAGTAACAAAAGACTGTAAGGAACTAGATAATGAAGTCAGTGTGACTAAGGGGAAGAGCATGCAGGGAGCAGATGATGAATGTAAAAGGACTGGTGGTCTGAGGTGCATTTGTTTTAATGCAAGAAGTGTAGTAGGTAAGGCAGATGAACTTAGGGCTTGGATTAGTACCTGGGAGTATGATGTTATTGCTATTACTGAGACTTGGTTGAGGGAAGGGCATGATTGGCAACTAAATATCCCAGGATATCGATGCTTCAGGCGGGATAGAGAGGGAGGTAAAAGGGGTGGAGGAGTTGCATTACTGGTCAAAGAGGATATCACAGCTGTGCTGAAGGAGGGCACTATGGAGGACTCGAGCAGTGAGGCAATATGGACAGAACTCAGAAATAGGAAGGGTGCGGTAACAATGTTGGGGCTGTACGACAGGCCTCCCAATAGCGAGTGTGAGATAGAGGTACAAATATGTAAACAGATTATGGAAAGATGTAGGAGCAACAGGGTGGTGGTGATAGGAGATTTTAATTTTCCCAACATTGACTGGGATTCACTTAGTGTTAGAGGTCTAGATGGAGCAGAATTTGTAAGGAGCATCCAGGAGGGTTTTCTAGAGCAGTATGTAAATAGTCCAACTCGGGAAGGGGCCATACTGGACCTGGTGTTGGGGAATGAGCCTGGCCAGGTGTTTGAAGTTTCAGTAGGGGACTACTTTGGGAATAGTGATCACAATTCCGTAAGCTTTAAAATACTCATGGACAAAGACGAGAGTGGTCCTAAAGGAAGAGTGCTAAATTGGGGGAAGGCCAACTATACCAAAATTCGGCAGGAGCTGGGAATGTAGATTGGGAGCAGCTGTTTGAAGGTAAATCCACATCTGATATGTGGGAGGCTTTTAAAGAGAGGTTGATTAGCGTGCAGGAGAGACATGTTCCTATGAAAATGAGGGATAGAAATGGCAAGATTAGGGAACCATGGATGACAGGTGAAATTGTGAGACTAGCTAAGAGGAGAAAGGAAGCATACATAAGGTCTAGGCGGCTGATGAAAGACGAAGCTTTGAAAAAATATCAGGAATGTAGGACCAATCTGAAACGAGGAATTAAGAGGGCTAAAAGGGGTCATGAAATATCTTTAGCAAACAGGGTTAAAGAAAATCCCAAAGCCTTTTATTCATATATAAGGAGAAAGAGGGTAACTAGAATTAGAATTAGAATATTACAGCGCAGTACAGGCCCTTCGGCCCTCGATGTTGCGCCGATCATCTGACCTACACTATTCCATTTACATCCATATGTCTATCCAATGACCACTTAAATGCCCTTAAAGTTGGCGAGTCTACTACTGTTGCAGGCAGGGCGTTCCACGCCCCTACTACTCTCTGCGTAAAGAAACTACCTCTGACATCTGTCCTATATCTTTCACCCCTCAACTTAAAGCTATGTCCCCTCGTGTTTGCCATCCTCATCCGAGGAAAAAGACTCTCACTATCCACCCTATCTAACCCTCTGATTATCTTGTATGTCTCTATTAAGTCACCTCTCCTCCTCCTTCTCTCTAACGAAAACAACCCCAAGTCCCTCAGCCTTTCCTCGTAAGACCTTCCTTCCATACCAGGCAACATCCTAGTAAATCTCCTCTGCACCCTTTCCAAAGCTTCGACATCCTTCCTATAATGCGGTGACCAGAACTGCACGCAATACTCCAGGTGCGGCCTCACCAGAGTTTTGTACAGCTGCATCATGACCCCGTGGCTCTGAAACTCGATCCCCCTACTAATAAAGGCTAACACACCATATGCCTTCTTAACAGCCCTATTAACCTGGGTAGCAACTTTCAGGGATTTATGTACCTGGATACCAAGATCTCTCTGCTCATCTACACTACCAAGAATCTTCCCATTAGCCCAGTACTCTGCATTGCTGTTACTCCTTCCAAAGTGAATCACCTCACACTTCTCCGCATTAAACTCCATTTGCCATCTCAGCCCAGCTCTGCAGCCTATCTATGTCCCTCTGTACCCTACAACACCCTTCGACACTATCCACAACTCCACCGACCTTCGTGTCATCCGCAAATTTACTAACCCACCCTTCTACACCCTCATCCAGGTCATTTATAAAAATGACAAACAGCAGTGGCCCCAAAACAGAACCTTGCGGTACACCACTAGTAACTAAACTCCAGGATGAACATTTGCCATCAACCACCACCCTCTGTCTTCTTTCAGCTAGCCAATTTCTGATCCAAAGCTCTAAATCACCTTCAACCCCATACTTGCGTATTTTCTGCAATAGCCTACCGTGGGGAACCTTATCAAACGCCTTACTGAAATCCATATACACCACATCCACGGCTTTACCCTCATCCACCTGTTTGGTCACCTTCTCGAAAAACTCAATAAGGTTTGTGAGGCACGACCTACCTTTCACAAAACCGTGCTGACTATCGCAAATGAACTTATTCTTTTCAAGATGATTATAAATCCTGTCTCTTATAACCTTTTCCAACATTTTACCCACAACCGAAGTAAGGCTCACAGGTCTATAATTACCAGGGCTGTCTCTACTCCCCTTCTTGAACAAGGGGACAACATTTGCTATCCTCCAGTCCTCCGGCACTACTCCTGTCGACAATGACGACTTAAAGATCAACAACAACGGCTCTGCAATCTCCTCCCTGGCTTCCCAGAGAATCCTAGGATAAATCCCATCTGGCCCAGGGGACTTATCTATTTTCACTCTTTCCAAAATTGCTAACACCTCCTCCTTGTGAATCTCAATCCCATCTAGCCTAGTAGGCTGTATCTCAGTAATCTCCTCGGCAACATTTTCTTTCTCTACTGTAAATACTGACGAAAAAATATTCATTTAACGCTTCCCCTATCTCCTCTGATTCCGCACACAACTTCCCACTACTATCCTTGATTGGCCCTGTTCTAACTCTTATCATTCGTTTATTCCTGATATACCTATAGAAAGCCTTAGGGTTTTCTTTGATCCTATCCACCAATGACTTCTCGTGTCCTCTCCTTGCTCTTCTTAGCCCTCCCTTTAGATCCTTCCTGGCTAGCTTGTAACTCTCAAGCGCCCTAACTGAGCCTTCACGTCTCATCCTAACATAAGCCGCCCTCTTCCTCTTGACAAGCGCTTCAACTTCTTGAGTAAACCACGGCTCCCTTGCTCGACAACTTCCTCCCTGCCTGACAGGTACATACTTATCAAGGACACGCATTAGCTGCTCCTTGAATAAGCTCCACATTTCGTTTGTGCCCATCCCCTGCAGTTTCCTTCCCCATCCTACACATCCTAAATCTTGCCTAATCGCGTCATAATTTCCTTTCCCCCAGCTATAATTCTTGCCCTGCGGTATATATCTGTCCCTGCCCATCGCTAAGGTAAACCTAACCGAATTGTGATCACTATCGCCAAAGTGCTCACCTACATCTAAATCAAACACCTGGCCGGGTTCATTACCCAGTACCAAATCCAATGTGGCATCGCCCCTGGTTGGCCTGTCCACATACTGTGTCAGAAAACCCTCCTGCACACACTGGACAAAAACAGACCCATCTAAAGTACTCGAACTATAGTATTTCCAGTCAATATTTGGAAAGTTAAAGTCCCCCATAACCACTACCCTGTTACTCTCGCTCCTGTCGAGAATCATCTTCGCTATCCTTTCCTCTACATCTCTGGAACTATTCGGAGGTCTATAGAAAACTCCCAACAGGGTGACCTCTCCTCTCCTGTTTCTAACCTCGGCCCAGACTACCTCAGTAGACGAGTCCTCAAACGTCCTTTCTGCCGCTGTAATACTTTCCTTGATTAACAATGCCACACCCCCCCCTCTTTTACCCTCTTCTCTGTTCTTTCTGAAACATCTAAATCCCGGAACCTGCAACATCCATTCCTGCCCCTGCTCTACCCATGTCTCCGAAATGGCCACAACATCAGGATCCCAGGTACCAACCCATGCTGCAAGCTCACCCACCTTATTCCGGATGCTCCTGGCGTTGAAGTAGACACACTTTAAACCAAGTTCTTGCTTGCCAGTGCCCTCTTGCGTCCCTGTAACCTTATCCCCTACCTCACTACTCTCAACAGCCTGTACACTGGCACTGCAATTTAGGTTCCCATTCCCCTGCTGATTTAGTTTAAACCCCCCCGAAGAGCACTAACAAATCTCCCCCCCAGGATATTGGTACCCCTCTGGTTCAGGTGAAGACCATCCTGTTTGTAGAGGTCCCACCTACCCCAGAAAGAGCCCCAATTATCCAGGAAACCAAAACCCTCCCTCCTACACCATCCCTGCAGCCACGTGTTCAACTCCTCTCTCTCCCTATTCCTCTCTTCGCTAGCACGTGGCACAGGCAACAACCCAGAGATAACAACTCTGGTTGTTCTCGCTCTAAGCTTCCACCCTAGCTCCCTGAATTTCTGCCTTAAATCCCCATCTCTCTTCCTACCTATGTCGTTGGTGCCTATGTGGACCACGACTTGGGGGTGCTCCCCCTCCCCCTTAAGGATCCCAAAAACACGATCGGAGACATCGCGTACCCTGGCACCTGGGAGGCAACACACCAACCGTGAGTCTCTCTCGTTCCCACAGAACCTCCTATCTGTTCCCCTAACTATGGAGTCCCCAATGACTAATGCTCTGCTCCTCTTCCCTTTTCCCTTCTGAGCAACAGGGACAGACTCTGTGCCAGAGACCTGCACCCCATTGCTTACCCCTGGTAAGTCGTCCCCCCCAACAGTATCCAAAACGGTATACCTGTTGTTGAGGGAAACGGCCACAGGGGATCCCTGCACTGCCTGCTGGTTCCCTTTCCTTCCCCTGACGGTAACCCATCTACCTACTTCTTTTACCTGAGGTGTGACTGCCTCCCTATCACTCCTGTCAATAATCCCCTCCGCCTCCCGAATGATCCGAAGTTCATCCAGCTCCAGCTCCAGTTCCCTAACGCGGTCTGCGAGGAGCTGGAGTTGGGTGCACTTCCCGCAGATGCAGTCAGCAGGGACACTCTTGGCGACCCCTACCTCCCACATTCTGCAGGAGGAACATACAACTGCCTTTACCTCCATTCCCACTATTCTAGATTCCCAATAAATCTACTGAAAAACCAAACGAAAAAAAAAGTCAAAACTTGTTCGCTTAGCAATCCGACGGACTGAAGTTTTAAATAAAAAGCTTACCTTATCAACACCCTAGAGAAAGGATTGGCCCACTAAAGGACAAAGGAGGAATGTTATGCTTGGAGTCAGAGAAAATGGGTGAGATTCTAAACGAGTACTTTGCATCGGTATTCACCGAGGAGAGGGACATGACGGATGTTGAGGTTAGGAACAGATGTTTGATTACTCTAGGTCAAGTCGGCATAAGGAGGGAGGAAGTGTTGGGTATTCTAAAGGGCATTAAGGTGGACAAGTCCCCAGGTCCGGATGGGATCTATCCCAGATTACTGAGGGAAGCGAGAGAGGAAATAGCTGGGGCCTTAACAGATATCTTTGCAGCATCCTTAAACACGGGTGAGGTCCCGGAGGACTGGAGAATTGCTAATGTTGTCCCCTTGTTTAAGAAGGGTCGCAGGGATAATCCAGGTAATTATAGACCGGTGAGCCTGACGTCAGTGGTAGGGAAGCTGCTGGAGAAGATACTGAGGGATAGGATCTATTCCCATTTGGAAGAAAATGGGCTTATCAGTGATAGGCAACATGGTTTTGTGCAGGGAAGGTCATGTCTTACCAACTTAATAGAATTCTTTGAGGAAGTGACAAAGTTGATTGATGAGGGAAGGGCTGTCGATGTCATATACATGGACTTCAGTAAGGCGTTTGATAAGGTTCCCCATGGCAGGCTGATGGAGAAAGTGAAGGCGCATGGGGTCCAAGGTGTACTAGCTAGATGGATAAAGAACTGGCTGGACAACAGGAGACAGAGAGTAGCAGTAGAAGGGAGTTTCTCAAAATGGAGATGTGTGACCAGTGGTGTTCCACAGGGATCCGTGCTGGGACCACTGTTGTTTGTGATATACATTAATGATTTGGAGGACTGATTAGCAAGTTTGCAGACGACACTAAGATTGGTGGAGTAGCAGATAGTGAAGGGGACTGTCAGAGAATACAGCAGAATATAGATAGACTGGAGAGTTGGGCAGAGAAATGGCAGATGGAGTTCAATCAGGCCAAATGCGAGGTGATGCATTTTGGAAGATCCAATTCAAGAGTGAACTATACAGTAAATGGAAAAGTCCTGGGGAAAATTGATGTCCAGAGAGATTTGGGTGTTCAGGTCCACTGTTCCCTGAAGGTGGCAACGCAGGTAAATAGAGTGGTCAAGAAGGCATACGGCATGCTTTCCTTCATCGGACGGGGTATTGAGTACAAGAGTTGGCAGGTCATGTTACAGTTGTATAGGACTTTGGTTCGGCCACATTTGGAATACTGCGTGCAGTTCTGGTCGCCACATTACCAAAAGGATGTGGATGCTTTGGAGAGGGTGCAGAGGAGGTTCACCAGGATGTTGCCTGGTATGGAGGGCGCTAGCTATGAAGAGAGGTTGAGTAGATTAGGATTATTTTCATTAGAAAGACGGAGGTTGAGGGGGGACCTGATTGTGGTGTACAAAATCATGAGAGGTATAGACAGGGTGGATAGCAAGAGGCTTTTTCCCAGAGTGGGGGATTCAATTACTAGAGGACACGAGTTCAAAGTGAAAGGGGAAAAGTTTAGGGGGGATATGCGTGGAAAGTTCTTTACGCAGAGGGTGGTGGGTGCCTGGAATGCGTTGCCAGCGGAGGTGGTAGATGCGGGCATGATGGCGTCTTTTAAGATGTATCTGGACAGATACATGAATGGGCAGGAAGAAAAGAGATACAGACCCTTAGAAAATAGGCGACATGTTTAGATAGAGGATCTGGATCGGCGCAGGCTTGGAGGGCCGAAAGGCCTGTTCCTGTGCTGTAATTTTCTTTGTTCTTTGTTCTTACCCAATGCCTTCAGCTGTTTCTTGATATCACGTGGAGTGAATTGAACTGGCTGAAGACTGGCATCTGTGATGATAAGGACCTCAGGAGGAGGCCAAGATGGATTATCCACTTGGTGCTTCTGGCTGAAAATGGTTGCAAATACTTCAGCTTTATCTCTTGCACTGATGTGCTGTGCTCCCCCAACATTGAGGATAGGGTTGTTCGTTGAGCCTTCTTCTCCTGTTAGTTGTTTAGTTGTCCGCCACGATTCCTGACTGGATGTTGGAGGACAGCAGAGCTTTGATTAGATTTGTTGGTTATGGGATCGCTTAGTTCTGTCTACAGCATGCTGCTTCTGCTGTTTCGCATGCACGCACTCATGTGTTGTAGCTTCGCCAGATTGGCACTTCATTTTTAGGTATGTCTGGTGCTGCTCTTGGCATGCTGTCCGACACAACTCACTGAAACAGGGTTGATCCCCTGACTTGATGGTAATAATGAGTGAGACTAGTATGGATGGCTGTTATATATTATTTACTGTAAGAATGGCTGCTGACCCCATTGAGTTACCAAATGGATAAACCTGAACCTTTCACTGCACACTCAAGCTTTAGTGCAGCAGACCACCGATATCCTGAATCCAAAGGGTTTAGACACATCAGGGGAATGCTGCACTACAAGAGGGCCAAGGTGTACAAAATTCTAGTTGCTATTACGTCTTACACACCTGAACCCTGCAAAGCGGTCTTGCCCTGGAGCAGGCAAAAAGTAGCAGCACCCAAAGGCCAAAGATGACCCAACGAGGAAAAGACTTGTCTGCAAAAGAAATTAATCCACTTAGCAAGAGTAAGGCATGCTTCAACAGAGGACATTTGGTTAAATGTCTGAAATATTCAAAATAGTCATCTGCACATGTACCCAACACCCTTGCAAATAAAACAGTGTCTGTTTTGGCCTTGGCTGTACATCAAGACCAATGAATACAAGAGCATTTGAGCTTCCAATCTCTCAGCTCAGTAACTGAAGGGGCCTGAAGGAGCCAGCAAGCTCTGATTTCTCCAATTCTACTCGTACTTGTTCCTGATCACTGATGCTACACTTCACCAGGTGTCCTTTCATGCAACTTATGAATTGACCACCACACCTCTTGAAGTAGATTGGGTTGGTGCTTGCCACTATAGAAATGCGTGATTATAGGGTGCTGTGACCTACTTATTTGAGATTAACCACTGAGCTCAACCACCTCCACTTCTTGGGCCCTTAGAGGAGCAAAACAACATTTTTTAGAATGCTGGCAGTAAGATTCCGAACATACATAGAAGATACTGTCGTGTGCTATGCTCCTGCATTGCAATAGATGCCAGTTTGTGAGGAAGTGAATGAGTTAGTAAGGAGATAAAGGGCCGATATTTATGAGAAGGCAGGGAGGGTGCAGGTAAGGCCGTAAACGGCTGAAGAATCCGGCAAGTTCAAGGTTTGCAAAATTCCTCCCAAACTTGACGGCAGGGGCCTATTAATATTTTTTAGCTCCCTCTCCCACCCAGCAGTTGGCCACATGGATAGGCTAGCCCTGTGGTCGGGAGGGATCATCAGCGGCAGACTGCAACCAGGGATCCATGGGGATGGTTCCCAGCAATTGTAAAGTTGGAGAGGTCCGGCAATCGAAAAGACTGGCTGTGGGGACGGGTGGAGAAGGAGGGCTAGCAATTGGGGCTGGGGGCAGCCAAAGAATTCCTTGACGGACCGTGCAGCACTCCTGATCTTTCTGGCCCAAGACATATACTGAAAGAAGTACTTAGCTTGTGGAGCAAGTGGCTCCCACCTCCCTTTCATTGCTAGGTTTCCTGTTCCCTGGGAAACCCTTTCAACAACAGTAAATTTCAAATCGGGCTGGCAGCTGTACTGTGGGAGCAACTCCATGGCCAGAAACTCTGATATCAGCCACCATAAAAAATGCAGCAGGCACTTTTAGGTGTACTGGGGTTCCCCATACTTATCTCTGCAACTCCCTCACCCAAACTTCTACCGACTGACTTGGTGGGGGAGGGTGTTATTATCAAAAGCAAAGTTTCTAAAGAAAAGGAAACAATTAAAGGCACATATGTTGGAATAAGGAATATGAGAGAAATTTTGCATCTCCCAACTGTCCAACCAAGAACCACCATATGTGAGTGTGAATGTGAATATGTATTTTGTGTTTTTTTTTAATTCATTCATGGGATGTGGGTGTCGCTGGCCAGACCAACATTTATTGCCCATCCCTAATTGCCCTTGAGAAGGTGGTGGTGAGCTGCCTTCTTGAACTGCTGCAGTCCATGTGGGGTAGGTACACCCACAGTGCTGTTAGGAAGGGAGTTCCAGGATTTTGACCCAGTGACAGTGATGGAACGGCGATATAGTTACAAGTCAGGATGGTGTGTGACTTGGAAGGGAACTTGCAGGTGGTGGTGTTCCCATGCATTTGCTGCCCTTGTCCTTCTAGTTGGTAGAGGTCATGGGTTTGGAAGGTGCTGTCTAAGGAGTCTTGGTGCGTTGCTGCAGTGCATCTTGTAAATGGTACACACTGTTGTCACTGTCCGTAGGTGGTGGAGGGAGTGAATGTTTAAGGTGGTGGATGGGGTGCCAATCAAGCGGGCTGCTTTGTCCTGGATGGTGTCGAGCAGTCGTGTTGGAGTGTTGTTGGAGCTGCACCCATTAAAGCAAGTGGAGAGTATTCCATCACACTCCTGACTTGTGCCTTGTAGATGGTGGACAGGCTTTGGGGAGTCAGGAGGTAAGTTACTTGCCACGGGATTCCTAGCCTCTGACCTGCTCTTGTAGCCACAGTATTTATATTGCTACTCCAGTTCAGTTTCTGGTCAATGGTAGCCCCGTGGATGTTGATAGTGGGGGATTCAGCGATGGTAATGTCATTGAATGTCAAAGGGAGATGGTTAGATTCTCTCTTGTTGGAGATGGTCATTGCCTGGCAATTGTGTGGCATGATTGTTACTGCCACTTATCAGCCCAAGCCTGGATATTGTCCAAGTCTTGCTGCATTTCTACAAGGACTGCTTCAGTATCTGAGAAGTTGCGAGTGGTGCTGAACATTGTGCAATCATCAACCAACATTCCCACTTTTGACCTTATGATCGAAGGAAGGTCATTGATGAAGCAGCTGAAGATGGTTGGGCCTCGGTCACTACCCTGAGGAACTCCTGCAGTGATGTGCTGGAGCTCAGATGATTGACCTCCAACACTACCTTCTTCCTTTGCGCTAGGTATGACTCCAATCAGTTTCCCCCCTGATTCTCATTGACTTCAGTTTTGCTATGGCTCCTTGATGCCATACTCGGTCAAATGCTGCCTTGACGGCAAGGGCAGTCACTCTCACCTCACCTCTCGAGTTCAGCTCTTTTGTCCATGTTTGAACCAAGGCTGTAATGAGGTCAGGCGCTGAGTGGCCCTGGCGGGACACAAACTGAGCGTCACTGAGCAGGTTATTGCTAAGCAAGTGCTGCTTGATAGCACTGCTGATGACACCTTCCATCACTTTACTAATGATTGAGAGTAGGCTGATGGGTTGGATTTGTCCTGCTATTTGTGTACAGGACATACTTGGGCAATTTTCCACATTGCTGGGTAGATGCCAGTGTTGTACCTGTACTGGAACAGCTTGGCTAGGGGCGCGTCAAGTTCTGGAGCACAGGTCTTCAGTACTATTGCCGGAATATTGTCAGGGCCTTTGCAGTATCCAGTGCCTTCAGTCGTTTCTTGATATCACGCGGAGTGAATCGAATTGGCTGAAGTCTGGCATCTATGATGCTGGGGACTTCAGGAGGAGGCCGAGATGGATCATCAACTCGGCACTTCTGGCTGAAGATTGTTGCAAATGCTTCAGCCTTATCTTTTGCACTGATGTGCTGGGCTCCCCCATCATTGAGGATGAGGATATTTGTGGAGCCACCTCCTCCAGTTAGTTGTTTAATTGTCCACCACCATTCATGGCTGGATGTGGCAGGACTGCAGAGCTTAGATCTGATCCGTTGGTTATGGGATCGTTTCACTCTGTCTATCGCATGCTGCTTATGCAGTTTGGCACGCAAGTAGACCTTTTGTTGTAGCTTCACCAGGTTGACTCCTCATTTTGATTTATGCCTGGTGCTGCTCCTGGCATACCCTCCTGCACTCTTTATTGAACCAGGGTTGGTCTCCTGGCTTGATGGTAATGGTAGAGTGGGGGATATGCCGGGCCATGAGGTTACAGATTGTGGTTGAGTACAATTCTGCTGCTGCTGCTGATGGCCCACAGCACCTCATGGATGCCCAGTTTTGCATTTCTAGATCTGTTTGAAATCTATCCCATTTAACACAGTGGTCGTGCCACACAACACGATGTGAAAGCAGGACCTCGTATCCACAAGGACTGTGCGGTGGTCACTCCTACTAATACTGTCATGGACAGATGTATCTGCAGCAGGCAGATTGGTGAGGACGAGGTCAAGTATGTTTTTCCCTCACCACCTGCCGCACACCCAGCCTACCAGCTATGTCCTTTAGGACTCGGACAGCTCGGTCAGTAGCGGTGCTACTGAGCCACTCTTGGTGATGGACATTTAAGTCCCCCACCCAGAGTACATTCTGTGCCCTTGCCACCCTCAGTGTTTCCTCCAAGTGCTGTTCAACGTGGAGGACTACTGACTCATCAGCTGAGGGAGGGCAGTAGGTGGTAATGAGCAGGAGGTTTCCTTGTCCATGTTTGACCTGATGCCATGAGACTACATGGGGTCCAGAGTCAATCTTGAGGATTCCCAGGGCAACTGCCTCCCAACTGTACACCATTGTGCCACCACCTCTGCTGGGGCTGTCCTGTCGGTGGGACAGGACATTCTCAGGGATGGTGATGGCAGTGTCTGGGACATTGCCTGTCAGGTATGATTCCTTGAGCATGACTATGTCAGGCTGTTGCTTGACTAGTCTGTGGGACAGCTCTCCCAATTTTTGCACAAGCCCCCAGATGTTAGTTAGGAGGACTTTGCAGGGTCATTTGTCATTTTCGGTGCCAAGGTCGATGCCTAGTGATCTGTCTGGTTTCATAATTTTTTTTTATTGACTTCATAGTGGTTAGATACAACTGAATGGCTTGGTAGGCCATTTCAGAGGCCATGTAAGAGTCAACCGCATTGCTGTGGGTCTGGAGTTACATGTCGGGCAGACCAGGTAACGACAGCATATTTCCTTCTGTAAAGGACATGAGTGAACCAGATGATTTTTTCCAACAATTGACAACGGTTTCATGGCAATCTTGAGGATTCCCAGGGCAACTCCCTCCCAACTGTATACCATTGTGCCACCACCTCTGCTGGGGCTGTCCTGTCGGTGGGACAGGACATTCCCAGGGATGGTGATGGCAGTGTCTGGGACATTGCCTGTCAGGTATGATTCCTTGAGTATGACTATGTCAGGCTGTTGCTTGACTAGTCTGTGGGACAGCTCTCCCAATTTTTGCACAAGACTAGCTTTTTTTAATTCCAGACTTGTTAAGTGAATTTAAATTCCACCTTCTGCTGTGGTGGGATTTGAACCCATGTCCCCAAAGCAATACCCTGGGTTTATAGTCCAGTGACAATACCACTACACCACCACCTCCTCCATGCATGAGCACCATGCGTGGCCTTTATTGCTTGCCAAGTTTAATGAGCCACAGGGAAAATGCATTGTCATTACAGCAAATACAGAGTGATTGACTGAAAATCAGTGTGTCTATACATTTGGAAAGTATGCAAATAGTTGCCCATTGTGAATTCTCCCTCTGTGATCCTGCACCAAGTTTACAGTGTTAGTGTTGTTACGAAGCATTTAAAACAACATTGTAAAAGTAAGTAACACTTGAGAACATTGACCTGACACCAGCAAATTACATCCTCACCTGGTTCCAGGTTCAGTGTTAAGGTGAGATACCTTCTTACAGGTGCTTTAGCTCTTAACTGCAGAGTGGTCTTCAGCTCTAAAAAAGCTGATGCTGCTTTCAAGGACCTTGCACAGCACCTCCTCTAAAGCAAAGACAAATGGAGCAGAGCTTCTTTGACGCCTTGTTCAAGTCATTTCCCTGCTTCTGCAGCATGATAGTTTTAAAGCTGGGAAGCAGATCTTTTATTCACGATTGCCCACTCCCTAACCCTGACTTGTGCACTGCCAGAGTATGCACTGTGCATCAGGATTATTGCAATTATGTGTTAATGAGCTCACTTGGTCCACACTGTATTATTGACCTCTGTATTTGGCCAATATGCAAAGAGTCATGTGTTCCTAGACAGCTGTTATGAAGTTTTTTTCTGGTCCATCTCTTACCCATCGTATTTTCAGAAACAATGGTTCACAATGTCAGGTATAATCATGATGCCACAACAAAAAGATAAATCCACATCAGGGCAGCAACATGTGCAAGCCTCAAAATTAATCAATTTCTGGTGTTTGAGTCAAAGTTCTGACAAAGGGTATACAACTAAAATGCTAACCTATCTTTTCCTTTTATAGATATGATTTGATCTACTTCACATTTCCACCCTTTTCTGTTTTTATTTTGGATATTCAGCATTTACAATATTTTCTCTCTGAGTCTTTCCTAATTTACATCCTTGTCTTCACACTTTGTGTAAAATACATGATGCGAAGAAACAATATTCTTGAAGGTATTCTGATGTTTATATAGAAAATAGTAGATAACTGGTACAGACTGTACCTACAAGGCAGTAAACTAATCAAGAAGTTCAGAAGATATCAAACTATGACAAAAAACATACAACAGTTTATAATATATCTGAATTCCACAAATCCACAGTGCCTGGTATTTTCTAATAATTTAGATTGTGTTAGTTTAATGAAGCAATTTTATTTCACTTTGGATCTGGTATGACCTCTGCTTGCTTTATGAAGCTTACGCTAAAAGCGAATGATTGGGAGATCATTATTCAATGTATTTGTGTTTTTGATTACCAGGAAATCCTACAGCCAATATATATTGTAAGGGATTTATTTTGCCAATTTGAATCAGATTTACAAGAAGCTATGTGTTAAAATACTCCACTCGTGGGATCTGGTTTGACCTATGTTTGAATTCAGCAGATAAAAGGGATATAAATAGTCTTTCCTGACTAAAATGAAATTGGACAGTTTTAACCCAGTTCCCAAAAGACTCAAATACATAGAACAAAACTGTTCTCCAACTGCCACTAAGTGGATCAAATTCAAAGAGGCCATAGCAATCAAGAGTGCTCAAAATGTAAATGTTACACTGGGGAGGTGTGTGCATGACTGAAATTGTTACATACTGTCGAAACAATGCAGCAAAAATTCTTTATTATGCATCTGGCATATTTCATGTCCGATCTTGGGCAAATCTCTCAAGTCATACTATTTTTCTCAACACATGCCTTTTGTCTTGATGAGTAATTGTGCATTTCCCCAAAAAATTAATTTTGTTCCATCGATGACATCCAACTACCCCTCCTCCCACCTCTTCCTGGATAAAAGTCAGATCTGTGTTTTCTGTTCTTTTATTTTTCTAATATTTGTTCAGGGATGTGGGCATCACTGACTAGGTCAGCATTTATTGCCCATCCATAACTGCCTTTGAGAGGTGGTGGTGAGCTGCCTTCTTGAACCGATGCAGTCCTTGGGGTGTAGGTACACCCACAGTGTTGTTAGGGAGGGAGTTCCAGTATATTAACCCAGCGACAGTGAAGGAACAGCGATATAGTTCCAAGTCAGGATGGTGTGTGGCTTGGAGGGGAACTTGCAGGTGGTGGTGTTCCCATGCATCTCATGTCCTTGTCCTTCTAGATGGTAAGAGTCGCAGATTTGGAAGGTGCTCTTGAAGGATCCTTGGTGAGTTGCTGCAGTGCATCTTGTAGATGGTACACACTGTTTAGTTTAGTTTAGTTTAGTTTAGAGATACAGCCCACCGAGTCTGTGCCGACCATCAACTACCCATTTATACTAATCCTAAACTAATCCCATATTCCTACCATATCCCCACCTGTCTCTATGTTTCCCTACCACCTACCTATACTAGGGGCAATTTATAATGGCCAATTAACCTATCAACCTGCAAGTCTTTGGCATGTGGGAGGAATGCGGAGTACCCAGAGGAAACCCACGCAGACACAGGGAGAACTTGCAAACTCCACACAGGCAGTACCCAGAATTGAACCCGGGTCGCTGGAGCTGTGAGGCTGCGGTGCTAGCCACTGCTGCTACTGTGCGCCGGTGGTGGAGGGAGTGAATGTTGAAGGTTGTGGATGGGGTGCCAATCAAGCGGACTGCTTTGTCCTGAATGGTGTCGAGTTTCTTGAATGTTGTTGGAGCTGCACCCATCCAGGCAAGTGGAGAGTATTGGATCACACTCCTGCCTTGTTGATGGTGGACAGGCATTCGGAGACAGGAGGTGAGTTACTCGCTCCAGAATTCTCAGACTCTGACCTTCTCTTATAGCCACAGCATTTAGGTGGCTGGTCCAATTCAGTTTCTGGTCAATGGTAACCCCCAGGATATTGATAGTAGGGGATTCAGCAAAAGTAATGCAATTGAATGTCAAGGGGAAATGGTTAGATTCTCTCTTGTTTGAAATGGTCATTACCTGGCATTTGTGTGGTGCAAATGTTACTGATCACTTATCATCCCAAGCCTGGATCTTGCCCAGGTCTTACTGCATCTGGACATGGGCTGCTTCAGCATCTGAGGAGTTGTGAATGATACTGAACATTGTGCAATCAACAGCAAACATCCCCACTTCTGACCTCATGATGGAGGGAAGGTCATTGATGAAGCAGCTGAAGATGGTTGGGTCCAGGACACGACCCTGAGGAACTCTTGCAGTGATGTCCTGGGACTGAGACAATTGACCTCCAACAACTACAACTATCTTACTTTGTGCTATGTATGACTACAACCAGCAAAGAGTTTTCCTCCTGATTCCCATTGACTCCAGTTTTGCAAAGGCTGCTTAATACTCGGTCAAATATTGCCTTCATGTCAAGGGCAATCACTCTCACCTCACATCTGGAGTTCAGCTCTTTTGTCCATGTTTGGACCAAGGCCATAATGAGGTCAGGAGCTGAGTGGCCCTGGCAGAACTCAAACTAAGCGTCAGTGAGCAGGTTATTGCTGAGCAAGTGCTGCTTGATAGCATTGTCGACGATCCCTTCCATCACTCTGCCGATGATCGAGAGTAGACTGATAGGGCACTAATTTGACTGATAGGGCTGGATTTGTCCTGCCTTTCGTGCACAGGACAGACCTGGGCAATTTTCCACATAGCCGAGTAGATACCAGTGTTCTGGCTGTACAGCAACAGCTTGCCCAGGGTCCCAGCTGGCTCTGGAGCACAAGTCTTCAGTACTATTGTCAGAATGTTATCAGGGCCCTTTCCAGTATCCAGTGCCTTTAGCCGTTTCTTGATATCACATGGAGTGAATCAGATTGGCTGAAGATTGGCACCTGTGATGCTGATGATTGCACAAGGTTCAGCACCATTCGCGACTCCTCAGATACTGAAGCAGCCCATGTCCATATTGTGCAAGACCTGGACAACATCCAGACTTGGGGTGATAAGTGGCAAGTAACACTCGTATACAAGTGCCATGCAATGGCCATTTCAAACAAGAGAGAAGCTAACCATTTCCCCTTGCTGTTCAATGGCATTACCATCGCTGAATCCCCCACTATCAACGTCCTAGGGGTTATCATTAACCAGAAGCTGAACTGGCATAAGGGTCAAGAACCAGAGGGCATAGATTTAAAATGATTCGCAAAAGAACCAAAATCGACATGAGGGAAAAGCTTTTTTACACAGCAAGTGGTTACGATCTGTAATGCACTGCCTGTAAGGTGGTGAAGGCAGATTCAATTGTCGCCTTTAAAAGGAAATTGGATAAGCGCCTGAAGGGAAAAGATTTGGCAGGCCTACGAGGAGAGGGTGGGGGAGCGAGTCTAGCTAAATTGCTCTTGCAGGGTGATGTCAGGGGCTCGATGGGTCGAATGACCTCCATCTGTGCTATAACCATTCAATTATTTTATAAATATGGGTGGGTCAGCACCACCCACATCCCATGAATGAATAAAAAGAAGTAAATTCATGAGGTATGCAGACCTTTCATGATTCAGGTACTTCAGAACCAAATTATGCTGCCCTGTATATAGAGAAGGTATATATTATGGAAGTGGTTCGCAAATTCTGCTACCTTGGGTCCATGGTGATGGACAATCTGTCCCTTGATACAGAGCTCAATACACACATAGGGAAAGCAGCTACCATTTTGGCCGACTTGCAAAACATGCATAGGATAACACCAAACTGACCTTTAGAACCAAGCTGATGGTTTATAAGGCCTGTGTTCTCAATCACCTTGCTGATGGCTGTGATACATGGGCGACTTACAACGACCAGGAAAAGAAGCTCAATAATTTCCATCTTCACTGTCTGCGGTCCATTATGGTATATCCTGGCAAGACAAAAATCACAAATGCGGCAGTCCTCTCAAAGGCAGAACTCCCAAGTGTGTTGGCACTAAGCAAACAGAGGCGGCTTCAGTGGATCAGACATGTCTGCAGGATGGAAGATGGTCGCGTACCCAAGGACCTTCTGTATGGTGAGGCAGCTGGGGCCAGACGACCAGTGGGGTGCCCCAAAGCTCCGCTTCAAGGATGCTTGCAAGCGTGACATGAAGGTCCTGTCGACTATCACACCTGAGAGTCACTAACTGGCAAAGGAGTGAAATGGCAACACATCCTGTGGACTGGTGTGCACTACCACGATGTGACCAGTGGCAGAACCTGCCTCTCAACGATTGGCCTTCATAGTCATCAGCAAAGGTGCACCAAGAGAAGACCCCCATCTAAATGGATCGTTTGTTGTGTGTTCATAATCTTATGTAGATGGAAGGATGCCTACTGTTTGTAAAGAGCACTGAGTAGGCCTGGCCTTCCACAATGCCAGGCACTGGTAGTTCTACATTTAGCAAAAATCACATTATTAGCCCTGTATCATAGAATGTTACAGTACAGAAGGTGGCCATTCAGCCCATCATTCCTGTGTTGACTTTTTTAAAGAACTATCCAGTTACCCCACTTCCTTGCTCTTTCCCCTGGGCCCTGCAAGTTTTACCCCTGCAAGTAGTTATTCCCTTTGGAGAGTTGATACTGGATTTGCTTCTTCCACCCTTTCAGCAGAGTGTTCCAGATATTGTGTGAGCATTTTTCTAAGTCGTAGCAATTGTATTCGCCATGATTTATCACAGTGACCTCACAGTCTTCGATCAATGTAATGTCAAAAGCACTACAGTTTTCATTATATTCGGACCTCAGTGTATATTATGAAATAACATTTCCTACATTGCAACAGTGACTACATTTCAAAAAGGTATTTTACTGGCTGTAAAGTGCTTTGGGATGGCCTGAAGTTGTGAAAGACTCTATATAAATGTGAATTCTTTATTTCTTTGCTGTAGAAACTAATTATTACCATGGTCAAATAAAATATTCCCTTTTTGCCACATGAAAATATATTTACCCAGACTATCTACAGAGTGCAGCCTTTGTAGCACAAAAGATTTTTTTGTGATATATTGGAAAGAAAAATCAGGCAAGGTGTGTAACAGGTAGTCAATCGGATATCACCTGTTCTACACTACCACCAAAAGTTAAAATTACCTCTTTAGTGATTCTAACAGAGGCGAGAGAGGTTGTAACTGACAGAGAGAGGTTGGAAGCTAGAGATAGTAATTTGTATTACTAAAGCCCAGATTAAATTACAGCCTTATTCCATCCCAACCATTCATGATTCTATATTTTGTACATTTGAAGGTGACATGTAAAGCGCTCATTTCTAAATGTGAAAACCTTTGAATTTTATCACAGTTTACCACACATCACTATATTGATATATTTTGGCAGAAATTCAACAAACGCTGGCTTAGTAGTCTGGGCAGACTCTTGTATTACATGTAATCTTAGCTGGATAAATGCGTAATATAGACAAAATGCAATTTACGTATCAGCAAAGTTTATTATGAACAATAGGACTAAATAAATCTGGCATGGGATAACTGATCATTTTAGTTTCCAAAAAATTTGTACCATAAACCCAAATTGCAGACTGGGTGCAATTAACCTCAATTTCTGTGCTAGACTTTGGTTGGGATGCAGACTGAATGACTAATTGAATTTAAATGACCAGGTTTTATGACTAAAATAGAACTGATGACAGCTCCACTCTGATGGAGACCAGGAAATTACTAACACACTAGTCAACACTAGTGTTTTCTTTCATTTGTAAATGTGAAAACCACAGCATGGGTCTATCTACATTTAGTAAGATCAGGGAGAAGTTGCCTTGTCCTACAAGATGATCGATCTTATGTGGGTTGCATGTATTAACATTCCAGCAAACTGGGTACGGCATGGCCTTATCAGTATCTGATCAGATGTGAACACCATGTTTCAAAAAATCAGTACTTAATCTGTTTGCTTAAATAATGTAGTAAAGAATCGTTTGCTTTCAAATAATAAAAACATTTTTTCTGTCCAAACATGTCACTTGATACAGCACAATTTAAGGAAGGAAGACTGAATCTCTTTTGTTGAAATGACCTTTCAGAAAGAAAATATATGTAAAAGAATTTGGGTAGCTGGGTAAAAAAAAAGATCCTCCGGATCTCACCCACCCTCCTCTTTAAAAATTGCTGTCTATCCTCCCCCCGACCCTACTTCCCCCCACCCCCACAAAAGAAAGTAGTGAGATGGGATCTGGCACTTTCAGGATTGTGTACAGTATCAAGCAGTAGTGCAACCTCTTGTTGATTTGCCTTAGGGCTGATCCCGGTGGCACCTTGCCCACTTAACAAGCCTAATGATGGAGTAGAGTTCAGATAGTATTTATATTTTGCACATGGCAGAGTTTTTACAGTAACAATGCCCTGCTGCTCTCTCAAATAACAGTTTTAAATTAGTGCTGCTTCATTATTTTTGACAACCTTCCATTTCAAAGAGGAAAACATACCATCAGAAACCCTTTACAGAAAAACAAATTATGGTTAACTTAGAAATCTTTTTTTCTCCTTGGTTCTTTAAACTTTCTAAAAAACGGACATGAATTTAAGGATAAAACAAGTATCTAAAAAGAAATGCAAGTGCAATAATAGCTTTAAAAACATAGACACAGCATTACACCAAATAGTCATGCTTGCAAAAACAAAAATAGGATGAATTATATATGCATTGGCTTGAATAAGTACCCATTCAGATTTCTGGAACTTCAATTCATAATCAACCTACTCACTGCTGTGCTTCCTGACCATCAAAGTTGATTATATCATTCTCTGGAGTGGGCTTAGCCTCATGCTGGTAAAAGGCTTGATTCGGTCACTTTCTGTTAAGCTTCTTTTGGATAAACTGTCAGAACTTATGATATCAGGGGTACTGACTGTGAGAAATATCTGAGCCCTGGCAGTGTGAGGGAGCTGATTTAATATTAGACATTATAGCTGTTAACCCCAGGATGCTTTGCTCATTTTCCCATTTTAACTGCATACTTTAAATCATAAAGCTCAACTGAGTTATTCCTCCAAATAGTTTCCCAGATCAGGTCATTCCACTCATAGCTTAAAATCTTAAATAAAAATCAGTGGAAATGGAGAAAATAGGCATCATGAAGTGTTGCTCCAGTCACATCATTAATGGATAGTGCAGCCTATAGCCCATCCATCCTTTCTCAGATATGATGGGAGAATGTCAAGAAAGTGGAGGTTTGCACAAGAGAGATAAAATTGCCCTTCCAACTATAAAAAGTATGCCTTTTTTCCCTCCATAATTAATGACTGATAACTAAATTGCATCCTCAGAATTCACACATTTCAAGGCTCCATGCCCCTGTCCTTTTATCAGTAGCCATTAAATATGAAAAATAATCAGATGTTCTCCATTTTATTATTTTTATGAGACGTTTTGCCCCAAAAATGTTCCAGAGCCACCTCCAAGAAGTAATTATAAAGTTAGATTTTGGCAACAAGCAATGAGAGATACCAAGATTTCTCCCTTTCTATCCTTTGGGATCATGTGACACTTCAGAGAGATCTACCTATGTTGTTTTAACTCTAACTGTTAAAAGAGTAAAGTCTAACCTTTGTATTAGTTTGAAAATCTTGATAAAGTTTATGTTGAATACAGCAAACCTTTACCTGTAATCTCTGTAACATCAGCTAGTTTAACAGTTGTGTTTCTCATGATGATGGTGCATCCACAAAAGAGTTGGAAACCAGATCTGTGAGTACATAATTTCTGCTAATGTTAGCTAGTTGATTCTGTTAGTAATGTGGGGAAGAAATATTATGTCTATAAGATACCAACAAATATAAGTCCAAAAAGGTTATACTATGTCAATGAAACAGTGGTGCGACCAATATTATTCTCTCTTTATACTACAGGGTTGACGTGAATATTTATGTCCTTTACATTACAAAAAGCAGCTATGTGACAGAAAGGGTGCAAATTTCTTGCTGTTGGACATACCAGAGTTTTGCTCGATGCCTAGGATATAAAGTGCCACGAGCAGCAATGCTAAATAGTTTCTGTTGTCGCTGTTTGTTGTTATTTCACCATTTTGATCCACACAGGCCTGTGAAGTATTAAGTCACTGGGGGGAAAAAGCAGAAACATGACTAAAGTTTATAAAATCCTGAGTAAAATTAATAGACTATGTTTTGAGAATTTCTTACACTGAATGAGATGCGACCTGAGAAGCCAGATTATAAACTGCAGAAATTGCAAGCTAAATCCCACTTAAGGAGTACATAAACTTCTAATTTGACTGGATTATGGGGGATAATCTTAACCCCAAAAGAGTTGAGGTTGGGTAACATGTTAAAATTTTTTAAATCGCAAACCCAACCCCAACCCACCTCCAAACCTCCCACTTCTGAGTTTAACAGAGGTGGGACAGGGGAAAAACAGCTAACCCGTTCCCAGGGGGCATGTTAGCCATTTAAATATTATGAGGCTGGAGCTTCATTAAACCTGCTTTATAGGTTTAACCCTGGCCACATAGGTTTTCCAGGTCTTGGGAAATCAGGCAATACAAGGGAGGCGAGGACAGCTTCAGGGAAAAGGGAAGTGCCTTTACAGCATTTCTTGTGAGCCAGGCGGGGTATCTTTACCCTTGACACCACCCCACCCCCGCACCTCCACCGCTAACCAAGCTTACTGCTTTTCCTGGGTTCGGACATCCATCCCATTCCAAGTCACACTTGATCAGGAACTGGACCAATCCCCCCACATCCCAATTGGACCCCCAGCCACACCTCCACTGGCAATTGCAAGTTCCTTACAATGGCCTGCTCTGGAGTGAATCCCACTCTGGCCACTAATTGACCAATCCTGCAAAAGGTGACTGCTCCCAACACAGTACAGATTCAGGATTCACTTTCGACCCCAACGTCAGGGTCCCAACCCCAAATGAACTGGAAGCCAAGCCTATCAATAAGACTAACTTACGGGCAGGGATCCTGTTGCACACTGAGAAGTTAAAACTTCACAGAATGTGGTGAAACCCAGACTTTCAGGTTTCACAGAATCACAGAGAATCACAGAATTGTTACAGTGCAGAAGAAAGCCATTCAGCCCATTGTGTCTGCACCAACGAGCAATTCACTTCGTGTCATTCCCCACCTGCTCCCCGTAACCCTACACATTCTTCCTTTTCATATAACAGTCTAATTCAGTCAGGGTTGGCCAGACCAAAATTCTGCCCCTCCTTTAACGAATCCACTTCTCTCTATATCGTGTCCTTGCAAAAGGCTAGACTGAGATAAAATTACAATTTGTGGACTCCATGTGAGCTAAATAGAAATAATTGTCTTTTCTCATTCCTGTTGTCCTTTATTCTTACCATGGAAAACTCAGAAGATCAGCAGTAGTAAGTGCATGCAGAAAAACTGAATGGAATATGCAGTGACCAAATGATCAAGATGAGAGTTTGCTACAGTGACAGCTGAGATATGTTGTAAGATTACTATGTGAAATTAATTTTTACAGTCTTAATCCAGTTCGTGGTAGGCACAGCACAAATCTGTCCTTAATTCTGTTTGGCACCAAATTGGCAGTCTAACACTGGAGAGTCATAGTATGGCCAGTCATAGAGTCATTGTGGCACAGAAGGAGGCCATTCATCCCATCGAGTCCATGCCTGAAAGAATTACTTCTTTTGCCTCCATTTAGTTTGTGGAGTCTTAGAATCGAACACCCAACACAATCTTGACCTGACGTCTCAACTCTCTGCCTTCTTGGATGCTGCACTTTGTTACTGACTAGCCCTCCTCCATTGGTGTGAGAAGTAGAAATGTTTCACACCAGTGCTGTAGTGGGTGGTCTTGTACGGGTGAAGATGATGCATATTGTTTTGCCAAAGAGCACATGGCATTGACATCAGGGGCAGGATTTTCCATTTGGGGTTGGGACCCTGACGATGGGATCGGAAGTGGGTCCCGATCCCACACCGTGTTGGGAGCAGTCACCTGACTGTGACCACTGCAGGATTGGTCAATTAGTGGCCAGAGGCTGCACTCACCATCCAATTAAGGATGGCAGGTGGGCTCTCAAAGCTGGAGGGCCAATAGAAGGCCCTCCAGCATTGAAGGAGCTGCAGCCTGCCGTTGCAGGTAAGGGAGAGAGAGGGTGCATCCATCTTGAGGTGCACTTTCAGCACTTTTTGCAAAACTGAAGAAAAGAAAAGGCCACAGCTGCCAGACCACAACACAGCTGTGGCAGCTGCAGGGACTGGGCCTCAAAGTGATCCTGGAGCACTGGCCCAATGGTCTGCTGCCAGGAGGCTGTTTCCAGGCATCTGCCAGGCTCTGGATGCCACTGGGGGTCACGCAGGCTGACTGGAAAATTCTGATCAATGGCTTTAATTGGCGTCTTAATTGAGTTAACAAGCTACCCGCTGGTGGGTACCTGTGGTTAACTAAAACAGTTAAAGATAGTATCAAACTTAAAGAAAAAGCCTATAATTGTGCAAAGATGGGTGGCAGGTCAGAAGATTGGACAGAATATAAAAAACAGCAAAGAATGACTAAAATATTGATAAGGAAGGTAAAAGTAGAGTACGACAGAAAGCTAGCTAGAAATAGAAAGACAGTTAGTAAGAGTTTCTATAGATACTTAAAAAAGAAGAGTTAACAAAGTGAGCGTTGGTCCTATTGTGAGTCAGTCTGGGGAATTAATAACAGATAATGAGATGGCAGATGAATTGAACAGGTATTTTTGCATCAGTCTTCACTATTGAGGATACAAGTAACATCCCAGAATTAGCTGTAAATCAGGAAGTGGAAGGGAGGGAGGAACTCAAGAAAATTACAATCACCAGGGAAGTGGTACTGAACAAATTGTTGGAGCTGCGAGCTGACAAGTCCCCGGGTCCTGGTGCACTTCATCCTAGGGTCTTAACAGAAGTGGCTAGTGAGATAGTTGATGCGTTAGTTTTAATTTTCCAAAATTCCCTAGATTCGGGGAAGGTTCCATTAGATTGGAAAATAGCGAATGTAACTCCTTTATTCAAAAAGGGAGGGAGACAGCGAGCAGGAAACTACAGGCCAGTTAGCCTAACATCTGTCTTAGGGAAAATGTTAGAAGCTATTATTAAATACGATATGATGAGGATTGTCAGAGGATACAGCAGGATATAGATCAGTTGGAGACTTGGGCGGAGAAATGGCAGATGGAGTTTAATTCGGACAAGTGTGAGGTAATGCATTTTGGAAGGTCTAATGCAGGTGGGAAGTATACAGTAAATGGCAGAACCCTTAGGAGTATTGACAAGCAGAGAGATCTGGGCGTACAGGTCCACAGGTCACTGAAAGTGGCAACGCAGGTGGATAAGGTAATCAAGAAGGCATGCAAATAAAAATTGGCAAGTCATGTTGCAGCTGTACAGAACCTTAGTTAGGCCACACTTAGAATATTGCGTGCAATTCTGGTCGCCACACTACCAGAAGGACGGGGAGGTTTTGGAGAGGGTACAGAAGAGGTTTACCAGGATGTTGCCTGGTCTGGAGGGCATTAGCTATGAGGAGAGGTTGGATAGACTCGGATTGTTTTCACTGGAACGACGGAGGTGGAGGGGCGACATGATAGAGGTTTACAAAGTTATAAGCGGCATGGACAGAGAAGCCTTTTCCCAGGGTGGAAGAGTCAATTACTAGGGGGCATAGGTTTAAGGCGAGAGGGGCAAAGTTTAGAGGGGATGTGCGAGGCAAGTTCTTTACACAGAGGGAGGTGAGTGCCTGGAACTTGTTGCCGGGGGAGGTGGTGGAAGCAGGTACCATAGAGACATTTAAGAAGCATCTTGACAAATACATGAATAGGATGGGAATAGAGGGATACGGACCCCGGAAGTGCAGATGGTTTTAGTTTAGACAGGCATCAATATCGGCGCAGGCTTGGAGGGCCGAATGGCCTGTTCCTGTGCTGTACTGTTCTCTGTTCTTTGTTTTTTGTTATAGCAGTGCACTTAGAAAGATTCAAGTTAATCAGGCAAAGTCAACATAGTTTTGTGAAAGGGACATCATGTTTAACCAATTTATTGGAGTTCTATGAGGGAGTTACATGTGCTGCGGATGAAGGGGAACTGCTGGAAATATGGTACTTAGATTTCCAGAAGGCATTTGATAAGGTGTCACATCAAAGGTTATTGCAGAAAATAAAAGCTCATGGTGTAGGGGGTAACATATTGGCATGGATAGAATATTGGCTAGCTAACAGGACACAGAGCATAGGCAGATGTTCTGGTTGGCAAGATGTAACGAGTGGTGTGCCACAGGGATCAATGCTGGGGCCTCAACGTTTTACAATTTATATAAATGACTTAAATGAAGGGACTGAAGGTATGGTTGCTAAATTTGCTGATGACACAACAATAGGTAGGAAAGTAAGTTGTGAAGAGGACAGAAGGAGGCTACAAAGGGATATAGATAGGTTAAGTGAGTGGGCAAAGGTCAGGCAAATGGAGTATAATGTGGGAAACTGTGAAACTGTCCACTTTGACAGGATGAATAAAAAGGAAGCATATTATCTAAATGATGAGAGATTGCAGAGCTCTGAGATGCAGAGGGATCTCGGTATCCTAGTGCATGAATCGCAAAAAGGTTAGTATGCAGGTACAGCACGTAATTAGGAAAGCGAATAGAATGTTATCGTTTATCGCAAGGGGAATTGAATACAAAAGTAGGGAGGTTATGCTTCAGCTATACTGGCCATTGGTGAATACTTTGTGTCTGTCTTCACAAAAGAGGGGGACAATGCAGATATTGTAGTTAAGGAGGAAGAGTGTGAAGTATTGGATGTGATAAGCATAGGGAGAGAGGAAGTATTAATGGGATTAGCATCCTTGAAAGTTGATAAATCACTAGGGCCAGATGAAATGTATCCTAGGCTGTTAAAAGAAGCAAGAGAAGAAATAGCAAAAGGTCTGACCATCATTTTGAAGTCTTCTCTGGATACAGGTGTGGTGCCAGAGGATTGGAGAATTGCTGACGTTGTACCTCTGTTTAAAAAGGGAGCGAAGGATAGACTGAATGATTACAGGCCAGTCAGTCTAACCTCAGTAGTGGGCAAATTATTGGAATCTATTCTGAGAGACAGGATAAACTGTCACTTGGAAAGGCATAGGTTATTCAAGGATAGTCAGCATGGATTTGTTAAGGGAAGATCTTGTTTGACCAACTTGATCGAAGAACAAGGAAGATAGATGAGAGTAGTGCAGTTGATATGGTCTACATGGATTTTAGCAAGGCTTTTGACAAGGTCCCACTTGGCAGACTGATTAAAAAAAATAAAATCCCATGGGATCCAGGGAAATGCAGCAAGGTGGATACAAAATTGGCTCAGTGGCAGGAAACAAAGGGTAATTGTTGATGGCAGTTTTAGGGACCAGAGGGCTGTTTCTGATGCATTCCGCAGGGCTCAGTACTGGGTCCCTTGCTTTTTGTGGCGTATATTAACGATTTGGACTTAAATGTAGGGGGCATGATCAAGAAGTTTGCGGACGATGCAAAGATTGGCCGTGTGGTAGATAGCGAGGAGGATAGCTGCAGGCTGCAGGAAGATATTGATGGTCTGGTCAGATGGGCAGAAAAGTGGCAAATCGAGTTCAACCTGGAGAAGTGTGAGGTGATGCATTTCGGGAGGTCAAACAAGGCAAAGGAATGCACGATTAATGGGAAAATACTGAGAAGTGTAGAGGAAGTAAGGGACCTTGGAGTGAATGTCCACAGATCCCTGAAGGTAGCAGGACAGGTCGATAAGGTGGTTAAGAAGGCATATGGAATCCTTTCCTTTATTAGCCGAGGTATAGAATTCAAGAGCAGGGAGGTTATGCTGGAACTGTATAACTCATTAGTTAGGCCACAACTTGAGTACTGTGTTCAGTTATGGTCACCTCATTACAGAAAGGATGTAATTGCATTAGAGAGGGTACAGAGGAGATTTACGGGGATGTTGCCAGGATTGGCTAAATGCAACCATGAGGAAAGATTGGATAGGCTGAGGTTGTTCTCCTTGGAACAGAGAAGGCTGACGGAATATAATGTATAAAATTTTGAGGGGCCTGGATAGAGTGAAGATGAAGGGTCTATTCACCTTAGCAGAGAGGTCAGTGAGGAGGGGACATAGATTTAAACTGATTGGTAGAAAAATTAGAGGGGAGATGAGGAAAAACGTTTTTACCCAAAGGGTGGTGATGGTCTGGAACTCACTGCCTGAAAGGGTAGTTGAGTCAGAGACCCTCAACTCATTCTAGAGGAGTCTGGATATGCACCTCAAGTGCCGTAAGCTGCAGGGCTACAGACCACGTGCTGGAAGGTGGAATAAGAATAGGTGGTTTGTTTTTCAGTCGGCACAGTCACGATGGGCCAAGTAGCTTCTTTCTGTGCCTTAAACTTTCTATGATTCTATGGTGAGATCACATCTGGAGTACTATCTACAATATTGGTCTCCTTTTTTAAGGAAGGATGTAAATGCGTTGGAGGCGATTCAGAAAAGGTTTACTAGACTATTACCTGGAATGGGCGGGCTGTCTTACGAGGAAAGATTGGACAGGATAAGCTTGTATCCACTAGAATTTAGAAGAGTAAGAGGCGACTTGATTGCAACATATCAGGTCCTGAGGGATCTTGACAGGATGGATGTAGAAAGGATGTTTCCTCTTGTGGGAGAATCTAGAACTAGGAGGTCACTGTTTAAAAATAAGGGGTTGACCATTTAAGACAGAGATGAGGAGAAATATTTTCTCTCAGAGGGTCGTGAGTCTTTGAAATTCTCTTCGTCAAAAGGTGGTGGAAGCAGAGTCTTTGACTCTTGATAAGCAAGGGGGTGAAAAGTTATTGGGGGTAGGTGGAAATGTGGAGTAATCAGTTCAGCCATGAACTTATTGAATGGCAGAGTAGGCTCGAGGGGCTGAGTGGACTTCTCCTGCTCCTAATTCGTATCTTCGTATATTCGTATGTTCATAAATAACATCCCAAATAATTGTGAATCAAGAGTTGAAAGGGAGGGAGGAGCTTAAAACAATTACCATCACCAGGGAAAGGGTACTGTGAGAATTATTAGAATTAAAAGCTGACAAGTTCCCAGGTCCTGATGGACTTCATCCTCGGGTCTTAAAAGAAGTGGCTGCTGAGATAGTAGATACATTGGTTTTAATTTTCCAAAATTCCCTAGCTTCTGGAAAAGTCCCATCAGATTGGAAAATAGCGAATGTAACTCCACAATTCAAGAAAGGAAGAAGACAGAAAACAGGAAACTACAGGCCAGTTAGCTTAACATCTGTTATAGGGAAAATGCTGGAATCTATTATTCAGGAGGTTATAGCAGGTCTTTTAGAAAATCTCATTGCAATCAGGCAGAGTCAACATTGTTTTGTGAAAGGGAAATCATGTTTGACTAATTTATTAGAGTTTTTTGAGGAAGTAACCAGCAACGTGGATAAAGGTGAACCTGTGGATGTGGTGTACTTGGATTTCCAGAAGGCATTTGACAAGATGCCACATCAAAGGTTACTAAACAAAATAAGAGCCCATGATATACAGGGTAACATATTATCATGGATAAAGCATTGGTTAGCTAACAGGAAACAGAGAGTAGACATAAATGGGTCATTTTCAGGTTGGCAAGCTGTAACTTGCGGAGTGCCACAGGGATCAGTGCTGAGGCCTCACCTATTTGCAGTCTATATCAATGACTTGGATGGAGGGACAGAATGTATGGTTGCTAAACTTGCTGATGACACAAAGATAGGTAGGAGAGTAAGTTGTGAAGTGGATATAAGGAGTCTGCAAAAGGATATAGATTGGTTAAGTGAGTGGGCAAAGATTTGGCAGACGGAGTATCATGTGGGAAAGTGTGAACTTGTCCACTTTCGACGGAAAAATGGAAAAGCAACATATTATTTAAATGGAGAGAGATTGCAGAACTCTGATATGCCGAGGAATCTGAATATCCTAGTACACGAAACACAACCAGTTAATATGCAGGTACAGCAAGTGATTAAGAAGACAAATGCAATGTTGTCATTTATTTCAAGGGGAATGGAAAACAAAAGTAGAGATGTTTTGCACCAGTTGTACAGAGCATTGGTGAGACTACATCTAGAATATTGTATACAGTTTTGGTCTCTTTACTTAAGAAAGGATATAATTGCATTGGAAGCAGAGAACCTTCAGAGAAGGTTCACTCGACTGATTCCAAGGATAAGAGGAAAGGTTGGACAGTTTGGCTCTGTATTCATTGTAGTTTAGAAGGATGAGAGGTGGTCTTATTGAAACATATAAAATCCTGAGGGGACTTGACAGGGTGGACGTTGAAAGGATGTTTCCCCTTGTGGGAGAGACTAAAACTAGGGGCACAGTTTAAAAATAAGGATTCTCCCTTTTAAGACAGAGATGAGAAGAACTTTTTCTCTCAGAAGGTTGTGAGTCTGTGGAACTCTCTTCCCCGGAGAGCGGTGGAGGCAGGGTCATTAAATGTTTTTAAGGCAGAAGTAGGCAGGTTCGTGACAAACAAGGGAATCAAAGGGTATCGGGAGTAGGCAGGAAAGTGGAGTTGAGTCCACAAATAGATCAGCCATCATCTTATAGAATGGCGGAGCAGACTCGAGGCGCTGAATAGCCTACTCCTGCTCCTAGTTCGTATGCTTGTATGTAAGTCAGTAGTAGATGTGTGGTCCTTCCAACTTGGAGACAGTGCACCGAGTGGATCAAGGACTTCAGTCTCCACAAATGTTCTTCTCCGCACAAGCCATTTCTTACACTCAAAGCTGTCTTCCTTTTCTCCTTGCAGTAGAAGAGAGCACCCCTGAGGCTGGGTGTACCTCCAGAAGTAAAGCCTCCTTGGCAGTCACTGGCAAAGCAAGCCCACCTCGTTCACTGAGAAGGAGGTCTTGTTCCAGGAGGCTACAGATGTCAACAACAATCTGCCATGAAAGTCTGAGCCTCCTGAGTCATTGTTGCTCACAAATGGTCAGAAAGCTGATCCTCCAATGTAGCCCCTATGTTGAGGGTCTTGCCTCCTTCGAGTTGGACCTCTGTGTCCACCCCCTTTGTCCTGTGGAGTGGCACATGGTGTTGCTTCTGGTGCTGTTGATGTGGTGTTGCTGCTCCTCTTGTTCCTCATTAGAGATGCAAGGTAGAGCTGCATAAGTTGCTCCCTTGTTGTGGTGAAGACTGGCAGAAGGTGAGTGAACCTGAAAACAGGTGAACTGACTTCCAAGAAAGCACTCTTTGAGAAGGAGAGCAGCAGCCTCTCAACCTGGGCATGGCTACGGCTCTTCAGTTTCAGTGTTCAAAGCCTTGCCAGCCTGTCAATTTCACGAAAGAAATACTCCGCACTGTGCGCTCACCTGTGTTGTGACCAGTTGAGGAAGAGGTCTCAGGCTCCCCTCTCGCCCCTTGTCAGGGTTTCTTTTTTTAAGCTGAGTAATTTTAGCTTACCACCTCTGTGAGTCCTTGCTCACTGCACTCTATTTATAATTGCAAATGAACCAATCAGAGACATTTTCTTAGGTTTAAACAAGGAAGATATAAGTTTATTAGCTTTATCACTCTAAACGGGTTAAAATCACTAAAATACGTGACACAAGCACACTCGCATGCATATGAGAGGCATACACACGAATAGATACAAAGGGTGTTGAAGTGGAGTTGGCAACAAATGGAATGCTGGTACTGTCCTTAGTGTCCTTGATGTAATGTCCTTGATTGAAGTTCAGGTCTGGGAGTCCTCACTGGGGCCACGTGCACAATTCCAGACTTGTATCTCTGAAAGAGAGGTTTTGTCTGTAGTCTTGAAGTTTAAGCTGCCTCCATGGTTTCCCTGGGACTTTGCTGGAGAGAGAGAGAGAGACTTCTGCCAGTCCAGTTGCAGTCTGTTTCCTTTCTGAGAGGCACAGTTCAAAAGCCCCAGCCTTACCAGCAGGTAGGGCATGTGACCATCTCTTTTTTTGACACAGCAACTTCTTGGAGGGTTGTTGTAATTTCATTCTTTCAGACATACTCGGTGGGAGTGGAGTTTTGCCTCTTACAAAGTCAAAGGCAGTCGATGTCTTTTGATCATCACTATTGACAAAACCCATCTCGCGAATTGAATCAGTGATTGTCTTTCTATTTAACTGTCTTGCAGCTGGTCCTTGTCTTCTCAGAATGCAAATGTGCGGCCATATTTTAGCTGTTCAATTCTGCTTCTTTTCTTTTTAAAATCATTTGCAATGTCCAGTAAAACGTTTCAAGCAGTGTCCCATATGATGAAATTAATATGTTTCCTTTTGGCCAGTGTGAATTCCGTCACATCTGGTTGACCCTGGTGAGTTGCTGACAGCTCAGGAAATAGGTCGGCTGGCTGTTAAAGCCAGAATGGTTGGTTAAAACAGTAATTAATGACCTATTTGCATATAACAGTTCCTTACTCGACAGCTCTAAGGGTGCCTGGGTGAAACCCGGAAGTGGGCGGGATCCCGACCCGATGTCACTTTTAGGGGATTTAACGACCTACACGCACCAAAAACCCACCTCCTGTTTCCCTTGAAAATTTCCCCCATTAAGTCGATTTTAATTGCACTGTTGTGTGAAAGGTCTTTCTGTACCATAGTGCCGCACCTCCCAGGAGGAAGAAAAGACTATTTATGCATTGTCGATAGACAGTGAAATACCTGACTGAACTGTATTGTAGAATACTGATTATTAAGGATTTTGTTCTTGAATCCTAAGGGGTCTAGTTGATAATGTGTTAATTCATTGACATATATCCTGCTGTTCCCTCATTATATCCTTCGACAGAATAGCAGTCAGGTTTCCATGCCATAGGATTCTGTGCACATCGTTAATTTGCTTTTGTGGTCTGCTTTGAACATGGTATTTCTGTTTTCCCACTCAATATCAAAAACAGTTCTTGAGGAAAAAGATAAAATATTCTTTGGCTAGATCAATGATCAAAGGACAATATACCAAGTCTGTTGCTGTTTTTCTCTCTCATTTTCCTAGCACAGTCTTTGTGTGAAGCAATTGATCATGTCAGAAAAAGGGGAATTTATTAAAAATAACATTTAGATCAGGCAAAAAACACAGGGCAACTGTACTTTGGCAGACTGTAACAGCAGGTACTCAGTCAGTATGGAAGTTTCCCAACTTGGATGCCTCCCAACCAGCACACGTGACAGGAAAATTTGCCAATCAGTACGATTCTTTTCTATAAAGCTGCTACTTATCTAGTTGCTTTGCTGAGGTCAGCTCAGCAACTCCCACTGAGTGTGGAGATCCAAAAAGTCACGGCTTAGTGGGGGAAGGGCATAAAACTATAATCAGGAGATTTTTAATGTCTTTTCTTTTTACATTGCCTAGAAGAAAATAGGATGTGGACTGTGCAGATTTAGGGATGGCTGCCTGCTAACTGTCCAGCCTTTGACTCTTGCTTTGAAAGAAAGATTGCTTATATGTGTTTGGACCTTATTCACGCAAGTATACAACCTCCAGACTTGACTATGTTAATGCATTCCTGATTGGCCTCCTACATTCTGCAACAACAACAACTTGTATTTAAATAGCACCTTTAATGTAATAAAACGTACCAAGGCAATTTATAGAAGCATTATAAAACAAAATATGTCACTGAGCCACAAAAGGAGATATTAGGTCAGATAGCCAAAAGCTTGGTCAAAGAGGTAGGCTTTAAGCAGTGTCTTAAAGGAGGAAACTGAGGTGGAGAGAGGTGTAGAGAGGGTATTACAGACCTAGGGGCCGAGGCAACCGAAGGCATGGCCACCAATGGTGGAGCGATTAAAATCAGGAATGCACAAGAAGCTAAAATTAGAGGAGCGCAGATATCTTGGAGGGTTGAGGGGCTGTTGGAGATTGCAGAGATAAATACTTAACTTGAGGTCATCTAAAACTCTGCTGCCCATGTCCTGACTCACACCAAATGCCACTCACCTATCGCCTCTACGCTCGCTGACCTACATTGATTTCTGGTTAAACGACACTTCGATTTTAAAATTCTCGTCCTTGTTTTCAAATCCCTTTATGGCCTGGCCTCTCCCTATCTATATAATCTCCTCCAGCCCTACTATCCTCCGAGATATCTGCGCTCATCTAATTCCAGCCTCTTGAGCATCCTCGATTTTAATCACTGTACCATTGGTAGCCGCACCTTCAGCTGCCTAGGCCCTAAGCTCTGTAATTCCCCCCTAAACCTCTCCACTTCTCTACCTCTCTTTCCTCCTCTAAAACACTTCTGAAAACCTACCTCTTTGACTAAATTTTTGGTCATCTGCCACAATATCTCCTTATGTGGCTCAGTGTCATATTTTATTTTACAATGCACCTTGGGATGTTTTGTTAAGTTAAAGTGCTTTGAGATCTTTTGCTGTATTAAAATGGGCCAGGTAAATTCAAGCTGTTGACTGGATAGCATATGGTCACTTAAGTAGAGAAATGCTTCATATGGCAAGTATTGCCTCTCCACCTACTTTCTCTCCTAATGGAGCTTTAACAAGGCTGTTTGGAGAGCCCATTGAGCAAATACCATCACCTGGAATGCAGTAATCCCTGAGTTCCTGCAAATTGAACCACTGTAAAACATAACATGAGGGCTACAATGGAAAAAAGCTACTTTTCCAGAAACCAGTGAACATATGTCACCTATAAGCATGCATATAATGCCTCTTTTCCTCTTGGCCTCATTTTGGGACATACTCAGCCTTTACTAGAGCTTGTCAGCAACTAGTGGGTGAGTTCACCCCATAATCAGCATGACTTTTTGTCTAAAAGGAAACCTAATCTGCATCCGTTTGCAATGGTTTGTTTATATTTGCATTGATTCCAAACAAACCCAGCAAAATCATCCACAATCTTTTGTGACTGGTTTTAAGGTCAACTGTTTGTGGCTATTTATGACCAAGTACTGAGAAAATAAAATCAGCATTATTGTACGGCTGCAACCTTTTACTCAGTCTGAAAGCAGATGGGCCTGGGTATTTGAAAAACGTTGCACAAATGTGTGGTGAGTTTGTAAGCACATTCTTTTTTTTAAAAAAGCAGCAGGGTCATATCAGACGTTTGCTATCCTGCTTTCATAGCTCAAAACTATCAGGTGGCCTTGCCAAAAGTCAGACTAATCACTTACAAACCATACAGGTGGTCACCCTAAAGTATAGGAGTGTATTACAATCTCCCTTTTGAATCCTCTTTGTCTGTGCAAAGAAAGCATAAGATCAATGGATGGAGTAGAGGAATGGAATAGTATCTGTTTTTGGTGCCCTACGTTAATGCTGATGTAAGAAGCAGTTTTTATGCAATAAGCCACGCAGAATGGTCAATGACAGTTTTCAACCCGTGTGATACCATTTATGAGCTCATTGTAATATATTTCTGGGATACTTTTGTGTAGGAACACCAGGGAAGTAACAGTCAATTATTCTCTGATTGTAGAGTCAAATTTTTGACAGTGGTATTAAGGCTATTGAGACTCTTCAAGCTTTCAATTTGTTTTACCAAGTAAAGATAATGGCAGCTCTTGTTTCCGAGTCAGAAGGTTGTGGGTTCAAGTCCCACTCCAGAGCTTGAGCACAAGGGTGATACTCCAGTACTGAGGGAATGCTGCACTGTCAAAGATCATTCGGATGAGACGTTAAACCAAGGCTCTTCTGCGCTTTCAGGTGAAAGATCCCATGGCATGATTTCAAAGAAGAGCAGTGAGCCCCTGGTGCCCTGGCCAATATTTATCCCTCAATCAACATTACTAAAACAAATTATCTTGTCATTATCACATTCCTGTTTAGAGTCATTTTATTTACAACGTAGAAGGAGGACATTTGGCACATTGAGACCCTGCTGGCTCTCCACAGAGCAATCCAGTCAGCCCCACTACCCCGCGCAATCCCCGTAGCCCTGCAAGTTTATTTCCTTCAACTGCCATCAAATTTCTTTTTGAAAACATTGATTGTCTCTTCTTCCACCACCATCATGGGCAGCAGGCTGCAGGTCATTACCACTCGTGGCGTAAAAAAGTTCTTCCTCATATTTCCCCTTCATCTCTTGTCCAAAACCGTCAATCTGTGTCCCCTAGTCCTTGTATCAGCAGTTAATGGGAATATGTCTAATATTGTCTAATACATCTAAGCATGTCATAATCTTGAACAATTCGATCGAATCCCCTCAATCTCCTTTGCTCCAAGGAGAACAACCCCAGCTTTTCCAACCAAACCTTGTAACTAAAATCCCCCATCCCTGGAACCATTCTGGTAAATCTCCTCTGCACTCTCTCAAGGACGCCTCACATCCTTCCTGAAGTGTGGTGACCAGAACTGGAAGTAATACCTACTTGGGGCCTAACCAGAGCTTTATAAATGTTCAGCATAACTTCCCTGCTTTTGTACTCAATGCCTGTATTTATGAAGTTCAAGATCCCACATGCTTTGCTAACCATACTCTCAATATGTCCTGCCACCTTCCTGCAAATGCACCCCCAGGTTCCTCTGTTCCTGCACACTCTTGAGAACTGCGACATTGAGTCTATATTGCCTCACCTTAACTCTTCTCTCAAAATGCATTACTCTGTACTTGTCTGTATTAAATTCCATCTGTCACTTTTCTTCCCATTCTGCCAGCCTATCTATGCCCTGTTGCTGGTGGTTAGTCTCATCTTCACTATTTGCCACTCATCCGAGTCTGGTATAAGAAAATTTTGAAATTCTGCTCTGTATTCCAAGATCCAAGTCATTTATATATATATAGTGGAAAAACAGTGGTCCTATCACTGATCCTTGGTCTACCATCCTCCAGTCTGAAAAACAACCATTTACCATGACTCACTGTTTCCTGTCCTTCAGCCAAATTTTTGTCCAATTGGACACTGACACTCCTATTCCATGAGCCTCAATTTTGTTAACCAGCCTTTTATGTGGTATTTTATTAAACGCTTTCTTAAAATCCTCACAGACAAGATGCACCACATTCCCTTCTTCAACTGAAAACCTTGACCTAATACGTTAACTCTGTTTCTCTCTGCATAGATGCTGCCAGACCTGCTGAGTATTTCCAGCACTTTGTTTTTATTTCCCTTCATCAACCTTCTCTGTTACTTCATCAAAACATTCAGTTAGATTAGTCAAGCATGATCTGCCTTTTGCAAGTCCGTACTGGCTCTCATTAATTAACGCAAACCTCTCCAAATGCCTATTGATCTTTTCCCTGATTATTGTTTCTAAAACCTCAACCAGCACTTATGTTTAACAACTGGCTAGGACTATTCTTGCACGTTTTCTTCAATAAGGGTGTCACATTTTCCACTCTCCAATCCTCTGGCACCTTCCTCATATCTACATAGGTACATAGGAAGATAGGAACAGGAGTAGGCCATTCAGCCCCTCGAGCCTGTCCTGCCATTCAATGAGATCATGGCTGATCCGCGGCCTAACTCCATATACCTGCCTTTGGTCCATATCCCTTAATATCTTTACTTAACAAAAATCTATCTATCTCATATTTCAAATTAATAACTGTTCTAGCTTTAACTGCTGTTTGTGGGAGACAGTTCCAAACCTCTACCACCCTTTGCGTGAAGAAGTGCTTCCTAACATCTCTCCTGAACAGTCTGGTTCTAATTTGTAGACTATGCCCCCTCGTCTTAGAACCTCCAACCAATGGAAATAGTTTGTCTTTATCTAGCCTGTCGTTTCCTGTTAATATCTTGACGACTTCAATCAGATCACCCCTTAACCTTCTAAATTCTCACGAAAACAACCTAATTTATGTAATCTCTCCTCGTAACTTAACCCCTGTAGTCCAGGTATCATTTTTATAAGCCGACGTTGCACTCCCTCCAAGGCCAATATATCCTTCTTAGGGTGTGGTGCCCAGAACTGCTCACAGTACTCCAAGTGGGGTCTAACCAGGATTTTGTACAGCTGCAGCATAACCTCAGTGTCTTTATACGCCAATCCTCTAGATATAAAGGCCAGCATTCCAGTAGCCTTTTTGATTATTTTTTGCACTTGCTCATGGCATTTTAACGATCTATGCACCTGAACCCCCAAGTCTCTTAGGACATCCACTGTATTTAACTTCTTCCCATTTAGAAAGTACCCTGCTCTATCCTTTTTTTGGTCCAAAATGGATAATCGCACACTTGCTATCATTGAAATCCATCTGCCACAGTTTTGCCGACTCACCTAGTCTGTCAATATCTCTTTGCAATTTTATGCTATCATCTAGACTGTCTACAATGCCGCCGAACTTTGTATCATCAGTGAATTTGGATATATGACTTACTATGCCATCATCCAAGTCGTTAATGAATAATGTGAATAATTGAGGCCCCAACACAGATCCCTGCGGGACACCACTAGTCACATTCTGCCAATCGGAGTAGTTACCCATTATCCCCACTTTCTGTCGCCTAGCACTCAACCAACTTCCGAACCATGTCAATAATTTTCCCTCAACTCCATGGGCTTCTACCTTAGTTAACAGTCTCTTATGTGGGACTTTATCAAATGCCTTCTGGAAGTCCATATAAATAACATCCATAGACATTCCCCTGTTCACTACCTTAGTCACCTCTTCAAAAAATTCACTGAGGTTTGTCAGGCATGACCTTCCCATCATGAATCCATGCTGGCTGTCCCTGATTAACTGAAATGTTTCTAGGTGTTCAGTCACCCTATCCCTGATTATAGACTCCAGCAACTTGCCCACCACAGATGTCAGGCTAACTGGTCTGTAATTTACTTGGTTCACCCTTTCACCCTTCTTAAAAAGTGGAGTGGCATTGCAACTTTCCAATCCAGAGGGACCACTCCTGAATCTAGGGAACTTTGAAAAACTGCAGTTAGGGCATCTACAATGTGCTGCCCTACTTCCTTTAACACCTTCGGATGGAAACCGTCAGGTCCTGGGGATTTCTCACTCTTTAGTTCCATTAATTTCCTTGTTACTGATATTTTACTTAATTGTATTAAGTCTTTGTTTCTTATCGGCTATTAATTTTTTCAGGACTTCCGGCAAGTTATCCTCCTTTTCAACTGTAAATACTGAGGCAAAGTTCAACATGTTTGCCATTTCCCCATTATCAATGACAATATCTCCACCCACTTTCCCTTTATGTAACTATAAAATTTCTTCTTATTGATTTTGATGTCCCTTGCAAGTTTCCTTTCATGATCTCTTTTAGTCGCTCTTATAAGCTGCTTTGTGACCCTTTGCTGGTCTTTGTATCGATCCCATTCGGCCAGATCTGTGCTGTGTTTTGCATTTTTGTAAGCTCTTTCTTTTTGTTTTATGCTATCCCTAAACTCTTTAGTTGTCCACAGCTGTTTTTTCTGTGAAGTGGAGCTTTTTCCTATCAGTGGTATATACTTGCTCTGTATGTCAGTAAATGTTTCTTTAAATATTCTCCACTGTTCTTCAGTCGTTTGACCCATGAACAGATCTACCCAGTTTACCATGGACAGTCTCTGTCTCATCCCGGTAAAGTCAGCCTTACCCAAGTCCAGTTCCGAAGAAGGGTCACTGACCCGAAATGTTAACTCTGCTTCTCTTTCCACAGATGCTGCCAGACCTGCTGAGTGATTCCAGCATTTCTTGTTTTTGTGGCTAAAATTCTAGTAGCTGATTTGTTCTTTTCACTCAAATGCTGCCTTGAATTCCATCATGTTGTGATCACTATTTGATAAATGTTCACACACAGTTAGGCTACTAATTAAATTTGGCTCATTATTCATAACTAAATCTAATATTGCCTGTCCCCTTGTTACATCTAGGACATATTGCTGTGGGAAACTATCCCGGACACATTCCAGAAATTCACTATGTTTCTGACAGGTGCAAGTCTGCCTCTCCCAATCTATGTGTGAGTTAAAATCCCCCATTAATACTACTCTGCCTTTGTTACACACTTGCCTAATTTGTGCATTTATACAATCTAACACCTCAGAACTGCTACCAGGGGGGTCTATACACAACACCTCTTACAGTTTTAGCTCCTTTTCTGTTCCTCATTTCCACCCATAAGGTCTCCACTGGATGCTTTCCCCTCATTATATCCTCCCTCACCAATGAGGTGATATTATTTCTAATCAGTAAGGCTACTCCACCCCCTCTGCCATTTTCCCTGTCCCTCCTGTAAACTTTATTACCAGGTATATTTAGTTCCCAGTCCCGACCATCCTGCAGCCACGTCTGCGCAATGGCCACCACATCATAATCTTCCATTTAAATTTACACCTGCAGTTCATCCAGTTTATTCCTTACACTCAGTGCATTTGTATGTAGAACTCTTATTTGGGCTATACCCCCGAACCTGTCCCTCAGCACTGATGCTTTATTTACCTGTTTATTATTTCTCTCTTCTGGTTTAACCAGTATACTTCTTGCAGTTTGGTAACAATCAGCCTCACCACTAACCTGCACTCCTACTTTCTCCTTTACCTTCCTGTTTTTCCATGAAACTGAACCCTCCCCCCACGATTTAGTTTAAAGCCCTATCTACAGCCCCAGTTGTGCGATTTGCCAGGACTCTGGTCCCAGCATGATTCAGGTGGAGCCCGTCCCATTGGAACAGCTCCCTCCATCCCCAGTACTGATGCCAATGTACCACGAATTCGAACCCATTTCTCCCACATCAACCTTTGAGCCACGCATTTACCTCTTTAATCTTATTGACCCTTTGCCAATTTGCTCGTGGCTCAGGTAGTAATCCGATTATTACCTTTTTGGTTCTGCTTTTTAATTTAGCCCCTAGCTGCTCCAATTCCCTCAGCAGAACGTCTAACTTCGTTCTACCTATATCGTTGGTACCTACGCGGACCATGACAGCTGGATGTTTCCCCTCCCACTCCGAGTGCCTCTGCAGCCCAGATGAGATATTCCGAACCCTAGCACCAGGTAGGCAACAGAGCCTTCGGGACTCTCGATCCTGGCCACAGAGAACAGTGTCTATGCCCCTAACTATACTATCCTCAATTACGACTATATTTCTCTTTTCTCCCCCCACTTGAATACATCACGGTGCTGTGGTCAGTTTGCTCATCCTCCCTACAGTCCCTGCTCTTGTCCACACAGAGAGCACGAATCTCGAACCTGTTGGACAAGGACAATGGCTGAGGCTCCTGCAGCACTACCTCCTGGATCCCTTTACCTTCCTCACTCATAGTCACACCCTCTTGTCCCTGACCACAGGCCGAATTCAAGGTAGTTAATCTAAGGGGTGTGACTGTCTCCTGAAACACAGCGTCCAGGTAACTCTCCCCCTCCTGATGTGTCGCAGTGTCCAAAGCTCAGACTCCAGCTCATCAACTCTGAGCCGGAGTTCCTCGAGCAGCCAACACTTGATACAGATGTGTTCACCAGAAACCACAATGGGGTCCAACCAGAAACCACAATGGGGTCCACCAGCTCCCACATCATGCAGGTACAACACATCGCCTGGCCCTGCATCTCTATTTTATATAATTAGATTTTAATTTGTTATTTAAATTTCCGACTGGTCTTTTGTTTTTTTTAAACCGCTTTAGTCTTTAGTTTATATACTTATAAATCAATCAAATCTTACTCTATGTTGATTCAATTAAATAAAATTAAAAACTTACCTGAATACTGACCCCAGCTGCTTTCTGTTTCCCTGCTCTCGCTGTTCAATGTGACATCACTCTGATGTCACTTTTCAATTTTTTGTTTCTCCGCTCCTCTCTGTCTCTCTCCCACACAGGTTTTTGGCGCGCTTTTTATACCTCCGGTCCTGCTGCTCCTCAGACTCCGCTGCTCTCTCCCACACAGGTTTTTGGCACGCTTTTTATACCTCCGGTCCTGCTGCTCCTTGGGCTCCGCACCTCTCTGCCTCTCTCCCACACAGGTTTTTGGCGCGCTTTTTAATACCTCCGGTCCTGCTGCTCCTCGGGCTCTGCTCCTCTCTGCCTCTCCGGCTCCGCTCCTCACTGCCTCTCTTGGAGAAGATTTGAAGATTATGGCAAGCCCTTTTGCTATCTCCACCCCCACTTCCTTTTGCAAACCATCTGGACCAGGTGAATTATCTACCTAAGCATAGCCAGCCTTTCCAGTACCTCCTCCCTTTCAGTTTTACCTCCATTGCCTCTATCCTCTCTGCTTCCACCGATATTTTGTCAGATTCCACTTCCTCAGTAAATAACCAAAAAAAGTACTCATTAATTATTCCATTCTTGCCCTGTGTCTCTAAGCATATATTACCCTCTTAATCAGCCCCACTCCACCTCTTGCTACCTGCTTACTATTTACTTGCCGGTAGAAGATTTTTGGGTTCCCTTTTATTTTGACTGCCATTCTATTCTCATATTCTCTCTTTATCAGTCTTATTTTCCTCTTCACCTCCCCTCTCAACTTATTATATTTTTGCTGCTTCTAACTTGAAGAATTCACCTGACGTGCATCATACACATTTTATTTTTGTTTCATCATAATCTCTATCTCCCTTATCATCCAAGGACCCCTGTTTTTGGTTCCCCTATCTTTCGCCCTTGTTGGAATGTACCTAGACTGTACCTGAAGCATCTCTTCCTTAAAGATAAGCCATTGTTCCGTTACAGTTTTGCTTGTCAGTCTTTGGTTCCATTTCATCCTGGCTAAATCCCTTCTCATCGTGCTTAAATTAGCCCTCTTCCAATTTAGCCGTTCCACTTTATATAGAACAAAGAACAATACAGCACAGGAACAGGCCATTCGGCCCTCCAAGCCTGCGCCGATCTTGATGCCTGCCTAAACTAAAACCTTCTGCACTTCCGGGGACCATATCCCTCTATTCCCATCCTATTCATGTATTTATCAAGATGCCTCTTAAACGTCACTATCGTACCTGCATCCACCACCTCCCCCGGCAGCAAGTTCCAGACACTCACCACCCTCTGTGTAAAGAACTTGCCTCGCACATCCCCTCTAAACTTTGCCCCTCGCACCTTAAACCTATGCCCCCTAGTAACTGACTCTTCCACCCTGGGAAAAGGCTTCTGACTATCCACTCTGTCCATGCAGCTCATAACTTTGTAAACCTCTATCATGTCGCCCCTCCACCTCCGTCGTTCCAGTGAAAACAATCCGAGTTTATCCAACCTCTCCTCATAGCTAATGCCCTCCAGACCAGGCAACATCCTGGTAAACCTCTTCTGTACCTTCTCCAAAGCCTCCACGTCCTTCTGGTAGTGTGGCAACCAGAATTGCACGCAATATTCTAAGTGTGGCCTAACTAAAGTTCTGTACAGCTGCAGCATGACTTGCCAATTTTTATACTCTATGCCCCGACCGATGAAGGCAAACATGCCGTATGCCTTCTTGACTACCTTATCCACCTCCGTTGCCACTTTCAGTGACCTGTGAACCTGTACGCCCAGATCTCTCTGCCTGTCAAAACTCCTAAGGGTTCTGCCATTTACTGTATACTTCCCACCTGCATTAGACCTTCCAACATGCATTACCTCACATTTGTCCGGATTAAACTCCATCTGCCATTTCTCTGCCCAAGTCTTCAACCGATCTATATCCTGCTGTATCCTCTGACAATCCTCCTCACTATCCACAACTCCACCAACCTTTGTGTCGTCCGCAAACTTACTAATCAGACCAGCTACATTTTCCTCCAAATCATTTATATATACTACAAAGAGCAAAGGTCCCAGCACTGATCCCTAGAACACCACTAGTCATATTCTTCCATTCAGAAAAGCACTCTTCCACTGCTACCCTCTGTCTTCGATGACTGAGCCAGTTCTGTATCCATCTTGCCAGCTCACCTCTGATCCCGTGTGACTTCACCTTTTGTACCAGTCTGCCCTGAGGGACCTTGTCAAAGGCTTTACTGAAGTCCATATAGGTAACATCCACTGCCCTTCCTTCATCAATCATCTTTGTTACTTCCTCAAAAAACTCTATCAAATTAGTGAGACACGACCTCCCCTTCACAAAATCATGCTGCCTCTCGCTAATATGTTTGTTTGTTTCCAAATGGGAGTGAATCCTGTCCCGAAGAATCCTCTCTAATAATTTCCCTACCACAGACGTAAGGCTCACCGGCCTATAATTTCCTGGATTATCCTTGCTACCCTTCTTAAAGAAAGGAACAACATTGGCTATTCTCCAGTCCTCTGGGACCTCACCTGTAGCCAATGAGGATGCAAAGATTTCTGTCAAGGCCCCAGCAATTTCTTCCCTTGCCTCCCTCAGTATTCTGGGGTAGATCCCATCAGGCCCTGGGGACTTATCTACCTTAATGCTTTGCAAGACACCCAACACCTCCTCCTTTTTGATAATGAGATGACTGAGACTATCTGCACTCCCTTCCCTAGGCTCATCATCCACCAACTCCTTCTCTTTGGTGAATACTGATGCAAAGTACTCATTTAGCCCCTCGTCCATTTCCTCTGGCTCCACACATAGATTCCCTTCTCTGTCCTTGAGTGGGCCAACCCTTTCCCTGTTTACCCTCTTGCTTTTTATATATGTATAAAAAGCCTTGGTGATTTTCCTTAATCCTGTTTGCCAATGACTTTTCATGACCCCTTTTAGCCCTCCTAACTCCTTCCTTCTGTCTTTATGTTCCTCAAGGGATTCGTCTGTTCCTAGCCTTCCAGCCCTTATGAATGCTTCCTTTTTCTTTTTGACTAGGCTCACAATATCCCGCGTTATCCAAGGTTCCCGAAACTTGCCAAACTTATCCTTCTTCCTCACAGGAACATGCTGGTCCTGGATTCTAATCAACTGACGTTTGAAAGACTCCCACATGTCAGATGTTGATTTACCCTCAAACAGCCGCCCCCAATCTAAATTCTTCAGTTCTTGCCTAATGTTATAATTAGCCTTCTCCCAGTTTAGCACCTTCACCCGAGGACTACTCTTATCCTTATCCACAAGTACCTTAAAACTTATGGAATTATGGTCACTGTTCCCGAAATGCTCCCCGACTGAAACTTTGACCACCTGGCCGGGCTCATTCCCCAATACCTGGTCCAGTACGGCCCCATCCCTAGTTGGACTATCTACATATTGTTTCAAGAAGCCCTCCTGGATGCTCCTTACAAATTCTGCCCCATCCAAGCCCCTAGCACTAAGTGAGTCCCAGTCAATATAGGGGAAGTTAAAATCACCCACCACTACAACCCTGTTACCTTTACATCTTTCCAAAATCTGTCTACATATCTGCTCCTCTACCTCCCGCTGGCTGTTGGGAGGCCTGCAGAAAACCCCCAACATCGTGACTGCACCCTTCCTATTCCTGAGCTCCACCCATATTGCCTCGCTGCACGACCCCTCCGAGGTGTCCTCCCGCAGTACAACTGTGATATTCTCCTTAACAAGTAATGCAACTCCCCCACCCCTTTTACATCCCCCTCTATCCCGCCTGAAGCTTCTAAATCCTGGAACATTTAGCTGCCAATCCTGTCCTTCCCTCAACCAAGTCTCTGTAATAGCAACAACATCATATTTCCAAGTACTAATCCAAGTTCTAAGTTCATCTGCCTTACCTGTTATACTTCTTGCATTGAAACAAATGGACTTCAGACCACCAGTCCCGCTGTGCTCCGCAACATCTCCCTGCCTGCTCTTCCTCTTAGTCTTACTGGCCTTATTTACTAGTTCCCCCTCATTTATTTCACTTGCTGTCCTACTGCTCTGGTTCCCACCCCCCTACCACACTTGTTTAAATCCTCCCGAGTGACGCTAGTAAACCTCACAGCCAGGATATTTCTGCCCCTCCAGTTTAGATGCAACCCGTCCTTCTTGTACAGGTCCCACATGTCCCTGAAGAGAGCCCAATGGTCCAGATATCTGAAACCCTCCCTTCTACACCAGCTGTTCAGAAACGTGTTTAGCTGCACTATCTTCCTATTTCTAGCTTCACTGGCACGTGACAGAGGGAGTAATCCCTAGCTCCTTGCTTTTCTGCATTACGAGTCTACTCCTTATGATACGATGAACACTCTTACCCAAGTGCTCTCCACAGACACTTGGTCCACTTGGCCCACCTCATTTCTGAACACTAGATCCAGCAATGCCTCTTTTCTAGTTAGGCCAAGATCTTGCGAATCAAGGAAGTTTCCCCCACCCCAACCTCTTTCCCTTTACTGTCAAATTATCCCTGTCAATATTTGAGTAATTAAAATCCCCCATGTAGTTTATGCACATCTCTGTGATTTCCCTTCAGATTTGCTCCTCTATCTCTCACTATTTGGATGCTTATCAAGTAGTGATCATGATCGTCGTGTGATCATGCTCTTTTTGCTTCTCAACTCTAACCAAATGGATTCTGTCTTTGCACACTCAAAGACATCCCCTCTTTCCAACACTACAATGTCTTTCCTAATCTGTACTGCCACCCCACCTCCCTTTGTTCCTTACCTTTCTTTTCAGAACACTTTATATGCTTGTATATCAAGCACCCAGTCCTCACCATTTTAAGCCATGTTTCCGTTATTGCCACTGCATCATATTCCCATACTGCTATTTGTGCTTGTCGCTCACCATCCTTATTCAACACACTTTGTGCATTTACATACATGCATTGTCTTTGCATTTCTCGTAGCCCTTCTCAGTCTGATCCTTTCTAATATGGAAATACTCTCTTTTCCAGTAATGTCCAATAATCTCACATTATGCACCTTATCCCTCTTTTCTGCTTCTATATGCTTGTGCCCATCCCTCTGCCAATTTTGTTTAAACCCTCCCCAACCACACTAATTTGTGTGCAAATTGGGGACCGGATTTCCCTTTCTTACATTTCAATGGTCCTTCATTGGCTATAAAGTACTTTGGGATGTCCTAAGGTTGTGAAAGGCTCTATAGAAATGCAAGTATTTCTTTTCTTTCTTTTAATCAATTTTACCTTTTTAGTTAGAAGGCAGTAAGAGCACCTTTCCATACCGGATCATTTCTGGATACCTCACGTACTGTACTGATGCTCTAATAAAATTCGAAAGGCTCCTTCTCCAAAAATGCAGCATTCTCTCAGTACACACTATATAACTGCAAATTCTTTCTTTCAGAATCATAGAAAAGAGAAGAGAGATTGGGTCGAGTAGGCTTATATTAGCTAGAATTTAGAAGAATGAGAGGGGATCTCATAGAAACCTACAAAATTCTAACAGGATTGGACAGACTAGATGCAGGAAGGATGTTCCCGATGGCGGGGGGAGTCCAGGACCAGGGGTCACAATCTAAGGATAAGGGGTAAGCCATTTACGACTCAGGATGAGGAGGGATTTCTTCACCCAGAGAGTGGTGAACCTGTGGAATTCTCTACCACAGAAGCGGTAAATATATTCAAGAAAGAGTTAGATATAGTTCTTAGGGCTAAAGGAATCAAGAGACATGGGGAGAAAGCGGGAACAGGTTACTGAGTTTGGACGTTCAGCCATGATCGCATTGAATGGCGATGCAGGCTTGAAGGGCCAAATGGCCTACTCCTGCTCCTATTTTCTATGTTTCTAAAATTGTATCTGAGAAATGTCAGCTGGTAGCTCCCCCTTGCCACAAATAGAATGCCCAGGGAATGGCCTGTGGGCTGTGAAATAATGTGGATTTTGCTGATAATCCTATTTAGAATGGGCTCAAATGAAATTAAAATGCAATGCAGTTAATTATGTTTCTAATTACTTTCTCAGTGGAGGGGACGAATAAAGCAACCTATAAGCCTCTGTAATGGAAAATTTGCAAGTTTATTTGCAAAATAATAAATGTTTGTTCTTTTTTTCAGTTGTTTATTACCTGTTGATTATGTACAACATTATACAAAATGTTTAGTCTGCTGCTTTGGCTTTATCGCTACCACACATTGAGCAAAAAATGTTTGACCTTGGAATAAGAGAGCTCCCTTCATCTCACGTTGGGATGTGGTTGTTTATGAGTTACATGATCACAGTAGAAAGAAAAATGTAATGCCGCCCTTGGTACTTTGTTTACAGCAGGATCTCTGTTTGTGTCTCAGTGTTGTTTCTGCCAGAAACCTGCAAAAATTATCCATTTTTCCAAACCAAAGGGCAAGACACAGTAAACTAAAAGTGTTAAAGCAATTTTGCCCTATTCTGTAATGATTCCATCCTAATTATCTAACTCCATGCAATTCTGTAACAAGGAAATCATAAACACATTTACAAACAAGGTACCACTGCTGTTGCACAGAGGAAGGGCGGCACAGTGGCGCAGTGGTTAGCACCGCAGCCTCACAGCTCCAGCGACCCGGGTCCAATTCTGGGTACTGCCTGTGTGGAGTTTGCAAGTTCTCCCTGTGTCTGCGTGGGTTTCCTCCGGGTGCTCCGGTTTCCTCCCACATGCCAAAGACTTGCAGGTTGATAGGTTAATTGGCAATTATAAATTGCCCCCAGTATAGGTAGGTGGTAGGGAATTATATAGGGACAGGTGGGGATGTGGTAGGAATATGGGATTAGTGTCGGATTGGTATAAATGGGTGCTTGATGGTCGACACAGACTCGGTGGGCCGTATCTCTAAACTAAACTAAACTAAGATGTCAGGGCACGTTTCCTCACCGTCTGATTTTCCCTAACTTCACCACCAGTTGCTGCATTCTTCCTGAAGGCCTGGATAAGTTGGAGAGCTAGCCAATTAAAGAGTCACTAGTGTGCAGCGTTAATGCTGTACCATGCTGGGCAGCCTTACAGATGTAAATCTAAAAATATGAATAAAGGTCCACAGCACTTCACATCATCATCTAAGTTACATAGAAAATAGGAGCAGGAGTAGGCCATTTGGTTCTTTGAGCCTGCTCTGCCATTTATTATGATCATGGCTGATCATCTGACTCAGAAGCCTGTTCCTGCTTTCGCCCCATACCCTTTGATCCCTTTAGACCCAAGGGCTATATCTAACTCCTTCTTGAAAACATACAACGTTTTGGCCTCAACTGCTTTCTGTGGTAGCAAATTCCACAGGCTCACCACTCTCTGAGTGAAGAAATTTCTCCTCATCTCATTCTTGAAAGGTTCACCCCTTAGACTGAGACCCCTGGTTCTGGACTCCCCCACCATCAGGAACATCTGTCCTACATCTACCCTGTCAAGTCCTGTTAGAATTTTATAGCTTTCTATGAGATCCCCTCTCACTCTTCTGAACTCCAGCAAATATAATCCTAACCGACTCAATCTCTCCTCATACGTCAGTCCCACCATCCCAGGAATCAGTCTGGTAAACCTTTGCTGCACTCCCTCTATAACAAGAACATCCTTCCTCAGATAAGGAGACCAAAACTGCACACAATATTCCAGGTGTGGCTTCACCAAGGCCTTGTATAATTACAGCAAGACATCCCTGCTCCCTGTACACGAATCCTCTTGCTATGAAGGCCAACATTCCATTTGCCTTTTTTACCGCCTGTTGCACCTGCATGCTTACCTTCAGTTATGTCAGCTTCAGTCGTGGACTATTCTCAGATACAAATACGGTTGTCACTCAGAATGCCAGGAAGCAAGATGAGCCTGTTTGGGGGTATGTGGGTGGCAGGGGGGGAGCTACCAGCTGACATTTCTGAGATACAATTTTCCATGATGCTGAAAGAAAGAATTTGCATTTAGATAGTGTGTACTGAGAGAATGCTGCATTTTTGGAGAAGCAGCCTTTCGAATTTTATGTTGAAGCATGGCTCCATCGGCTTATTCAGGTGAATGTGAAAGATTCAGGGGTGCTATTTGAAGCATCAGCCTGCACTGTGATCCTAAATATGTAGTGGGGTTTGAATTCACATTCTTCTAACGTAGATGCAAGAGTGTTACCAAATGAACCAAGGTAAAATTTGTGGAGCTGGATAAAACTTAAACATTTTGAGCATTTATTAAAGAAAATCCAGGTAACTTTGTTTTTCCAAATCAGAGTCCTTGAAAGATCCTCACTTATAACCTGGTCAGAGGTGTCTATTGGTCACAAAAATGGGGAAACAATCCACCATTTGAGTGAAGCATCCCTTGATGAGGTCCCAAGCCATTTCTGGTGCATGTACAATTTAAATTATGGATGTTAAATGGACACCAGTAGTTATGGTGCTACGGGTGCCGTATTGGTACTAAAATGACGTCTGTGCCGTGCACACATTTATGGTGCACACTAGATGCCATCTTGATGAGGGTGTTAGGGTATGTATCAGCACAGATCAGAGAAGGCAGATCATGACATTAGTCAACGTGTAATGCTGATTTGATGCCAGTGCTGCTCTAGCTAAATGGCCCCAATTATTTAGACTGATTTCCATTGTCTTTCGCTGGTTTTTACATTCTGTCACATGTTACTGCACTTCTGAGGAATTTTGGGTGTAAGTTCCTACTGACAGATTGGTTTAGAGTCTCAGAGATATACAGCACAGAAGAAACCCACATTAATCTTGAAATATTTTCTGCAAAACAATGCATTTCGACTTCAATGAGATGGTTAACATTAAAAATGAGACCAATTTAAAGAATTACATGATAAGATTTCACATTTTAAAACTTTTATTATAACAAATAAACTGACATAAATCCCCATTAACTAAATAGCACTTTGTAGGTAGCTGATACCCACCACCCCCCGCCCCCCCCCCCCTTTTTTGGCATTTCTTCACGGACAAAGATTTTGGAAGGTTGTAGTCATCGGTTGCAGGCCCGCTGGTGGCGAGTCAGGCCTATCCATGAGCGGCAGATTCCCCCACAGCAAGTACAAGTGAAGGTGTAGTTACTGCTGGGGGCACTTGGGTCTATTCTTCTCCTGCTTTTCTCTTTCACGCTGGTTCTTCGCTCAGTCTCAAAGGTGTCAGTAGCCCTCCTAATGTAGCATCTCCAGGCATCATGATCTATGGCCTGTGCTTCCCACTGGTGATGGCCAATGTGGCACACAAAGAGGGACTTCTTCAGGGAGTCCTTGAAACGTTTGTATGGGACCCCTCTGTTCCTTTTACCAGTGGTCAGCTCTCCATACTACACGATCTTGGGCTGTCGTCCATCTGGGCAACGTGACCCTCCCGATGTAGTTGGCTTTGTAGGAGGATGGTTCGATGCTGGTGATGTTGTCTGTTTCCAGGACTTCAATGTTTGAGACGCTGTCCTGCCAGCGGATCTTGAGGATGCTGCGGAGGCAGCGCTGATGGAAGCGCTCCAGACAGCGTCCATAACGGCGGTATAGGACCCATGACTCGACGCCATACAGAAGGGTGGTGAGGTCTATGGCTTTGTACACTTTGAGTTTGGTCTGTGCTCTGAGGCTGTGGTTGCTCCACACACATTTGTAGAGTCTGCTGAATGTACTGTTTGCTTCTGAGAGCCTATTATCCACTTCCTTGTCTATGGTGGCACCAAACAAGATGATACTCCCCAAGTAAGTAAATTGCTTGACGGTATTCAGCTCGGTTTCCTCGATGAAAATGCTTGGTGGTCTATGTTCCTTTTGGGGTGCAGGCTGATGCGGGACTTCAGTTTTCTTGAAACTGATTTTTAGTTCGAAGAGTTGTGCCGCCTCGGAAAAATGTGTTTTTATACGTTGCAGGTCTGACTGACTGAGAGCACAGTCATCGGCGAAGAAGTTCACAGATGAGTTTTCCTTGTGTCTTTGTGTGAGCCTGAGGACACCTGAGGTTGAAAAGGCCTCCCTCAGTCCAGAAGCATGCAAAAACTCCCTTCTTAAGGTCTTCCGTTATCTGCTGCAGCATCATGCTGAAAAAGATTGTGAATAGGGTTGGCGCCAGCACAAATGCCTGCTTCACACCATTGGAGATACGGAAGGGACTCGAGAGGTCGCTGTTTTGCTTGATTGTCTGTACTGATTTTCATGAAACTGCTTCATCATGGCCAGGAACCTGGGTGGCCTCCAAGTTTTACAAGGATTTTCCAATGTCCATCTCTACTCACAGTATCGAATGCCTTGGTGAGGTCTACGAAATTGACATACAGGCTTTTCCTGTAATTGTCTGAGTGCAAATACCATGTCTGTGGTGCCTCTGTTTGCTCTGAAGCTACACTGGCTCTCTGGGAGGTTTTCTTCCACAGTGGTAGGCGCAAGCCTGTTCATACGTATTCTAGCCAGGATCTTCCGGGCAATAGAAAGGAGGGTGATCCCATGGTAGTTGAAGCAGTCTGATTTTTCTCCTTTGTTTTTTTACAAGGTGATGATAACGGCATCACAAAATCCCCTGGAGTCCTATCTTGTTCCCCGCAAGCCATGAAAAACGTTTGGAGCTTGGTGTATAGCGGTTAGCTCAACAAAGAAATTTCGAGTCAGCAACCTGCAAGCCTCATCTCGCAGAGATAGATATCAAGCAACCTTACAGACTAGAGTGGAACATCCTGATCTCACTGCTGATTCCACTCCAGAAGAACTCTGGGAATACATCAAAGCTGCACTACTGGATATTTCCAACGAAGTCATCGGACACAGCACCAAGAAGAATAGGAAAGGCAACTAAATATCCCAGGATATCGATGCTTCAGGCGGGATAGAGAGGGAGGTAAAAGGGGTGGAGGAGTTGCATTACTGGTCAAAGAGGATATCACAGCTGTGCTGAAGGAGGGCACTATGGAGGACTCGATCAGTGAGGCAATATGGACAGAACTCAGAAATAGGAAGGGTGCGGTAACAATGTTGGGGCTGTACTACAGGCCTCCCAACAGCGAGTGTGAGATAGAGGTACAAATATGTAAACAGATTATGGAAAGATGTAGGAGCAACAGGGTGGTGGTGATAGGAGATTTTAATTTTCCCAACATTGACTGGGATTCACTTAGTGTTAGAGGTCTAGATGGAGCAGAATTTGTAAGGAGCTTCCAGGAGGGTTTTCTAGAGCAGTATGTAAATAGTCCAACTCGGGAAGGGGCCATACTGGACCTGGTGTTGGGGAATGAGCCCGGCCAGGTGGTTGAAGTTTCAGTAGGGGACTACTTTGGGAATAGTGATCACAATTCCGTAAGCTTTAAAATACTCATGGACAAAGACGAGAGTGGTCCTAAAGGAAGAGTGCTGAATTGGGGGAAGGCCAACTATACCAAAATTCGGCAGGAGCTGGGGAATGTAGATTGGGAGCAGCTGTTTGAAGGTAAATCCACATGTGATATGTGGGAGGCTTTTAAAGAGAGGTTGATTAGCGTGCAGGAGAGACATGTTCCTGTGAAAATGAAGGATAGAAATGGCAAGATTAGGGAACCATGGATGACAGGTGAAATTGTGAGACTAGCTAAGAGGAAAAAGGAAGCATACATAAGGTCTAGGCGGCTGATGAAAGACGAAGCTTTGAAAGAATATCGGGAATGTAGGACCAATCTGAAACGAGGAATTAAGAGGGCTAAAAGGGGTCATGAAATATCTTTAGCAAACAGGGTTAAAGAAAATCCCAAAGCCTTTTATTCATATATAAGGAGAAAGAGGGTAACTAGAGAAAGGATTGGCCCACTAAAGGACAAAGGAGGAATGTTATGCGTGGAGTCAGAGAAAATGGGTGAGATTCTAAACGAGTACTTTGCATCGGTATTCACCGAGGAGAGGGACATGACGGATGTTGAGGTTAGGAACAGATGTTTGATTACACTAGGTCAAGTCGGCATAAGGAGGGAGGAAGTGTTGGGTATTCTAAAGGGCATTAAGGTGGACAAGTCCCCAGGTCCGGATGGGATCTATCCCAGGTTACTGAGGGAAGCGAGAGAGGAAATAGCTGGGGCCTTAACAGATATCTTTGCAGCATCCTTAAACACGGGTGAGGTCCCGGAGGACTGGAGAATTGCTAATGTTGTCCCCTTGTTTAAGAAGGGTAGCAGGGATAATCCAGGTAATTATAGACCGGTGAGCCTGACGTCAGTGGTAGGGAAGCTGCTGGAGAAGATACTGAGGGATAGGATCTATTCCCATTTGGAAGAAAATGGGCTTATCAGTGATAGGCAACATGGTTTTGTGCAGGGATGGTCATGTCTTACCAACTTAATAGAATTCTTTGAGGAAGTGACAAAGTTGATTGATGAGGGAAGGGCTGTCGATGTCATATACATGGACTTCAGTAAGGCGTTTGATAAGGTTCCCCATGGCAGGCTGATGGAGAAAGTGAAGGCGCATGGGGTCCAAGGTGTACTAGCTAGATGGATAAAGAACTGGCTGGACAACAGGAGACAGAGAGTAGCAGTAGAAGGGAGTTTCTCAAAATGGAGACGTGTGACCAGTGGTGTTCCACAGGGATCCGTGCTGGGACCACTGTTGTTTGTGATATACATTAATGATTTGGAGGAAAGTATAGGTGGACTGATTAGCAAGTTTGCAGACGACACTAAGATTGGTGGAGTAGCAGATAGTGAAGGGGACTGTCAGAGAATACAGCAGAATATAGATAGATTGGAGAGTTGGGCAGAGAAATGGCAGATGGAGTTCAATCAGGGCAAATGCGAGGTGATGCATTTTGGAAGATCCAATTCAAGAGTGAACTATACAGTAAATGGAAAAGTCCTGGGGAAAATTGATGTCCAGAGAGATTTGGGTGTTCAGGTCCACTGTTCCCTGAAGGTGGCAACGCAGGTAAATAGAGTGGTCAAGAAGGCATACGGCATGCTTTCCTTCATCGGACGGGGCATTGAGTACAAGAGTTGGCAGGTCATGTTACAGTTGTATAGGACTTTGGTTCGGCCACATTTGGAATACTGCGTACAGTTCTGGTCGCCACATTACCAAAAGGATGTGGATGCTTTGGAGAGGGTGCAGAGGAGGTTCACCAGGATGTTGCCTGGTATGGAGGGCGCTAGCTATGAAGAGAGGTTGAGTAGATTAGGATTATTTTCATTAGAAAGACGGAGGTTGAGGGGGGACCTGATTGAGGTGTACAAAATCATGAGAGGTATAGACAGGGTGGATAGCAAGAGGCTTTTTCCCAGAGTGGGGGATTCAATTACTAGAGGACACGAGTTCCAAGTGAAAGAGGAAAAGTTTAGGGGGGATATGCGTGGAAAGTTCTTTACGCAGAGGGTGGTGGGTGCCTGGAACGCGTTGCCAGCGGAGGTGGTAGATGCGGGCACGATGGCGTCTTTTAAGATGTATCTAGACAGATACATGAATGGGCAGGAAGAAAAGAGATACAGAACCTTAGAAAATAGGCGACATGTTTAGAGAGAGGATCTGGATCGGCGCAGGCTTGGAGGGCCGAAGGGCCTGTTCCTGTGCTGTAATTATCTTTGTTCTTTGTTCTTTGTTCTGGTTTGATGAAAATGAAAAGGAAATCCAAGTTCTGGTAAAAATAAAAAGGTCAGCTCATCTGGCTCACCTGGCACAGCCAGCCAGGCAAAAGAAAAAGACATCCTACCATTAAGCATGCAGCATCCTTCAATGTAAGCTGAGGAACATCCAAACTGACTGATGGATCGCACTTGCGGAAAAAACTCAACTGTACGCTGATACTGGCAACATAAGAAGTTTCCATGAAGCACTAAAATCTGTCTATGGTCCAGCATATCAAACCCAAAACCCCATGAGCGCTGATGGCAAGACCCTACACACTGATGTCATGGTCCTGTAGTTTTTTTTGGAATATGCGGTTTGCCTTTAAGGCTTGCAAAGGATCAGTATTGCTTTAAGAACCAGCAAGCCTCAGGAGTTATAGGAAGGTGCATTTTTGTTGTCTTAGAAACAGCCATTTGGAGACTGCAATTCAAAGGATGCATTCTCGTTACCATAGATACAGCCACTGGGAGTGAGTCTCATGCAATATATTTGTTTCAATTCAGTTTTGAACTCGCTTTTAGTTGAAGACAGTTTGTTCTAACAGAACACACAGACACAGACACAGCTGTGGTGACAGAACCTGGAAAAAGAGCTCTCAACCATTTAAACTGAAGGAATAGGAATTTTAGTCTGTTTATTGTCTCTCAAAATTCTAAAAAAAGTCTAAAAAAGTGGTAATTTAAATAGAAGAAAGACTGTGACAATCTTTTATCCCTCAAAAACTCTAAAGTCAGCTTGATTCCATTGTACGTGTTTCAAGTCGTTAATTGTTGAAATTCGCTGGAGAAGGAAAGCATCACCTACTGCTGAAGTTAGATTATGGACTGTTCTACTGTGGAAGAACCTTTTCCCACATTGGATGACTCTGAGGACCTCAAGTAACATTCTGTGAGAACTTCAAGCAACATTGGACTGTAAATTTGCAAGGACTCTAATTTTTTCTATTTTAAATGTTGTTTGTATCTTCATAGTGTTTAAGAATTTAGTTCTTCTAATTGAAGAGTTAATTTGTTGATTTAAAGACACCTGGTTTGGTTAGCCTCATTCGGGGTTAATAGATGGTACAAATTGGCTGGGTCTTTCTTTAATTTGGAAAGTTTTAAATGATGTGTTAGGCGATCTGTGGAGCGATGGGATTGAATTATCAGTGCGTCTCTCCCACCACAATCAGAATCGTATATTTTGATTGGGGGCTTTGACTGGAGCAGTCGGTCGTAACACCGACAATGAATCAGTCCTGGATTGCTTGTCGGAGCACTTTGAAACTCTTCAGCACCAAGTGCACAGTGCATGATACTGCCATCAATTGCATCCAACAGTAGCCTGTCAAAGAAAAACTGGATGAGAGCCCAACTCTGGAGGAGCTGATAGCCCAAAACACTTGAAAACCTCACACCACACTTGTACTTTACACAGTCCTCTTTGGTGATGAAATCTTCACGTTTAAAGGTCCCAACCTCTTCCTAGTTGTAATGGGTTGGATCTCGCAGACCTTTCTCAAAGTCAGTGTCCTCTATGCTCACTGCTGCACGCATTTTTGATCTGGACGTCCATGAATAAAGTGATCCCTGGTCACCCTGTTGGCCTTTTCCTTCTCCGCAACTTTCAAAACAGATTCAAGTCTTCGCAACCTTTCGCTCTCAGTTTTTTCTGAGTTCAGGTGTTCCCTCCGTCTCTCCCTTGAGGCTGCCTCTGCTGGTTGCCTTCCTTTTCTACAGCTTGTCTGCCTTCAGAAAATCTGTTAAATTTATCTGGAATCACAACTCAATAGCTCATTGTCCTTTTCCAAATGCAAAGTCCACAAGTCCTGCTTCAGCAGTGCCACCTGGGCTTTTAATTGTTTCCAGATGTTAGCAGCTGCCGTGCACATTTGCATCATCAGAATCACTGACTCCTTGTTTATGATCCGAATGTCTGGGAGGGTGAAACCTGTTGTTCTTCAGATGTTTTACCCCTGCAGTCTCTGTTTTTCAAAAAAAATTTGATCTATGTTCTCTGCTGTCCTGGTAACCAAGATTTCTGGCTTGTCTTTAAACAGAGTTAATGTGAGGTCACCTGATTTCTCTGACTCCATCTTAAACTTTCAAAAATCACAGTTTTTAAAACATAATCATGTTACAAAGTCCGGTGTTCATAATACTATGATGTAGCAAATTTCTCACTTATGCATGTAGCTTTTGCTTTTATACCATGTAAAAGCAACATGAAGTTAAAGTATTTCTGCTCCTTTTGACACTCGGCTAAAACCCATTTTATTTATTGACAGGTGACCTTTCAGCTTCTTTTTGTGTAGCTGAGACATTTCTACAATCAACACCATGTTGGTGTGCTGATATTTACAAATAATTTACACTTAGTTCTGCCTTCCATCTATCTCACAGCAGGGGAAATGTCACTTGGACGTCAGGAGGCTTTTGAGATCTTCAGGAGGGACTATGCTGACAGCGTGACCATTGAAGACAACAAACAGCTTCTGAAGCAGAGGTGAGTCACTTCTGAACTGTACCTGATGAAGGAGTAAAAAGAAAGACTGCCTGTTGTTTAAAAATTAGTCATTGACACCTTGATGCATCAAGACCAGCACCATGGTGAAAACAGTGACAGCTTTTGAAAAAGTATTGGAATGCCCTGTTCTGTAGATAAATAACCACTGAAGAGATTACCAGCCCCAATGTTTCCATTATCACAAAGTGAACAGCAAAGTTACAGCTGATTATTGTTGAACCTCAAACAGAGCCAGTCGAAAGCAATCAGCAACTGACCCGCAAATTGTGGCTGATCCCTTTGAATAGCAGTGGTGGGGTCAAGGGGTGAGGGGGCCCTTCATGCTGCTGATTCCATGTTCAGCTGTGCATGTTTAAGAAGAAAAAGTGAAAGACCTGCATTTATATAGCACCTTTCAACCGCTTAACGGCCCAAAGCATTTTACAGCCAATGAAGTACTTTTTTTTTAACGTGTAGTTACTGTTGTAGTGTAGGAAACACGGCAGCCAATTGCACACAGCACTATCCCACAAACAGCAAGTGATAATGACCAGATAATCTGTTTTTGTGATGTTGATTAAGGAATACATATTGGCCAGGACACTGGGGATAACTTCCCTGCTCTTTTCAAAATAGTGTTATGGGATATTTTACATCCACCTGAGAGGGCAAACAGGGCCTAGGTTTAATGTCACATCTGAAAGATGGCATTTCTGACAGAGCAGCACTGCCTCAGTACTGCACTGGAATGTCGGCCTAGATTGTTGTTCTCAACTTCTGAAGTGGGACTTGAGCTCACAATCTTCTGACTCAGAGGCGAGAGTGTGACGAACTGAGCCTGGAGTATTAACTATACCAATGAAGTCCAAAATGGCAGGTTGGGTGTCAAATCAGCTTTAGACGCTGAAAGACATCACAATCTGTCTACTCTGCAAACTTCTGATGCACAGATGCAACGTCCAGGCTGATGGCATTTGGTGAATAACTCCCAGTGCTACTGAGGTGAATTTTGCAGCCGGTATCTTATATAGTGGTGTCATGTGGACTTCACACTGGAGAAAACCCACACATATACACACACACACTTTTCCCATACCCATAATTATACTGTGCTCATCAAAATGGGAAATATAAAAGATGGAAGAATGGAACAGGTTCTTATTTTTGTACTATGTATCAACATTAAATGAAATGCTAAGCTTCAGAGAAATAATGTGTTTTTTTATGGAATTAATTTATATAGCTGAAAATGAATGGACTAGTCTTCACAGCAAAAGAACTTGCAGCACTTATATAAAAGCAAAATACTACAGATGCTGGAAATCTGAAATAAAAACAAAAAGTGCTGGAAATACTCAGCAGGTCTGGCAGCATCTGTGGGGAGCGAAGCAGAGTTAGCGCTTCAGTTCAGTGACCTTTCATCAGAACTGCCAAAGGTTAGAAATGTAATAGGTTTTAAGAAAATAAAGCATAGGTGGGGCAAAAGATAACACAAGAAAGATGTTGATAGGACAGAGGGTCACAGAGAATAACTGAACAGAAGGTCATGGAACAAAGGAAAAGGGTGTGTTAATGGTGTGGTGAAAGACAAAGCGTTAGTGCACAGAGGGTGTTAACTGATGGAATAATGAATGGCCTTGGCCAAAAGCACAAACATTTAATACCCTCTCTGCACTAACTTTGTCTTTTCTGTGACTCTCTGTCCTATCAACACCTTCCCTTGTGTTATCTTATGCCGCTTTATTTTCTTAAAACCTATTACATTTCTAACCTTTGCCAGTTCTGATGAAAGGTCACTGAACTGAAATGTTAACTCTGTTTCTCTCTCCACAGATGCTGCCAGACCTGCTGAGATTTCCAGCATTTTTTTCTTATTATAACTTGCAGCACTTGCTGTCTAGACTCAAAGATAAAGACTAGCCTCTTGGGTGAGGTACTTCTCCCTCCAGGAATATACAAGCAGGCCTTTAGGAAAGGAAGGAAGAAAAGGGGTCATATTTGAAAAAAAGGGTTATGATAATGTTTTACAAAGTACAGAGAAATGAAGACAAGATCTGCAGGAATGATGAATGAAAACAAATGCTTATTTTCTAAGCTTAATAATGGAGGCAAGCAGAGTACCGCAGGTTCTCAGGAATTTCCACAGTTTTCTACCTATGAACTGATATGATTAGATTCTGCTCCAAAAAAGCAAAGGCTCATGTCACTGAGCAGATCAACAACTTTCCAGAACCTCTGTCTTTGAGATTCTAAGGTACCAGACATGTTATGAATTATGACAATAATCAAGGAGGCCCTGTTCCATTGCTATATTTTGATTTATGGAGACTATATTTGAACCCAAAGAGAAGGTTGTGGTGGTCAGTTGCACAGCAGGAGATGATAAAATGCTGTTGTTGCCGTGAATGGCCCCTTTATAATGAACTAATTATTCACATGAGATTGAAACTGGGATTTGTGCAATTCAAAGGAGGCAGTTTTTGTCTCTTAGCACCTGACTCCTCCTAGTTGCATTTAGGGATTAGTAAAATGGTCTTTGTTACAAAAGTGCTTCCATTTTTTTAATATTTTATCTTTTGAGGACTTGTGTTAAAACTGAAAAGATTCCATGGATTTTTCTTTTTACCAAGTTCACCGAAAGGACACTTGCAATGTTATTTGAAAAACCACCTGTGCTGGAAGTCATGTGCTTTGGATTCAGTAAACAGCAGAACCCTTGGTGATCTGGGAAAAAATTGTTACAGAGAAATCACATATCAAGGTTTATGGAGTTCAAGTGGTTGACTGTCTGTTTGAGGTGTGGACATTGTTTTCAGTTTAGTTGGGTGTGAACAGTTTGAAAGCAGTTGGTGCTTTTCCTGCCAAGTAAAAAGAAACCACCCAGCTCACCACTTTCTCTACCTCTTTGAAGAAATCCTGCAAAGATCCGGTGTGGGAGAGCTAAAATCCCTGGTGCTGCATAGCTCCTGAGAAGCTGGAACAAAAGTCTGGAGATTCAAGTGTGTGCTGGCAGAAAACCCTGATGCCACATTTCTCCTAGAAAGCCGACTAGAATAATTCTCGACATCTCCAGAATGAATTGCTTCTGAAACGATCCCAGTGACCTGTCTCCGTATACCCGGACGCCAGACCAAAAAAGGGAAAACTGACATCCTTCCATATCTTCTCTTTTTTTTAAATCAAGAATTAGCAAGTTTTTGGCCAAAGTAGTCTTTTTTGTCTTTCTTTTGTAACTGACCTCTGTAGAGAGAATTTCTGTATTTTTCATGTGTGTGTGTGTGTGTGTGTGTGTGTGTGTGTGTGTGTGTGTGTGTGTGTGTGTGTGTGTGTGTGTGTGTGTGTGTGTGTGTGTGTGTGTGTGTGTGTGTGTGTGTGAGAGAGATTAGGGAATTTAAAAATGAAACTTTCATGTTTCAATCTGTGTGTTAATGCTTTGCTTGATTATTGGTTATGTCTTGTTTCATAATAAACTGATAATTTTATTGTTTATTAAAGAAATCTTGTTGGTGTATTTTATTCTGGGATAAAAAATAGAGTAGATGATTGACTGTAGCAGTAACCGGGTAAACATTTAAATATATGTTGTGACCTGTGGAGAAGTGGAACTAGAAAAGACAGTGCACTCCTCTTGCCTCGGTCGTAACATCTTGAGGAGAGGGAATAACAATGCCAGTAGTGATAGTTTATTCAGCTCTAAATGCAAGTCAAGCCTGGTGTAAAAATAGAAATCGCATCCTCAAAATGTCCCAAAATGCTTCACAACGAATGCATTACTTCTTAGAGTGTAGTATCTGATGTTATGTAGGCTAACACAGCAACCAGTTTGCACACAACAAGGTCCTGCAAACAACAAATGAGATTAATGACCAATTGATCTGCTTTTGGTTGTGTTGTTTGAAGCAGAACCCTGGGCGAGCTCCCAGCTGTATTTTGAATAATTATGTTGTTAGGCAGACAGTTTCATTGGAAAAGTACCAATGAGCAATGCTATAAAGCGATAGCTAGAGTGAATAGGGTGCTGGGGCGCATTCATTGAACCATTGAGTGTATTTCTCTCTTGTCTATTTTTCTCTTAAAGCCTTCACTTTGCTTTCCGGACAGTTGCTCTTCAGGATCATGCCATTCACACTTCCTCTAGACGTATCTTATGTTTCTTTACCTGTTTCATTATCACTCCCTTTGGCCTTGCACCATAAAACCTTTTGTCATTTAATCTCTCCTCCCTCTATTCCATCACAGCCCTCCCCTTTGTTCTTCTTCCACCCTTCCCCCCTTTCACTGGGTCAAATCCCATTACATCTCTAATTTTTGTTGAACCTCAGGCCACAATCTTCCAGTCCTCCTTGTATATGGGGTAGTGCCAGATAAAGGCCTGCTACCCGACCCGAACCTGATGGGACCCGACGACATGTGTCGTGTTCGGGTTCAGTCGGGTCGTTCTTCCGGGTCTGGCTTTCAGACGTGGCTCGGGTCAGGCCGGGTCTGGGTTGGATGTACACAGTATTAATTTGATTTGAAAGGTTGTTTAAAAAGATGAAGATTGGAGCCACTAAGTCAGTGATTGTTTGGTCACGAGTTAAACATAAACCCATGGAGTTGTGCCACACTGTACCAGTATCTGCATTGCTTAAACTAAACACAGCAATTTCCCGAATTCTCAGAAAATATCATTATACATTACCTAGACTCCTGCTTTACAGGTTGAAATACTCGCTGCAAGTTTATCCAGTTATCAGCTGAGCTGCTGAAACCAGGAAGGTCCTGAGTGATTCATTATTATAAAATATACAGTATTTATATAAAAGATATAAAATTATCACTGTCAGGACTCTAGTCTACACACATACAATAATAGTACAGTATTAACAGTGGTAATACAGCATACAGTCTCCTGGGCTTTATTAAAAGGGGCATAGAGTAAATGAACAAGGAAGTTATGTTGAAATTATATAAGACACTAGTTCGGCCTCAGCTGGAGTATTGCATCCAGTTCTGGGCATTGGAGAGATTACAAAAAAGATTCACGAGAATGGTTCCAGGGATGAGGAATTTCAGTTATGAAGATAGATTGGAGAAGTTAGGAATGTTTCCTTGGAGAAGAAAAGGCTGAGAGGTAATTTGATAGAGGTATTCAAAATTATGAGTGGTCTGGACAGAGTAGATAGAGAGAAACTGTTCACACTTGTGAAAGGATCGAGAATGAGAGGGCAGAGATTTAAAGTAATGGATAAGAGAAGCGAAGTGACATGAGGAAAAGCTTTTTCATGCAGCGAATGGTTAAGGTCTGGAATGCGCTACCGGAGAATGTGTTGGAGGCAGGCTTAATTGAAGCATTCAAAAAGGAATTAGACTGTTATATGAAAAGGAAGAATGTGTATGGTTACGGGGAGAAGGCAGGGGAATGGCACTAAGCAAACTGCTCTTTTGGAGAACCAGTGCAGATACAATGGGCCAAATGGCCTCCTTCTGCGCTGTAACAGTTCTGTGATTCTGTGAATGTTTGGGTGTCTAGAATTCACTGCCAGGAACGGTGGTGGAGGCAGTGACCCTCAATTTTTTTAAAAGGCACCTGGACAGGCAGCTAAGGTGCTGTAACCTGAGGGGCTATGAACCAGGTGGAAGGTGGGATTAGTTTGGGTGGATAGCTTATTCAGCTGGCATGAACATGATGGGCTGAATGGCCTCCTGTGCTGTATTTTTTCTATGTTCTATGGTGTATGAATTTAAATTCCACCAGCTGCCATGGTGGGATTTGAACCCATGTGCCCAGGCCATTACGCCAGATTACTAATCCAGTGACATTACCACTCTGCCTCTGTCTCCCCATATCCAACTGTGGAGAAGCTGGAGTTATTCTCCTTTAGAGGAGGAAGGTTAAGAGAGATTTGATAGAGATGTTCAAATTCACTAATGGTTTTCATAGAGTAAATAAAGAGAAACTTTTTGCAATAGCAGAGGCTTGGTAATCAGAGGATACAGATTTAAGGTGATTGGCAAAAGAACCAGAGGTGACATGAGGGAACACTTTTTTACACAATGAGTAGTTGTGTTTGGAAAGGGTGCTGGAAGCAGACTCGATAGCAACATCAAAAGAGCATTGGATAAATACTTGAAGGACAGAAATTACAGGGTTATGGGAAAAGAGAAGGGGAGTGGGACAGATTGGATTGCTCTACCAAAGAACTGGTACTGGCATGAAGGGCTGAACGGCGTCATTTTCTGCTGTACGATTCTATGGTTCTGTTCTATGAAGCATATGCCATTTGCGTTTGAATTGGACTCATGCAAGTGGTAATGCTACTTATTGCTTAAAATACTGCATTCCACATGGAGATACCAGAGGCCAGTTGCTGGAGGTGTGGTATTGACAAAACCAAATGTATAATGTATTCACATTACTATAGGGATGACACCTCCTGGAAGAATTATGGGAAGGATCCTTCAATAAATTGGATCAGATCTTGGAATGTAAATTGAAAAATGAACCTCAAAATTGGTTGTCTTAGAAATTACCCTCAGTTTTAAAATTTACAGTTAATCTAGCCTGAACAGTTATTTTAGGGAACGAGTTCCAGGATTCTGCTTTCAGTGATGGCCAAAATACCAGAAGAATTTTCAAATGATCCCATAAGATCTCTTACATCTTGATAGATAGATATGGCCATGTAGCATCCAAAAGTTGGCACCTCCAACACTTGCAAAAGGACGGTACAGTTGAATGGATTATATTTCAGTAGTTTTTGTGCTTGGTGACACTTGGAAAATTAAAGATTACCATAAAAGCTAGAAGGGATAAGTAAAGGTCATGTGGTCCATCAAAGCTCATCCCTCTAATATCCTGTACACTACCATTGGAGTGTGCAGTTGCATTTTTAATAGCCCCAATCTTCCTTGTTTAGCAGATTATTTCAAATATTTATCACTCATTAACTGAAGAAGTTGAATTGAAAAAAAAAATACTCCAGCCTGTGGCAATTTCTTCCATAAACTCAGAATTATTTGCTTGGACTTATACTTAATGTTAGCAATGTGAGACCTGGCAAAACTGGCCAGGTTCATTTCCAACTTTAATAACTCAACATGCTCTCATGCACTTATCATGACATTAAAAAAAATCCCAACCATACTGTGTTTGTAAATAATGTGGTCAGATTATCGTTAGCGCAACTGCATTGCAATGCCGAATTCAGGCACATTAATCACTCCCATTAAAAATAGCCGTGGGAAATGCAATATTATTCCTGTTTCATGTGAAACATGTAGTGTAGTTAGAAGTTAAAGCTGTCCATGAGGTGCTTAGCTTCTGGATAAATCGATGTATGCCCCCGAAATTCCTTGTGGGTTTCACCAGTCTGCTGCAGTATTTCTGGCAACTTCCAGTAGTTTTGTGGTGGCATTGTTAAGGGGCATAACCTCTTTTCTCGGCTTACAATGTAACTGATGGCCACAGAGTAGAGCCAGCTACGTTGAGTTGCTGCACCAAAAAGTTCCAATCTTTAGGCGCATTTGCTGATGACTTGAGTTGTACAGGCCTCCACATGACACATGGGCACCACTGATGGGGAACCAGGAAAGAAAGCCAATTTGGATCCTAACACACAAACTGAGGAGGATTATGGCCACGGTTGGCATCTGTTAAGGATGGTGGGTGCAGAGGTGTCTAGCTGGCTACCCCTTAGAACAGGCAAATACCAGAGATGCACCCAAAGTAGCACTCGCAGTCACCTTTCCCCTTGCTAATTAAAGTCATTATGGCACAGAGGCTGCCATTCACTCATCAAGTCCATGCTGGCTCTCTGTAGAGCAACCCGGTCAGTCCCATCCCTTTCTCTATCCCCCTAGCCGTACAAGTTTATTACCCTCAATGCCCAACCAATTTCCTTTTGAAATTATTGATAGTCTCCGCTTCCAACACCCTCATAGGTATTTTACCTATGGCAAGCGGGCGTGCTGGGGACGTGAAAGGCCGACCAGTGACAGCTGCCGGCCTTTCCTTGCGCCGGGGGGTTGCCATGGCAGTCGGGCACAGGGTGCCTGATCGAGGGCCGCCCCTGCCTCCCAACCCACCCCGAGACCCAAGACACCGCCCCCCCCCCCCCCGCCCACAAACGACCACCCTAGCCTCACCAGGGCACAACCCATCCCCCTGGTGAGGCATGCCCAACTTACCTTCACTCCTGGCTCCAAGTCATCGGCTGGGCTGCAGTCCCAGCAGTGGCCACCACTGGTGGCGCTGCAGGGACTAAGAGCTGCTGGCCCGCTGATTGACCAGCAGCTCACTGAGGCAGAACTTCCTCCCTCAATTGGGTGGAAGTCCAGTCTCAGGACAATTAAAGCCCAGGGACCCGTAAAATGCGGGATGGATCCCCGGGCTAGGTGGAAGCGGGTTTGCCACCGACTTTTATGTCGGTGGCGAATTCCCGTCCGCCTAAGGTAAAACCCAGCCCTCTGTTTCTCTCTCCACAGATGGTGCCAGACCTGATGAGTATTTCCAGCAATTTCTGTTTTTAGTTCAGCGTAACTTCCCTGCTTTTGTACTCAATATCTGTACTTATGAAGCTCAAGATCTGATATGCTTTACTCATTACTCTCTCAATATGTCCTGCTACCTTCAAAGATCTATGCACATGAACCCCAAGTCTCTCTGTCCCTGTACACTCTTTAGAACTGTGTCATTAAGTCTTTGTTGCCTCTACCTGTCCCTTCTGCCAAAATGCGTCACCTCACACTTCTCTGTTCAATTCCATCTGCCATTTGTCTGACCATTTTGCTAGCCCCTCTAAGTCCTGTTGCAGTCGATTGGTTACATCCTCACTGTTTGCCGCTCCTCCAAGTTTGGTATCATTGGCAAATCTTGAAATTTTACTTTGTATATATCAAAAAAGCAGTGGTCCTAGCACTACACCTTGGGGAACATCACTGTCTACCAGTCTGAAAAACTATTCAACACGACTCACTGTTTTCTGCCCTTAAGCTAATTTGTTATCCGAGCTGGCACTGACCATCCTATTGCATGAGTGTCAATTTTGTTAACTAGCCTTTTATGTGATACTTTGTCAAATACTTTCTTAATGTGCATGTAGACAACAACTATTGCATTCCCTTCATCAGCTTTCTCTGTTACTTCGTCAGAATATTCAATTAGATTAGCCAAGCACAATCATGCTGACTCTCCTTAATTAACTCAAACCTCACCAATTGCCTGTTAAATTTTCCCCTGATTATTGTTTCTAAAACCTTACCCACCACTGACGTTAAACTGACTAGCCTGTAGTTACTAGGAATGTCCTTACACTCTTCCTTGAATAAGGGTTTCACATTTTCCAGTCTCCAATCCTCTGACACCTCCCCCGTATCTAGGGAAGAATGGAAGATTATGTCAAACAGTTCCACTATCTCCACCCCCACTTCCCTTAGCAACCTGGGATACAAGCCATCTGGACCAGGTGACTTATCCATTCTAAGCATAGCCAGCCGTTCCGGTACTTCCTGCCTATCAGTTTTCACCCCATCCAATTCCTCTAACATCTCTACTTCTACCGGTATTTTTGTCAGCATCCTCCTCCTTGATAAGCACTCATTAAGTATTCTAGCCTTGCCCTTCGCCTCTAAGCATGTATCACTTTCTTTGTCCCTAATAAGGCCTCATACTACCCGTTTAATATTTACATGTTGGTAGAAGATTTTTGGATTCTCTTTTATGTGAACTGCCATTCTGTTCTCATATTCTCTCTTTCCCGGTCTTGTTTCCCTCTTCATTTTACCTCTCAACTTCCTGTGTTTGCCTTGGTTCTCGCTCAAAGAATTCACCTGACATGCTTCATACACTGTTTTTTTTTGTTTCATCATATTCTTTATCTCCCTCATCATCCACGGAGCCCTGGCTTTGCCTCCTCTACCTTTCACCCTTGTTGGAATGTCCCTCGCCTGTGCCAGAAACATTTCCTCCATAAAGATCATCCATTGTTTCAGTAGAGTTTTTTGCTGTCTTGGTTCCATTTTACCCTGGCTAGATCCAGTTTCTCCCATTGAGTTAGCCCTCTTCAAATTCAGAAGTTCTACTTCAGATGGTTTCTCGCTCTTCTCTATTGCCAATATAAACCTTATTATATGATGATCATTCTTACCCAAGTGTTCCCCGACAGACACTTGGTCCACTTTGCCCACCTCATGCCCCAGAACCAGATCCATCAATGCCTACTTCCTAGTTTGCCCAAGAACATATTGGTCAAGGAAGTTTTCCTGAACATATTTCAGATATTTCTCCCCCTCCTTTCCCTCAACATTTTCCCAATTGATATTTGGGTAAGTAAATCCCCAGTATCACCACTCTATAGTTAGTTTAGTTTAGTTTAGTTTAGAGATACAGCACTGAAACAGGCCCTTCGGCCCACCGAGTCTGTGCCGACCATCAACCACCCATTTATACTAATCCAACACTAGTTCCATATTCCTTCCACATCCCCACCTCTCCCAATATTTCCCTACCACCTACCTATACTAGGGGCAATTGCTAATGGCCAATTTACCTATCAACCTGCACGTCTTTGGCATGTGGGAGGAAACCGGAGCACCCGGAGGAAACCCACGCAGACACAGGGAGAACTTGCAAACTCCACCCAGAATTGAACCCGGGTTGCTGGAGCTGTGAGGCTGCGGTGCTAACCACTGCGCCACTGTGCCGCCCCATCTTCTTGCACATCTGTGAGTTCCTTGAAGGTTTGCCCCTCTATTGCTCTCTCACTATTTGGAGGCCTAGAGAATATCCCCAGTAACGTGATTATACCTTTCTTGCTTCTCAAGTCTAACCAAATGGATTCAGTCCTCGGCCCCTCAAGGTCATCCTCTCTTTCCAAAGCTACAGTCTCTTCCCTATTCAGGACTGTCACCCCACCTCCCTTTTTTCATTCCCTATCTTTTCTGAATGCTTTGTATCCTTGAATATTAAGTGCCCAGTCCTCACAATTTTTAAGCCAAATTTCTGTTCTTGCTACTACATCATATTCCCACACAGCTATGTGTGCTTGTAGCTCACCAATATTATTCAGCACACTTTGTGTATTTACATACATGCATTCTAAATCTGTCTTTGTATTCCTCATAGTGCTTCTTAGTCTGCCCCTAGTAGTATCCAACACTCACAGTTTATGCATCTTATTTCTATTTTCTACTTCCATATGCTGGTGCCAATTTAGTTTAAACCCTCCTCCAACCATACTAGTGAACCTCCCCATGTGGAAATTTGTCTGTACTGTTGAGGTGCAATCTGTCCCTTTTGAATAGATGTCGCCTGTCCCAATTCCCTAAGAATCTGAAGCCCTCCCTCCTGCATCATGCTTCATGCCATGCATTGATCCTCCCTACCTTCTTATTTCTACTCTCACTAGCATGTGGCACTGGGAGTAATCCAGAGATTACTACCTTTGAGGTCCTACTTTTTAACTTCTTCCCTAAAATCTGATTGTAGTATCTCAATACCTGCCCTCTCTATGTCATTGGTACTGATGTGTACCACAACTTCTGACTCACTTCCGTCCCCTGCAGAATATTCCGCACACTCTCGATAATGTAGTTTACTCTGGCACCAGGGAAACAACACACTCACAGTGATGTTTACGGAAATGCCTATCTGTCCCCGCAACTGTGGAATTTCCTATAACGCCTGTATTTCTGCTTTTTGCAGTCCCTTGCCTATTAGTGCCATGGCTTGGAATACACTCCTTCAAGATGTTATCACACCCAGCAGTCCCCAGTGCTGAGTGTGGCATACACCCTGAAGACTCTTGCACCTGTAAAAATCCTGAGCTCGAGCTCAAGCAGCTGGAGATACTGCATACATGATCCTCAAGACAACATGAAATATCCTCAAGTTCCCACATGGCACAGGAATTGCAAGTAACAGGTCTCAGCTGCCCATCCGTGATCCAGTAAATCTCTATTCCCTCCTTTAGAATTTAGTTAGTTCCTTGTTTAAACTGTTAATTTGAATTAATACCTCTAGACCTGCTCAGTGCTAATAGTCTTATTATTAATTCACACTGTTATACTTACCCAGCTTGTGCTGACGATACTTTTAATTTTTTTTACCCTGCTCCCTGACACTCATGCTGACTCCGCTCTGCTGCTCTGTTCCTTCAGCTACGCGCTCCTCACCTCAAGGCACTCGGCACGAGTCACCTACTTGCTGTCCTGAGATATCACTCCTTTATTTATTGTTGTTGGTTTATTCTCACAGTGCTCTCTCTAACTCCCGATGACTCCCACAGGCTTGCGCTCTCTCTCTCTCCCCACCGCACCCCCCCCCGCCCCGCCAACGCCGCCCCCCCCCCCCCCAACCACAGCTTTTACCTCTTCGTCTCCAGCACTGTTTTCCCTCAGGCTCGCTCTATTTGACACCGCCGGACACCCCACTTTTTTCTGTTGCTCTTCGGTACTGTTTTCCCTCAGGCTCGCTCTCCCAGTGATCCCACAAACTCTGACTGGGTCAGCACTGGTGACCCACAGAAGTGACCCAGTGTAACTGCTGCGATCAAACCCTCAGATTTGCATCATTTACGTGTGAGATAGCAGCTCTTTTTCGTTAACCAACAACCACTTTTTAATAAGAAAAATATTTGTTGGTTTTCAGAATTGCGATGACTTTGGCCAGGTACTCATTGTTCTGGTTTTGGTTACTTTTCCAGATGGTTTCTGAGATTAAGGGGTTAGGTTTCATTTTATATTCAACCTCTCCTATTGTTCTATGTGGAAAAAAGACTTCAAATTTCACTTTAAAAAAAATCCTGTTTTAATAGCTTCTCCATAGAGGCCCATTAGTTTTCTACTGGCTGTGTAAAGCACTGAAATTAATGCATTTTAGAAACGTCAGCCAAGAGTTGAACATTTGTGAAGTGTATCTGGTTCCTACCACATGACAGCTCATCAGAAATTGAGGGAGAATAGAAGAAACTTGGGATTTGTCTGATAACAGTTCTAATACACCAATACAACAACGACAACTTGCATTTTTATTGCACCTTTAATGTCATAAAAATTCCAAACAAAATTTGACACTGAGCCACATGAAATATTAGCATAGGTAAACATAATCTTGGTTTAAGGAGAATCTTAAAGGAGCAGAGAGAGAAGGAGAGCTTTAGGGAGGCAATTCCAGAGCTTCGGGGATAGACAGCTGAAGGCTGTCAATGGTGGAGCGATTAAAATTGGGGATGCTCAAGAGGCCAGAACTGGAGGAGTGCAGAGATCTCAGGGTTGTAAGACTAGAGAAGATTACAAGTACAGGGAAGGGCAAAGCCATTGGGGATTTGAAAGCAAGGATGAGAATTTTAAACTCGAGATTTTGGCAGATCAGGAGCCAGTGCCAAAACCGAGGTGATGGTGAAATGGAATTGGTATGAGTTAGATTATGGGTAGCTGAATTTCAGATGAGCTCAAGTTTACATGGTGTACAAAGCTGTCCAGGAGAGTCTTAAAATAGTTGAGTCTAGAGGTAACAAAGGCATGGGTTTCAGCATCTTGGTTTAAGGAGAATCTTAAAGGAGCAGAGAGAGAAGGAGAGCTTTAGGGAGGCAATTCCAGAGCTTCGGGGATAGGCAGCTGAAGGCTGTCAATGAGGTAGTGGCAGAGACGGGCAATATTCCCGATGCCAGATCTCTTGTCAGACACTGAGTACTTTTGAACGAAGGACCCACCCTCGGAGAGACCTCAAGCAACCCCCCAAGACTTTGCATGTTGTGCCCCTGCATGGCGACAGACTGCTTGCCACTGAGTAAGTACCAGCGACGACGGGAAGAGGCCCTTAATTGGACATTAATTGCCCACTTAAGGACCTCAATTAGTGGTGGGACAGGAAGGCCATCCACAGGCCTTCACACCACAGACTTAATCGGGGTGGAGGTGGGAAGGTGGAAATAAGTCAAGTTTGGAGGGGTGAAAGAGCTTCCCTCTTTTTTCTCTCCTTGTTTGACCACAACAGTTTTAATTCTTTCTTTAATTTCTTAAAGCAAATGCTCATGGGATACAGGGTAACTTGATAAGGTGGATTCAACATTGGCTTAGCTGTAGGAGACAGAGAGTGATGACAGACGGCTGTTTTAGTGACTGGAAGCCAATGTCCAGTGGCGTACCACAGGGATCTGTGCTGGGTCCCCTATTTTTAGTTTAGTTTAGAGATACAGCACTGAAACAGGCCCTTCGGCCCACCGAGTCTGTGCCGACCATCAACCACCCATTTATACTAATCCTACACTAATCCCATTTTCCTACCACATCCCCACCTGTCCCTATATTTCCCTACCACCTACCTATACTAGGGGCAATTTATAATGGCCAATTAACCTATCAACCTGCAAGTCTTTGGCATGTGGGAGGAAACCGGAGCACCCGGAGGAAACCCACGCAGACACAGGGAGAACTTGCAAACTCCACACAGGCAGTACCCAGAATTGAACCTGGCTCGCAGGAGCTGTGAGGCTGCGGTGCTAACCACTGCGCCACTGTGTCATTTATAGAAACGACATAGATGACTATGTGGGGGGTAGGATCAATAAGTTTGCGGATGACACAAAGATTGGCCGAGTGGTTAACAGTGAGATTGAGTGTCTTGGGTTACAGGAAGATACAGACGGGATGGTCAAATGGGCAGAAAAGTGGCAGATGGAATTTAACCCTGAAAAGTGTGAGGTGATACACTTTGGAAGGAGTAATGTGACACGGAAGTATTCAATGAATGGCCTGACACTGGGAAGTTCCAAGGAACAAAGGGACGTTGGCGTGTTTGTCCATAGATCTCTGAAGGCAGTAGGGCAGGTTAATAGGGTGGTGAAAAAGGCATATGGGACACTTGCCTTTATCATTCGAGGCATAGATTACAAAAGCAGGGAGGTCATGTTGGAGTTGTATAGAACTTTGGTAAGGCCACAGCTGGAGTACTGTGTGCAATTCTGGTCGCCACATTATAGGAAGGATGTGATTGCACTGGAGGGGGTGCAGAGGCGATTCACCAGGATGTTGCCTGGGATGGAACATTTAAGCTATGAAGAGAGGTTGGATAGGCTTGGGTTGTTTTCGCTGGAGCAGAGAAGACTGAGGGGTGACCTGATCGAGGTGTACAAGATTATGAGGGGCATGGACAGGGTGGATAGGGAGCAGCTGCTCCCCTTAGTTGAAGGGTCAGTTACGAGGGGACACAAGTTTAAGGTGAGGGGCAGGAGGTTTAAGGGGGATTTGAGGAAGAACTTTTTTACCCAGAGGGTGGTGATGGTCTGGAATGCACTACCTGGGAGGGTGGTAGAGGCGGGTTGCCTCACATCCTTTAAAAAGTACCTGGATGAGCACTTGGCACATCATAACATTCAAGGCTATGGGTCAAGTTCTGGCAAATGGGATTATGTAGACAGGTCAGGTGTCTTTAATGCATCGGTGCAGACTCGATGGGCCGAAGGGCCTCTTCTGCACTGTATTATTCTGTGATTCTGTGAAATGTGGATGTACTGACCAATTCAGTAGGTGTTTGCTTACTTACTTGCTGTGGTCATAAGAAGAACCAACCGGACAGGTTTTCTTGAATTTAACAAAAAAAGAGGTTAACTTTACTGTACCTAAACCAAACTAATAAAAGTAATAAACTGTGTGCCCACTTTCACTCATGCACACACACTAGAGGTTTACACGCACAGAGGTTACAGAGTGGGGAAAGGTAGATTGGTTGAGTTAGAGTCCATAGAGAAAAAGAGTATACAATCAATGTGGTTTGGTGAATCGGCTGGCTTCTAGCTGAATTCGGTGGTTTGAAGAGATAGGTGATTGGTTTGGTAGGTTTCTTGGAGACAGTGATGTGGATGATTTCCTCCAACGGAGTTTCTGATTGTAGCTGGAGTTTGCAAAGGTGGTCAGTCAACAGTTCGAAGCTTGTAAACTGAAATGGAGAGAGAGAGAGAGAGAGAGGGATCCCCACTTGGGTCTGCACGTGTCAGAGTCAGAAGTTTCTCCTTGCTGCCGCAGAGAAACAGCAGCTTAAAACCACAGATGGGGTGGCGCTTGTCACATGACAGTCACTCAGTCATTCAAGCATAGTAGCTAGTATTATTTCTTCTTTTTAAAAGAAAAAGAACAAACAGTTCCCTTAAACTTCCAGGATCTTGTTTCTTGCTGGGGAATGAGCCGACATTTTGTCTCCCTCCTCACAGGCCTTGCAATGAGGATACAGTGTTGCAAATTAGGTGACCATCTTAAGCTTCTAGCAAAGTCATCCTCCATCTTTTCTATCTTAAATTTCTTCAAAAAATATAAATTCAGATCATCAGTCACTGGATTAAAGAAAATTATCATTCAACAAAGCAAGTTGGTGTGACACCTCCTCACCACGCGAAATGAAATGTGACAACAGGAGCATTTCATTATGAGGTCGCAAATTTAAAAGAAACAGCACACACACACACACACTCATCAGTCTCACTGTCATAGCCATGTTCTGGTTCAGTTTTTTTTATCTGGGATGGTTCCATGCTGAGCTAAACCCTTGATAAAGCGTCAGCTATCAAATTTTTTTCCTGCAATGTGGATAATCTTTCGGTGGTAAGGTTGCAGAAGCAGGATCCAACGAAAAAGCCTTGCATTATGGGTTTTGAATTTCTCTACAAAGATCAAAGGATTGTGGTCGGTATAAGCTGCAGCTTTCTATATCCATTTTGGATATATAACCTCAAAATGTTTGAGAGCCAGCAACAGTCCCACAGGAGAGTATCTCCTTTGATGTTTGTTTAATTTAGATGTTCCCCCCATGTGTCACTGTACACTAACAGATCATCGAGGTACTCAACACAGTTGGGCAGGCCAGCCACTACCTGGTTCATCAGCCTTTGGAAGGTGGTTAGTTCATTTCTTAATCCAAAGGGCATCACCCAACACTGGAAGATGCCGTCTCGGGTGACAAAAGCCGAGATCTCTTTCGCTCAGGTGGTTAAGGGAACGTGCCAGTACCCTTTCAACAAGTTTATTTTGGTTATGTAGGTGGTATTTCCTACTCTATCTATACAGTCTTCCAAGTGCGATATTGGGTAGAAATCAGCTCTGGTCACTGCATTAATCGTTATGCAATCAATGCAGAGCCCTGTTGAGTCATCGGGTTTGGGCGCCAGCACAACTGGGGAACTCCAACTGCTCTGACTGGGCTCAATAAGCTTGTGCTGCAACATATACTGAATTTCCTGCCGAACCTGGGCCAGTTTCCTGGGACCTGGGCGATAGGGATTTTGTTTTATGGGAGGGGTCTCTCCTACATCCACATGGTGTAAGGTTAGGGTTGTGCACCCTGGTTTGTCCCTGCAGATCCCTTTAAATGTTGTGAGCAGCCTTGTTAGGTCTCCTCTCTGTTCTGCATTTAAATAGGAGAATACGGTGTCTAATTTCCCTAACATTTCAGTGTTAGTTAATCGGATGGTAGGAGGGTCGATTTGGGAATCCTCCAGGCCTCCCTCTAACTCGTTCTCACTGTCCCTTTCACCCTCCTCTTTCCTGACTGCCTGACAGAGCTGTGGTGGTTTGTCCCCTTCCCGGCTGTGATACCGTTTTAACATATTGATGTGGCACAGCCTTTGCTTTTTCCTACGATCTGGGGTGTCAATTATATAACTCACCTGGCTAATTTTCTTTACTACTCTGTACAGGCCACTAAACCAGGCTTTCAATGGTACTCCCTGTATTGGTAATAGCACTTACACATGGGCTGGAATTTTTCCAGCTCGCCGGTGAGATTGGCGGCGAGTTTCAGAAGCGGCAGTGCGCACGTGCGGGATTCACTCCACTGAGCCGCCGTGATATTTAGCGCAGCGGCTCATTTACATGGAGGGGGCAGAACGCTCATCCCAAATGATGTGAAGGGGGCAGGCGCTCCATCCCTGGCAACAGCGTCTGGCGCCACTGCTGTTTTTAAAGGACTTCCAGCCGTTACCATTATTTTACATATTTAAGGGAACAATCACTATAAATTTATTTTAAAAAATGTAATAAACGATTAAAGCTGCTCTCCCACGCCGCCAATGACTAAAGACTTTATTGATTGCCCTCTCCCCCGCAAAAAAAAATCTTCTGATCTCAACCTTCCCCCCCCGCAAACTTTATTCACTTTCACCTTCAACACCTTCCCACCATTCCTTCTATAAATCGCAAGAGTTTTCCCCGCTCCCCCCCGCCCTGAAAAATTAGCTCCTCCACCCTCTCCACCAGTGGTTCGCCTCAGATCTCCAAATGGAGATCCAAAGGCACGGGAGCTGCGGCAACCAGCCGGAATATTGGGGCGGGACGGCCTTCGCTATGAGGTAAGTATCAATTAATTCATCGACACTGATTTCCATATTGAAATGAGTTTCCTGTTGCTGTGTGGTGGGAGGGCTGCCACGGGGCCTCGTCACTGCCGGTAATATGGGGCGGGGCCTTCCCAGCATCGAGGCCCCTGGCCTCCCCCGGAGGTATTTTCCAGGCATCCTGCCATGACTCCGATGTCAGGGAGCTGGTAAAATCCAGACCATGGTCTCCGGGCTGAAATGTTCTGGTGTTGACATGTTTATTCGCCTGCCTTTTCATAGCTGTCGGGGAGGTTTTTAGGTGTTCCTGAGCCACCACACAGGCTCTCGTGAGCCATCCTCGGAACATGGTGATGTAATCTAAAAGGGAAGATTCGTCTCTGTGTCCCAGAAGCCTCACCTCATGTCCATAAACTAATTCAAAAGGACGAAAGCCAGTTGACTCATTGGGCAAGTCTCTGGTAGCAAACAGAAGAAATCCCAGCCCTCTGTCCCAGTCATGGGGGTACTCATAGCAGTATGCCCCAATCATTGTCTTTAGGGTCTGGTGGTACCACTCCAAAGCTCCTTGCGACTGTGGGTGGTGGGCTGAGGGCTTCAGCTGGCTAATGCCCAGATTACCCATGACCTTTTGAAAAATATGGTACATAGAATTTGTGCCCTGATCCGACTGGATCTCAGCAGGCAGCCCATATCAGGTGAATAATTGGGTTAGCCCCTCCACCACTACCTTGGCATAGATAGTTCTTAGAGAGATAGCTTCTGGAAATCGAGTGGCCACATCCATAATGCTAAAAAGATACTGATAGCCCCCTTTTGATTTCAACAGGGGCCCCACACAATCTACCAGCACTCTGCTGAATGGTTCCCCAAAAGCCGATATGGGAATTAGAACATAGAACATAGAACATAGAAAAATACAGCACAGAACAGGCCTTTCGGCCCACGATGTTGTGCCGATCCTTTGTCCTCTGTCAAGGACAATTTAATCTATACCCCATCATTCTCCTTTATCCATATACCTATCTAAAAGCCGTTTGAAAGTCCCTAAAGTTTCTGACTCAACAACTTCCCCAGGCAAGGCATTCCATGCCCCGACCACTCTCTGGGTAAAGAACCTTCCCCTGACATCCCCCTTATATCTCCCACCCTTCACCTAAAATTTATGACCCCTTGTAACGCTTTGCTCCACCCGGGGAAAAAGTTTCTGACTTAGGGATGGAGGTTTTATTGCAGGTTGAGGCTTCCCCACAAACTGGCACATGTGGCAAGTATTACAGAACCTCAGCACATCCTTTTGGAGTTGTGGCCAGTGAAAATGCTGTCTTATGCGGGCTTGGGTTCTTTTGATAATGACATGTCCAGCCATCTCGTGGGCCATTCTCAATATTTCCATACAGTACCTTGGCGGCACCACTACCTGGTGAACCACTGACCACTTTTCATCTGTGGGTCTGTGAGGCGGTCTCCATTTCCTCATCAGCACTTCATTCTTTAAATAGTAGCACTCAAACTCACTCTGCTTCAGCTTCAGTTTGGGCAGTCTGTGCTAACTTTTTTAACCCTGGGTCAGCTTGCTGAGCCTCGAACAAGGAAGACATGCTTAACCCATCCTTTGGGTCCTCTAACTTCCCAAAGAAGGTTTCAGATAACCATACTGTAGGGTCATCTGTCTGCAGTGCCAGTTCAGCCTCCATTGATGGAGCTTGTTTGGTCACCAGACAATCAGGAAAAGGCCAGGGACCTTTTCCCGTAACTGCTCTGTCTCCCTGACCTCTTTTGGTCTCACTAAAATCACTGGTGAAGCTACCACCTTCGCCCCCGCCAGATTATTACCAAGGTGCAGGTCGACCCTGTCCACAGGTAAACTAGGGACAATCCCAATGGTTACCAGTCCTGAAACAAGGTCGCACTCCAGGTGCACCTGGTAAAAAGGTTTGAAACATAGAAACATAGAAAATAGGAGCAGGAATAGGCCATTCGGCCCTTCGAACCTGCTCTGCCATTCATTATGATCATGGCTGTTCATCCAACTCAGTAATCTGTTCCCCCTTTCCCCCCATATCCTTTGATCCCTTTCACCCCAAGAGCTATATCTAATTCCTTCTAGAAAACATACAATATTTTGGCCTCAACTGCTTTCTGTGGTAGCGAATTCCACAGGCTCACCACTCTCTGGCTGAAGAAATTTCTCCTCATCTCAGTCCTGAAAGGTTTACCCCGTATCCTTAGATTATGACCCCTGGTTCAGGACTCCCCCACCATCGATAGTGGGGAAAATTCTAGAGTCCATTATCAAAGATTTTACAGCAGAGCATTTGGAGAACAGTGGTAGAATCAGACAGAGTCAGCATGGATTTACAAAAGGGAAATCATGTTTGACAAATCGACTCGAATTTTTCGAGGATGGAACTAGTAGAGATGATGAGGGGGAGCCAGTGGATGTGATTTATTTGGACTTTCAGAAGGCTTTCGACAAAGTCCCACATAAGAGATTAGCGTGTAAAATTAAAAGCGCAAGGGATTGGGGGTAGTGTATTGCGATGGATAGAAAATTGGTTGGCTGACAGGAAACAAAGAGTAGGGATAAATGGGTCTTTTTCCGAATGGCAGGCAGTGACTAGTGGGGTACCGCAGGGATCGGTGCTAGGACCCCAGCTATTCACAATATACATTAATGATTTAGATGAAGGAACTAAATGTAATATCTCCAAATTTGTAAATGACACACAACTGGTTGGGAGGGTGAGTTATGAGGAGGATGCAGAGAGGCTTCAGGGTGATTTGGACAAGTTGAGTGAGTGGGCAAATGCATAGCAGATGCTGTATAATGTGGATAAATGTGAGGTTATCCACTTTGGTAGCAAAAGCAGGAAGGCAGATTATTATCTGAACGGCTATAAACTGAGAGAGGGGAATATGCAATGAGGCCTGGGTATTCTCGTACACAAGTCATTGAAGGTAAGCATGCAGATCCAACAGACGGTAAAAAAGAGAAATGGTATGTTGGCCTTCATAGCAAGAGGATTCGAGTACAGGAGCAGGGATGTCTTGCTGCAATTATACAGGGCCTTGGTGAGGCCACACCTGCAGCATTGTGTGCAGCTTTGGTCTCCTTATCATAGCAGTATGACCCAATCATTGTCTTTAGGGTCTAGTGGTACCACTTTGGAGGAACTCCTGCAGTGTTGTCCTGAGGCTGAGAGGGTTGCCCTCCAACAACCACAACCATCTTCCTTTGTTCTGGGTCTGACTCCAAACAGTGGAGAGTTTCCCCGCGGATTCTGATTGATTCCAGTTTTGCTCGGGTTCTTGATGCCATACTCAGTCAAGTACATCCTTGATGTCAAGGGCAGTCACTCTCACCTCGCCTCTGGTGTTCAGCTCTTTTTTCCATGTTTGCACCAAGGCTGTAATGAGGTCAGGAGCTGAGTGGCCCTGGCGGAACCCAAACTGAGCATAGTGAGCAGGTTATTTTTTTTAATTCATTCATGGGATGTGGGCGTCGCTGGCCAGGCCAGCATTTATTGCCCATCCCTAATTGCCCTTGAGAAGGTGGTGGTGAGCTTCCTTCTTGAACTGCTGCAGTCCATGTGGGGTAGATACACCCACAGTGCTGTTAGGAAGGGAGTTCCAGGATTTTGACCCAGCGACAGTGAAGGAACAGCGATCTCGTTCCAAGTCAGGATGGTGTGTGACTTGGAGGGGAACTTGCAGGTGGTGGTGTTCCCATGCATTTGCTGCCCCTGTCCTTCTAGTTGGTAGAGGTCATGGGTTTGGAAGGTGCTGTCAAAGGATCCTTGGTGCATTGCTGCAGTGCATCTTGTAGATGGTACACACTGCTGCCACTGTGCATCGGTGGTGGGGGGAATGAATGTTTGTAGATGGGGTGCCAATCAAAGGGGCTGCTTTGCCCTGGATGGTGTCGAGCTTCTTGAGTGTTGTTGGAACAGCACCCATCCAGGCAAGTGGAGAGTATTCCATCACACTCCTGACTTGTGCCTTGTAGATGGTGGACAGGCTTTGGGGAGTCAGGTGGTGAATTACTCGCCGCAGGATTCCTAGCCTCTGACCTGCTCTTGTAACCACGGTATTTATATGGCTACTCCAGTTCAGTTTCCTTTCAATGGTAGCCCCTAGGATATTGATAGTGCAGGATTCAGCAATGGTAATGCCATTGAATGTCAAGGGGAGATGGTTAGATTCTCTCTTGTTGGAGATGGTCATTGCCTGGCACTTGTGTGGCGCGAATGTTACTTGCCACTTATCAGCCCAAGCCTGGAAATTGTCCAGATCTTGCTGCATTTCTACATGACTGCTTCAGTATTTGAGGAATCACGAATGGTGCTGAACATTGTGCAATCATCAGCGAACATCCCCACTTCTGACCTTATGATTGAAGGAAGGTCATTGATGAAGCAGCTGAAGATGGTTGGGCCTAGGACACTACCCTGAGGAACTCCTGCAGTGATGTCCTGGAGCTCAGATGATTGACCTCCAACAACCACAACCATCTTCCTTTGCGCTAGGTATGACTCCAGCCAGCAGAGGGTTTTCCCCCTGATTCCCATTGACCTTAGTTTTGCTCGGGCTCCTTGATGCCATACTCAGTCAAATGCTGCCTTGATGTCAAGGGCAGTCACTCTCACCTCACCTCTTGATTTCAGCTCTTTTAGAGTCATAGAGTCGTACAGCATAGAAACAGGCCGTTCGGCCCACCACGTCCATGCTGACTATAATGCCTATCTATACTAATCCCGCCTGCCTGCATTAATTCCATATCCCTCTATGCCTTGCTCATTCAATTACCTGTCCAGATGCCTCTTAAATGTCGCGACTGTTCCTGTCTCCACCACCTCCTCTTGCAGCTCATTCCAGATACCCACCATTCTTTGTGTGAAAAATTTGATCCCCTTTAAACCTCCTGCCTCTCACCTTAAATCTATGCCCTCTAGCTTTAGTCACCCCTACCATGGGAAATAGACTCTGGCTATCTACCCTATCTATGCCTCTCATAAATTTATATACCTCTATCATGTCCCCTGTCAGCCTTCTTCGCTCCAGGGAAAACAGACCCAGCCTATCCAATCTCTCTTGATAACTCAAGCCCTCCAAACCAGGCAACATCCTTGTGAATCTTTTGTGCACCCTCTCTAATTTAATCACATCTTTCCTGTAGTGCAGCGACCAGAACTGCACACAATACTCCAAATGCAGCCTAGCCAACGTTATGTACAACTGTAATATGACGTCCCAACTCTTGTACTCAGTGCCTCGGCTGATGAAGGCAAGCATGCCATACGCCTTCTTCACCACCCTGTCTACCTGTGTTGCCACTTTCAGGGAACTATGTATTTGCACCCCAAGGTCTCTCTGCTCAACAACACTCCCCAGGGCCCTACCATTCACTGTATATGTCCTGTCCTGGTTTAACGGGGAGGCAGTGGCGTAGTGGTATTGTCACTGGACTAGTAACCCAGAGACTCAGGGTATTGCTCTGGGGACATAGGTTCGAATCCCACCATAGCACTATCCACAACTCCACCGACCTTCGTGTCATCCGCAAATTTACTAACCCACCCTTCTACACCCTCTTTCAGGTCATTTATAAAAATGACAATTCATTTAAGACCTCACCCATTTCCTGTGGCTCCACACATAGATTGCCACACTGATCCTTAAGGGGACCTACTCTCTCCCTAGCTACCCTTTTACTCTTAATATACTTATAGAATCTTTTAGGATTCTCCTTTATCTTATCTGCCAGGGAAATCTCATGGCCCCTTTTCGCCCTCCTAATTTCCTTCTTAAGTGTGGTCCTGCACCCCCTGTACTCCTCGAGGGACTCGCTTGATCCCAGCTGCCTATACCTGACATATTCCTCCTTCTTTGTCCTGACCAGACCCTCAATATCCCTCGTCAACCAAGGTTCCCTAAACTTGCCAGCCTTGCCCTTCCATCTAACAGGAACATGCTGGCCCTGAACTCTTCCTGTCTCACTTTTAAAAGCCTCCTACTTGCCAGACGTCCCTTTACTTGTCAACAGCCTCTCCCATTCAACTTTTGAGAGTTCCTGTCTGATGCCATCGAAATTACCCTTCCCTCAATTTAGGACTTCAACCTGAGGACCAGTCCTATCCTTTTCCATAACTATCTTGAATGACCAATGAATGGTCATTGGTCCCAAAGTGCTCCCCCACTGACCACCTGCCCATCCTCATTTCCTCAGAGGAGGTCGAGTGTAGCCCCTTCTCGAGTAGGGCCATCCACATACTGCTCAGAAAACTATCCTGGACACACTTAACAAATTCTTCCCCATCTGATCCCTTAGCATCAAGGCAGTCCCAGTCAATATTAGGGACGTTAAAATCACCTACTATTACAACCCTATAATTCCTACAACTATCTGTGATTTCCCTACATATATGCTCCTCAACTTCCCTCTGACTATTGGGGGGCCTATAGTATAATCCCATCAAAGTGATCATCCCTTTCTTATTTCTAAGTTCTACCCATATGGCCTCGCTGGACTTGCCCCCGGGATATCCTCTCTAAGTACTGCCGTGATGTCCTCCCGAATCAATAGTGCAACTCCCCCTCCTCTCTTACCTCCTCCTATGTGACGCCGGAAGGATCGGTACCCCGGAACATTGAGCTGCCAGTCCTGTCCATCCTTCAACCACGTTTCCGTAATAGCTATAATATCACAATCTCATGTACCGATCCATGCTCTGAGTTTATCTGCCTTACCTGCAAGGCTTCTTGCATTAAAGTAAATGCAGTTTAGCCTACCAGACCTTTCACGCTCCCTGTCCTGCCCCTGCACGGCCTGCCTACTGGACTTGCTTGCTTTAACCTCTACATTTGCCTCAACTATCTCATCTGAGAGACTACTACTTTGGGTCCCACCCCCCTGCAAGACTAGTTTAAACCCTCCCAAATTGTACTAGCAAACCTCCCATAAGGATATTGGTCTCCCTCCAATTTAGATCCAACCCGTCCTTCTTGTACAGGTCACCTCTGCACCAGAAGAGATCCCAATGATCCAAGTCGCTGAAGCCCTCCCGCCTACACCAGCTCTTCAGCCACGCATTCATTTGCCTTATCCTCCTATTCCTACCCTCACTAGCATGTGGCACAGGGAATAATCCTGAGATTACAACCCTAGAGGTCCTGCTTTTTAACCTTCTGCCTAACTCCCTATATTCACTTTGCAGGACCTCATCTCTCTTCCTGCCTGTGTCGTTAGTACCAATATGGACTCTGGCTGCTCACCCTCCCCTTTCAGAATGTCCTGCAGCCGCTCCGAGACATCCTGGACCCCAGCACCAGGGAGTCAACGTACCATCCTGGAGTCTTGTTTGTTGCCACAGAAACGCCTATCTGCACCGCGTACGATAGAATCTCCTATCACTATAGCTCTTCCAACCCTTTTCCTCCCCTGTTGTGCAACAGAGCCCTCCATGGTGCCACGAACTTGGCTGTTGCTGCTTTCCCCTGGGAGGCCATCCCCCCAACAGTATCCAAAACGGTCTATCTGTTTGAGAAGGGAATGGCCACAGGGGACTCCTGCACTACCTGCTTGCGCCTACTACTCCATCTGATGGTCACCCATCTCTTTTCTGCCTGTGCAGCCATTACCTGCGGTGTGACCACCTCACTAAACGTGCTGGCCATGACTTCCTCAGCATCGCGGATGCTCCATAGTGAATCCACCCGCAGCTCCAGCTCCGTAATATGGGTAGCCAGTAGCTGCAACTGGGCACACTTCCTGCACACATGGTCGTCAGGGACAGTGGAAGCGTCCCTGATTTCCCACATAGCACAGAAGGAGCATATCACGGGGCTGAGCTCTCTTGCCATGACTTACCCTGAGGTTAATTAGGTACTCCCTTAATTAAAAAATACTAATTATACTAGGGGCCTTGTTCTACCCACTTCAATATGAAGTCCTTAAAAAAAAAACACTTTAGTAGTACTCACCTTATCAACTGAGATTTTTTTTTCCTACAAAAAAAACTTACCCTTTATTTTTTTTTAAGATATTCTAACAGCTGCTACTCACCAACCAATCACCTTGTAGCTCTCCTCTGACGTCACTGTTTGCTTTTTTTTTAAAAACTCCAGCGCGCTGGAAGAGATTCAACTGCTCTCACACAGGTCTGCTCCGTTCCTCTCCTCTCTGCTCCCGGAAGGTAAGAGACTGGGCCTCAATCCTCGGGGTCAATTTATAAGCTCAGCACTTGGCATTCTCCCCACAGGTCCGCTCTGGTCCGCTCCACTCCCGGAAGGTAAGAGACTGGGCCTCGATCCTCGGGGTCGATTTATAGGCTCCGCTGCCGGCGTTCTCCCCACAGGTCTGCTCCGCTCCCAGAAGGTAAGAGGTCCATGTTTGAACCAAGGCTGTAATGAGGTCAGGAGCTGAGTGGCCCTGGCGGAAACCAAACTGAGCGTCTCTGAGCAGGTTAGAGCTAAGCAAGTGCTGCTTGATGGCACTATTGATGACACCTTCCATCACTTTACTGATGATTGAGAGTAGGCTGATGGTGCGGTAATTGGCCGGGTTGGACTTGTCCTGCCTTTTGTGTACAGGACATACCTGGGCAATTTTCCACATTGCAGGGTAGATGCCAGTGTTGTCGCTATACTGGAACAGCTTGCCTCGGGGCACAGCAAGTTCTGAAGCACAGGTCTTCAGTACTATTGCCGGAATATTGTCAGGGCCCATAGCCTTTTCAGTATCCAGTGCCTTCAGTCGTTTTTTGATATCACGCAGAGTGAATCGAATTGGCTGAGGTCTGGCATCTGGGATGCTGGGGACTTCAGGAGGAGGCCGAGATAGATAATCAACTCGGCACTTCTGGCTGAAGATTGTTGCAAATGCTTGAGCCTTATATTTCGCACTGATGTGCTGGGCTCCCCCATCATTGAGGATGGGGATATTTGTGGAGCCACCTCCTCCAGTTAGTTGTTTAATTGCCTACCACCATTCACGGCTGGATGTGGCAGGACTGCAAAGATTAGATCTGATCCGTTGGTTATGGGATCGCTTAGCTCTGTCTATTGCATGCTGCTTATGCAGTTTGGCGTGCAGATAGTCCTGTGTTGTAGCTTCACCAGGTTGACACCTCATTTTGAGGTATGCCTGGTGCTGCTCCTGGCATGCCCTCCTGCACTCTTCATTCAACCATTGAAAGGGTTGGTCTCCTGGCTTGATGGTAATAGTAGAGTGGGGGATATGCCAGGCCATGAGGTTACTGATTATGGTTGAGTACAATTCTGCTGCTGCTGATGGCCCACAGCGCCTCATGGATGCCCAGTTTTGCATTGCTAGATCTGTTCAAAATCTATCCCATTTAGCACGGTGGTGGTGCCATACAACAAGATGGAGGGTATCCTCAATGTGAAGGCGGGACTTTGTTTCACAAGGACTGTGCGGTGATCACACTTACCAATACTGGCATGGACAGATGGATCTGCGACAGGTAGATTGATAAAGAAGAGGTCAAGTAGGGTTTTCTGTCTTATTGGTTCCCTCACCACCTGCCGCAGTCCTAGACTAGCAGCTATGCTGTTCAGGATTCGGCCAGTAGTGGTGCTACTGAGCCACCCTTGGTGATGGGCATTGAAGTCCCCCACCCAGAGTACATTTTGTGCCCTTGCTCCCCTCAATGCTTCTTCCAATTGGTGTTCAACATGGAGAAGCAGTGGTTCATCGATCGAGGTGGGGTAGTAGGTGGTAATCAGTAGGAGGTTTCCTTGCCCATGTTTGATCTGATGACATGAGACTTGATGCGGTCCGAAATCTATGTTGAGGACCCCCCAGAGCAACCTCCCCCTGACTGTATACCACTGTGCTGCCACCTCTTGTGGCTCGGTCCTGCCCGTGGGAGAGGACATACCCAGGGATGGTGATGGTGGTGTTTGGGACATTGGCTGCAAGGTATGATTCCGTGAGTATGACTATGTCAGGCTATTGCTTGACTAGTCTGTGGGACAGCTCTCCAAATTTTGGCACAAGTCCCCAGATGTTAGTAAGGAGGACTTTGCAAGGTCGACACAGCTGGGTTTGCCGTGGTCGTTTCTGGTGCCTAGGTCGACGCGGGGTGGTCCATCTGGTTTCAGTCCTTTTCTTAGGCTGTGTAGTGGTTTGATACAACTGAGTGGCTTGCTTGGCCATTTCAGAGGGCACTTAAGAGTTATCCACGTTGCTGTGTGTCTGGAGTCACATGTAGGCCAGACCAGGTAAGGACATTAGTAACCAGATGGGTTTTTACAACAATCGACAACGGTTTCATGGTCACCACTAGACTAGCTTTTTAATTCCAACTTTTAATTAACTGAATTCAAATTCCACCATTTGCCATGGTGGGATTTGAACCTATGTCCCCAGAGCATAAGCCTGGGGCTCTGGGTTACTAGTCCAGTGACATTACCACTATGCCACTGCCTCCCCTTGGATTGGGTGGGCCCTGTAGCTCTAAGTATGATTCTGGGCTTACTCACCTCACTCGAGGGGTATGATATCAGTTTTCATCCAAACACAAAATCCTGGTAACTCTCAGGGTTTTTTTTTCCCACACTCTCAGCGGTAGGTTTACCGGGTTTTGCTGCTGCAGTTAAAGCCACAGCCTGATCTGCCGTGCTTTTCATCAGGGCCCCTTTTCCTGTGCTGGTCTGATGTACCCTGACCAAAGCTATGGGTTTTCCTCATAACTTCCATTAGTTAGCTCGAAAGCCTTGTTACAATGGAAACATACAGGCTTTGGGGTATCACTCCTGTCTCATCATCTTCCTTTTTTCGCCTGAGGAGGGCCCCGTATGTTTCCAGCTTTTCCTTCCCGCTAATGGCTGTTCATCTTCCTATCACCCTCCCACCTTCTATCCTTTTCAGGTTTTTGGAGGTGACTAGGGAAGGGATTCCCTTGCGGAAAGCGCTTGTGAAAAAGTATATAATCATTATCCAGGATCGCTGCCTGCCTGGCTCTTGCAAGCTTTTGTTCCTGCACATGGTTTCTTATGAAAAGGGGAAGCAAGTTTTTGAATTCCTTAGTTTAGTTTAGTTTTTTAGTTTAGTTTAGAGATACAGCACTGAAACAGGCCCTTCGGCCCACCGGGTCTGTGCCGACCATCAACCACCCATTTATACTAATCCTACAATAATCCCATATTCCTATCACATCCCCACCTGTCCCTATATTTCCCTACCACCTACCTATACTAGGGGCAATTTATAATGGCCAATTAACCTATCAACCTGCAAGTCTTTGGCATGTGGGAGGAAACCGGAGCACCCGGAGGAAACCCACGCAGACACAGGGAGAACTTGCAAACTCCGCACAGGCAGTACCCAGAATCGAACCCAGGTCCCTGGAGCTGTGAGGCTGCGGTGCTAACCACTGCGCCACTGTGCCGTCCTTGAGGAGGATCATTTCTCTGAGGTTTTCATAGGTGGACTATAACTTAAGTGCCTGTATCCATCAGTCGAAAGCGAGTTGCTTAACCCTTTCCAAGTTTGTTCCGGCTACTTTCAGAGAGTTTGGAATTTTTGGCAGTATGCGTCCAGTAGTAGCTCATATGCTCCCAGGATAGCATTTTTAGTTATCTCATAGTCTGATGAACTCTCATCTGGCAACAGTGAATAAACCTCATGGGCTTTTCCTGTTAGTTTGCTTTGCAATAACAATATCCAGCTCTGTGCTGGCCACTTCAGCTGTTCTGCAAACTTTTCAGAAGAGATGAAAAATGCTTCCACATCCCCTTCATTGAACGTTAGTTTCAACTGGGAGAACTTTAAGAGCTCAGCACCTGGTCCTGAGCCAGGGGTAACTCCCTCACTAGCAGTGCCTTCACTGGTTGTATTTGGTCTTCCCCTAGTTAGTTCGAGTCACCTTAACTCCCTTTCCTCCTCCTCCTTCTGGAAAGCTCTTTGTTTTACCCTTTCCTGATACTCTCTCTCCTCTCTCCCCTTCTGGAACACTCTCTCTTTTTCTCTTTCCTGTAATTCTAATTCTAGTCTCCTCTGTTCTAGTTGTACCTTAGCTAATGTTACTTAGTCTGTTTCAGATTCTAGCCTGTCTCTGGTTCTTCTTTTTTAAAAATGGTTGGCCACAAATTTTAGGATTTCTGGTGTCCTAGCTTTTGGACGGATAGTAATCTCTAACTGCCCAGCTATATTCCTCAACTCTTCAACAGGTAGGGCTTTTTACCTGGCGCAAGTTACTTCACTCTGTTCCAGGAAGATACCGGCTTCGAATGTGGACATTTTACAAAATACGAATTAGGAGCAGGAATAGGCCACTCGGCCCTTCGAGCCTGCTCCGCCATTCAATAAGTTCATGGCTGAACTGATTACTCTATATTTCCACCTACCCCCGATAACCTTCCACCACCACCCCCCCTTGCTTAACAAGAATCTATCTACCTCTGCCCTAAAAATATCCAAAGACTCTGCTTCCACCGCCTTTTGAAGAAGAGAATTCCAAAGATTCACGACCCTCTGAGAGAAAAGATTTCTCCTCATCTCTTATTTTTAAAGTGACCCCTAGTTCTGGATTCTCCCACATCCACCCTGTTAAGACCCCTCAGGATCTTATATGTTTCAATCAAGTCACCTCTTACTCTTCTAAATTCCAGTGGATACAAGCCTATTTTTAATGACTGTTCCCTTAAAAATGTAAATTAAATGTAAGGGCTTGAAGCCCTTTAAAAATGGCACTGACGCCTGTGCAGTGGCGTTGGAAGTCATTGCTGGGGATGGAGCGGGTGGAGGGTCGGTCCAGCCCGTCCATGCATATAAGCCACCGCACTAAATATTGCAGCGGCTCAGCGGAGTACATCTCGCGCGTGTGCCTGCCGGGATCGGCAGCGAGCTGGGAAAATTCAGCCCTGGAGGTTTACACACACTCAAATAGGTTACAGATTGGGGAAAGGTTGATTGGTTGATTTAGAATCCATAGAAAAAAAGGGCATACAGTCTGAAGGGTTTGGTGATTCGGCTGGCGTCTAGCTGAATTCGGTAGTCCTGAGGCTTTAAGTTTGAAGAGGTAGGTGACTGGTTCGGTTGTCTCTCGGAGACAGTGATGCAGATGATTTCCTCCAACGGAGTTTCTGATTGTAGCCGGAGTATGAAAAGGTGGTCAGTCAATAGGCAGAGTTTGAAGCTTGTAAGCTGAAATGGAGGGAGAGGGAGCCCCACTTGGGTCTGCACTTTTCAGAGTCCAGAAACTTCTCCTTGCTGCTGCAGAGAAGCAACAGCTTAAAACCACAGATGGGGTGGGACTTGTCACATGACAGTTATTCAATCATTCAAGCATCGTAGTTAGCAGTATTCTTTCTGAAAGGAAAAGAACAGACGGTTTCCTTAAACTTCCTAGGTCTTGTTTCTTGCTAGGGAATGAGCAGACATTTTGTCTCCCTCCTCACAGGCCTTGCAATGTAGGATACAGTGTTGCAAATTAGGTGGCCATCTTAAGCTGCTAGCAAAGTCATCCTTCATCTGTTCTCTCTTAAATTTCTTCAAAAAATATAAATTCAGATCTCCAGTCAGTGGATTAATGAAAATTATCATTCAATAAATCAAGTTGGCATGACACAGTCTTAGTGATGGAAAGGATATCAAGTCAGAAGCTCAACTCAGTGTCACATGCAAACTAATGCTGACAATGGTCTTATTCAGACAGATAGTAGCCAGGGCAAGCGATGGAGTCGGGGGCTAGGAAATGGAGTTTGTGGTGGGAACCTAACGCAATGGCTTTGGTCATCCTGATATTTAATTGGTGGATATTTCTGCTGATTCAGTACTGGATACTGGACGAGTAATGGTAATGGCAGTGCTAAAAACTGATACTACTGTACTCCTCCAATCATTGCCACCTCTACATGACCGGGTGTGCAAAGACACAATAGGACTAAGAGTCTGTGATAAATTACTTGATCTTGGGTCAGCAATTGAAGCACTTAATATCTCTGAGCCAGGGAGGGGAAAAATTGTTGCCAACGGTTCTACTCCTGATTGAAATCTTGCGACTCTTTGTTGGTCAGTGTTACGTGAGAGTGGAAATGGGCTTGTCTATTATACCCTCACCTGCACTCAGCGGGCAGTATTTTAAGCGTTCCCCCGTGGCGAGTTTAGAGGTGGGGAGGGCATTTGATCAGGTGGGATGGTGGTGGGTGGGGACCCTATGGATGGCCTTCCGCCCTGCCACCAATTGCGGCCCTTAATTGGGCAATTAATGCCCAATTAATGGCCTCTTCCTGCTGGCACTGGTATTAACCCAGAGGCGGGCAGGCCTGTCGCCACGCAGGGAGCACAACATGCAAGCTTGGTTGCATGAGGTCTCTTGGGGTGGTGGGTCCTTCGTTCAAAGGCACTAAGTGCCTGAGCGAGGCATCCAGCAACAAGAATTGGGGGGCCGCTGAGAGTCAACCCTCTGCCAATGCTGCCGATCCCCTTGCAACCCCCTGCCCCATAACCCCTAACCCACAAAAGCCCTCCCACCATCACGTACCTCTGGCCTGGGTCAATCAGCGATCCTTGGCCTCCGGTGGATGCCGTTCCAGCAGCAGCCTTGTCTCTCCTGGTGGCGCTGCCAAGCAAATGATCTTCCGGTCTCTGATTGGTTGGTAGCTCTCGACTCGCAGAATCCTGATCCTGGGAAAGGGCTGCCGATGGCCTCTCAATGGCCTGATTGGCTCGTCATTTGGTGGGCCTTCCCCAAAGGAGGCAACGTGATCTCTCGCCAGTTCTCCAGCCAGCAACGGAGACCCCTCTCGCCTCCAAAAATGGCCAATTTTAGTAAGATGTTGGAGGGACAGAATTTAGGGAAAACTTTATGGAGCCAAATTTCCTAGTTGTCTTTGCTTAGGACAAAGATGGGCATGGTGGACACAAAGTGTGCTTAATACAGTGGCAAACCTGCACCCACCTGCACTGTACCTTAGTGCTTCTTCTTCTTTGGCCTCCTTGTCTCGAGAGACAATGGGTAAGCGCCTGGAGGTGGTCAGTGGTGTGTGGAGCAGCGCCTGGAGTGACTATAAAGGCCACTTCTAGAGTGGCAGACTCGTCCACAGGTGCTGCAGATAAAATTGGTTGACAGGGCTATTACACAGTTGGCTCTCCTTGCGCTTGTCTATTATACCCTCTTCCACTCGCCACTCTTTAGCCCCGCCTTTATGGCTTACCGCCAGCTCTGGCAATCGCTGGCAACTGATTCCCACGACTTGTGATCAATGTCACAGGACTTCATGTCGCATTTGCAGACGTCTTTAAAGTGGAGACAAGGACGGCCGGTGGGTCTGATACCAGTGACGAGCTCGCTGTACAATGTGTCCTTGGGGATCCTGCCATCTTCCATGCGGCTCACATGGCCAAGCCATCTCCGGCGCCGCTGGCTTAGTAGGGTGTATATGCTGGGGATGTTGGCAGCCTCGAGGACTTCTGTGTTGGAAATACGGTCTTGCCACCTGATGCCAAGGATTGTCCGGAGGCAGCGAAGATGGAATGAATTGAGACGTCGCTCTTGGCTGACATACGTTATCCAGGCCTCGCTGCCGTAGAGCAAGGTACTGAGGACACAGGCTTGATACACTTCGACTTTTGTGTTCTGTGTCAGTGCGCCATTTTCCCACACTCTCTTGACCAGTCTGGACATAGCAGTGGAAGCCTTTCCCATGCGCTTGTTGATTTCTGCATCGAGAGACAAGTTACTGGTGATAGTTGAGTCTAGGTAGGTGAACTCTTGAACCACTTCCAGAGTGTGGTCGCCGATATTTATGGATGGGGCATTTGTGACATCCTGTCCCATGATGTTCGTTTTCTTGAGGCTGATGGTGAGGCCAAATGCGGTGCAGGCAGCCGCAAACCTGTCGATGAGTCTCTGCAGACACTCTTCAGTGTGAGATGTTAATGCAGCATCGTCAGCAAAGAGGACTTCCCTGATGAGGACTTTCCGTACTTTGGTCTTAGCTCTTAGACGGGCAAGGTTGAACAACTTGCCACCTGATCTTGTGTGGAGGAAAATTCCTTCTTCTGAAGACTTGAACGCATGAGAGAGCAGCAGGGAGAAGAAGATCCCAAACAGTGTAGGTGCGAGAACACAGCCCTGTTTCACGCCACTCAGGGTAGGAAAGGGGTCTGATGAGGCACCGCTATGCTGAATTGTGCCTTTCATATTGTCATGGAATGAGGTGATGATACTTAGTAGCTTTGGTGGGCATCCAATCTTTTCTAGTAGTCTGAAGAGACCACGTCTGCTGACAAGGTCAAAGGCTTTGGTGAGATCAATGAAAGCAACGTAGAGGGGCATCTGTTGTTCACGGCATTTCTCCTGTAGCTGTTGAAGGGAGAACAGCATGTCAATGGTGGATCTTTCTGCTCGAAAGCCACACTGTGCCTCAGGGTAGACACGCACAGCCAGCTTCTGGAGCCTGTTTAAAGCGACTCGAGCGAAGACTTTCCCCACTATGCTGAGCAGGGAGATTCCACGGTAGTTGTTGCAGTCACCGCGGTCACCCTTGTTCTTATAGAGGGTGATGATATTGGCATCGCACATGTCCTGTGGTACTGCTCCCTTGTCCTAGCACAGACAAAGCAGTTCGTACAGTGCGGAAAGTATAGCAGGCTTGGCACTCTTGATTATTTCAGGGGTAATGCCGTCCTTCCCAGGGGCTTTTCCGCTGGCTAGAGAATCAGTGGCATCACTGAGTTCCAATTTTGTTGGCTGTACGTCCAGCTCATCCATGACTGGCAGAGACTGGGCTGCATTGAGGGCGGTCTCAGTGACAACATTTTCCCTGGAGTACAGTTCCAGGTAGTGTTCCACCCAGCGGTCCATTTGCTTGTGTTGGTCAGTGATTGTGTCCCCTGATTTAGATTTGAGGGGGGCAATCTTCATGATGGTTGGCCCAAAAGCCCTCTTAATGCCATCATACATTCCTCTGATATTTCCGGTGTCAGAGGCCAGCTGAATATGACTGCATATGTGTTACCAATCGTCATTTGCGCAGCGCCTGGCTGTTCTTTGTGCAGTGCTTCTGGCTGCTTTAAGTGCTATGGATGTTAACTCGTTGGGGGCTTTCATGTAGTTCAGCAGTGCAATGCGCTTAGCGGCTATGACAGGTTCCAGCTCTTCAATGTGAGATTGAAACCAGTCTGCATTCCGCTTCACACAATTGCCATAGGTGGTCATTGCTGAGTCATAGATGGCACCTCTGATGTGGGCCCACTTGGTCTCAGCATCCCCTGTGGGAGTGTTTTGAAGGGCTTTTGCGAGGGAATTTAGAAAAACTTATGTAACAGCTGTGGATGAGAAATTCTGCTCGTGTTGATGCGCGGGCGACCCTTCTGCTTGGAGTGATGCAGCTTCTTTGGTTTGAGGCTAACTTTGCTGCACACCAGGGAGTCGTCGGTGTCGCGCTCCGCACTGTGGAAGCTGCGTGTGATTTGAACGCGGTTTAGAGAGGCTCGCCTTGTGACGATGAGGTCCAGCTGGTGCCAACGGCATGATCTTGGGTGCCTCCAAGAAACCTGGTGACAGGGTTTAGTGTGAAAGAATGAGTTGGTGATGCAGAGGTTATGATAGGTACATAACTCAAGCAGTCTCTGACCAATCTCATTCATCCTACCAGTGCCATGGCGCCCAAGGCAGGAGGGCCATGAGTCATGGTCGGCCCCAACCCTGGCTTTAAAGTCCCCCAGCAGGAACAGGTGTTCGATGTTGGGGATGCTACTATGATATTATGGAGTTCCTCATAGAACTGGTCTTTAGCTTCAGGTGGGGAGCAGAGTGTTGGAGCATAGATGCTGAGTAGGTGTACTGGACCAGAGGCGGTGAACAGACGGATGGACAGTATGCGTTCCGTGCCATTTGAGGTTGGCTCTATCATGCTTCGCAAAGAGCTTCTGATGGCGAAGCCCACTCCATGCTGTCTTGGTTCTTCAGGATCCATACCCTGCCAGAAGAAGGTGTAGTCTTGCTCTCTTAGAGATCCACTCGCAGGAAGGTGTGTATCCTGAAGTGCTGCAATGTCTACATTGAGTCTACTGAGCTCGTTGTTCATGATAGCGGTCTTTCGAGAATCGTTGATTTGTGTAAGGTCTTCCGACAGGCCAGGACACATAGTTCTGACGTTCCAGCTTGCAAAACGAAGGGCTGGTACCTTCTTTCCTTTTTTGGTCGTGCTGTTTGGTTCGGTGTTGCAGTCCACTTGTTGGGCAATGACCCTGAGCTCCAAGCACCCATTGAAGCAGGTGGACTGTGGCGGGACAGAACCTTACTGACCGGGGGCTGCCCGGTTTGAGGCGGGCGGTAGCTGTCCAGTGAGATGCGATGACCTCTCCCACCGACAAAGGCAATTTGTGGCGCCCAATCTCTACGCCAGTTGAGCTGGACTTGTAACCCGTAACTGCTGCCTTCCGTGTTGATTTGGTCGCTGTGAGGCGACTATGGAGTGACCTCTCCATGGCGCATGCCTGGGCGGATGTATGGAGGTTGTGAGTTGCCCAAGCATCAAAACCCCCCTCTCGGCCTTCCTGGTGGGGTCCAAAGGAGTGCAGAGCACAACGTTTGGCACCGGTATGGCTGCAGGAACTGTCGGAAACATGCCAAAGGTGACACATGATCGCTTGCGGGGTTCCGCTCCAGATTTTCTGTTAGTGTTTACTCTCTTAGCCTTGATCTCTCCCGAGACGCCCACAAGGCAGTCGGGTTGCTGGGCCCCTACACAGGGGTAGGTGGATGCCGGTGGGAGGAGGTGGGGGGGGAGGGGGTGCGGGGGGGAGGGGGTGCGAGGGGGAGGGGTGCGGTGGAAGGGGTGGAGGGAAGATGGTGCGAGGGGGAGCTGGGAAGGGGGCTGTAGGGGAGAGGGGTGCAGGGGAAGATGGTGTGAGGGGAAGATGGTGCGAGCGGGGAGCTGGGAAGAGGGCTGCAGAGGAAGGGGGCACGAGGGGAAGATGGTGCGAGGGGAAGATGGTACGAGGGGGGAGCTGGGAAGGGGGCGTGAGGGGAAGATGGTGCAAGGGGGAGCTGGGAGGGGGACTGCAGCAGGTCGGGGAGAGGGGTGCAGGGGAAAGGGGTGCGAGTGGAAGATGGTGCGAGGGGGGTGGGGGGAGGGGCTGCAGGAAATAAAACACCTCACCAGCTCCGACCATCGTCCCCCCCACAATGATGCACCGCCACTGGGATCGGGACCTGGGAGCCGAGCCGGAACCGCAGGGAAGGCCCGCGCGGAGCCGCCGAGTGAGCGGAAGCCGCCGCCGGGACCACGCGGCCGCTCCTCCCCCCACGATCGCCGCCGCGTACGGGCCCCCCGAACACAGCCAGGCGGCCCCCCCGTCCACCTTAGTGCTATACAGTGATAAACCTGTACCCCAGTTTTATACAGTGGCAAACCTATACCAACCAGTACTGTACCTCAGTGGTATACAGTGGCCCATATGTGTGCCTAGCTATAGCCCTGGTGAAGGCACTCTGACAGGAATTTGTGGTGGAAAATAAGTCAGAAACAGAAATTAAGCCGCAGGCCTAGTCTGAGGGGACATTAGGTGCAAGGCCTAACAACAGCTTCTTAGTACATTGCTGTATCTGGGAGCCCTTCCAGGGTAATGACAAGACAGTGAAGCAGGAACACCCTCTCCTGCTTCAATATTGATTGTACCAGGTACAACCGCTGGGAAAACCTGGGGTTATTACTTTAGGGAAGATCTGGAAGGCTCAATCTTTTGACTTTGGGAAATATCAAGTTAATGCCAACAGCGTGAAGACTCAGTGTCACTGGTGTCTACCCCAGTTTTCTGCCATTCATACTCAGAGATTAAGTATCTTCTTGCTGCTGTTGGCAGGAAAATTTTCCCCTTTATTAAAATTAGAATGAATGTAGTCAAAGGGGAGTCAGTGCTCCCTACCTTTTGACTAGGGAAAACAAAAATATAAATGAGAATTCTAGTGAAAAGCACTGAGATGATAAAATAATCAAAATTTACATGGTCTACATCTAACAGTGAGGATTTACTAATCATAAACATTACCCTTAGAGGGACCTTTGTTCCTTTCCTATTTTTATCTTGTCCCATTTATTTTGTTTTCACCAGGTTCACTGAAGCAAAATCGCTTGGAGAAAAAGTGAATCAGTCCAGGAATAAGATTAGTGAGTAGACATATTATGTTCAAATCGCATATTACGAAAAATACCTCACTGATGTACTTGGAACCTTGAACATGAAGGAGGAATAATTGTATAACCTCCAAAAATGGGCGTGGGGGTTGCGGTATGCGTCTAAACCATTCCCATTCATTGCGTTGTAGGCACCATGTTAAATTGGTGCTTTCACTGCAGCAGCTTTTTCGGGAGCAGAGAGTGCGAGCGAGTGAGCAGCTGGAAAGGTCAGTTTAAAGTAAACTTAATTTCCTTTTGTTTTCGCGGAGACCAGGGGGCTGCTGGGTAAGTAAAACCCTATATATTTGGGCCGTTTAAAATAACTTGCCTTTCACTGCAGCAGCTTTTTCGGGAGCAGAGAGTGCAAGCGAGTGAGCAGCTGGGAAGGTCAGTTTAAAGTAAACTTAATTTCCTTTTGTTTTCGGCGGAGACCAGGGGACTGCTGGGTAAGTAAAACCCTATATATTTGGGCCGTTTAAAATAACTTGCCTTTCACTGCAGCAGCTTTTTCGGGAGCAGAGAGTGCGAGCGAGTGAGCAGCTGGGTAGGTCAGTTTAAAGTAAACTTAATTTCCTTTTGTTTTCGGCGGAGACCAGGGGGCTGCTGGGTAAGTAAAACCCTATATATTTGGGCCGTTTAAAATAACTTGCCTTTCACTGCAGCAGCTTTTTCGGGAGCAGAGAGTGCGAGCGAGTGAGCAGCTGGGTAGGTCAGTTTAAAGTAAACTTAATTTCCTTTTGTTTTTGGCGGAGACCAGGGGGCTGCTGGGTAAGTAAAACCCTATATATTTGGGCCGTTTCTGAACCCGAGACACCACCTGTCGTGTCTCCCACCCGCCCTCCTCCTCTAATCAAAAAAAAAAGGACTCGGTGGTGTGTAGATAAAGTAAGGCTTTTTCTATTTCTCTTTTTTTTTTATTATCGTGTAATTGGTTAAAAACTTTTTGTTCCTTTTTCATTTAACTAAGTTTAAGCTTAAGATTAAAAATGGCAGGAGATCTCAGACCCGTGATATGCTCCTCTTGCTCAATGTGGGAGCTCAGGGACATGGCTGATGTCCCTGACTCCTTCACGTGCAGGAAGTGTGTCCAGCTGCAGCTCTTGTTAGACCGCATGACGGCTCTGGAGCTGCGGATGGACTCACTTTGGAGCATCCGCGATGCTGAGGAGGTCGTGGATAGCACGTTTAGCGAATTGGTCACACCGCAGATTAGGATTGCTGAGGGAGAAAGGGAATGGGTGACCAAAAGGCAGAGAAAGAGCAGGAAGGCAGCGCAGGTGTCCCCTGCGGTCATCTCCCTCCACAACCGTTTTGGATACTGTTGGGGGAGATGGCTCACCAGGGGAAGGCAGCAGTAGCCAGGTTCATGACACCGTGGCTGGCTCTGCTGTTCAGAAGGGCGGGAAAAAGAGTGGAAGGGCGATAGTCATAGGGGATTCGATTGTAAGGGGAGTAGATAGGCGGTTCTGTGGTCGAAAACGAGACTCCCGAATGGTATGTTGCCTCCCAGGTGCATGGGTCAGGGATGTCTCTGATCGGCTGCAGAACATTCTGAAGGGGGAAGGTGAACAGCCAGTTGTCGTTGTGCACATAGGCACCAATGATATAGGTAAAAAACGGGATGAGGTCCTACAAGCAGAATTTAGGGAGTTAGGAGCCAAGCTAAAAAGTAGGACCTCAGAGGTAGTAATCTCAGGATTGCTACCAGTGCCACGTGATAGTCAGAGTAGAAATGAAAGAATAGTCAGGATGAATGCGTGGCTTGAGAGATGGTGCAGGAGGGAGGAGTTCAGATTTTTGGGACATTGGGACCGGTTCTGGGGGAGGTGAGACTATTACAAATTGGACGGTCTACACCTGGGCCGGACTGGAACCAATGTCCTTGGGGGTGCTTTTGCTAACGCTGTTGGGGAGGGTTTAAACTAATGTGGCAGGGGGATGGGAACCAAATGAGGTTAGTGGAGAGTAAGGAGGTAGTAACTAAAGCCTGTAAGGAACTAGATAATGAAGTCAGCGTGACTAAGGGAAAGAGTAGGCAGGGAGCAGATGATGAAAGCAAAGGGACTGGTGGTCTGAGGTGTATTTGTTTTAATGCAAGAAGTGTAGTAGGTAAGGCAGATGAACTTAGGGCTTGGATTAGTACCTGGGAGTATGATGTTATTGCTATTACTGAGACTTGGTTAAGGGAAGGGCATGATTGGCAACTAAATATCCCAGGATACCAATGCTTCAGGCGGGATAGAGAGGGAGGTAAAAGGGGTGGAGGAGTTGCATTACTGGTCAAAGAGGATATCACAGCTGTGCTGAAGGAAGGCACTATGGAGGACTCGAGCTGTGAGGCAATATGGGCAGAACTCAGAAATAGGAAGGGTGCGGTAACAATATTGGGGCTGTACTACAGGCCTCCCAACAGCGAGCGTGAGATAGAGGTACAAATATGTAAACAGATTATGGAAAGATGGAGGAGCAACAGGGTGGTGGTGATAGGAGATTTTAATTTTCCCAACATTGACTGGGATTCACTTTGTGTTAGAGGTCTAGATGGAGCAGAATTTGTAAGGAGCATCCAGGAGGGTTTTCTAGAGCAGTATGTAAATAGTCCAACTCGGGAAGGGGCCATACTGGACCTGGTGTTGGGGAATGAGCCCGGCCAGGTGGTTTAAGTTTCAGTAGGGGACTACTTTTGGAATACTCATGGACAAAGACGAGAGTGGTCCCAAAGGAAGAGTGCTAAATTGGGGGAAGGCCAACTATACCAAAATTCGGAAGGAGCTGGGGAATGTAGATTGGGAGCAGCTGTTTGAAGGTAAATCCACATTTGATATGTGGGAGGCTTTTAAAGAGAGGTTGATTAGCGTGCAGGAGAGACATGTTCCTGTGAAAATGAGGGGTAGAAATGGCAAGATTAGGGAACCATGGATGACAGGTGAAATTGTGAGACTAGCTAAGAGGAAAAAGGAAGCATACATAAGGTCTAGGTGGCTGAAGAAAGACGAAGCTTTGAAAGAATATCGTGATTGTAGGCGCAATCTGAAACGAGGAATTAAGAGGGCTAAAAGGGGTCATGAAATATCTTTAGCAAACAGGGTTAAGGAAAATCCCAAAGCCTTTTATTCATATATAAGGAGCAAGAGGGTAACTAGAGAAAGGATTGGCCCACTCAAGGACAAAGGAGGAAAGATATGCGTGGAGTCAGAGAAAATGGGTGAAATTCTAAACGAGTACTTTGCATGACGGATGTTGAGGTTAGGGACAGATGTTTGATTACTCCAGGTCAAGTCCGCATAAGGAGGGAGGAAGTGTTGGGTATTCTGAGGCATTAAGGTGGACAAGGCCCCAGGTCCGGATGGGATCTATCCAGGTTACTGTGGGAAGCGAGAGAGGAAATAGTTGGGGCCTTAACAGATATCTTTGCAACATCCTTAAACACGGGTGAGGTCCCGGAGGACTGGAGAATTGCTAATGTTGTCCCCTTGTTTAAGAAGGGTAGCAGGGATAATCCAGGTAATTATAGACCGGTGAGCCTGACGTCAGTGGTAGGGAAGCTGCTGGAGAAGATACTGAGGGATAGGATCTATTCCCATTTGGAAGAAAATGGGCTTATCAGTGATAGGCAACATGGTTTTGTGCAGGGAAGGTCATGTCTTACCAACTTAATAGAATTCTTTGAGGAAGTGACATAGTTGATTGATGAGGGAAGGGCTGTAGATGTCATATACATGGACTTCAGTAAGGTGTTTGATAAGGTTCCCCATGGTCGGCTGATGGAGAAAGTGAAGGCACATGGGGTCCAGGGTGTACTAGCTAGATGGTTAAAGAACTGGCTGGGCAACAGGAGACAGAGAGTAGCAGTGGAAGGGAGTTTCTCAAAATGGAGACGTGTGACCAGTGGTGTTCCACAGGGATCCGTGCTGGGACCACTGTTGTTTGTGATATACATAAATGATTTGGAGGAAAGTATAGGTGGTCTGATTAGCAAGTTTGCAGACGACACTAAGATTGGTGGAGTAGCAGATAGTGAAGGGGACTGTCAGAGAATACAGCAGAATATAGATAGACTGGAGAGTTGGGCAGAGAAATGGCAGATGGAGTTCAATCAGTGCAAATGCGAGGTGATGCATTTTGGAAGATCCAATTCAAGAGTGAACTATACAGTAAATGGAAAAGTCCTGGGGAAAATTGATGTACAGAGAGATTTGGGTGTTCAGGTCCATTGTTCCCTGAAGGTGGCAACGCAGGTCAATAGAGTGGTCAAGAAGGCATACGGCATGCTTTCCTTCATCGGACGGGGTATTGAGTACAAGAGTTGGCAGGTCATGTTACAGTTGTATAGGACTTTGGTTCCGCCACATTTGGAATACTGCGTGCAGTTCTGGTCGCCACATTACCAAAAGGATGTGGATGCTTTGGAGAGGGTGCAGAGGAGTTTCACCAGGATGTTGCCTGGTATGTAGGGCGCTAGCTATGAAGAGAGGTTGAGTAGATTAGGATTATTTTCATTAGAAAGACGGAGGTTGAGGGGGGACCTGATTGAGGTGTACAAAATCATGAGAGGTATAGACAGGGTGGATAGCAAGAAGCTTTTTCCCAGAATGGGGGATTCAATTACAAGGGGACACGAGTTCAAAGTGAAAGGGGAAAAGTTTAGGGGGGATATGCGTGGAAAGTTCTTTACGCAGAGGGTGGTGGGTGCAAGGAACGCATTGCCAGCGGAGGTGGTAGACGCAGGCACGATAGCGTCTTTTAAGATGTATCTAGACAGATACATGAATGGGCAGGAAGTAAAGATACAGACCCTTAGAAAATAGGCGACAGGTTTAGATAGAGGATGTGGATCGGCGTAGGCTTGGAGGGCCTAAGGGCCTGTTCTTGTGCTGTAATTTTCTTTGTTCTTTGTTTGCCTGCTCTTTTAAATTATTGCTACATGCAGCTAGCTCTCCCAGGCTGTTCATTGACTGCCTGTATCAGCAGAGGGACCGATATCATGAATTGTTAGCGCTACTTAAAAGCAGCTTGAACCTATTAAAGTGGAGGTGCATCGTGACTGCAAGAAGTCATTTGGGAGTCATTTGGGAACTGGATGTGCTCCGATACTTTGAGCAATGACTGAAAATGCATGAGGGTGAGCATCAAGGTTTGCAAACGCTGCAATGGAGGCCTTAGTTTAAGAGATGGAAAGGAGGGGACATGTCCTATATCCACAGTCACCAGTTCAGACAGGCCAAGATAAAGGAGGGGCCTGCACATAATGAGACACTGGGCACAAGTGCGCAGAAGCTTAGGTGCAGGGGAAAGGATTGCTCAGGTGCCAGCTCCCCAGAGAAGGAGGTTGCGGACTAGTTGTGCTGTAGAGGAGTCAGATGAAAACTTTGATAGGGCAGGCTGCAGAAGAAAGCTGATAGGTGCACATAACCAAATGCGTGATGCACTGGAAAGCCTGCCAGAAAGCCTGCCCTCAATGTCAAGGGCATGGAGGAGTCTGACACCAACTTGCCACAGGGCTTTGCGCAGAACTTGGAGCTCATTCTTTCTAATATGGAACGGGTGGTCATCTCCAACAGCACACCAATGGAACCCACCATGATGCAATAAATGATGGCTGATGTCACAGCTTACGTTGCAGCACAAAAAGTTTCTATCAGAGTTGCTGAGGTTGCACAGAGCTGGTAAAAGGGGATGTGTCGTTGAGGTTACTGGTATCACTCATGGATTATTTGCCCAATTAGAGCCCGGGGCAGAAAGGGACTGTCAATGTTGTATCTTCTGTTCCTCTTCATGTTCCCCCACTTCCTGTTACTTCTTCCATCTCCTCCACCTTCTCTTTTTCATGTTCCTGCTCCTCAGCTTCTCGTCTGATAGGTGCTGGCAAGTGCTGTTCCCTCACAGTGGCGAGGTTGGGCAGCATGCAGTGTTTTACCACAAATCTGATACCGACTCAGCTGAGTACTGCAGGACTTCCCCAGAGCGGTCCAGGCAGCAGCGCATTGCCTGAGGAAGCTGATGTTGTGCTCTATAATGCCCATTGCTGTGATGAAGCTGCACAAAAGGAGGATAGAAGCTCAGAATAGGTTAGCATCACAACCTTGGGATGAAGGAGACAGAGAAGGGGATGGAAGGTAAAGGCTTCACAAGGATACCAGGGTGTCATTGTATGTGCTCAGTTAGTAATCTGGAACTTTAAAAATGCCGCCAGCCTCAGCATCTCCCATAGAAAGAACTAAGTGCGTTCTTCTTTTATGGCTTGGTTTCATGCAAATTGGTGACTTCCACAGATTGGATTTGCACAAATATATTTCCTTTGCAACATATTTTATTTTGAACCAGTTGAAATAGAATGGGGTTGCACCTTCCTGTCAACTTACTGTCCACATCCTGTCATGAAAAGGGAGACTACAACCTTATTAATAAATACAGATGTACATATCACAGAATCACAGAACTGTTACAGTGCAGAAGGAGGCCTTTCGGCCCATTGTGTTCGCAGCAGCTCTCCGAAAGAGCAATTCTCTCAGTTCCATTCCCCTGGCTTCTCCCCGTAGCCGTGCACATTCTTCCTTTTCATATAACAGTCTAATTCCCTTTTGAATACTTCAGTTGAACCTGCCTCCACCACACTCTCAGGCAGTGCATTCCAGACCTTAACCACTCTCTGCGTGAAAAAGTTTTTCCTCATAGCACTTTTGCTTCTCTTACCAAATACTTTAAATCTGTGCCCTCTCATTCTCGATCCTTTCACGAGTGGGAACAGTTTCTCTCTATCTACTCTGTCCAGACCCCTCATGATTTTGAATACCTCTATCAAATCACCTCTCAGCCTTCCCTCCTCCAAGGAAAACAGTCCTAACTTCTCCAATCTATCTTCATAACTGAAATTCCTCATCCCTGGAACCATTTTTGTGAATCTTTTTTTCACTCTCTCCAATGCCCTCACGTCTTTCCTCAAGTGCGGCACCCAGAACTGGACGCAATACTCCAGCTGAGGCCGAACTTATACAAGTTCAACATAAATTCCTTGCTCTTGTACTGTGTGCCAATTAATAAAGCCCAGGATACTGTATGCTTTATTAATCGTGCTCTCAACCTGTCCTGCCACCTTCAATGACTTATGCACATATATACCCAGGTTTCTCTGCTCATGCACTCCCTTTAGAATTGTATCCTTTAGAGTCATAGAGTTATACAGCACAGAAACAGGCCCTTCGGCCCATCGTGTCTGTGCCGGCCATCAAGCACCTAACTATTCTAATCGCATTTTGCAGCACTTGGCCCGTAGCCTTGTATGCTATGACATTTCAAGTGCTCATCTAAATACTTCTTAAATGTTGTGAGGGTTCCTGCCTCTACCACCCCTTCAGGCAGTGCGTTTCAGATTCCAACGACCCTCTGAGTGAAATTTTTTTTCCTCAAATCCCCTAGAAGCCTCCTTCCCCTTACCTTAAATCTATGCCCCCTGCTTATTGAAACCTCCGCTAAGGGAAAAAGCCTCTTCCTATCTAACCTATCAATGCCCCTCATAAATTTGTATATCAACTTTATATAATACTTTATATTGTCTCTCCATGTTCTTCCTACCAAAATTAATCACTTCACATTTCTCTGCTTTGAACTTCATCTGCCATCTGTTTGCCCATTCCTCCAACTTGTTCACAATGCTTCCAAGTTTCGTATCATCTGCAAACTTTGAAATTATGCCCTGTACACCAAGGTCTAGGTCACTAATATGTATCAGGAAAAGCGAGGGTCCCAATAGTGACCTCTGGGGAACTCCACTACAAACCTTCCTCCAGCCCGAAAAATATCCATTAACCATTACCCTTTGTTTCCTGTCACTCAGCCAATTCTGTATCCATGTTGCTACTGTCCCTTTTATTCCTAGAGCTATAATTTTGCTCACAAGTCTGTTGTGTGGCAGTGTCTCAAACGCCTTTTGAAAGTCCCTATACACAACATCAACAGCATCGCCCTCATCAACCCTCTCTGTTGCTTCCTCAAAAAACCCCAGCAAATTAGTTAAACATGATTTTCCTTTAAGAAATCCATGCTGGCTTTCCTTAATTAATCTGCATTTGTCCATGTGACTATTAATTTTGTCCCAAATTATTTTTTCTGAAGGTTTCCCCACCACCGAAGTTAAACTGACTGGCCTGTAGTTGCTGGGCTGATCTTTACACCCTTGTTCAGCAATTTTCCAGTTCTCTGGCACCACCCCCGAGTCTAAGGAAGACTGAAAAAAGTGCCTCCGCAGTTTCCACCCTCACTTCCCTCAGTATCCTTGAATGCATCCCATCCGGTCCTGGTAATTTATCCACTTTAAGTAGAGACAGCCTATCTATTATGTCCTATTTATCAATTGTAAACCCTTCTAGTGTCTGATTACCTCCTGTTTCACCATTGCCTGGATTGTATCTTCTTCCTTGGTAAAGACAGATGCAAAGTGTTCATTTAACACCTCAGCTATGCCCTCTGCCTCCATGTGTAAATCCCCTTTATAGTCCTGAATTGGCCCCAGTCCTCCTTTTACCACCGTTTTACTATTTATATGTCTATAGAAAACTCTGGGATTTCTTTTAACGCTAGCTGCCAGTCTCTATTCATGCTCTTTCCTTGATTCTCTTATTTGCTTTTTCACTTCCCCTCTGGACCTTCTATATTCAGCCTGGTTCTCAATAGTATTTTCGACTTGTCATAAGCACACTTTTTCTTCTTTACCTTAATCTCTACCTCTTTTGTCATCCAGGGAGCTCTGCATTTGTTTGCCCTACTTTTCCATTTCGAGGATTAGGATCTCATTGTGTAGGGAATCACAGGTACAAAACTGCATCCAGCCACTCAATGGCATGGCAAGCCATATTTCGAAAGCACTGCTTATCACTGTCATTTTCAAAAATTAAATCATTATCACTATCCTGTTGCTGTGCTTTATTTGTTCATTTCATTTTTTAAAACAACTAATTGGTGCCAAATATTAACCCCAGAACCATTTGCAGACTTACTACAGGCAGCACTTTGCATTCTTCTCTGTTCTAGTTGACCTTTCAGTTGGTTAATCATTCCTGGACTGATGTCAGCTCTGATGTATCTCCACTATATGAAGGGTAAGCTGCATGCCTGCCAAGGCAGAGGTGGTGAATTTTGCTGTAGATAGAGGAAACTAAACTGCAAAGCTACCTTTTGGATTATGTGGACTACTTATAGAGTCACAGGGCTGAATTTTGTGCCCCTTGGCAGTGTCCCTGACTCCTGGAAAGAAAGCCAGGGACAACCCCGCCTCAGTCATTCGGGGGCCCCCTTCTGCATTTTTTGGCGCTCAGTCAATTAACTACCTGGCACCGGGGCTCCCATCCCTTTAATAGACGGGAGCCCACCCCCAAGAACTTTTGGCCAGCCAGAGGGCCAACAGCTCTTCAGTCTCAGCAGTGGCCACCGCTCGTGGCAGCAAGCCTGGACCAGCCAGCATGGAGGAGACCCGGAATCAAAAAAAAGTTTGAACGGCTCGCTGGGGCCAGTCAGGCAGACCCTGGCAGAGGAAGGGAGCATCAGTCATGAGGGCTTTCTGAGGGGGGTGGCCCTTGTCGTCAGGGGTCTGTGGGCTACGGGGTCCCTGATCAAGAAGGCCTCCCCCCACCACCTTGAGCCCGCAGGGAGGCCAGCAGCTTTTACTGGGTGGCCTCCCTACGTGGCGGAGGGCCTCCTTGCCGTTGGGAAAGGCAAGGGACACTCCAACCCTACCGCCGCCATTTTACGAGCCCCGCCTCCCATCCCGACCACAAAGAGCTGGTAAAATCCAGCCCATAGAGTCATGATGGCACAGAAGGAGACCAGTTGACCCATCGAGTCCCTGCCAGCCCTCTGAAGAACAATCCATTCAGTCCTATACCACTGCTCTATCCCTGTAGCCCTGTAAGTTTATTTCCCTCAAGTGCCATCCAATATCTTTTTGAAATCATTCATAGTCTCCACCTCAACCACTTTGTGGGCAGCATGTTCCAGGTCATTACCACTCACTGCATAAAAAGGTTCTTTCTCACATCCCCCCTGCATCGCTTGCATCTCTTAGTCAAAACTGTGCCCCCTAGTCCTTGTACCATCAGTTAATGGGAACAGTTTTTTTTTGTCTACCTTATCTCAGCCTATCATAATTTTGTACACATCTATCTAATCTCCCCTCTCCAACCGAACCTTGTAGCTAAATTCCCTCATCCCTGGAACCATTCTGGTAAATCTCCTCTGCACCCGATCAGGACCCTCACATCCTTCCTAAAGTATGGTGACCAGAACTGAATGCAAAACTCTAGTTGTGGCTTAACCAAAGCTTTATTAACGTTCAGCATAACTTCCCTGCTTTTGTACTCAATATCTGTATTTATGAAGCCCAAGATCTGATATACTCTCTAACTACTCTCTGAATATGTCTTGAAGATAAAAGAATGAGATGCTGAGTAAAAACTGCTAAATAGGAACAAGATTAACATAATACAGCAGTTAGCCTCTTCTTCTCTTGACTGTTATGCTCCTTATAGTAGAATAGCCCACTACTACAAAATAAAAACAAGAAATGCTGGAAATACTTAGCAGGTCTGGCAGCATCTGTGGAGAGAGAAGCAGAGTTAACGTTTCAGGTCAGTGACCCTTCATCAAAACTGGGCATCAGTTGTGAAGAGGAGGTGGTTGGGGCCAGGAAACTGGAAATTGTCAAAATGACATCAGAAGAGTCACAGATGTAGGTGGGAAGAGACTGGACCAGGGGAGAAAAGATAGAGTCAAGATAGGAGGAAATAAGTTCAGTGGGGCAGGAACTGGCTGAGACAGTGGGTCTGCCAGGACACTCCTGTTTATGGATTTTAGGAAGGAGGTAGAAGTGGGCTATCCAGGGTTGCGGGACTATAAGGTTGGAAGGTGTAGAGGGAGGATTTCCAGAGGAGATGAGGTCGGTGACAGTCCTGTGGACAATAGCTTCATGTTCGGTGGGGTCATGGTCCAGGGGGAGGTAGGAAGAAGTGTCTGAAAGTTGGCGCTGAGCCTCTGCAAGGTAGAAGTTGATACGCCAGACAACAACAGTACCACCCTTGTCTGCAGGTTTGATGACAATGTTGAGGTTAGACCTGAGAGAACGGAGTGCAGCAAGTTCAGAGGAAGATAGGTTAGAGTGAGTGAGGGGGGCAGAGAAATTGAGACGGCCGATGTCTCGCCGACAGTTTTCAATGCAAAGATCAAGAGTGGGTAATCGGCCAGAGGGAGGGGTCCAGCTGGAGGGAGAATGCTGGAGGCGGGTGAATGCTGGTCAGGGGGAGGACTCCTGGTCAAAGAAGTGAGCCCAAAGGTGAAGGCGACAAAAGAAGAGCTCAACGTCATGTCGAACATGAAATTCATTGAGGTGGGGGCGTGAGGGGATAAAACTGAGTCCTTTGCTGAGTACAGAATGTTCAGCGTCGAAGATACTAATACCCTCTGACCAGTTTCATATATGAAGAACAGCTATTTGGGAGAGATATCAGAGGGCTTCCAGTGCTCATGGAATCATACTTCCATAAAAGTCAGTATAGTGCCTTCAGGATGAGAGGAGAGAAATATTCTGTAACCAGTTTTGTACTTTGTTTAACTTGTGGGAAGAATAATCTTTAAAAAAAACTGTTCGAAGACATACTTTATCCAAGACTTCATTTTTAAATGGAGCATGAACTGCAAAACAGAATGATGAAGTATCTGTATCGTGTCTGCTCTTCAACTCTGCTAAATCACAGCAGCTGTGGAGACACTTTAAAATCCTAAATAAAATTAGCTGCGTGCCTTTTTTAAAACAGTAGATTTTCCATTATTTAAACCATTTGTAATATTCAGGAAACTATTGCCTGGGTTTCTTTCTGTACCTGTATCTTAACATAATCATGTGGAATTCTTTTCGAGAATCCTATTTGTGTGGCCCTACCTAGGCTATAGATAGAAGCTGCTGAGAAGCAAATTGAATTAACTCTCATTAAATAACCACGGCAACTAGTGCTCACAGAATCCCCATGTGACATAAGTGTTGATAGGTAATAGTGAGTTTGGAAATAATTCAAAAAGCAGTCCAAATCTGATGAGAATGGACCACACACTAATATCCTTGCAAATGGAAAAAATCTTTATTGACTAAATAAGGCAGGTTATTCTGTAAACATTTAAGATGATGAACTATTAAGATGCCATTATAGTGATCATGGATGAACAGATGAATAAAAAGTTAGTTCCCGGCCTGACTGTTCCTTATAAAGAATTATGTCTGGGGTTGGGGAGGGGAAACGGTGGTGCATGCAGAAGGATGAAGTTGGTACTTGTATGTATTTGAACAAAATAAACCTGGACACAATACTCCAGTTGTGACCTAACCAGAGCTTTATAAAGGTTCAGCATAACTTCCCTGCTTTTGTACACAAAACCTCTATTTATGAAGCCCAAGAACATATATGCTTTGCTGATCACTCTTTCAATATGTCCTGCCACTTTCAAATAGCTATGCACATGAACCCCAAGTTCCTCTGTCTCTGCACACTCTTTAGAATTTTTCCATTAAGTCTATATGACCTTTCTCCATCCCTTCTGCCAAAATGCAACACCTCACACTTGTCTGCCCATTCTGCCAGCTTATCTATGTCCTGTTGCAGTCAATTTGTTTCATCCTCACTGTTTGCCACTCCTCCAAGTTTGGTATCATCAGAAATTTGAAATATTACTCTCTATTCCAACATCCAAGTCATTTATATATATTAAAAAAGCACTGGTCCTAACACTGGTCCTTGGGGAACACCACTGTCTAACATCCTCCAGTCTGAAAAATAATCATTTACTGTGACTTTCTGTCCTTAGCCGATTTTTTTTTATCCAAGCTGACACTAAGCATCAATTTTGTTTACCAGACTTTTATCTCATACTTTGTCAAATGTTTTCATAAAATCTAAATAGACAACATTCATTGCATTCCCTTCATCAACCTTCTCTGTTACTTAATCAAAAAATTCAATTACATTAGTCAAGCACAATCTCCCTTTCACAAATCTTAATTATCACAAACCTCTCCAAGTGCCACAAAAACAGAAAATGCTGGAAATACTCAGTAGATCAGGCAGCATCTGTAGAGAGAAAAGCAGAGTTAACGTTTCAGGTCGATGACCATTCATCAGAACTGGCAAAGATTAGAAATGTAATAGGTTTTGAGCAAGTGAAAGAAGGGAGAGAGGAACAACAGAGAAGGTCTGATCGGGTGGAGGACAGGAGAGATTAAATGACAAAAGGTTTCGTGGTATAAAGCCAAGTGAAGAAACACAAGATGTGTCTGGATGAGGTGTAGATGGCAGTATAGCTGCCATCTGAACACAAAGTAAAGGGATTAAGAAAGAAACAGCCGGGGGGGAAGGGAGGAGGGAAGCCAGCAGACTGGGTGACTGCTTTGCTGAACATCTCTGTTCAGTCCGCAAGTGCAACCTTAAACTCCTGTCGCTTGTCATTTTAATTCTCCACCTTGCTTCCACTCTGACTTTTCTGTTCTTGGCTTACTTTAGTGTTCCAGTAAAGATCAATGCAAGTTCGAGGAACAGCATCTCAGCTTTTGACTGGGCACTTTACAGCCTTTGGGACGCAACATAGAGTCCAATAATTTTAGATCATAACCTCTGCCCTCATTTTTTTCCTTTTCTCATTTCTTTTGCTGGTTCTCCACGCCCCAATATTTCTTCTCACCTACCGGACTAATTTGGGAATCGAGTAAAAACATCGAAAAATAATCACGGGGGAATTTCAAATACCCCGTTAGACGTGCTAGGTAAAGGGGATAAGGGAATGGAATTGCTACAATGTGTACAGGTCTCCTTTCTAATCCAATATGTAAAAGTCCCAAAAATGGAAAATTCACTATAGATCTAGGAATAGGGCATGAACCAGAGCAGATAAGAGAATTAAAAGTAGGGGAACATCTATGCAATAGTGACCAAAATATAATATGCTTTAAGATGATAATGGAGAAGGACATAAATATGACAAAATAAAGGTTAATAGATTGGAGAAAAGCTGATTTTGAGAGGCTGAGAATAGAATTTTGGAAAATAAAATGGGCAACACGATTGGCAAACAACGATGTAGAACAACAATGGGAAAATTTAGACCAATGTTCAACAGAGTACAGGAAAATATATTCCGCTGAAAGGAAAGAAAAACTAAATACTAGTGAGACTTCATGAATGAATAAAGACAGAAGGGAACAATTGAGGGTTAGGAAACAGTGCATCGCAGAGGAGTGCATGAAAAGAGAGAATATGAAGAGATTACCAGAGAAGTCAAAAAAGATTCGGAAGACACCAAGGAAGTATGAAATTAAATTGTCAAGGCACATAAAACAAAATAATAAAATATTTTACTGGCATATCAATAGAAAAGGAAGGTTGGGATGGGAATAGGACATTAAGGGATAGACAGGATGATACAAGTAACGCGAGAGTGATGGCAGAAATATTGGAAGGCGTTGTCGACTGTGCTATCAAGGGACACTTGCTCAGCAATAACCTGCTCAGTGACACTCAGTTTGGGTTCCGCCATGTGCACTCAGCTCTTGACATCATTACAGCCTTGGTTTAAACATGGACAAAAGAGCTGAACTCAAGACTTGAGGTGAGAGTGACTGTCGTTGACATTAAGGCAGCATTTGACCGAGTATGGCATCAAGGAGCCCTGGCAAAACTGGAGTCAATGGGAATAAGAGGGAAAACAGTCCTGGTTGGAGTCATACCTAGCACAAAGGAAGATGGCTGTGGTTGTTGGAGGTCAATCATCTCAGCTCCAGGACATCACTGCAGGATTCCTCAGGGTAGTGTCCTAGGCCCTACCATCTTCAGTTGCTTCATCAATGACCTTCCTTCAATCATAAGGTCAGAAGTAGTGATGTTCGCTGATGATTGCACAATGTTCAGCACCATTTGTGACTCCTCAGATACTGAAGCAGTCCTTGCAGAAATGCAGCAAGACCTGGACAATATCCAGGCTTGGGCTGATAAGTGGCAAGTAACATTCGCGCCACACAGGCAATGACTACCTCAAACAAGAGAGAATCTAACCATCTCCCCTTGATATTCAGTGGCATTATGATCGCTGAATCCCCCACTATCAACATCCTGGGGTTACCATTGACCAGAAATTGAACTAGAGTCACTATATAAATACCATGGCTGCAAGAGCAGGTTGGAGGCTAGGAATCCTACGGCGAGTAACTCTTGACTCCCCAAAGCCTGTCCACCATCGACAAGCCACAAGTCAGAAGTGTGATGGAATACTCTCCACTTGCCTGGATGGGTGCAGTTCAAACAACACTCAAGAAGCTCAACACCAGGATAAAGTAGCCCACTTGATTGGCACCCCATCCACCACCATAAACATTTACTCCCTCCACCACCGATGCACAGTGGCAGCGGTGTGTACGATCTACAAGATGTGCTGCAGCAATGCACCAAGGCTCCTTAGACAGCATGGAAACACCACCACCTGCAAGTTCCCCTCCAAGCCACACACCATCCTGACTTGGAAGTCTATCGCTATTCCTTCACTGTTGCTGGGTCAAAATCCTGGAACCCCTTTCCGAACAGCAGTGTAGGTATACCTACGCGACATGGACTGCAGCGGTTCAAGAAAGTGGCTCACCACCACCTTCTCAAGGGCAATTAGGGATGGGCAATAAATGCTGGCCTAGCCAGTGATGCCCACATCCCATGAATGAATTTAAAAAAAAATTATTTTGCTTTGGTATTTACCAGGGAGATAGACAGATAGATATGATATTGAATGATGAGATGAGTAATGAGATAAATGCATTTAAAATTTAAAAAATGTGATGCATTGAATAAAAGGCATGGTATGGGACAGAAAAACATTTGGAAAAGAAAAATATAAGATTGAATAGTCAGCATGGATTTCAAAAGGGAAACTCTTGCTTGACCAACCTTAATGAATTTTTTGAGGCAGGGACAGAGAGTAGACAATGGTAATGCAATACTTGTAATTTATCTGGATTTTCAATAGGCCATTGATATTTTGCCCCCATAATAGACTAATGAATCAAGTCAAAGAATGTGGAGTCAGGAGACAAATGGCAGAATGGATTGCTACTTGGCTTCAAGACAGAAAGCAGAGAGTGGGGGTAAAGGATAGTTATGCAGAGTGGCAGAAGGTAGGAAGTGGTGTTCCACAAGGATCAGTGCTGGGACCACTGCTGTTCACAATTTGGACTTTAGAATTGAAAACATAATTTCTAAATTTGCAGATGACACCAAATTGGGGTGGGGGATGGTCAGTACTGAGGGTGACTGCAACAATTTTTTTTTATTCATTCATGGGATGTGGGCATCGCTGGCCAGGCCAGCATTTATTGCCCATACCTAATTGCCCTTGAGAAGGTGGTGGTGAGCTGCCTTCTTGAACCACTGCAGTCCATGTGGGGTAGGTACACCCACACTGCTGTTAGGAAGGGAGTTCCAGGATTTTGACCCAGCGACAGTGAAGGAACGGCGATATAGTTCCAAGTCAGGATGGTGTGTGACTTGGAGGAGAACTTGCAGGTGGTGGTGTTCCCATGCATTTGCTGCCCTTGTCCTGCTAGTTGGTAGAGGTCGTGGGTTTGGAAGGTGCTGTCTAAGGATCCTTAGTGCGTTGCTGCAGTGTATCTTGTAGATGGTACACACTGCTGCCATTGTGCATCGGTGGTGGGGGAGTCAATGTTTGTAGATGGGGTGCCAATCAAGCGGGCTGCTTTGTCCTGGATGATGTCGAGATTCTTGACTGTTGTTGGAGCTTCATCCATCTCGGCAAGTGGAGAGTATTCCATCACACTCCTGACTTGTGCCTTGTAGATGGTAGATAGGCTTTGGGGAGTCAGGAGGTGAGTTACTCGCCGCAGGATTCCTAGCCTCTGACCTGCTCTCGTAGCCATGGTATTCATATGGCTAGTCCAGTTCAGTTACTGGTCAATGGTAGCCCCGAGGATGTTGATAGTGGGGGATTCAGCGATGGTAATGCCATTGAATGTTAGGGGGAGATGGTTAGATTCTCTCTTGTTGGAGATGGTTATTGCCTGGCACTTGTGTGGCACAAATGTTACTTGTCACTTATCAGCCCAAGCCTGGATATTGTCCAAGTCTTGCTGCAATTCTACATGGACTTCTTCAATATCTGCAGAGTCACGAATGGTGCTGCACATTGTGCAATCATCAGCGAACATCCCCACTTCTGACCTTATGATTGAAGGAAGGTCATTGATGAAGCAGCCTGAAGATGGTTGGGCCTAGGACACTACCCTGAGGAACTCCTGCAGTGATGTCTTGGAGCTCAGATGATTGACCTCCAACAACCACAACCATCTTCCTTTGCGCTAGGTATGACTCCAGGCAGCGGACGTTTTCCCCCAGATTCCCATTAACCTCAGTTTTGCCAGGGCTCCTTGATGCCATACTCGGCCAAATGCTGCCTTGATGTCAAGGGCAGTCACTCACCTCTTGAGTTCAGCTCTTTTGTCCATGTTTGAACCAAGGCTGTAATGAGGCAGGAGCTGAGAGGCCCTGGCGGTACCCAAACTGAACGTTACTGAGCAGGTTATTGCTGAGCAAGTGCCGCTTGATGGCACTGTTGATGACTCCTTCCATCACTTTACTGATGATTGAGAGTAGGCTGATGGGGCGGTAATTGGCCGGGTTGGACTTGTCCTGCTTTTTGTGTACAGGACATAGCTGGGCAATTTTCCACATTGCAGGGTCGATGCCAGTGTTGTAGCTGTACTGGAACAGCTTGGCTAGAGGCGCAGCAAGTTCTGGAGCACAGGTCTTCAGTACTATTGCAGGAATATTGTCAGGGCCCATAGCCTTTGCAGTATCCAGTGCCTTCAGTCGTTTCTTGATATCACGCAGAGTGAATCGAATTGGCTGAAGTCTGGCATCTGTAATGCTGGGGACTTCAGGAGGAGGCCGAGATGGATCATCAACTCGGCACGTCTGGCTGAAGATTGTTGCAAATGCTTCAGCCTTATCTTTCGCACTGAGGTGCTGGGCTCCCCCATCATTGAGGATGGGGATATTTGTGGAGCCACCTCCTCCAGTTAGTTGTTTAATTGTCCACCACTATTCATGACTGGATGTGGCAGGACTGCAGAGCTTAGTTCTGATCCGTCAGTTATGGGATCGCTTAGCTCTGTCTGTCTCATCTGTAACCTCATGGCCCGGCATATCCCCCACTCTACCATTACCATCAAGCCAGGAGACCAACCCTGGTTCAATGAAGAGAGCAGGAGGGCATGCCAGGAACAGCACCAGGCATACCTCAAAATGAAGTGTCAACCTGGTGAAGCTACAACACAGGACTATCTGTGTGCCAAACTGTGTAAGCAGCATGCGATAGACATAGCTAAGCGATCCCAGAACCAACGGATCAGATCTAAGCTCTGCAGTCCTGCCACATCCAGTCGTGAATGGTGGTGGACAATTAAACAACTAACTGGAGGAGGTGGCTCCACAAATATCTCCATCCTCAATGATGGGGGAACCCAGCACATCAGTGCGAAAGATAAGGCTGAAGCATTTGCAACAATCTTCAGCCAGACGTGCCGAGTTGATGATCCATCTCGGCCTCCTCCTGAAGTCCCCAGCATCATAGATGCCAAACTTCAGCCAATTCGATTCACTCTGCGTGATATCAAGAAACGACTGAAGGCACTGGATACTGCAAAAGCTATAGGCCCTGACAATATTCCAGCAATAGTACTGAAGACCTGTGCTCCAGAACTTGCTGCGCCCCTAACCAAGCTGTTCCAGTACAGCTACAACACTGGCATCTACCCTGCAATGTGGAAAATTGCCTAGGTATGTCCTGTACACAAAAAGCAAGACAAGTCCAAACCGGCCAATTACCGCCCCATCAGCCTACTCTCAATCATCAGTAAACTGATGGAAGGTGTCATCAACAGTGCCATCAAGCAGCACTTGCTTAGCAATAACCTGCTCAGTTTGGGTTCCGCCAGAGCCACTCAGCTCCTGACCTCATTACAGCCTTGGTTCAAACATGGTCAAAAGAGCTGAACTGAAGAGGTGAGGTGAGAGTGACTGCCCTTGACATCAAGGCAGCATTTGACCGAGTATGGCATCGAGGAACCCTAGCAAAACTGAGGTCAATGGGAATCAGGGGGAAAACCATCCGCTGGCTGGAGTCATACCTAGCGCAAAGGAAAATGGTTGTGGTTGTTGGAGGTCAATCATCTCAGCTCCAGGACATCACTGCAGGAGTTCCTCAGGGTAGTGTCCTGGGCCCAACCATCTTCAGCTGCTTCATCAATGACCTTCCTTCAATCATAAGGTCAGAAGTGGGGATGTTCGCTGATGATTGCACAATGTTCTGCACTATTCGTGACTCCTCAGATACTGAAGCAGTCCATGCAGAAATGCAGCAAGACCTGGACAATATCCAGGCTTGGGCTTATAAGTGGCAAGTAACATTCGCGCCACACAAGTGCCGGGCAATGACCATCTCCAACAAGAGAGAATCTAACCATCTCCCCTTGACATTCAATGGCATTACCATCACTGAAACCCCCACTATCAACATCCCAGGGGCTACCATTGACCAGAAACTGAACTGGAGTAGCCATATAAATACCGTGGCTACAAGAGCAGGTCAGAGGCTAGGAATCCTGAGGCGAGTAACTCACCTCCTGACTCCCCAAAGCCTATCCACCAACTACAAGGCACAAGTCAGGAGTGTGATGGAATACTCTCCACTTGCCGAGATCGGTGCAGCTCCAACAACACTCAAGAAGCTCAACACCATCCAGGACAAAGCAGCCCACTTGATTGGCACCCCATCTACAAACATTCACGCCCTCCACCACCGATGCACAGTGGCAGCAGTGTGTACCATCTACAAGATGCACTGCAGCAACGCACCAAGGCTCCTTCGACAGCATCTTCCAAACCCGCGACTCTACCAACTAGAAGGACAAGGGCAGCAAATACATAGGAACACCACCACCGGCAAGTTCCCGTCCAAGTCACACACCATCCTGACTTGGAACTATGTCGCTGTTCCTTCACTGTCGCTGGGTCAAAATCTTGGAACTCCATTCCAAACAGCACTGTGGGTATACCTACCCCAAATGGACTGCAGCGGTTCACCACCACCTTCTCAAGGGCAATTAGGGATGGTCAATAAATGCTGGCCTGGCCATTGTCGCACACATCCCATGAATGAATTAAAAAAAACACATGCTGCTTACGCAGTTTAGCATGCAGATAGTCCTGTGTTGTCGCTTCACCGGGATGACACCTCACTTTGAGTTATGCCTGTTGCTGCTCCTGGCATGCTCTCCCGCACTCTGCATTGAACCAGGGTTGGTCTCCTGGCTTGATGGTAATGGTAGAGTGGGGGATATGCCGGGCCATGAGGTTACAGATTGTGGTTGACTACAATTGTGCTGCTGCTGATGGCCCACAGCACCTCATAGATGTCCAGTTTTGCATTGCTGGATCTGTTTGAAATCTATCCCATTTAGCATGGTGGTAGTGCCACACAACACGATGGACGGTATCCTCAATGTGAAGACAGGACTTCGTCTCCACAACGACTGTGCGATGGTCACTCCTACCAATACTGTCATGGACAGATGCATCTGCGGCAGGCAGATTGGCGAGGACGAGGTCAAATATGTTTTCCCCTCTTTTTGGTTCCCTCACCACCTGCCGCATGCCCAGTCTAGCAGTTATGTCCTTTAGGACTCGGCGAGCTCGGTCAGTAGTGGTGCTACTGAGCCACTCTTGGTGATGGACATTGAAGTCCCCCACCCAGAGTACATTTATTTATTTATTTAGTGATACAGCACTGAAACAGGCCCTTCGGCCCACCGAGTCTGTGCCTGACCAACAATCACCCATTTATACTAACCCTACAGTAATCCCATATTCCCTACCACCACTAGGGGCAATTTACAATGGCCAATTTACCTATCAACTTGCAAGTCTTTGGCTGTGGGAGGAAACCGGAGCACCCGGCGAAAACCCACGCGGTCACCGGGAGAACTTGCAAACTCCACACAGGCAGTTCCCAGAATCGAACCCGGGTCCCTGGAGCTGTGAGGCTGCGGTGCTAACCACTGCGTCACTGTGCCGCCCCATTCTGTTCCCTTGCCACTCTCAGTGCTTCCTCCAAGTGCTGTTCAACATGGAGGAGTACTGACTCATCAGCTGAGGGAGGGCGGTAGGTGGTAATCAACAGGAGGTTTCCTTGTCCATGTTTGACCTGATGCCATGAGAGTTCATGGGGTCCAGAGTCAATGTTGAGGACTGCCAGGGCAACTCCTCCCTACTGTATACCACTGTGCCACCACCTCTGCTGGGTCTGTCCTGCCGGTGGGACAGGACATACCCGGGGATGGTGATGGCAGTGTCTGGGACATTGTCTGTCAGGTACGATTCCGTGAGTATGACTATGTCAGGCTGTTGCTTAATTACAGGAGGACAAAATAAACTAGCAGAAAGAGAAAATAGTTGGCAAATTAAGTTCAACACAGATAAATGTGAGGAAGTAAATTTTGGTAGGAAGAATTGGGTGGTCACTTATTACTTCGAAGGTGCGAGTCTAGGTGGGGTAGGAAAACAAAGGGAGTTTGGAGTACAAACACGCAAATCACTAAACGTTGCGCCACCGGTTAGCAAGGCCACAAAAAAGCATCCCAAGTACTGGGCTTTATTTCTAGAGGAATAGAATTGAAAAGTCGGGAAGTTATGCTAAATCTGTATCGAACCTTGGTTAGACCATGCTTTGAGTACTGCGTGCAGTTCTGGCCACCATATCATAAAAAGGATATAGGAGGCACTATAGAGAGTGCCAGAAATGATGCCAGAAATGTATGGGTATACTTGTCAGTATCCTCTTGACAAAAGAAGGCTGAGGTGTGACTTATAAGATAGTGACAAAGAAATTCAATGGCGAATTCAGAAGAAACTTCTTTACCCAAAGAGAATTAAAGGCCGGCTAGGGTCTAAATGAAACCCGACCCGAGCCCGATAGAACCACATCTGACTCAAGCCCGACCCGACCCAAGTCCTTTCATTTTTTACCGCGCCCGACCCGACCCGACCACTGGAATGTTCAGTTAACCTAGCTTCTGTTTTTCACTTTTCAAGTTTGTGCAGATAAGGAACAAAAACATGTAACTGGACTTGAAAGGTTGTTTAAAAAGTACATTAAGATTGGAGCCACATACTGGAGGTGGCGATAGAGTGTGCCCGGCCCGACCCGAGCCCGAATGCTGGACCTGGAAGAGCGAACCCACCTGACCCAAACTTGACACATGTCGGGTAACCATGCTCTAGTGAGAATGTGAAATTTGCGACCACAGGGAGTGGTTGAGCCATAAAGTATAGATGAATTAAGGGGAAGCTTAACACGCATATGAGGGAAAACAGAATAGAGGGTTACAACGATAGATTTAGATGAGGAAAATTGGAAGGAGGCTCGAGTGGAGCATAAATGCCAGCATGGACTGGTAGGGCCGAATGGCCTGTTTCTATGTAATTAAAGTCCCCTATTATAACCACTCTATAATTGTTGTACCTCTCTGTAATTTTCTTGTAAATTTGCTCCTCTATATCTTTCCCACTAGTTTTTGGCCTATAGAATGCACCCAGTGGTGTAATGGTACCTCTACTGTTTCTTAGTTCTCACCAAATCGTGACCCCACTAGGACATCCTCCCTCTCCAGCACTGTAACATTCTGCTAAATCAATACGGCCACCACATCTTTCCTTCCCTATCTTTCCTGAGCACCTTGTATCCAGGAATATTTAGTACCCAATCCTGCCCTTTTTTGAGCTTTGTCTCTGTTCTCACCATGACATTATATTCCCACATGGCTACCTGCACTTGCAACTCAACAACCTTATTTACCACACTCCATGCATTCACATTCAGGCACAGCAAGCCTAATTTAGACCTTATATTCCCTCTTACTCTGACCCTACCTAATACCTTACTGTTTCTTACTCTGGTGCTATCTGTCTCTCCCAATTCTTTTTGCGGAGCATTCACTCCGTACCAGAGCAGGGTACATACCAAATCAGCCTCCTGCACAACCAATGAGCTTCACAGGACGATCAGTGTCCTGATGCAACTCACCAGTTTGGAGGTCATCTACTTGGGCCAGATGGGAATCGGGTAGATCCTGGGAGGGCAGCAGAGATGAACGAGGAGGGAGAAGGTGGCGGCTGCAAGTGTATTGTAGTGGCTGTGCTCCACATTTAGGTAAGTAAATAAGAAAACTCATCTCTTCTTCGGCAGCCTCCAGCAACCTCTTTAAAAACCACGGGTTAGGCCATCGTAGAACAGGAAAATTTGAGCAAAGCTTGCACTGCTCAGATTTTGCCTAATTTGACATTGAGGTTCTGAAACAGGCATTTCCCCTAATTTGCATCATCAAGGGGATTTATGCCTATTTTAGGTGGGTGACTTGGACACTCAGAATTTGCCAGCTGCCAATTTGACATTTAACTGACTTTCAGAAAGAAATGGGCTGCAGGATAGCATCTCCCAAATTTGGTGCCCTAAACCTTTTTGCACACAGAAATTGGCTGTAACACATACTGATTTCTACCCCTTTGCTCCTTTAACCTCATGGCGTGCTTCTAGCTTCAGGTCTAAAACTTTTCTTGTCCTCTCCAATGACTCAGAGCAATGATATTCAGAATGGACACAATGGGCTGAATGGCCTCCTTCTGTGCCATAATGGTGGGAATTTTATGGAGGCGACGGGCATTTCGGCTGCTGGCTGGAAAGCTGGCGAGAGATCGCATTGCCTCCTTTGTGGAAGGCCTGCCATATTACATGATAATCAGGCACTTGAGAGGCCACCAGTGGGCTTTTTCCGGGATAAGAACCCCAGGGGTGAAAAGTCCTGCCCGCCGAGAGCTACAAGCCAATCAGAGGCCAGCAGCTCTGTTGCTCAGCAGTGCCAGGGAAGCGGCGGCTACTACTGTAAATACACCCACCAGAGGCTCAGGATCACGGAGCAAAACAGGCAAATGTGAAAGATGGCAGGAAAGGTCTTGGGAGAGGGAGGGGTGTCGTGAGGTCAGCAGCAAGGACTCTCAGTGGGCACCCCCCGCTTCCTGATGCTGGGTCCCTCGATCAGGTACTGAGTGCCTCTGACTGAGGAACCCCCCCCCCCCAACTCACCCCCGGTAGTCGGCAAACAACCTGCAAAGGTTTGCATGTCGTGCTACCAATGTGGCAACAGGCCTGCCCGCCGCTGGGTTAATACCAGCGGTGGCGGGAAGAGGCCCTTAATTGGGCATTAATTTCCCACTTAAGAGCCTCAATTGCCAGCGGGACAGGAAGGCCGTCCATGGGCCTTCCCGCCATAGACTTCATCAAGGTGGAGGCAGAAAGGTGGCGGGGTCCCCACCTGCCACAATCCTGCCGAATTCAATGCCCTCCCCACCTCTAAACCTGCCATGGGGGAGAGCATAAAATACCACCCTATGAGGACTGGTTTCCCAATGAATTTGTTTGTCTCTCTGATTTTTCTTCTATTCTGCCCACTTGCTGTCTTAGTTTGCCAGGTATTAATAGTCCTAGAAGAGTGAATGTAGGAGGGTACCATAGCCATTCACAGCTCAGTATCCTTTTGGTCAAGAGGAGGAGCACTGTCTTCATGTTTTTTTTCTCCCTTGCCCAGAGATGCTGAGGTCAATTGCAGTACACCTCAGTGCTGCCCAAGCTGATACCACCCAACTGCTCGGTACAGGCTTCCTCTTGAATTATTTTTTGCTCAATTTTTCACTTTTTCTTCCATCTTCTAACAGCAGTGACTCGTGCTGGATTACAGTGCCGAAGAGAAGCTCTGATCAAAGAAAGAAAAGAAAGAATTTATATATATGTCGTGCATTTCAGAATTTCAAATCATTCTCAAAGCACTTTACAGTCACTTTTAAGGTGTGGTCGTAGTTGCAATGTCGGAAAAATGGCAGCCAATTTGCACATAGCAAGCTCCCACAAACCGGAATGAAATAATGACCAATCTGTTTCTTTTAAGTGACGTTAGTTGAGGGAGAAATATTGGCCAGAAGACCGAGGAGAACGCCCCTTTTCTTCTTCAAAATGGTGGCATGGGATCTTTTGTATCAACCTGAGAAGGGAGGTGGAGCCTTAGTTTAAGGTCTCATCGAAAGATGGCTTGTTGGATAGTGGTACTCCTTCAGTACTGCACAGGAGCATCGACCGAGATTATGTGCTCAATTTGCTGGAGTGGTACTTAAACCCTCAACCTTCTGACTCAGAGGTGAGTAGTCTACCACTGACCTACCTAACCTGGGAAGGAGCCTAACTGAAATCACACATTCACAGGTACAAACCCAATGCGGCACCAAACACAAAGCCCTTTTCCATTATTTTATTGAGTGAACAACACTAAATAATTGCAGCATAAGTAAAGCCTATTTTTGACAGACTAGCTTGGAAGAGCAACTGGAACATGTTGCCAGTGAGAAATTAATTTCCAACGAAGATTCTGGCCATAATTTTATGGCCCACAATGAGTGGGCTGGTGGCGGGAAGGCGGGGTGGGGGGGCGGATGGAGGCCCATTCCCGACCCTCTCCCTCCTGCCCCTGCTGCAGTTTTTCGCCAGGCGGTGCTGGGGTCACATAGTCAGCAGTGCACTACTGCATCAGGGAGGTCACTGATGGCTTGTACCGGAGGGCTGGCGACTATGTCCACTTCAGGACAGCCAGGCCCAGAGGGCCATTGATTTCGGCTCCATCGCGGGATTCCGACTGGTGCAAGGGGTCATAGACTGCATCCATGTGGCCATCAAGGCTCCCGCCAGGCGGCCAGCTGCACGCATAAACCGGAAGGGCTTCCATTCCCTCAATGTGCAGCTAGTATGTGATCACCAGAAACGCTTCATGCAAATCTGTGTACACTTTCCAGGCAGCTGCCACGACACCGTCATCTTGCGCCAGTCCCAGCTGCCGTTGCTGTTTACTGAACTGGTTCAGATGGACGTGTGGCTTCTTGGAGATAAGGTCTACCCCTTGCAGACATGTGAGACATGAACACCAGTGGGAAACCGCACCAGTGATGCAGAGGAGAGATACAACGCCAGCCACGGTGTGATGAGAGCTACCATTGAGCAGGCGATCGGCATGCTGAGAATGCTTCCACTGCCAGGATAGATTGGGTGGTGCCCTGAAGTACAAACCGGAAAGAGTAGCTCATATAGTTGCCGTTTGCTGTGCTCTGCACAACTACGCACTCAATAGGGGGAGGCCTTGCAGGATGAGGAGAGACGTGAGCAGGACTCCTCCTCGAATGATGAGGAACAGAGGACTTACAGCAGGAAAGGCGCATTGGAGGACAGAGAGCATCCAGGCGCCGAATGTAGGGCGAGCAGCGAGCAAGAGATGCACGGCAACGCCTTATTGATCAAAGGTTCTCCATGCCATAAAAATCACCATGTGCTTTGCAAGCCACACAGCACCCTTGTTCACCTGTTGTGCAGCAGTCTGCATCTGCAACATCTTTGTCTTCACCATTACTGGCAGCAGCAGACTGAGCCATTGTCCATGTTACTGCATCCGTGGAGACACACTTGAGTAATGCTGGCATGGCAATGATGTTATTCCATACACTGGCAGTTCTGAAAGGCCAATGATGTAATGGGAGGAGATACGATCGGTACATGTTGCCACACGTCATTCACACAGTAAAAACAATATGCATGTTAGTGAAGAACATTTAGTGAATTAACTTTTTACAGTGTAGTGTCACCCGTGCAGACCCATTTGTGACATGGTGTTTTTTTAAAACGTTTGCGAGTGCCCCTTCGTGGTGCCACCTCTGCGCTAGCAGCCTGACTGGATGAAAGCTGCTGATCAGAATGCCCTTTGGCTGTGGATGATTTCAGTGGTCGTCCTCTGTGCGCACAAGGCCTGGAGGGCCCTGGCTGGCTGGGGAAATCCTGCGTCAGTGCTGAACTCTCCTCGGACATCTTGGCTGCTGGAGCTTGACTCCAGGTGGAGGGGCGGAGGGGTGGTGTCCACATTGAGGGGGGACCCCAGATATGGTGCGCAGGCTCGCCTCCTCCATCTCAGGACTCATTTGAACCCCGCTGCTCTCCTGGGAAGGACCAGGGGCAGGGACAGTCTCCATGCCCCTAGTCCCTCTCTTGCCTTTCAACAGCTGCGTGGATCTCATGGCATTGGTGCGTATTAATGGATTCTGGTTCACCAGGAGGGCCGCCGCCATCTCAGTGGATGAAACTCTCTGCTCAGTTGCCTGGGGCATGGCAGCTGTCATGGCCCAGATGGACTCCCCTATCGTCCACACGACCTGTGGCATCTGCACCAGATGTTGCCATGACTGCAGCTGCAGCATGCCCTGTGCTGTCGACAACAGAGCTTCATCAGTAACCTTGGGCTCAGCATGGGCCTGGCTACTCACAGCCCTCCGACTGTCAGGGGCCTCAGCTGTCTCAGCCTCAGTCAGCTGCTCTCACCAGCTTGTGAACCAGACTCTATGGCTAATCGCATTCCCACAGAGGTGACTGTATCTGTGCTGGTGGAAGGTGCGGGAATGTCCTAGGACACTGCTTCCTCTGAGGATGTCTGTTCCTCTGAGGTGTGGGAGGTGACGTGATCCGCCGGGGTCGATTCAGAGCACTGACCTGCAAGATACAATGAGAAGAGCACACTGTCAGCCTTGATGTTGCGCATGTAATGAGTATGACAGCATTGTTTCAAACAATACCAGTTTCACAGTCATCATTGTGTATATCAAATGGCTTTATGTTGACCCAGGACCTGAGCTCTACGTCACTAAATGAACGGTCCACATGAATGGATAAAATTTCCAGGGCCTCTTCCTCAGCCTCCTCAGTTAGCCTACGCACATCTGACACTCCGCCACCAGTACGGCTGGCCTCCCTTGCAATGTGGGCCCTCTTGCCTGGAGGAGCAAGGAGGCAGATATTAAGCATGGCAGATCAACAACACGACACATGTCACAAGAGGGGTGCTAGGCCCAAAGGTAGGGAAGGCTCAGTCTGTACTACTGAGTCACTCATCAAGTGCCATGCTCTGAGCAGCAGACAAAGGTGAGTTGTTTCATACATTCATCCATTGATGTCACATCATTCCTCCCCGCCCAACCTCTATGTCTCTGGCATGGCAGTGGCACAAATGTGCCACTCTGTATGGGCTCAGGTTCAGCAGAGCCATGATACAAAGTGCCACTTACTTTTGCAGAGCGGAGCAGATCGTTCATCCTCTTGCGACACTACCCAATAAAGCCGGTTGGCCCCATGGCTACTAACCTCCTCTGCCAACTCCAGCCAGGCTGCCTTGGTCATGTGGGAGGGCCTCGTCTTACCATTGCTGGGGAAAAGGACTTCCCGCCTTGGCCGCACAGCCCGGAGGAGAGTGAGCAGGGAGGCATTGCTGAACTGTGAGACCACCCTGGTGCACCCCTTTGCCATCATTGGTATTTGGCCTGGTGCAGAAAATGAACAACTTATTCAGAAGTACAACACTTCACTCATTTCTGGATGCAGGTTTCTTCTTTAGGTTTTTAACACTAATGCAGGACTGGCTGCCCCTTAAATAGGGCCCCAGCACCTGATACTCAATGCCGATCACGTCGCCTGAAATCCCACCCCCTCCGTGCCATTTGGAAGGGTGGCGCGTCGTGTCGATGTTAATGAGCCACTGTGTCGTGGATCGTCATTTTGGAGGCAATGCCTTCGGTCTTCCCAGTATTTAACGAGAGGAATTTTCTGCTCATTGAATTCCATATGTTGGACAAGCAGTTTGAGAATTTAGCAATAGTGGAGGAGTGTAGAGAGGTGATGAGGTAGAACTGGGTCTACATGTAATACAGTGTTTTTAGATGATGTTGCCGATGAGTAGCATGTAGCTGAAAAATAGGAGGGGGCTAAGCATAGATCATTGGGGACATCAGAGGTATCAGTGTAGAAGGAAATCTGCTGTCCTCATCGGGTCTGGTCTCTAGGTTACCCCAGACCCACAGCAATGTGGTTGACCCTTAACTGCCCACTGAGATGGCCTAGCAAGCCACTCAGTTATATCAAAAAATTGCTGCAAAAAACTATAATCCACAGATTACAAGGGTTTTAGAAGGCTGCTCACCACCATTTTCTCGAGGGCAATTAGGGATGTGCAGTAAAAGCTGGTCTTGCTCGTGATGCACACAGCCCCTGAATGAAGAAAAAGAAAAAAATGCGGTTCATCATAACACCATTGCAGCCATGGGGATGGGATTGTATCCAAGGGCTAGCCTGCTTCCTCGCTTTTAGTCCTGTTTGTTTCCAGCATTTTCTTATCCAGATTTTCTTCATTTGTAATTTTTATCAATAGCTTTTTTTCCTCCCCCCATCCATTTTAATTTTGGTTCATTCCATTCATTAGCTCATTTATTGACAAAGAATCCATAACCAAAACCTAAGCCTGTCTTTTTCCCTTTACAGGTAGTGCCAGGCCTGCTGTGTATTTCTAACATTTTTGTTGTAATCTACGAAACAGTATTATTTCTATCATATAAAGTCTCAACTGAAATGTGTTTTACGTGTCGATAAGTATGCTGTAGAGTTAAAATTGTTGCTTCTCTATTCCGTTGAGCTGCAGCGCTCAAACTTAAGCTAATAAATATGCTGTCAGATGTCGACTAATCTTGAGTTGTTCCTTGTTGTGGGATGACCTTAAGAGCAGACCACCTTAAGAAGCTGTAAGTGAGGGTCACCAGAGGAAGTGATAGACATTGAAGGAAAGTTTCTTGTGTGGATGCTGAAAGGATGTTTCCCCTTGTGAGAGAGACTAGAACTAGCCAGTACGTAGATAGTCCTGCAAGAGAAGGGGCAGTACTGGACCTAATCCTAGGCAATGAAGCTGGACAAGTGGTAGAAGTGTCAGTGGGGGAGCATTTCGGGGATAGTGACCATAACCCTGTAACATTTAAGGTAGTTATGGAAAAGGACAAAGATGGGCCAGAAATAAAGGTACTGAATTGGGGGAAGGCTGATTTCAATTTGATAAAACAGGATCTGGCCAAAGTGGACTGGGAGCAGCTACTTGTACTAAAGTCTACATCAGGCCAGTGAGAGGCATTCAACGAGAAAATAGTGAGGGTTCAGAGCCAACCTGTTAAGGTGAAGGGTAGGACCATCAAGTTCAGGGAACCCTGGATGTCAAGGGATATAGAGTATTGGATCAGGAAAAAAAAGGAGGCTTATGGCAGATTTGGAGCACTGAAAAAGTGGAGGCACTAGAGGAGTATAGAGAGTGTAGGGGGATACTTAAAAAAATAATTAGGAGAGCAAAGAGTGGACATGAAAAAACATTGGCGGTCAATATAAAGGAAAAACCTAAAGCGTTTTATAAGTATATTAAGGGCAAGAGAATAACCAAGGAAAGAGTAGGGCCCATAGGGACCAAAGTGGCAATCTGTGTGTGGAACCGGAGGACATAGGTGAGCTTTTAAATGAGTACTTTTCATCTGTGTTCACTATGGAGAAGGACGATGCAGGTGTAGAGATCAGGGAGGGGGATTGCGATATACTTGAACATATTAACATTGAAAGGGAGGAAGTATTAGATGTTTTAGTGGACTTAAAATTGGATAAATCCCCAGGCCCAGATGAGATGTATCCCAGGCTGTTGTGTGAGGCAAGGGAGGTGATAGCAGGGCCTCTGACATAAATTTTCAGATCGTCTCTGGCCACGAGAGAGGTGCCAGAGGACTGGAGGACAGCGCATGTGGTTCCATTATTCAAGAAGGGTAGCAGGGATAGACCAGGTAATTACAGGCCAGTGATTCTAACATCAGTGGTTGGGAAACTATTGGAAAAAAATTCTGAAGGACAGGATTAATCTCCACTTGGTGAGGCAGGGATCAATCAGGGATAGTCAGCACGGCTTTGTCGGGGAGATTGTCTCTAACTAACTTGATTGAATTTTTCGAGGAGGTAACTAGATGTGCAGATGAGGGTAAAGCAGTTGATGTGGTCTACATGGACTTCAGTAAGGCTTTTGATAAGGTCCCGCATGGGAGATTGGTTAGGAAGGTAGGGGCCCATGGGATCTAGGGCAATTTGGCAAATTGGATCCAAAATTGACTTGGTGGCAGAAAACAGAGGGTAATGGTCGAGGGTTGTTTTTGCAAGTGGAAGCCTGTGGTGCACCACAGGGATCAGTGCTGGGACCCTTGCTGTTTGTAGTGTACGTTAATGATTTAGACGTAAATATAGGAGGTATGATAAATAAGTTCGCAGATGACACGAAAATTGGTGGTGTCGTAAATAGTGAGGAGAAAAGCCTTAGATTACAGGACAAAATAGATGGGCTGGTAAGATGGGCGGAACAATGGCAAATGGAATTTAATCCTGAGAAGTGTGAGGTGATGCATTTTGGGAGGACTAACAAGGCAAGGGAATATAAATGAATGGTAGGACCCTAGGAAGTACTGAAGGTCAGAGGTACCTTGGTGTACTTGTCCATAGATCATTGAAGGCAACAGCACAAGTAGATAAGGTGGTTAGGAAGGCATATGGGATCCTTGCCTTTATTAGCCGAGGCATAGAATATAAGAGCAGGGAGGTTATGATGGAGCTGTATAAAACGCTAGTTAGGCCACAGCTGGAGTACTGTGTACAGTTCTGGGCACCACACTATAGGAAGGATGAGATTGCACTAGAGAGGGTGCAGAGGAGATTCACCAGGATGTTGCCTGGGCTGGAGCATTTCAGCTATGAAGAGAGACCGAAAAGGCTAGGGTTGTTTTCCTTGGAACAGAGAAGGATGAGGGGGGACATGATTGCGGTATACAAAATTATGAGGGGCATTGATAGGTTAGATAGGAAGAGACTTTTTCCCTTAGCGGAGGTGTCAATAACCAGAGGCCAATGATTTAAGGTAAGGGGCAGAGGTTTAGAGGGGATTTGAGGAAAATAGTTTTCACCCAGAGGATGGTTGGAATCTGGAACGCACTGCCTGAAGTGGTGGTAGATGCAGGAACCCTCACAACATTTAAGAAGTATTTAGATGAGCACTTGAAACGCCATAGCATACAAGGCCAAGGGCTAAGTGCTGGAAAATGGAACGAGAATAGTTAGGTGCTTGATGGCCGGCACAGACACGATGGGCTAAAGGGCCTGTTTAGTGTCATAGAGTTATGCAGCACAGAATCAGACCCTTCAGCCCATCGTGTCTGTGCCGACCATCAAGCACCTATCTAATCTAATTTTCCCGCACTTGGCCCATAGCCTTGTGTGCTACGGCGTTTCAAGTACCCATCTAAATACTTCTTAAATGTTGAGAGTTCCTGTCTCTACCACCACTTCAGGCAGTGTATTCTATGACTCTATAACTAGGGGATACTGTTTAAAAATAAAGGGTCACCCATTTAAGATGGAGATGAGGAGAAAGTTTTTCAGTCAGAGGGTTGTGAGTCTTTGGAACACTCTTCCCCAGAGAGCGGTGGAGGCAGGGTCATTGAATATTTTGAAGGCAGAGGTAGATACATTCTTGACCAACAAGTGAGTCAAAGGGTATCGGGGGTAGGCAGGAAACTGGAGTTGAGCCCACAATCAGATCTGCCATGATCTTATTAAATTGTGGAGCAGGCTTGAAGGGGCCGAATGCCTACTCCTGCTCCTAATTTGGATCTTTGTATGTTCATATGACCAGGGAGTTTTGGATGTAACTCGACAGAATGAGATGTGTTTAGATATGGTCGTGCAGTAACTGTTTCTATATATATGTTGTAGTTAAAGTATAATAAAAACCCACGTTTTCTTTGGATATTGCTTGGAGTCCTGTGAATCTTACAGTAGTTCACATATCAAAGGAACAAGTAATATTATAGCCTCCAATTTAGAAATGCTCTGTTGTTGAATGTATAGAGTAGATTTCAATCAACAGAAAATCCTCCAGGTTATGCCGGCTTCAATGCCTGAATTCTGAATATGAGCATCAAGCACATGATGCTCCATATTGGATGCACAATTTTGTGAAATCTACCCCTGTATATGAAGCATAGCATCTTTTGTACCTAATTCAGTAAGAATGAGGAAACTGCCCAACAGAAGGGGGAAAGAAGATGCTCAGGAATTAAGAGAATTGAAAAAAAAAGGTTTGAAAAGACTCTGGTTAGGAAATACAGGAAACTCAAAGAACAAAGAACAGTACAGGAAAGGCCATTCGGCCCTCCAAGCCTGCGCCGATCTTGATGCCTGCCTAAACTAAAACCTTCTGCACTTCCGGGGACCGTATCCCTCTATTCCCATCCTATTCATGTATTTGTCAAGATGCCTCTTAAACATCGCTATCGTACCTGCTTCCACCACCTCTCCCGGCAGCAGGTTCCAGGCACTCACCACCCTCTGTGTAAAGAACTTGCCTCGCACATCCCCTCTAAACTTTGCCCCTCACACCTTAAACTCATGTCCCCTAGTTACTGACTCTTCCACCCTGGGAAAAAGCTTCTGACTATCCACTCTGTCCATGCCGCTCATAACTTTGTAAACCTCTATCATGTCGCCCCTCCACCTCCGTCGTTCCAGTGAAAACAATCCGAGTTTATCCAACCTTTCCTCAAAGCTAATGCCCTCCAGACCTGGCAACATCCTAGTAAACCTCTTCTGTACCCTCTCCAAAGCCTCCACGTCCTTCTGGTAGTGTGGCGACCAGAATTGCACGCAATATTCTAAGTGTGGCCTAACTAAAGTTCTGTACAGCTGCAGCATGACTTGCCAATTTTTATACTCTATGCCCCGACCAATGAAGGCAAGCATGCTATATGCCTTCTTGACTACCTTATCCACCTGCGTTACCACTTTCAGTGACCTGTGGACCTGTACGCCCAGATCTCTCTGCCTGTCAATACTCCTAAGGGTTCTGCCATTTACTGTATACTTGCCACCTGCATTAGACCTTCCAAAATGCATTACCTCACATTTGTCCGGATTAAACTCCATCTGCCATTTCTCCGCCCAAGTCTCCAACCGATCTATATCCTGCCGTATCCTCTGACAATCCTCATCACTATCCGCAACTCCACCAACCTTTGTGTCGTCCGCAAACTTACTAATCAGACCAGCTACATTTTCCTCCAAATCATTTCTATATACTACAAACAGCAAAGGTCCCAGCACTGATCCCTGCGGAACACCACTAGTCACATCCCTCCATTCAGAAAAGCACCCTTCCACTGCTACCCTCTGTCTTCTATGACCGAGCCAGTTCTGTATCCATCTTGCCAGCTCACCTCTAATCCCGTGTGACTTCACCTTTTGTACCAGTCTGCCATGAGGGACCTTGTCAAAGGCTTTACTGAAGTCCATATAGACAATATCCACTGCCCTTCCTTCATCAATCAAATTCGTCACTTCCTCAAAAGACTCAATCAAGTTAGTGAGACACGACCTCCCCTTCACAAAACTATGCTGCCTCTCGCTAATAAGTTCGTTTGTTTCCAAATGGGAGTAAATCCTGTCCCGAAGAATCCTCTCTCATAATTTTCCTATCACTGACATAAGGCTCACCGGCCTATAATTTCCTGGATTATCCTTGCTACCCTTCTTAAACAAAGGAACAACATTGGCTATTCTCCAGTCCCATCAGGCCCTGGGGAATTATCTACCTTAATGCTTTGCAAGACGCCCAACACCTCCTCCTTTTTGATAACGACATGACCCAGACTATTTACACTCCCTTCCCGAGACTCATCATCCACCAAATCCTTCTCTTTGGTGAATACTGATGCAAAGTACTCATTTAGTACCTCGCCCATTTCCTCTGTCTGGCTCCACACATAGATTCCCTTCTCTGTCCTTGAGTGGGCCAACCCTTTCCCTGGTTACCCTCTTGCTCTTTATATATGTGTAAAAAGCCTTGGGATTTTCTTTAATCCTGTTTGCCAATGACTTTTCATGACCCCTTTTAGCCCTCCTGACTCCTTGCTTAAGTTCCTTCCTACTGTCTTTATATTCCTCAAGGGCTTCGTCTGTTCCCAGCCTTCCCGCCGTTACGAATGCTTCCTTTTTCTTTTTGACTAGGCTCACAATATCCCGCGTTATCCAAGGTTCCCGAAACTTGTCAAACTTATCCTTCTTCCTCACAGGAACATGCTGGTCCTGGATTCTAATCAACTGACGTTTGAAAGACTCCCACATGTCAGATGTTGATTTACCCTCAAACAGCCGCCCCCAATCTAAATTCTTCAGTTCCTGCCTAATATTGTTATAATTAGCCTTCCCCCAATTTAGCACCTTCACCCGAGGACTACTCTTATTCTTATCCACAAGTATCTTAAAACTTATGGAATTATGGTCACTGTTCCCGAAATGCTCCTCTACTGAACCTTCGACCACCTGGCCGGGCTCATTCCCCAATACCAGGTCCAGTAGAGCCCCATCCCTAGTTGGACTATCTACATATTGTTTCAAGAAGCCCTCCTGGATGCTCCTTACAAATTCTGCCCCATCCAAGCCCCTAGCACTAAGTGAGTCCCAGTCAATATAGGGGAAGTTAAAATCACCCACCACTACAACCCTGTTACCTTTACATCTTTCCAAAATCTGTCTACATATCTGCTCCTCTACCCCCCGCTGGCTGTTGGGAGGCCTGTAGAAAACTCCCAACATCGTGACTGCACCCTTCCTATTCCTGAGCTCCACCCATATTGCCTCGCTGCACCTCCGAGGTGTCCTCCCGCAGTACAGCTGTGATATTCTCCTTAACCAGTAATGCAACTCCCCCACCCCTTTTACATCGCCCTCTATCCCACCTGAAGCTTCTACATCCTGGAACATTTAGCTGCCAATCCTGTCCTTCCTTCAACCAAGTCTGTGTAACAGCAACAACGTCATAGTTCCAAGTACTAATCCAAGCTCTAAGTTCATCTGCCTTACCTGTTATACTTCTTGCATTGAAACAAATGCACTTCAGACCACCAGTCCTGCTGTGCTCCGCAACATCTCCCTGCCTGCTCTTCCTCTTAGTCTTACTGGCCTTATTTACTAGTTCCCCCTTATTTATTTCACCTGCTGTCCTACTGCTCTGGTTCCCACTCCCCTGCCACACTAGTTTAAACCCTCCCGAGTGACGCTAGCAAACCTCGCAGCCAGGATATTTGTGCCGCTCCAGTTTAGATGCAACTCATCCTTCTTGTACAGGTCCCACCTGTCCCTGAAGAGATCCCAATGATCCAGATATCTGAAACCCTCCCTCCTACACCAGCTGTTCAGCCACGTGTTTAGCTGCACTACCTTCCTGTTTCTAGCCTCACTGGCACGTGGCACAGGGAGTAATCCCGAGATTACAACCCTGGAGGTCCTGTCTTTTAACTTTCTACCTAACTCCCTCACCTCCCCCTGCAGGACCATGTCACTCTTCCTGCCTATGTCGTTGGTACCGATGTGTACCAGAACCTCTGGCTGTTCACCCTCCCCCTTCAGAATACCCCCTGTCCATTCAGAGACATCCTTGACCCTGGCACCAGGGAGGCAACATACCATCCTGGAGTCTCTTTCATGTCCACAGAAGCGCCTATCTGTGCCCCTGACTTTCGAGTCCCCGATAACTATTGCTCTTCTGCGCTTTGTCCCTCCCTGCTGAACAACAGTGCCAGCCGTGGTGCCACTGCTCTGGCTGCTGCTGTTGTTTTCCCCTGATAGGCCATCCCCCCCAACAGTATCCAAAATGGTATACTTGTTAGAGAGGGGGATAGCCACAGGGGATTCCTGCACTGACTGCCTGCCCCTCCTAGCGGTCACCCATCTATCTGCCTGCACCTTGGGTGTAACCACTTGTCTAAAACTCCTGTCTATGACACTTTCTGCCACCTGCATGCTCCTAAGTGCATCCAGTTGCCGCTCCAACCGATCCATGCGGTCTGTGAGGAGCTGCAACTGGGTACACTTCCTGCAGATGTAGTCGCCCGGAATGCTGGAATCGTCACGGACCTCCCACATCTCACAGGTGAAGCACTTCACCCCTCTAACTGACATTTCTAGCACTAATTAATAAATTAATTTAAAATAAATACTTATTAAATCCTTACTAAATTATGTTACAATTAACTATATGGTCCCTCGTGCTAGATTTCTACTGTAAATATTAAATGCTAACTAAATACAGTCATCTCCTCCCTCTGGTTTAGTTACTCTACTTATTAATTAGTTAATTAGGGTTTTAATCAATTTTTATCAATGTTTTATTTTCAAATTCAGTACAAATTCCCTACCAGCCAATCAGGTCACAGCTTTCCTGTGACGTCACTTTTTCATTTTTTTTACCAGAGGTAAGTTTTTTATATTTACCGGACTGGAATTCCGCCCTCCGAGTCTTCTCCGTGGATGAAGGCCGCGAATCCTCAGTGGCAAACTCAATCTGCAGCCATCTCATAACATGCTACCACCAGTGTGCTGCAATAACAAATTATTTTCATGGCTGCCACGTTTCCTGTATTACAATTGTGACTACGCTTCAAAAGTAGTTCATTGGATGTAAAGTGCTTTCAATCTGGTGGTCATGAAAAGTGCTATATAAATGTAAGTCTTTCTTTCTGTCTGTCTTTCTTTCTTCCATTCATGAACAGTTCCCTATTTCAGTGATCTCAGCTCCCTTATGAGTTGAAAGATGTAGACCTGTGGTTTGCTGACGTCATATCCTTTATGACTTGCACAACCCTGGATTGCTGGTACTTGCTGCACTATATTTCTCTCCAGGCCATTTCGGAAGTTTGTATAATTAAGGCAACAGACATGAGCTATCTTCAGATTCTGAATTAATAAATTAGCATTATTTACAGAAATTAAGCAAATAGGACACAGACAGAACAGCATACGCTTATATACATCAACAGCAATAAATGTCCTGTATTTTTATTATCCTGACAGCAGTCAGTGCAGTGAGAATCTGTTTGCCCACAATCGTGTTAGCCATGGCTCAGTGGTCGCACTCTTGCCTCTGTATAAATGTACATCTGTATATCTGCTATATAAATGCAAAATCATGAGGGGTCTGGAGAGAGTAGATAGAGAGAAACTGTTCCCATTGGCGGAAAGGTCGAGAACCAGGGGACACAGATTTAAGGTGATTGACAAATGAACCAAAGGTGGCATGAGGAAACTTTTTTTTTTGCGCAGTGCATGGTTAGGATTTGGAATTCACTGCCTGAGAGGGTGATGGAGGCAGATTCAATTGCGGCTTTCAAATGGGAATTGAATAAAATCCTGAAGATAAAAAAAAATGCAGGGTTACGGGGAAAGGGCAGAGGAGTGGGACTAGCTGAATTGGTCTTACAGAGAGCTGGCAGGGACTCAATGGGACAAATAGCCTCCTTCTGTGCTGTAACCATTCCATGATTCTAAGGCTGGAATCTTGGCAGAAGGGAGCCATCCAAAGACTGAAAAGTCGGTGGCGAACCCGCCTCCACCTGGCCTGGGGATCCGATCCGCATTTTGCGGTCCCCAAGTCTTTAATTGGTCTGAGGCAATTGAGGCAGGAAGTCCCACCTAATGGATCTGCTGGCCAATCAGAGGGCTGGCAGCTCTCTAGCCCAGCAGCGTTACCGGGAGCGGTGGCCACTGCTGGGACTACAACCCAGCCATCGCAAAGAAGATGTCAGGGAGCCCCAGAACCAAGGTAAGTTTTTGGTGTCTCTCCGGGCAAGGGTGATTGACTGGGGGGATGGGGAGTGACGTGTTGGGTGCTGGGGGGTGGTTGGGTCAGCGGGGGCAGCCCTCCATCGGTCACAGGGTGCCTGATCATGAGGGCCACCCACAGGCCATCACAGAGCCACCTGCTTTTGTCAGGTGACATCTGTCGGGCCTGGGCCGCCCGACCTGCCATAAGTAAAATCCCCATGGCGGCAGACGGAGGCCCTTAAGTGGCTGTTAATTGGCCTGTGGTGGGCGGGCCGTCTTTTGCCGCCGCTGCTCCGCGTAAAATGGCTGCAGGAGCGGGTTGGGAAGGGCTTCCCCGAGCCTCTCACTCCATTTTACGCCCCCATCCGCCACCTTCCCATTCTTCCAGCCTAAGTCTTTTTTAAAAATCTACAACACCCTCCAGCAGTCGTTTACAGTTCTGTTTCACCCAGGACCAACATGAATCTCAAACTTTTATCGTTGTCTCTCTCTTTCATAGACTGTAGCTGAAATGTTCCATTGACCTCATTAATGCCTTCGCAAGTCTTGGCATCAGGAATGTTATTGCCATGGCACTCCTGGGGCTGGATTTTTTAATCAGTTCAGATTCCAGAACGGAGGCAGGCAGGCACACAATTTGGCGCCGCCAGTCTCTGTGCCAGCTGCCTGCCACGATCCTGACCCTGAGCCATTTTGAATGAGGGCGCCTTGGGGTTGGATTGGCTGCCCGCTGCTTCCCAGTGGGCAGCCAATTGAGGCCAGTTACGGAACCTATTAAGGCCTCGATCCTGCGCCGATTGGAATTTCAAATTGGCAATGCAGGCAGTTCACATCGGCCTGGACCAGATCCAGGCCCATGTGGTGGTCTCAGGGTAGGAGGTGGGTTGGGGGGGTAGCATGGTATTGGATCACACGAGGGACCCCTCCCATCACACCCCCCCACCCCACTCACCTAACGGGTACCGGGCACAGCTGCAGCCACTGGCCATCCTGTGGAGGGGTTGCCCCTTCAGGATCATGGCCAGACAGCTGTGGCATTTTAAAGGCTAAAAAAGTGACTTAACTGGCCTTCTCTCTCTCTCTCTCCATCTTCAGATTGGCAGCTCTCACCTCGGCCAGTGGGGCTGCTGATCTCCGAGTGCTGGAGGACCCACCCGCCGTCCCTGATTTGAAAATCCTAGTGTCCGTGCTTACAGCATGCCATGCAGGGTCAGGACTGGAATCAGCCCCATTTCCAGTTCCCGACTCCTGTTTCGAAATCCAGGCCCTGGTGTCTAACATTGGCAAGCAAGTAACAGGGGATTGAAAATTTAAACAGTGATAAATTGCACAAGCAAAGTATATTAAAAAAAAATTTAAAGTATATATTTTTCCTTCAGCCAGCGTGGTGAGTTGTGCTATGCTGCGACTTTGATTCAAACATTTTCTTCCCCGCCACTCCCACCAGCCAACTTGGTGGTAGGGGAAATATCACTGGGGGCCTATCATTCATGATTCTGACCCCAACCAACTCATCAGGGACAGGGTCAAGGAAGACATGTGGGCATAATACTCGTGTTCACTGGTTCCTTTGATGCCCTCATGTTACTGCAGTTCCAATGTAATATGTTTGTATTTCGAGTTATTGTAAATTTTCAGGTTCTGTTTTGTTAAATTCTTGGCTCATTAAATTTGCATGAAAGTCTGCACAAAATATGTAAAATTCTGATGTATTTAATTTGGCAGAACAGCCTAGCAACGAGGTTTTTTGAGTTGTGTTTTACAGAAGTGTTTGTATAAACTCTTTGAATTGCGGTATTTTTAATCCAGTCAGATGACGATGACATATTTCTAGAATTCCAATTATTTCAAATTTTCACTTATCAGATGCTGGTAACACTCAAAACGATAGCCTGCTCAGATAAGCTGAGTCTGGTTCCTATTAAAACATCAGCACTTTTTCTGCTTTCTTTCTTGTTCTCTTCCTCTTTCCTTTTCTCATTCACATGTTGTCCCAGGATTAAAAGACTGAGTTGTGACGAGAGACTAGTTAAATTTGGGTTATACTCCCTGCAGATGAGGATTTTAAGAGGTGATGTGTCTAAAATAATGAAGGGAAACAACAGAATAGATTCTGAAAGGACTTTTCACTCCAGTAGGAGAATCCAGAACAACAGGACAAAGGGCTGGATTATCACGATCCTGCCCTGTAGGGTCAGGACAGAAACTTCCTTCCTCAACATAACAGGTTCCCATTGGATGCCCATCAACAGCTCCAAGGAATGAACAAAGCAGCACCTGCAGAGGCGGGAGGCAGCATTCAAAGGACTTCAGGACCCCAAAGACTGGACTTGCACGTTGTCTGAAATTGAGGTTTTTGGCAAGTGTTAGGAGGGAGAGGAGGCCTCTACTAGGCCTTAAATCTCTATTTCCCAGTTGAGGCTATTCCTGCCGCTACTCTGGACCAACTGCCAGGCAGTCCTGCAAAGCAGCAGGCACAAGAATGGATGGGAGGGAAATGGACTTTGTAACCGGAGCCTCCCTCCACCTGGCATTTGCATGTGACAGGGGGAACGAATGGTCAGGGTGGAGGGAGTGAAATCCAGATCTGAGATGACAGTAGATTTCAGTGCTTTATTAATCACTGTTTACCCCACAATCTTAGAATTGGAGCTAAGCTGGTTAAAAATAAATTTAGGAGAACTTCTTCATTCAAGAACACGCAATGACCAGATAAACTATTTTAGTGATGAAGAGACCAAAATCGGCCAGGACAGTATTGCAAGAAGAGCAGGGAGTTCATTTGGCATTCTGTCAATATTTCTCTCTCAACCAATGCCATCAAAACAGATCATTACATGTTACTTTTATTATTACTTCTGGGATCCTGCTATACATAAAATATCTCATATTATTGAGAAATGCACGAAGGTGAAAAGAATGCTATTGTGTCAATCTTTCTCCTTAATCCATTTGTCATTGCCACCTGATTTTCACCGACAATATGCAGTCTTTTATCCAGTCTGCCATCACTTGACAAAAGTGGAAGCTTTATTTCAGACAAACTGAACTTGGACACTGTCAAAAATAATGCCATGGCTGCACAACTTAGTCATGTGGACTGCATCATACTGTACATAGTACCTTTAAGAAGTTTGATAATTATGCAATCTTGTGATAATTAGTCTGAGTTCCCTGGTTGGCTGCAGTAAAATCCATAACTGAGCCCTTTCTTGGGATTTATCCTCTGAATGTGATCATAGCAACCTGAATGTCACTCCCCTCCCACCAAAGTCATATAGGGTCTTTTGGAGTTTTAGGAAATATTCCATTCCAAATCCTGAGGTTTTGTTTTATTTATTCATTGCCCACATTTTTTAGTTAATAAGGAAAAACAGCCCTCGGGTCAGGAACTCAGCATGTTGGGAGTTGCAGCCATGTAACTGTGTACTGGCATTTTGCAGAAGAGTCGTCAGCTATATTTCTTTCACGGCATTCACCTCTCCCTCTTGTGGAACACTCTAGAAAGAATGCTATGTAGTTGTATAAGTCATGTTAATGTACAATATTTTCAATTTTTCATTCATTATTCACATTGAACAATTTCTTTATCATAAACCTGAATTGAGAAATGTTCCAGCTAATATGATTGTTAAGTGTAGTTAAGTATTTCAGACTTATCTCCCCCTTTCTTTTATTTTTTGTTAAAGTATTTTTTTGAGGCTCTGCAAGTATACAGATGTTGCTTTTCAGGTTCTGCACAAATTCTCAGACATAAGGTATTTCTATGATGGATAATAAAAACCTTGATTTTCAAGATGGTGCTGGTGAAGTGTGTTGATAGGTGGAAAATCGAATGCTGTATCCGCCATTGTATCAGCTTGGCTCAGTTCATAATTCTGTTGCCTCAGAAATGTTAGAATACTTAAGCATGTAATCTTAGATTACTATTTCCATGCAGTCCAAGAGAGTTCCATACTGTGGGAGGTGCCATCTTTTGAATGAGACATTGCAACAGAGTGTATTCTGGTAGATAGAAACAATCCTTCAGCAATATTGTTAGAAGATCAAAGAGTTATTCTCATTCTTCAGTTCCGAAGAAGGGTCACTGACCCGAAACGTTAACTCTGCTTCTCTTTCCACAGATGCTGCCAGACCTGCTGAGTGGTTCCAGCATTTCTTGTTTTTATTTCAGTTATTCTCAGGTCTTGCCCAATATTTGCCCCACAATCAAAAACTGTCACAGGGTTGTCCAACCTTTTCGGGTGAAAGGCCGCATTACAACTTTTGCTTGGCCCAAGGGGCCGGTGAGCAAATTTCAAAAGATAAAAGGCATTAAAAATTTATTTTACAAATAAAAACAAGAATAAATGTGCATTTTTGTGAAGAGGCTATAAATGAGATCACTAATTTATTGACTTACGCTATTCACTATATTGAAAACTGAATTAGTGACATACCTGGTATTATTTTTAGTTTAGTTTAGAGATACAGCACTGAAACAGGCCCTTCGGCCCACCGAGTCTGTGCCGACCATCAACCACCCATTTATACTAATCCTACACTATTCCCATATTCCTACCACATCCCCACCTGTTCCTATATTTCCCTACCACCTACCTATACTAGGGGCAATTTATAATGGCCAATTAACCTACCAACCTGCAAGTCTTTTGGCTTGTGGGAGGAAACCGGAGCACCCAGAGGAAACCCACGCAGACACAGGGAGAACTTGCAAACTCCACACAGGCAGTACCCAGAATTGAACCCGGGTCGTTGGAGCTGTGAGGCTGCAGTGCTAACCACTGCGCCACTGTGCTGCCCATAAGTGCATAAGTAGTCACCCTCTGCCCATACACTTGATATAGCGATTCAGAGTATTCTGGACAGATATCCATCTATCAGGAGTGATCTTGATCTCTGTGTTCCCCCCCCCCCTTCTCTGTGTTCTCCCCCCACCTTCTCTGTTTCCCTTGTTACGAGGATTTTCTTTGTATTAAAACTTAAGATTCTGTTTTTTAAAAACGGAAAAGGATTTTAGTGGACATTGAGACACCTGAAAATAGTTGAACTTCATGGATGTTTGGGGTAGGTGGTGGTGTAGTGGTAATATCACTGGACTTGTAATTCAGAGATTAGGCTAATGCTATGGGGACATGGGTTTGAATCCCACCACAGCAAATGGTGAAATTTGAACTCAATTAATAAATCTGGAATTAAAAAAGCTAGTCTAATGATGCCCAAATGATTGTCGATTATAAAAACCCATCTAGTTCACGAATGTCTTTAAAAGAAGGAAATCTGCTGTCTTCACCTGGTCTGGCCTACGTGACAAAAAAAATTCCCTTTGAAAGCCACAGTTCAAGGCCAATTAGGGATGGCAATAAATGCTGGCCCAACGCGAAACATCCACATCCCACAAAAACAAATAGAAAAACATTTTGAAAGGAAGTTCATAGAGTCATACAGCACAGAAACAGGCCCTTTGCCCCAGCAGTCTGTGCCAGCCATCAAGCACCTATCTATTCTAATTCCATTTTCCAGCACTTGGCCCATAGCCTTGTATGCTATGACATTTCAAGTGCTCATCTAAATGCTTCTTAAATGTTGTGACGGTACCTACCTCGACCACCCCTTCAGGCAGTGTTCCAGATTCCAACCACCCTCTGGGTGAAAAAATGTTTCCCCAAATCACCTCTAAACCACCTGCCCCTTAACTTAAATCTAGCCCCCTGGTTATTGACACCTCCGTTAAGAGAAAAAGTTTCTTCCCATCTCCCCTATCTATGCCCTTCATAATTTTGTATACCTCAATCAGGTCCCCCCTCAGCCTTCCCTGCTCTAAGGAAAACAACCCGAGCCTATCCAGTCTCCCTATATAGCTGAAATGTTGCAGCCCAAGAAACATCCTGGTGAATCTCCTCTGTACCCTCTCCAGTACAATCACATCCCTCCTATAAAACTGTACACAGTACTCCAGCTGTGGCCTAACTAGCGTTTTATACAGCTCCATCATAACCTCACTGCTTTATTAACCGAGGCACAGAATATAAGAGCAAAGTATCCCTTATGCCTTCCCAACCACCTTATCTACCTGTGCCGCTGCCTTCAGTGATCTATGGACAAGTACACCAAGGTCCCGCTGACCCTCTGTACTTCCTAGGGTCCTACCATCCATTGTATATTCCCTTGCCTTGTTAGTCCTCCCAAAATGTATCACCTCACACTTCTCAGGATTAAATTTCATCTGCCACTGCTCTGCCCATCTTACCAGCCCATATATATCTTCCTGTAATCTAAGGCTTTCCTCCTCACTATTTACGACACCAGCAATTTTCGTGTCATCTGCGAACTTACTGATCATACCTCCTATATTCACATCTAAATCATTAATGTACACGACAAACAGCAAGGGTCCAAGCACTGATCCCTGCGGCACACCACTGGTCACAGGTTTCCAATCACAAAAACAACCCTTGACCATCACCCTCTGCCTCCTGCCACCAAGCCAATTTAAGATCCAATTTGCCAACTTACCTTGGATCCCATGGGCTCTTACCTTTTGACCAATCTCCCATGCAGGACCTTATCAAAAGCTTTACTGAAGTCCATGTAGACTACATCAACTGCTTTACCCTCATCTACACATCTAGTCACCTCCTCGAAAAATTCAATCAAATTTGTTAGACACTATCTCCCCTGACAAAGCCGTGTTGACTATCCCCGATTAATCCCTGCCTCTCCAAGTGGATATTAATCCTGTCCCTCAGAATTTTTTCCAATAGTTTTTCAACCACTGATGTTAGACTCACTGGCCTGTAATTACCTGGTTTATCCCTGCTACCCTTCTTGAATAATGGTACCACATTCGCTGTCCTCCAGTCCTCTGGCACCTCTGCGGTGAGGATTTGAAAATTTGTGTCAGAGCCCCTGCAATCTCCTCCCTTGCCTCACACAGCAGCCTGGGATACATCTCATTTGGGCGTGGGGATTTATCCACTTTTAAGCCTGCTAAAACCCTAATACCTCCTCCCTTTCAATGCTCATTTGTTCAAGTATATCACAATCTCCCTCCCTGATCTCGACACCTACACTGTCCTTCTCCATAGTGAACACAGATGAAAAGTAATCATTCAAAACCTCACTTATGTCCTCCAACTGCACACAGATTGCTATTTTGGTCCCTAATGGGCTCCACTCTTTCCCTGGTTATCCTGTTGCCCTTAATATACTTATAAAACACCTTGGGATTTTCCTTTATCTAGTCCGCTAGTGTTTTTGCATGCCCCCTCTTCGCTCTCCTGATTACTTTTATAAGTACCCCTTTCTTTTTTTCTTTTGGGCCTCCTTATCTCGAGAGACAATGGATACGCGCCTGGAGGTGGTCAGTGGTTGTGAAGCAGCGCCTGGAGTGGCTATAAAGGCCAATTCTAGAGTGACAGGCTCTTCCACAGGTGCTGCAGAGAAATTTGTTTGTCGGGGCTGTTGCACAGTTGGCTCTCCCCTTGCGCCTCTGTATTTTTTCCTGCCAACTACTAAGTCTCTTCGACTCGCCATATTTTAGCCCCGTCTTTATGGCTGCCTGCCAGCTCTGGCGAACGCTGGCAACTGACTCCCACGACTTGTGATCAATGTCACAGGATTTCATGTCGCGTTTGCAGACGTCTTTAAAGCGGAGACGTGGACGGCCGGTGGGTCTGATACCAGTGGCGAGCTCGCTGTACAATGTGTCTTTGGGGATCCTGCCATCTTCCATGCGGCTCACATGGCCAAGCCATCTCAAGCGCCGCTGACTCAGTAGTGTGTACAAGCTGGGGATGTTGGCCGCCTCGAGGACTTGTATTGGAGATACGGTCCTGCCACCTGATGCCAAGTATTCTCCGGAGGCAGCGAAGATGGAATTAATTGAGACGTCGCTCTTGGCTGGAATACGTTGTCCAGGCCTCGCTGCCATAGAGCAAGGTACTGAGGACACAGGCCTGATACACTCGGACTTTTGTGTTCCGTGTCAGTGCGCCATTTTCCCACACTCTCTTGGCCAGTCTGGACATAGCAGTGGAAGTCTTTCGCATGCGCTTGATGATTTCTGCATCTAGAGACAGGTTACTGGTGATAGTTGAGCCTAGGTAGGTGAACTCTTGAACCACTTCCAGAGCGTGGTCGTCAATATTGATGGATGGAGCATTTCTGATGTCCTGTCCCATGATGTTCGTTTTCTTGAGGCTGATGGTTAGGCCAAATTCATTGCAGGCAGCCGCAAACCTGTCGATGAGATTCTGCAGGCACTCTTCAGCGTGAGATGTTAAAGCAGCATCGTCAGCTCTACACTTTATATACTCCTCTAGGGCCTCTGCTGTTTTCAGCGCTCTGAATCTGCCATAAGCATCTTTTTTTTTCCTTGTCTAATCCTCTATATCCCTTGACATCCAGGGTTCCCTGGACTAGTTGGTCCTACCCTTCACCTTAACGGGAACATGTTGGCTCTGAACTCTCACTATTTCCTTTTTGAATGACTCCCACTGGTCTGATGTAGACTTTTCTACAAGTAGCTGCTCCCAGTCCACTTTGGCCAGATCCTGTTTTATCATATATTGAAATCGGCCTTCCCCTTATTCTGTACCTTTATTTCCGGTCCATCTTTGTCATCTTCCATAACTACCTTAAATCTTCAACAGTTACGGTCACTATCTCCGAAATGCTTCCCCACTGATACTTCTACCACTTGTCCAGCTTCATTCCCTAAGATGAGGTCCAGTACCTTACCTTCTACGAGTGGAGTGGAGAGGAGCAGACCTGTGGGGAGAATGCCGAGCGAGAGAAGAGGATAAATTGAGCCTGAGCATCGAGGTCCAGTCACTTACCTTCCTGAAGTGGAACGGAGAGCAGTCCAGGCATGCCAGAATTGAAAAAGAAAATGTCAGTGAGATCACAGGAAAGCTGCAAGGTGATTGGTTGGTGAGTAACAGCCGTTAGCGTCTGGAAATAGCTTTAAAAAACTCAGGGGAATGTTTTTTTTTCAAACCTACCTTATAAGTGATAAGGTTAGTACTACTGAAGTGTGTTTTTTTTTAAATTAGTGTAATTTATTAAGGACTTTAGATTGTAGTGGGTAGTGTTTGGAGTCGAACAAGGCCCCGAGTGTAATTAGTATTTTTTTTTTTTTTAAAGGGAATAACTAATTAATCTAAAGAGGAGTCATGGCAGGAGAGCTCAGCCCCGTGATATGCTCCTCCTGTGCTTATGTGGGAAATCAGGGACGCTTCCAGTGTCCCTGACGACCATGTGTGCAGGAAGTGTATCTATCTGCAGCTACTGGCTACCTGCATTACGGAGCTGGAGCTGCGGGTGGATACTGTGGAGCATTCGCGATGCTGAGGATGTCATGGATAGCACGTTTAGCGAGGTGGTCACACCGCAAGTAATGGCTGCACAGGCAGAAAAGGTGACCACCAGGCAGAGTAGTCGGCGCAGGCAGGTAGTGCAGGAGTCCCCTGTGGCCATCCCCCTCTCAAACAGATATGCCACTTTGGATACTGTTGTGGGGGGAGGGGGGGGGGGATGGCCTCCCAGGGGAAAGCAGCAACAGCTAAGTGCGTGGCACCACAGATGGCTCTGCTGCACAGCAGGGAAGGAAAAAGACTGGGGGTGGGGGGCCATAGTGATAGAAGATTCAATTGTAAGGGGAGCAGACAGGTGTTTCTGTGGCCACAAACGAGACTCCAGAATGGTATGTTGCCTCCTTGGTGCTCGGGTCAAGGATGTCTCGGAGCGGCTGCAGGACATTCTGAAGGGGGAGGGTGAACAGCCGGTGGTCGTGGTACATGTCGGTACCAACGACATAGGTAGAAAAAGAGATGAGGTCCTGCAAGATAAATTTAAGGAGTTAGGAACTAAATTAAAAAGCAGGACCTCAAAAGGTAGTAATCTCAGGATTACTTCCTGTGCTATGTGTTGGTGGGTATAGGAACAGGAGAATAAACCAGATAAATGCATGACTGGGGTAATGGTGAAGGAGGGAAGGACATAGGGATCAGTTCTGGGGAAGGTGGGACCTGTACAAGTAGGACAGGTTACACCCAGGCAGGACTGGAACCAATGCTCTCGCAGGGGTGTTTGCTAGTGCTGTTGGGGAGGATTTAAACTAGAATGGCAGGGGGATGGGAACCTGAGTGGGGAGACTGAGAAGGAGGAAACAAGGATAGAATGAAAGACAAAAGTGGAAGGCATAGTAATCAAGGGCAAGAAAAAAATAGGGCCATCGTGCAAAATAATGTTAAGATGACGAAGAATGTTAAAAAGACAAGCCTAAAGGCATTGTATCTCAATGTGTGGAGTATTCGCAATAAGGTAGGCGAATTAACTGCGCAAATAGATGTAAGTGGATACGATATAGTTGCGACTACAGAGACATGGCTGCAGGGTGACCAAGGATGGGAACTGCTCATCCAAAGGTATTCAATATTTAGGAAGGACGGGCAAAATGGGAAAGGAGGTGGAGTCGCGTGGTTAGTAAAAGAGGAAATCAATACAATAGTGAGGAAGGATATTAGCTCAGAGAATCCTGATGTGGAATCTGTATGGGTGGAGCTAAGAAACACCTCGCAGACCATGTTAGGGAACTGGAGCTGGAGCAGGATGAACTTCGGATCATTCAGGATGCTGAGGGGGTGATAGCGAGCAGTTAGAGGGAAGTAGTGACACCTAAGTTACAGGATAAATGTAGCTGGGTGACCGTCAGGGGAGGGAAAGGGAATAGGCGCACAGTGCAGGGATCCTCTGTGGCCATTCCCCTCAATAATACATATACCGTTTTGGATACGGTTGCGGGGGACGACCTACCAGAGGAAAGCCACAGCGGCCAGGTCTCTGGCACTGAGCCTGGCTCAGTGGCTCAGAAGGGAAGTGGGGAGAATAGGAGAGTGATAGTGATAGGAGATTCAATGCTTAGGAGGAACAGACGGGAGATTCTGTGATCGCGAACGAGACTCCCGGATGGTATGTTGCCTCCCGGGTGCCAGGGTCAGGGATGTCTCGGATCGAGTCCACAGGATTCTTAAGGGGGAGGGGGAGCAGCCAGAGGTCGTGGTACACATCAGTACCAATGACATAGCGAGGAAAAGGGATGAGGACCTGAAAAGCGAATATAGGGAGTTAGGTTGGAAGCTGAAAGGCAGGACGAGCAGAGTAGTAATCTCACACCGACCAGGTGTGAGATTTAGATGTAGGTGAGCACTTTGGTGATAGTGATCACAATTCGGTTAGGTTTACCTTAGCGATGGGCAGGGACAGGTATATACCATAGGGCAAAAATTATAGCTGGGGGAAAGGAAATTATGATGCGATTAGGCAAGATTTAGGATGCGTAGGATGGGGAAGGAAACTGCAGGGGATGGGAACAATCGAAATGTGGAGCTTATTCAAGGAGCAGCTACTGCGTGTCCTTGATAAGTATGTACCTGTGAGGCAGAGAGGAAGTTGTCGAGCGAGGGAGCCGTGGTTTACTAAAGAAGTTGAAGCGCTTGTCAGGAGGAAGAAGGCGACTTATGTTAGGATGAGACGTGAAGGCTCAGTTAGGGCACATGAGAGTTACAAGCTAGCCAGGAAGTATCTAAAGGGAGAGCTAAGAAGAGCAAGGAGAGGACACGAGAAGTCATTGGCGGATAGGATCAGGGAAAACCCTAAGGCTTTCTATAGGTATATCAGGAATAAAAGAATGACTAGAGTTAGATTAGGGCCAATCAAGGATAGTAGTGGGAAGTTGTGTGTGGAATCAGAGGAGGTAGGGGAAGTGTTAAATGAATATTTTGCGTCAGTATTTACAGTAGAGAAAGAAAATGTTGTCGAGGAGAATACTGAGATTCAGGCTACTAGGCTAGATGGGATTGAGGTTCACAAGGAGGAGGTGTTATCAATTTTGGAAAGTGTGAAAATAGATAAGTCCCCTGGGCCAGATGGGATTTATCCTAGGATTCTCTGGGAAGCTAGGGAGGAGATTGCAGAGCCTTTGTCCTTGATCTTTATGTCGTCATTGTCGACAGGAATAGTGCCGGAAGACTGGAGGATAGCAAATGTTGTCCCCTTGTTCAAGAAGGGGAGTAGAGACAGCCCTGGTAATTATAGACCTGTGAGCCTTACTTCGGTTGTGGGTAAAATGTTGGAAAAGGTTATAAGAGACAGGATTTATAAATCATCTTGAAAAGAATAAGTTCATTAGAGATAGTCAGCACGGTTTTGTGACGGGTAGGTCGTGCCTCACAAACCTCATTGAGTTTTTCGAGAAGGTGACCAAACAGGTGGATGAGGGTAAAGCAGTGGATGTGGTGTATATGGATTTCAGTAAGGCGTTTGATAAGGTTCCCCATGGTAGGCTATTGCAGAAAATACGGAAGTATGGGGTTGAAGGTGATTTAGAGCTTTGGATCAGAAATTGGCTAGCTGAAAGAAGACAGAGGGTGGTGGTTGATGGCAAATGTTCATCCTGGAGTTTAGTTACTAGTGGTGTACCGCAAGGATCTGTTTTGGGGTCACTGCTGTTTGTCATTTTTATAAATGACCTGGAAGAGGGTGTAGAAGGGTGGGTTAGTAAATTTGCGGATGACACTAAGGTCGGTGGAGTGGTAGATAGTGTCGACGGATGTTGTAGGGTACAGAGGGACATAGATAGGCTGCAGAGCTGGGCTGAGAGATGGCAAATGGAGTTTAATGCGGAAAAGTGTGAGGTGATTCACTTTGGAAGGAGTAACAGGAATGCAGAGTACTGGGCTAATGGGAAGATTCTTGGTAGTGTAGATGAAGAGAGAGATCTTGGTGTCCAGGTGCATAAATCCCTGAAGGTTGCTACCCAGGTTAATAGGGCTGTTAAGAAGGCATATGGTGTGTTAGCTTTTATTAGTAGGGGGATCGAGTTTCAGAGCCACGAGGTCATGCTGCAGCTGTACAAAACTCTGGTGAGACCGCACCTGGAGTATTGCGTGCAGTTCTGGTCACCGCATCATAGGAAGGATGTGGAAGCTATGGAAAGGGTGCAGAGGAGATTTACTAGGATGTTGCCTGGTATGGAGGGAAGGTCTTACGAGGAAAGGCTGAGGGACTTGAGGTTGTTTTCGTTAGAGAGAAGGAGGAGAAGAGGTGACTTAATAGAGACATATAAGATAATCAGAGGGTTGGACAGGGTGGATAGTGAGAGTCTTTTTCCTCGGATGGTGATGGCAAACACGAGGGGACATAGCTTTAAGTTGAGGGGTGATAGATATAGGACAGATGTCAGAGGTAGTTTCTTTACTCAGAGTAGTAGGGGCGTGGAACGCCCTGCCTGCAACAGAAGTAGACTCGCCAACTTTAAGGGCATTTAAGTGGTCATTGGGTAGACATATGGATGAAAATGGAATAGTGTAGGTCAGATGGTTTCACAGGTCGGCGCAACATCGAGGGCCGAAGGGCCTGTACTGCGCTATAATGTTCTAATTCTAATTCTCAGGATTGTTACCAGTGCCACGTGCTAGTGAGGCTAGAAACAGGGAGCGAGTGCAGCTGAACACGTGGCAACAGAACTGGTGCAGGAGGGAGGGATTCAGATATGTGGATCATTGGGATACCTTCTGGGGAAGCTGGGACCTGTACAAGAAGGACGGGTTGCATCTGAACTGGAGGGGCACCAATATCCTGGGCGGGAGGTTAGAGCTCTTCGGGAGGGTTTAAACTAGTTTGGCAGGGGGATGGGAATCGGAGCCACGGATCAGTGGATGGGGTAGCTGTTGAACAGGCAGATACTGAGTGCAGAGAGTCTGTGAGGAAGGTTAGACAGTTGACAGGGCAAAGTTGCAGCCAGTATGATGGGTTGAAGTGTGTCTATTTCAACTCAAGAAGTGTCAGGAATAAGGGTGATGAACTTAGAGCATGGATCAGTACTTGGAGCTATGATGTTGTGGCCATTACGGAGACGTGGATATCAGAGGGGCAGGAATGGATGTTGGATGTTCCGGGGTTTAGATGTTTCAAAAGGAATAGGGAGGGAGGTAAAAGAGGTGGGGGAGTGGCATTGTTAATCAGGGATAGTATCACAGCTGCAGAAAGGGAGGTCGTCGAGGAGGGTTTGTCTACTGAGTCATTATGGGTGGAAGTCAGAAACAGGAAAGGAGCAGTCACTTTGTTGGGAGTTTTCTATAGACCCCCCAATAGCAACAGAGACACGGAGGAACAGATTGGGAGGCAGATTTTGGAAAGGTGCAGAAGTAACAGGGTTGTTGTCATGGGTGACTTCAACTTCCCTACTATTGATTGGAACCTCCTTAGTGCAAATAGTTTGGATGGAGCAGTTTTTGTCAGGTGTGTCCATGAAGGTTTCCTGACTCTATGTAGATAGGCCGACGAGAGGGGAGACTATGTTGGACTTGGTGCTTGGCAACGAACCAGGCCAGGTGGCAGATCTCTCGGTGAGAGAGCATTTCGGTGATAGTGATCACAACTCCCTGACCTTTACTATAGTCATGGAGAGGGACAGGAGCAGACGGGATGGGAAAATATTTAATTGGGGGAGGGGGAATTACAATGCTATTAGGCAGGAACTGAGGAGCATAAATTGTGAACAGATGTTCTCAGGGAAATGCACGACAGAAATGTGGAGGTTGTTTAGGTAGCACTTGCTGTGACTGCTGGATAGGTTTGTCCCGATGAGGCAGGGAAGGGAATGGTAGGGTGAAGGAACCTTGGATGACAAGAGATGTGGAACAGCTAGTCAAGAGGAAGGAGGAAGCTTACTTAAGGTTGAGGAAGCAAGGATCAGACAGGGCTCTAGAGGGTTACAAGGTAGCCAAGAAGGAACTGAAGAATGGACTTAGGAGAGCTAGAAGGGGACATGAAAAAGTCTTGGCGGGTAGGATTAAGGAAAATCCCAAGGCGTTCTACACTTACGTGAGGAACAAGAGGATGGCCAGAGTGAGGGTAGGGCCGATCAGGGATAGTGGAGGGAACTTGTGCCTGGAGTTGGAGGCGGCAGCGGAGGTCCTAAATGAATACTTTGCTTCAGTATTCACTAGTGAGAGGGACCTGGTCGTTTGTGAGGACAGTGTGAAACAGGCTGATATGCTCGAACAGGTTGAGGTTAAGAGGGAGGATGTGCTGGAAATTTTGAATGATATGAGGACAGATAAGTCCCCGGGGCCAGACGGGATATACCCAAGGATATTACGGGAAGCGAGGGAAGAGAGTGCCGGGCCTTTGGCGATGATCTTTGCGTCTTCACTGTCCACTGGAGTAGTACCGGATGATTGGAGGGTGGCAAATGTTGTTTCTTTGTTCAAGAAAGGGAATAGGGATAACCCTGGGAATTATAGACCAGTCAGTCTTACGTCGGGAGTGGGCAAATTATTGGAGGGGATTCTGAGAGACAGGATTTATGATTATTTGGAAAAGCATGGTTTGATTAGAGACAGTCAGCATGGCTTTGAGAGGGGCAGATCATGCCTCACAAGCCTTATTGAATTATTGATGAAGGAAGAGCAGTGAATGTGGTGTATATGGATTTTTAGCAAGGCGTTTGATAAGGTTCCCCATGGTAGACTCATTCAGAAAGTAAGGAGGCATGGGATTCAGGGAAAGTTGGCTGTCTGGTTACAAAATTGGCTGGCCCATAGAAGACAGAGGGTGGTCGTAGATGGAAAGTATTCAGCATGGAGCTCGGTGCCCAGTGGTGTTCCACAGGGATCTGTTCTGGGACCTCTGCTCTTTGTGATTTTTATAAATGACTTGGATGAGGAAGTGGAAGGCTGGGTTAGCAAGTTTGCCGATGACACAAAGGTTGCTGGAGTTGTGGATAGTGTGGACGGCTGTTGTAGGTTGCAACGGGACATTGACAGGATGCAGAGCTGGGCTGAGAAGTGGCAGATGGAGTTCAACCTGGAAAAGTGTGAAGTGATTCATTTTGGAATGTCGAATTTGAATGTGGAATACAGGCTTAAAGACAGGATTCTTGGTAGTGTGGAGGAACAGAGGGATCTTGGGCTCCATGTCCATCGATCGCTCAAAGTTGCCACCCAAGTTGATAGGGTTGTTAAGAAGGCGTATGGTGTGTTGGCTTTCATTAACAGGTGGATTGAGTTTAAGAGCTGCGAGGTTATGCTGCAGCTCTATAAGGCCCTGGTTTGACCACACTTGGAATATTGTGTTCAGTTCTGGTCGCCTCATTATAGGAAGGATGTGGAAGCTTTAGAGAGGGTGCAGAGGAGATTTACCAGGATGCTGCCTGGACTGGAGGGCATGTGTTACGAAGAAAGATTGAGGGAGCTAGGGCTTTTCTCATTGGAGCAAAGAAGGATGAGAGGTGACTTGATAGAGGGGTACAAGATGATGAGAGGCATAGATAGAGTGGATAGTCAGAGACTTTTTCCCAGGGTGGAAAGGGGTATCATCAGGGGGCATAATTTTAGGGTGATTGGAGGAAGGTTTCGGGGAGATGTCAGAGGTAGGTTCTTTACACAGAGAGTGGTGGGTGCGTGGAATGCGCTGCCAGCAGTGGTAGTAGAAGCAGATACATTAGGGGCATTTAAGCGACTCTTGGATAGGTACATGGAGGATAGTAGAATGAAGGGTAGGTAGTTAGTTTGATCTTAGAGTAGGTTAAAGGTCCGGCACAACATCGTGGGCCGAAGGGCCTGTTCTATGTTCAAGGGGCAGAAAACGTTGGTGGGGGTTGTATATAGAATCCCCATACCGCAGTGGCGATGTAGAGGATGGCATTAAACAGGAAATTAGAGACACATGCAATAAGGGTGCAACTGTAATTATGGGTGAATTTGATCTGCATATAGATTGGGCAAACCAAATTAGCAATAATACTGTAGAGGAGGAATTCCTGGAGTGTGTACATGATGATTTTTTGGACCAATACATTGAGGAACCAACCAGAGAACAGGCCATCCTGGACTGGGTATTGTGTAATGAGAAAGGATTAGTTAACAATCTTGTTAACTATCTTGGGGAAGAGCGATCATAACGTGAGAATTTTTCATTAAGATGGAGAGTGAGAGAGTTGTTGCCAAGACTAGGGTCCTGAATCTAAATAAAGGAAACTATGAATGTATGAGGCACGAGTTGGCTATGATAGATTGGGGAACATTACTTAAAGGGTTGACAGTGGATAGGCAATGTTTCGCATTTAAAAAGCGCATGGAAGAATTACAACAATTGTTCATTCCTGTCTGATGCAAAAATAAAACAAGGATGGCTCAACCGTGGCTTACAAAAGAAATTAGGGTTAGTATTAGATCCACAGAGGAAATATAAAATGGCCAGAACAAGCAACAAACCTGAGGATTGGGAGCAGTTTAGAATTCAGCAAACGAGGACAAAGGGATTGATTAGGAAGGGGAAAAATGAGTATGAGAGTAAGCTTGCAGAGAACATAAAAGCTGACTGAAAAATCTTCTACAGATATGTGAAGAGAAAAAGATTAGTGAAGACAAATGTGGGTCCCTTACAGTCAGAAACGGGGGAATTTATAATGGGGAACAAAGAAATGGCAGACCAATTAAATACATACTTTGGTTCTGTCTTCACAAAGGAGGACACAAACTACCTCCCAGAAATGTTGGGGAACATAGGTTTTAGTGAGGAGGAGGAACTGTGTGAAATCAGTGTTAAGGAAATTGTGTTTGGGAAATTGATAGGATTGAAGGCCGATAAATTCCCAGGACTTGATAATCTACATCCCAGAGTACTTAAGGAAGTGGGCCTAGAAATAGTAGATGCATTGCTGGTCATTTTTCAAAATTCTATAGACTCTGGAACAGTTCCAGTAGATTGGAGGGTAGCTAATGTAGCCCCACTATTTAAAAAAGGAGGTAGAGAGAAAACAGGGAATTATAGACCTGTTAGCCTGACATGTGAAAGCAGCAGGGAGTGCATTCAAGTCCTCTGAAGAAGGAATTTTCCTCCACACAAGATCAGGTGGCAGGTTGTTCAACCTTGCCCGTCTAAGAGCGAAGTCCAAAGTACGGAAAGTCCTCATCAGGGAACTCCTCTTTGCTGACGATGCTGCTTTAACATCTCACACTGAAGAGTGCCTGCAGAGTCTCAGACAGGTTTGCGGCTGCCTGCAATGAATTTGGCCGAACCATCAGCCTCAAGAAAACGATCATGGGGAAGGACGTCAGAAATGCTCCATCCATCAATATTGGCGACCACGCTCTGGAAGTGGTTCAAGAGTTCACCTACCTAGGCTCAATTATCACCAGTAACCTGTCTCTAGATGCAGAAATCAACAAGCACATGGGAAAGGCTTCCACTGCTATGTCCAGACTGGCCAAGAGAGTGTGGGAAAATGGTGCACTGACACGGAACACAAAAGTCCAAGTGTATCAAGCCTGTGTCCTCAGTACCTTGCTCTATGGCAGCGAGGCCTGGACAACGTATGTCAGCCAAGAGCGACGTCTCAATTCATTCCATCTTCGCTGCCTCCGGAGAATACTTGGCATCAGGTGGCAGGACCGTATCTCCAACACAGAAGTTCTCGAGGCGGCCAACATCCCCAGCTTATACATACTACTGAGGCAGCGGCGCTTGAGATGGCTTGGTCATGTGAGCCGCATGGAAGATGGCAGGATCCCCAAAGACACATTGTACTGCGAGCTCGCCACTGTTATCAGACCCACCGGCCGTCCATGTCTCCGCTTTAACGACGTCTGCAAACACGACATGAAATCCTGTGACATTGATCACAAGTAGTGGGAGTCAGTTGCCAGCGTTCGCCAGAGCTAGCGGGCAGCCATAAAGACGGGGCTAAAGTGTGGCGAGTCGAAGAGACTTGGTAGTTGGCAGGAAAAAAGACAGAGGCGCAAGGGGAGAGCCAACTGTGTAACAGCCCCGACAAACAAATTTCTCTGCAGCGCCTGTGGAAGAGCCTGTCACTCTAGAATTGGCCTTTCTAGCCACTCCAGGTGCTGCTCCACACACCACTGACCACCTCCAGGCACTTACCCATTGTCTCTCGAGATAAGGAGGCCAAAGAAGAAGCCTGACATCAGTAGTGGGGAAAATGCTAGAGTCCATTATAAAAGATGTAATAGCAGAGCACTTGGAAAATAATGACAGGATCGGACAAAGTCAACCTGGATTTACGAAAGGGAAATCATTCTAGACAAATCTACTGGAATTTTTTGAGGATGTAACTAGTAGAATAGGAAAGGGAGAACCAGTGAATGTGGTGTATTTGGACTTTCAGAAGGCTTTCGATAAGGTCCCACAAAAGAGATTAGCGTGCAAAATTAAAGCACATGGGATTGGGGGTAAGGTGAACAGAGAACTGGTTGGCAGACAGGAACCCAAGGGTAGGAATAAACTGGTCTTTTTCTGAGTGGCAGGCAGTGACCAGTGGGCTACTGCAGCGATCAGTGCCAGGACCCCAGTTATTCACAATACATATTAATTATATAGATGAGGGAATTAAATGTAATATATCCAAGTTTGCAGACGACACAAAGCTGGGTGGGAGCGTGAGCTGTGAGGACGATGCAGAGAAGCTCCAGTGAGATTTAGACAGTTTGAGTGAGTGGGCAAATACATGGCAGATGCAGTATAATGTGGATAAATGTGAGGTTATCCACTTTGGTGGCAAAAACAGAAAGGCAGATTATCTGAACAGCGATTGGGAAAGGGGGAGGTGTAAAGGAATCCTGCCTCTCTTCAGAAGAAACCCTGTATTTCAAAGATGGCAGATTCCTTTTGCCTCCTGTCTCTGAAGAATCTCTATCAAGTGTGGTTCCTGTTGCCTATGTTTTAAGAATTTCTGAATAATGGAAGAAACCTTTCACTGCTATACTGCTGCTGTAAGACCCAAGAAGATCCTTGTTGCTGCACACCTGATGGAAGACCTTATGTGAAGCCATCTACTGTTGAGGTTCTTTGAGTGCCTACTCATCAGACTGTTCATAAACATTAGCTGAAAAGACTTTGAGTGTCAAACTATTTGACTTTGGGACACCTCACCAAACTGAAGAACTTCCTTCCAGATCATGACGGACTAGGTTTTTTTATTATCCCTTTCATTACTATGAAACAGCTGTAAACTAAAATCCCTTTTTTTCCCAGTTAACTGTTTTTTGGATGTATGCGTGTGTGCATGAGGGCTAGGGAAAATAAGGAGCTTTAATATCTCAATCGTATATAGATTTACTTCATTATTGGTTAAGACTTGGTTTTATAATTAATCAACAACAAAAATGAACTGTTTAAGAAACCTGGTTGGTGTGGTATATTCTGGGAACAAATAGAGTATCTAATTGGCTGTTTCGTTAAGTGGGAAAAATTTATTGGTATGCTGTGACCTGTGGAGAAGTAGTGCTGAATTATCAGTGCACTCCTCCCGCCTTGGTCATAACAGTCGCCCTCTCTCGCCCTTTCTCTTGCCTTGTTCCCCTCTCTCTCGCCCTGTTCTTCCTCCGCACCCCCCCCTCACTTGGACAGTTGCACTAGTGGGTGCGCTCAGCATAGCAGCTTTGTGCTTGGCCAGTTCGTTTAAAAACATCATGCTGTCAGTTTCACAGCTGACAGCTGCTGAAGTAGGAACACGCTTCCCAGCATTGGACAGATAGAGTTTTCTGGCGGGCTTTTAAAAAAAGATGGAAAACTTCGAATCTGTCCATGTTGGAAAGCGTATTCCTGCTTCAGCAGCTGTCAGCTATGAAACTGACAGCACATTGTTTTTAAAAAGGCCGCTCTGCAAGACGACAAAGGGAATTTTCCCATCTCAAGTTGCGGAGCCCTGGTGAGGATGAGGAACAGCCCCGCTGACAGTTTACACCTGTGTGCCGCATGGAAACCTTTGGCAGGTCAGATCCTGGCCCGTGGACCATATGTTGGACTGCCCTGGTTTATCAGGTCAAAAATTCATCCTTTGCTGTTTGTGGGACCCAACTATGGGAAAATTGCCAACTTTGCCAACAAAACAATGATTATTGTACTTCAGTGGTTGTAAAAAAATTTGGAATTGTCCAAGCGTATTTTGTTGCACTCTAAACAATGTTTTGACTGAAATTAATGCATCAATCCTAACATTTTTGCCTGGAGGCCATCAGCCAGCACTCAAGTTGTAGAGCGTGTTTTTGGCTGGGCTTTGTGGATGGGAAAGGGAGAGAGACTGAGGCAACAGAGATTCGCTGTGAGATCCAGAGGAGCAGTCCTACTCCTCCTGCCTCACAAAGAAAAGTATTTTCATACATACTGTGTGGGGCCTCCGCTGGGTATCTAGCAGGTTTCACTGGTCAGAGTGATCCCGGAGGTTGCACCAATAAGTCAATTGTTACAATCGCATAAAAGTTTTATCTGAGCAAGAGGATCGCAGTTAGCAATTATTAATGAGGTGTTAAAATCACCACAGACTGGTCTTGGAGGGAAATGAGCTGCTTGATTTTAACTCCATTTCCACCTGGTTTCTGCAGGGTGAAAGGAACTAAACCCCCATCTCTCCAATACTCTTACAAGTCTGATTTTTAAAATAAAAGTCATTTTTGCACTTGCTTCTGTGTCTCACAATAATTAAATGTCATTAGCAGAAAAACATCAGAACTTCAGCCTAAACCCTCCCTATCCCCCAACTCTGGGTTACCTTTTTTCAGCTTTAAACTTGGTTAAAGGTGTTGTGTCTCTTTTCACACCACTGTCAGCCAATAAGTTGGAGTCGAGGCAGAATTTATGGCAAGACAAACAAAGTCTATTTACTCAGCAGAGTCTATTTAAAAAGCACAAACTACGAAATACATCAAACAGAACTCATGACCAAAACTACAGCAATGTCGAATAAAAGCAGGGTGATTTCTCCAACTAACTCAATACCCACAACGTATGTTTATTGTACTGCAGAAGAAAGGACACATTACAGAAAACTTTCAAAACCGATCACATCTTTTGTGACTGTATAACTGAGAATGAACTGTAATCTGTAATGGATATAGTCTACTTTTTAACAAAAACAAGAAATGCTGGATTCACTCAGCAGGTCTGGCAGCATCTGTGGAAAGAGAAGCAGAGTTAACGTTTCGGGTCAGTGACCCTTCTTCGGAACTTTTTACCCTTGTACATCCCATTAACATGACTTACTTGGTAAGATTGAGGCCATCCGTCAATTTTTCAGTAAAACCCAATAGTTTTCCCCCAACGTGTCAAAAAAGAGTTAAGTGCCGCTCATTAAAATTGAAATTAAAGTGATCACCAGTGTAATTGACAGTAATTATCATTAATAGTTACAGATTCCTTTTGTTGGCATGAATAGTTCAATATCAGATGAGAAATAGGTGTTCCCACTGTTTATAAATTCTTTAGGACCATAAGGGAAGAATTGCAATTTTACAAGACTTATCACAACTCTCGGTAATTAACTTGAAGTGCAATAACTTTAATTATACAGACAAGGCCACCATTCTGTAGCGGCAGCATCCTGGGCAGGAGAGGGGTGAACTACCTGTTAATCTGTTTATTCATGTTGTGAATGTAAGGTTGTTGGGGTTGTCTTCCTCCTCTATTACTGGAGAACCTTTAACATCCACCTGAACCAGCAGTCACAATGGCCCATCCAGGACAGTGCCTCCAACAATACCACATTAGCTCAGTATTGCACTGAAATCATAGAAAATTAAAGCATAGAATGAGGTCATTCAACCCATTGGGTGAGATTTTAACTAATTCAAAACCCACCCATTTACATCCACTCATGTTCAAATCGGGCCTAGTGGCTGGGATTTCCATTCCAGGGACAGAACCCGGACATCGTAGTCACTTCCGAGTCCTGACCCTGCACCACTGCGGCAATGCGCATACGTTATGATTTTAATATGGAAAACAGTAAATTGGCCGAGTCACGTTTGCCGCCCAATTAGTGGTGGCAGAAGTCAGTAAGGAGGTGGGACACAGACAAAAGCAGGCCTGATTTAAAGGGCGGGACATATCCATTGCTGAGGTTGCCATCCGTCCAAAGGATGGAAGAAGGAGCAGAGCAGAGGGCAGTGGGAAGAGAGGGCCCTGTGACAGGGCAGCCCCCTATTTTTCTGAGACCTCAGTGGAGGTGCTGCTGGAGGTGGTTACTGGGTGCAGAAGCATCCTGTTCTCTGCCAGTGGCAACAGAAAACCTGCAAGGCTCACCAAGAAGGCAGGGCTAGAGGTGGCTCAAGATGTCAGCAGCAGAGTGAGGAGGAACTGGATGCAGTGCAGGAAACATTTGTGATCTTCCCAGGTCTGATAAGCTGAGTCCAAAGACAGACTCAAATGGCATGCCTCCTGGTCAGCAGTCATCAGAGAGAGGCATCCTGAGGTCACATGGAGTTCTGCTGACCATGGGAGAGATGTGTGCTAAGCAGCCTTGATGACCGATAAGCATAGGTCAGAACCCTAGTGCTGTTGAACACTAGGCGGCTGGAGTGCAGACTGTAGCAGCGTATGTGATTGAAAAGTTGAGAGTGATGAGGGAGTGAGGCATAATCCTAACTGTATATTTCTTCACCTTGCAGGCCAAATGGCAGTTGAACACTAGGGAGAACGAGAGGGCATGCCTGGACAATGGGGTGTACCAGCTTGTGTTGCTTATGCACTTTGAGGGGCTGGCCCCTGATGTGACTAGAGTGTCAATCCACAGGGACACAGTAGACAACATGAAAAGATCTCAGTATATCCAGGTTCAGGGGATGCATGACAATGCTCCCCATGCAACAAGTTGTCAATGCCTAAGCTGTCATCACATTGTTTTAAGCAGCAAAGGCATCTGTTGACGATCCCGCTCTGTTCACCATCTTCTCATGTCTCCTACAGGGCCAGATGCAGAGGGGCAGGTGTCCACCAAAGGCAACAAATTCCCAAGGAGTCAGAGGAGGAAGACAAATGGGAGCCTGCACTGTCATATCTTTCTAGCGCATCCTCCACTAGCACAGACACTCACCTGTGGATCCTCACACAGTTTTAGAAACAGTGGCACAGAGTGAAGTGCACATCACATCACAGCTGGAGGATTCGGAGGAGGCAAAGTCGGCTGTGGGCAGTCCCCCTTGGAGGATGGAGGGCAGGGCAGCCCTGCTCAGCAGAGTGGAGATGCAGTACCTCAGGAGTCAAAAACAGGCAGTTCTGATCTGTGAAATGTGTGCCCACATGTCAGAATTACCTGAGGCTTTCTGGAGTCATGCGATGAGAATGGAGGAGTCCATTCTCACTTATGTCTCTGCAGTGGACCAGTACTTTGAGCGTGTGAGTCCTCCATTGAGAGTGTGACTAAAGTCTTGGGGAGCCATGTGCTGCATCACTCAGAGTGGATGCAGGAACAGCCAACTGACATACACAGGATGCATGCCGCAGTCAGCAGTATCGACCAGTCAGTGGCACATAGTGGATGCCAGCTGCACCTCAGTTAGTGGTCCCCTGCAGCGATCAAGGGTGCAATGAAAGGGCTGAGGAGCTGACAGGTAGTAATGAAGGGGCCACCCCCTCACCGGGCTCCGTCATCATCATCCGCCTCCATGGCTCCTCCGATGGCCAAATCATCTGTAGAGTCATGCCCTGTAACAGTGGCGGACCCTGCAGTGATGCTGATGCAGCAGCCTTTGGAGGTACCCCCTCCATAACCTCAACACCGAGGCTGACCGCCATAGCCATCTCAGTCCCAGACAGGCACCAGCAAGCAATCTGCTTCCACCTTATCCTCAGCCACAGGGAGAGGCACTCGTAGGAGTGGCCATCAGTAGAGGCTATGGCATTGGTAATGTCACTTTGTGGGTCACTTGGGTTTTTCTGATAAAGCACTGGGAGATTGTTGCAGTAAGGCAGACTTGTGTGTTTCCATCTCATTATGGCGATATGCAGGAAAATGGGAAGTGAGGGTTGCCAAAGCAATGGAGTGTGTTGGAGAATGGGAAGTGAGGGTTGCCAAAGCAATGGAGTGTGCTGGGGAAGAGTGTGCTAGGTAGAGATCTGGAGCCTTACAGTGTTTGTGCCACTGAAAGGTTGCTGACTTCTGCTAAGAATTGATGGTTGCTGTCACTCAGATGAAGGTCCTCTCTAAATGCCCTGAAGACTGAATCTCACGCAGGTCCACTGTCTGGTCCAGCATCCCTGCCATCCTGATAAGTGCTCTGCAAAGCATGGGAACCGCTGTCCAGTTCTCCTTCAGCCTCCTCCTCGTCCTCGTATTCCTTCTTCTCTTCCTCCTCCTGAGGAGCTGTGCTGTTTCAGCACTTGGCCTTCTCAAGGTCCATACCTCTCTGGAGGGCCATTAATGGATAGCTCAGCACACCGCCACAATGAACCAGACCCTTGAGGGAGTGTACTGGAAGGCACCACCCGCTGGGTCAAGGCCTCACCATCAGGAGGCTGATACATACGAACATACGAGTTAGGAGTGCGAGTAGGCCACTCGGCCCTTCAAATCTGCTCCGCCATTCAGTAAGTTCATGGCTGAACTGATTACTCCGTTTCCACCTACCCCCGATAACCTTCCACCCCCTTGCTTATCAAAAATCTGTCTACTTTTGCCTTAAAAATATTCAAAGACTCTGCTTCCACCACCTTTTGACAAAGAGAATTCCAAAGACTCACAACCTCAGAAAAAATTTCTCCTCATCTGTCTTAAATGGGCGACCCCTTATTTTCAAACATTGACCCCTAGTTGCAGATTCTGCCACAAGGGGAAACATCCTTTCCACGTTCACCCTGTCAAGACCCCTTAGGATCTTATGTTTCAATCAAGTCGCCTCTTACTCTTCTAAACTTCAGCGTATACAAGCCTAGCCTGTCCATCCTTTCCTCAAAAGACAACAGACCCATTCCAGGTATTAGTCTAGTAAACCTTCTCTGAACTGCTTCCAACACATTTACATCCTTCCTTAAATGAGACCAATACTGTATACAGTACTCCAGATGTGGCCTCACCAATGCCCTGTATAACTGAAGCATAACTGCCCTACCTTTGTATTGAGAAGTTTTACTCTTGGTCTATTTTTGTTCTTTTCCATAGCTATACTAAATCTAACTGAATTATGATCATTAACACCAAAATGCTCTCTTACAGACTTCCCTTCCACCTGCCCAGCTTCATTCACTAAAACTGTGTCCAGAACTGCTCCTTTTTAAAAATTTGTTCACAGGATGTGGGTGTCGCTGGCTAGGCCAGCATTTATTGCCCATCCCTAATTGCCCTTGAGAAGGTGGGAGTGAGCTTGATGTGCTTGCTACATACTGGCTAGAAAAGTTCTCCTGAATGCATTTAAGAATTCCATGCCTCGATAACTTTTACACTGATTCTATCCCTGTTAATATTAGGGTGGTTGAAATTCCCTTTAGTTTCTGCACTTCTCAGCAATTTGCCTGTGTATTGTTTCTCCTATCTCCCTGTGACTGTTTGGGGGGTGCTAAAGTACATTCCCAGCAATGTAATTGCCGCTTTTCTTCTTTAGCTCAACATTTAGATCATCTTTCTCACTGTTGTAATTGTTTCTTTAACCAATATTGCGACCCTCCTTCTTTTATTCCCCTTTAAATTGTCTAAAAACTCTAACCAGGAATGTTGAGTTGCCATTCTCCACTTTCTTTAAACCATGTTTCAGTAATCATACTTCCAAGTGTCTGTCTGTGCCCTCACCTCATCTGCCTTATTCACTGGACTGCCTGCATTGAAGTAGATATCATTAACCACTGCAAAACTCCTTTATTGTATATTTTCTAGCCTTTTTTATCTCAGCCTTCCATACTAGCTTACTAATTTTCTGCCTTCCATTTCCAGCTTTGTTTCTCTTCTTTCTGAATCTATTCTCAGGTTCCATCCCCCTGCCAAGCTAGTTCAAACCGCAGGTAACAGCAGTAGCAAACATCATTGTGACCTCGGCCCTGTTGAGGTGCACCCTACTGGCTTGTACAGTTCCCATTTCCCCCAGAACTGGTCCCAATGCCTCAGAAATCTAAAGCCCTCCTTCCCCTATCATCATTTCAGCCAAGCGTTCATCTACACTATCCTCCTATTTCTATACGCACTAGTACCTGGCACCAGGATTAATACAGAAATTACTGCGTTTGAGGTCCTGCTTATTACTTCCTTTCCTAGATCCCTAAAATCTGCTTCATCACAACATCTGGCACCACAACATCTGGCTGTTCACTGTTCCCTGTCAGAATGTTCTGCATCTGCTCAGTGATATCCTTGACCCTGGCATCAAGGAAGTAAAATACCATCATAGCTGCAGAAACACCTGTCTGTTCTCCTGAATGCTGAATCGCCTATCACTATTGCATTTCTGATATTCCTTCTCCCCCACTTTATGGCTGAGCCACCCATGGTGCTGTGTACTTGGCTCTGGTTGTACTCTGAAGAGTAACCATTGCCCTCACCAGTATTCAATCTGGTTAAAGAACAAGATGTACTTGATGCTCTTGCATTACTTGCCTGTTCCTCTTAATCTGTGTGCACAATCTTAAGCTGCGGTGTGACCACCTCCCTTAATGTGCTATCCATGTAGCTCTCAGCCTCGCAGATGCATTGCAGTGATGCCAGGTACTGTTCAAGCTCTGAAGCCCAGAGCTCAAACTCCTCCAGTTGATGATACTTCCTGCACATGTTTGTCCAGGACACAAGAACCATCCTGGAGTTCCCACATGGCACAGGATGTACATTCAACTGGACTGAAGTGCCCTGCCATTACTCTATTTATTAGACTACTACCTAACCTTACCAGAAATAAACTTAATACTTGTGCCTAATCTGGACAAAAAAAACATTCACCAGTTAGTCATCAATCATCTCTTCTTTATTTGTCCTTGGAATGTGAGCATCCCTGGCAAGGCCAGGATTTATTGCTGATCCCTGATTGCCCTTGAGAAGGTGGTAGTGAGCCACCTTCTTGAGCCACTGCAGTCCAGTGATGTAGGTACACCCACAGTACTGTTAGGGATGGAGCATTGCTATTTGTGGAACCTTGCTGTTCACAAATTGACTACCACATTTCCTACTTGACAATAGTGATTACACTTCAAAAGTGGCTGAAAAGGGCTTGAGGATCTCTTGTGATCTGGTAAATGCAATATAAATGCAAGTTTTTTTTTAATTCTTCTTTAAATACTTATCTGATACCTTTTTGATTGCTGTAATCATCTTAACATTGATAAATCACTTGTGCGAAAACATTCCATATTCTGATAACTCTTCTAATCTTCCACTTTATGCATCTTATGCTATGGAAGTTATCTATATTTACCTGTTCTATTCCTTTTATCAGGCAGATGATATACTGTATGAACTGTATTGTAATCTTCATCGGGTTTGCATCTGTCTGGTAACACAGCACCTACAAAATTCTATGATGCATATCTTGTGAATGGTACCATTTGCTATAATCTGGATTTTATCGATTGTAGGTCATATTAGATCTTCTTGTCTGTGTTGAATTTAGGGGGATGTTTTGGGGGATGACCTCAAATTAATCCTATTTTCCACTTTTCCCTCATATCTTTCTATACTGTGTCAGCTGTTACTCAGTTGATAGCACTCTCACCTGAGTTAGAGGGTGAGTGTTCAAGAGACTTGAGAACACAAACCTAGGCTGACATTGCAGGACTGAAGGAGTGTTGCACTGTTGGAGGTACTGTATTTCAGATGAGAGGTTAAACCGAGGACCCATCTTCCCCCTCAGCTGAACGTAAAAGATCGCATGACTGCACTTTGTCCGGTGTCCTGGCCAACATTTATCCCTCAGTGAACATCACAAAAATAGGTTATCTAATTGTTATTGCATTACTGTTTGTGGGACCTTGCTGTGTGCAAATTGGCTGCCACGTTTCCTACATTACAACAGGAGCTACATTTTAAAAATATTTCATTGGCTGTAATGAACTATGGGATGTCCTATGATCTTGAAAGATACTATATAAAGGCAAGTCTTTTTTCTTATTCTTCTTTAAATACCTATACCTTTTTAACTGCTGTAATCATCTTAGCACTGATAAATTACTTGTGGGAAAGCATTCCATGTTCTGAACACACCTCTAATCTTCCACTTTATGCATCTTATTTTATGGAAATATTCTGTCGATGTTTACCTGTTCTATTCCTTTCATCATTTTGAATGCCTCTATCAAATCTTCACAAGCTTCTTCGTTAGTTGCTAGTTGTTCTAGCCTTTCTTCATGTCAGCTGTGGCTCAGTTGGTAACACTCTTGCTTCTGAGTTATAGGTTGTGGGTTCATGTCCCACTCGAGAGACTGGAGTATAAAAATCTAGGCTGATAACCAGTTCAATAGGGAGGAAATACTTCACTGCCAGAGCTGCCATCTTTTGGATGAGACATTAAACCAAGGCCATGTTTGCTCTCTCAGGTGAACATAAAAGATCCATTGCATTAATTTGAAAGAAAATAGGGAAATTCTCTGGGTATCCTGGCCAATATTCATCTGATCATTATCAGTGTTTGCATGCAAATTGGTTGCTGTGTTTCCTATATTACAACCGTGCCTACACTTAAAAATAAAACTTCATTGGTTTTAAAGCACTTTGGGATGGGAGTTGCTCCATAAATGCAAACCTTTCTTTTTCTTTGATACCCACACATCTTATCCCAGACATCACACTTACTCCAGAGCTATTTTATTCCTCATGTAATACAGAAAGAAAGACTTGCAATTATACTGCAGCTTTCACAACCTCAAGATATCACAAAGTGCTTTACAGCCAGTGAAGTACTTTGGAGGCGTAATTACTGTTGTAATCCATGAAATGCAGTAGCCAATTTGCACACAGCAAGCTCCCATAAACAGCAATGCAATAATGACCAGATTATATGAATGAGCGATAACTCCCCTGCTCTTCTTTGAACTACTGTCTTGGAACCTTTTACATGCACCTGAGAGAGCAGACGTGTTTAATGACTCATTCAAAAGATGGCAAAGAGTAAAGTAGGGTAGAACACAGTGGACTGAATTTTACTGGCCCCTAGACGCCACTGGTTGCAGCGCAGGGGCCGATAAAATTCTGCGTGGAGAGGCCCACCTCGACTCGCAACATCGAGAAGGGCCCGCCACATATTACCAGCGGAGGGGGGACCTCGGTGCGACCTCCTGGCGGCGGGCCTTTCATCAGCATATGCAAATTAACATGAATAATATGTAAATAAACTTACCTGCAGACGGCAGGCGTCCCACGCCAATATTACGGACGTTGCTCGTGCGCCTTCAGAACCCCATGCGGAGTTCAGAGGTGGGAACCTAGTGGGGGGGGGGGGGGAGGAGGAATAAAATTTTCAGGGCGGGGGGGGGGGGTGTAGCGGGGTAAACAATCGTGATTGGATGTGGGGATAGTGGGAAGGGGTTGAAGGGTAAAAGTTAAAAGGTTGGGGGGTAAAGTTTGGGTGGGAAAAAGGCATGTTTTTGTTATCCCGGGCAATTAGGTGACCATTGTGGGGGTTGGTGAAGGGCCTCCATTACAAAAGTTTTTATTTAATAAAAATTTATAATGATACACCTTTAAAAATTTAAATTAATTGTAAGGGCTTAATCCCCTTAAAAAATGGCGCAGTGGTGCCAGACGCTGTTACCAGGGACGTGGCGGCTGCCCCCGCTACGTCATCCGGGGAGGCCACTCTGCCCCCCTCTATTGAAATGAGCTCCCGTGTAATATCACAGGGGCTCAGTGACGGCGCATCCGTGCGGGATGCACGCCGCCATCAGAGTGCGATGCCGCAAGCTGCGGCTTACTCGTAAAATTCAGCCCAGTGCATTAAATCTTGCTTTCAACAATGAGAATCTAAAGTAGAGGAAGGATGACTTTAGTGTAGGTGGAATGAGACATTACAGTTCTTCGGAGCACTGTTAAAGTATTGTCAATAAAACGGAGAGAAGAGAATGGTTGACAGATAAAAGTTGGAAGCCAAAGGTGAGAGGGGCTCCTCACTAGGTGATGAGTTTTTCTGTAACCTGCCCAGGACATTGCATTGAAAAGCTGTTGCCTGGCAATAAGCTTAAGAAAGTAATTCAATTGGGGGCTCTGCTGATGGCTTCAAAAACTGAATTGTTACCTTACAACCAGCCATTTATTACAGTGAAAGGGTGAAAAATTGCAACTATAACTGTGCAATTGTTTTGTGGTCATATTAAGTGAACTCAGTTAGTCCATCTACTTTTTCCATTTTATTTATAATTATAGAGCCAGCTTGTTCGAGCTTGGATTGCTGAGGCCAAGGTCTTGATTAGTTTAGTGTGAATTTCAGCTTTCTGATTAGTGAGATTCATTAGGTAACCCCAGTGAGTTTTTGGACTTCTATGACAATCCCACAGGCTTTTTCATTTACGCAGTCCTGAAGATCTATCAAAACTGATGAACATACTTAGTTGTTCTGTTAAAATTGGACTCTGTCATTCTCTCTTGCTACCCATGCATCATTGTCTTTTTTTTTTAAACTGTCTTTCGTAAAAATACATCTCTAAAAATGCAATAGTGCTTCACTACTGCATTGAAATATCAGTCCTGAGCTGGGGCTTGAATTTACAACCTTTTGCTGTAGACGAAATTCCCACATCAGAATTTCACTCAGTTGCAAGAGTGCTACCAACAGTGCCAAAGTGGCACTTAACCATTTTGGTCATCTTTTAGATGAGACATTAGAGTCATAGAGTTGTACAGCATAGAAACAGGCCCTTCGGCCCACCGCGTCCATGCCGACCATAATGCCTATCCATACTAATCCCACCTGCCTGCATTAATTCCATATCCCTCTATGCCTTGCTCATTCAAGTACCTGTCCAGATGCCTCTTAAATGTCGCTACTGTTCCTGCCGCCACCACCTCCTCAGGCAGCTCATTCCAGATACCCACTATTCTTTGTGTGAAAAATTTACCTCTTTGATCCCCTTTAAACCTCCTCCCTCTCACCTTAAGTCTATGCCCTCTAGTTTTAGTCACCTCTACCATGGGAAACAGACTCTGGCTATCTACCCTATCTATGCCTCTCAATTTTATATACCTCTATCATGTCCCCTCTCAGCCTCCTTCGCTCCAGGGAAAACAGACCCAGCCTATCCAATCTCTCTATAACTCAAGCCCTCCAAACCAGGCAACATCCTTGTGAATCTTTTCTGCACCCTCTCCAGCTTAATCACATCTTTCCTGTAGTGCGGTGACCAGAACTGCACACAGTACTCTAAATGCAGCCTCATCAATGTTATGTACAATTGTAACATGACGTCCCAACTCTTGTACTCAATGCCTCGGCCAATGAAGGCAAGCATGCCATACACCTTCACCACCCTGTCTACCTGTGTTGCCACTTTCAGGGAACTATGTACTTGCACCCCAAGGTCTCTGCTCAACAACACTCCCCAGGGCCCTGCCATTCACTGTATATGTCCTGCCCTGGTTTAACTTCCAAAATGCATCACTTCACACTTGTCTGCATTAAATTCCATTTGCCACTCCCTTGCCCTCTTTCCCAGTTGATCTATATCCTGTTGTAACCTTAGACAACCTTCTTCAATGTCCACTATACCACCAATTTTGGTGTCATCTGCAAACTTACTAATCATGCCCCTTACATTCACATCCAAGTCATTAATATATATGACAAACAGAGGGCCCAGCACAGATCCCTGCAGCACACCACTGGTCACCAGCCTCCAATCTGAAAAACAACCCTCCACTACCACCCTCTGCCTCCCATCACCAAGCCAATTTTCTATCCAATTTGTGAGCTGACCCTGGATCCCATGTGTTCGAACCTTCTGGGCCAGCCTACCACGCGGGACCTTGTCAAAGGCCTTGCTAAAGTCAATGTAGACAACGTCCACCGTCCTGCCCTCGTCAATCCTCTTGGTCACCTCCTCGAAAAACTCAATCAAATTCTTGAGACATGATTTCCCATTAAACTGGCTGTTCCAGTAGATGTAAAAGATCTCATGGTACCCTTTCAAAGAACAACATGGAGTTCTCCTGTGTCATGTTCCAGATTCATTCCTTCACTAACAAAAAAGACCAAAATCACTAGTAATCCATTTCATTGTATTGGGGGCTTGCTGTGTGCGGAAAAGGGAGGTGGGGAAAATAATGACCTTGAGATGCCAGCAGGGGTGCTGCAGAACAGAAAGGAGCACTGCTGCTTTTCCATCTCAGCGTGAATTTTGTTTTAAAATTTAAATTGACCCTAAATTGGCTGTATCCATGCATGGAAAACTCTGTGCATCCCAGTTTCTCAGAGGGAACCTAAAATAGGAATTAGGCCTTTCATTAGAATATATAAGATGTATAATGCTGTCTTAGGATGTTGCTCTGGATACCTGAAAATCAACAAAAACCAATATGGCGTCAGACATCTTTGGGGCTCAGGGCATAGCCCTGACAAATTGGACACTTTTGCCCCTGTTTCTATCTTGGCCTAAAATTAGTTGCTGCAAAAGGGTGAGCTGGCTGTGGAGGAACAACCAATAATGGCAGGTCATCCACATCATTTAAAAGAGAACCAGTGCCGAATCTTGGGCCTCTTGATCTGGCTGCAAATTGCCATAGCATCGTAACTTCTTTTCCCTAAATCATGATTACTCATGATTTCCACCCAATTCTCATCATCTTGCAATGTCCCTAGCGAATGCTCCTAAATATGAAACCGAGAAGGATATTTATATTTTTTATTGATTTTTGCATTTGCAACTCTTTTTATAGCCCCTATTAACTCTGCTCTTCCACTCCTTTGATGCTTTTAACATTTAAAGTATATTTAATTCTAATATCTCTTCTGTAATTTCCCATATTCCGCTCATGCTTTGCCATGGTCCAATTTAGTACAATCTGCAAAGTTTGATATCATTCCTAATTATTTATATATGTATATAGAGAAAATGAGAGGCCGGAAGTACACTACTAGCTACAACTTGCCAATCCAGGAAAAATCCATTTATCCTCCTCTGTACTTTCTTAGCCATGCTCCTAACCACTTTACCTTTAGTACAATAGGCCTAACACTTCACAACAAATCTCTTATATGAAAATTTGTCCAAGTTTATTTTTAAAGCCCACAGTATGGACTAGTTTCACAATGAGATAGATTATTTAAATTCTGTCTTTGCTATTCTCTGTTATAATTTGGGGATCTTATAAAACCATTTTCTTCTCGTTTCTGATCTTTCCCACTATATCTGGAAGTTATACCTTTTATGTAATAAGAACATAAGTAGCAGGGCCCTTCGAGCCCACTCCACCATTCAATAAGGTCATGGCTGATCTTCTGCTTCAACACCATTTTCCTGCAATATCCCCATATCCTTTGATGTTTTTAATATGTAGAACTCTGTCGATCGCAGTCTTGAGCCTACTCAACAACTGACCCTCCACAACCTTCTGGGGCAGAGAATTCCAAAGATTAACCTCCTCATCTCAGACCTAAATGGCCTGCCCCTTATTCTGAGACTGTGTCCCTAGTTTGCAACTCCCCAGCCAGGGAAAATGTCCTTCCTGCATCTACCCTGTTGAGCCCTGTAAAAACTTTGTATGTTTGAATGAGATCACCTCTAATTCTTCTAAACTCCAGAGAACAAAGGCCGAGACTATTTAATCTTTCCTCATAGGACAATCCGTCCATCCCAGGAATTAGTTTGGTGAACCTTTGTTGCACTGCCCTTGCAGGCATGCACATGCGGAGGAATAACAATTACTCTATTGTGGTAGTAGTTAGCTGATTAAAATAATCTCATGCTATGCTACCAAGCTCACTTGGATATTAAAATCAAGGCAGAGAGAGAAAGGAGTGAGGAATATGATGAAAAGCATCCTTGCTAACCTAGTGTCTTACGCTGAAAGTGACTGTGCTCGGTTAGCATGTCATATTTGCTGACAAAAACCTGTACAAGTTGCCCTCTCTGTACTTCCACTCCTCTCTTTCCCACTCTCCTGCTCCTAACCCATGCTGGCTGCTAATGGGTCCATTACTGGACTGGGTTCATTTGCAACAGCTTATGCTCAATGCTTCTAATGGCAGTGATCTTGCCCTATTATACTGTAGGTAAGAACTCTGTGACCAGAATCATTTCTAATAGTGCCAGAAATACTGATATGGTTTAGTTCAATAGCAGCTGGGTTCCAGTAAGAGAGGAATCAGTGGTAATGAATGGTAGCAAAGTGAGGACAACAATGAAGAAGTAAATGAACAGTAATGAAGAGGAAAGTTAGTGGATAGCAATGAAGAGGGGACAGATGACAATTAGAAGATGAAGGGGGCAAAAGACAGCAATGAAGAGGGAAAATTTGGGACGGGGAAGGCACAATGGATGGTAATGCAGAGGAAGGAAAGGCAATGATAGCAATGAAAGGGTCAAAGTATGGCAATGAAGAGGAATGCAAAGGAGGCATCAGATAATGAATGGGAAAAGGAAGAGATCAATAAAGGGAAGAGGAAAATGGATGTCAATAAAAGGAGAGGAAAGGGGCAGAAACTGGGCATGGTGCTTTGGGATGGGGAGTAAGCGAATGCCAGCATTAGTAGACAGAGGTAAGAATGACAGATTGAAACGAAGGGTAGAAAGAGTGCCAGGATGAAGTGGAGGGTAAGCAAATGCCAGCTGGAACTGAGGGATTAGTGGAGAAGAAATGTGTGAAGAGGGCAGGTAGGTAGACTTGATCTGGACTAGCTTGTTTGAGCTGATAAGCCTTTTCCTATTCCTAAAATATTATGTTTTTTTTAAAACTTACAACACCTCAGTGACTACTGTTAGCACTATTGCAAAGATGCACATTTAACTGGCAAATAATTTGTAATAACCCGAAAAGTGCTAATTATACATTTCTGCTTAGTAGGGCAAGGATCTCTAATAAGATTTGCATAGTACTTTGTGTCTAACTATTTCAAGGCACTCATTTGTCTTCCAATAGTTATCTGAGTAATAGGTCACCATTTGCGGCTTGAGCAGGAATCGGTGGTTTGTCAGTTTGCAGTTCATGGCATTGGCTCAGAAACAACATGTCAATCATAAGAAAGGGGACATAACAGCTCAAGATTCTGAAAAGTGCTACTCACATGAAAGTTCTATTGGTCATGTCCCAGTGAAGTAATTTGATTTTTATGAGGTCAACTTTTATGACAGACAGTTCGGTTTAAGACTCATCTCTGATGGGGGGAGGCAATGGTGTTCTGTGGAAATGTTTCCCTTGCGTGCTTTTTTTCTATGATTTTATGATTCACAGCTGCAGGAATAGCATGAAAAGTTCAGTATGCCCCTCAGCTCCACAATTAACTATGTTGCCTGGTCGGAGAATTTGCACAAATTACACATATGGGCTGGGAAAGAGCAAACTGTCTTACGTTCGATAACGTTCTTGAAGGGACATTTGTTGAATATTTTATATCTTTTCTGATTCATATGTTCACCCTTGATCCTATCACACTTAGCTGTTGTGAAAACATCACTGTTAATTATTGTTACTTTTGTTTCAATGGTAATTCACCAGGTGGAAATGAAGTGTTATAGTGCAATCAGAAAGTCAGTTTAAAATGTAGTGGGTAGTTGAGGTGTTTAAGATGATTGAAGGTTTCAATAGAGTAGATAGAGAAAAGCTATTTCCTCTGATAGGAGAGTCCAGAATAAGAGAGCACATCCTTAAAGTTAGGGCTAGATCACTCAGGGGTGATGTCAGAAAGCACATTTTCACAAAGGGTAGTGGAAATTTGGAACTCTCGCCCCAAAAGCTGTTGTGGCTGGGAGTCAATTAAAAAACTTTCAAAACTGAGATTGATAGCTTTTTGTTAGGCAAGGGTATTAAGGGTTCTCGAACCAAGGCAGGTAGATGAAGTTAAGATACAAGTAAGCCATGATCTAATTGAATGATAGAGCAGGATCGAGGAGTTAAATGGCCTGCTCCTGTTTCCATGTTCCTATGTAATGGGTGTTACTCACAATTTGGTTGTCAACATTAGGCAATTCTCAAATTTATAGCTCGGTAACAAATTGTTCATGAAGACAACAAAACGTGGCTGGTTAATGTCAGCGTGTTTTATAAAATGACGACAACTTGTGGAAACTAATTACTAAACTGAATTTTGTTTTGTCAGACATTAGTTGTTGGTGCAACTCACTATTTAAAAAAGGAGGTAGAGAGAAAACAGGGAATTATAGACCCGTTAGCCTGACATCGGCAGTGGGGGAAATGCTAGAGTCCATTATAAAAGATGTAATTGCAGAGCACTTGGAAAACAATGACAGGATCAGACAAAGTCAACATGGATTTACAAAAGGGAAATCATGCTCGACAAATCTACTGGAATTTTTTGAGGATGTAACTAGTAGAATAGATAAGGGAGAACCAGTGGATGTGGTGTATTTGGACTTTCAGAAGGCTTTCGATAAGGTCCCACGTAAGAGATTAGCATGCAAAATTAATGCACATGGGATTAGGGGTAAGGTATTGACATGTATAGAGAACTGGTTGGCAGACAGGAAACTAAGTAGGAATAAACAGGTCTTTTTCTGAGGAGCAGGCAGTGACTAGTGGGGTACCACAGGGATCAGTGCTAGGACCCCAGCTATTCACAATATATATTAATGCTATAGATGCGGGAATTAAATGTAATATATCCAAGTTTGCAAACGACACAAAGCTGGGTGGGAGTGTGAGCTGTGAGGAGGATGCAGAGAAGCTCCAGTGTGATTTGGACAGGTTGAATGAGAGGGCAAATACATGGGGCGGCACAGTGGCGCAGTGGTTAGCACCGCAGCCTCACAGCTCCAGCGACCCGGGTTCAATTCTGGGTACTGCCTGTGTGGAGTTTGCAAGTTCTCCCTGTGTCTGCGTGGGTTTCCTCCGGGTGCTCCGGTTTCCTCCCACATGCCAAAGACTTGCAGGTTGATAGGTTAATTGGCCATTATAAATTGCCCCTAGTATAGGTAGGTGGTAGGGGAAATATAGGGACAGGTGGGAATGTGGTAGGAATATGGGATTAGTGTAGGATTAGTATAAATGGGTGGTTGATGGTCAGCACAGATTCGGTGGGCCGAAGGGCCTGTTTCAGTGCTGTATCTCTAAACTAAAACATGGCAGATGCAGTATAATGTGGATAAATGTGAGGTTATCCACTTTGGTGGCAAAAACAGATTGGCAGATTATCTGAACAGCGATAGATTGGGAAAGGGGGATGTGCAGTGAGACCTGGGTGTCCTTGTGCACCAGTCGCTGAAAGTAAGCATGCAGGTGCAGCAGGCAGTTAAGAAGGCAAATAGTATGTTGGCCTTCATACCAAGAGGATTTGAGTACAGGAGCAAGGATGATTTGCTGCAATTATACAAGGCCTTGGTGAGACCACATCTGGAGTATTGTGTGCAGTTTTGGTCTCCTTATCTGAGGAAGGATGTTCTTGCTATGGAGGGAGTGCAGCGAAGGTTCACCAGACTAATTCCTGGGATGGCAGGACTGACATATGAAGAGAGATTGGGTCTATTAGGCTTGTATTCGCTCAAGTTTAGAAGAATGAGAGGGGATCGCATAGAAACCTACAAAATTCTAACAGGACTGGACATATTAGATGCAGGAAGGATGTTTCCGATAGCGGGGGAGTCCAGGACCATGGGTCACAGTCTAAGGATAAGGGGTAAGCCATTTAGGACTGAGATGAGGAGAGATTTCTTCACCCAGAGAGTGGTGAATCTGTGGAATTCTCTACCATGGAAAGCAGTTGAGGCCAAATCATTAAATATATTCAAGAAAGAGTTAGGTGTAATTCTTAGAGCTAATGGGATCAATGGATACGAGGAGAAAGCGGGAACAGAGTTTGGATGATCAGCCATGATCGTATTGAATGGTGGAGCAGACTCAAAGGGCTGAATAGCCTATTCCTGCTCCTATTTTTCTATGTTTCTATATAGGACCTTGGTGAGACCACACCTGTACAGTTTTGGTCTCCTTACCAAAGGAAGGATATATGCCTTAAAGGGGATGTAACTAAGGTTCACTAGACAGATTCCTGGGATGAGGGGATTATCCTATGAGGAGAGATTGAGTCAACTAGGCCTATATTCCCAAGAATTTAGAAGAATGACAGGTGTGTCATTGAAACATGTAAAATTCTTAAGGGACTTGACATGGTAGATGCTAGAAGGATATTTCCACTGGCTGGGAAAAAGCTTCTGACTATCCACTCTGTCCATGCCGCTAATAACTTTGTAAACCTCTATCATGTCGCCCCTCCACCTCCGTCGTTCCAGTGAAAACAATCCAAGTTTTTCCAACCTCTCCTCATAGCTAATGCCCTCCAGACCAGGCAACATCCTGGTAAACCTCCTCTGTACCCTCTCCAAAGCCTCCACGTCCTTCTGGTAGTGTGGCGACCAGAATTGCATGCAATATTCTAAGTGTGGCCTAACTAAGGTTCTGTACAGCTGCAATATGACTTGCCAATTTTTATACTCTATGCCCCGACCGATGAAGGCAAGCATGCGTTGGATGGCAACCTGCGTTGCCACTTTGTGACCTGTGGACCTGTACGCCCATATCTCTCTGCCTGTCAATACTCCTAAGGGTTCTGCCATTTATTGTATAGCTCCCACCTGCATTAAACCTTCCAAAATGCATTACCTCACATTTGTCCGGATTAAACTCCATCTGCCATTTCTCCACCCATGTCTCCAACCGATCTATATCCTGCTGTATCCTCTGACAATCATCATTATCCGCAACTCCACCAACCTTTGTGTCGTCCGCAAACTTACTAATCAGACCAGCTACATTTTCCTCCAAGTCATTTATATATACTACAAACAGCAAAGGTCCCAGCACTGATCCCTGCAGAACACCACTAGTCACATCCCTCCATTCAGAAAAACACCCATCCACTGTTACCCTCTGTCTTCTGTGACCGAGCCAGTTATGTATCCATCTTGACAGCTCACCTCTGATCCCGTGTGACTTCACCTTTTGCACCAGTCTGCCATGAGGGACCTTGTCAAAGGCTTTACTAAAGTCCATTTAGACAACATCCACCGCCCTTCCCTCATCGATCATCTTCGTCACTTCCTCAAAAAACTCAATCAGATTAGTAAGACACAACGTCCCCTTCACAAAACCATGCTGTCTCTCGCTAATAGAGCAGAGACAGCGCTTCAAAACTTCGGACAAGTTTGCGGTTTCCCAGTGGGTTCCGATTTTTTTTGAAAGCCTGCCGACAAACTATGAAGTTGTCCAAAGTTCGGAAGCGCTGTCTCTGCTCTAAGCACCTAGAAACTGATGGCTGTGATTTAAAAAAAAAAAATAGACCCACCACAAAACTGCTCTGTGGAGAGTTTCCGCACTCTACAACCGGCAGGGAGAAGGGGGGGGGGGGAGATGAGGCAGGGAGATGGGGGGGATGCGGCAGGGAGGGGGGGGGGGCGGATGCGGCAGGGAGGGGGAGAAGACAGGGAGAGAGGGGGCAGAGAGAGCAGAAAGAGAGAAGAGCAGAGGCAACTCACCACCAACTTCTGAAGGGCAATTAGGGATGGGCAATAAATGCTGTCCTAGCCAGTGATGCCCATATCCCATGAACGAATAAAAAAAAAGTGGGGACAGGGGGTGGAGGGAGAGAGAGAGAGAGAGGGGGCAGAGAGAGGGAGGGGCAGAGAGAGACAGAAAGGGATGTGGGGGGAGCAGAGACAAAGTGCCACATAAAAGGTTATTGCACAAAATAGGAGCTCATGGTGTAAGGGGTAACATATTAGCATGGAGAGAAGATTGGCTGGATGGCAGAAAACAAAGTATGCATAAATGGGTCCTTTTCTGATTGGCAGGATGTGACGCGTGGAGTCCCGCAGGAGTCTGTGCTGGGGCCTCAACTTTTTACAATTTATATCAATGACTTAGATGAGGGGAGTTATGGCATGGTAACTAAATTTGCATACAGATAGATAGGAAAGTATGTTGTGAAGAGCACATAAGGAGGTTGCAGACCAATATAGACAGGTTGAATAAGTGGTCAGAAATCTGGCAAGTGGAGTATAATGTGGGAAAATGTGAAGTTGATCGATTGCATGAGTCACAAAAGGTTAATATGGAGATACAGCAAGTAATGAAAAAGGCTAATGGAATGCTGTCCTTTATTCCGAGAGGAATTGAAAATAAAAGTAAGGATGTTATGCATCCGTTATAAAGGGCATTGGTGAGACCACATCTTGAATACTGTGTGCAGTTTTGTTCTTTTTTAAGGAAGAATGTAAATGAGTTGGAGGCAGTTCAGAGGAGGTTTACTAGATTGATACCTGGAATGCTCGGGTTGTCTTATAAGGAATGATTGGACAGACTGGGCTTGTTTTCATTGGAGTTTGGAAGAGTGAGGGGAGACTTGATTGAAGTTTATAAAGTCCTGAATGGTTTTGACAAGGTGGATGTGGAAAGGATGTTTCCTGTAGTGGGGGAGTCTAGAACTAGGGGTTTTAAAATTAGGAGTCGCCCTTTCAGGACAGAGATGAGGAAAAATTCTTTCTCAGAGGGTTGAGAGACTTTGGAATTCTCTGCCTTAGGTGGTGGTGGAGGCGGGGTCATTGAATATTTTTGAGGCGGAGGTGGAAAGATTCTTGTCAGGCAAGGGAATCAAAGAATATCGGGGGTAGATGGGACTGTGGAATTCAAGACACAAACAGATCATCCATGATCTTATTGAACAGCGGAGCAGGCGAGAGGGGGGAGCCAGAGAGGGGGGGGTGGGGGGGGGGGGGGTGGAGAGCCAGAGAGAGAGGGGGGGGGAAGAGAGCCAGAGAGAGAGGGGGGGGGGAAGAGAGCCAGAGAGAGAGTGGGGGGGGGGAAGAGAGCCAGAGAGAGAGGGGGGGGGGGGGAAGAGAGCCAGAGAGAGAGGGGGGGGGGGGGGAAGAGAGCCAGAGAGAGAGGGGGGAAGCCAGAGAGGGGGGGGGGGAGCCAGAGAGGGGGGGGGGGAAGCCAGAGAGGGGGGGGGGGAAGCCAGAGAGGGGGGGGGGGGGGAAGCCAGAGAGGGGGGGGGGGGAAGCCAGAGAGGGGGGGGGGGAAGCCAGAGAGGGGGGGGGGGAAGCCAGAGAGGGGGGGGGAAGCCAGAGAGGGGGGGGGGAAGCCAGAGAGGGGGGGGGGAAGCCAGAGAGGGGGGGGGGAAGCCAGAGAGGGGGGGGGGAAGCCAGAGAGGGGGGGGGGAAGCCAGAGAGGGGGGGGGGAAGCCAGAGAGGGGGGGGGGGAAGCCAGAGAGGGGGGGGGGGGGGGGAAGCCAGAGAGGGGGGGGGGGGGAAGCCAGAGAGGGGGGGGGGGGGAAGCCAGAGAGGGGGGGGGGGGGAAGCCAGAGAGGGGGGGGGGGGGAAGCCAGAGAGGGGGGGGGGGGGAAGCCAGAGAGGGGGGGGGGGGGAAGCCAGAGAGGGGGGGGGGGGGGAAGCCAGAGAGGGGGGGGGGGGAAGCCAGAGAGGGGGGGGGGGGAAGCCAGAGAGGGGGGGGGGGGAAGCCAGAGAGGGGGGGGGGGGAAGCCAGAGAGGGGGGGGGGGGGAAGCCAGAGAGGGGGGGGGGAAGCCAGAGAGGGGGGGGGGAAGCCAGAGAGGGGGGGGGGAAGCCAGAGAGGGGGGGGGGGGAAGCCAGAGAGGGGGGGGGGGGAAGCCAGAGAGGGGGGGGGGGGGAAGCCAGAGAGGGGGGGGGGGGGAAGCCAGAGAGGGGGGGGGGGGGGAAGCCAGAGAGGGGGGGGGGGGGGAAGCCAGAGAGGGGGGGGGGGGGGGAAGCCAGAGAGGGGGGGGGGGAAGCCAGAGAGGGGGGGGGGGGAAGCCAGAGAGGGGGGGGGGGGGAAGCCAGAGAGGGGGGGGGGGAGCCAGAGAGAGAGGGGGGGAGCCAGAGAGAGAGGGGGGGAGCCAGAGAGAGAGGGGGGGAGCCAGAGAGAGAGGGGGGGAGCCAGAGAGAGAGGGGGGGAGCCAGAGAGAGAGGGGGGGGGGAGCCAGAGAGAGAGAGGGGGGGGGAGCCAGAGAGAGAGGGGGGGGGGAGCCAGAGAGAGAGGGGGGGGGAGCCAGAGAGAGAGGGGGGGGGGGAGCCAGAGAGAGAGGGGGGGGGGAGCCAGAGAGAGAGGGGGTGGGGAGCCAGAGAGAGAGGGGGGGGGGAGCCAGAGAGAGAGGGGGGGGGGCCATTGAGAGAGAGGGGGGGGAGCCATTGAGAGAGAGGGGGGGGAGCCATTGAGAGAGAGGGGGGGGAGCCATTGAGAGAGGGGGGGGGGGAGCCAGAGAGAGAGGGGGGGGGGAGCCAGAGAGAGAGGGGGGGGGGCCATTGAGAGAGAGAGGGGGGGAGCCATTGAGAGAGAGGGGGGGGAGCCATTGAGAGAGAGGGGGGGGAGCCATTGAGAGAGAGGGGGGGGAGCCATTGAGAGAGAGGGGGGGGAGCCATTGAGAGAGAGGGGGGGGAGCCATTGAGAGAGAGGGGGGGGAGCCATTGAGAGAGGGGGGGGGAGCCATTGAGAGAGAGGGGGGGGAGCCATTGAGAGAGAGGGGGGGTGGGGAGGGAGCCAGAGAGAGAGGGGGGGGGTGGGGAGGGAGCCAGAGAGAGAGGGGGGGGGTGGGGAGGGAGCCAGAGAGAGAGGGGGGGGGTGGGGGGGGAGCCAGAGAGAGAGGGGGGGGGGGGGGGGAGAGAGAGCCAGAGAGAGAGGGGGGGGGGGGGGGGGGGAGAGCCAGAGAGAAGGGGGGGGGGGGGGGGGGAGAGCCAGAGAGAAGGGGGGTGGGGGGGGGGAGGTGGAGAGAGAGTGGAGGATAGGGAGGGGGGACAGGGAGAACACACAAGAACACAAAATAGCAGTAGGCCATTCAGTCCTTCGAGCCTTCTCTGCCATTCAATGAGATAGTGGCTGATTTTCTATTTCAGCACCATTTTCCTGCACTATCCCCGTAACCCTTAATGTTTTTAATATGTAGAAATCTATCGACCTCAGTCTTGAACATACTTAACGACTGAGTTTCCACAGTCCTCTGGGGCAGAGTATTCCAAAGATTCAGCACCCTCTGATTGAAGAAATTCCTTCTCATCTCAGTCCTAAATGACCTGCTGCTTATTCTGAGACTGTGTACCCTGGTTCTGGGCTCCCCAGCCGGCAGAAACATACTTCCTGTATCAACCCTGTCGAGCCTGTAAGAATTTTGTATGTTTGAATGGGATCACCTCTTATCCTTCTAAACGCCAGAGAATAAAGGCCCTATTTAATTTTTCCTCATAGGACAATCCATCCATCCCAGGAATTAGTTTGGTGAACCTTTGTTGCACTCCCTTAATGGCACATAAAGCTTTCCTTAGGTAAGGAAACCAAAACTGTACACAACACTCCAGGTGCTATCTCACCAAGACTCTATATAATTGTAGTAGGACATCTTTACTCCTGTACTCAAATATTCTTGTAATGAAGGCCAACAGACCATTTGCCTTATTAATTGCTTGCTGTGTCTATGTTAGCTTTCAGTGACTCATTAATAAGAACACCCAAGTCCCCTTGAAATTCAACTTTTCCCAGCTTCTCACCATTTAAGAAATACTCTGTTTTTCCTACCTCACATTTCTTCACATTGTATTCCATTTGCCAAATTTTTGCCCACTCGCTTAGCCTCTCCAAATTCCCTTGAAGCATCTTTGCATCCTCCTCAACTCACACTTCCAGCTAGTTTTGAGTCATCTGCAAACTTGGATATAGTACGTTTAATTCCCATATCCAAATCTTTGATACAGATTGTGAATAGCTGGGGCCCAAGCACTGATCCTTGCGGTACCCCACTAGTTACAGCCTGCCAATCTGAAAATGATCTATTTATTCTGACTCTGTTTTCTGTCCGTTCGCCAATTCTCAATCCATTCCCCCCAATCCCATGTGCTCTAATTTTGTTTACTAACCTCTTGTGTGGACCCTTATCAAAAGCGTTCTGAAAATCTAAATATACCACATCCACCAGTTCCCCCTTATCTATTCTGCTAGTTACATCCTCAAAACCCTCCAACAGGCTTGTTAAACATGGTTTCCCTTTCATAAATCTGTGTTGACTCTGCCCAATCCTACCATTATTTTCTAAGTGTCCGTTGTCACATCCTTTATTATAGATTCGAGCATTTTCCCTACAACTGATGAGAGACTAACAGGTCTGTAGCTTCCTGTTTTCTCTCTCCCTCCTTTGTTAAATAGTGGGGTTACATTTGCTACCTTCCAATCTGCAGGAGTCTATAGAATTTTGAAACATGACCACCAATGCATCTACTATCTCGACAGCCACCTTTTTCAACACTATGGGATGTAGATCATCAGGTCCAGGGGATTTGTCTACTTTAAGTCCCATTAATTTAATTTAATTTATTTAGAGATACAGCGTTGAAACAGGCCCTTTGGCCCACCGAGTCTGTGCCAACCAAGAACCACCCATTTATACTAACACTACAGTAATCCCAAATTCCCTACCACCTACCTACACGAGGGGCAATTTACAATGGCCAATTTACCTACCACCTGCAAGTCTTTGGCTGTGGGAGGAAACTGGAGCACCCAGCGAAAACCCACACAGTCACAGGGAGAACTTGCAAACTCCGCACAGGCAGGACCCAGAATTGAACCCGGGTCCCTGCAGATGTGAGGCTGCGGTGCTAACTACTGCGCCACTGTACCGCCCTCAAACACATTGGAGAATTTCTCTAGTACTTTTTTGATACTCATTAATATCTTGCAGTACCTCATTTACACTAGTCCCTTGATTTTCCATTATTTCTGGGAAGTTTTTAGTATTTTCCTCCATGAAGGCAGACATGAAATATTTGTTTAGTTTCTCTGCTATTTCCCTATTCCCCACAATAAATTCTTCTGACTGCACTTGTAATGGACCCATATTTGTCTTTGCTTATCTTTTCCTTTTTACATACCTATAAAAACAGACTGTAAAAGCATTTATGTTCCTCACTAGTTTACTCTCATTCTAGTTTCCCTTTCTTAATCTTTTTCTTGGTCTTCTTTTGCAGAATTCTAAAATGCTCCCAATCCTCAGGCTTACCATTTTTTGGCAACGTTATACACCTTTAGCCATTTCATGTCTACCATATAACTTTAATGTAGTTTCCCAATCTACCATGGCCAATTTGTCTGTCATACCTTCATAGCTTCCTTTGCTTAGATTTAAGACCCTAGTTTCTGATTGAACTGCTTCACCTTCAAACATAATATAAAATTCTATCATATTAGGGGCCGCGAGAGAGGGGAGGGGCCGCGAGAGAGGGTGAGCAGAGAGGGGGGGGGGGGGGGGAAGAGAGTGAGAGGAGGCAGAGAGGGAGCAGAGAGAGAGAGGGGGACAGAGAGAGAGGGAGAGAGGCGAACAACACAGAGAGGGGAGGACAACACAGAGTGGGGGGCCTACAGATAGGGGAACACAGAGAGGGAGGGGAGAAAGAGACAGAGAGAGAGAGAGGAGGGAGAGAGCCCAACCAGGATCACTCCTGACAGATGGACATCTATACAGAATACTCTGCATCGCTACAAGAAGTGTACGGGCAAACACTAATTGTGCAAGCAAAAAAATGCCAGTTTTCTCACTAAATCAATGTCCAACATAGTGACGAGTTGGTAAGTCAATAAATTTATCTTCTCATAGAAAGCTCCTTCACAGAAATGCACATTTGTTTTGATTAATAGTACGATAAATTTTTAATCATAGAATCATAGAAAGTTTAAGGCACAGAAAGAGACCACTTGGCCCATCGTGTCTGTGCCGGCAAAAAAAAGATCCACCTATTCTAACCCCACCTTCCAGCAGTTGGTCCATAGCCCTGCAGCTTATGGCACTTGAGGTGCATATCCAGACTCCTTTTGAATGAGTTGAGGGTCTCTGCCTTTCAGGCAGTGAGTTCCAGAGCTCTGGGTGAAAAAGTTTTTCCTCATCTCCCCTCTAAATTTTTCTACAAATTACTTTAAATCTATGCCCCGTCACTGACCTCTCGGCTAAGGTGAATAGACCCTTCACTTCCACTCTATCCAGGCCCCTTCAAATTTTGTACATTTCAATCAGATCTCCCACCAGCCTTCTCTGTTCCTAGGAGAACAACCCCAGCCTATCCAATCTTTCCTCATAGCTGCATTTTTCCAGTCCTGGCAACAGCCTTGTAAATCTCTGTACCCTCTCTAGTGCAATTACATCCTTTCTGTAATGAGGTGACCAGAACTGCCCACAGTACTCAAGTTGTGGCCTAACCAATGAGTTATACAGTTCCAGCATAACCTCCCTGCTCTTATATGCTATACCTCGGCTAATAAAGGAAAGGATTCCATATGCCTTCTTAACCACCTTATCAACCCGTCATGCTACCTTCAGGGATCTGTGGACATTCACTCCAAGGCCCTATACTTCCTCTACACTTCTCTATTTCCCCATTAATCATGTATTCCTTTGCCTAGTTTGACCTCCCCAAATGTATCACCTCACACTTTTCCAAATTGAATTATAAAGCAATGTTAACATAAAAATTTCCATGATCTATCAACTCACCATAACACAAGACTGCCCTCTTCGAGGACATCCAGCAATTTCTTTGATCAAGAACTTCTGTTCATAAAACAATCCAACATCTGATGATTCGCGTCAACCCAATTTATTTTGGAAATTTTGTTTCATTCCAACATTTCTTTTAAACTCACGAGCTCAATCCTCAACGACTTTTCTGTGGCGCTTTTTGTCGAATGGACATTGTCCCAGAGTGAATGGTTATTGATATAGCATTCTATAGGAAAATGTTTCTCCGATTGCCCTTATGTGAATTCCTTTAAAATATTCGATATCTATCTCTTCTACTACTGTAAGTGTCTCAGCAGCTAAGGTGCTTTTAACTGTCCTCTTTATTTTCTTTGATTCCCATAATAATGGACAACATTTATAATTTCTTCCCACCAAAAATATAATGAACCCTCCTGTGCTTGAAAAACCATCGGGAAGATTAGCGTGTGAGGTGTCACTGAAAATAACTAATTTCATTTCTTCTGGGTCACCCAGAAACTTCAGTGTACATTTGTCTAAACTCAATCTGTTCAGTGTCTTATTTGCTTTCAGCACCTCCAAACAGTAGCATGTTTCAGCATGGTGCTCAATTCGAATACATCATAGCAAGCATCTGGTTTAGTTTGCATGCATAACCAGTTTAATTACCATATTAAGCTCTAACTGGTCTGGTTCTTCCTTGGTTGCAGAGTCTTCCTTTTGAGAGGATCTGGCCCAATTTATCGGGGTCCTATTAACATTCTCTAGGTAAGACTTTTGATTTAGGGTTACCCCCAACTTAATCTTCCTAACGTCCAACCCTGTATATTTAAAAGCTTCGGAAGCCCGACTTCCAATTTTAAATTTCTTTATAACTTTATCTACCACAAATTTCTCAAATGCGGCAGATCCTCCCCACAGAAAATCGTCTACGCGCATCAAGAAAATGCCTGCTAGTTTTACTTCATAGTGCCAATAAAATATTGCTGGACCTGCTTTTAGCTGAATACAACCAGATTTTAGTCAGATGGACCTAACTGAAAAATACCACACCCTTGATGCATTGTTTAGCCTATAAACATACTTGCTTAGCTTCCATAATTTCCCCTCTATACCTCCAACTTGTTTTGGTGGCTTTAAAAATACTTCTCTTTGAAATTTCTCCCCTTGCAAAAATGCTGCTTTGATGTCAATAGACTTATATTCCTATGAGTGTGTTGTTAAAAGGACTAGGAAAATTCTCAAACTCACTTTTCTTGCTGTTGGGAAGTCTACAGTAACTTCTTGGTTGCCTAGTCATTCCTCAAATCCCCAATCTACAAGTCTGGCCTTAGCTTTACACGTACCATCGGAAGTACTTTCTCTGTACGTATCCATCTATGCGACAATGCTGGTTGTCCTCTATCGGGCACCTCCGTGTGACAAACTCTCTCCAACTGTCAAGCTCTTTTTGTTTTGCATCCTTTACCAACTTACCATCTGGTTAGTAGCCACTAGAGCTTCTCTATCGTAAGGGCTCCTAATTTTTGTGGTGTTCCTCTCCTGCTTTTTGATCGCCACTCTTGTTAAGCCACTTCCCCTAGATTTCCCATCCCTTTCTGGACTGCTTCTACTTGACCTGTCCCTCTTACGACCAGACTTCCTCTCTCAGGTTTGTGACCTCTTCCTTGGGCTATGATCATCACCAGGCCCACTGTCTGAACTTATACTATGTTTTCTGGCCTTCCACAATTTTACTTCCTTCTGCCAATCCATAGGTCTGATATCCTGTCCCTTGTCTTGCACGTTCAGCCAATGGTTGTATATCCCTGTGAGCTTTCCTGCCCTTCCTATAATGATGGCTTCCCTCCATTCACTATCACGTGGTTGCAGGGTGACCAAGACTGGGAACTCAATATTCAAGGGTATTCGAATTTCCAGAAAAATAGGCAAAAAGGAAAAGGAGGTGGGGTTGTTTTGTTAATAAAGGACGGTATCAGTGCGGTGGTGACTAGTGATATAGGTGCAATAGATCGTGATGTGGAATCAGTTTGGGTGGAAGTAAGGAATAGCAAGGGGAAGAGGTCACGGGTGGGAGTCATCTCAAAGCGCCTGAAGAGTTGCCTCACTGCAGGACAAAGTATAAATCGGGAAATAACGGAGTCATGTAAGAAGAGCGCTACAATTGTCATGGGTGATTTTAATTTGCATATTGACTGGACAAATCAGATTGGCAAAGGTAACATGGAAGACAAATTTGTAGAGTGCATCAGGGATTGTTACTTAGAGCAATACGTTGCAGAACCTCCCAGGGAACAGGCTATTTTAGATCTAGTGATGTGTAATGAGGTAGGATTAATAAGAGATATCGTAATTAAGGATCCTGTAGGGGGTACCGATCACAACATGGTAGAATTTCGAATTCAGTTTGAGGGCGAGCAACTCGGGTCTCAAACTAGTGTCCTCAACTTAAACAAGGACAATTACAGAGGTGTGAAGAAAGAGTTGTCTAAAGCAGGCTCAGAAAATAGACTAAGAGGAAGGTCAGTGGATGAGCAGTGGCAGACATTTAAGCAGATGTTTGATAACGCTCAGCAAAAATTTATCCGGTCAAAAAGAAGGACCAGATGAGAAGGACGAACCACCCGTTGTTAAAGGCGGTCAAGGAGAGTATCCAATCAAAATCTAAGGCATGCAAAGTGGCGAAAATAGTGGTAGGCCAGAGGATTGAGAATTTTTTTTTTTAGGAACCAGCAGCGGATGACTAAAAAGCTAATAAAAGAGGGAGAAAATTGATTATGAAATTAAATTGGCAAGAAATATACAAACAAACAGCAAGAGCTTCTACGGGTATATAAAAAGAGAGTAGCAAAAGTGAGCATGGCACCCTTGGAGGATGTGACTGGAGAGTTGATAATGGGGAACAGGGAAATGGCAGATCATTTAAACCAATATTTTGCACAGGTCTTCACAGTGTAGGACAATATAAACATCCCACAGATATCTGATAAGCAAGTAGCTAATGGGAGGAAAGATCTTATAACAGTCTCTATCACGAGGGACAAAATATTTGATAAACAAATGGGACGAAAGGCAGACAAATTGCCAGGACCTGATGGCCTACATCCAAGGGTTTTAAAGGAAGTGGTTGCAGAGATAGTGGAGGCAGTGGTGGAAATATTCTAGAACTCACTAGATTCCGGGAAGGTCCCAGCGGATTGGAAATCGGTTAATGTGATTCCCCTGTTCAAGGGAGGGAGACAAAAAGCAGGAAACTATATAGGCCAGTCAGCCTAACATCAGTCGTTGGGAAAATGCTGGAGTCCATTATTAAGGAAGAAATAGCAGGGCATTTAGAAAAGCTAAATGCAATCAACCAGAGTCAACATGGTTTTGTGAAAGGGAAATCATGTTTGACAAATTTGCTAGAGTTCTTGGAGGATATAACAAGCAGAGTTGATAAAGGGGAACCAGTTGATGTAGTGTATATAGATTTCCAGAAGGCATTCGATAAGGTGCCACATAAAAGATTATTGCGCAAGATAGGATCTCACGGTATTGGGGGTAATGTATTAGCATGGATTGAGGATTGGTTAACTCACAGAAGGCAGAGAGTCGATTTATGGATCGTTTTCAGGTTGGGAAGATGTAACTAGTGGAGTGCCACAAGGATCAGTCCTAGGGCCTCAATTATTTACTATCTATATTAATGACTTGGAGGAGGGGGCAGAGAGCAATATATCCAAATTTGCTGACTGTACCAAAATAGGTGGGAGGGCATGCTGTGATGAGGACATAAGGGGATATCTGCAAGGGGATATAGATAGGTTGAGTGAGTGGGCAAAAACTTGGCAGATAAAGTTTAATGTAGAAAAGTGTGAGGTAGCACTTTGGTAGGAAGAATCAAAAGGCAGACTATTATTTAAATGGGAGAGACTTCAAAAAAGTGCAGCACAGAGGGATCGGAGTGTTCTTGTGCATGAAACACAAAAAGCTGGCATGCAGGTGCAGCAAGAAATTAAGGCGGCAAATGGAATTTTGGCCTTGATTGCTAGGGAGTTGGAGTTTAAAAATAGGGAAGTCTCGTTACAACTGTACAGGGTGTTGGTGAGGCCACACCTGGAGTACAGTGTACAATTTTGGTTCCCGTATTTAAGAAAGGATATACTGACATTGGAGGCAGTTCAAAAGAGATTCACTAGGCTGATTCCTGGGATGAAAGGGTTGACTTATCAAGAACAGCTAAACAGGTGAGGCCTTTATTCATTAGAGTTTAGAAGAATGAGTGGTGATCTTATTGAAATGTACAAGATTCTGAGGGGACTTGACAGGGTAGATGTTAAGATGTTTCCACTAGTGGGGGAAATCTCGAACTAGGGGACGTAGTTACAGAATAAAGGGACACTCATTTAAAACTGAGATGCGAAGGAATTCATCTCTCAGAGGGTAGTGAATGTCTGGAATTCTCTACCCCAGAGAGTTGTGGAGGCTAGATCACTGAAAGTATTTAAAGAGGAGGTAGATAGATTTTTGATATAATCGGGGAGTTGAGGGCTATGAGGAGCTGAGGTCTGGGGCAGATCAGCCATGATCTTATTGAATGGCGGGTCAGGCATGAAGGGGCGAATGGCCTACTCCTGCTCCTATTTCTTATGTTCTTATCCCTTTCGTGCATATACATCACTCTAATCCCAACTTTCAGTAGTTGTCCTTTGGGATAAATGGCCTGATCTCGATCTTCACTATCACTTTGCCCACTCTTAGTTAGCCTGTTATTTGCCACAACCTGTTGCTCGCAAAGGCCCAATGTATGCGAAGTACATGGTGCACCATCTGTTTCCGTCATTCGTTCAGATTCTGTCAATTTATAATCAGTGCCAAAAAGCCGCAAGGAATGCATTCGAACGGTTTGGTTGCTATGCTGCAAAATTACCGTTTTGCCGTCAGTGACTATAACTTTTCTTGAGCCTCTCCATTCTTTCTGCCCTTCTCTTTTGTAAGACACCATGTCTGTGGTATAATTTTTTTTTTAAATCCGATGGCCTGATGAGACACCTCAAAACTGATTTTTTTTTTTTAAACCTCCGCCTTGATAAATGCTCTTCTCCCTGCATACGTGGCATTCAAATGTTCTGCAAAAATGGAACGGATTGTAGTCCCCTCTAAAGCCAGGGGATGATCCCACAGTATTTTTGGGTTCCTGCCATAAACTAATTGATAGGGGCTGTAGCCCCCAACCATTTGAAGTGTATTTTGTGCATATACCGCCCGTGCCAGAGCAGTTGGCAATTTGGTTGGTCGGCTGAAATTTTTCAGAGCATTTTGTCAATCACAGCATGATTTCTCTCACAAATCCCATTACTAAAAGGACTTTCTGCTGCCGTGTGCATTGCTACAATATTCATATTTTCACACATACTCCTGAGCTCATCATTGGCAAATTCTCCTCCGTCAGTTAGAAATCTAGCTGGTGCTCCCAGTCACGTCCTGTCCATTCTTCCATTATCTTGTCCACTATTACTTTTTTGTCTTCACTATAAATTATAAGTTGACAGACTGAATCTAGTCACTATGTTTAGAACATGTCAAAGAAAAATGTTTGTCTTTATCCCATACCTTCAAGTCCATTGCTACAGTTTCATTAAAGTCTCTCGCTAAGGGGAGATTCACTACAGGTCACAATGGCATCCTCCTGTATTTTTTTTTTAAACATATCACATTGTTTATCAATATCCTCAATACGTTTAGTATTGTCATCATCTATTACCCCGGCATCTTTTAACAGAACCTTAAACCTAGGACAAGATGGATGCGCAAACTGTCAATGTGGTTTTGAAATAATTTGCCTTTTCTCCTTTAAATTCCTACCCCCCCCCTGCCAGTTGCCATTAACACCTGTTTAACATTCTGTTTAGAGAGGTTAGGTCTTGTTAAAGGAAAACAATAATATCCCGACTGTGTAAACTGCAAATCTGCAGATTTCCCAAAACACTTTGCACCTGATTTTGCTTCTAGCGGGAAGTGAAAGTGCAACGGCTATTCCTTGCTGTCTCTTTGGTAAAGACATAACCTGTGTCCATAGATTAACTTCATGCCTCCATCATTTGTAAGGTTAGGCTTTGCAAAGTAGTGGTGGAAAAATCATATCTTGACACCTTACACCCAGTTTCATTCATTTTCCTTCAAAAATGAAAAACTCCTATTACCATCTTCTAAAAAACAAAATTATTAACTCCAATTCTAAAATCCTACCTGAAAATAAATCTTAGTCTCAAATCTTCACTCTTGGACAGCCCTCCTCTGCTATCAATGTAAGAGAAACTTCCAAGCCTGTTTGTGAAGAATGCACTGAGACTAGGATGCTTTGGTGGAGGCTGTTTAGGCATCTTGACAAAAAAATGAATAGGATGGGAATAGAGGGATACAGTCCCCAGAAGTGCAGAAGGTTTTGGTTTCGGCCAGCATCAAGATCAGCACCAGCATCCCATCTTGTGCTAAAGAGCTACTACTCCAATCCTAACAATCTCCAGCTAGTGCTGGCTGGCTCTTTATATATACATCTCAGTACAATTAACTGATTGACACCCAACACCTGTTCACCCTATTATCATCAATTACTAGGTATTTAACATCCATCAACAGAACTTATTAGATACCAATGGAGGTCACAAGTTTGGAAGGTGCTGTTGAAGTAGTCTTGGTGAGTTGTTGCAGTGCATCTTTTAGATGGTACACACTGCTGCCGCTGTGCGTCGGTGGTGAAGGGAGTGAATGATGAAAGTGGGAATGGGGTACCAATCAAACAAGCTGCTTTGTCCTGGATGGTGTCAAGAATGTTACTTGCCACTTATCAGTCCAAGCCTGGATGTTGTCCAGGTCTTGCTGCAATTCTACGCAGACAGCTTCAGTATCTGAGGAGTCGTGAATGGTGTTGCACATTGTGCAATTATCAGTGAACATCCCCACTTCTGACCTTATGATGGAGGGAAGGTCATTAATAAAGCAGCTGAAGGTGGTTGAGCCTAGGATAGTACCCTGAGGAACTCCTGCAGTGATGTCCAGGGTCTTAGATGATTGATCTCCAACAACCACAACTATCTTCCTTTGTGCTAGATATGACTCCAGCCAGCGGGGAGTTTTCCCCTGATTCCCATTGACTCCAGCTTTGCTAGAGCTCGTCGATGCCAGACCCAGTTAAATGCTGCCTTCATGTCAAGGGCAGTCACTCTCACCTCACCTCTGGAGTTCAGCTCTTTTGTTCATGTTTGGACCAAGGCTGTAATGAGGTCAGGAGCTGAGTGGCCCTGGCGGAACCCAAACTGAGCATCTATGAGCAGGTTTAGTTTAGTTTAGAGATACAGCACTGAAACAGGCCCTTCGGCCCACCGAGTCTGTGCCGACCATCAACCACCCATTTATACTAATCCTACACTAATCCCATATTCCTACCACATCCCCACCTGTTCCTATATTTCCCTACCACCTACCTATACTAGGGGCAATTTATAATGGCCAATTTACCTACCAACCTGCAAGTCTTTTGGCTTGTGGGAGGAAACCGGAGCACCCGGAGAAAACCCACGCAGACACAGGGAGAACTTGCAAACTCCACACAGGCAGTACCCAGAATTGAACCCGGGTTGCTGGGGATGCTGGGGACCTCAGGAGGAGGCTGAGATGAATCATCCACTCGGCATTTCTAACTGAAGATGGATGCAAATGCTTCAGCCTCGTCATTTGCATTGATGGGCTCCCCCATCGTCGAAGATGGGGATATTTGTGGAACCACCTCCTCCGGTTAGTTGTTGAATTGTCCACCACCATTCACAACTGGATGTGGCAGGACTGCAGAGCTTAGATCTGATCCGTTGGTTGTGGGATCACTTAGCCCTGTCTATCGCATGCTGCTTCTGCTGTTTGACATGCAAGTACTCCTGTTTTGTAGCTTCATCAGGTTAACACCTCATTTTTAGTTGTGCCTGGTGCTGCTCCTGGCATGCCCTCCTACACTCTTCATTGGACCAGGTTTGGTCCCCCTGAATCCACAGAGGTCATCCAATTAGGTCCATTACCATTAGGCTGGCAACTCTTCAGTCTCAGCAGCGACACTGAGAGGACTGGCAATGGATGAAGCCCCGGAATTATGATTAATGTGTGGGGCTTCCCATGGACAATGAGCTGGGCCCAGGCGAGCCGGGCGGGGATTGGGGGTGGGTGGGTGCGGGTGGTCGGTCGAGGGGGTTGGGGGGAATGTGCTCCAGCGGGGGCGTCGTGCTGTGGGGGGCCCTTTGTGAGGCACAGGTGCCAGATCATGAAGACCCCCACCCCAAGCCCCCAACGAGGCTGCCAGGTTTAACTGGCGGCCTTCTCAGCTGGCGAAGTGTCCGTCTGCTGCTGGTAATATCGCAGCAACAGCGAGAGGAGGCCCTTAAGTGGCAATTAATTGGCACCCTCTGCCTCCCACTCAGTTTTCTGCCCCAGCACCCCGCTCCCCTACCACTGCCAGCCCGCTGCCGGGGTGGTGGGAGGGTGGGGGGGGAAATTCCAGCCAGAGTGTTGTGAACCTTTAGAATTTTCTACCCCAGAGGGCTGTGGATGCTCAATTGTTGAGTATATTCAAGATAGAGGTCAGTAGACTTTTGGACACTAAGCGAATAAAGGGATTTGGAGAGATGGCAGGAAAATGGAGTTGAGGTAGATCAGCCCTAATCTTGAATGGTGGAGCAGGCTCAATGGGCCAATTAGCCTACTTTTGCCCCGATTTCATATGTTCTTAAATCGTGATTGGTATGGGGAACCCTGCCCTCATTTACTCCTTTGTAGGGGAGCTACTTCCCTGTCTGATATCAGCCAGATTGTACAAATGGAACAGTCACCCAAACCAGAAATTGAACTTGTGACCTTGCAAATCAGTATGTCTCCATGATGGTGGTCAAAATTTATCCCCACTTAAAAGATTTTCAACTATCAGGACCATGTTTGGGTCCGTAACCAGGCTGTCAGAGCAGTGCACCATCCGGTCAATTTTCTGGAAGGCGACTAATTAGCAGGCCGCCTCCAGTTTTGCCGTCCAATTAGGGACAGCGGGCAGTTGAGGGGATGGGAGGCCTAATCAGCACACCAGCAGCCTTCGCAGCAGCTGCTGTGTTTGCTGCTGAGGAGAAAGCCTTGGGCAGGGGTTGTGGGATGTGGAATGAAATAGCTGCAAGAAAAGGCTGAGGGAAACAGCAGCTATCTGTGCACTCCAAGCACTATTCCTAAGAGCAATGTCCATTCTTGCAATGGCAAGCCTCTGCTTGCGGATGTCCTCAGGCTTGCCATTTTGTGCCTTTAAAGTTCATAATTCGTTATGCTGTCATGCAACTCCGAGCTTCCACTGTGCAGCCATTTCATCTGAATTGACGAGGTGCTGACACAGCGTGGGGTCTATACAGTGCTGTGAGGATCTCATTGCTTTTCTAATATTGGAGTTAAGTGCCTCTTTCACTACCTCAGTTAGCTTCCCGCCACTGCCAGTCAGGTTGCCATCATCTCACAGAAGTCGCCTTGGGAAAAGCACAAGGAAGTGAGAACAAAAATGAAAACAGAACGTGCTGGAAATACTCAGCAGGTCAGGCAGCATCTGTGCAGAGAGAAGCAGAGTTAACATTTCAGTTCTGTGACCTTTCATAGACCAGACCTGAAACATTAACTCTGCTTCTCTCTCCACAGATGCTGCCAGACCTGCTGAGTATTTCCAGCACTTTCTGTTTTTATTTCAGATTTCCAGCATCTGCAGTATTTTGTTTTTATTATAGGAGGTGGGAACACGTCGGGCAACTGACATAACATCTTTGTGTGCGTTTTTCCTGGCTCCCTGTACCAAATCCGCCTCTGAATCCCTGGGAAAATTCCCCCAGCATCTTTACCACAAAGCATTGAGTTTCCATATTTACTGAGTAGACAATATCCACCAAGCAAAGTAGAAGTGGTAAAAAAGAACAATGGAATTGGTCAAAATACAATTAGTTACGACGATGGGAGAATAAATGGTAAATTTTCCTACTTTATCCCCCACTATGGTGATAGATAGAAGCTACTGTTTCCCACAACTGTAGGGAAGACCTTCAACTGAGTCTCAATCTTCAGACATTTAGACTTTCTGGTTGTCAATGGAAATCTCTAGCCAGAAAGTTCAATTTTATTTTAAAATTATGATTGGTTCCACCATTTGTACAAACTGTCCTTGCATTTATTCTTCGGCCTAGCCCTGGGACGCCCTGTGAACCCTCCAGTATGCAGGAATCTGAGGGAAAGGAGCATCTGCCCTGAAGTGTAGCCCCAGAAACCATTGAAATAAAAATCAGGAGATTGAAAACAGGCTGCCAATTCCATATCCCCTGTTTTACACTATCATACAAAGTCAAAATCTACCCTTTGACCCTTAAAATGGAGAATTACCAGATACTGTGGAAGGAAAGTCCATGATCTAATAATCAGACATGAGCTCTGGATGGGACAGGTTTGAGGAACCAAGTGACCTATTCTCACTCCAGACTTTGGCCTTGCTTGAGGAATGGAGGTGTCTGTGGATATTGTGGAACTTTGCTCAATTGTGTTTGGAGTCGGGAAGATATCTTGTGCCACTTTGATTCAAGAGACTGAATAAGTAGGAATCCAGTATAGGAAAGACTGTGCTGCAGAAGGATTCATATTGATGGACTGGATCAATCTCATACATACATACTCCATGCTTGCTTCTGAAGGCTTCTGATTCCCTGTGTGGAATGGCACTCATGGGGACTGTTGACCGACAAGTCACGAGCAAATTTAATCAGGGGTTGCACAGCCTGCAGTGCCTCTCTGTGACCGTTCAGCAAGTCAATCCTATGGTTTGATTACAAGAAAACTGCAAAGCAAGAATCAGTTTGTCACTGTAACCACCGCCAATAACGAGGGAATATATAGAGTAACTGACAATTTAGACCAACAGAGATTTTTGCCTGTTTATAGTCTGAATAGTCAACTATTCAGCCAATATACAAGCCAATGATTATCATATGAAAAGTTGGTCTTAGGCCATATGCGCTTACTCTCTATCATAAACAGTTATATTCAGTAAGCCTTCTGGCAAGCCTTTACTTCTCTGTACTATCAGAATTTACTAATTAACGAGAACATTCTGTAACAGAGATGAATAACCACCAGATTATAACCCTCCAGCTGTTAATACTATTTGCAATTCAAGTAAACGATTCACAGCTTGATGGATATAAATCCCTATTATAAAATGAAAGTATAAAAGACAAACAATTCTTGGTGACAAATATCATGAACGTAGATTATGAGTGGTTTATAGAGTAACTTGTCCACACCCTGTGATGGGCAAAGTGAGTGCCTGAAGATTTTTACAGTGAACTTGCATCTGAGCAGTTTCGGTGGTGGATTCTTCAGATGCATCAGGCACAGAGCATTCATTAATGATTGCACAAAAACAAAACATGCTATCAGTATGAGCCTAATGGTGTAATAAGATGTTTCCTTCAGAACATTATGATAGAGGTTTGACTCGCGGCATTGTCCAATGTACACAATCATAACCAATGGCTTTTTTTTGTTGTTAAACAGTTTAACAGGAACAAAATGTAACCTATCAGTCTGGATGGTGATACCTCTTGAATTTGTTTCCCATTTGATCCAGCATAAACGAGGTCTTGGCATTGAAGTTGTAACACAACCCACTTGTCCACCTGCCCTCCAAGTTGAGGAAGGGAGTCATGAAAGTTTATTTAAAAAAATTGGACAGAGCTAAATTGAAAAAAAAAGTCACAAGAGGCTTCTGAGCTCCTAACTCACACAAACCAGAAATAGATTCCACATTTCCTTTCCAGTTTCTCTGTTACATTTCCTGTATTTCACTTGTGTTTCCGGATTTTTTTTCTGCAATGCTTTCCTCTGATGGATAATCTCATGCTTCTCCCATCAGTGCTGATGAATTCATTGATCTTTCCATGCCTCAAAATGTAGTCCAGTGTAGCCAAAAGGGAAAGCCAAATACAACAAATATATTAGTGTAACTCCAAACCTGTGTTACGTCCCAAGACAAGTGATTTCAAACAAAAATTAGAATGTAGTGAATTTTTCCATAAAGTTGAAAGTGGTAAATGCAAAATTAAGTGTTTCTTATATGCTAGTCTTACACATAATATCGGTAATTTTCCATCTATACAATCCAAATAGTGATCCTTGCCCATTAAGAGCACATTTTTGAAATTTGGATGCAGGTGATACAGCTCTGAACTATGACATCTATAATATAGAGAGAGGGCTAAATTAGATAGCTCCCAAAAGCAGGCACAGGGATTGCAACGGGTGCTTAACTCACTCCCATTTAATGCAATGCAGGCAGCACACCAACTTTGTACTGCCTGCTTATTTGAATGATTGTTGTGTGCAGCCAGCAATATCTGTGCTGTTCATTGGCTGTGCACCACTGTATGGGGCCCAAAATCGTATCGTCCTAGCATGACTTAAAGATAGCCTGCCTTGCTGAAAGTTAGCCTGCACTTCTTAAAGAAGAGTTGCATTGTGGCTGAAGCAGGTACTGGCAGTCGTGCAGGACCTGGGAAACAGTGAAGAAGGACACAACATGGGAGACAGTGGACTCCAAGATGGTCAGAGCTTGCACTGGAGTCCTTGGTGGAGAATACCCTCTGAGGGTTTTTCCCTATGCGTTGCTGGTCCGGACAAAGTCCCCAAGAGTTATCGGAGTTTTATCCTTGGAGGAACGATGTTCCCTTACCCTTCCCAGGAGATGAGTAAGTCCATTGTACTGCTCAGGGATACAGGGGCAACTCAGTCCTTAATGTTGGGAAACAGCCTAAGCCTTCCCCTTGAAACCTCCATGAAAGCCAAGGCCCTGATCAGTGGAGTGGGAGGAGGTTACCTGTCTGTTCCCCTCCATTGTGTCCACCTACAGTACGACCTAGTCTCAGGCCCTGTCACCATAGGAAATGTCTCAGAATTACCGGTAGCAGGGATAGACTTCCTACCAGGAAACGATTTGGCTGGCAGCAAGATAATAGCAACCCCTATAATGCTAGACCAGCCCAGCGAAACCAGGGAAACCGAACAACTACAAGAGGAAGTACCAGGGATCTTCCCCGATTGTGTAGTGACTTGGTCCCAAGCTAGACAGGCTCAATTAGTTGAAAGGGAACCAGTGCCCCAACTGGATGAGCCGGAGGTCTGGTTAGCTGAAACTTTCTTTAAGGACCTATCTGAAAGGGAGAAGGTGCTCAGCCGAGCCTCGCAAATTGATGCCCGGTAGGCAGATCTTGGAATAAAGTGCATAGCACAGACTGCTTGTTCTGAGGCTTTCATGGAGGTTTCAGGGGGAAGGCATAGGCTGTTTCTCCAACATTAAGGACTGAGTATCCCCTGATGTGTCCTGGCCTGTCGGAAGACCTTACACAAATCAACGATTCTCGGAAGACCGCTGTCATTAACAACGAGCTCAGTAGACTCATTGTGGACATTGCAGCACTTCAGGAGACATGCCTCCCTGCGAGCGGATCACTAAGAGAGCAAGACTACACCTTCTTCTGGCAGGGTAGAGATCCTGAAGAACCAAGCCAGCATGGAGTGGGCTTCGCCATCAGAAACTCTTTGCTCAGCATGATAGAGCCACCTCCTAATGGCTCGGAACGCATACTGTCCATCCGACTGCTCACCGCCTCTGGTCCAAAACACCTACTCAGCATCTATGCTCCAACACTCTGCTCCCCACCTGAAATTAAAGACCAGTTCTACGAGGAACTCCATAATATTAGTAGCATTCCCAATACCGAACATTTGTTCCTGCTGGGGGACTTTAACGCCAGGGTTGGGTCCGACCATGAGTCATGACCCTCCTGCCTTGGGCGCTATGGCATTGGAAGGATGAATGAGAATGGACAGAGACTGCTGGAATTGTGTACCTATCACAACCTCTGCATCACCAACTCATTCTTTCATACTAAACCCTGTCACCAGGTTTCATGGAGGCACCCAAGATCACGTCGTTGGCACCAGCTGGACCTCATCGTCACAAGGCGAGCCTCTTTAAACAGCGTTTAAATCGCATGCAGCTTCCACAGTGCGGACTGCGACACCGACCACTCCCTGGTGTGCAGCAAGGTTAGACTCAAACCAAAGAAGCTGCATCACTGCAAGCAGAAGGGACTCTCGCGCATCAAAACGAACAGAATTTCTTATCCACAGCTGTTACATAAGTTTAGAAATTCGCTTGAAAAAGCCCTTCAAAACTCTCCTACAGGGGATGCAGAGACCAATTAGGCCCACATCAGAGACGCCATCTATGACTCAGCAATGACCACCTATGGCAAAAGTGAGAAGCAGAATGCAGACTGGTTTCAATCTTACTTTGAAGAGCTGGAACCTGTCATAGCCGCTAAGCGCATTGCACTGTTGAACTACATGAAAGCTCCCAGCGAATTAACATCCATAGCACTTAAAGCAGCCAGAGGCGCTGCACAAAAAACAGCCAGGCGCCGCACAAATGACTACTGGCAACACCTATGCAGTCGTATTCAGCTGGCCTCTGACACCAAAAACATCAGAGGTATGTATGATGGCATTAAGAGAGCTTTTGGGCCAACCATCAGGAAGATCGCCCCCCTCAAGTCTAAATCAGGGGACACGATCACTGACCTATGCAAGCAAATGGACCGATGGGTGGAGCACTACCTAGAACTGTACTCCAGGGAAAATCTTGTCACTGATACCACCCTCAATGCAGCCCATTCTCTGCCAGTCATGGATGAGCTGGACGAACAGCCACAAAATTGGAACTCAGTGATGCCATTGATTCTCTAGCCAGTGGAAAAGCCCCTGGGAAGAACGGCATTACCGGTGAAATAATCAAGAGTGCCAAGCCTGCTATACTTTCAGCACTGTACGAACTGCTTTGCCTGTGCTGGGACGAGGGAGCAGTACCACAGGACATGCGCGATGCCAATATCATCACCCTCTACAAGAGCAAGGGTGACCGCAGTCACTGCAACAACTACCGTGGAATCTCCCTGCTCAGCATAGTGGGGAAAGTCTTCACTCGAGTTGTTTTAAACAGGCTCCAGAAGTTGGCTGAGCATGTCTACCCTGAAGCACAGTGTGGCTTTTGAGCAGTGAGATCCACCATTGGCATGCTGTTCTCCCTTCGCCAGCTACAGGAGAAATGCCGTGAACAACAGATGCCCCTCCACATTGTTTTCACTGATCTCGCCAAAGCCTTTGACCTTGTCAGCAGACGTGGTCTCTTCAAACTACTAGAAAAGATCGGATGTCCACCAAAGCTACTAAGTATCATCACCTCATTCAATGACAATATGAAAGGCACAATTCAGCATAGCGGCGCATCATCAGACCCCTTTCCTATCCTGAGTGGCGTGAAACAGGGCTGTGTTCTCGCACCTACACTGTTTGGGATCTTCTTCTCACTGCTGCTCTCACATGCGTTCAAGTCTTCAGAAGAAGGAATTTTCCTCCACACATGATCAGATGGCAGGTTGTTCAAACTTGCCCGTCTACGAGCAAAGACCAAAGTACGGAAGGTCCTCATCAGGGAACTCCTCTTTGCTGACGATGCTGCATTAACATCCCTCACAGAAGAGTGTCTGCAGAGACTCATCGGCAGGATTGCAGCTGCCTGCAACAAATTTGGCCTAACCATCAAGAAAACGAACATCATGGGACAGGTCGTCAGAAATTCTCCATCCATCAATATCGGTGACCACGCTCTGGAATTGGTTCAAGAGTTCACCTACCTAGGCTCAACTATCACCAGCAACCTGTCTCTCGATGCAGAAATCAACAAGCGCATGGTAGCCACTGCTAAGTCCAGACTGGCCAAGAGAATGTGGGAAAATGGCGCACTGACACGGAACACAAAAGTCCGAGTGTATCAAGCCTGTGTCCTCAGTACCTTGCTCTACGGCAGCGAGGCCTGGACAACGTATGTCAGCCAAGAGCAATGTCTCAATTCATTCCATCTTCGCTGCCTCCGGAGAATCCTTGGCGTCAGATGGCAGGACCGTATCTCCAACACAGAAGTCCTCGAGGCGGCCAACATCCCCAGCATATGCACCCTACTGAGCCAGCGGCACTTGAGATGGCTTGGCCATATGAGCTGCATGGAAGATGGCAGGATCGCCAAGGACACATTGTACAGCAAGCTCGTCACTGGTATCAGACCCACCGGCTGTCCATGTCTCTGCTTTAAAGATGTCTACAAACACAACATGAGGTCCTGTGACATTGACCACAAGTCGTGGGAGTCAGTTGCCAGTGATCGCCAGAGCTGGCGGACAGCCATAAAAGCGGCGCTAAAGAGTGGCGAGTCGAAGAGACTTAGCTGTTGGCAGGAAAAAAGACAGAAGCGCAACGGGAGAGACAACTGTATAACAGCCCCGACAACCAATTTTATCTGCAGCACCTGTGGAAGAGTCTGTCACTCTAGAATTGGCCTTTATAGCCACTCCAGGCGCTGCTTCACAAACCACTGACCACCTCCAGGCGCTGACCCATTGTCTCTCGAGACAAGGAGGCCAAAGAAGAGAGAAGAAGAAGGACTGAGTATCCCCTGTATCCCTGAGCAGTAAAATTGATTTGCTCATCTCCTGGGAAGGGTAGGGGACATAGTTTGTTCGAGGATAAAACTCCGATAACTCTCGGGGAATTTGTCTGGACCAGCAACACATAGGGAAATACCCTCAGAGGGTCTAGGCTCTCCCGTGAGGGCCTCTGCCGTACTTGCTATGCCCTTTACTGTGATATCCTCCTTGGGACCGCCCATGCGGAGACATACTAGACCCACAGGCTTTCCGTTTAGCCTCCAGCATTCTGACCTGAAGTGACCCACTTTGTTACAGTGGGAGCACACTGGTCTCCGGGGTTTCTCTTTGAGGGCTTGGGATGGACTCTTTGCACACTCATTTGTTTTCCCCTTTCCAGATGTGGCTCCCTTCTTATTCTCCCACTGTTTTGGGGGTGGCTTTGGAAGGATCTGCCTGAGTTGCCAGGCCCATGTGTAAGGTCATAGCTATCGGCAGCAACTGTGTGGACTCTCTGCCCCTCCAAGTGCACTCTAAGGTTGAGGGGTTGGCAATTTATAAACTCCTCCAGCAACATTAGCTTGCATAATTCCTCATAAGAGCACTGTATTTTTACAGATCCGACCCACCGATCGACAGCGATTTGCTTTCGTCTTTTGAATTCTAAATAAGTCTGCATGGGTTTCTTTTGAGTATTCCTGAATTGCTGGCAAAATGCCTCTGGGACCAACTCATAAGCACTATGGATGGCAGCTTTGGTCTGCTCGTAATTAGCTGAATTTCAGGGGACAGCATAGAATAGACCTCTTGAGCCTTCCCTCTTTACTGTCCCTGAATCATGAGGGCCCACATTTCTTGTGGCCATTGTAACTGTCCCGCTACTTGCTCAAAAGTAGCAAAAAAGGATTCCACCTCACTCTCTTCAAATTTTGGAACGAACTTAGCATACTTAAGAGCCTGAAAGCCTGATACTGGGTTCGGGAGATTGGATGGTTACCGGGTAAAGAAAGATTTTTCCCAGCAACCTCCAACTGTCTCACCTCTCTGCTTGAGCCTTCATCTCCATTTCCATTTTCTGTAGCTGGGAAACCCTTTCTCTCTCCTTTTTTCTCTCTCTTTGCTTTTCTTTCTCTCTCTCTTTGCCTTTCTCTTTCCTCTCTTTTTCTCTTTCCTCTCTCTTACCTTTTCTCTCTCCTCTCTCTCTTTCCTTTTCTCTCTCCTCTCTCTCTCTTTACTTTTCTCTTTCCTGAAACTCCAGTTCTGTCCTGGCTTTGCCAGTTCCATTCTGGCCATGGGAGATGGGTCAGATTCAGAAGTTAATCCCCCGTCTACCTGTTCCGGAATGGGTCTGTGTCCTATGTGCTCAGCCAGCACTTTTAGGAGCTCAGTTCGTTTCACCTTGCTGGGCAGTTTCACTTGTATCTCCCTAGCTATAGTTTTTAACTGGTCTGTACTCAGGTTTGCCAACATTTCAGCAGTTACATCACCTTGCTCCAAAAACATCTTGGAATCAAAATATGCCATTTTCTAATGTTAAGAGTAAGAAATTTCTTTTTTGCTGCGGTTGTTTATTTGTCTCAGAAATCTTTTCAGCTACTAGATTTTCCGCCTTGTCTTACAATCAGTTTATTTTAATTTCTGATTTAAGTTGTTTCTTAAATGTGGCCTTTCATGGGTTTATCGCGTACTTGAGCTCCCAATTTCTGTTCTGACCATGCAGTTAATTTTTTTTTTCTTCTGTACAAATTTCCCTGTTTTTCCAAACACCTGTCAGTAAATAGATTTGTGATTGAATTTCTTTTCCTCCCGTGAACCCTAATAATAAATGACCGCTTCAAGAAAATGGATTTTAAAGTTAAAACAAAGAAGTAGGGTATATTAACACACTCTTAAACTCGGGAAGGGATTTAATTTCACCACGCACACTTACAAACACTCAGGGAAAGGTTAAAGGCATAAAAAAAGGCAAGGACATTTATTAAATAGATACTTATCTTAACTACTGGCTAATATAGATTTCAGTTAAACGTATTTTTTTTTAAATATCAAAAAAAGTCCAAAGATTGCAGATCACCGATTAGAAATGCAGAGCAGAGGCGGAGCTGTTAGAGATATCTCTTCTCTTGCAAATGTCTTTTTCTTTGCACTCTCAAAGATAGTAGTGGAGACAGCTAAATTGCTGAAGTCAGAGCAAGAAATTGGGACAGAGAAGAAATTGGTAGAAATCAGACTTTTCTGGTGTTACTTGCAGCTTGCCTTGTTGATTTTACTTTCTGGATTTGTCAAAGTGTGGCTTCTGTTTAATTTTTTTCTTGTTGAAAAGCCCTTAGAGAAAGAAGTCAATGCAGCTTGAAGACAGTTCAGCTTTTTGCAGAGAGGTCTCAAGGAAAAGTCTCTGTAGCACACGCTGCTGTGTAAAATCATGCAGGCCGTACCTGAAACAGTTACAATGTCAAGTCCAGGCAGGTTGAATATGGGATCTCCTGGGTCCTAAGGTTAGACTCTTTTCAAGTGGCGGTCCCACCTGACCTCTCTCCTTCATTTTGACGATCGGAACACAGAAGTACAAACTTATAACATGCTGTATAAAACAGCGGTTGACATTAACATTCAAATGCACAACATAATTCACAAGTGGGTTCACATCCATTTGTGACAAGTGTATCTTGTATGTAGTACACACTGCTGCCACTGTATGTCTTTTTTTTTCTTTTAGAGATACAGCACTGAAACAGGTCCTTCAGCCCACTGAGTCTGTGCCAACCAAGAACCACCCATTTATACTAACCCTACAGTAATCCCATATTCCCTACCACCGACCTACACTAGGGGCAATTTTACAATGACCTATCACCTGTAAGTCTTTGGCGGTGGGAGGAAACAGGAGCACCTGACGAAAACCCACGCGGTCACAGGGAGAACTTGCAAACTCCGCACAGGCAGTCCCCAGAATTGAACCCAGGTCCCTAGAGCTGCGAGGCTGCGGTGCTAACCACTGCGCCACTGTGCCGCCCACTGTGCGATCTGTAGTGGAGGAAGCGAATGTTTAAGTTGGTGGATGGGTGGCGATCAAGCTTTGTCCTGGATGTTGTTGAGCTTCTTGAGTGTTGTTGGAGCTGCACCCATCCTGGCAAATGGAGAGTAGTCCATCACCTTTGTGTCTTGTAGCTAGCTTTGGGGAGTCAGGAGGTGAGTTTCTCACCATAGAACTCCCAGACTCTGACCTGCTCTTGTGGCCACAGTATTTATATGGCTGGTCAAGTTAAGTTTCTGGTAAATGGTAACCCTCCAGGATGTTAATAGTCAGGGATTCAGTGATGGTAATCATCTTCTTAGTCCCTCAGGTATGAGGATGACTTTCTTCCACTCCAGGGTTGTGGATCCTTCAGTGACTGAATCGTCCAATCCTGATTTTCCAGGTCACGAAGTTCATTTTGAGGGGGTGGAAGATGCCTGTACGTGGGTTCTTTTAATATTAGGGGGGTCATTGCATACCGACTACCACAAGTTCCGAGCGAAGCAAGGTCTTTGTCCAATGGCAGGGATGGCCGAGATGATTGGAGACCAGGCTCCGCTACATAGACAGGGACTAATACATATACATGGTTAGCATGTCGAGCTGGAGAGCCCGGATGCAGGCCATGTGGATCTGCGTCAGGGTGTTCTTGAAGAGGTAGCTAAAAATCTGCTCCAAGGGCTGCTGTGACAATGGCTCTGCAGGACCCCTGATGGAGCTGGCAGGATTAGGTAATGCCATTGAATGTCAAGGGGAGATGGTTAAATTCTCTTGTTGGAGATGGTCACTGCCACGTGTTGTCCAGATCTTGCTACACGTGGACACAGACTGCTTCAGTATCTGAGGTGTTGCAAATGGTACTGAGCACTACAATCATCAGTAAACATTCCTACATCTGATCTTATGATGAAGGGATGAAGCAGCTGAAGTTGGTTGGGCCTAGGACACCACCCTGATGAACTCCTGCAGCGATGTCCTGGGGTTGGATGTTAGGCTTCCAACAACTACAACCATCTTCCTTTGTTCTAGGTATGACTCCAATCTGTGGAAATTTTCCCTGATTCCTGTTGACTTCAATTTTGCTAGGGTTCCTTGATGCCATACTCGGACAAATGCTGCCTTGATGTCCGCTGCAATTCTTCTCTTTTTTCCATGTTTGAGGTGTGAGTCCGAGTGGCCCTGGTGGAACTCAAATTGAGCATCGGTGAGCAGGTTATTGCTGTGTGAGTGCAGCTGGATAGCACAATGACACTTTCCATTACTTTTCTGATAATTGAGAATTGGCTGATAATTGTGGTAATTGGATTTGTCCTGCTTTTTGTGGACAGGACATACCTGGGCAATTTTCCATATTGTCATCTAGATGCCCGCTTGGCTGGGGGCGCGGCTATTCTGCAACACAAGTCTTCACTATTGCTGGGATGTTATCAGGGCCCATCGCCTTTTCTGTATCCAGTGCCTTCAGCCTTTTCTTGATATCATGTGGAGTGAATGGAATTGGCTGAAGACTGGCATCTGTCATACTGGGGACCTCAGGAGGAGGCTGAGATGGATCATCCACTCAGCATTTCTGGCGGAAGACACTTGCAAATGCTTCAGCCTTGTTGTTTGCACTGATGTGCTCGGCGCCCCATCATTGAGGATAAGGATATTTGTGGAGCCACCACCTCCGGTTAGTTGTTTAATTGTCCACCACCATTCATGACTGGACATCAGAGATGAAGTCCCGCCTTCACATTGAGGATACCCTCCATCATGTGTGGCATGACCACCATGCTAAATGGGATAGATTTCGAGCAGATCTAGCAATGCAAAACTGGGCATCCGTGAGCTGCTGTGGGCCATCAGCTGCAGCAGAATTGTATTCAAACACAATCTGTAACCTCATGGCCTGACATATTCCCCACTCTACATTACCATCAAGCCATGAGACCAACTCTGGTTCAATGAAGGTGCAGGAGGGCATGCAAGGAGTAGCACCAAGCATATCCAAAAATGAGGTGTCAACCTGGTGAAGCTACAACACAGGACTACTTGTGTGCCAAATTGCGTAAGCAGCATGTGATAGACAGAGCTAAGCGATCCTATAACCGACGGACTCTGCCGTCCTGCCACATCCAGCTGTGAACTGTGGTGGACAATTAAACAACTAACTGGAGGAGGTGGCTCCACAAATATCCCCATCCTCAATGATGGGGGAGCCCAGCACATCAGTGTGAAAGATAAGGCTGAAGCATATGCAACAATCTTCAGCCAGAAGTGCCCAGGTGATGATCCATCTCAGCCTCCTCCTGAAGTCCCCGCATCACAGATGCCAGACTTCAGCCAATTCCCTTCACTCCACGTGATATCAAGAAACGACTGAAGGCACTTCAACGGCTATGGGCCCTGACTGCATTCTGGCAATAGCACTGAAGATATGTGCTCCAGAACCTGCCGCGCCCCTAGCCAAGCTGTTCCAGTACAGCTGCAAGACTGGCATCTACCCGGCACTGTGGAAAATTGCCCAGGTGTGTCCTGTACACAAAAAGCAGGACAAATCCAACCCAGCCAATTACCGCCCCATCAGTCTACTCTCAATCATCAGTAAAGTGATGGAAGGTATAATCGACCGTGCGATCAAGCGGCACTTGCTTAGCAATAACCTGCTCAGTGATGCTCAGTTTGGGATCTGCCAGGGCCACTCAGCTCCTGACCTCATTACAGCCTTGGTTCAAATATGGACCAAAGAGCTGAACTCAAGAGGTGAGGTGAGAGTGACTGCTCTTCACATCAAGGCAGCATTTGACTGAGTCCTGGCAAAACTGAAGTCAATGGAAATCGGGGGGAAAACTCTCCGCTGGTTGGAGTCATACCTAGCGCAAAGGAAGATGGTTGTGGTTGTTGGAGGTCAATCATCTCAGCTCCAGGGCATCACTACAGGAGTTCCTCAGGGTAGTGTCCTAGGCCCAACCATCTTCAGCTGCTTCATCAATGACCTTCCTTCAATCATAAGGTCAGAAGTGGGGAATGTTCGCTGATTATTGCACAATGTTCAGCACCATTCGCGACTCCTGAGATACTGAAGCAGTCCGTGTAGAAATGCAGCAAGACCTGGACAATATCTTGGCTTGGGCTGATAAGTGGCAAATAACATTTGCGCCACACAAGTGCCAGGCAATGACCATCTCCAACAAGAGAGAATCTAACCATCTCCCCTTGGCATTCAGTGGAATTACGATCACTGAATCCCCCATTATCAACATCCTGGGGTTTATGATTGACCAGAAACTGAACTGGAGTAGCCGTATAAACACTCTGGCTGCAAGAGCAGGTCAGAGGCTAGGAATCCTGCAGCGTGTTACTCACCTCATGACTCCCCAAAGCCTCTCCATGATCTACAAGTCACAAGTCAGGAGTGTGATGGAATATTCTCCACTTGCCTGGATGGCTACAGTTCCAACAACACTCAAGAAGCTCGACACCATCCAGGACAAAGCAGCCCGCTTGATTGGCACCCTATCTACAAACATTCACTTCCTCCACCACTGACACACAGTGGCAGCAGTGTGTACCATCTACAAGATGCGCTGCAGCAACACATTAAGGCTCCTTAGACAGCAACTTCCAAACCTGCGACCTCTACCAACTGGAAGGACAAGGGCAGCAAACGCATGGGAACACCACCATCTGCAAGTTCTCCTCCAAGTCACACACCATCCTGACTTGGAACTATATCACCATTCCTTCACTGTCGCTGGGTCAAAATCCTGGAACTCCCTTCCTAACAGCACTGTGGGTGTACCTACCCCACATGGACTGCTGCGGTTCAAGAAGGCAGTTCACCACCACCTTCTCAAGGGCAATTAGGGATGGGCAATAAATGCTGGCCTAGCCAGCGACACCCACATCCCATGAATAAATAAAAAAAAAAATTAAAATTTCTTGAAATCCTACCCAGACTGTTCATCAACATTGCCTGGAAAGAACTGTTCTTGGCAGATTCCTCGTGGCTGCCACCAGTTCGCCTTTGGGACACCTCACCAAAACAAAGGACTTCCTTATCTTCTCTTCAGTCTAAGTTATTTTTTATTCCTCTATTTCTTTGTAACAGCTGTAAACAAAAATCCCTTTTTTTCGCAGTTATCCGGTTGTGTATGTGAGTGTGCGTGAGAGGTAGGATAAATAAGGGGCCTTTAATATTTCAATTTGTGTGTATGCTTGCTTTATTATTGGTTAAAACTTGGGTTATAATAAACGGATAATGTTGTTGTTTAACAAAGAAACCTGGTTGGTGTGCTTTATTCTGGAATAAAAATAGAATATCTGATTGATGGTTTCGGTAAGTGGGAAAATTTGGATATATGTTGTGACCTGTGCAGAAGTGGGACTGAATTAACAGTGCATTCCTCCTGCCTCAGTCGTTACAGTTGTGGGAATGCTTAGCTCAGTCTTTTGCATGCCTCTTCTGCTGTTTAACATGCATGTAGTCATGTGTTGTAGCTTCACAAGGTTGGTACCTTATTTTTAGGTATGCCTGGTGCAGCCCCTGACAAGCTCTCCTGCACTCATTGAAGTATGATTGATCCCCTGTCTTTTTAATAAAACATACGGGATCCTTGGCTTAAAAATAGAGGCATAGAGTATAAAAGCTAGGAAGTTTTGCTAAATCTTTCTAAATCACTAGTTAGGCCTCACCTAGACTATTGTGTCAAATTCTGTGTATTGAATTGTTCCTTTCGATGAATTGAGCATTATTAGAAAGAATATCAGTGCCTTGGTACCAGGGATGAGGAAGTTCAGTTATAAAATTTAGAAAGAATAAAATTAAGAATATACTGAATTGCTACTTCTAACAATTCGAGTATGATTTCACTCAAGTTTAGATTGGCCTTGCATTGACTGCACAAAAGAATAAAGTCACATCCAATGCCTACCGTATAAAGTGCAGTCAGTCATCTGAGGTTATTAGAATCATGTACTAACTGATAACAGAGTTGGTCCATGTTTGCCTCCTGTTATGAAATAGTTAACCATTGGTTTGCCTCTCATTAGAAGCAAGCTAAGAAGTCTCTTTGGCTCTCCTTTTAACAAGATGTCTACAATCACTTCATAACTGAAATAACTGTCTGACCTGAACCTCTTTTACTCTCTTGCAGACCAACTGAAAAGTCAACTAGAACAGAGAAGAATGCAAAGTGCTGCCTGTAGTAAGTCTGTAAATGGTTTGGGGTCAATATTTGGCACCAATTAGTTGTTTTAAAAAATGAGATGAACAAATAAAGTATAGCTGCAGGATAGTAATAATGATTTAATTTCTGGAAATGACAGTGATAAGCAGTGCTTTCAGAATATGGCTTGCCATGCCATTGAGTGGCTGGATGCAGGTTTTTACCTGTGATTCTCTACAGATCCTCGAAGTGGAAAGGTGGGGGAAAACAAATCCACAGCTCCCTGCGTGACAAAAGTGGTAGAGATTAAGATTAAGAAGAAAAGGTTTGCTTATGACAGGTAGAAAATACTATTGAGAACCAGGCTGAATATAGAAAGTCCAGAGGGAAAGTGAAAAAGCAAATAAGAGAAGCAAAGAGAAGAGCATGAAAGGAGACTGGCAGCTAGCATTAAAGGAAATCCCAAAATTATCTATAGGTATATAAATAGTAAAAGCGTGATGAAAGGAGGAGTGGGGCCGAATAGGGACCATAAAGGGGGATTTACACATGGAGGCAGAGGGTATAGCTGAGGTGTTAAATGAATACTTTGCATCTATCTTTACCAAGGAAGAAGATGCAACCCAGGCAATGGTGAAAGAGGAGGTAATTCCAACACCAGAAGGGTTTACAATTGATAAAGAGGATGTATTAGATAGGCTGTCTGTACCAGGATTGGATGAGATGCATCCAAGGATACTGAGAAATGAGGGTGGAAATCGCAGACGCACTGGCCATAATTTTTCAGTCTTCCTTAGACTCGGGGGTAGTGCCAGAGGACTGGAGAATTGCAAATGTAACACCCTTGTTCAAAAAAGGGTGTAAAGATAAGCTCAGCAACTACAGGCCAGTCAGTTTAACTTTGGTGGTGGGGAAACTTTCAGAAAAAATAATTCGGGACAAAATTAATAGTCACATGGACAAGTGCGGGTGATTTAGCTAAAGCTAAATGTTCAGTTCCGAAGAAGGGTCAGTGACCTGAAACGTTAACTCTGCTTCTCTTTCCACAGATGCTGCCAGACCTGCTGAGTATTTCTAGCATTTCTTGTTTTTATATCGTGTTTAGCTAACTTGCTGGAGTTTTTTGAGGAGGTAACAGAGAGGGTTGATGAGGGCAATGCTGTTGATGTGGTGTACAGGGACTTTCAAAAGGCATTTGACACTGTGCCACACAACATACTTGTGAGCAAAATTATAGCTCATGGAATAAAATGGACAGTAGCAACATGGATACAGAATTGACTGACTGACAGGAAACAAAGAGTAATGTTTTGCGGGCTGAAGTAAGGTTTATAGTGGAGTTCCCCAGAGATTAGTGTTGGGACCCTCACTTTTCCTGATATATATTAGTAACCTAGACCTTGGTGTACGGGGCACAGTTTCAAAGTTTGCAGATGATACAAAACTTGGAAGCATTGTGAACTGCAAGGAGGATAGTGTCGAACTCCAAAACGACATAGACAAGTTGCTGGAATGGACAGATAGGTGGCAGATGAAGTTTAATGCAGAGAAATGCGAAGTGATTCATTTTGGTCAGAAGAACATGGAGAGACAATATAAAGTAAAGGGTACAATTCTAAATGGGGTGCAGGAGCTGAGGGACCTGGGTGTATATGTGCATAAGTCATTGAAGGTGGCACGACAGCTTGAGAGCACGGTTAATAAAGCATACAGTGTCCTGGGCTTATTAATAGGCACATAGAGTACAAAAACAAGGAAGTTATGTTGAACATGTATAAGACACTAGTTCGGCCTCAGCTGGAGTATTGCGTCCAGTTCTGGGCACCGCACTTTAGGAAAGACGTGAGGGCTTTGGAGAGAGAACAGAAAAGATTCATGAGAATGGTTCCAGGGATGAGGAATTTCTGTTATGAAGATTGATTGGAGAAGTTAGGACTGTTTTCCTTGAAGAGAAGGCTGAGAGATGATTTGATAGAGGTATTCAAAATCATGAGGGGTCTGGACAGAGTACATAGAGAGAAACTGTTCCTACTCATAAAAGGATCGAGAATGAAAGGGCACAGATTTAAAGTATTTGGTAAGACAAGCACAAGTGGCATGAGGAAAAACTTTTTCATGCAGAGAGTGGTTAAGATCTGGAATGCACTACCTGAGAGTGTGCTGGAGGCAGGTTCAATTGAAGCATTCAAAATGGAATTATATGAAAAGGAAGAATGTGCATGGTTATGAGGAGAAGGCAGGGGAAAGGAACTGAGTGAAGTTGCTGTTTCGGAGAGCCAGTGCAGACACGATGGGCTGAATGGCCTCATTTTTCACTGTAACGATTCTGCCATTTCAATCTATACCTGGAATGATTTTTTGCGTATAATTATGGAGGCTAAAGCCCAGACACAGCTGAATGTTGTAATGGGGCAACTGTAACTTTTCTAAATTAATGGGCAAAGACAGGCTGAAAGTCCTTTCTTACCTTTACCTTCTGACCTAAGATTGTCATCAGGCAAATGCCAGGTGTTTGCCCACAAGGCAAGAAGGGAAAGCCAGAATAACAGTTATCTCATGCATGCTCTCACATGCCCTTGTAACCAGTAAAAATGACTCCTGATCATGCAGGGCATGCGCAGAGCGATCATGGACATCATCAGCGCGTGCGAACATTTGCCAGCTTGCCAGTATGAACGCGCGCATGCACGCGCATGACAACACCAAGCAATGACATCCTCACCCCTCTATAGCCGCCTCCAATTCCCCGAACAATACCCTTCTCCCTCCCACCATCCCTGCTTCAATCGCTGTTTCCTGCCTCCCCGCCCCGGCTGCTCGCTCCCCGCCTTGCTGCTGCCTTCCCTCAGCCACTTGCTCTCCCTCTCCCCCCCCCCCCACCCACAGCCACTTGCCCCTTCGGCCGCCGCTTCCCCCCCCAACCACTTGCTCCAAGCCTCGCCACTTTCCCTCCCCTCGGCCACTTGCTCCTGGCCTCACTGCTCCTGACCTCCTCTCACCAATCGTTCCCTGCATGCACATAACGAGCCGCTGAAGCGCTGGGGAGCAAGGGGTGATGGGGCAATGGTGGAGTGAGCGGCTGAGGGGGGGAAGCGGGCAGGGAGGGGCCGAGGTGGGGAAGTGGGGAGTGAGCGGCGAAAGGACGGGCACGGGCACGGCAAAGAGAAGCGCGATGGCAGGAGGGAGTGGTGTACTGTTGGGATCGCAACTGTTGAGGGGATTTAGGTTTAATTTGTTTTTTGTGATACATTGAGCAGAGCCATCTTTATTACTGGCAACTGCCTGAGATGTCGCAGACGCTTCAGTGGATGAGGCTGCATTTGCGCGTGTGCTCGCACTGCGCCACCTAGTGGTTGCATTGTCAGCAAACACAGCCACAAAACTAACACTGACAGAGATACAATGATCAGGAAAGACTGAACAGGCTGGGACTCTTTTTTTTTCTAGAAAAGAGAAGACAGACGGGTGGCCTGATAGAGGTCTTTAAAATTGTGAAGGGATTTGATAGGATAGACACACTTGTGAGGGAGTCACTAATACATCCAACAAGCAATTCAGAAGAAACTTCTGTATTCAGAGAGTGGTGAGAATGTGAAACTCATTACCACATGGAGTGGTTGAGACAATAGGCTTTTGTGGTGAGTGACTCACCTCCTGACTCCCCAATCCTTTTCACTGCCTACAAGGCACTAAGTTAGGAGTGTGAAGGAAAAATCTCCACTTGCCTAGATAATTGCAGAAAAACACTAATTGCCCTTGAAAAGGTGATGGTGTGCTACCTTCTTGGATTACTGCAATCCATGAGGTGTAGGTGCATCCACAGTACTGTTAGGGAGGAAGTTCTAGGATTTTGACCCAACGTCTGTGAAGGAATGACAGTATATTTCCAAGTCAGGATGACTTGGAGGGAGTGGCATTCTCATGCGCCTGCTGCCCTTGTACTTCTGGGTGGTAGAGGTCACGATTTTGGGAGGTGCTTTTAAAGAAGCCTTGGTGAGTTGCTGCAGTGCATTTTGTAGATGATACATATTGTAGCCATAGTTCGCCTATGATGGTAGAAGTGACCACCTTAAGGAAGGACCACCTTAAAAGCAGACCACCTTAAGAGTTGTAAGTGAAGATCACCAGAGGAAGTGATGTCGCATCACACACGACCAGTGAGTTATGGGTGGAGCCCAACAGAGTGAGATGTGCGTAGGTTTGCTCGTGCAGTAACTGTGTGTGTATATATATATATATGTGCTCCAGTTAAGTTATAATAAAACCCACATTTTCTTTGGATATTACTTGTGGTCTTGAGAGTCTTACAATAGATCACACACCAAAGAAACAAGTAATATTACATAGTGATGACGTTTGGGATATATGTTTTCTGAAGACCACCAAATATTACATCATGGCAACTTTTGATTTTTTCCGAAGAACACACCAAGAGTGAACAAAGAACAGCAGGCTGCCTACGCTACAGACAGGACCCCGGGAGGTGTTGAAACTGTGAGCACAGCAGGCAATCTGCCAGGAGATCAGAGATTTCAATTAATCAGGCATGGGTCAAAAAATATGAAAGGAAGTCTTACTATTTTTTACTCGTTTTTGCTTCGTGGGCGGGACCTGAGCCGAAAAGAGCAGGAAGAACCCAACTCCAGCACCACTGGCAGTCCATCACAAAGCAAAAGGCTGGTTGTGGCAGCTGCTGGTATGCAAACTTCAGCTTTCTTTAAAAAAAACTGAGTTTAAAAAATCCAACAGCTGTTTAAACAACAAGCTGATCTCTCAGTTTAAAAAAAGATATAGTCTCACTCTTAAAGGGCAGGCCTGCAAAAAATGAATCTGTCTAAATGAGAAAAAAAAGTGTGCCTGTATAAAAGAAAGCCTGTAAAAAGTCCTCTATTTATAAAAAGCAGAATCATTAAGACATTGTCTTTCAGATATCCAGTTATAGATTGGAAGGTGTTGGACATAACATCCAAATTTAACTTGTTTTGACGGTGAATGGATCTATGTTTCTTGGATCAAGAAGTGAACGAACTAGAGAAACAAGCTATTAAGATCGCACTAGGCAATGAGGACCTGCAATGGATCAATACATCAGCATAGTCAGCTGAGGATCAGAAGGACCCGAGCAAGCTATGGACATTCCTGGAGCAGCAACTGAAGGTGAAGGTAGATTTCTGAGTACATAGGCTTGAGCAATGACCTACTGGCAAAGGCAAGATGAGTCCATTGACCAGTTACAAGGTGCCAAGACAAAGCTCAAGAATGCGACTTTGCAGATCTCGAATTGTTGGAACAGGTTATAGAGCTCCTATTTGCGTCTACCCCACTAGAGGCCTCTCAAAAAGACCTGCTAGAAAAGAAGAAAGGGCACACCATAGATGCATGATTTAATGACGGAAGGAAATTTGAAGCCATCATGGCTGGCACCAACAGTTACAAGCGTTGGAGGTGGCTATGACAATTGGACAATTGGTATGGTAACCAAGGCTCAGAAGTCTGCTGAGCCTTGTGGCAAATGTGGTCTGACTCACCCAATTCACAGTTATCCAATGTACAAGGACCAGTGCAAAGCTTGTGGCATGCAAGGACATTGGGAAAGGCAGTGCAAAAGGCTAATCTCAGATACTCCACAGAGGAATGGTGGCAGATCACATGCAGAGACAAAGTCTGCAAGGCAGGATGGCAAACATACCAAAAGGTATGCCAACACAAAATAAAATCCCAAGCAGGTACATCAGGTCAGCAAAGAGACAGATTGCCAGGAGGACATGGATGAAGAGTACACTTGTACGAACAGTGAGCAAGCATTTCACATAGTTAATTTGGATCAACATGTCAATGCTATTATGCAATCTGAGGCATTCGCCATGATTGGTACTATGTGTCCGCAGAATAGTGGCAAGCAGAAGCTCAGAGTAAAAATTGACATCAGAGCATGTTTAAATATTCTGCCTATCCATATACTGAAGGACATGTCCTTAAAGCAATGGGAATCTATGGTACGACCCACCACAGCTAGGCTGACTGCCTACAATGGTTCTCCAATCAAGTGCGTTAGAATGATAACCTTGTAGTGCAGCTATGGGAGTTCTGAATGGCTACCACAAATGTTTTATATTTTAGACACAATGGTACCAGCAGTTGCAGGACTTTCAGTATGCTGGGGTTTTACAAATCATCACAGTACATGAGGTCAACACTGCACCAAAGATAGTACAAAATATCCAAGTCGAGTGTATCGGGCTGGTCCATGTAAAGGATGACACAAAGGCTGGGAATCTTGACATGAAGAGGCGATATGATTGAGAGTCTCTCCTCGGACTTCAGTTCGTTGCAGCAAGTACCCAAAGGCCAGAGGGATTGCTGATGATTGGTGATGTTGCCAGTGATCATTTTTCCAAGCTTTCCAAACAAGGAAGAATGAAGGCATTGTATGACAGGCAAGCAGAACCAGAATTAGCTTGATTGCAAGTAGAACAGAAGGTCAGAGTCCTCAATCATTTGTCGGAAGCTTGATGTCCTGCAGAGGTTGCTAGGATATGTGACCAATCCGGGTCATACGAGGTCCAGAAACCCAATGGTGCGATTCTCAGACGGAACCAAAGTCATCTAAGAGCTGTGTGACAACACTACATGTGTCAACCCTGTGGCATTGTGGACATGTTCAAAGACCAAGTCTGAAGATGAACATACAGTGGCTATGAGCACAGAAGAAGAACATGCTAACCAGAGCTCCGAGTCACAAGAGTCTCAGAGGAGTGGTCAAGACGAGCTCAGCTCTGGGAAGAGGTTTACGGTAACAAGAACGGAACAAATAAGCAAACTTCCTCTATGTTTTAGAGAGTGTTAAACTTACTAACTTATAAATAATGTTTTGTTTTAATCATGTATTCTTAGTCCGAACAACAACATCATTGTATAATGTACATAGGTTTTAATCTTTTGAAAAAAGGGGATGTTGTGGGACGACCTTAAGAAGGGACCACCTTACGACCTGTAAGTGAACACATGACCAGTGAGTTCTGGGTGGAGCCCAAGAGAGTGAGACATGTGTAGGTGTGCTTGTGTATTAAGTGGTTGTATCTATGTGATCTAATTAAGTTATAATAAAACCCACATTTTCTTTGAATATTAATTCTAGTCCTGTGAATATTACAATAGATCACACACCAAAGAAACAAGTAACATTGCAGTGGATGGGGTGTCAATCAAACGGGCTGCTTTGTCCTGGATGTTGTTGAGCTTCTTGAGCATTGTTAGAGCTGCACTTATCCAGGAAAGACTTTGGGGAGTCAGGTGGTGAATCACTCACCACAGAGTATCTAACCCCAGACAAACTCTTGTAGCTACTGCATTCATGTAGCTGGTCTATTAAAGTTTCTGGTCAATGGTGACCCCAGAATGTTGATGCTGGGGGGATTCAGTGATGGTAATGCCATTGAATGTCAAGAGGATGTGGTTAGACTCTTTTTTTGGAGCTGATCATTGCCTGGCATTTGTGTGGTGTGAATGTTATTTACCACTTCTTAACACCAGCCTGAATGTTGGCAAAGTCTTGCTGCATGCTTCATTATCTGAGGAGTTGCAAATACAAGAACACAAGAAATAGGGGCAGGAGTAAACCATATGGACCATTGAGCCTGCTCCGCCATTCAAAATGATCATGGCTGATCTGAGTATTCAACTCCACTTTCCTGCCACGGAACGGGACACTGCAATCATTAGTCAACATGCCCACTTCTGACCTTGTGATATAGGGAAGGTCATTGTTAAAACAGTTAGGCTACTGTCCTGGCAGTGATGTCCTGATAATGAGATGATTAGCCTTCAACAACCACAACCATCTTCCTTTGTGCTAGATATGACTGCAGCCAGTGGAAACTTTTCCCATAATTCCCATTGATTTCAATTTTACGAGGGCTCCTTGATGCCACATTCAGTCAAATTCTGCCTTGATGTCAAGGGCATTCACTTTCACCTCACCTCTGGAATTCAACTCCTTTGTCCATGTTTGGAGCAAGGCTGTATTGAGGTCTAGAGTTGAGTGGCTGGCAGAACCCAAACTGAGCATTGGCGAGCAGCTTATTCGTGAGTAAGTGCCACTTGATAACATTGTTGATGGTTCCTTCCCTAGCTTCGCGGATGATTGGTAGTAGAGGCTGATTGGGCGACAATTGGCTAGACTAGATTTGTCCCGATTATTGTATTCCAGAAAGCTTGTTGTGGAAGGATAATGCTGGAGCCTATCTTTACTCAGTTTCACAATTATTGTATAGAGTGTTATGAAAGTGCTTCCATTTTTAAATATTTTTTGTGAGGAGTTGAGTACTCACTCAAACCCTCCACCCGTCTCTGTCAGTCTCCTTGTAAGTGCTCAAGTAAGACCCCAGTTAACACTTTCTCTCTACATATAATTAAACAATTGATACACAATTAACAGATTCTCTTCTTCTATGATAAAACATGGATTATCATGCGCGAACAACATTTCAAAATAAATTCCATGTTAGGTACAAAGTATTACATTGCGAGACATCCGTCCTCCAGCACACCTAACTATTTCTTTGTACTAGCATTTTGTTTTGTGAAACAATCGTATAGTTGATGTCTTGCATCTACCCATTTAAGTTCGGAGATTTTCTTTCTCTCCAGCATTTGTTTCAATCCAGAAAGGTCAATACGTAGTCTTTTCTCACTCACACTTTTTGGAGAGTGTACATTGCCGTTCTTCTCTTCTTTGGCCTCCTTGTCTCGAGAGACAATGGGAAAGCACCTGGAGGTGGTCAGTGGTTTGTGAAGCAACGCATGGAGTGGCTATAAAGGCCAATTCCAGAGTGACAGACTCTTCCACAGGTGCTACAGATAAAATTGGTTGTCGGGGCTGTTATACAGTTGGCTCTCCCCTTGCGCTTCTGTCCTTTTTCCTACCAACAGCTAAATCTCTTCAACTCGCCACACTTTAGCCCCGCCTTTATGGCTGCTCGCCAGCTCTGGCGATCGCTGGCAACTGACTCCCACGACTTGTGATCAATGTCACAGGACTTCATGTCACGTTTGCAGACATCTTTAAAGCGGAGACATGGATGGCCGGTGGGTCTGATACCCTGTACAATGTGTCCTTGGGGATCCTGCCATCTTCCATGCGGCTCACATGGCCAAGCCATCTCAAGCACCGCTGGCTCAGTAGGGTGTATATGCTGAGGATGTTGGCCGCCTCAAGGACTTCTGTGTTGGAGATACGGTCCTGCCACCTGATGCCAAGGATTCTCCAGAGGCAGCGAAGATGGAATAAATTGAGACGTCGCTCTTTGGCCAAGCCATCTCAAGCACCGCTGGCTCAGTAGGGTGTATATGCTGAGGATGTTGGCCGCCTCGAGGACTTCTGTGTTGGAGATACGTTCCTGCCACCTGATGCCAAGGATTCTCCAGAGGCAGCGAAGATGGAATAAATTGACACGTCGCTCTTAGCTGACATACGTTGTCCAGGCCTCGCTGCCGTAGAGCAAGGTACTGAGGACACAGGCTTGATACACTCGGACTTTTGTGTTCTGTGTCTGTACGCCATTTTCCCACACTCTCTTGGCCAGTCTGGACAGAGCAGTGGAAGCCTTTCCCATGCACTTGTTGATTTCTGCATTGAGTGACAGGTTACTGGTGATAGTTGAGCCTAGGTAGGTGAACTCTTGAACCACTTCCAGAGCGTGGTCACCGATATTGATGGATGGAGCATTTCTGACTTCCTGTCCCATGATGTTCGTTTTCATGAGGCTGATGGTTAGGCCAAATTAGTTGTAGGCAGCTGCAATCCTGTCGATGAGTCTCTGCAGACAATCTTCAGTGTGAGATGTTAATGCAGCATCGTCAGCAAAGAGGAGTTCCTTGATGAGGACTTTCCATACTTTGCTCTTCGCTCTTAGACGGGCAAGGTTGAACAACCTGTCACCTGATCTTGTGTGGAGGAAAATTCCTTCTTGTGAAGACTTGAACGTATGTGAGAGCAGCAGGGAGAAGAAAATCCCAAACAGTGTAGGTGCGAGAACACAGCCCTGTTTCACGGCACTCAGGATAGGAAAGGGGTTTGATGAGGCTGAATTGTACCTTTCATATTGTCATGGATTGAGGTGATGATACTTAGTAGCTTTGGTGGACATCCGATCTTTTCTAGTAGTAGTAAGGGATCACGTCTGCTGACGAGGTCAAAGGCTTTGGTGAGATCAATGAAAACAACGTGAAGGGGCATCTGTTGTTCTCCTGTAGCTGACGAAGGGAGAACAGCATGTCAATGGTGGATCTCTCTGCTCGAAAGCCACACTGTGCCTCAGGGTAGACACGCTCAGCCAGCTTCTGGAGCCTGTTTAAAGCGACTCGAGTGAAGACTTTCCCCACTATGCTGAGCAGGGAGATTCAACGGTAGTTGTTGCAGTCACCGCAGTCACCCTTGTTCTTATAGAGGGTGATGATATTGGCATCGCGCATGTCCTGTGGTACTGCTCCCTCGTCCCAGCACAGGCAAAGCAGTTCGTACAGTGCTGAAAGTATAGCAGGCTTGGCACTCTTGATTATTTCACCGGTAATGCCGTTCTTCCCAGGGGCTTTTCCGCTGGCTAGAGAATCAATGGCATCACTGAGTTCCGATTTTGTTGGCTGTACGTCCAGCTCATCCATGACTGGCAGAGACTGGGCTGCATTGAGGGCGGTCTCAGTGACAACATTTTCCCTGGAGTACAGTTCTAGGTAGTGCTCCACCCAGCAGTCCATTTGCTTGTGTTGGTCAGTGATTGTGTCCCCTGATTTAGATTTTAGGGGGGCGATCTTCTTGATGGTTGGCCCAAAAGCTCTCTTAATGCCATCATACATTCCTCTGATGTTTCCGGTGTCAGAGGCCAGCTGAGTATGACTGCATAGGAGTTGCCAGTAGTCATTTGCGCAGTGCCTGGCCGTTCTTTGTGCAGCGCTTCTGGCTGCTTTAAGTGCTACAGATGTTAATTCGCTGGGGACTTTCTTGTCGTTCAACAGTGCAATGTGCTTAGCGGCTACGACAGGTTCCAGCTCTTCAAAGTGAGATTGAAACCAGTCTTCATTCCACTTCACACATTTGCCATAGGTGGTCATTGCTGAGTCATAGATGGTGTCTCTGATGTGGGCCTAATTGGTCTCTGTAGGAGTGTTTTGAAGGACTTTTTCAAGTGAATTTAGAAACTTATGTAACAGCTGTGGATGAGAAATTCTGCTGGTATTGATGTGCGGGCAGCCCTTCTGCTTGGAGTGATGCAGCTTCTTTGGTTTGGGTCTAACCTTGCTGCACACCAGGGAGTGGTCGGTGTCGCAGTCCGCACTGTGGAAGCTGCGTGCGATTTGAACACTGTTTAAAGAGGCTCGCCTTGTGACGATGAGGTCCAGCTGGTGCCAACGACGTGATCTTGGGTGCCTCCAAGAAACCTGGTGACAGGGTTTAGTATGGAAGAATGAGTTGGTGATGCAGAGCTTTTGATAGGTACAGAACTCAAGCAGTCTCTGTCCATTCTCATTCATCCTTCCAATGCCATAGCGCCCAAGGCAGGAGGGTCATGAGTCATGGTCGGCCCCAACCCTGGCATTAAAGTCCCCCAGCAGGAACAGGTATTCGGTTTGGGGAAGCTACTAATGATTTATGGAGTTCCTCGTAGAACTGGTCTTTAGCTTCAGGTGGGAAGCAGAGTGTTGGAGCATAGGTGCTGAGTAGGTATACTGGACCAGAGGCGGTGAACAGTCGGATGGACAGTATGCGTTCCAAGCTATTTGAGGGTGGCTCTATCATGCTGAGCAAAGAGTTTCTGATGGCAAAGCCCACTCCATGCTGTCTTGGTTCTTCAGGATCCCTACCCTGCCAGAAGAAGATGTAGTCTTATGCACATTGTCCTACAAAGAACAATTATCCACATAACATTCAGTGGGTATCCTGTCTTCAGTATGTCCCTTTCCGAATTTCACCTAAAATATTTGACAAATTTAACCCCATATCCATTTCCTGCACAAGACTCAGTGTTTCTGCAGCTAAAGTACTTTTAATGACCTTTTTTATTTTCTTAGCTTCCCAAGTTAAAGGATAACATTTCCCATTTTCACCCATCAGAAATATTATGAAACCAACTGCACTTGAATACCCATCAGGAGGATTAGCATGTGAAACATCACTAAAAATGACTAGCTTCATGTTCATCGAGTCACCTAAGGATGGGAACTTCAGTACACATTTCTTCAGTACAAAATTTATGCTGTATTACTAGGGGTGTCAAGGTTTTGGAGAGGACGCAAAGGAGATTTACAAAAATTGTACCAGGAATGAGGGACTTCAGTTATGTGGAGAGACTAGAGAAGTTGGGATTGTTCTCCTTAGAGCAGAGAAGATTAAGTGGAGAGTTAATAAAGGTGTTCAAAATTATGATGGGTTTTGATAGAGTAAATAGCTGGCAGGAGGGTCAGTAACCAGCAGACACACATGTAAGATAATTGGCAAAAAAAGCCAGGGAGGAAATGAAGAGAATTATTTTTTTATGGAGCCAGTTGTTATAATCTAGAATGCACTGCCTGAAAGGCTGTTGAAAATTCAACAGTTACTTTCAAAAGGGAATTTTAAACAGCCTTGAAAAGAAACATTTGGAAAAGGAAAAGGGCTGTGGGGTAAGGGGAGGGTGGTTCAGATGAAGTAGATAACTCTTTCAAAGACCCAGCACAAGCACGATGGGTTGAATGAGTTCCTTCTGTGCTGTGATTCTATGATTTGATCTGTAGACCCAAGCCACCAACAGCTGGGTTGGGTCTGCCCACATTCATCTCACTTAGGAGCTGAATTGACACCAGACTCCCACAGAGTTTAAACTCACTGCACTCCCCACTCTCCAGAAGCCCACATTTTAAGAATTACTCTTCAATTTCAGAAGTATTTTTGTGCATATTCTTAAAGGGACCATGTGGCAGATAATGCCTGCAAGGAAGGGAACGTAGAGGGTTTGCTGTGGAAGTGGACATTTTAACCTGACACTTTGTAACTCTAGATTAAAACTTCTACACCATGTTTCAAAACATGCATTCTAATATTTCAATATGGCTAATACTAGAATAAATGTTAAAAGTCAAATGCTAAATGTTAAAAATGGCATTAAGCCAGTTCTCTGTGATACTGATGCACCTTCTATCTTCTAACAAAACAGCAAATTGTCTTCTCAGTTACAGTCTTTGAAACTATGTGTAGGCAAAAAGAGCATACCTCGCATAAAAGCTGGGAAATTGCAACTGGTATTCAGTTCGATATTTTTATCGTCAATCTAGGGTCTTAATGAGGCTACAACACAAAATCTACACAAACACTCTAGCACAAAAATATAGTCAGCTTGAAGATAGCCTGCAGGTCTAAAACAAGGGGGAGAAATACGTTTGCATACTGCCATTTTCAAGGGCGCTACACAGACTTTTGTCAATTTCTCAGCAGCAGGCAGTGCCACAGGCACTGTGCAGTGTTTCTCATTGATTTCATTGAAGAAAGCCGTACAGGTAGTGGCCTGTGGTGCAGCCTGCCCGGGTGAATTAACTTAAGTCTACGTGGCGCAACTAGAAGTTAGAAGTGGTGCTGGGCAAGCAAATTTCTCCCCCAGGGTGCAGAATGAAGTGCAGAAAACATCCCATAGTTTTCTGTGATTAAAAATAAGTCAGATCTCCAATCTGTCACATCCCCTTGTTTAATTTTTTTTGTTAATGTTGGTTTCTAACCCTAAATATGTTAGTGCGTCACCGAAGTTGGTTTAGCCAACTTTTCAGAAGCAGCATTGTAGCTATACCTTTCCCCTAACCACTGTGTGCCTGGATTCCAGTCATCACTCAGCTTTCTGAGACTGATGTTACTCATTCAGTTGGAATTGGATCACCAACAGTGGGAGCACCGATTAGAATTAGACCTCTGGTATGTGAGCTCTGCGGAGCTACTGGTATGAGGTGCATTTACAGTAAGCCTGTTACTGGTTTCAGCATGTACCCAGCTCAGATTTGGATTCATTGCGCATGCAGTATAAAGCAGGAAGAAATTAGGATACAGCAGACTTCTGTCACCCTTATCAAGAGGAGATACCAATTAGTTTCGTTGACAGATGCCAAAACATTTCACACATGTGACGATCAGGTTGGCACACATATGAAATATGTTGGCATCTGTCAACTAAACTGATTGGTATCACTGGTCCCGAGCAGAGCTTAATCCAAGATAAAGTTGTAAAAGATGGGTTTGTTCTCAAGAGCTATCATGTGAAACCAGTAACTATAGACCTGGCTCCCACAAGTTCCACGTGACAGTGCTTTAGATCAAATGGTTCCTTTGCACCTTTCTTCAGCTGGGAGTTATGCACAGATCTGGACAAGCATGCTAATCTGATCATTAATAAGTGTGACACGTCTATCTCCATTCTTTGGGAGATTTCATGCAGTTCTCAGTGAGTTCAGAGAAATAGGTAGAATTTATTAGCAATTGAGGATACTTTGATACTATCATTCTGAGAGGCTGCAGATTGGAGAATATTTTAATCTTCTCCCATTGTCAATTTGCAGTTCTGCTTGCCATCATGCCCTCCTGTTCCAGTTGTGGTTGCACAATGGGCATCCTTGTGTCTGCTATACTGGTGCTAATTCATGCTCATGTCTGACAGAAGGAGCTCTTAACTGGTTTTTCTTTCAGCCTACATTGAACAGACGGGGAGTTTTTCAGAATGGTTGGAAGTAGGGTGGTGGTGTCCCACAAGTTTTAGTTCCGGGACCACTGCTGTTCAGTGCGTATATCGATGATTGGTAATGGGCTTCCAGAGAGTAGTGTCAAAATTTGCAGATTATACCAAAATAGGAGTTAACCTTTAGAAGACCAAAACAAAGTGCAAAGGGATATTGAAAGGTGGGGTTGTGGCCTAAAAGGTGGCAGATACAATTCAATGTTATTAAGTTGATTAAAAAGGCAGTAATTATACACTGAATGGAAGTAGGCTCCTTGCTGTAAAAATGTAGAGTAACTTGGGGATACAGGTTCACAGAATTTTAAAGGCAGTGCATCAGGTTAATAAGGCTCTAAAAAGCAACTAATTGAATTTAAGGTTTTAATTCAGGAAATATAGAATATAAAAGACAAGAAGTAATGAGGAGTCTGTATGAAACATTAATAAGACTTCAGTTAGAATACTGTCTGTCGCATTAGGGTCCACACTGTAGGAAGGATAATGAGACTTCAGAGGGAGTACAATGCAGATTAACTAGATGCTATCCTGTTTGAGGAAATACAAATATGAAAAAACTTGGAAAAATTGGTTCTTTTTTCACTGGAACATTATAGATTTTTGAGTGATATGAAATCAGTGTTTAAAATTATGAAAGGTTGGGATAGGGTAGATAGAAGTAGACTGTTTCCAGCAGTTCAGGGGTCAAAAATAGGGTGTCACAGATACAAGATTAAATGTAGGAGATTTTGAACAGAGACCAGGAGAAACTGCTTCACACAGAGATTGGTGAAGCTGTAAAATTCACTTGCAGGGTTAGTGGCTGAGGCAGAAACTATGTCAAGATTCAAGATTAGATTGGATAGGTGGATGAAGGAAAAGGGGTTGACAGGATATGGGAACATGGGCAAATGTGATTCGAACTGTTAGCTTGTGTGCCAACAAGGACTGGTTGAGCCAAAAGGCTTGCTTCTGTCTTGCAATTCTGTATAATTTTGAGTGCTGTGCTGCATTGCCTCAGCCAGCCTGCTACTTCATAGTCTGCTGTCCGTCTGCCTGGAGTCCAAGTATAATGTTGGGCCCATTGTAGCCAAGAGCAATGCAAGTGCCTGACCCTAGCCACTCCTGATTTGGTAATAAGAAAGATTCAAAACTGTGGTTGAGTCTCCTAATTTTAGACAAAGCTTCCAATTTTTGGCCCTCATTTCTCATCTTAATGAGCATAGGCAATATAAAGGTAAACATTTGAATTCAATGATTTCTTTCCACTTCACTGTTAACCTGATTTACTGCATCTGTTCCTCTGGCTTTTTGCAGACCGTGCAATTTCATTATGTGCCTGACCTGAAAAACTGCTTCACCAGACTTGAAGTAATTTTCAGATTCAGTCGAGGAAAGACTGTGTTGCTGTATAAGATTAACAGTTTCAACTCTCTTTGTGACAGAGAGGGAGTGAGAGAGAGAGAGAGACTGTTATTGTTTTTCATTCCTGCCAAGATTGCATTCCTGAGGCCCAGGTTTTGCTTCCCAGAGTTTCTGCTATCTCCTCATCTGATTTGAACTTGGCAGGATTTAAGTTTGTAAAGTTTTCTTTTAAAAGAAAGGGGAATTTAAACAAAACTTCCCTGTAAAACTCATCAAACTAAGGGGTTGTCTGGAGAGCAGTGAAGTGAAGCAGAACGTGTAACCAGAGCTTGTAGCTGCCCTCAACTCCATCGCTGTTCATGTCCCAATGACCCCAAGTTCAAAGCTCATTCAGCATCATTTTCAAACTGACTGATTTAAAGTCATAAAACCCACCATTTATTCAAGGAATAGAAAATTCCATTCAGTTCTTAACCAAATTATAACATCACCCTACTTTGCCCCGTTTCAGCTCATCTGCTGTTGAAACCCTCACTCATGCCTTCGTTACCTTGACGATAAACATTCCTGGATGGGCTCCCACATTTTACTCTCCACAAACTTGAGGTCATCCAAAATTCAGCTGCCCGTGTCTTAACTGGCACCAAGTCCCGCTCCCTTATCATCCCTGTGCTCGCTGACCTACACTGGCTCCCGGTCAAGCAACATTTTGATTTTAAAATTCTCATCCTTGTTTTCAAATCCCTCCATGGCCTTGCCTCTCCCTATCTCTTTCATCTCCTTCCCCACAACCTTCCAAGATATCTGTGCTTCTCTAATTTTGGCCTGTTATGCATCCCTGATTTTAATTGCTCCACTATTGCTAGCCATGCCTTCATTTGCCTAGGCCCCAAGCTCTGGAATACCCTCCCTACACCTCTCTGCCTCTCCACCTTGCTTTCCTCCATTATGGCACTCATTAAAACCTACCTCTTTGACCAAACTTTTAATCATCTGTCCTAATATCTCCTATTGTGGCTCAGTGTCATTCTTTGTTTTATAATCCTTCTGTGAAGCACCTTGGGATGTTTTATCATGTTATGGATGCTATGGGCCTAATGACCTCCTTCTGTGCCATAAATGACTCTATGACTCTACATAAATATAAGTTGCTGTTGTTTAACTGTGGTCAAACTGGACAAGAAACAACTCAGATGGAAAGGTAAACAATTTGCAAATGTAGGAAATCTGGAATAGAAATTGAAAATGTTAGAAGCAGATAGTAGGTGCAACAGCATCCAAGAAGAGAAAAGGCATCCCAATGTTTCAGGAAGAACTTCCAGTTAGAATTGGAAATTAAAGCAACTTGCTAACTTCCAAAAAACATTGTGGTAGAGCTTCTTCTGTTCACATGTGCTGGTGAATAAGTTAGCATGAGTGTAAAATAAGTTTCACCACTTTAATCTCACACAAATTTATTCGTCCAAAAACAGATGAGCAGAAATTCCCTCCAACTAAATATTCAAAAGACTGAAGCCATTGTCTTCGATTCCTGCCACAAACACCATTGTCTAACCACCGACTCCATTCCTCTCCCTGGCATCTGTATGAGAATGAACAACGCTGTTCACAATCTTGGTATTGTAACTGAGCTCGAGATGAGCTGCTGACTGCACGTCCACTCCATCACCAAGGCTGTCTACTTCCTCCTCCATAACATCAGCTGACTCCACCCCTACCTCAGCTCCTCTGCTGCTGAAACTGTTATCCTTGCCTTGTTACCTTTAGATTTGTCTATTTAAATGTTCTCCTTGCCAGTCTCCCATCTTTCACCTTACATAAACTTAAGCTCACCCAAAAATCTGCTGCCCATGTCCAGTTCACCCATCACTCCGGTGCTGCTGACCTACCTTGACTCCTGATGTGGCAATGCGTCAATTTTAATGGAGTGGACGTCAATTTTAAAATCATCATCCTTAGCTTCACATTCATGGTCTCACCCCTCCCTATCTGTGTAAACTGCTCCAACTTTACAGATCTCTCTGCTTCTCCAATTCTGGCCTCTTGCGCATGCCCATTTTAATCACTCCACCATTGGTGGCTGTACCTTCAGCTGCCTAAACACAAAGCTCTGTAATTCCCTCAGTATAAACCTCTTTGTCTCTCTATCGCTCCTCCTTTAAGATTCTCCTGAAAGCCTATGTCTTTGACCAAGCTTTTGGTCAAATGTATCCAAATGTCTCCCTATGTAGCTCGGTTTTGTTTGATAATAGTTCTGTGAAGTGCCTTGGGACATTTTATCACAAATGGAAGTTGTTGTTGTTCACTAGCATTAGTAAATGGAGGGAAATTTATAACCCAATATGCTGTTCTTGTGCCTTCATCTCCACTCCTTTAGGATTTCTCTGCTTCTTTTCTGAATAGGATTCTTTCTTGTCTGACAACCACCTCCTGAATAACAACTCCTCTATAAAATCTCTATAAAAGTAGTGTCATATCCCTTTTTAAAGGATTAAATTCCTCTTGCTGAAGTTCCAGATTTTGCTGAACACAAAGTACATAGTAAATAACTTGGAACAACGGAGTATGCAAAATAATTCACTGCTGACATCAGGCTACATAATTCACTTCCCCTTTAGACTCACAAGTTATGAAGCCCCTGTCACAGTGCACTATATTACATATTATGCAACTCTAACACATTTATTATCTCCTGCAGCGCATATTTCTGCAGAAGTTTAATAAACCAAGTTTTTTAACAGCCTGTACATCTAAATATAACACACAGGATATTTACTAAGCACCAGTCATGACCTGACTCTCATTGCCCACAAAGATGGTGGAAGCAGAGACAGTCAGTGTTTGCATGAGGAAGTTGGATGGTCACTCGAGAGAAATAGACTTGCAGGGCTGTGGGGGAGTGGGACTGACAGGATCGTTCTTTGGAGAGCCAGCATGGACTCAATGGCCTCCTTCTGTGCTGTAAATGACTCTATGACTCTACATACATTTGACTTTTATTTGATTCAGTTCAATGGCAGTTTTTGTCTACAGTCATATCAGCTTGTGAGTGATCAATATTAATTCAGGTGAGCAGCATTGCTCATTGTGTAAGGACAGCTTACACCATGTATCTTGCAGGGTGGTGTGGACATTATTTTTATTTTAAAGTTGGATATGTCATTGGAACCTCAGACTGGATTGAGCAGTAAGAAAGGAGAGGTCAGGGCTTGAACCTGGATCGCAAGGAGTGAAGCCTAGATGAAGCACTCCCCAGCTGAAGGACTGGGTGCAAGCCTGCGAGTCAGGGAAGGGATGGGCGAGGTGAAGCACAAAAAAGGGAACTCAGCAAGGATGCAGCAGTGTGGCGCAGTGAGCACCTAAAACTGAGTCAAAGGCTTTTGGAGGCCCAGGAGTATCCACAACAGTGTGATAAAAATGGAGTTGCATGTTTTGCAGACAATATGTTCTCCAGTTTATTCCTAAGAGCATCTACTCAAAAGTTCACAATCAACTGAATGCCAATTAGTAATAAGGAAGAGCTTCCATTTATATCACGCGTTTTAAGTCCCAAAGCGTTTTACAGCCAATGAAGTACTTTTGAAGTGTAGTCACTATTGTAATGTAGGCAAATATGGCAGCCAATTTGTACACAGAAAGCTCCCACAAACAGCAATGTGATAATGACCAGATCATCTGTTTTGGTGATGTTGATTGAGCGATAAATATTGGCCAGGACACTGGGGATAACACACCTGCTTTTCTTCAAAATAGTGCCACAGGATCTTTTATATCCACCTGAGAAGGCAGACAGGGCCTCGGTTTAACATCTCATCATCTTCATCATCAGGGTTTTGATGAAAGGTCATCGACGTGAAACATTAACTCTGTTTCTCTCTCCACGGATGCAGCCTGACCTGCTGAGTATTTCCAGCATTTTCTGTTTTTATTCCAGGGAGAACTCCCCTGCTGTTCTTCAAATAGTGCAATGGGATCTTGCAGCCCTATCTCAGATGATTCATCATTTAGTTTACTGTCTCATCTGAAAGATGGTACCTCTGACAATGCAGCATTCCCTCAGTTAGGTCATGGCTAATCTGTATCTTGATACCATTGACCATCCTTGGTTCCATAGCTACTTAATACACTTGCCCAACAGAAACCTATCAATCTCAGTTTTTAAATTTTCACTTAACCTTTAGCCTCAGCTGCTTTTAGAGGGAGAGTTAAATGGGTTCAAGGCTTTGATGATTTACTGTGGTGAATGGAGCAGTGGGAAGGCTTCCTTTCTTTTCCAAGGGGGCTGAAGTGTCTTATTGAGATGGGGCTCCCAATCGATCTCAGAAAAGATCACAACTTATTTCTCTTCATAGCAGTTTGTCTTCTAGATCCACATCCAGTATAAGTAACCGAGGGAATATAAAAGTGCTTTTACCTTTGGAATTATTGTCATCCGACATCTCCGCTGTTGTTCCATCTAAATGTTGTTTGTGCAACCCTTATTTTGAAAGTGACCTTGAGATGAAAACTTCATTTTTTTTGCTGCCTGAACATTGTGATGCCTGGGATTCCTTTTGTTAATTATAGTTTTTTTGCACCTCCAAGTTACTGAATGAACTTCAATATTTTCACTGATTTCAAAGGAAGGATTGCTTCAGTGCCATCTAGTGGACAAGATTAGTAATCATGCTGTGATTTCACAGAAAAGACTTCAGATTAGTTGTTTGATGGTTATGTAACTTTAGATAGGCTGTGACTAAAGTGAATGGGATGCATAATGTTACTCTGACAGCGCCAACTACAGGATTCTGCAACCACACACTTTTTAATGTGTATAATAGAAACTATTTGGCTATTTAAATTATTGTCAGGCAGTTATTGGGATTGTTATTTAGCTACTTGAAAGAGATCATTTCGTATGGTTGATAATATTAGACCATTTGAATCACTTTCTTTTGTTATCGTGGCTCAGTAATTAGCACTCTTGCCACTGAGTCATGAAGGTTGTAGATTGAAGTTGCATTCCGGGTTTGGAGGACATAATCAAACCTGACACTTCAGTGCTACTTTGTAAGAGGTGACATTTCTTGTACAGATGCTAAATCAAGGCCCTGTCTGGCTGTTCAGGTGAATCTAAAAAACTCCCAAGCCACTGTTCAAAGATTAGTGATATGTTCCCCAGTTAATATTCACCCCTACACCATTTCCTGCCGCCACCCCCCACCCCCACCCCCACCCCACCCCCAGCCCACATCCAACACCACTGCAGCCTGGGAGTCATTTTAATTGTTGGCAATAGTTAATAGAGGAGAAATCAGATCAACCGCCCGATATACATCTCTCCCGATTTGCAATTCTAATAACTTCAATACAAAGCAAAATTGTGCAGGGGGTATAATGGGAAGCCCTTCGCAATTGACTGTTTTTCATTCATGGGATGTCAGCATCACTGGCAATGTCAGCATTTATTGCCCATCCCTTGTCCTTGAAAAGGTGGTGGTGAGCCACCTTCTTGAACCGCTGCAGTCTTTGTAATGTGGGGACACCACAGTACTTTTAGGGAGGGAGTTCCAGGTTTTTGACCCAGTGACAATAACGAAATGGCAATATAGTTCAAAGTCAGGGTATGTGCAACTTGGAGAGCTTACAGGCTGTATTGTTCCCAAGTACCTGACGACCTTGTCCTTCTAGGTGGTAGAGGTCTCGGGTTTGGAATGTGTTGTCAAAGGAACCTTGGTGAGTTTCTGCAGTGCATCTTGTAGATGGTACACACTGCTGCCACGGTGCACCAGTGGTAGAGGGAATGAACGTTTAAGGTGAGGTAATGAATGTTTAAGGTGGTGGATGGAGTGGCAATCAAGTGGACTGCTTTGTCCTGGCTAGTGTCAATCTTCTTGAGTGTTGTTGGAGCTGTACTCATCCAGGCAATTGGAGAGTACTCCATCACACACCTGACTTATGCCTTGTAGATGGTGGACAGGCTTTAGGGAATCTGGAGATGAGTTACTCGCCACAGGTTTCCCAGCCTCTTATCTACTCTTGTATCCACAGCATTTATGTGACTAGTACAGTTAAGTTTCTGGTCAATGGTAATCCCCAGGATATTAATGCTTGAGGATTCAGCGACGGTACCTCCATTGAATGCCAAGGAGAGATTTGTGTGGCGTATCTGTTACTTGCCACTTATTAGCCCAAGCCTGAATGTAGTCTAGGTCTTGCTGCATATGGGCATGGACTGCTTCATTATCTGAGGAGTTATGAAGGAGATTGAACACTCTGCAATCATTGTCGAATATCCCTATGTCTGACCTTATGTTGGAGGGAAGGTCATTGATGACTGGATTTAGGACATTACACTGAGGAATGCCTGCAGTGATGTCCTAGGGTTGAGATGATTGGCCTCCAACAACCATAACCATCTATCTTTGTGCTCAAACCAACGCAGAGTTTTCCCCTGATTCCCATTGACGTCAATTTTACTGGGGCTTCTTGATACCATACTCTGTCAGATGCTGCTTTGATGTCAAGGGCAGTCACTCTCAAGTTTGGACCAAGACTGTAATGAGTTCTGGAGACGAGTGCTCCTGGAAGAACCCAAACTGAGCATTAGTGATCAGAGTATTGCTGAGTAAGTCCAGCTTCATAATACTGTCAGCAACATCTTCCATCACTTTGCTGATGATTGAGAGTATACTGATGGGGTGGTAATTGGCCGGATTAGATTGTTCCTTCTTTTTGGACAGGACATACCTGGGCAATTTCCACGTTGCCAGGTAGATACCAGTCTTGTAGCTGTACTGGAACAGCTTGGCTAGGAGTGTGACTAATTCTGGAGCACAAGTCTTGAGTATTACAGCTGGGATGTTGTCGGGGCCCACAGTCTTTCCTGTGTCTGTTTTACACCATTGTTGAAAGTTACAATTAACCCCACTAATTGTTCACTTACCTTATTTCATGTTTGTGTCACCTCATTCTTTGTAATTTAGTTGTCATGTACACATACAAAATAACAATGACCCCACTTCAAAAGTAACTCAGTGGCTGGGAAATGTTTTGGGATGTACTCAGGACATGAAAGATGCTATATAAATACAATTTCTTTCCTATTAATGCAGTTATTGGAGTTGGTAGACTTACATAGAAGAAAAATGGTTACAGCTGCAGCACTGAAGAAATTTGAATTTATTTCTCTGAAACTGAAATAGAGATGCCAATTCAAACAAAACCCACAGCTGGTCTATATTTCACTTGAATACCTTGATCCCCCTTAATATGCCTGACACAGGGTTATTGTCTGTCAAAGCAAGCTATTCCATTTTTTCAAACTGCCCAGTGCCTTACTCACCTGCCAGGTTCAATCCCTAATAACCTCAGCAATAAAGCAGTACAGCGATCCTAGATTGAGAGGGAGATAAACAGCATTGATTCCTGCTCCGAATTAATATTAGGTTATTTGAGTCAGAATTAGGGATATTACTTTGCTTGATGCTGGCAGCTGTATCAATGATGGTAACACCATCAACTCTGAGGCACACACCATTTGATGGTCATACATCACCATCCCTTCATTGTTGCCAAGTTAATATCCTTGAATTTCCTACCTATCACCAGTTCAAGGAGAAGACCCACAAGCAACAACTTCTCAGGGAAGCTAGGGATGGGCAATAAATGTTCTTTTTTATTCATTTGTGGGATGTGGGCATCGCTGGCTAGGCTGGCATTTATTTTCCATCCCTAATTGCCCTTGAACTGAATGGCTTGCTAGGCCATTTCAGAGGGAATTTTAAGAGTCAGCCACATTACTCTGGGTCTGGAGTCACATGTAGGCCAGACCAGGTAAGGACAGCAGATTTCCTTCCCTAAAAGACATTCGTGAACCAGATGGGTTTTTACAACAATTGACAATGCTTTCATGGTCATCATTAGACTAGCTTTTTAATTCCACATTTTTATTAATTGAATTCAAATTTCACCATCTACCGTGATGGAATTTGAACCCATGTCTCCAGAGCATTAGCTTGGGCCTCTGGATTACTAGTCCAGTGACATTACCACTACGCCACCGCCTCCACCTAAAATGTGACCTGATACTGTTTTCAATCGTATTTTTCTGTTGATGTGTACAGTTTTAATTAACAAATGTCTGTCCCAGGTACAAATTCCTTCACCCGGGCGTGAATGTAAAACCAGACACTTTTTCAACATCTGGATAATGTACATTGGGATGCATAATTATTTGAAAGCAAACAGTTTGCTATTTTCAGTGGTTGAATAAATCCCTGGCTGTACTGGTTAATGCAGGTATTAATTAACCAGTTTAAAATAAAGGAAATTAAACCACTGGCATAGGCTGCTTAGATCCAAGTCTTCATAGGCAGGGATGAATTTGTACATCTCAAAATGGTTCCCTGTAAGTGTGAGCTCAGAACACAAAACTGCCCATAAGATGTCACTAAATCTGTAACCCAGTAAATTGTAATAATCTGGAGATTGGGTATTTTCCATAAATCATTGTTCACTAATCAAACAATAAAGATAAAACCTACAAATAGTGGGAATTTGATATTTAAAAAACAGAAAATACTGGAAATGAGCTTTAGGTCAGTCATTTAGCTATTGAAAGCGAAAAACAAGTTAATCTTTTGGATGTGATCCTTCATCTAAACTGTCCTATATATATTCAACAGACTTGAGCCTGCTTCAAATCTATATTCTGCTTACTCAACCCTGCTCTGTGTTGTGTTGGCTCTTGATACACATTTTTGAAGTTTAGTTCTCAAAACAGAGAGATATGCCATCTGGAAAAATATACCAAGGGAGAGGACAAGTAGGTTTAACAATGCCTAGAGGCAGCCAGAGGGAATCAGAGAAAAAGGGAGAAGCAAGTTGGAACAGATTAAGGATAAGGGAATATAAGATGGGAGAAAGACAGAAACTTGTTTCATGGAGACCAACGGGCAAAGAGAGAGAACACCACCACCGAGGTTGTAAAAATAAACCAGTGAAGGGAGACGTAGTAGAAAGGCTTAAAAATGGACTCTTATGACTTAAAATATACTGTAAACTGGGAAGAAGGAGGCATATGCACAAGTATTTTAAAGTAATTCAAACAGTGGCATGTGATTCCCTTAAACCAAGTGTAAAGCACAACACATGCAGTATACCATTACAAAATCGCTTTAAAAGAGTTCTCTGTTTGTTCCCTGTTTGAAATCTCAGTCATGTTAACATCTGATAGGAGTTATAGATGGATGGAAACCATTAATAAAATATGCACACTTTAGCAGCAAGAACCTTAATTGCCTACAATTGCCCAAAATAAAAATGCCATGTGGGGTTATGTTGTCCAGGCAGATTATACTTGTTGTCTCCATGCTCAGAATTAGTGGCATGCAGAATGCAGCCATTTGAATTTCTAAGTAACCATGACACCATTTGTTTTGTTGTTTAAACAGAAATGAACTGCTATTGCTTTAACTCAGCCATGGAATTATCAGAACTTGGGAATGTTCAAAAGATTAATTGTAAAATCAGAGTGGAGATCCAGTTGCTGATTTTTTGCAACTTCTGTTTCTTTCAATAGTTCTTTAAAGAGAACACAAGCAGGCAGCAGAAGCTCTAAATGCAAATTATGTTACCCATTTCTCCTCTGTCCTTCCTAATATGGATTTTTTTATTCATGTGTTAGATATGTTCCTTTTTCTACCTCTGATTTAACATCCTGCCCTACTCCCATTCTCTAGTTTCTGTGTGTTAACAACATTGTGAACAAAGAAAGAAAGACTTGCATTTATATCATGCCTTTCATAACTTCAGGATATCCCAAAGCACTTTACAGCCAATGAAGTACTTTTTGAAATGTAGTCACTGTTGTAAAGTAGAAATTGGCTATCAATTCATGCACAGAAAACTCCTACAATCAGCAGTAAATAAATGACCAGATCATCTGTTTTAGGTTTTGGTTAAGAGATAAATATTGACCAGGACACCTGGGCAAATGCCCTGCTTTTCTTCGAATAGTGCCATGGGATCTTTTAGGTTGACCTGAGAGGGCAGCACTCCTTAGGTACTGCACTGGAGTTTCAGTCTATATTATGTACTCAAGTCTTGAGAGCAGGACTTGAACCCATAACCTTCCTACTCAGAGTGGTACCACGGAGCTAAAGCGAACAACATTGGACAATTTCCTTTAGTTGCTTTCTGTTAGCTACATTGTAAAAACACAAAAGGAAGATCTCCTCTGATAACTGTTTTCAGCAAAATCAGTAGCATATTCCAAAAAAACACATGATTTGGCAGAAGTCTCCACACTTGTGCTATCCCTACCCATGGTGACTAGAGGAATTCCTACCCCCAAGATAACAGACGGTGATCTCCTCTTAGACTTCCATCATTGCTGCTACATTTTTTTTTCATCAAGCTGGGGAGCCCTGACAACATGGCTGAGACCTCATATGCTTACAGTATATAAATTTCACAAAGGGATTTCAGAACAGCTACACTTTATTATGTGCTTTACAATATCTCACCAGGTGTGACCAGTGAGCCAGTAGATGTCACTGAACCAGACCACTTAGAAAATGAACTTCGAGAGAAAATTGAGGAAGAAAAAAAGAGGTTGGTGACCTTGTTTAATTTAATTTAGTGTTGTTATGTACTGCTCCTACAAAAAAATGCAGCACAAAACAGTCAAGTAAGAAGGTGTAAAAATGTTCCTGTTTACAGAGAATAGGTATAAATGGGTCATTTTCTGGTTGGCAAGATGTAACGAGTGGTGCGCCACAGGGATCTGTGCTGGGGCCTCAACTTTTTACAATTTATGTAAATGATTTAGATGAAGGGACCAAAGGTATGGTTGCTAAATTTGCTGATGACACACAGATGGGTAGGAAGGTAACTTGTGAAGACATAAGGGATATAGATAGGTTACGTGAATGGGAAAAGACCTGGCAAATGGAGTATAATGTGATGAAGTGTGAAATTGTCCACTTTGGCAGGAAGAATAAAAAAGAAGCATATTATCTAAATGGTGAGAGATTGCAGAGCTCTGAGATGCAGAGGGATCTGGGTGTCCTAGTGCATGTATCACAAAAGGTTAGTATGCAGGTAATTAGGAAAGCTATGGAATGTTATTGTTATTCGCGAGGGGAATTGAATACAAAAATAGGGAGGTTATGCTTCAGCTATGCAGGGCATTGGTGAGACCACATCTGGAGTACTGTGTACAGTACTGGTCATCTTATTTAAGATAGGATGTAAATGCGTTGGAGGCAGTACAGAGAAGGTTTACTAGACTATTACCTGGAATGGGCAGGCTGTTTTAGGAGGAAGGATTGGACAGGCTAGGCTTGTATTGCTGGAATTTAGAAGAGTAAGAGGTGACTTGATTTGGAACATATAAGATCCTGAGGGGTCTTGATAGTGTGGATGTGGAAAGGATGTTTCCCCTTGTGGGAGAATCTAGAACTAGGGGTCACTGTTTAAAAATGAGGGGTCGCCCATTTAAGACAGAGATGAGGGGAATTTTTTTCTCAGAGGGTCTGGGTACTGCCTGTGCGGAGTTTGTAAGTTCTCCCTGTGACTGCGTGGGTTTCCGCCGGGTACTCCAGTTTCCTCCCACAACCAAAGACTTGCAGGTTGATAGGTAAATTGGCCATTATAAATTGCCCCCGGTGTAGGTAGGTGGTAGGAGAATGATGGGGATGTGGTAGGGAATATGGGATTAATGTAGAATTAGTATAAATAGGTGGTTGTTGGTCAGCACAGACTCGGTGGGCCGAAGGGCCTGTTTCAGTGCCGTATCTCTCTATGACTCTAGGGTTGTGAGTCTTTGGAATTCTCTTCCTTAAAAGCAGAGTCTTTGAATATTTTTAAGGCAGAGGTAGATAGCTTTGTGATAAGCAATGGATGGAAGGTTATCGGCGGTATGTGGAAATGTGGAGCTATCAGTTCAGCCATGAACTTATTGAATGGTGGAGCAGGTTCGAAGGGCCAATTGGCCTATTCCTGCTCCTAATTCGTATGTTCGTATGTTACCCTGTACTACATTTTAAATTAATGTTATTCCTTAATTTTCAGTTCTTATTATTGCAATTCTGACAATTATTTCTTTATTAGTTCATTTGCTTACTAGACTATCCCTGCTTCTCCCCAGCCGAGGTGGCATTTTCAAAGTGGGTGACCCCAGGGCACTGTTCCACTCCTCCTACGGCCTGACCCCGTTTCTCAGTCAGCATATGATGCTGTGAAAAATGCTACTTCTTTTCTGGTGAGGCTTGGTCCAGTGTGGTTCAAAATTAATAACAAGTGTTTTTTTGTTTTTGACAGCCCTGCCCCCCATCCCCTCCCCACTCAATTTCAACCAATTTGCTGGGCCAGTAAATGAGCAGAACCGAGATGATTCCCGAAAAGGATGCTGAGAGGGAGTTGAAGGGACAGAGAACCTGAGTTCTTCTTGTACACCTGGGATTGTATTGATTTAGAGTAGCCCTGATGGAGGCCTAGAATCAGGTCAGCTGCAGATGGTTAGTGACCTGAATATGCCAGGAAGAAAGACAGAATAATTTTTTTTTGGAAAACCACCCCTCACAGGGAATAGAGTATCATATGCAGTGAATAAATCTTACTGATTCTTGATCTATATCCATCATTTCCCTTATCACTGATACAACCTGCCTTAGAGCCTCAATCACTGTTCCAAGGTTGAACCATGTGTACCCTGATTCAGTTAAGGAATGACAGAAGTATACAGATCTTCCAGTAACCATGATTGAGAAAAATACTTCTAACTCAACCTAAATTTCATGTCATACTAAATGAATCAGATTTTTCTATGAATTCATGCTTTAAAGACCTCAATTTCTTCAGTGAAGGCTTGACATTTTCCCAAGAGAAGATGGAAAAATTGGATAGCCCATTGCCTTGAAACTCATTATACATTTCCTGAGGTAGCATTGGCAATGGGCCCAAGGGCCTGGATCAGTGGAGAATACATAGTTCCGGTACAATAACAAACAGGGACTGGGGAAAGTAGCTGGCTGATGGCTATGTTTCTGTGAGGTAAAACTGTGTCAATCTATTTCTTCACTAGTATGTGGGATAGTTCCCCAAGCTTAGGCACCAATGCCCAGATGTTCCTGCTCGGGGTGATCTCTCACAAAGCTTAAAAAGGCAAATATACAGCATATGTGTCCCAGATTGTGTTGAAATCCGTTCAGAAAATGATGAGGACCAAACAGATAGCACTAGAAGGAGCAGGAGCTGAGCGAGAGCAAAGCAGAATATAAAGTGCAGTGGCACAGCAGGCCCGAGACCGGGGTGAGCAGGAGCTGAGCGAGAGCGGAGCAGAATATAAAGTGCAGTGGCACAGCCGGCCCAAGACCAGGGTGAGCAGGAGCTGAATGAGACCAACTCAACACAGGCAAGAATTAAAAGAATGATGTCAGACTGAGGTCAGAATCAGTGGAGCGAGGAAGGAGTGGCAGAACCTGAGGGAACTAAGATCTTTATTGAGGGTAACTATTGAGCTAAGCATCAAATATAAAGGAACCAGAGTAACTTGAGGAGATGGTAGCATAGTGGTAATGTCACTGGACTAGTAATCCAGAGACCCATGATAATACTCTGGGGACACCATGGCAGCTGCTGGAATTTTAATTGAATTAATACAGAATACAAGAAATAGGAGGAGTAGACCATATGGCCCATTGAGACTGCTGTGCCGTTCAATACAATTATGGCTTATCTTAGACTTCAACTCCACCTTCCCACTCACTCACCATATCCCTTGATTCCCTGAGAGACCAAAAATCTATCTATTCCAACCTCAAATGTATTCAACAATGGAACATCCACAACCCTCTGGGGTAGAGAATTCCAAAGATTCACAAACCTTTGCATGAAGTAATTTCTCCTGTCAGTCCTAAGTGATCAGCCCCTTATCCTGAGACTGTGCCCCCGTGTTTTAGATTCCCTGACTAGCAGAAACAATCTCAATGTTTACGCTATCCAGTCCCTTCAGAATCTTCTATGTTTCAATGAGATCGGCTTTCATTCTTCTAAATTCCAGAGAATATAGGCCCAATTAACTCAGCCTCTCATCATAGGACAAGCCCCTCATCCCAGGGACCAGTTTAGTGAGCCTTCGCTGTATTGCCTCCAAAGCAAGTATATCCTTCCTTAAATGTGGAGACCAAAACTGAACACAGTATTCCAGATATGGTTTCACTAAAACACTGTATAATTGTGGCAAGAATTTTTTATTGTGTACTCCAATCCCCTTGCAATAAAGGCCAACATGCCATTTGCCTTCCTAACTGCTTTCTGTACTTGAATGCAAACTTTCTACATTCCTTGTACAAGCACATCCAAGTCTTTTTGAACATCAACACTTACAAGTTTCACACCTTTTAAAAATATTTTACTTTTTTATTCTTACGGCCAAAGTGAATAACGTCACACTTCCCTACATTATATTCCGTCTGCCATCTGGTTGCCCACTCACTTAACCTGTCTATATTGCTTTGTAGCCTCTCTGAGTCCTCCCCAGAGCTTACATTTCCACTTACCTTTGTATCATCAGCAAACATAGATACATTACTCTCTGTCTCTTCATCTAAGTCATTAATATAGATTCTATCTAACTGAGGCCCCAGCACAGCTCCTTGCAACACTCCACTATTCGCTGTCTGTCAACTTGAAAATGCCCTCTTTATGCCCACTTTTTGCTTCCTGTCCATTAACCAGTCCTCTATCCATTCTAATATATTACCCCTAACTCCATGATCCTTCATCTTACCATTAACCCTTTGTGTGGTGCCTTATCGATTGCCTTTTGGAAATCCAGGGATACTACATCCACTGATTCCCCTTTATCTAACCTACTCATTAGATCCTCAAAAACCTCCAATAAATTTGTCAAACAGGATTTCCCAGGTTGACTTGTTGTAATCATACTGCGCTTTTCGAAGGGCATTGTTAAGATTTCCTTAAAAATTGATTACAGCATTTTGCCGATGACTGATATTAGGCTGACTGGCCTGTAGTTCACTGTTTACTCTCTACCTCCTTTCTTGAAAAGCGGTATAACATTTGCCAACTTCCAATCTGATGGGACCGTTCCCGATTCTGAGGAATTTTGGAAAATCATAGCTAGCACATCAACTATCTCTACACCTTCTTTTAGAACCCTAGGGTTTAGACCATCAGATCCTGGGGATTTGTCAGACTTTAGTCCCTTACTCCAATACTTTTTCTCTGATGATATTAATTTCCTTAATTTCCTCAATCTTTTTAGCCCCTAAGTTACTATCTAATTCTGGTTTGAAACTTATGTCTTCTGTGAAGACAGACACAAAATGCCTCTGCCATTTCCTCATTCCCCATGATAATTTCTCCTGTCTCTGCTCCTGAGGGACCAACCTTTACTTTAAGAACATCAGAAATAGGAGCAGGAGTAGGCCATTCAGCCCTTCGAGCCGCCTCCGCCATTCAATGAGATCATGGCTGATCTTTTAACTCAATGCCAGTTTCCTGCACTATCCCTCTACCCCTTGATGTTTGTAATATGCAGAAATCTGTCGCTCTCAATCTTGAACATGACTGAGCTGCCACAGCCCTCTGGGGCAGAGAATTCCAAAGATTCACCACCCTCTGAGTGAAGAAATCCTTCCTCATTTCAGTCCTAAATGGCCTGCCCCTTATTCTGAGACTGTGTCCCTTGCTTCTAGACTCCACAGCCAGGGGAAACATCCTTCGTGCATCTACCCTGTCGAGCCCTGTAAGAATTTTGTATGTTTGAATGGGATCACCTCTCATTCTTCTAAACTCCAGAGAATAAAGGCCAAGTCTATTTAATTTTTCCTCAAAGGACAATCCCTCCATCCCAGGAATTAGTTTGGTGAACATTGTTGCACTCCCTCTATGGCAAGTGTATCTTTCCTTAGGTAAGGAGACCAAAACTGCACATGATACTCGAGGAGAGGTCTCACCAAGGCTCTATATAATTGCAGCAAGACATCTTTACACCTATACTCAAATCCCCTTGAAATAAAGACCAACATAACATTTGTTTTATTAATTGCTTGATGTACCTGCATGTTAGCTTTCAGTGACTTATGAACAAGGACACCCAAGTCCCTTTGAAGGTCAACACTTCCAGGCCTCAAACTGTGTACCGAAGTTCCGAAGAAGGGTCACTGACCCGAAACGTTAACTCTGCTTCTCTTTTCACAGATGCTGCCAAACCTGCTGAGTGGTTCCAGCATTTCTTGTTTTTATTTCAGATTTCCAGCATCCGCAGTATTTTGCTTTTACTCTAACTGTGTACTGTATTTCTGTTTTTCCTACCAAAGTGGATAACCTAACATTTCTCCCCATTGTATTCCGTGTGCCAAAGTTTTACTCACTCACTTTGCCTCTCCAAATTCCCTTGAAACATCTTTGCATCTTCCTCACAACTCACACTTCCACTTAGTTTTGTGTCATCAGCAAACTTTATAAATATTACATTTAACCCCTGCGTCCAAATTATTGATTTAGATTGTGAATAGCTGGGGGCCAAGCACTGATCCTGGCGGTACCCCACTAATCACAGCCTGCCAACCTGAAAATGACCCATTTGTTCCTACTCTCTGTTTTCCATCTGTTAACCAGTTCTTAATCCATGCCAGTATATTCCCCCCAATCCCATGTGCTCTTATTTTGTGTGGGACCTTATCAAACACTTACTGAAAATCTAAATATACCAAATCCACCAGTTCCCCCTTATCTGTTCTGTGAGTTACATTCTCAAAAACCTCCAACAGGTTTGTTAAACATGATCTCCCTTTCATAAATCTGTTTAATAGTGATAGAGTTTTACATTGAACTATATCATATTATGGTCACTCTTTCCAAAAGGCTCCTTTGCAACAAGATTATTAATTAGCCCTGTTTCATTGCAGAATACGGATCTAAAATAGCCCAATCTGTCATTGGTTCCTCAACGTACTGTTCTAGAAAACTATTTCGCATACATTCCAAGAATTTGTCCTCCACAAAATTAATACTAATAAAGTTGACCCAGTCTATATGTAGATAGAAATCACCCATGATTACTGTATTACCTTTGTTACAAGCACCTCTAACTTCCTGATTTATACTGTGATTTACATTATAGGCTACCAAACAGCAGTGGTAAACAACTCTGACCAATCTTTTCTGCCCCTATCTGTTTCTTAGTTCCACCCAAACTGATTCAACGTCTTGATCGTTATAGCTAAGATCATCTCTCACTACAGTACTAATGCCCTCTTTAATTAAAAGAGCTACCCCACCACTTTTTCCCAGCTTCCTGTCCTTCCTGAATGTCATGTACCCTTGGATATTCAGGTCTCAGCTTTGGTTTCCTTGTAGCCACATCTCTGTATGGCTATCAGGTCATATATATGAATTTCCATTTGAGCTGACAATTCATCTATTTTATTGCAAATGCTGCAGGCACAGATACAGATCCCTTAATTCAGTTTTTTTTAGCGACTCTCTTCCTTTTCCTATAAAAATTCTTACAGTCTGTTTTTATATTACTGGTTAATTTACTCGCATTCTATTTTTTCCTTTTTTTTATCAACTTCTTGGTTTCTAAAACACTCCCAATCCTCAGACTTACTACTCTTTTTTGGCAACATTGTAAGCATTTAATCTAATACTATCCTTAACTTCCTGAGTGAGCCTGAGTTTTTGTTTTTCAATGGACTGTATTTTTGGTGAACATCTGAATTGTTTCCTTAAAGGTTTCCCACTGTTCATTTACTGCCATACCTTTCAGTCGATTTACCCAATTTACTTTAGCCAGTTCTCCCCTCATACTATGTAATTGGCTTTGTTTAAGTTTAAGAATCAATTAATTAAATTAATTAATTAATGAAAAGCAATCTAGAATTGAAAGTCTCCGTAATGGTGACCATAAAACTGCCATCAATTGTCATGAAAAACCATCACTGATGACCTTTCGGGAGCGAAATCCACCATCTTTGCCTCGTCTACATGTGACTGCAGACCCACAGCAATGTGGTTGACTCTTAACTGCCCTCTGAAATGGCCTATCAAGCCGAACAGCTACACAAAAGTTGAAAAGGGATGGAACACCCACCATTGACCTAGGCAGCGTAAATAACAACAGCAAACCCAGCCCTGTTGGTCCTGCAAAGTAGTCCTTACCAACATCTGAGGCCTTCTGCCAAAATTGAGAGAGTTGTCCCACAGACTAGTCAAGCAACAGCCTGACATACTCACAGAAATATACCTTACATCCACTGTCCCAGACACCACCATTCCTGGGAATTCCTGTCCCATCTTCAGGACAGATTCATCAGAGGTGGTGGCACACTGGTATACAATAGGGAGGGAGTTGTCCTGGGAGTCCTCAACATTGCCCATCCCTAACTACCCTTCAACTGTTTAGAATCCTAGGCTATTTCAGCATTAAGAGTCAGCCACATTGCTGTGGGTCTGCACCTGGTAAGGATGGCAGATTTCCTTATTTAAAGGACATTAATGAACCAGATGGGTTTCTATGATAATAAATAACCTATTAATTAATTAAATTTAAATTTTAGCAGCTGCGTTGCTGGGATTTGAACCCATGGCCTAAGGTCATTAGCCTGGGCCTCTGGATTATTAGTCCAGTGCCATTACCACTATCCCACCGTATCTCCTACAGAAGACACGTGCTGCAGATGTAGGCATGCCCCTAATCAAGCTGTTCCAGTACAGCTACAACATTGGCACCTACCTGACAATGTGGAAAATTGTCCAGGTATGTCTTGTCCATGAAAAGCAGGACAAATCCAAACCAGCCAATTACCACCCCTACATTCTCCTCTCAATTGTCAGCAAAATGATGGAAGGTGTCATCGACAGTCTTCTTAGGCTATCACTCGGGAATGAGGATGATTTGCTTCCACTTCAGGGTTGCGGGTCCTGAGGTGAATGAATAGTCCAATTCTGGATCCGCACACTGCCACAGGTGGGACAGGTGGTGTTTGGTCAGGCGAGTGAATAGGATACTCGAATTTCCGAATGCTTCTTGCGCTGTTTGCACTTCCTCGCTGTCTGGGCATGTCGACGTTGTTCGAACTGGCTGGCACCGTCATGGATGCTTCTTCGCCATTTTGGGCAGTCCCGGGCAAGAAATTCCCACGAATCAGTGGAGATGTCACATTTTTTCAGGATGGCTTTAAGGACATCCTTGTAGCATTCCCTCTGCCCTCCTGGTAGCCTCTTGCTGTGACGGAGCTCGTAGTCGAAAGCTTGTTTTGGGAGTCTTGTGTCAGGCATGCAGATGCTGTGGCCTGCCCAGAGTAACTGACTAGCCATGACCAGTGTCTCGATACTGGGGATGTTGACCTGAGTGAGGACACTGATATTGGAATGCCTGTCCTGCCACTGAATTTGCCGGACCTTGCGGAGGCACCGCTGGTGGTAATTCTCCAGGGCTTTGAGATGTCTGCTGTAGAGTGTCCATGTTTCTGACGGATACAGGAGGGCAGGTAACACTGCGGCCCCGTTGACCATGGGCTTGGTGCCAGGTTCGAGGTCTATGTTGCCAAACACTTTTCCTCAGATGACCAAAGGCTGCGCTGGCCCACTGGAGGCGATGCTGAGTTTCATCGTCGATGTTTGCCCTTGCTGAGAGGAGGCTCCCAAGGTACGGGAAGTGATCCACATTGTCCAGTGGTTCACCATGGATCTTGATAGTCGGAGGCAGTGTGGCGCTGCGAGAGCAGGCTGCTAGAAGACCTTTGTCTTCCATTCTTTCATACGCCTCCATGAATGCATCGACGAGGGTTTGATGCTTGGCCTCTGAGTGTGCGAGCATCCTCAGCATACTGCAGCACGATGACAAAGGTTGGAGTGGCCGTGGTTCTGGACTGGAGACGACATAGGCTAAATAGTTTGCCATTCGTCCTGTAGATTAGATCTAATCCAGCAGGGAGCTTCAAGCAGATGAGGTGGAGTGTTGCGGTGAGAAAGATGGAAAAGAGCGTTGCTGCGATGATGCAGCCTTGCTTGACCCCAGTTTGCACTCGGATTGGGTCAGTGGCAGATCCATTGGCAAAGATTACAGCTTGCATATCATGCAGCAGGCAGAGGATGGTGACGAATTTCTCCAGGCAACCAAATTTGAGGAGCATGTTCCATAATCCCTCCTGGTTGATAGAGTTGAAGGCCTTTGTGAAGTCAAAGAAGGCCATGTATAAAGGTTGCTGCTGCTGCAGCCTTGATTGCTTGCTGCCCGTGTCCCCAAGGAAGACAATCTGATCCTCCTCAGAGACTTCAATGCCAGAGTTGGGAGGGACACAAACCTTTGGAATGGTGTGATTGGCAAGGAAAGGGTTGGAAGGGCCAACTCCAATGGAATCCTTCTTCTGACAAAATGCCTTGAACATGGCCTGATCATGACGAACCCTATTTCGTCAGAGAGACAAATATAAGACCTCATAGCATCATCCTCGCTCCAGGCATTAGCATTTGCTTGACTACCTCATCGTCCGAGGATGTTCCTCAAGGATCCGCAACATCCGCAAGGATGTTCGCATCACCTGTGCCAAGATAAGAGCCGATGACTGCGGGGTCGATCATAGCCTAATCCGAGCTATTTTCTCCATAAACCGAGTCCAAAAGCAGCAGTGGCAGCAGAGCACTGCTGCAGGAAAATCAATGGCGACGGTATCAAGGACTCTGCGAAGAAAGACCTACGCAGGCAACATCTTACAAGAAACTTGGCGACACTCAACGATCGGGAACCACAGAATGTCCGCAATGCCTGGTCTGCCCTCAAAGCTACCATAATCAGCACTTGCGAAGATACTCTTGGTTTCTTGGCCAGGAAACATCAAGACTGGTTTGACGAGAACAACCAGGAAATTCAGGAGCTACTAAATCGCAAGCACAAGGTGTTCCTGAAGTGGAAGTATCATCAAACTTCAAGAGATGAAAAGCAGGTATACAGACAATTGAAGGCCTAGGTTCCACAAAAAGCCCGTGACTTAAAGAACAGCTGGGAAGCTGAAAGAGCGCAGGAAGTACAGCAACTCGCTGACAGCCACAACATGCGTGGATTCTTCAGTGCAGTCAAGACCATTTACGGACCAAGTACCCAAGGTCCTACCCCATTGTGAGCAAAGAATGGAGTGGCGCTAATCAAGGTCAGAGATGCTGTCAGCACTCGTTGGAAGGAGCACTTCGAAGATCTTCTCAATCGCGACTCAATCCTTGATGCGAGTGGCCTCAACCACATTCCACAGCATGCTACTCGCCACGACCTTAGCACAACCCCAGCCCGACATGATATCGAAAAGGTCACCTGACAGCTAAAAAACAATAAGGCCGCCGGCTTAGACGGGATTCCCACTGAAATTCTAAAATACAGCGGAGATGCACTCTGGACACAAATATTTGGTCTCATCTCCCTCATCTGGAAGGAGGAGAGCATGCCAGGGGATCTCCGAGATGCCGTAATTGTGACCATCTTCAAAAAAGGCGACAAGACCGACTACAGAGGGGTATCCCTGCTGTCCGCCACATCGCAAGAGTCCTTCTCAACCGCCTCCTCCCCGTGGCTGAAGCTCTCCTACTGGAATCACAATGTGGATTCTGTCCATCAAGAGGCACAGTGGACATGATCTTCACAGCAAGACAACTCCAAGGAAAATGTAAGGAGCAACAGCAACCTTTATACATGGCCTTCTTTGACCTCACAAAGGCCTTTGACTCAGCCATCGACAGTACTATCAAGTGACTCTTACTCAGCAATAACCTGCTGACTGATGCTCAGTTTGGGTTCTGCCAGAACCAGTTGGGTACAGCCTTGGTCCAAAATGGACAAAAAAGCTGAATTTCAGAGGTCAGGTGAAAGTAAATGTCCTTGACATAAGGCAGCATTTGACCGAGTGTGTTATCAAGGAGCCCCCGCAAAATTGAAGTCAATGGGAATCAGGGGGAAAACTCTCCACTGGTTGGAATCATACCTAGCACAAAGGAAGATAGTGTGGTTGTTGAAGGCCAAATCATCTCAGTCCCAGGACATCACTGCAGGACTTCCTCAGGGTAGCACCCTTCAGCTGCTTCATCAATAACCTTCCCTCCATCATAAGGTCAGCAGTGGGAGTGTTTGTTAATGATTGTACAGTGTTCAGTACCTTTTGCAAGTCCTCAGATACTGAAGCAGTCCCTGTCCACATGCAGCAAGACCGGGACAATATTTAGGCTTGGCCTGATAAGTAACATTTGTGCCACACAAGTGCTAGGCAATGACCATCTCCAACAAGAGAGAATCTAGCCATCTCTGCTTCATCTTCAAATCATATTAACATCATCGAATCCCCCACCATCAACATCCTGGGGGTTACCATTGACCAGAAACGTAACTGGACCAGTTACATAAATACTGTGGCTAAAAGAGCAGGTCAGAGGCTGGGAATTCTGTGGCAAGTAATTCACCTCCTGGCTCCCAATGCCTGTCCATCATCTACAAGGCACAAGTCAGGAGTTTGATGGTATACTCTCCACTTGTCTGGATCTCCAACAACACTTAGAAAGCTCAACACCATCCAGGACAAAGCAGCCTACTTGAACGGCACCCCATCCACAACCTTAAACATTCACTCCCTCCACCACCAGCGCACAGTGGCAGTAGAATGTACTATCTACAAAATGCAGTGCAGAAACTCACAAGCATCCTTTAACAGCACCTTCCAAACTCACAACCCCTACCGCCTAGAAGGACAAGGGCAGCAGACACATGGGAACACCACAACCTGCAATTTCTCCTCCAAATAACACACTATCCTGACTTGGAACTATATCACTGTTCCTTCATCATAGCGTGATCAAAATCCTGGAACTCCACGCTTAACAGCACTTTGGGTGTACTTATACCACATGGACTGCAGCAATTGAAGAAGAAAGCTCACCACCACCTTCTCAAGGGAAATTATGGATTGGCAATAAATGCTGGTCTTGCCAGTGACCTCGACATCCCTATGAACGAATGTTGAAAAAGAGGTTTCCAGCCTAATGAGAAAGTAGGCATTGCTGGATCAGGTTCTGGGCAATGAGGCGGGTCAAGTGTCAGGAAGGGAACATTTAGGGAACAGTGATTACGCTATCATAAGGTTTAGGTTAGCTATGGAAAAAGATCAGGAGCAATTTAAAGTAAAAATACTGAATTGAAGGAGGGCCAGTTTCATGGGGTGAGAACAGATCTGTCCCAAGTAAATCAGAATCAAAGATTGACTGCCTGTCCGGGCCCCATAAGGAAATGTTGGGCCATCACTGCCCTGGGCTTTCCCTGCATCCCTCCCAGGATGGGTATGCCTCTCCCAAAGCCTTCCAATAGACTTAGCTTCCTGTGGCAACCTCCCCCACCCCCCCCCCCCCCCACCACCACCCAGAGTTCCTGTTCCCACTTGCCCACCAGGCTGTGATTCCTGCTGCGTTTTGGTGAGAATTGGATCATGCATATGTGAATGAGGCCCGGGAGTTAAAATCTCTGTCTCATGCATACAAGCTGGTCACCCACCCTGTCCTTCTGCCCCCTGCCAATTGCACTGAGTTACTATCAAAGCCTCAGAATCAGACATGCAATGTGTGACTGGAGTCACAAGTAGCCCAGACCAGTTAGGGGTGGGAGATACCCTTGCCTGAGCAGCAAGAACAAATATAACAACTTGCATTTATATTGAGCCTTTAACTCCAGAAAGCTTGTTTTGGAAGGATAATGCTGGAGCCAATCTTTACTCAGTTTCATATTTATTTTACAGAGTAAAAGGATTACAGACATGTAGCTCTTCACTAACCTTTCACCATTCTCAGGAAGTGGCTGCTTGTTCGTGCTCAAGGAAGACCCCACTCTCCACCTGCATTTAATCAAACAATTGATACACAATTAACAGATTCCCATCTTTCTTTTATAATACAACGTGGATTAACATGTTCAAACAACATTTCAAAATAAATCAAAATAAATTCCATATTGGGTACAAATTATTACATTGTAAGATGCCCCTCCTCTAGCACCCCTAACAATTTCTTTGTACTAGCATTTCTTTTTGTGAAACAATCGGATAGCTGATGACTTGTATCTACCCATTTAAGTTTGGAGATTTCCTTTCTCTCCAGCATTTGTTTCAATCCAGCAAGGTCAATACGTAGTCGTTTCTCACTCACATTTTTTGTAGAGTGTACATTGTCCCTCAAAGAACAATTATCCACATAAAATTCAATGGATATCCTATCTTCAGTATATCCCTTGTTCAGAATTTCACCCAAGATATTTGGCGAATAGAACCCCATATCGTTGCCTCCACAAGACCCAGTGTTTCTGCAGCTAAAGTGCTTTTAAGGTCCGTTTTATTTTCTTTGCCTCTCAAGCTAAAGGACAATATTTCCCATTTTCACCCATCAGAAATACTATGAAATCAGCTGCACTCAAATGCCCATTAGCAAGTTTAGCATGTGAGGTATCACTAAACATTATTAGCTTCATGTTCTTTGGGTCACCTAAGGATGGGAACTTCAGTACACATTTCTCCCGATTTAGTTTTTTTAATGTTTTATTTGCCCTTAAAACATTCACAACTTTCGGATGTTTCAACATACTTAACTCCAGCAAATCAAAACTAGCATCAGGCCTAGTCTGAGAGCACAATCAGTTTAATTGATCAATCAAGCTTCGCAATTGCATAGTCTCTGCTTTAGATATATCGTCAACTTACTGTGATACCTAACACGATTAACTGGGATGTGAGTAACACTCTCTAAATAGGATTGTTGATTTAAAGTTATCCCAGACTTAGTCTGCTTCATAGCTAAACCAATGTATTTAAAGGCCCCACAAGCCTGACTCCCTATCTTAAATTTGCCCTAATCTTATTTAATAACATATTTCTCAAAACCCACAGTACCACCCCATAAGAAATCATCAACATACATCATGAAGATGCTTGAAGGTTTCCCTTTACGATACTAATAAAACATTGCAGGATCTGCTTTTAGTTGAACACAACCAATTTTCAACAAAACAGATCTCACTGAGAAATACCTGGAAGCATTATTTGTTCAGTTTCCATAGTTTTCTTCCTGCATCTGTTGCCTCTTTGGGTGGTTTCAAAAACACTTCTCTGAAAAGTATCACCCTGCAGAAATGCGGCTTTATGTCAATAGATCTATACTCCCATGAATATGTGGCCAAAAGAGCTAAAATGATTTTCAAGATTACTCTTCCAGCTGTTGGAGAGTCCACTCTAACATCGGTATCACCCAGTCGCTCTTCAAAACCTCTTGCAGCTAGCCTCGCTTTAGCCTTACAAGTTCCATCAGGACAGATTTTTTCAGTACAAATCCATCTATGCGACAAGGCTGGCTGTCCCCAATCTGGTACCTCAGAATAAACTCCAAACTCTCTAATTCCTTATGTTTTACTTCTCTTACGGTCATGCGGACTTCTGCTTCTAGTTCCATTCCGAGTCTGCTCTCTCGCCTTTGTTTCATTGTGGAATTTGCTCAAACCACGGCCTCTGTTAGCACTTTGATGTCTTTCGGGGCTACTGCTAGAAGATCTCCCTTGCACATTATTGGAGGCTGTTTCTCCAGTAAATGATTGCTTCCTTACGCAAGAGTCACTTCCAGACCCACTATTAGAACTTAATCTGCGCTTTCGTACCCTCCACTCTTTCCCCCATTCAGCCACTCCATGGACCTTGCTTCTTGGCCATCATCTTGAACATTTAACCAATATTTAAACTTGCCTGTAGATTTTCCTGTGCATCCCACAATTGTTGCATCCCTCTATTAGACTCCTGTGTAATATATGTTACCCGAGTACCTACTCGGAGCAATTGTCCTTTGGATGCAATAGCTCTTCGAGCGTCATGATCCCTCACATTACTATCCAACCCTTGATCTACCTCATTCTGTTCCTCAGGCCCTTCATCATAAAACACATGAGTACTTGAGGTACAAGATGCATCGTTTCCCTCTATCAACTACTCAGGTTCTGAGATTTTGTAATCAACCCTGATCAGTCATAAGGAATGAACCTTAACATTTTGATTTCCATGCTTGATAACTACTGTCTTACCATCACGACCAATTACCTTACCAGGGCCCTTCCATTCCCTATGACCCTCCCTTTTATAATACACCAAATCTCCTGAATTAAATTCCGCCTCAGGTGGCCTTTATACGATGCCTCAGAGCTCTCCGAATTTTCTCAGAGACCTCAACCCTGATGAAAGCCTGTCTCCCTGCATGTAAAGCATTCAAATGTGCAGAAAAATATGGAACTACTTGCCATGCTTTCTAGAGCAGGAGGACTGTTGCACAGTAAAGTAGGCAATTTGGGATTCCATCCATAGACCAATTGATAGGGACTATATCCTCCACCCATCTGAAGCGAATTCTTCGCATGACCGTCCATGCCATGAAAGTTGTCAACTTGCAGTTTGGCTGGTCAGCTAAGATTTTATGCAGAATTTCATCAAACACTACGTGATTCAGTTCACAGAGCCCATTGCTGAAAGGACTTTCAGCTGTAGTATTCATAACCATAATGTTCATGTTTTCACACATGTCATTGGCAAATTCCTCTCCATTATCGGTCAGAAACATAGCTGGTCTCCCAAGTCCAGTCCCTATCCATTTCTCCATAATTTTATCTATAATCACCCTTTTGTCCTTATTATTTATTATTGTAGAAAGACTAAATCTAGTTGCTAGGTCAAAAATGTAGAATGGAAGCATTCTTGTCTTTGTCCCACACCTTTAAATCCATGGCAACTATCCCGATAAAATCACGTGCCAGTGGAAGGCTGACAATAGGACATGATGGTGTCCTCTGATAATTTTTACAGATTTCACACTTTGCACTAATCTCTATTATCCTTGTATATTCTTCATCAATCACACCTGAATCCTTTAGCAGGATTTTTAATTTCTGACAGGAAAGGTGAGCAAATTTTCTGCGTAACTTTAGACAATTTGCTTTTTCTCTGATTCTTAACACCTGATGCCATTAATACTTTTCTAACACTGACAAGAAACATCAGGTTTTGTTAAGGGTATACAATAATGCCCTGACTGGATAAACTGCAAATTCACTGACTTTCCAAAAACAATTACCTTATCATGTTCCATATCAAGTTTCATTTTTGCCTTTTTCATTGGAAGCTTACTCAACGGTAAAGGCATCTCACTAGAGACTACATCAGTACTGATAAAGTGGCTTACTGCAACTATTTTACATGGAATTACTGCTCTCTTCAGTAACTTCAATGTGTTGTCATCACCAAACCTAAAGTTGGTAATACTTTTATAATCCTCAACCTTGCACTGATCCTCATTATTAAGTGAATCCAGATAATATTGTAACCAATCAGTTCCACATACTGTCGACATGCAAGCACTATCCAATGCAGCATAGTTGAACGAATCCGCAACTAACTCATTCATCACAGGACTAAAACTCCTTGTGACCAGTACAATTCATTCAGATTCATCTGTATTTTCCTCTTCTGCCTCAGAATTCTCTGTATCATGTGTTATTTCGAGGACTCTGCCCCTCTGCTTAGGGCAGTTCATTGCATAATGATACTTTGTGTCACATCTGAAGTACTTATTAACACATTCCTGGGATTCATTCGCCTATGATTGCTGTTCCAATTCTATCTTTCACTGTAATAGACAGACCTGCTAGAGGTGCTTTCATCCTCATTCCTTCTGTCTTTAACTCATCTATTGTACTTATGCCTGCTTCCAATATCTGGACTATTTCGAAATCTAGTAAACATTGAATCCCCCATTCTTTGTGTCACTGCAGAATGTTTGTTCTACCAGGGCTGCAGGAAATTACTGTTTCCCCAGGAATTTCTTGAAGGCAACAGGCATTTGATCCAATAGGGAGTCTTTGTCCAAGAACCGAATCCCAGTTAGAATCAGGAGCCTGTCCATATACGACACCCTAGCACAATATAGCAATTTCAATGCTAGCACAGAACCAGGGATCCCCAAATTGAATTTCCTCACGACACAGTTTGTTAAAGTCCATGATATATTCCTGTATTGAATAACCATGTTTTCCAAAATCTATCAAAGTCTGACCATGCCTCATACATATTCAGAAGGTCATCTTTCTTGTAAATTTCATCCAAGAATTCTAACAGAAGATCCAGCCCTTCATCAGTATCCAACTGACGAGTATCCAGTTCCCAAAATGCTTTACTTCTGATTTTACTTTTGGTAGGAAATGACAACGCCAAGGTCATACCTTGTTTCCTCTTTGGTAGAGGTGTAACTCATGTCCACATATCCACATCATTCTTCCACTGGTCATATGGTTCAGACTCAGAGCACATTGGAGGGTAATCATACCCTGACAATTTACACTTGCTTTCTGCCATATTTTCCACAATAGCCCTATGTAAGGGCTCTACGTCAAAACAAACTCCTAGTTTCCAACCTTCAGCTTTAAGCAACCATCCTTTGCTACTATGTTAAACTCCAGAAAACTTGTTCTGAATGGATAATGCTGGAGCTAATCTTTACTCAGTTTCACATTTATTGTACAGAGTAAAAAGATTACAGACATGTAGCTCCTCACTCAAATGTTTCACTAGTCTCAGTAAGTGTCTGTTTATAAGTGCTCAAGTAAGATCCCAATTAACCCCCCACCTGCAGAAATCAAACAATTGATGCACAATTAACAGATTAACAGTTGGGAAAAGTTTTCAAGAGCCTATTAAAGGAGGAGAGGTAAATATTCGGAGAGTTTGAGGCAGGGAATTCTGGAGCTTAGGGCCTAAGTAGCTGAGAACACAGGTGCCAATAGTGGAGCATTGAAAATTGGGGATGCACAAGAGGTCCGAATTGGAGGAATGCAGAGACATTCGAGAGTTGTAGAGGTGGAGGAGGTTACGCACATAAGGAGAGGCGAGGTCATGGAGGGTTTTGAAAAAAAGAATAACAGTTTTAAATTTAAGGCGTTGCCAGTCCTGGAGCCAATGTAGGTCAGCGAGCATAGGAGTGATGGGTGAATAGGACTTGGTGCAAGTTAGGATTTGGGCAGCAGAATTTTTGATAAGCTCATGTTTATGCGGAGTGTAAGGTGGGATGCTGGTCAGGTGTTTGTTGGAATAGTTGAGTTTGGAGGTAACAAAGGCCTAGATGAGAATTTCAACAGCCAATGAGCTGAAGCGGTTAGAGATGGGCAATGTTACGGAGGTAGAAGTAAGCAATCTTGGTTAAAGGGAGAATGTAGGGTCAAAAGCTCAGCTCAAAGTCAAATAGGATGCCGAAGATATTGGTGCAACAGTTGTGTTTTTAGGACAATCTGGAAGCTTTCTGGTGCCAGCCCAGATTTATAGACTTAACTTGCCTTGGTGGGATTTCAACTCATGGCCACCATAACCATAGTGCTACTCATTGTAAAGTGACATTGGATGAGATCTGGCTGCACTTCACTTGCCCCTCCTTTGTTCGGGGCATTGCATCCAGTGGTAAGGCATAGAAAACAAAAGAGAAAAAAATCAATTGAAACCTTCTGTATAAATAATTTCAGTAAATGACTAACATTCCAGCTGGACACTATGGAAAGGGTCCAAACAGCCTTCGTCAGATCTTCTGTTTCTATGATGTAAACTAAAGACTGTCAGTACTCATATTTGCTGGGACTGTGTGCCCTATTTTACATATTCATCACCTTCTGTGTAAAATACTAAATCTCAACTGTCTGTACAATTTCCCTCTTTGAACTGCAGTGTGTGCTCCCTAGTTGCAGCTTCTGTAGTTACGTCAAACAATTTGTTAGGGTTCAATTTAATCTATATATAGTTGGATCTTAAAAACTTAATTCAGGTCTCCTTGGAGGCTTCTTTCCTCCAATGTAAACATTCCCAGCTCCAGGTCCTACTACAGCACAGCATCGTCCCCTGAATCATCTGTGTGCTGTGCCATTAATTAACTACATGTAATATTGCACACATAACACATTAAGCTAGGTCTCATACATCAGCGCAATTTATACTTTGGTCTTTAGATATGGCTGCCAAATGGATGGGTTACTTCTCATGGTGAGCGTCTCCTTGAAATCCCTCAATTCTCACAGCTGCAATGTGACTATTCTACTTTACTTCCTGTCCAGTTACAAAATGACCTTCAATCGGTTGAAAGCGTTGAAGACAGAGATCGAGCACTTACAGCACCTCTTAGAAAAAGCCAAGGTGATGTTGCAAAAGGATTTCGAGGTCTGGTGGTCTACAGAGGCAGTGAAGCTCCAGGTAATGCAACCTTTTCAACTGCTCATTTTTAAAAATTCTTTCATGGGATGCAGACATCGCTGGCTAGGCCAGCATTTGTTGTTCATCCCAAATTGTCCTTGACAACTGAATGGCTTGCTTGGCCATTTCAGAGAGCAGTTAAGAGTCAACCATATTGCTGTGCATCTGGAGTCACAGGTCGGCCAGACCAGGTAAGGACAGCAGAGTTCCTTCAGATGGAAGAGCACCAGATGCATTTTTACAACAGTCGATGATAGTTTCATGGCATCATTACTGAGGCTGGCTTTCAATTCCAGATTTTTAATTAATTGAATTTAAATTCCAACAGCTGCCACGGTGGGATTTGAACCTGGACCCCAGGCATTGCCTGGGCCTCTGGATTACTAGCTCAGTGCCATTACCACTACACCACCTCCTCTCCCAGCCAAAGTTGAAGCAAGTCCTAGCGTGCAGTGTCAAATTCCACTGGCAGTGCTTGAGTCACCTATTTTCAATACTGATTTACATCCACAATGTACTCTATATGGGAAAACCTCTGATCTTGGAAGCTACTCTCAGGGAGTGGAGGGTACTTCCCAAAATGGAGGAAAATTGAGATGTTGATTAACCCACCAGTACTAGGCAAAACCCAAGGCCATTCTGTGTCTTTCAGCAGATGGCGAAGCAGCAGAGGCTTGAACATAAGTTGTCTAACCACCCTTATGGCTGAAGAACAGTGTTACAAGATGATACTCAAGATAGACAATATATGAAGTTTATAATAATCACAGAAATTGAATATTTTCTGTGGCCACTTTATATCCTGTATGCAGATCATGTAATGTTCTGTGTTACGAATGAGGCGGGAGGAGTGCACTGTTTATTCTAGTTCCACTTCTCCACAGGTCACAACATATATTTAAATTTTCCTACTTAGCGATATGGTCAATCATATACTCTATTTTTTCCAGAACAAAGCACACTAATCATGTTTCTTTAATAAACAACAAAATTATCAGTTTATTATAAAACAAGTCTTAACCAGTAATTAAGTAAAGCAAAAACACACAGATTGAAATTTTAAAGTTCCCTTTTTACCCAGCCCCTCACACACTCACACACACACACCGATTAACTGGAAAAATAAAAGGGATTTTTGTTTAGAGCTCTGTTACAGTCAGAAAAAAAACACTTGGGCTGAATACTTGCTCTTTCTTGAAGAAAACAGCAGATGAAATATGTTGGGGAACACAGGGTTTAGTGAGAGAGAAGAACTGAAAGAAATCAGTATTAGCAGAGAAATGGTGTTGGGGAAATTGATGGGATTGAAGGCCGATAAATCCCCAGGGCCTGATGGTCTGCATCTCAGAGAACCTAAGGAAGTGGCCCTAGAAATAGTGGATGCATTGGTGGTCATCTTCCAAGATTCTATCAACTCTGGAACAGTTCCTACAGATTGGAGGGTAGCTAATGTAACCCCACTATTTAAAAAGGAAGTTAGAGAGAAGGCTTGACACTCTTGACTTTTTCAGGGGTAATGCCGTCCTTCCCAGGGGCTTTTCCACTGGTCAGAGAATCAATGGCATCACTGAGTTACGATTTTGTTGGCTGTTCGTCCAGCTCATCCATGACTGGCAGAGACTGGGCTGCATTGAGGGTGATATCAGTGACAAGATTTTCCTTGGAGTACAGTTCTAGGTAATGCATCACCCAGCGGCTGTTTCCCCTTGAGGGGGGCGATCTTCCTGATGGTTGGCCCAAAAGCTCTCTTAATGCCATCATACATTCCTCTGATGTTTCCGGTGTCGGAGGCCAGCTGAATACGACTTCACAGGTGTTGCCAGTAGTCATTTGCACAGCGCCTGGCTGTTCTTTGTGCAGTGCTTCTGGCTACTTTAAGTGCTACGAATGTTAGCTCGCTGGAGCATTTCTTGTAGTTCAACAGTGCAGTGCACTTAGCGGCTATGACAGGTTCCAGCTCTTCAAAGTGAGATTGAAACCAGTCTGGATTCTGCTTCTCACTTTTGCTGAGTCATAGATGGCGTCTCTGATGTGGGCCCACTTCGTCTCTGCATCCCCTGCAGGAGTGTTTTGAAGGGCTTTTTCAAGTGAATTTAGAAACTTATGTAACAGCTGTGGATAAGAAATTCTGTCAGTGTTGATGCACAGGCAGCCCTTCTGCTTTGAGTGATGTAGCTTCGTTGGTTTGAGTCTAACCTTGCTGCACACCAGGGAGTGGTCGGTGTCGCAGTCCGCACTGTGGAAGATGCATGTGTTTTGGACACTGTTTATAGAGACTCGCCTTGTGACGATGAGGTCCAGCTGGTGCCAACGACATGATCTTGGGTGTCTCCATGAAACCTGGTGACAGGGTTTAGTATGAAAGAACGAGTTAGTGATGCAGAGGTTATGATAGGTACACAACTCAAGCAGTCTCTGTCAATTCTCATTCATCCTTCCAATGCCATAGCGCCCAAGGCAGGAGGGCCATGAGTCATGGTCGGCCCAACCCTGGCATTAAAGTCCCCCAACAGGAACAAATGTTCGGTATGAGGAATGCTACTGATGATATTATGGAGTTCCTTGCAGAACTGGTCTTTAATTTCAGGTGGGGAGCAGAGTGTTGGAGCATAGATGCTGAGTAGGTGTACTGGGCATTCCGAGCCATTTGAGGGTGGATCTATCATGCTGAGCAGAGTTTCTGATGGCGAAGCCCACTACATGCTGTCTTGGTTCTTCAGGATCCTTACCCTGCCAGAAGAAGGTGTAGTCTTGCTCTCTTAGAGATCCGCTTGCAGGGAGGCGTGCTTCCTGAAGTGCTGCAATGTCCGCATTGAGTCGACTGAGCTTGTTGTTAATGATGGCGGTCGTCCAAGAGTCGTTGATTTGTGTAAGGTCTTCCGACAGGCCAGGACACATAGTTCTGACATTCCAGCTTGCAAAACAAAGAGCTGGTACCTTCTTTCCTTTTTTTGTCGTGCTGTTTGGTGCGGTTTTACAGTCCACTTGTAGGGCAATGACCCTGAGCTCCAAGCACCCATTGAAGCAGGTGGACTGTGGCAGGACAGAACCTTTCTGACCGGGGGCTGCCCGGTTTGAGGCGGGCGGTAGCTGTCCAGTGAGATGCGATGACCTCTCCCACCGACAAAGGCACCCAATCTCTACGCCAATTGAGCTGGACTTATAACCCTAACTGCTGCCTTCCATGTTGTTTTGATCGCTGTGAGGCGACTATGGAATGACCTCTCCATGGCGCATGCCTGGGTGGAATGTATGGAGGCTGTGAGTTGCCCAAGCATCAAAACCCCCCTCTCGGACTTCCTAGTGGGGTCCAAAGGAGTGCAGAGCACGATGTTTGGCACCGGTATGGCTGCAGGAACTGCTGGAAACATGCCAAAGGTGACACATGACCGCCTTAGGGGTTCCGCTCCGGATTTTCTGTTTGGGTTTACTCCCTTAGTCTTGGTCTCTCCCGAGATGCCCACAAGGCAGTGGGGTTGTTAGCTGCTATTCCTGAGCAGGGGCCCTAACAAGTAAACTATGTGATTTCATGGAGGGAGAGGGAAGGGGGGAGGGGGTGCGAGGAGGGAGGGGTGGGGGAAAGGGGGTGCGGAGGGTGCGAGGGGGGAGGGGGTGGGAGGAAGGGGGTGTGAGGGAGGAAGGGGGTGCAAGGGGGAAAGGGGTATGGGGGGGACGGAGTGTGAAGGGGGGGAAGGGGTGTGGGGGGAAGGTGGTGCGAGGACGGCTTCCTCGATGTCGCCGTCCTCCAGGCTGACGCTGCGCTCGTGGTCGCCATCCAGAGGTTTGGGGCCGAGGAAACGCGCTCCAGCCAGTGTCGGGATCCTGGCTCACAATACGCCACCTGGCGGGGAAAGCTGGTCCCTTGCCGTGCTGCGGGTTCATTCGATTAATGTAGAGTCTCAGCGATCGACCCATTTTCCTCCACTGGGAGTGAGCATTGCTGCTGGTGTTGCTGGATCTGGGAGCTCAGTAAGGTACTGGAGGAGGGATGCCCAGTTGCCTGGTCTGATTCCACAAGCTTTTCCCATATCTGATTCCTACTCTGCACAATGTTCAGATGCCCGGGGACGGGAGGGAATTGTTGTTTGATGTGTTGGCCAACAGTCCGGCTCTGCAGCAATGAAACAAAGGGATAAGGCCCTTTCATCCTCTTCCATGCACAGCTTTCCTCGTGCTCAGACAATCCCACACGGTCTGCGCTCCATCAATGGACTCTAACAACTTCCCTCCATCAGCTCGTGGCTGTGCTAGGACAAGGGAGCAGTACCACAGGACATGCGTAATGCCAATATCATCACCCTCTATAAAAACAAGGGTGACCGCGGTGACTGCAACAACTATCATGGAATCTCCCTGCTCAGCATAGTGGGGAAAGTCTTCGCTCGAGTCGATTTAAACAGACTCCAGAAGCTGGCTGAGCATGTCTACCCTGAAGCATAGTGCGGCTTTTGAGCAGAGAGATCCACCATTAACATGCTGTTCTCCCTTTGCCAGCTACAGTAGAAATGCCGTGAACAACAGATGCCCCTCTGTGTTGCTTTCATAGATCTCACCAAAGCCTTTGACCTCGTCAGCAGACGTGGTCTTTTGAGACTACTAGAAAAGATCGGATGTCCACCAAAGCTACTAAGCTACCTCATTCCATGACAATATGAAAGGCACAATTCAGTTTTATGGTGCCTCATCAGATCGCTTTCCTATCCTGAGTGGCGTGAAACAGAGCTGTGTTCTCGCACCTGTTTGGGATCTTCTTCTCACTGCTGCTCTCACATGCGTTCAAGTCTTCAGTAGAAGGAATTTTCCTCCACACAAGATCAGATGGCGGGTTGTTCAACCTTGCCCATCTTAAGAGCGAAGACCAAAGTATGGAAAGTCCTCATCAGGGAACTCCTCTTTGCTGACGTTGCTGCATTAACATTGCACACAGAAGGGTGTCTGCAGAGACTCATCAACAGGATTGCGGCTGCCTGCAATGAATTTGGCCCAACTATCAGCCTCAGGAAAATGAACATCATGGGACAGGACGTCAGAAATGCTCCATCCATTAATATTGGCGACCACGCTCTGGAAGTGGTTCAAGAGTTCACCTACCTAGGCTCAACTATCACCAGTAACCAGTCCCTCGATGCAGAAATCAACAAGTGCATGGTAAAGGTGTCTGCTGCTTTGTCCAGACTGGCCAAGAGGGTGTGGGAAAATGGCGCACTGACACAGAACACTAACGTCTGAGTGTTTCAAGCCTGTGTCCTCAGTACCTTGCTCTACTGCAGCGAGGCCTGGACAACGTATGTCAGCCAAGAGCGACGTCTCAACTCATTCCATCTTCGCTGCCTCTGGAGAATCCTTGGCATCAGGTGGCAGGACCGTATCTCCAACGCAGAAGTCCTCGAAGCAGCCAACATTCCCAGCATATACATCCTACTGAGCCAGCGGCGCTTGAGATGGCTTGGCCATGTGAGCCGCATGGAAGATGGCAGGTTCCCCAATGTTCCCCAAGGATGCATCGGACAGTGAGCTCGTCAATTGTATCAGACCCATCGGCCGTCCATGTGTCTGCTTTAAAGACGTCTGCAAACGTGACATGAAGACCTGTGACATTGATCACAAGTCATGGGAGTCAGTTGCCAGTGATCGCCAGAGCTGGTGGACAGCCATAAAGGCGGGGCTAAAGAGTGGCGAGTCGAAGAGACTCAGCAGTTGGCAGGAAAAAAGATAGAGGTGCGAGGAGAGAGCCAACTTTGTAACAGCCCCGACAACCAATTTTATCTGCAGCGCCTGTGGAAGAGTCTGTCATTCTAGAATTGGTCTTTATAGCCACTCCAGGTGCTGCTCCACAAACCACTGACCACCTCCAGACACTTACCCATTGTCTCTCGAGACAAGGAGGCCAAAGATAGAAGAGAGAGAACACCTGACATCGGTAGTGGGGAAAATGCTAGAGTCCATTATCAAAGATTTTACAGCAGAGCACTTGGATAACAGTGGTAGAATCGGACAGAGTCAGCATGGATTTACGAAAGGGAAATCATGCTTGACAAATCTACTAGAATTTTTCGAGGATGTAACTAGTAGAGTTGATGAGGGGGAGCCAGTGGATGTGGTTTATTTGGACTTTCAGAAGGCTTTCGACAAAGTCCCACATAAGAGATTAGTGTGTAAAATTAAAGCACATAGGATTGGGGTAGTGTATTGCGATGGATAGAAAATTGGTTGGCAGACAGGAAACAAAGAGTAGGGATAAATGGGTCTTTTTCCAAATGGCAGGCAGTGATTAGTGGGGTACCGCAGGGATTGGTGCTAGGACCCCAGCTATTCACAATATATATTAATGATTTAGATGAGGGAACTAAATGTAATATCTCCAAATTTGCAGATGACACAAAACTGGGTGGGAGGGTGCAGAGAGGCTTCAGAGTTATTTGGACAAGTTGAGTGAGCGGGCAAATGCATGGCAGATGCAGTATAATGTGGATAAATGTGAGGTTATCCACTTTGGTGGCAAAAACAGGAAGGCAGATTATTATCTGAACGGCTATAAACTGAGAGAGGGGGATGTGCAACAAGATGTGGGTGTTCTCGTACACCAGTCGCTGAAGGTAAGCATGCAGGTGCAACAGGAGCTAAAAAGGGTAAATGGTATGTTGGCCTTCATAGCGAGATGATTCGAGTACAGGAGCAGGATGTCTTGCTGCAGTTATACAGGGCCTTGGTGAGGCCACACCTAGAATAGTGTGTGCAGTTTTGGTCTCCTTATCTAAGGAAGGATATTATTGCTATAGAGGGAGTGCAGCGAAGGTTTACCAGACTGATTCCTGGGATGGCGGGACTGACGTATGAGGAGAGATTGAATCGGTTCGGATTATATTCGCTGGAGTTCAGAAGAGTGCGGGGGGGGATCTCATAGAAACCTATTAAATTCAAACTGGACTTGACAGGGTAGATGCAGGAAGGATGTTCTCGATGGCAGGGGAGTCCAGAACCAGGGGTCATAGTCGAATGATACGGGATAAACCATTCAGGACTGAGATGAGGAGAAATTTCTTCACCCAGAGAGTGGTGAACTTGTGGAATTCGCTACCACAGAAAGCAGTTGAGGCCAAAACATTGTATGTTTTCAAGAAGGAGTTAGATATAGCTCTTGGGTTTAAAGGGATCAAAGGATGTGGGGCGAAAGCGGGAACAGGTTACTGAGTTGGTTGATCGCCATGATCATAATGAATGGCGGAGTAGGCTCGAAGGGCCAAATGGCCTACTCCTGCTCCTATTGTCTATGTTGCTATGTTTCTACGTTGTGTTCCAAAACTGGCATACAGTCTGGCCTCTGAGTACATGTAGCCGGGTCACTGGGATCTTTTAGAACAGTTCTTTTCAGGCGGCGTTGAGAATTAATTTAGCAGGCTTTTCTTCAAAGACAGGAAACAAGATGAGTGGACACAGTGGACTTCTCAGGGTCTTTTAGAGAGGTGCGGGAAAGCTATGCTGGGTAGTGGCCTTCTCTCCTTCCTTGGGAATTCTCTTTTCTCCTTGAAAGTTCTCTTCCTTTTTCTGAAGGCTTTTTAATGGGATGGAACAGGCTGGGCTGCACTGGGGTTCTCTCCTTCAGTTTTATTTTTTAAAACTCCAACCCTTTTAAACAGTTCATTCCTGACTCCAAACAGTTCAAAAGTGAAGCCGGAAACAGAAAGTCCACCTTCTGACCTGTCACTTCTCTGCACACGTCTTCCCCAATTACTAGGGTTTCTGTTCTATTTTTAATTTGAGTCATGTGACAACCAGTAAATGTCAAACAAGTCCTTTCAGTGTTCTCTTGCTGACCCTCTCGAAACAAAACTGGTCCAACATTTCTTCAGTTGGCTATGAATTCTCAAAAAAATATTTTTAACAAAATCAGAAGCACTTTTGTAACATCTCCTACCACCTCTAAATCCTTTATCATTGGTTGGTCACCTATGTCATAAGACCACAAGATGAATACAGATGAGGAAGGTCAGTCAGCCCATTTTAATTTATTCATACAGAGAAATCCTAATGCTCCTCCATGTGGCATCTAATTGTTTCTTAAATAATACCAGGGTTAAGCCCCTGGTATCCTATCTGGAAGTTTATTCAACATGTTGATCACTCTTTGGGCTGGATTTTGTTATTCCCCAGGTGTAGTGTTCTGTGGCGGGGGGTGGGGGGTGGTGGGGGGCCTGAAGATGGCTGCAGATGAGGCACACCATGGACCTCAAAGCCAGGAGGGCCCGGCCCAATCCTTCTGGATGCAGTGAGGCTCTGTGGTGGCCCCCTGCCACTGGGCAACGTGACAACAATTTAAATATTCAAATGAATATTAAATTTAAATAGATTTACCTGTGATCTTGAGGGCCTGCTGTGATCTTTGGCGTGGCAGCCAGCACCCAAGCACCTTTAGACCCCCGTCCAGGGAAACATGGCGCCACACTGGTGGGGAGGAGCCAGGGGGACGGAGCCTGAAACGGGGTCAAATATACATAATGGATGTTGGGGATGGTGGGAAGGGTTGAAACTTAAATTTTCTGCAGTTTGGGGTTTCCTCCTGAGGTCCCCAGCATCACAGATGCCAGTCTTCAGCCAAATCACTCCGCGTGATATCAAAAAACGACTGAAAGCACTGGATACTGCAAAGGCTATGGGCCCCAACAACATTCTGGCAATAGGACTGAAGACCTGTGTTCTAGAACTTGCTGCGCCCCTATCCAAGCTGTTCCAGTGCAGCTACAACACTGGAACCTACCCGGTAATGTGGAAAATCGCCCAGGTATGTCCTGTACACAAAAAGCAGGACAAGTCCAATGCGGCCAATTACTGCCCCATCAGTCTACTCTCGATCATCAATGGAAGGTGTCGTTGACAGTGCTATCAAGCGGCCCTTGCTTAGCAATAACCTGCTCACAGATGCTCAGTTTGGGTTCTGCCAGGCCACTCAGCTCCTGACCTCACTACAGCCTTGTTTCAAACATGGACAAAAGAGCTGATCTCAAGAGGTGAGGTAAGAGTGGCTAGCTTTGACATCAAGGCAGCATTTGACTGAGTATGGCATCAAGGAGCCCGAGCAAAACTGGAGTCAATGGGAATCAGAAGGAAAACTCTCCGCTGGTTGTAGTCATACCGAGCGCAAAGGAAGATGGTTGTGGTTGTTGGAGGTCAATCAGCTCAGCTCCAGGACTTCACTGCAGGACTTCCTCAGGGTAGTGTCCTAGGCCCAACCATCTTCAGCTGCTTCCTTCAATCATAAGGTCAGAAGTGGGGATGTTCGCTGATGATTGCACAATGTTCAGCACCATTCACAACTCTTCAGATACTGAATCAGTCTGTGTAGAAATGCAACAAGACCTGGACAATATCCAGGCTTGAGCTGATAAGTGGCAGTAACATTCGTGCCACACAAGTTCCAGGCAATGACTATCTCCAACAAGAGAGAATCTAACTATCTCCCCTTGATATTCAATGGCATTATGATTGCTGAATCCCCCACTATTAAAATCCTGGGAGTTGCGATTGACCAGAGTTTGAACTGGGGTAGCCATATAAGCACCATGCCTACAAGAGCAGGTCAGAGGCTGGGAACTCTACAGCGAGTAACTCACCTCCTGACTCCCCAAAGCCTGTCCACCACTTACATACCTCCAACAACACTCAAGACACTCTACACAGTGTGTACCATCTACAAAATTCTCTGCAGCAACGCACCAAGGCTCCTTAGACAGCACCTTCCAAATCCGCGACCTATAGCAACTAGAAGGACAAGGGCAGCAAATACATGGGAACACCACCACCTGCAGGTTCCCCTCCAAGCTACACACCATCCTGACTTGGAACTATATCGCCATTCCTTCACTGTCGCTGGGTCAAAATCCTGGAACTCCCTTCCTAACAGCACTGTGGGTGTACCTACCCCACATGGACTCAGCGGTTCAAGAAGGCAGCTCACCACCACCTTCTCAAGGGCAATTAGGGATGGGCAATAAATGCTGGCCCGGCCAGCGACGCCCACATCCCATGAATGAATGAAAAAAAACATCCAGGACAAAGCAACCTGCTTGATTGGCACCCCATCCACAGACATTCACTCCCTCTACCACTGATGCACAGTGGCAGCAGTGTGCACCATCTACAACATGCACTGCAGCGACGCACCAAGACTCCTTAGAAGCACCTTCCAAACCCGTGACCTCTACCACCTAGAAGGACATGGGGCAGCAGTTGCATGGGAACATCACCACCTGCAAGTTCCCCTCCAAGCCACACACCATCCTGACTTGGAACTATATTGCCATTCATTCACTGTCGCTGGGTCAAAATCCTGGAACTCCCTTCCTAACAGCAATGTGAATGTACCTACCCCAAATGGACTGCATCGGTTCAAGAAGGCAGCTCACCACCACGTTCTCAAGGGCAATTAGGGATGGGCAATAAATGCTGGCCGAGCCAGCATTGCCCACATCCCATGAGCAAATAAAAAAAGTCAGATGTCAAAGGGAAGTGTTTTGTTTTAGTGGGTGGGGGGAGGGCAAATAGTTATTGTAGTTGTTATGGGGGTGGAGGTGGTGGTGGGAAAGCGGTGTTAGAAATGTATTTATTTAATTTTGGGGCGGTAGGACTTTAATAATTTTAAATTGTGCGGCAGGGCTGGATGTCCTTTAAAAATGGCGTCAGCTGCCTGTGCACATTGCCGGGGATGGACAGCCCGCCCCCTCCCCGAGATTGGAGGGGGCAGGCCGCCCCGGCTATTTAAATGTGCCGCTATGCTTGACGTTGCGGTGGCTCTTTCATGTGCACCCTGCACGGGTGAACCGCCATTTTTTGAGTTCGCCACCGATATCTGCTGCAGGCTGTTAAAATCCAGCCCTTTATGTGAAGAAAGTTTCCTGGTATCTCCTAAATTTACTTCTTAATGGTTTGAACCCATGTCTCCTAGTCCTAATCCTGTAGTTTAATAAGAACGTAACAACAGGAGTGAAGGTATGTCATTCGGCCCCTCAAGTCTGCTCCGCCAGTCAATAAGATCACCTAAAATGCTGTAACCTGCAAGGCTACAGACCAGGTGCTGGAAGGTGGGATTAGATTGGGTGACTAGCTTTTTCGGCTGGCGCAGACACGATGGGCTGAATAGCCTCCTTCTGTGCCGTAACTTTTCTATGGTTCTTTCGATGGGTGATCTGATTGTGGCCTTGACTCCACTTTTCTGCCTGGCCGCCATAACCCCTGACTCCCTTGTCAATCAAAAATCTAACTCAGCCTTGAATATATTCAATGACTCAGCCTCCATTGCTGGCTGGGGAAGAGAATTCCAAACACTCATAATATGAAATTCCTCCTTATCTCTGTCTGAAATGGAAGACCCCTTAATTTGGAACTGTGCCCGCAAGTTCTAGATTTCCCCATGAGGGGAAACATCCTCTCAGCATCTACCCTGTCAAGCCCCCTCTGAATATTACATGTTTTGATATGATCACCTCTCAGTTTTCTAAACTCCAATGAGATAGGCCCAACCTGCTCAACCTTTCATTATATGACAAACCCCTCATCCTCGGAATCAGCTTAGTGAACCTTCTCTGAATTGCTTCCAATGCAAGTATATCCTTCCTTAAATAAGGTCTAGGAGCGGTCTCACCAATGCTCTGTACAGTTGTAGAAAGACTTCCCTACACTTATAATCCAGCCACCTTGCAATTAAATTCCATTTGCCTTCTTAATGACTTGCTGTACCTGCATGCTGAATTTTTATGATTTGTGTACAAGGGCACTGAGGTCCCTCTGTACCGCAGAGTTCTGCAGTCTCTCTCCATTTAAATCCTATTCTGCTTTTCTCTTCTTCCTGCCAAAGTGGACAACCTCACATTTTCCCATGTTATACTCCATCAACCAAATTCTTGCCCACTCACTTGATGTATCTATATCTCTTTGCAGACTCTTTGTATTCTCCTCACAACTTGCTTTTTTACCTATCTTCGTATTGTCAGCATTTTGGCTACATTCAGTTGGTCCCTTCATCCAAGCCATTAATATAGATTGTAAATAGTTGTGGCCTCACCATTGATCCTTGTGGCACTCCACTCGTAACAGCTTGCCATCCTGAAAATGACCCATTTATCCTGATTCTCTGTTTCCTGTTAGTTTGCCAGTCCTTTATCCATGCTAATATATCAGCCCCAACACCATAAGCTCTTATCTTGTGCAGTAACCTTTGATGTGGCACCTTATTGAATGCCTTTTGGAAATCCAGATACACTACATCTACTGGTTCCCCTTTATCTACCCTGCTTGATACATCCCCAAAGAACTCTAATAAACTTGTCAAACACGATTTCCCTTCCACAAAACCACGTTGACTCTGCCTGATTGTATTATGATTTTCTCTATGTCCTGCTACTACCTTTTTAATAATGGATTCTAGCATTTTCCCAATGACAGCCGTTAGGCTAACTGGCCTATAATTTCACACCGTTCATAATGCGGTCACCTCCACCTTGGGGAGACCAAACACAGATTGGGTGACCGCTTTGTGGAACACCTCCGCTCAGTCTGAAAACATAACTGCAAGCTTCTGTTTGCTTTCCATTTCAACACACCCCCTCTCATGCCCACATTTCCGTCCTTGGCCTGCTGCAGTGTTCCAGTGAGCATTAACCTATGCTCGAGGAGCAGCACCTGATCTTTCGAGTAGGCACTCCAGAGCCTTGCGAACTCAACCTCGAGTTCAACAATTTCAGAACATTTCTTGTTTTTATTATTTTATTTTGTTTTTTAACCATGTGCCTGTTTTTTCACGTGGACAGAGCTGCTCATTACTCTGCCATTAACACTCTGTCTGGACTAATGCTTTGTCTTTCTTCACAAGCACCAACACGCTCTTTGCCATTGTCCCATGACAGCTTTGTTATTTAATCTTTCCTGCCATTCTGTCCTATCACACACCTTCCCTTTTGTTCTCTTCCCCACCAACCCCCCACCCTCCCACTTGCTTAAAACCAAATTCTTTTCTAAACTTTGCCAGTTCTTATGAAAGGTCACAGACCTGAAATGTTAACTCTGCTTCTGTCTCCACAGATGCTACCTGACTGACTGCATATTTCCAGCACTTCCTGTTTTTATTTATGGCCTATAGTTTCTTGCTTCTTGTCTCCCCCCCTTTCTTGAACAGAGGTGTTACATTTGTAGTTTTCCAGACTGCTGGGACCTTTCCAGAATCTAGGGAGTTTTGGAAGATTACAACCAATGCATCCACTATCTCTGCAGCCACTTCTTTTCATACCCTCAGATGCAGGCCATCTGGTCCAGGGCTCTGGCAGCTTTTAGTCCCATTATTTTTTCCTCTAGTGATAGAGATTGTTTTAAGTTCCCCCCTCCTTTTTGCTTTATATTCTTTATTGGGATGTGGGCATTGCTGGCAGGGCCAGCGGTTGTTATCCATCCCTAATTGCCCTTGATCTGACTGGCTTGTTAGGCCATTTCAGAGTCAAACACATTGCTGTGGGTCTGGAGTCACAGGTAGGCCAGACCAGGTAAGGACATCAGATTTCTTTCCCTAAAGGGCATTAGGGTTTTTACAACAATTGATGATAGTTTTCATGGCACTGTTACTGAGACTAGCTTTCAATTCCCGATTTTAATTAATTGATTTTAAATTCCACCAGTTGCTGAGATGGGATTTGAACCCACCTCTAGATTACTCATCCAGTGACATTACCACTACACCACCGTCGCCCCCTGTCTTCTGTCTTCTGATTTTCATCTCTTCTTGTGATGCCTTTTGTGTCCTCTACTGTGAAGACAGATACAAAATACTTTTTTAAAGCCTCTGCCATTTCCTTGATTTCCATTCTTAATTCCCCAGTTTCACCCTTTAAGGGACCAATGCTCACTTTAGCTACTCTTATCCTTTTTATATATTTGTAGAAGCTTTTGCTGTCTGTTTTTTATATTTCTTGCTAGTTACCTCACACTCTAATTTCTCCCTCTTTATTATTTTTTAGTCATCCTTTGCTGGTTTCTAAAATTTTCCCAATCTTCTGGCCTACCACTGATCTTCACAGCATTATACACCTTTTCTTTCAGTTTGATACCACCCTTAACTTCCTTAGTTAACCATGCATAGTGCATCCTTCTGATAGAGTCTTTCTTCCTCAATGGAATATATCTTTGTTGAGAGTTATGAAACATCTCCTTAAATGTCTGCCACTGCTTCTGTATTGTATTACCTTTTAACCTATTTTCCCAGTCCACTTTAGCCAATTCTATCTTCATATCCTTGTAATTGCCTTTATTTAAGTTTAAGACACTAGTTATGGACACAGGTTTCTCACTCTCAAACTGAATGTGAAATTCTATCATGTTATGATCACGCCTGCCTAGAGGATCCTTTACTATGAGGTCTTTAATTAATCCTGTCTCATTAATGTAATATTCCACATTCTTTTTCTATACTATTAATAATCTAATATACCTCTACTAAATCACCTCTCAGTCTGGAAAGTGTGTTTTTCCAGTCTTTTTTCATAACTCAGATCTCTGATTCTGAGGATCAGCTTTATGGCTGTTTTCTGCATTGCCACCTGTGCTTGAACTGTCTCAAGCAAGACCACAACTGAACACAATAGGCTTATTGCAGTCGAACAGAGCCTTAGAAAGTTTGATCACTACCTCTTCTAAAATGTTCTGCTGTTCTCATTTGGCTTCATCCACAAATATTTCAGTGCTATTCATTGGAATACCTGTTTTGTCTATTTATTCACCCTCTCTGTTTAGCACTTCACATTTGTTTGCATGAGGTTTCATCTCCGATTGTTATGCCCACTCCTATATCTTGTCCAGCTCAATCTGTGATTTCTTGTGTTTTTGCTGCCCCTCCTAGCTTGGTATCATCTGCAAATCTGACTACTGTGCATTGAGTTTCTGAATCCAGGTTAATCCTGGCTCACCAATGCCTACTCAAGGGCAATTAGAGATGTACGATAAATGCTGGCCTGGACATGACACCCACATCCCATGAGTGAATATAAAAATAAATCCAGGTTGTTTATGTGAATTAGAAACAGTAGTGGTCCTAGCTTGAAGTCCTGAGGCTCTGCAGTCAGTTCTCCATTCCGACATAACTCCTCTTTCGAGTACTCATTCTTTCCAACCTTTCATCCAGTTTCTTATCCATCCCCACAACTTTCGGTTTAATTTATGGTCTTTCATATTAAAATTTATCAAAATCCTTTTGGAAATGTTGGTATACCACATCACAAGGCTTACCATAATTTACTTTGGTTCTGTCAGTCCATGCTAAATCCTAAAAGAATGTGTTTATGAATTCATTGGAGATACCATATAAAGCAAGTCTTTGCAAATACATTTACATTGTTCCTAGACAAGGTAGCCAGAGGAATTTTTACCCCTTGGCATTTTGTTTTATTTCACTCATATGGAGATGGTTTTATGTTAGTGCAGCCACTGATATGTTGGTTTATTATTTGCCTTTTTCTGAATCAAGGCAGTTCATATGATATTAGTGTCAGCCATGCTTCAGTGGTAGCACTCTTACCTCTGAGTCTGTGGGAACAAGTCGTACTTCAGAGATTTGGGATTTGAAAAGGACGGGGCATGTGACATTCAGGGATTGCACGAAGCAGTGGGAATAGGGGAGGTCACCTACAAAAGACTGCTGTCCTCTTCTAAGCCACTGCAACCCAGTATTCAGAATCCCTCTCTTCTAATATTGCTCTACAGTAAGCAATGTCCAGGAAATATATTTTATTTGTCTTTATGAGCCCGACAAGGTCAAGGAGTTCAGTTAGGAGAAGCAGAGCAAATGTGGTTCCATAAATTACTGTCAACTGATGCTGAATATTGAGCAAGTTTGTTCTGAAATATTTTGTCTAACAAGAGCATTATCGAAAGTAAGCTTGAAGTACCTAATCTATTTACCCTGGAAAATGAGTGTAGGATAATAGAACACAAGTACAAAATTCATAGGATTTGATTAAAGTTAGACATTAGAGCAACCTTTTTTCCATAAGATAGTGCATGTGTGAAAATAACTCCTAAAGATAGTTGAATCGGGATCAGTTAGCATCTTTAAAAGAGTTGGACAATATCTACTGAAAAGGAGATTTGATAATTGCAGTGATATTAACGTTTTTTCCAGTGGACCTGGGGAAAAGTTTTGTCTTCTTTACAGTAAAGCATTAACAGATGGTTAGGGTGCAAAGTCAAGGATAGACTATTCATTCAAGGATTCTGGATGGAGAGGACTTGATGGTCTGAGTGGCCCTTTCCTATTCCGGACATGTTTTGTGGTCTTCTATGCTATAATACCCAGCTCTACCTCTCCACTATCTCTTTTAACCTGTCGACTGCCTCCATACTGTCAGATTGCTTTCCAGAAATCTTGAATACATCATAACTTCCTCTGGCTCAGCATTGGGCAGACTGAAGCCATCAGGGGTAACTTTAACCTAACCTGCCAGATGGGAACCAGATTGGTTGGATGCCCGTTTTGTACCCTGACTGATTTTATTCTGCACTGGGTGGCTTAGGTTAAAATTACCCCTCTCATCTTCAGCTCTTGCCAAAAATTATGGTCCATTGCCACTGACTATCCACCTCCTCAGCTATTCTCTAAGCCTGAACTTGACTATATTAATTTCATTGACCTTGACCTGAGCTTTAAACCCCACACATATCCATCATCAAAGCCGCTTATTTCCACTCCTGCAATGATGCCTATCCCCTACCTCAGCTCCTTTTTACCACTGAGACCCTCATGCCTTTGTCATCTCCAGACTCGACTACTTTAATTATCTCCTTGATGGCCCCCACCATCATTCCCTAAATTTGAATCTGTCTAAAACTCTACTGCATATATCCTTCCTCTCCGTTAATCCTGTTCACCCATCACGCCTGCCCTCATTCACTTATCCTAACTGCTGGTTCCAAACACCTTACATTCTTACATTTAAAATCCTTTTTCACATCTATTAGTTGTTCCATGAATTTGCCCTATGCCATTTCTGCAATCTTCATCAGCCCTCTATCCCCTCCCAAATGCCCTGTTCATTTAATTCCAGTCTTTTCTTCCTTTAATCCCAGATTTTTGTGGCTGCCCTTCATCTCATCATTGACAAAACGTTCAGATACTTTTTTTAAATTCTTTCATGGGATGTGGGCATCACTGGCAAGGCCAGCATTTATTGCCCATCCCTAATTGCCCTTGACAACTGAGTGGCTTGCTAGGCCATTTCAGAGAGCAGTTAAGAGTCAACCACATTGCTGTGGGTTTGGAGTCACATGTAGGCCAGACCAGGTAAGGATGGCAGATTTCCTTCCATAAAGGACAGTAATGAACCATACTTGTTCCAACTGTTTAGAATTCCCTACCTAAAGTTACGATTTCTCCAACTCCCTCCATCTTTTAAAAATCTGCATAAAACCAACTTCTTTAATCAAATTTTGATCAACCTTCCTAATTTATCCCTTCCAACTCAGTGCCTGTTCTCCTTATATTTGCTTGTGAAGCACCTTCAGATCTATATAAAGGCATTGTACAAATACAAGTGTTTATTGTCATTCTTAGGAAATATACAACAGATCAGTTAGCATTTAAGAGGAAGATTGGTTGGAATCCATCATTGAGTTTGAATATGTGTGTCTAATTTTTTTGTTTGTATTTCAAATTTAGTCAGTAATCACTTAGATCAAAATGCAATCAAGAGTGACCAAAATAATTTATTTCAGGATCTTTAATTTCTTTCATTGTAAAGAGATTTTTATCCTATTTGCCTGAGATTGATTTGAATCCAATAGTAAAAGCACATTGATCTAACATAGGACAATGAGACAGCGCTTGGCATGATATTTCAGCTTATAATTTGTATGCTCCAATCATAGGAACATAGGAGCAGGAGTAGGCCATTCAGCCCATCGAGCCTGCTCCACCATTCAATAGGATCATGGCTGATCATCCACTTCAATGCCTTTTTCCCAAACTATCCCCATATCCCTTTATGTCATTGGTATTTAGAAATCTTTAATCATACTCAATGACTGACCTCCAATCGCCCTCAGGGGTAGAGAATTCCAAAGATTCACAACTCTCTGAGTAAAGAAATTTCTCCTCTTCTCGGTCCTAAGTGGCATCCCTCTTATTTTGAAATTGTGTCCCCTGGTTGTAAGCTCCCCAAATAGGGGAAACATCTTACTAGCATCTATGCTGTCTATCGCTTTAAGTATTTTGTAGGTTTCAATGAGATCACCTCTCTTTCTTTGAAACTGTAGAGAATAGAGGCCCAGTTTCCCCAATCTCTCTTCATAGAATAGTCCCGCAATCCCGCCAACAGGTCTGGTGAACTTTCATTGTACTGCCTCTGTGACAATAATATTGTTCCTAAAGTAAGGGGACCAAAACTACACACACTACTCCAGGTGCGGTCTAACCAATTGAAGCACGACTTCGCCCTGCAAGGGGTTCAGGGTCTTGGGGGCTCTGCAAAGGGGGGGAAGAGTTGGGGTCTTGGGGCTGTGCAAAGTGGTGTAGAGGTCTCGCAGGTTCTGCAAGGTGGAGTAGGGAACTTGCAGGTTCTGCAAGGGGGTCAAGGTCTCAGGGGCTCTGCAGCGGTGGGGTGGGGGGGAGGGCTTGGATTTAGGTGGCTATATCTGGTGAACAAACTGTTGGATGAGATGTGTGTTGGCCAATATTGCTCAATGAGAGGTTTGGCCATCAGGAAGGGTGGGCACTGAGGGCCATCAGGGATTCTGCCGAGAGAAGTAGCAAAACCTCAGTTTTCAAGGCAGGGTCATCGCTGCATTGACAGCACTCTGTAGGCCCACTGGTCATCTTGTATGGGTCTTATACACCCTGTCTTTTTGGATCCCCATGGCATGATGTGGGGCCTCTGACAGAGGGAGGGCCGAGAAGCAGCTGCACCTGCCTGTAAAGCTCCAAGACGAGAGCAGCAGCAGCTGGGCATGCCAAGAAGGGTCCACCTGCATTGGAGAGTGTACTGGACTCGAATCAGCTACTTCCAAATGTCCGAGTGGCATTGTCAGTGAAGACTATGCCTCTCCAGGACGAGTTGCAACCGATGGTATTTGGGGGGGTCACCCTATGCCAGTGGACCAGAAGATCACAGTGTACTAAACTTTTACCTGTCTGGATCATTCTAAGGGCTCACTGGCGGAGGGGCTGAGGAGCCACTGTCCACACTTGGAGTGCCCTGAGCGGAGCCCCCAGCTGTGGAGGCCAGCCTCTCCTCCTCCCTTTCAAGGCTCACCTGAAACTGCTTGCTCACCAGAGAAGGACGAGGAGCTAGAAAAGGCTCCAGGCGCTTTGTCCTTCTCTCGCCTTGACACTGCTGCATCGAGCTGATGGCCAAGTTGATGTTGTGCAGGTCTGCACACATCTGTGTGTCAGAGGCCATAGGCAGCCATCAGCAGACGATGGAGGAGTCCATCTACTGCCATGGCTGCTGCCATGTCACAGGTATGTGAGTGCATGGCCTCCTGCATTGAGAGACTAGCGACCCTCATGAAGAGCCAGATCCCTGTGGGATCTGGCTCTCCATGAGGGTCGCTAGTCTCTCAATGCAGGAGGCCATGCACTCACATGCCTGAGACATGGCAGCAACCATGGCAGTAGATGGACTCCTCCATCGTCTGCTGATGGCTGCCCATGGCCTCCGGCACCTCCGCCAGATGTTGCCTTACCCCTCTCTGCATTTTCAGCATACCCTGTTCTGTCAACACCAGAGGCTTGTCATCAGCCTTGGGCTCAGCATGGGCCTAGCTACCCGCAATCCTCCGACTGTCAGTGACCTTGGCTGTCTTAGCGTCAGCTCACTGCTCGGGCGTGTGTGTGGTGTTCTCACCAGCTTGTAATCCAGATTCTGCAGCTGAGCAGAAACCCACTGAGGTGAAAGTATCTGCACAGGTGGATGGTACAGGACAGTCATGGGACAGTGCATCCTCTGAGTGTCCCTCCTACTCAGAGGTGGATGGTTGTCCCCCTTCTGGTTGAGTCTCCTGTGGACGCCGACCTACAGGAGAGAAAAAAAACCTGTGTGCAGATCTCATTATGCCAACCATACGTGATGTGGGTCTCCAGAAGTGATCTGTAGGTCGATGGCAGCCAATCCTTACTCTCTTGCACGCAGACTCCAGTCTTCCGATTGGATAAGGTGTGACCGTCCTATGTCCCTGCCAGTTCTAAGGCCTCTTCCTTGGCTGTGCTGAGAGAGCGCAGATCCGGTATGCCTCTGCCTGTTCAGGCTGTCTCCCTCCTGCTGTGGGCCCTGTTCTCCTGCAAGAGGAAAGAGGAAGAGAGTCATACGTCAGAACAATCAACATGACAGTTCTATAATGTCAGGCCCTCGTCCCCAGCTGGACTTCTACATAGAGCTCATGCTTCTGTCCGCTGTCAGGGGAGTTAAGGAGAGTGAGCTGTGAAAGAAGGTGGCCTGTGGTTGAGATGGAGCCACGCGTCTGTCAGTTTTGAGCTGAAGCCTTACCCCCTCTGTTATCACCATTGTAGTGCCACTCTCCCCATGCCCCGCTTCCTCCTGTGTAGCCACTTGCAATCACTAAAAAAGAGAGGTGTGGAGCACTCACATTGGCAGAACACAGGTTAACCCTCTTGCAGCGCTGCACCCAGTTCCTGGGGGTCACCCCACAGCTACTGACCTCCTCAAATTTCTCCATCCAGGCTTGCTTGGTCGGGTGGGAGGACCTCTTCATGCAATCACCAGGGAAGAGAACCTTCCCTTGCAGCAAGGAGGAGTATCTGGAGGGAAGCATCACTAAACTGGTATCACTTTATGTCTTGGCTTGACCATTCTGCGGGTCTGCCTCATGGGGTTGGTGGGGGGGGGGGGGGGGTGTCCAGAGTCAATGCAAAACGGATCACAGTTTTGAGCACCTAGCAGCAAGTGAATGCAAGGAAGCAATGCAAGCAGGGCTGGTAGCCTTTAACTATGGTGACAGCACCTGCTCTGGAGTCATCCAACGGCCTTTTGCCATCTCGCCTCCTTCCGCCGCGTGATTGGGGGGGCACCCTGCACCTCCAGTATGCAAAATGGCCACCCGCCACGTGATCGTGGTGGGGAGGCCACCCACCTGACTGTTGGGAACAATTCCCATTTCCAAGCCCACTGCCAGGACCAGTGGCGGGCTCACTAAATTCAGCCTGTGGTCGCTTTGTCTCTGACAGCAAAATCCAAGCTCTTATGTTTTTGTGAGTTGAGATTTCTTTACCTGGAAAGCTCACAATCTTGTTAGCTTTGTCTTTGGTTAAATGAATTGGTGAACTCCAGGTCCCTCCATCAGCCTTATTAAATTTGGCCTCGAGACTGGGCTATCTTAAGACATGACTCTTCGTTCCAAACTTAAGTAAATCCTGAACTTCACCTACAACAGGAAATAAATATTTTAGCGTTTGTTCATCTCTTCCTGTTTCAAATATGAAGCACAGATTCCAGTAGGTGGATGCCAATTTTAAATATTATTTCATGGGATGTGGGTGTTGCTGACAAGGCCAGCATTTGTTGCCCATCCCTAATTACCCATGAGTAGGTTGTGGTGAGCCACCTTCTTAAATTATTGCAGTCCATTGACTTTTCTGTAGCAGTTTGGTACAACTGAGTCGCTTGCTAGGTCATTTCAGAGGGCAGTTAAGAGTCAACCACATTGTTGTGGGTTTGGAGTCACATGTAGGACAGACCAGCTAAAGACAATAGATTTCTTTCCCTAAAGGGACATTAGAGAACCAGATGGGCTTTTATGACAATCAGTGATAGTTTCATGGCACCATTACTGAGACTAGCTTTCAATTCCAGATTTTTTGTTAATTAATTGAATTTAAATTAAACTTCAGCAGCTGCCTTTTTTAATTCATTCATGGGATGTGGGCATTGCTGGCCACCATTTATTGCCCATCCCTAATTGCCCTTGAGAAGCTGGTGGTGAGCTGCCTTCTTGAACCGCTGCAGTCCATGTGAGGTAGGTACACCCACAGTGCTGTCAGGAAGGGAGTTCCAGGATTTTGGCCCAGTGACAGTGAAGGAACAGCGATATAGTTTCAAGTCAGGATGGTGTGCGGCTTGGAGGGGAACCTGCAGCTGGTGGTGTTCCCATGCATTTGCTGCCCTTGTCCTTCTAATTGGTAGAGGTCGCGGGTTTGGAAGGTGCTGTCTAAGGAGCCTTGGTGCATTGCTGCAGTGCATCTTGTAGATGGTGGGATTTGAACCCATGTCCCCAGGACATTAGCCTGGGCCTCTGGATTATTAGTCCAATGGCATTACCACTACTCCACCAAGCTCTGCAGACAGTTTTGTCTCACATAAGAAATATCACCAGCTCTGCTGTTTCCAAATGGAAACTTACAAAACAGTTAGCTAAATGTATTTTGCATTGTTATCACTTTGAATAAAGGAAACTTGAGTTGATATCAGAAGACTATTCCACGAGGTCCACTGTTGCAACTTGGATTGGTTGGAAGCAACTCAGTCTATATATTATCTGGAGGGCTGCTGTTGAAAGAAATCCTCATACCTTTACCAAATATTACTTGGGTTCATCAGCCAAGAATTATCTGTACATTAGCAGGTCTGCTCCAATTACAGGTGCCTTGTTTAAACCAGAGAGCCACTTGCTTCCTCTCATATACTGTTCTTTGAAATTTAACTTGTAGCTTTTTATTGTACACAACTTAAAATATATATATATTATCTTTCTCTCCTTTCTTCTCTTCGTACATTTAAGGGAGTCTGAGTGACAATGCTGCTCTATAATCGGCCCGTAGAAGCTGCATATGAATAACCCAGTCTTGTCCCTCTTTTTGAGGATGTTTGTGGGCTCTATTTTGGTACCTCCTTCTGATGGTATGGCTGAGACCAGAACCTGCTTTGCTGACATGAGCAAAACTATTCTGCTGGCACTCTGGTTTAATGTGATTTTTGTTATAAAAAGTGATTTTACCAGTACTTCCAGTCTGCCTTACTGTGCAATTCATGTAAAGAAGCAGCTCAGGTAGTGTTCCAAGAAGAAATGCAAAGTGGGGGAGGCACAGCACTGTGCAGAACATGAGTTAATTATGTGTTTGGTCCAACACCAGGCTGCCCTGCTGGTTTGGGCATAAACCTAATTATTGTGCTATGCGGCGTTTCAACTTCTGGATAAGGACCCTTCAAAGCCCCAGTGTTCCAGACATAACATCTCTGCCCAGAATGGCTACCGGGATGATGAGGAACTTTAAAATGGCCTGTTGGCAATGTTCCTTGTAGTCATTTCTTTTTGGTACATTTCAAGTTAAATGCTGCCATGTGTTTTTAGTGCCCTGTAATTAAACACAGCAACTGATTTCTGCACGATTACTAACAGATTAATGTACACTAAGTTTTGTGGCAAGGCCTGGTCAGATAAAGAGCTTTTCATTAGTTTATACAAAAGCGACTGCTCAATAAACCCCAATAACAGTCTATCTCAACAGAAATCACATTTTTGCATGATCTGAGCAATTTTAATACACTGTATTTCCCAGTGTCAGAACTTTAAAAATAGCTTTATATTTGTGCCAAATGATGTATATCAATACATGGAACGCGCCTTGCCACACATCATAGAATGAAAGCTTGTGCATGAGAATTTTCTCAAATGGCAAGCTTCTGATTTTGACTGTCATCAGGGAAAGGTTTTGATCGGAATTCACATGCTTTCTGCCCCAGGTGAAGATGGAGATTTGGAGGTGAGTTTTCCTGAGCCAGTTTTAAGGATCTCCAATCAGCTGGCTTCAGCACTGCACTTGCAGAGGCTTGGAGCAGGACTCCTGGCCAATAGCTTGTGGCAGGTTTGGATGTAGTCAATGTGGTCACGCCCTTCTAGAATAGTAACCTTATCATTTTTCCATTACAGCATTCAGCTGCTTCTTAATTGAGAATGTCCTGGCCTCAGCCCACCCCACCTCTCCCAGTAACACCCTCCAACTGGACATACTATGCAACCATATCAGCTGGAGAAGGAGGAAGGAAATGATCGGTTGCTCTACAGAAAAGAGAACGGTCCTCATTTTGTCAATGCAAATATTCACTGACACACTCTGTAATGTAGCTCAAATCAGGCCTCAACTCATCCTGAAGTGTCAGTCTGTTACGATACTCTAATGTAAATCATTATTTATTCTAAACTATGTACGCGAGATGTAAAGTACATCCCCATAGACTCACTTACTCCTTTAAATTTTATTGCCCATATTCCTATCTTTTTGTTTTTATAAATTAATTGCTTCACTAAATAATGCGAAGAGCTGAACGGATGCATCTGTATTCCCCCAGCATTGCCTTGGTGTGAAATTGACAGCACGCACTCCTCTTTGTTCTCTGAGTCTGGATAGTAAGTGTAGTAGGTTATATTCAATTGAATAGCTAAGCCTTACCTTCCCCATGTCACTGGATAGTAACCAGGAGTAAAAATGCTGACCTATGCTTTCCCCGCCTCTACCCTAAAGAAAGACCTTACATTATATAATGTTTTTCACCATCTCAGAGCATCCTGAAATGATTCACAAACAATGAAATACTTTTGAAGTGCAGTCACTGTTGTAGGACAGACAGCCAATTTCAATGAGATAAATAAACAGATTAGAGGTGTGCAAAGGAAACCCGACCCAAGTCCGAATGCTGGACCCGGAAGCCCGACCCGACCCGAACCCGACACATACCATCGGATCCCGTTGGGGTTAGGTCGGGTAGCACACCTTTACCCATGTACTGATGTAAAGGCCTGCCACCCGACCCGACATGTGCCTGGTTCGGGTTGGGTGGGGTCGGACTTCCGGGTCCGGAACTCGGGCTCGCGTCTGGTTTCTTTTGCACACCTCTAAAACAGATAATCTATTTTAGTGATGTTGGTTGAATGATAAATATTGGCCAGGAAACCAGGAGATCTCCCCTTTTCTTCAAGTAGTGCCATGAGATATTTTACTTTCAACTTAGAGGGTAGATAGTGCCATGGATTATTAACTCATCCAAACAAAATGGCTTGTATGATGACACAGCACTAATGTGTCAGCCTAGTTTACCATCCTCATGTCTTTGGAGTGAAAACTAATGACCTTCTTGGCTCAGAGGCAAGAGTGCTCCAATGAGCCAACACTGACACCTAGGGGTGATGAGGCTGGTAATTTCTCATTCATTTAAGTGGAAATAAAACATAATAGATGGCTAGGAGTGAATCACAACAATAATAATTCAACTAACTGCTTCTGTTGATAACATAAACAGAGGATGCAGACCTCGTCAGCAGACGTGGTCTCTTCAGACTACTAGAAAAGATCGGATGTCCACCAAAGCTACTAAGTATCATCACCTCATTCCATGACAATATGAAAGGCACAATTCAGCATAGCGGCGCCTCATCAGACCCCTTTCCTATCCTGAGTGGCGTGAAACAGAGTTGTGTTCTCGCACCCACACTGTTTGGGATTTTCTTCTCCCTGCTGCTCTCACACACGTTCAAGTCTTCAGAAGAAGGAATTTTCCTCCACACAAGATCAGGTGGCAGGTTGTTCAACCTTGCCCGCCTAAGAGCGAAGACCAAAGTACGGAAAGTCCTCATCAGGGAACTCCTCTTTGCTGACGATGCTGCATTAACATCTCACACTGAAAAGTGTTTGCAGAGTCTCATCGACAGGTTTGCGGCTGCCTGCAACGAATATGGCCTAACCATCAGCCTCAAGAAAACGAACATCATGGGACAGGACATCAGAAATGCTCCATCCATCAATATCGGCGACCACGCTGTGGAAGTGGTTCAAGAGTTCACTTACCTAGGCTCAACTATCACCAGTAACCTGTCTCTCAATGCAGAAATCAACAAGCGCATGGGAAAGGCTTCCACTGCTATGTCCAGACTGGTCAAGAGAGTGTGGGAAAATGGCGCACTGACAGGGAACACAAAGGTCCAAGTGTATCAAGCCTGTGTCCTCAGTACATTGCTCTACGGCAGCGAGGCCTGGACAACGTATGTCAGCCAAGAACAACATCTCAATTCATTCCATCTTCGCTGCCTCTGGAGAATCCTTGGCATCTGGTGGCAGGACCGCATATCCAACACAGAAGTCCTCGAGGCGGCCAACATCCCCAGCTTATACACACTACTGAGTCAGCGGCGCTTGAGATGGCTTGGCCATGTGAGCCGCATGGAAGATGGCAGGATCCCCAAGGACACATTGTACAGCGAGCTCGCCACTGGTATCAGACCCACCATGTTTCCGCTTTAAAGACGTCTGCAAACGCGACATGAAGTCCTGTGATATTGATCACAAGTCGTGGGAGTCAGTTGCCAGCGATCGCCAGAGCTGGCGGGCAGCCATAAAGGCGGGGCTAAAGTGTGGCGAGTCGAAGAGACTTAGCAGTTGGCAGGAAAAAAGACAGAAGAGCGAGGGGAGAGCCAACTGTGTAACAGCCCCGACAACTAATTTTTTCTGCAGCACCTGCGGAAGAGTCTGTCACTCTAGTATTGGCCTTTATAGCCACTCCAGGCGCTGCTCCACAAACCACTGACCACCTCCAGGCGCTTACCCATTGTCTCCGAGACAAGGAGGCCAAAGAAGAAGAAGAAATTGCTTCTGTTGATAACATAAACAGAGGATGCAGACCTCACAAAGCTTGTGAATATCGGCAGGATCATGAGATTGTTTTAATGCCATAAATAGCATTATTGCCATTGTTATGATCCCGTTAGAGACCAGTAACATTTTTAAAAAGAAATTCAAACTCCCAGTTGTTACTGAAAGAACTACGCCACAAGATTTCATGTTTTTAAACAAAAAACTTTACAATAGTAAAACAAAGCAAAGCGCTACTCACTTAACACTACAATTTGAAAACACATACTTTAAACATAAGATCTTAACAGAACATGTAAACGTATACTTTAAACTCTATATGTCAACAGAATACTCCCGTTTGGCTTTTACTTCCACTCCAAGAGTTCTCCTGTACAGGATTTTGGCGTTTTGTTCACTTCTTCTGTGTCCAATCCAAAGTGTAACACAGCTGTTAGGAACTCACTTTGATTTTCCTTAGTTTCTCAGCTATCTTCCAAGGTATGAGATCTCCTGGGGATTCTCCCTCTAGCATTCAGCTAGGCAACCCTCCAACTCTTGCAACAACTCGCTAATCTGGATTTCCAGCATGAGAATGAGCGTTACTCAAATCAGAAAGATGCCTGGTTCCTGATAGCCTTCCTGCTCCTGAGTCCAGCTGCTCTCAAAGCCAACAACTTTCTTGCGAGCAAGCACAGAGATAAAACACCTGACCAACATGCATCCCCCTGCATTATCTATCCCCATGTGGAATGTCCCAGATTGCAATTTAAGCTAATTACCTCCAACTCCAAAACATCTCTTTGATTTTGGCTATCCACAGGAATAATTGATACTGTTAACAACAAGAGGACAATTCCTTCTAGACTTTCTGGTTACAGGTCCCCAACTAAGTGATCCCACGTGCTGTTTTATCACTCTCACCTCTCTAGCCTTGTCCTTTTAAGCATAAATGGAAAGATCTTTGAAATAAAATCTCTTGGGTGGTCCTGCAACCTTTTTAAATGTCAGAATTTCAATTATCTTACACCTACATATTTAATTTCCCCAAAACTAAAAGTGGCCTCTAAAATATTAATACAAACCATAAACTAGATTATCAATACACTATCATGTAGAAAATGCACAGAACATAGTTGAGGCAGTATTCTATTGGTGAAAGGCTCATAAAGTTGTAGTTGCAGAGAATGTCAAAGTATTTGTCCTTCTTTCAAAGGTCTGCTTTGCTAAACCAGCCACTGTCTGACAGTGTACACGTATAACTTGACTGCAGAAACACTCCCTATCTGTGAGTCTGTGAGACAGTCTACTCTTCTGAAGCAGTCATATCACACTCACTGGCCTACTGAACAGTCCAAATCAGAATTTATGCTAGGCAGTCTGCCTTCCTGAATTGGTACATATCTAAGCTGATATCAAATGGCTTGTTCTACTGAAGCAGTCTATATCTGAAAGTCCATATCACTCAGTCTGTCCTAATGAAAAAGTCCGTATATAAGAACCCATATCACAGCCTGTCCTACGGAAATAATCATATCAGACAGGCTGTCCCACTAAACAGTTCATGTCTGACGGTTTGTCCTGCTGAAGTAATCAATATCCAATAATCCATATCAAACTATCTACTCTATCGGAAGAGTCCACATTAGTCAATCTAGTTAAATTAAAAAAAGAACTTGCATTTATATAGCTGTAGGAAAACAACACTTAAAACCTGTAAACAAATAGCCTGCCGTATTGAAGGAATCCTTTAGTAAGGAATTCAAAACAAATCTTTGAGACAAAATGTAATGAATTTAGAGGAATTCTTTATTTCAGTTGCCCTTGTGAGATTCTGGTTTATACCAACTTCAATAAACTGTTTGTAGATTTTATGAATTGATTAATAGTGTTGTTTGATCTAAAAGGAGAATTAAATGAACTAAAAACATTAATTGCTGGAAGTGCATGGCGGGCTAATTAATAATGTCAGTAAGAGAAAGACAGGCCAAAGTTTCAGACGGGATCCTTCATCTGAATATGTAACTGAAATATGACATGATCACGCTCTCAGATTACCATCATAAATGCATGTATAATCCTGCTTGTGTCCAGGATCAAGAAATTACTATGTGATATTAGCATACCAATACATAATGTCTCTGTCACAGAAGCAAACAAATTATAGACAAGCATTTTAAGCATTAGTGCATGTGTGTTATTCTTTCTCTCCTGTGCCACTTCTTCCAAATTTACATCCAGCATATCATGCTCCAGGTTGTTTCCATAATGAAGACACTTTTTTATGTGAATAGGTCATCAGGTCGATCGAGGAAGACTGGCTATATTCTAGCTAATGAGGCAGGGGGGTGGTTGACACCCAGCTCCCACTGGACGCATGTATTCCGCTGCATGTCAACCAATATTCAAAGATTGGAACTCTCGTCTCCACTTGCCAGAGTCACCTTGAGTAGGTATCAACCTATTTTCTGACTCAGAGGAGCGAATTCTGTAGCTAAATCAAGTCTCACTCTGTTGCACAACATAATTATGATATGTTCCGACACAGAAACAAGCCATTCAATCCATAAAGTCGATGCTAGTATTTTGTAGTTGATATACTAGATGGGCTAAAATTATTTTTGAATTATTTTTAAAACATATTAGAAAGCCTGGCTGTACTTAAAGTTGATAAGTCACCAGGACCTGATGGGATGCATCCGAGGATGCTGAGGGAAGTTAAGATGGAAATTGCATGGGAATTGGTACTGGCCATAATCTCCTTAGATAGGGGATGGTGCACTGGAGAACTGCAAATTTTACACACTTGTTCAAAAAATGGTGTAAGGATAATCCCAGCAACTGCAGGTCAGTCAGACATCGACGTTGGGAAAGCTTTTAGAAATGATGGGCTAGATTTTATCCCACCCTTGGAATCAGAGGAGGGGGGTCAGACAAAATGGAGTGGGTGGTGTCAGGCGATGTGCCCAATGTTGCCCTGCCCCCATGTCACTTTGTCTGTGGTGGGCACCATGGCAGACGGGAAGTCCCCTGGAAGGCCAGTTGAGCCAATTAAATGACACATTACGGGCCACTTTAGGGCGGGCTCCCACCTCCACTGGCATTTAGCCAACATCGGAGGGGCCAGCGACCACATGGAGAAACCAGCAGGTGAAACCTGGCAGGCTTCTAGTGAACTTGTTGCCGGTGGCGGGGGAGGGGGGCTTCCAACTCCACCACTCTGAGAGAACATTGCTCGGATCCTCAGTAACAACCCCCCCCCCACCACCCTACCCCCTTGCTGGGGCCTTCCTGAGTGGTACCGGCAAGCCCGACCTCACTTCTGGGGCCTCCTCCAAGACTACTGCTCCTGGCCTCCTGCAGTATCAGCAGTGGCTTCTGCTCCAGCTGGTGCTGCTGGGACTGCTGTGATGTTGGCCCTCTGATTGGCCGGTAGCTTGTGGGGTGGGATCTTGACCCTTAAAGAGGACGGCATTCCTGAAGGAAGGCAGTTAAATGCCTTCCCACAGTTCAGTTCTGCCAGGGGGCCGATAAAGGTTCGAGGTGGTGTCGCGCCCCCGCCCCCCCGGCCTTATGGGTCATCACCAGGACCCCCATCAGCAAAATAAAATACAGCCCAATAATCCAGGACAAAAGTAACAGTCACTTGGACAATTATGGATTAATAAAGGAAAGCCAACATGAATTTATTAAAGGCAAATCATGTTTAGCTAATTGCAGCAGGACATAGATAGGCTGGCAGAATGAGCAGACGAGTGGCAAATGGAATTTAATACAGAGAAGTGTGAGGTGATGCATCTTGGCAAAAGGAATGGGGAGAAACAGTATAGACCTATTGGAACAGTTTTAAAGAGTTTGCAGGGACAGATGGATCTGGGGTGCATGTGCATAGATGTTTGAAGGCTGCAGGGCAATTGAGGAAGTGGTCTGCAAAACATATAGGACCTTTGGCTTTGCGGTATCAAGTGCAAAAGCAGGAAAGTTGTACAGAACTTTTATAAAGGTCTGGTTAGGCCACAACTAGAGTGTTGCATCCAGTTTTGGTCACCACACTTCAGAAAGGATGTGAGGTTCCTTGAGAGGGTGCAGATGAGATTTAGCAGAATGGTTCTAGGGAATGAAGGATTTTAGCAAGGGTTAGGTTGGAGAAGCTGTGGTTGTTCTCCTTGGAGTAATGGAGATTGTGGGGGGATTTGATAGAGGTTGTCATGCAGACCCCCACCTGCCAAGAATGAAGCATATTAATTTTGTTATATGAACATTGATTTTAAATTGTTGCTGAAGTGAAGAAATTACTTGTTTGTAGATCACCAGAGACTGGGCTGGACGTACATTTGCATACTAAGAGATGCTGCTTATGGAGACAAAGGACTATTCCCTGCTCCAATTAACCCAAATGGATTTTGATCACCAGACAGTGAAGGTGTAAGGAAGCACATTCCAGGGCCTGCTAAGATGATGCAATCCACAAAGCCAGGACTCATGAAACCAGCTAGTCACCTGACTAACTGGCTGGTCCAGGTTTTTTAAAACTAGCCACAGGACAGTTTGAATTCAGAAGGCAGTTGGCAATTGAAGCTGAAACAAGCAAGCCTCTCTTCTGGCTGTCTCGCTCGCTTCTCCCCAAGCCACCGGACCCATGGATGGAATATAAACCTCAAGAGAGAAAAGACTGCTACACTGGTACATGCTGAAGTGTGAACTGGGCCCCAATGAATTGCAAGACTTACCCACAACCAAAGACTCCACATTGAACACAAAGGACTGTAACTACCAGATATTGCTTCAAACTTTTCCCCTTTATTCCTTCTACTTTTTCTGTCTCTATCTGCGTGTGTGCTTTTCGCATATGCATGCTGGTGTGGTCGCGGCGCATATTCGTAGTCGTAAACCGGATTAGAGTTTAAGATTAATAAACTTCCACCTTTCTTGTTTAAATCTAAGGAAACCTGTCTGATTTCTTTGCCTTATAATTGGAGCAGTGAACAAGGATTCACTGAGGGGGAGCGAAAAGCACAGGGTTGCTAAAATTAAACCCTGTTACGGTTAAATCAGGCAAAGGCTGAGAGGGAACCCCAGACCTTCTCAGCTGGTCGTAACAAGGTGTACAAGATTATGATAGGTAGACAAGGAAAAGCTGTTCCCATTAACTAATGGTACAAGGACTAGGTTTTGGCCAAGAGGTGCAGGGTGATGTGAGGAAGAATTATTCTACGCAACGAGTGGTAAAGACCTGGAACTCGCTGCCTATGAGGGTGGTGGAAGTGGAAACAATCAATGATTACAAAAGGAAATTAGATGGGCACTTGAAGAAAATAAACTTGCAGGGCTATGGGGATAGAGTGGGAAATGGGATTAACTGGATTGTTCTGCAGAGAGCTGGCATATACTCGATGGGCTGAATGGCCTCTTTCTGTGCCGTAAACGACTCTAAGACCACATAGATAACATTGAGACTGCCTTTGAAGACCACCAGTTAGGCTGCTCAAGTCCTGGTATAACTAGGTGGAGTTTGCATGGTGCAAGCTCCACCCATTTGCACCTGAATTTTGCATCAGGGTCCGACAAGTGGTATAGTGCCCCAATTTGCATAGTAAAGAACAAACAAAGAACAAAGAACAGTACAGCACAGGAACAGGCCATTCGGCCCTCTAAGCCTGCGCCGATCTTGATGCCTGCCTAAACTAACACCTTCTGCACTTCCGGGGCCCATATCCCTCTATTCCCTTCCTATTCATATATTTGTCAAGATATCTCTTAAACGTCACTATTGTATCTGCTTCCACCACCTCCCCTGGCAGCATGTTCCAGGCACTCACCACCCTCTGTGTAAAAAACTTGCCTCGCACATCCCCTCTAAACTTTGCCCCTCGCACCTTAAACCTATGTCCCCCAGTAACTGACTCTTCCACCCTGGGAAAAAGCTTCTGACTATCCACTCTGTCCATGCCGCTCATAACTTTGTAAACCTCTATCATGTCGCCCCTCCACCTCCGTCATTCCAGTGAAAACAATCCGAGTTTTTCCAACCTCTCCTCATAGCTAATGCCCTCCAGACCAGGCAACATCCTGGTAAACCTCCTCTGTACCCTCTCCAAAGCCTCCACGTCCTTCTGGTAGTGTGGCGACCAGAATTGCACGCAATATTCTAAGTATGGCCTAACTAAGGTTCTGTACAGCTGCAACATGACTTGCCAATTTTTATACTCTATGCCCCGACCGATGAAGGCAAGCATGCCGTATGCCTTCTTGACTACCTTATCCACCTGCGTTGCCACTTTCAGTGACCTGTGGACCTGTACGCCCAGATCTCTCTGCCTGTCAATACTCCTAAGGGTTCTGCCATTTACTGTATACCTCCCACCTGCATTAGACCTTCCAAAATGCATTACCTCACATTTGTCTGGATTAAACTCCATCTGCCATTTCTCCGCCCAAGTCTCCAACCGATCTATATCCTGCTGTATCCTCTGACAATCCTCATCATTATCCGCAACTCCACCAACCTTTGTGTCGTCCGCAAACTTACTAATCAGACCAGCTACATTTTCCTCCAAATCATTTATATATACTACAAACAGCAAAGGTCCCAGCACTGATCCCTGCGGAACACCACTAGTCACATCCCTCCATTCAGAAAAACACCCATCCACTGATACCCTCTGTCTTCTGTGACCGAGCCAGTTCTGTATCCATCTTGCCAGCTCACCTCTGATCCCGTGTGACTGCACCTTTTGTACCAGTCTGCCATGCGGGACATGCTTCAGGTGGGCAAGCTGTTCTCCTACTTGCAGATCTGTCTCAGTATGGCAACAGGTGAACCTTGAGCAATTTCAACTCAGATGCAAAATAGGATGACCGTAAGATGAATTTCTCCGCCACTCTTTGCCAAATATTCCCCTACCTTTAGGTCACCAATCAGCACTGCTCATTATCTAGAACTAGATCAAGCAGTGCTTTGGGGGAAGCAGTGTTTGCTCTCTTCATTGCAACATACTGACTGAGAACAGAGTCCTTAGCACACTGCTCATCAGAAATATTTCCCCATTCCAGTATATGTTTATAATGGTATTTTTGATATACGCCTGTCTAATTTGTCTACAAATAAGTATACTTATCTCTCTGTAGTGCAATGCTGATCCCATGAGGTGCAATTCCCTTTTAAACTCAAGTTCAAAATATGCTCCATCCAGTATGTATTCAGGGCAGTGGCAGGTATGTCTGAGAAATCAAAAATTACTGTGTAAAAGCAGATTACTTTGTGATTTATTAAAGTCAGTTTCGTGTAGCTTTGAACCCTGTCAGCATTGAACTTCCACTAAAGGTTTTTAGCTGTGTGTTTTCAATCAAGTTCAATAAAACTTTGAAGCTGAGCCTTTAGTGAAGACTTTACTTTGGTCTTAGTCCATCCATCACAATGACCTCATCATGAACAACTGACTGTTATGATTTGCAAAGGGAGAAACATATGCAAAGTTTTAAAAGAGTGCTCAGTTTTTTTTTGTTTAAACGTACCCTTGTCCCACTAGAAGTTACAGTTTAAAATGAGACACATTGGCGTGGTGTTAACATTGATTAAGCCCTCATCAAACATCAGCCATAGTGACAAATGTAGTCAAAGTTCCGAAGAAGGGTCACTGACCCGAAACGTTAACTCTGCTTCTCTTTCCACAGATGCTGCCAGACCTGCTGAGTGAATCCAGCATTTCTTGTTTTTGTTTCAGATTTCCAGCATCCGCAGTATTTTGCTTTTATTTTAGTGACAAATGTAGTGATGTCCAAGCAATATTTTCACTTGTGGTCTGCTCAGCCCATTACATTGATGAACAGGGCTGTGACTCCATGTAATTTGTTATTCCAACATGACCTGTTTACCAACTGCATAGTTAAAGTGGCAATGAAGGTATGCTGAAACAAAAACAAAACATGTTGGAAATACTCAGCAGGTCAGGCAGCATCTGTGGAGAGAAAAACAGAGTTAACGGCTGGAATTCAGCAGTGAGGCAGTGGCCCTGAAAGCCAGAGGCGAACCCACCTTCACTGGGCCTGAACACCATGCTGCTATTTTGCATGGTTCCTTAATTGCCTTCAGTCGGGGCTTCCGTCCCTCTGAAGCAGGAAGTCCCGCCTACAAGAGCTGCCAGCCAATCAGAGGGCCAGCAGCTCTTCAGTCCCAGCAGTACCACCTGGAGTGGTGGCCACTGCTGGGACTGCACCCAGCAAGAAAAGGACCATGGACGGCGTCCTCCGAAAAAGGTAAGTGGCAGTCAGGCCTCACCAGGGACAGTCAAGGGTTGTGGGGGATGGGGGGTGGGGTGGGTGGCAGTTAGAGTGTAGGGTGTAGGGGTTGTTTTCGCAGGGGTGACCCATGCTGCTGGGGGGGCCCTCCGTGGGGCACAGGGTGCCCGATCAGCAGGGCTCCTCCCAGCTGCAAGGAGGCCGCAGGTATTACTATGCAGCCTCCTCAGGTGCCAAAGTGCCCGTCCACCGCTGGTAAAATACCAATGGTGGCAGGAAGAGGCCTTTAAGTGGCAGTTAATTGGCCACTTAAGGGCTTTAATTGGCCAAAGGGTGGGTGGGCTGCTTGCCATCTCCCCCGCTGCTGGTAAAATAGCAGCTAGGGCGGGTAGGTAATGGGCATGGCACCCCCACCTCCCACATGATTTTACGTTCCCCCCACCCATCCAGTCTCCTAGCCTGCTCGTGGGGGTGGGCGGGGGGATAAACGTTTCAGCCAATGTTTCAGGTCAGTGTGATCTTTCATCAGAACTGTCAAAAGTTAGAAATTAAATAGGTTTTGAGCAATTGAAAAGGGGGAGTGGGGAAGAAGAACAAAAGTGAAGAAACAAAATATGTATCTGGATGAGGTATAAATGACAGGATCGCAGCTGTCCAAACACAAAGTAAAGGGGTTAAGAAAGAAACAAGGGGTGGGGCATTAAAAATCGAACCAGCAAAAAAACACTAAAAAAGAAAAAAAAATGGTGTCAAAGGTTATAATCTAAAATTATTGAACTCAGTGTTGAGTCCGGAAGGCTGTAACGTGCCCAGTCGAAAGATGAGGTGCTGTTCCTTGAGCTTGCATTGAGCTTCATTGGAACACTGCAGCAGGCCAAGGAACAAGGTGGACAATTGAAATAACAAACGACAGGAAGCTCGGGGTCATGCTTGTGGACTGAGCGGAGACGTTCCGCAAAGCAGTCAGCCAGTGTGTGTCTAGTCTCCCCAATGTAGAGGCGACCACATTGTGAGCAATGAATACAGTATACTACCATAGAACCATAGAAAAATTTAGGCACAGAAGGAGGCCATTCAGCCCATCATGATTGTGCTGACCAAAAAAACTAGCCGCTCAAACTAATCCCACCTTCCAGCACCTGGTCCATATCCTTGCTGGTTACAGCACTTCAGGTGCATGTCCATGTACCTTTTAAAAGAATTGAGGGTTTCTGCCTCCACCACCAATCCTGACAGTGAATTCCAGACACCCAACACCCTTTGGGTGAAAAAGTGTTTCTTCATTAAAAGCAAAATACTGCGGATGCTGGAAATCTGAAACAAAAACAAGAAATGCTGGAATCACTCAGCAGGTCTGGCAGCATCTGTGAAAAGAGAAGCAGAGTTAACGTTTCGGGTCAGTGACCCTTCTTCGGAACTGACAAATATTAGAAAAGTCACAGATTATAAACAAGTGAGGTGGGGGTGGGGCAAGAGATAACAAAGGAGAAGGTGCAGATTGGACCAGGCCACATAGCTGACCAAAAGGTCACGGAGCAAAGGCAAACAATATGTTAATGGTGTGTTGAAAGACAAAGCATTAGTACAGATTAGGTGTGAATACACTGAATATTGAACAGCAGCAAGTGCAAACCTGAAAAAAAACATGAAGTGTTTCTTCATGTCCCCTCTAATCCTTCTACCAATCATCTTAAATCTGTGCTTCCTGGTAATTGACCTCTCCACTAGGGGAAACAGGTCCTTCCTGTCTACTCTATCTAGGCCCCTCATAATTTTGTTCACCTCAATTAAGTAACCCCTCAGCCTCCTCTGTTCTAAGGAAAACGACCCGAGCCCATCCAATCTTTCATCATAGCTGCAACTTTCGAGCCCTGGCAACATTCTTGTAAATCTTCTCTGTACTCTTTCCAGAGCAATTATGTCCTTTCTGTAATGTGGTGACCAGAACTATACGCAATACTCCTAACCAGCGTTTTATACAGTTCCAGCATTACATCCCTGCTTTTGTATTCTATACCTCAGCCAATAAAGGAAAGCATTCCATATGCCTTTTCCACCACTCTATCTACCTGTCCTGCCACCTTCAGGCACCTGTGGACATATACTCCAAGGTCTCTCACTTTTTCTACCACTCTCAATATCCTTTCATTTATTGTGTATTTCCTCGCTTTATTTGCCCTCCTCAAATGCATTACCTCACACTTATCTGGATTGAATTCCATTTGCCACTTTTCCCCACTCAACCAAATCATTGATATCTTTCCGGAGTCTACGGCTATCCTCTTCACTATCAACTAACACGGCCAATTTTTGTGTCATCAGCAAATTTCCCAATCATGCCTCCCACATTTAAGCCCTAATCATTAATATATACCACAAACAGCAAGGGACCCAACACTGAGACCTTTGGAACGCCACTGGAAACAGCTTTCCATTCGTAAAAACATCCATCGACTACTACCCTTTGTTTCATGTCCCTGAGCCAATTCTGGATCCAACCTGCCACATTCCCCTGTATCCCATGGGCTTTCGTTTTACTGACCAGTCTACCATGTGGGATCTTGTCAAATGCCTTACTAAAATCCATGTAGACCACATCCACTGCACTACCCTCATCAATCCTTCTTGTTACTTCCTCAAAAAACTCAATTAAGTTTGTAAGACCATGGCCTTCCCATAACAAATTCATGCTGACTATCCCTGATCAGTCCGTGCCTTTCTAATTGGCAGTTTATCCTGTCCCTCAGAATATATTCTAACAATATTCCCACCACCGAGGTCAGACTGACTGGCCTATAATTATTTGGCCTATTCCTCACACCCTTTTTAAATAATGGTACAACGTTCACATGTCTCCAGTTGTCCGGTAACATACCTGTATCCAGCGAGGATTTGAAGATGATCCTCAGCGCATCACCACCTGCAAGTTCCCGTCCAAGTCACACACCATCCTGACTTGGAACTATATTGCCGGTCCTTCTCTGTCGCTGGGTCAAAATCCTGGAAATCCCTTCCAAACAGCACTGTGGGTATACCTACCTCACATAGACTGCAGCGGTTCAAGAAGGCAGCTCATCACCACCTTCTCAAGGGCAATTAGGGATGGGCAATAAATGCTGGCCTAGCCAGTGACGCCCACATCCCATGAATGAATTAAAAAAAAAATCTGCTATTTCCTCCCTGGCTTCCTTTAACAACCTGGGATGCAATCCATCTGGCCCTGGCGATTTATCCACTTTCAAGGATGTCAGACCCTCTAGTACTTCCTCTCTCATTATGCTTATCGTTTCTAATATTTCACACTCTTCTTCTTTAACTACAATGTCTGCATCAACCCTCTCCTTTGTGAAGACAGACAAAAAACTCATTAAGAACCCTGCCCACATTTTCTGCATCTACGTGTAAGTTCCCTTGTACATCTCTGATAAGCCCTACCCTTTCCTTAGTTCACCTCTTGCTCTTAATCGACGAATAAAACATCTTTGAGTTTTCCTTGATTTTACCTGCCAATAATTTTTCATGTCCTCTCTTTGTTTTTCTGATTTCCCTTTTTACTTCACACTGCACTTTCTATACTCCTCTAGGCTTTCTAAAGTATGAAGAGTTTTTTGTGATCGTCATAAGCTTTCTTTTTCTGCTTTAACTTACCGTGTAAGCTTCTAGATAAGCAGGGGGCTTTAGATTTGGCCATATCACCCTTTATCTTTGTGGGGACATGCCTACACTGCCTGTAGAATCTCGCTTTTGAATGCCTCCCACTGGTTTGCCTTCAAGTAGCTGTATCCAGTCCACCTTCGCTAGAAACCTCTCAGTTTCTTAAAATTTGCCTTTCCCCAATTTAGAACCTTTACTCCTGTTTTATCTTTGTCCTTTTCCATGATTATGCTAAAGCTTACTGTATTATGGTCACTATCTCCAAAATGGTCACCCACTGTTACTTCCTCCACTTGCTCAGCTTCATTACCGAACTCTAAATCTACAATTGTGCCCCCTCTCATTGGGCTTGTTACGTGCTAGTTAAAAACATTCTCTTGAACGCAGTTCAAGAATTTTGTCCACTCTGTGCCCTTCACACTGTGTGTATCCCAGTTGATATTGATGTAGTTGAAGTCCCCAACTATTATTGCCCTATAGTTTTTGCAGTCAGAAATTTGCCTTCATATTTGTTCTTCTACCTCCCTCTCATTATTTGGGGGTGTGCAGTACACTCCTAGTAGTGTGGCTGCCCCTTTTTTATTTCTGAGCTCCACCATATGGCCTCATTTGTTGATTCATTTAGCATATCATCCCTCCTCACAGCTGTTATTGATTCCTTAACTAATAATGCTACACCTCCTTTTTTATCTCCCTCTCTATCCCACCTCAAAACTCTATATCCAGGGATATTGAGTTGCCATTCATGCCCCTCTTTAAGCTAAGTTTCCGTTATAACAACGATATTGTGTTGCCACGTGTCTATTTGTGCCCTCAGCTCATTTACTATACTCCTTGCATTTAAATAAATACCCTTTAATACTGCTAAATTCCAGTGCTGCACACTTTTTAACCACATTGAAAGAAGCACAGGTAAATCACTGTTTCAACTGGAAGGAATGTTTAGGGCCCTGGACGTTGAGAAGGAAGGAGATAAAAGGGCAGGTATTTCAGCTCCTGTGCTTGCATGGAAAGCTGCCATAGGAAAGGGGGGAGGTGTTGGGGGGGTTGACTGAGGAGCGGACCAAGATGTCGCCGAGGGAACAGTCCCTTCAGAATGCTGAAAGGGGAGTGGAGGGAAAGATGTGTTTGGTGGTGACATCAAGCTGGAGATGACAGAAATGACAGAGGATGATTCGTTGAATACGAAGGCTGTGGCGTGGAAGTTGAGGATCAGGGGAATCCTGTCATAGTTTGGAAGGGAAAGGATTGGGTGAGAACAGAAGTGCGTGAAATAGAACGGCCATGGTTGAGGGCCCTGTCAACCACAGTGAGGGGGAATCCTTGGTTGTGGAAAAAGGAAGACATGTCGGAAGCGCTAGTATGGAAAGTTACATTGTCTGAACAGATGCGGTGGAGATGGAGATACTGCAAGAATGGTTTCGAGATCTTGTAGGAAGTGGGGTGTGAGGAAGTCTAGTCCAGTAGCTGTTTGAGTCTATGGGTTTATAGTTAATATTGTTATAGCCTATCCCCAGAAAAGAAGTTGAGGAAAGGTAGGCAAGAGTTGCCGATGGACCATGCAAAGGTCAGAGATGGGTGGAAATTCAAAACAAAGTCAATGAAATTTTCCAGTTCAGGGCAATAGCAGGAAGTGGCACTCATACAGTCATCGATGTACAGGAAGAAGAGGTGGGCGAGCAGACTTGAGGAAGACTGGAACAAGGAATGTTCCACATATGCCACAAAAAGGCAGACACATGCTGGCACCTATGACAACAGCTTTTATTTGGAGGAAGTGAGTGGAGTTGAAGGAGAAGTTGTTCAATGTGAGAACAAGTTCAGCCAGGTGGAGGAGAGTGGTAGTGGATGGGGACTGGCTGGGCCTCTGTTCAAGGAAGAAGTGGAGAGCTCTCAAACCATCATGGTGGGGGATGAAGTTGGAAAGGGATTAAGAACATAAGAAATAGGAGCAGGAGTAGGCCATTCAGCCCCTCAAGCCTGCCCCGCCATTCGATAAGATCATGGCTGATCTGTCCCAAGCCTCAATTCCTCTTTCGGGCCTAACCCTCGACTCCCCGAGATTTCAAAAATCTATCTACCTCCTCCTTAAATACATTTAGTGACCTAGCCTCCACAACTCTCTGAGGTAGAGAATTCCAGAGATTCACCAACTTCTGAGAGAAGAAATTCCTTCGCATCTCAGTTTTAAATGTGTGCTCCCTTATTCTGTAACTGTGTCCCCTAGTTAGAGATTGCCCCCACTAGTGGAAACATCTTCTCAACATCTACCCTGTCAAGCCCCCTTAAAATCTTATATGTTTCTATAAGATCACCTCTCATTCTTCTAAACTCCAATGATTAAAGACCTAACCTGTTTAGCCGTTCTTGATAAGACAACCCCTTCATCCCAGGAATCAGCCTAGTGAACCTTTTCTGAACTGCCTCCAATGCTAGTATATCCTTCTTTAAATACAGGGACCAAAACTGTACACAGTACTCCAGATGTGGCCTCACCAACACCCTGGATAGTTGTAACAAGACTTCTCTATTTTTAAACTCTAACCCCCTAGCAATAAAGGCCAAAATTCCATTTGCTTTCCTAATTACTTGCTGCACCTGCATGTTAATGTGTTGTGTTTCATGCACAAGAACAGCCAGATCCCTCTGTACTGCAGTATATTGTAGTCTTTTTCTATCTAAATAATAATCTGCCTTTAGACCTTCATAGTGAATAGGAGAAGGTGAGGGCCAGGAAACTGGCGACTGTTGAAGTGACGGAGGGCATCGGAAGAGTCACAGACGTAGGTGGGAAGAGACTGGATAAGGGGAGTAAAAATAAAGTGGAAATAGGAAAAAATCAGTTCAGTAGGGCAGGAACAGGCTGAAAAAATGGGTCCAGCCGGGCAGTCTTGTTTGTGGATTTTGGGAAGGAGGTAGAAGCGGGCTGTTCAGGTTGGAGAACTATGAGGTTGGAGGCCGTGGAGGAAGATCTCCAGAGGAGATGAGATCAGTCCTGGATACAATGGCAGATATGTGTAATCGTGGGTGGATCCGAAACACACAGGCTGGAACTTTATTTGTAATCCACGTGGAATAGGTTGGAGCAGGAGACAGCTGCTGAGGAAGGAGATGTAGCCGTGAAAGTAAGTTTTGGTAGTGACCTGATCAAATACAAGAAAGGCGATAGAAAGCAATGAAGGTGAATAAGGTAGAAGAGACAAACGGAAATCCCGTCGGAAAGAAGAGCAAACTTCTTAATTCCTGGAAGAGAAGAGGCAGTGAATTAAACAATAATACAAAAGCAAAATACTGCAGATGCTGGAAATACTCAGCAAGTTAGGCAACATCTGTGGAGAGATGTGGAGGCTGGTGGGGTGGAAGGTGAGGACAAGGGGAACTCTATTGCGGTTCTGGGAGTGAAGGGAAGGGGTGAGGGCAGAAGTGTGGGAAATAGGTTGGACACAGTTGAGGGCCGTCCCTCCCAGACTGCGACAGGGTTCCCTTTGTCCACACTTTCGACCCCACTGGCCTCCACATCCAAAGGTTCATCCTCCACCATTTCAGCCACCTCCAGCATGATGCCACCATTAAACACATCTTCCCTACCCCTCCCCTGTCAGCATTCCAAAGGGATCGTTCCCTCCACAACACCCTGGTCCACTCCTCCATCACCCCCGATACCTCATCCCCTTCCCACGGCACCTTCCCATGCAATCGCAGGAGGTGTAATACCAGCCCTTTTACCTCCTCTCTCCTCACCATCCAAAGCCCCAAACACTCCTTCCTGGAGAAGCAGCGATTTACTTGTACTTTCTTCAATTTAGTATACTGTATTCAGTGCTCACAATGCGGTCGCCTCTCTATTGGGGATACTAAACACAGATTGGGTGACCACTTTGCAGAATACCTCCAGTCCAAAAGCATGACCTTGAGCTTCCGGTTGCTTGCCATTTCAACACCCTCTCCCCCACTGCTCTCATGTCCACATGTCTGCCCTTGGCCTGCTCCAGTGTCCCAGGGAACATCAACGCAAGCTTGAGGAGCAGCACCTGATCTTTCCATCAGGCACTCGACAGCCTTGCGGACTGAGCATTGAGTTCAATAATTTCTGAGCATGACTGGCCTTTTGTTATATTTTTATTTTATTTTTTCACCATGTGCCTGTTTTTCATGTAGACAGAGCTGCTCATTATTCTGCTATTAACACTCTCTCTGGTCTAATGCTTTGTCTTAGACCACAAGCATTAGCACTCTTTTCCTTTGTCCCAGGACAGCTTTGTTATTTGATCTCCCTTGTCCTCTCCTCTATCACACACCTTCCTTTTTGTTCTCTTCCCTACCTACTCCCCGCACCCCACTTCACTTGCTGGAAACCTAATATTTTTCTAACCTTTGCCAGTTCTGACGCAAGGTTACAGACCTCAAATGTTAACTCTGCTTCTCTCTCCACAGATGCTGCCTGTCCTGCTGAGTATTTCCAGCATTTTCTATTTTTATTTCTGACTTCCAGCATCTGCAGTATTTTGCTTTTATTTTAGTGCCTTCCAGTAATTGTTTGTTTTCAAGCTCAGTTCAAAAACCTTCTGGTGACCTCCCTTAAAAACACACACACAAAGTTCTAGCAGCTATGGAAAATCTTTTTAGTTGTGAAACACAAATCTTTAAAATTTACCCCAAAAAAATGGAAGTACATGTAACAATATTGATGACTCCTGTCTACATGAATGAACTAACAAAGGGTTCTGGAGACAGACCGACTCAGCCCAAACCTGAATAAAAAGGTGTAAAGTAGCACCATTATAACAGAATGGGCACCATTCAGACATCAATAGATATCCATGGTTTCCATATCCTGGTCCATTGTGTGGTCACACCAGTGGAGAGGGTCATGTGTCACCTAACAGAAAGAGAAAGAGAGGGAGATCAAGTGGGGTAATCTAGAACGAGAGGTCATAGTTTTCAGATAAGGGGTAGCAGATTTAAAACAGAGATGAGGAGAAATTACTTCTCTCAAAGGGTCGTGAGTCTGTGGAATTCACTACCTCAGAGCACGGTGGATGCCGGGACATTGAGTAAATTTAAGGAGGAGATAGACACATTTTTAATTAGTAAAGGGTTGAAGGGTTATGGGGAACGGGCAGGAAAGTGGAGTTGAGGCCGAGATGATATCAGCCATGATCGTATTGAATGGTGGAGCAGGCTCAAGGGGCTGAATTGCCTACTCCTGCTCCTAGTTCTTATGACCTTATGACCTTAAGCCACGATCACCGAGAGCCAGTTTCCAGCCAGAGGCTGTGAGAGAGATCCAGCTAAGCAAGAAGAACTCTGCTGAACAACAACTTGAACAGCCATTACAACAGAGACATTACAAAGTGACTTTGATACTCTCCATCTGTGAAAGCACCAAATTCACACCACCAGCTTTTTGCTGAGTTGTAACTACTAGAACTCTACAACGCCTTCACAAGTTCAAGACTACAAACATCTAGGCACGCACCTTTTAAAAAGACCTTCCTCCTGAGAAGATTCAACAGTTTTCTGTAAACCACGAGCTCTTACTTCATTTTAATTGCATCCTACCCTTTTCTCTCTATCTATTCTTGTGTATGTGTGTGTGGTGCGTGCGCATGCATGCGCACATGGGTGGGGTTGCGACATCTTCAGGAATTGTGTAAAAACAGTTTTTGTTTAACTGACAGTAAACCTGCCATTTGTCTGTTTATTTGACCGTAAAAACACTCAGGGACTAACGCACCATTTTTAATAAAACACGATTGTGGCAGTTGGGAGGTGAAAAGTGGAAACCACCCACACCATTTACAACCTGTCCGTAACAATAATATTACCCTTAAGCCTGGAGGAGGCCTCTGGCTTCAGTTTCTGTACTCCCCGATGTTATCACATCCAATGAGGTCATTGTTTAATGTGGTCATGCAATTCCTGGGTCTTACTCTGCTCCTTTTTATATTCCATCTTGCCCCACAACCAGGTACATAATGTTCAGATTTTACAAATTCAGGTGGCCCAAACCATGACATACAGCCTCCCCGTACATATGATGGCGGGACTGTCCTATGAAGAGAGATTGGGGAAACTGGGCAGGTGTTCTCTCGAGATTCGAAGAATTAGAGGTGATCTCATTGAAACCTACAAAATACATAAAGGGGGAGATGCAGGTAAGATGTTTCAAAATAAGGGGGAAGCCACTTAGGACAGAGATGAGGAGAAATTTCTTTACTCAGAGGTTTGTGAATCTTTGGAATTCTCTACCCCAGAGGGCTGTGGAAGCTCAATCATTGAGTATGTTTAAAGAAGAGATTGACAGATTTCTAAATACAAATGACATAAGGAGATATGAGGGTAGTGTGGGAAGTGGAAGATCAGCCATGATCATATTGAATGGTGGGGCAGGCTCGATGGGCTGAATGGCCTACTCCTGCTCCTATGATCTGAAACATTAGGTCTCATGCAAGTATGGTGGTTTACAAGGATTTCCGGTATCAAGTCCCTTTAATATTTCTGCCTCACTAATATTGAATTATAAATTGTCCCAGTGCATGTTGTTTCTCTAATGCACAGTTTAAGCGTCTGGTAGAAGATAGAATTGTTCAACACAAAATTCCTTCTAGGAGGGTGCATTTTGTGGCATACATGCTTGCAGTATTGAAAGCTGTATTTTAGTCTTAGTTGTTCTCAGCCATTCTCTTCTTGACTTATATCCAGGTCCAATCACATCATTTACTCTCAGCCACCTACACCCAAGTTTGCTGAAATAGCAAAATACAGCAGATGCTGGAAATCTGAAATAAAACAGAAAGTGCTGGAAATACTCAGCAGGTTCATGTTTTTGCTTTTGGACAGAGCTGCTCATTATTCTGCCATTAACACTCTCTCTGGACAAATGCTTATACCTCAACTATTACCACTATGCCTTTTGTTCTATGATATCTTTGTCATTTAATCTCTCCCATCCTCTACCCTATTACAAGATCTTCCCTTTTGTTGTTTTTCCCCCTCCCCCCTTTCAAGGGCATAAAACCCAACACATTTCCACCTTCCTTGAGTTCTGAAGAATAGTCATATCGAACTCAAGATGTTAACTCAGTTTCTGTCTCTACAGATGCTGCCACGCCTGCTGAGTATTTCCAGTACTTTTTTTACTTGCTGAAGTAGTTCCTTGCCAGGAGAATTCATTTCTGACCCAGACAACCCTCCCATTCAGAACTCGGTCATCAAATCTGCCTATTCGTGCTCTTGGGTGTGTCCATTCTGCAGGAGAACAAACCCTTGTCCCCATGCACCCGCCCCATTACAAATGCCTGCTGAAGCCATTTAACAGCTGCTCTGCATGCTATCTTGCATGTTTAGAATTGAATGCGGGAATTCACTCACCAGAGCTCAATCTAGATTCTTTAGGATACTTAATTTAAAATCTTTCTCCTGGATTTCCCTCCTGTTGGCTGGTTAGGTGCAGATCAGAAATATTGCCTGCCAGTGCCAATCCATTGCTAGCATACAGGTTAAACTGCTCCTCACCTTCTGCAGATAGTGCATCAATGGCTCTTTCTGGATGCAGAAATTCTATGTAACCTTCATAGTAGAAAAGCAATGATCACCCTGAAAGATTTTGTGTCAAAAAATATCCATCCTTGGGGAAACAAGTTCTAATTCCCTTTGGAAAATATTTATTATCATGTTCACCGACGGTAGCTTGAGCAGTAGTTTGAGGTTAAATTCTTCTAGATGGTCTCTCAAAAGATTAAAGTGCATGTGTATTGTAATGAGTCGAGCACCTGCATATGTTAATTGGAAGACTGAAACTTAAGACCTGCAGTCCCGACCTGGCACTAAGCGCTTCTGTTAGCAGCATCTGTGCTTTTTAAACATAGTCTTGTAAACCAAGGTCGTGAAGCTTTTTTTAAAAAAAGAAAATGTCACATGAATGTTTTACCATTTTACATTCACTCTTGTTACTTTAGGCCCAGCAGGAACAGCTGTCTGAGGCTGTCTATCAGAGTACCTGTAAGACCCCTCCTGTGACTCCAACAGCTTCCCTGAGGAACCTCCACAGCAGCAGGTGAGTGATAACACATTAACATCTGATGTCTTGCGCATTGCTAGGATATGCTGGTTTTAAAGATACACACCCTTCCAATATCCTGTTTATATTGTACAACATTTATAACTGGCTTGATCTGATTTGGCAAATTCAGAAGGGTGGGACAGAATGCAAACAGATCAGAATTTTACTTCGTTTGGATCAATTCAGATTTGAAATGTTACAAACTAACTGCTGGCGAGCTGGGTTGTGTCATAGTTTAGACCGTTAGACACTAGCCTTTCAACTCTGAAACCTGGCTTCAGATCCAGCCCAGACTAATGGGATGACAGTCCCGATGGTCCCTCTAAGCTACAGGGGTGCGTGGCCATGCAGCAATCCAAAACATGGCACACAATGCAACAAATATGGCATGTGCAACCTACATTCACTTTAAGATGTGCGCGTGTGCGGCCACACAGCAAACCTAAAAGGGATCATGTGACACAACAAACAGGCCACCCACAGCAAAGGCTAATTAGAGAGCGCATTTCTTTCTCATTGGTGGGTTGTCAGTGAATCAAGAATATTGCCTGCCAGTGTCAACCCATTGCTAACCTACTACAGTTTCCTCCCTGGATTGTCACTTGCTATGCAGGGAGTGCTTGGCGGTAATACCACTCCTGAAAGAGGGACAAAAATACGATTCTGCTGCAGACATTAAAAGGATGTAGCTAGTAATAGGGCCACATCAGTTTTCAGCAGCCAGAATGGCTATCAGGTACTTGGAAGCATCCCTGGAAGCCCTTTTAGGATGTCAGTGAGGGCAGGAATGTCCATAAGAGGTTGTTGCAGGCTGTATGGAGGGTATGGCAGAATCATTCAGTGTTACCTACCCCACTGCAAGAACTTTTTTTTATATTCGTTCATGGGATGTGGACATCACTTATTGCCCATCCCTTGTTGCCCTAATTGTGGGAATTGATTCAATGCCCTCGCCGTCTAAGGTAAGACTAGGCATTCTTGCCAATGTACATCCTCTACCATTTTGGCAGCCTTCACCTACCTTTTTAAATATATTTATCCATTGTTGCCAAAGCTAGTATTTATTATCCATCTCTAGTTTTCCTTGAGAAGGTGGTGGTGAGCCACCTTCTTGAACCGCTGCTGTCCTACGATAAAGGTGCTCCCACAGTGCAGTTAGATAAAGCGTTCCAGGATTTTGGCTAAATGGCGATGAAGGAACGGTGATATATGTCCAAATCAAGATAGAGTGCAACTTGGATGGTAACTTGGAGATGGTGGTGTTCCTATGTGCCTGCTGCCCTTGTCCTTCCAGGTGATAGAGCTCACATGATTGGAAGGTGCTGTCGAAGAGGTCTTGGCAAGTTGTTGCTGTGGATCCTGTAGTTGATACATGCTGCAGCTACAGTGCGCCAGTCGTGGATTGAGTGGATGTTAAAGGTTGTGGATAGGATAGTGATCAAGCAGGTTGCTATGTCCTGGATGGTGCGAGCTTCTTGACTGTGTTGGAGCTGCACTCATCCAGTCAAGTGGAAATTACACCATTACATTTTTGACTTGTGCCTTATAGAGTTATACAGCACAGAAATAGGCCCTTCAGCCCACCGTGTCCGCACCGGCCATCTTTTCTTTCTTTTGGGCCTCCTTATCTCGAGAGACAATGGATATGCGCCTGGAGGTGGTCAGTGGTTTGTGAAGCAGCGCCTGGAGTGGCTATAAAGGCCAATTCGAGAGTGACAGGCTCTTCCACAGGTGCTGCAGAGAAATTTGTTTGTTGGGGCTGTTGCACAGTTGGCTCTCCCCTTGCGCCTCTGTCTTTTTTCCTGCCAACTACTAAGTCTCTTCGACTCGCCACAATTTAGCCCTGTCTTTATGGCTGCCCGCCAGCTCTGGCGAATGCTGGCAACTGACTCCCACGACTTGTGATCAATGTCACACGATTTCATGTCGCGTTTGCAGACGTCTTTATAACGGAGACATGGACGGCCGGTGGGTCTGATACCAGTGGCGAGCTCGCTGTACAATGTGTCTTTGGGGATCCTGCCATCTTCCATGCGGCTCACATGGCCAAGCCATCTCAAGCGCCGCTGACTCAGTAGTGTGTATAAGCTGGGGGTGTTGGCCGCTTCAAGGACTTCTGTGTTGGAGATATAGTCCTGCCACCTGAAGCCAAGTATTCTCCGAAGGCAGCGAAGATGGAATGAATTGAGACGTCGCTCTTGGCTGGCATACGTTGTCCAGGCCTCGCTGCCGTAGAGCAAGGTACTGAGGACACAGGCCTGATACACTCGGACTTTTGTGTTCCGTGTCAGTGCGCCATTTTCCCACACTCTCTTGGCCAGTCTGGACATAGCAGTGGAATCCTTACCCATGCGCTTGTTGATTTCTGCATCTAGAGACAGGTTACTGGTGATAGTTGAGCCTAGGTAGGTGAACTCTTGAACCACTTCCAGAGCGTGGTCGCCAATATTGATGGATGGAGCATTTCTGACATCCTGCCCCATGATGTTCGTTTTCTTGAGGCTGATGGTTAGGCCAAATTCATTGCAGGCAGACGCAAACCTGTCGATGAGACTCTGCAGGCATTCTTCAGTGTGAGATGTTAAAGCAGCATCGTCAGCAAAGAGGAGTTCTCTGATGAGGACTTTCCGTACTTTGGACTTCGCTCTTAGACGGGCAAGGTTGAACAACCTGCCCCCTGATCTTGTGTGGAGGAAAATTCCTTCTTCAGAGGATTTGAACGCATGTGAAAGCAGCAGGGAGAAGAAAATCCCAAAAAGTGTGGGTGCGAGAACACAGCCCTGTTTCACACCACTCAGGATAGGAAAGGGCTCTGATGAGGAGCCACCATGTTGAATTGTGCCTTTCATATTGTCATGGAATGAGGTGATGATACTTAGTAGCTTTGGTGGACATCCGATCTTTTCTAGTAGTCTGAAGAGACCACGTCTGCTGACGAGGTCAAAGGCTTTGGTGAGATCAATGAAAGCAATGTAGAGGGGCATCTGTTGTTCACGGCATTTCTCCTGTATCTGACGAAGGGAGAACAGCATGTCAATAGTCGATCTCTCTGCACGAAAGCCACACTGTGCCTCAGGGTAGACGCGCTCGGCCAGCTTCTGGAGCCTGTTCAGAGCGACTCGAGCAAAGACATAGAGCAAGCCTATCTATTCTAATCCTATTTTCCAGCACTTGCACTTTGGGAAGTCAGAAGGTAAGTCACTTGCTGCAGACTAACTGGTGTCTGATCTCTTTTAGCCACAGTATTTATGTGGTCGGTCTTGCATTTATATAACACCTTTCACGAGCTCAGGATGTTCCAAAGCACTCCTCACTCTGATGATTCCTTACTCTTCGATTCAACATCAAATGTCATTTCTACAAAGGTCAACCTCTGCAAACACTCAAACACCTTTACTCAAAAGCACTCTGCCAACTCACATTATTTGGCACAACAACTAGAGGTAGATTTTTAAAGGCACTTCCTTTAATGCGCATCTCCCAGCCTGGTGGCGGGAACCCCACCTCCAGCATAAAATCCAGCCCTGTATGTGTGACAGTGAGGCAGTAAGTCTATTTGATCGTGCAGTGGATCGCAGCAAAGCTTGATCCTGTCTTCACTGAATGTCTGTACAAACATATTTTTTAAAAGATGTCTTTCGGTCGTGATCCGAAACGAGAACTACCTGATATTTTTATTCTCCTCTGAGCAAAGGGTTGATAAAACAGACTGTGAGGCACTGATTCCATCCTAGATGAGAGTACTTAACTGTCGAGGAATGATACTGCTATCTATGGCCCAGTTCAAGGCAAGCTATTACCAACTGAGCTATCGGGACACTCCTCTGCAAAATGATCATTAATACATATTATAAGACTGCCTTTTCAAAAGGGGTTCTGATGGCTTGTCTGCTCTTTTAAGTAGTTCATCAAATTTGAAATTGAAATAATATTTGAGCAGGAAATGTGCAGGAATGGAACTTTTGTAGATTAAATAGTTTCAGGGCTTGAAATTAGCTTTTGATTGAAGTTGTTGGCTGAAGTATTTCCTCATGAATGCAGTAATCAGTATTGGTTTGTGTATGTAATTATTTAAAACTTGAAAATAGCCAGAGAATGTGTAAGAGTGCCTTTGGTCTAAATTCTGAGCAAAAGCCATTATTTTTCAAGTGTCTGCGCGTCTCTCCCTTCCCCAGGGCACCTCAGTGGAGCATGCTGGGTTTATATCCCATTTGTTATCTATGTATGTCTGTGAGCAGTAACCTGGCCCAGATCACATTCCTCTCACAGCCAGACCCACAAAAAATAGATTAGCTGAGCATTTATTATTTGTAGGACTTTGCTCAGAGCAAGCTGGCTGTTATGGTTTGAGACTGTTCTTCAAATTTAACTAATTGCCAGTGAACTGCTTTGCATTGTCCAAAGGACATAATAAAGCATTAAATAAACACAATTTCTTTCTCATTCTATCTTACCTGGGCTGACTATAAGAACAAGGCGGTTATGTTGAACTTGTCTCAGACATTAGTTTGACCTCAGCTTGAGTATTGCGTCCAGTTCCGGACACCGTGCTTTAGGAAGGATGTAAAGGCGTTAAGAGAGGGTGCAGAAAAGATTCACAAAAATTATTTCAGGGATGAGGAACTTCAGTTATGAAGATAGATTGGAGAAGTTGGGACTGTTTTCCTTACGAAGAGAAGGCTGAGAGGAGATGTGATGGTGGTATTCAAAATCATGAAGGGTATGAACAGAGTAGATAGGGAGAAACTGTTCCCACTCATGAAAGGATCGAGAACGAGGGTAAGGATTTAAAGTAATTGCTAAAAGAAGAAAAAGTAACATGAGGAAAATTTTTTTCATGCAGCGGGTGGTTAAGGTCTGGAATGCACTGCCTGGGAGTGTGGTGGAGGCAGGTTCAATCGAGGCATTCAAGAGGGAATTAGTTATGTGAAAAGGAAGAATGTGCAGGGTTACGGGGAGAAGGCGGGGGAATGGAACTAGGTGAAATGCTCATTGGGAAAGCCAGTGCAGACATGATAGGCCAAACGGCATAACCCTCTATTCCTGTCTACCTTCAAATGCTTATCTAGCTTCCCCTTAAATGTATCTATACTATTCACTTCAACTACTCTTTGTAGTAGCAAGTTCCACATTCTCATTAGTCTCTGGCTGAAGAAATTTCTTCTGAATTCCCTATATGATTTCTTGATGACTATCTTATGTTAATGGCCTCTTATTTTGATTTTCCAGTGTAGTGGAAATACACTTTCTATTATATTCTATCAAAACCTTTCATAATTTTACACATCTCTATTAGGTAGACTCCAAGTCTTCTCTTTTCAAGAGAAATAAACCTAGTCTGTTCATCCTTTTCTGATAGGTATAACGTCGCTGTTCTGGTAAAATCTCTGCAAATCTTTTTTGCACTCTCTCCAGTACCGCTATATCCTTTTTATAACATGGCGACCAGAACTGCACTTTTCAGGTCCGAAGCTGGTGGCCTTAGGCCCATTTGTGTTTTCTATGGAATGACCCTAACCTCCTACCCCTTGCATATTTCCGATACGTAGATGATACCTTTGTTATATTTGAATCTACAGCTGCATGTAAGAATTTCTTTACACACCTTAATGCACTCCATCCCATGCTCAAATTCACCTTTGAATGGAGCAGTCCAATGAGCTCCCTTTGTTCGACATGCGAGTCGAGCAATCTGCGAATGGGTTCTCTGCTACTGTCTACTGCAAGCCAACCTTCACTGGTCAATATATGCGTTGGGATTCCTATAGCTGCAGGCACTATAAGATGGGCCTTATCAGCAATCTCGTAAATAGGGCCAGAACCATTTGCTCACCGTGCAAACTTGAATCCCAAATAGGGCGCATAAAAGCTACCCTGCAAGATAATGTCTTCCCCAGTGAGATGATTGCTCGTTGTGTATCGTGCATGCGTCCAGTCTACCTCAAATTACCCTGGAAGGGTAAGGTATCTCAAAAATTTGAGTAACCGGTGCAGTAACAACACAGGTGGTTTTTTGGTTGAGTGACAGGAAACAAAGAGTAGTAGTTAATGAATATTTTTTGGGCTGGAGGAAGGTTTGTAGTGGAGTTCCCCGGGGTCTTGGAGAAGAGAAGGCTGAAAGGTGATTTGAAAGAGGTATTCAAAATCATGAGGGGTCTGGACAGAGTAGTTGGAGAAAAACTGTTCCCACTCTTGAGAGGATCGTGAATGAGAGAACACAGATTTAAAGTATTTGGTAAGAGAAGCGAAAGTGACATGAGGAAAACCTTTTTGACACAGTAAGCGGTTTTGGTCTGGAATGCACTGCCTGAGAGTGTGATGGAGGCAGGATCAGTTGAAGCATTCAAAAGGGAATTAGACTGTTATATGAAAAAGAAGAATGTGCAGGGTTACAGGGAGAAGGGGGAGGGGAATGGAACTGAGTGAATTGCTCTTCCGGAGAGCCGGTGCAGACATGCTGGGCCGAATGGCTTCCTTCTGCACTGTAACAATTCTATGATTATGTGATTCTGAGAATGCTGCCGTCATGCTAAAAAGACATTCTGCCAACACACAAATGAATAATGTGGTGTATGAATTCCAGTGCCAGTGTGATGCCAGGTACGTAGGACCTATGTCCCGACTGGCTGTTCGCAATAGGCACAGTACTGACTGAACTCAGCCAGCCCATACTTGCAAAGCTCATAACACAATCTCTAATGTTAGGTTTTGCGATTGGACAGCACTTACTGAACAATCGCGAGCGTGCTAAGAATTACACTAACAACCATTTTAAGATTATCAGTCGGGCTCGCAATGTGGCTCACTTACGCATGCTGGAAGCTACATATATTCATACGCAGGGAACTGTCCACTTCAGGCAAAAGGAACATGTCCGGGCGGTGTGCCTTTTTTTGAATTAAACAAAACCGTGGGAGCGAATAGTTCCCTGCTGCATTCTCCATGGCAATGCCTCGACCAATCAGACTCGACTTGCCAACCAGTCAGGATCCTTTTCTCATGCAGTATAAATTGTTGCTCCCTTTGAAATCTGGCATCCTTGCCTCTGTCCTGATGAGTGCTAGATGAAAAGCTTTAACACCATGTCTCTTTTTTCAGCAATATATATCCATTCTTCAATTTTATTAATGTTGTTTTGTAATTTGTTGCAGTCCTCCTCAATGTTGACTATCCCTCCCAATTAGTTCATCTACAAAGTTAGAAATTGTGTTTTGATTCCAAAGTCTAAATCATTAATCAAAATTGTGAACAACAGTGGTCCCAAAACTGATCCTTCTGGGACCCCACTTCCCAACTTCTGCCACTCTGAATAACTACACTTTACCCTTACTCTCTGCTTTCTGTCTTTCTGCTGGACATGACAAGACTAACTGGTCCATTGAGCCTAGCCCACGCAGTCATGATGCCTTAAGCACCATAATTCACAACAACCCCCCACTTACCAGTAGCCATGTAATCTTCTCAGAGAGGCAAAAAACAAAATTAAAAGCACACGTCCAATTTAAGGAGGAAAAAAATCTGGAAAGTTCCTCTCCGACCCCCATAGCTGATCAAAATTAGTCCAGTAGAACACATTGACGATGATTTATATTGGTTAGTATTCCACCTACCTTTTGTATGCCATGATCGCCACACCAAATTAAGAACTGATTCAGCTCAATTTTGAATGTATGAAACAAATCAGCACTCACCGCATGAGCTGTCAATTTGTTCCATAGATCTAATATCCCTTGGGATTTTGGGGTTGGGGTAATAAAACCTCTCAACATCTAACTAATTCTAAAGCAAAATACTGCAGATGCTGGAAATCTGAAACAAAACCAGAAAATGCTGGAAATACTCAGCAGATCTGGCAGCATCTGAGGAGAGAAAAACAGAGTTAATGTTTCAGGTCTGCAACCTGTTTTCTGATAAAAGATCACAGACCTGAAATATGATCTCCGTTTTTCTGTCCACAGACCGATTGAGTATTTCCAGCATTTTCTGGTTTTGTATGTAACCAGTGCTGTCCTTGTCTAACTTATACCCTGGTTCTCCATAACGTATCTAATTAAAATAATCTGTCAGTCTGAACACCGTCTTGTGTGTTTCATCATTTTAAACACCTCTATGAGATTGCCCTGGAGTTTATGCATCTGTAAAGTAAATAGGCCCAACTTTTTAAGCTTATCTAACTAGTGTTTTAAACTGGGCATCATTCTTGTTACCCTGCTCTGAACCTTTACCAAAGCTTCCATATCACTAACCACGTGACAATATTGTAAACAAATTCAGAAAGGTTTCTTCTGGTCAATTGTAAACCCAAATGAAACTGGAGAAAATCATCTCCCAGAGGTTGCTTGCAGCAAAATTGGATGCTGGCCTTCAAAAATTCCTGTCGGAAGAAACTTTGAGACACAGAGAACTTTGTGGGTTCAATTTTAGTAGCTTATCAGCCAGTAGGGGACAGAGGCACAGAACCTCTTTTACAATTGCAGCCATGTTCCAGGCAAGTTGGGTAGCAGGGTATTCGGCAGTAGTTTTTTTTGTCATTATATTTTGTGAATTATATAATTCATTAGTAATCCTAAGTGTTTTCAGCTGTACTTCAAAAAGCTCCTGTATTTAATTATATTTCAGTTTACTGCACACTTGACTGCAACCAGAAGTGTATTATGGTATTTAATAGTTAAGTACATTTTAATGGATCTAAGATCTAAGAAAATTGGGTTGTTGTGCAAAATCTACTTTTTATCCTTCTGACGACATGTTTCTCAATTGCTCTGTGGTTTTCTGTGAAGAAAATTTCGCCTCTGTAATTTATGAGACATTTATTTCTCTGGACCAAAATGATCTGGACTATTAAGATTTTAAAAAAATGTAATCTGACACATCTCCCAGAATCATCTTTGGGTTCTTCACTTGCAATGCGAGGAATTATTATGAAGTGCAGTTACTGTTTTTATGTAAGCAAAAGACTGCAGCTATTTTGTACCTGGCAAGATCCCATGAACAGCAATGAAGGAATAACTAACAAATCATTGAATAGTTGATGTACCAGATGGAGGTGTGAGACTCAGCTGGCCCCTCTGCAACCAAAATCATGGTTGGCATTGGATCCTGGATATGAGAGGATGTGTTCGTATAATCAAGCTCAAATAGTTCCTTCTGGGTCTTGCCATCAGTTTTCTCATCAGTTATTTTGACAGACAGATGCCTTTAGTGTAGGTAGAAGGATCTGCACATGACGGCTCACAATATCCTAGCTTACCTTAAGCTCCAGACAACCAATGCTACACAGACAAGAGTTATGGAGATGTTTCCACAACTTTTTCACACAGCGAGTGGTTAAGGTCTGGAATGCAGTGCCAGAGAGTGTGGTTGAACAGGTTCAATTGAAGCATTCAAAAGGGAATTAGATTGTTATATGAAAAGAATGTGCAGGGTTACTAGGAGAAAGTGTGGGAATGGAACTGAGTGAATTACTCTTTCGGAGAGGCGTTGCAGACACGATGGGCCGAATGGCCTCCTTCTGCGCTGTAACAATTCTGTGATTCCGTTAACTCAAGGCATCAAGTTACGAAGAGAGTTTCACTGAACTCAACTTGTTTTCATTGAAGAGAAAGTAGTGAGGTGATGTGATCCTGATTGCTTGAATGATGTTGACTGTTTAACTTGAAATGCAAGTGTAGAACTGGAGGAGATGATTGGCCTCAAACAACCACAACCACCTTCCTTTGTGCTAGGGATAATTCTAGCCAATGGAAAGTGTCATGCAGACCCCCAACTGCCAAAACTGAAGCACACATTATTTTGCCACATGAACATTAAAACTTAAAATTGTGGCTGGCAAGAAAAGAGAGCTTATCACAAGGAATTTGCCAAGACCCTGACTGGAAAGACATTTGCATGCTGGCAGACAGTGTTGGAACAAAGGACCCAGTCCCTGCTTCTCCAATACACAGAAGACCTAGTCAGGGCTGTTTAGTCACATGACTAACTGGCTGTTTGAATTTGAACTTGCTGAGAGAAAGAAACTCAGAAAGCTGTTTGCTCCTAAACTGAGAACACCTCTCTCCTGTCTGCTCTCATCTCTTTCTCATGGAACGGAAGACCCATTGAAGACACGTGAACTCAAAGAGAGAAAAGTCTCCTACGTGAACAAGGTTTAAGAAGAATACTGGGCCCCAATGAAAAGTAAGAGCTGTCTACAATCAAAGACTCTACGGCAAGCTGGAAACACAGAAACAGTAACAAGAAACCCCCTTCAGAGACTGCATCAAACCTCTCTATTTTTCTTCTGCTCTTTTCTGTCCCTATTTGCATGTGTGTATCATGTGTGCATGCTAGCGTGGGCACATCTTATATCCATAGGCGTTAAAAGAATTAGAGTTTAAGTAAGTTTAATAAATTCCACTTTTCTTCTTTAAACCTCAGAAAACCTGGTGTGCTCATTTCTTTGCCATAATTGGAAACTGTAAACAAGGATTCACCAAGGGGGAGCTCAAAACACAGTGTGTTTAAAAATCAAACCCTGTTACAATAAGATCAGGTGAAGACAGTAAAGACCCCTGGACACCTTTCTCACCTGGTCGTACCAAGAGTTTTCCTCCTGATTTCCATTGACTTCACTTTTAGCTAGGGCTCCTTGATGTCATACTTGGTCAAATGCTGCCCTGATGTCAAGGTCTGTCACTCTCACCTCATCTCTGGAATTCAGCTCTTTTGTCCATGTTTGGACCGAGGCTGTACTGAGGTCTGGAGCCCAAACTGAGTATCGATGAGCAGGTTGTTGGTAAATAAGTGCCTTTTAATACACCTTCCATTTCTCTGTTCTTAAAAGAGAGTAATTGGCTGCATTGGATTTGTCCTGCATTTTGTGAATACGACATACCTGGGCAATTTTCTACTCTGTCAGGTAGATTCCAGTATTGTAGCTGTACTGGTACAGCTTGGCTAGAAGTACGGCTATTTCTGAGCATAGGTCTTCAGCACTACAACAGGGATTTTATCGGGCCTATAGCTTTTGCTGTTTCCAGTACATGCAGCTGTTTCTTGATATCACATGGTGTGAATCGAATTGGCTGAAGACTGGTACCTGTGACGGTGGTGATTTCAGAAGGAGGCCAAGATGGATCATCCACTCAGCACTTATGGCTGAAGATGGTTGCAGATGCTTCAGCCTTTTCTTATATGCTAAGCTGCGACATCATTGAGGATGGGAATGTCCATGAGCCTGATCCTCCCGCTAGTTGTTTAATTGTTCGCCACCATTCATGACTGGATGTGACATGACTGCAGAGCTTTGATATGATCCATTGGTTGTGGGATTGCTTACCTCTGCATATAGCAAGCTGCTTCTGCTTTAGCATGTTTAGCATGCATGTGGTCCAACAGCACAGAAGGAGGCCATTCGGCCCAAGAGCCAGCTCTCTGCGGAGCAATGCAGTCAGCCCCACTCAATCCACGTAGCCCTCCAAGTTTATTTCCTTCAAGTGCCTTTCCAGTTTCCTTTGGAAAGCATTGATCATTTCCGCTGCACCACCATTGTGGGCAGTGAGTTCCAGGTCATTTCCATATGCTACATAAAAAAGTTCTTCCTCACATTCCCCTTATTTACTTCCTCACTATTCCTCCATCAATTATTTATGATCTATATTAATGACACGGATGAAGGAACCAAGTGTACTGTAGCCAAATTTGTGGATGATACAAAGATAGGTACAAAAGCAAATTGTGAACAAGACACAAAGGGGGAAATTTTATGCTCTCCCCTGCGGCGGGTTTGGAAGCAGAAAGAGCATAAAATCGGGTGGCAGGGGAGGGGGGTTCCTGTCACCATCCTGCCTCTGCCAAAATTTAGTCTGTGGGGGGAAGGCAGGCCTTCCCACCCCACTGCCAAGTGAGCGTCTTAAATGGGCAATTAAGCCCAATTAAGGGCCTTTTCCCACCATAGCCGCAATTAATCATGCAGTGGGTGGCCCTGTATCCACACAGGAAGCATGGCACGGAAAACTGTGCAGGCTGCTTCCCAGCTCCAGGGAGGGGTGGCCCTCATTTAAAGGCAATAAGAGCCTGAACGAAGGACCTGGCATCGGAAAGGGGTGGACCTGCTGAGAATCACCCCGCTATCCTTACTGTCAGCACCCCTCCCCACTCCCCCCCAACCTCCACTCCGCGAGACCCCTCCCACCCTGACCTGCCTGAAGCCTGGTTGCAGCGATGCACCTCAGCCTCCGGTAGGTGCCCCCCCTGCAGCAGCCACCACCTCCACAGTGGTGTTGCACCTGCCAGCCTCTGATTGGCCTGCAGCTGTCCAAGGGCGGGACTGCTGGCAGCGGGTTCCTTGATCCTGTGGAAGGCCCGTCGTTGTCCACTTAAGTGCCTGATTGGCACTTGATATGACGAGCCTTCCAGAGAAGTGCGATGTGGAGATCTCGACGTCGCTTTTTCCAGACATCGAGACCCCCTGCCGCCAGGATAAAATTCTCCCCAAAGTGTCTGCAAGAGATATAGATAGGTTAAGGGAGTGGGCAAAAATTTGATAGATGGCATATAATGTGGGAAAATATGAGGTTGTCCACTTTGGCAGGAAGAATAGAAAGACAAAATATTATTTAATTGGAGAGAGACTGCAGAAAGCTGTGGCACAGAGTGACTTGGGTGTCTTGTACATGTATCATAAAAAGTCAGCATGCAGATACAGCAAGTAATTAGGAAGGCAAATGGATTGTTGACATTTATTGCAGAGGGGATGGACTATAAAAGTACAGCTACAGCTATACGGGGCATTGGTGAGACCGCACCTACAGTGCTGCGTACAGTTTTGGTCTCCTTACTTGAGGAGGGATATACTTGCATTGGAGGCAGTTCAGAGAAGATTTACTAAGCCTTTTCCGGGATAGAGGGGTTGTCTTATGAGGAAAGGTCAGGATGGTTGGACCTATACTCATTGGAGTTTAGAAGGATGAGATGTGAACTTATTGAAACATATAAGATTCTGAGAGGGCTTGACAGGGTAGATGCTGACAGCATGTTTCCCCTCATGGGGGAATCTCGAACTAGGGGGTACTGTTTCAAGATAAGGGTCCCTTTTAAGAAGGTGATGAGGAAGAATTTCTTCTCTCAGAGGATTGTTCATCTTTAGAATTCTCTTCCCCAGCGAGCAGTGGAAGCTGGTTTATCGAATATATTCAAGGCTGAGTTAGACAGATTTTTGATCTACAAGGGAATCAACGGTTATGGGGGGCAGGCAGGAAAGTGGAGTTAAGGCCACAACCAGACCAGCCATGTTCTTATTGAATGGCGGAGCAGGCTCGAGGGGCCGCATGGTCTACTCCTGCTCCTATTTCTTATGTTCTTCTGCATCTCTTGCCCAAAACTTCAGTTTGTGTCCACTAAGGGCCTGTACTGTGCTGTACTGTTCTAACCCTTTACCATCAGTACACGGGTCCAGTTTTTCCTTGTCTACCTTATCTAAGCCTGTCATAATCTTGTACACCTCTATCAAATCGCTTCTCAATCTCTGTTGCTCCAAGGAGAACAAAGCCAGCTTTTCCAACCTAACCTTGTAACTAAACTCCCCCATCCCTAGAACCATTCTGGTAAATCTCCTCTGCACCATCTCAAGGACCCTTACATCCTTTCTAAAGTGTGGTGACCAGAACTGGATGCAGTACTAGTTGGGGCCTAGCCAGAGCTTTAGAATGATTCAGCATAACTTCCCTGCTTTTGTACTCAATACCGTTACTTATGTAGCCCATGATCACATATGCTTTGCTAACCACTCTCAATATGTCCTGCCACCTTTGAAGTTCGATGCACATGCACCCCCAGATCCCTCTGTTCCTGCACTCTTTAGAACTGTGCCATTAAGTCTATATTGCCTCACCCTATCCCTTCTGCCAAAATGCATCACCTAACACTTCTCTCTATCAAATTCCATATACCACTTGTCTGCACATTCTGAAAGCCTACCTATGCCTGTTGCAGGCTATTCATATCATCCTCACTGTTTGCCACAGCTCCAAGTTTGGTATTGTCAGCAAATTTTAAAATTCTACTCTGTATTCCAAGATCCAAGTCATTTATATATAGCAAACAGCAGTGTTCCTAGCACTGACCCTTGAGGAACACCGCTGTCTACCATCCTCCAATTTGCAAAATAACCATTTGCCACATCTCGGAGTTTTCTGTCCTTAAGACAATTTTTTATCCAGATGGACACTGACCCACCTATTCCATGAGCCTTAATTTTGTTAGCCAGCCTTTTATGTGTACTTTATCAAACGCTTTTTTAAAATCCATATCGACAACATCCATCACATTCCCTTCATCAACCTTCTCTGTGACTTAATCAAAAAATTCTGAGATTAGTCAAGCATGATCTGCTTTTTACAAATCCGTGCTGGCTCTCCTTAATTAACTCAAACCTCTCCAAATGCCTGTTGATTTTTTTCCCTGATTATTGTTTCTAAAACCTTACCCACCACTGATGTTAAACTAACTGGCCTGTAGTTGCTAGGGCTGTCCTTACACGCTTTCTTGAACAAGAATGTCACATTTGCCACTCTCCAATCCTCTGGCATCTCCCCCATATCTAGGGAAGCTTGGAAGATTATGGAACGCCATTGCGCTATCTCCACCCCCACTTCCTTTAGCAACCTGGGGTGCAAGCCATCCGGATCAGGTGACTTATCTACCCTAAGCTTATCCAGCCTTTCTAGTACCTCCTCCCTCTTAAATTTTACCCTATCCATTGCCTTTACTCTCTATGCTTTTACTTATATTTTGTCAGATTCCTCTTCCTTAGTAAACACTGATATAAAGCATTCATTAGGTATTCTAGCTTTGCCCTGTGCCTCTAAGCATATATTATCCTCTTTGCCGCTAATAGGCCTCACTCCATCTCTTACTACCGGCTTACTATTTACATGCCAGTAGAAGATATTTGGGTTCCCTTTTATGTTAACTGCTATTCTTTTCTCATATTCTTTCTTTGCCAGTCTTATTTTCCTCTTCACCTCCCCTTTCAACCTGTTGTATTTGACCTGGTTTTCACTTGAAGAATTCACCTGACATGCATTATACACCCTCTTTTTTTTGTTTTTATCATAAGCTCTATCTCCCTCGTCATCCAAGGAGCCCTGTTTTTGGTTCCCCTATCTTTCGCCCTTGTTGGAATGCACCTAGCCTATACCTGAAGCATCTTTTTCCTTAAAGATAACCCATTTATTTATTTAGAGATACAGCACTGAAACAGGCCCTTCGGCTCACCGAGTCTGTGCCGACCAACAACCACCCATTTATACTAATCCTACATTAACCCTATATTCTCTATCACATCCCCACCATTCTTCTACCACCTACCTACACTAGGTGCAATTTATAATGACCAATTTACCTATCAACCTGCAAGTCTTTGGCTGTGGGAGGAAACCGGAGCACCCAGCGGAAACCCATGCAGACACAGGGAGAACTTGCAAACTCCATACAGGCAGTACCCAGAACTGAACCCGGGTCGCTGGAGCTGTGAGGCTGCGGTGCTAACCACTGCACCACTGTGCCGCCCATTGTTCCATTACAATTTTTCCTGTCCATCTTTGGTTCAATTTTACCCTGGCTAGATCCCTTCTCATCAAGTTGAAATTAGCCCTCTTCAATCCAGATATTGTTCCTTATATCAGTCCTTGCTAAACCTTATTATCACTCTTATCCAAGTGCTCCCCCAGAGATACTTGGTCTACTTGACCCACCTCATTTCCCAGCAATGGATCCAGCCATGCTTCCTTTCTAGTTGGGCTAGGAACATACTGGTCAAGGAAGTTCTCCTCAACACATTTCAGAAATTCCTCCCCCTCTTTTCCCTTTACTCTAACATTAGCCCATTCAATATTTGGCTAATTAAAATCCCCCAATATCATCATCTATAGTTCTTGCTCATCTCTGTGATTTCCCTGCAGATTTGCTCCTCTATCTCTCTCTCTCACTATTTGGATTCCTATAGAATAACCCAGTATTGTGATCATACTTGTTTTGCTTCTCAGCTCTAATCAAATGGATTCTGACCTTGTCCCCTCAAGAACACCCCTTCTTTTCAACACTACAATGTCTTCCCTAATCAGTACTGCCACCCCACTTCCTTTTTTCCTTCCCTATCATTTTTGAGCACTTTACACCCTTAATATTAAATGCCAAATCCTCACCATTTTTAAGCCACTACATTATATTCCCATACTTCTGTGAATGATGTGACTGGCTGCAGTAGGAAATGTGGCAGTTAAGGTGGCCACTCCTCGAACATTTTTGCCTCAGAGTCTTTCCAGAGGCTGAGGAAATGGCTTATTACCTGCACCTGCTTTCCCCTACCTTCCCCTTCCCCTTCCCCCCTTTCCACCCCCCCTTCCCCTTACCCGCTCCACCCTCTCAGCACACCCCCTCACAACCCCGTCCCAGCGCCCCCCTCGCTCCATCTTCCCCCGGCACCCCCTTCCCCATGCACCCCTCCCCACCCCCTTACAGCCCCCTTCCCATCTCCCCCTCGCACCCCCCTCCCTCCACCCCTCCCCCTCGCATCCCCTCCTCCCACCGGCATCATCCTACCCCTGTGTAGGGGCCCTAACAATCCCACTGCCTTGTGGGCGTCTCGGGAGAGACCAAGGCTAAGGGAGTAAACCCTAACAGAAAATCCGAGCGGAACCCCGTAGGCGGTCATGTGTCACCTTTGGCATGTTTCCGGCAGTTCCTGCAGCCATACCGGTGCCAAACGTCGTGCTCTGCACTCCTTTGGACCCCACCAGAAAGGCCAAGAGGGGGGTTTTGATGACTGGGCAACTCTCAATCTCCATAAATTCGCCCAGGCATGCGCCATGGAGAGGTCACTCCATAGTTGCCTCACAGCGACTGAAACAACACGGAAGGCAGCAGTTACGGGTTATAAGTCCAGATAAATTGGCGTAGAAACTGGGCGCCACGGGTTGCCTTTGTCGGTGGGAGAGGTCATCGCACCTCACTGGTCAGCTACCGCCCGCCTCAAACCGGGCAGCCCCCGGTCAATAAGGTTCTGTCCCGCCACAGTCTACCTGCTTCAATGGGTGCTTGGAGCTCAGGGTCATTGCCCGAAAGGTGGACTGAAACACTGCACCAAACATCACGAAAAAAGGAAAGAAGGTACCAGCCCTTCACTTTGCAAGCTGGAACGTCAGAACTATGTGTCCTTGGCCTGTCGGAAGACTTTACACAAATCAACAATTCTCGGAAGACCGCCATCATCAACAACGAGCTCAGTAGACTCAATGTAGACATTGCAGCACTTCAGGAGACACGCCTCCCCGCGAGTGGATCTCAAGCAGAGCAAGACTACACCTTCTTCTGGCAGGGCAGGGATCCTGAAGAACCAAGACAGCATGGAGTGGGCTTCGCTATTAGAAACTCCTTGCTCAGCATGATAGAGCCTCCCTCAAATAGCTCGGAATGCATACTGTCCATCCGACTGCTCACCACCTCTGGTCCAGCACACCTACTCAGCATCTATGCTCCAACACTCTGCTTCCCACCTGAAGCTAAAGATCAGTTCTACGAGGAACTCCATAACATCATTAGCAGCATCCCCAACACCGAGCACCTATTCCTGCTGGGGGACTTTAATGCCAGGGTTGGGGCCGACCATGACTCATGGCCCTCCTGCTTTGGGCGCTATGGCGTTGGAAGGATGAATGAGAACGGGCTGAGACTGCTTGAGTTGTGTACCAATCATAAACTCTGCATCACCAACTCATTCTTTCACACTAAACCCTGTCACCAGGTTTCATGGAGGCACCCAAGATCGCGTCGTGGGCACCAGCTAGATCTCATTGTCACAAGGCGAACCGCCTTAAACAGTGTTCAAATCACACGCAGCTTCCACAGTGCGGACTGCGACACTGACCACTCCCTGGTGTGCAGCAAGGTTAGACGCAGACCAAAGAAGTTGCATCATTCCAAGCAGAAGGGCCGCCCGCGCATCAACACAAGCAAAACTTCTCACCCACAGCTGTTACAAAAATTTCTAAATTCACTTGTAACAGCCCTTCAAAACACTCCCACAGGGGATGCTGAGACCAAGTGGGCTCACATCAGAGACACCATCTATGAGTCAGCTTTGACCACCTACGGCAAAAGTGCGAAGAGAAATGCAGACTGGTTTCAATCTCACAATGAAGAGCTGGAACCTGTCATAGCCGCTAAGCGAATTGCACTGTTGAACTACAAGAAAGCCTCCAGCGAGTTAACATCTGTAGCTCTTAAAGCAGCCAGAAGCACTGCACAAAGAACAGTCAGGCACTGCGCAAACGACTACTGGCAACACCTATGCAGTCATATTCAGCTGGCCTCTGACACCGGAAACATCAGAGGAATGTATGATGGCATTAAGAGAGCCCTTGGGCCAACCATCAAGAAGATCGCCCCCCTCAAATCTAAATCAGGAGACATAATCACTGACCAACGCAAACAAATGGACCGCTGGGTTGAGCACTACCTAGAACTGTACTCCAGGGAGAATGTGTCACTGAGACTGCCCTCAACGCAGCCCAGCCTCTACCAGTCATGGATGAGCTGGACATACAGCCAACAAAATTGGAACTCAGTGATGCCATTGATTCTCTAGCCAGCGGAAAAGCCCCTGGGAAGGACAGCATTACCCCTGAACTAATCAAGAGTGCCAAGCCTGCTATACTTTCGGCACTACATGAACTGCTATGCCTGTGCTGGGACGAGGAAGCAGTACCTCAGGACATGCGCGATGCCAATATCATCACCCTCTATAAAAACAAAGGTGACTGCGGTGACTGCAACAACTACCGTGGAATCTCCCTGCTCAGCATAGTGGGGAAAGTCTTTGCTCGAGTCGCTCTAAACAGGCTCCAGAAGCTGGCCGAGCGCGTATACCCTGAGGCACAGTGTGGCTTTCGTGCAGAGAGATCGACCGTTGACATGCTGTTCTCCCTTCGTCAGATACAGGAGAAATGCCGCGAACAACAGATGCCCCTCTACATTGCTTTCATTGATCTCACCAAAGCCTTTGACCTCGTCAGCAGACGTGGTCTCTTCAGACTACTAGAAAAGATTGGATGTCCACCGAAGCTACTAAGTATCATCACCTCATTCCATGACAATATGAAAGGCACAATTCAACATGGTGGCTCCTCATCAGACCCCTTTCCTATCCTGAGTGGCATGAAACAGGGCTGTGTTCTCGCACCCACACTTTTTGGGATTTTCTTCTCCCTGCTGCTCTCACATGCGTTCAGGTCCTCTGAAGAAGGAATTTTCCTCCACACAAGATCAGGGGGCAGGTTGTTCAACCTTGCCCGTCTAAGAGCGAAGTCCAAAGTACGGAAAGTCCTCGTCAGGGAACTCATCTTTGCTGACGATGCTGCTTTAACATCTCACACTGAAGAGTGCCTGCAGAGTCTCATCGACAGGTTTGCGGCTGCCTGCAATGAATTTGGCCTAAACATCAGCCTCAAGAAAACGAACATCATGGGGCAGGACGTCAGAAATGCTCCATCCATCAATATTGGCGACCACGCTCTGGAAGTGGTTCAAGAGTTCACCTACCTAGGCTCAACTATCACCAGTAACCTGTCTCGAGATGCAGAAATCAACAAGCGCATGGGAAAAGCTTCTACTGCTATGTCCAGACTGGCCAAGAGAGTGTGGGAAAATGGCGCACTGACACGGAACACAAAAGTCCGAGTATATCAAGCCTGTGTCCTCAGTACCTTGCTCTATGGCAGCGAGGCCTGGACAACGTATGTCAGCCAAGAGCGACGTCTCAATTCATTCCATCTTCGCTGCCTCCGGAGAATACTTGGCATCAGGTGGCAGGACCGTATCTCCAACACAGAAGTCCTTGAGGCGGCCAACATCCCCAGCTTATACACACTACTGAGTCAGCGGCGCTTGAGATGGCTTGGCCATGTGAGCCGCATGGAAGATGGCAGGATCCCCAAAGACACATTGTACAGCGAGCTCGCCACTGGTATCAGACCCACCGGCCGTCCATGTCTCCGCTTTAAATATGTCTGCAAACGCGACATGAAGTCCTGTGACATTGATCACAAGTCGTGGGAGTCAGTTGCCAGCATTCGCCAGAGCTGGCGGGCAGCCATAAAGGCGGGGCTAAAGTGTGGCGAGTCGAAGAGACTTAGCAGTTGGCAGGAAAAAAGACAGAGGCGCAAGGAGACAGCCAACTGTGTAACAGCCCCGACAAACAAATTTTTCTGCAGCACCTGCTGAAGAGCCTGTCACTGTAGAATTGGCCTTTATAGCCACTCCAGGCGCTGCTCCACACACCACTGACCACCTCCAGGCACCTACCCATTGTCTCTCGCGACAAGGAGGCCAAAGAAGAAGAAGACTTCTATTTATGCTTGTAGCTGACCAACCTTATTCACCACACTTGGTACATTTACATACATTGCAATCCTGTCTTTACATTCCTCATAGTCCTTCGCAGACTGCTGCACTGTAATATGGAACTACTCCCTTTAGTACTGTCCAAAACTCTCTCTTTATTCCTCTTTTCTACTTCTATATGCTGGTGCCCACCCCCCTGCCAATTTAGTTTAAACCCTCCACAACCACACTAGTGAACTTCCCTGCTCGGACGTTGGTCCCAGTCCTGTTGAGGTGCAATCCATCCCTTTTGAATATGTACCTTCTGCCCCAGGACTGATCCCAATGCCCCAAGAACCTGAAATCCTCCTTCCTACGCCATGCTTCATACCACGAATTGGTATCTTCCTATTTCTACTCTCGCTAGCGAGTAGCACTGGGGGTAAATCCCAAGATTACTATATTTGAGGTACTACTCTTTAATTCCTCCCTAGCTTCTGAAAATCTGACCATAGCACCTCAATATCTGCCCTTTCTCTGTCGTTGATACCGATGTGTACCATAACTTCTGGCTCACTCCCCTCCACCAGTAGAATATTCTACACCCTTTCCATAATGTCCTTTATCCTGGCACCAGGGAGGGAACACTGCCTGCAGGACTCACAATGATGGTTTCAGATACGCCTGTCTGTCCCCCTGATTCTGGAATCTCCTCTCACAACTGCATTTTTACACTTTGCTGTTCCCCACTGTACAGTCCCTTGCCCATTGGTGCCATGGTCTGGACTGCACACCTTCAAGGTATCGTCATTCCCTGCAGTCTCCAATGCTGAATATTTGTTTTGCACACCCTGAAGACTCCTGCAGCTCCTACCTCTCCCTACTCTTCTGAACGGCCACCCACCTACTATCTTGAACTCCTACTGCCTGTGGGGTGACCGCCTCCTGGAAAATACGACCCAGAGACTCTCCTGCTCCCTGATGCTCCGCAGTGACTCCAGCTGCCCCTCAAGCTTGAAAATCCTGAGCTTGAGCTGGAACAGCTGAAGAAACTTCCTACACACATGGTCCCGCAAGACATGTGAAGTGTCCTGAAGTTCCCACGTGGCGCAGTCATTGCAAGCAAAGGTGTCAGCTATCAATCCATGATGTAAACAAAAACCCTCTATGCCCTCTTTAACAATCTAGTTGGTACACTATTTAAACTATCATTTTTAATTAATACCTCTAGACCTGCACTATACTTATACTCTTACTAAATCACTTACTGTTATACTAACCCCGATTGAATATTTTTAATTTCCCAACTTCTAATTTGAACCTGGTTTAGAGAGAGAAAAAAATAATACTCACCAACCATGAATTACCTTCTTTCCTGTGATATCACACTTTGATTTACTTGAGAATGTTGTTTTAGCTTCACCAGGTTGGCATCTCATTTTCAGTTACAACAGGTGCTGCTCTTGGCATGCTCTTCTACCCTCCTCATTGAACCAGGGTTGATCCCTTGGCTTTATGATAATGGTAGGATGAGGGTTATGCGGAACCATGAGGTTGCAGATTGTGGTGGAAAATAATTCTGCTATTGCTAATGAGCAAATCAAACTCTCCAGACTGGTTCCTGCTGTAAATCCTGAAATGTCATCCGTGGAAAACAACCAGCTCATTGCCTAGAAAGATTCCTTTACAAAACTGGTTCATACAAATCTTATTCCTAAACCTACAATGTTTCTTCCCCTGAACTTCAAAAATCGTCAAAACTCCTTAATAGCTTGTCTTCCCTCCACCAGTTTGGCACAGAACCTGGCCGGTTCACTTCAAATAAAACCCGGGCTTCAAAATGGCTGAGATCGCTTCACTGCTAGAATGCTCCAGTATTCACCCAGTGCACTTGTACAGTCTCCCCCATTCATTCAACACACGCCCACAGTCTCCCCCATTCACCTAACACGCTCTCACCCTCTACCCCATTCACCCAACCCGCTCCCACAGTCGACCCCATTCACCCAACAGGCTCCCTCCGTCTTCCCCATTCACCCAACACGCTACCACAGTCTTCCCCATTCACCCAACACGCTACCACAGTCTACCCCATTCACCCAACACGCTCCCACAGTCGACCCCAATTCTCCCAACACGCTACCACCGTCTTCCACATTCACCAAACATGCTCCCACAGTCTCCCCCAGTCACCCAACACGCTCCCACAGTCTTTGCCGTTCACCAAGTGAGCTCTACCATTCACCCAGTCCAATTCCCCAGTACCCCATTTGCTCAGGGTGCCCTCACAATCTCGCCCATTTGCCCAGAGCGCTCCCACAGTCTCCCCGATTCGTCCAGTGCACATCGCAAGTCGCCCAGTGCACTCACACAGTATCCGCCATTCGCCCAGTGCAAAAGTTAAAATCTACCCCATTGCTTGTTCATCTACGGGTGAACCAATTACAAATCTATAAATAGAGAGATACTGAACTGAAACAGGCCCTTTGGCCCATCGAGTCTGTGCTGACCATCAACCACCCATTTATACTAATCCTACATTAATCCCATATTCCCTATCACATCCCCACCTTCCCTCAATTCTCCTACCATCTACCTACACTAGGGGCAATTTACAATGGCCAATTTACCGATCAATCTGCAAGTCTTTGGCTGTGAGAGGAAACTGGAGCACCCAGCAGAAACCCATGCAGTCACAGGGAGAACTTGCAAACTCCACATGGGCAATACCCAGAACCAAACCCGGGTCACTGGAGCTGTGAGGCTGTGGTGCTAACTGCGTAGCCACTGTGCTGCCCCTAAAATGTTTCCCCTTTTCAGTAAACATAACCCCTGTAGAACAGTTAAAGAGGTCTAAGTTCATAGTTGTTTCCTTGGCCATATTTAAGCTGCTGCGTCTGCAAAGTCTGTCATCATCTGTTGCATCTTTGAAAACAAAGGGCTACTGAGTTCAGCAAAAGGAAGTATATGTGATTTGTGGGGGGGAAAAAAACATATAAAAATTGGGAAACGGAATTCTACTGCTTCAAGACAAATTACAGACCTTCCTCAAAGACTAAATGATGATATAATAGTCGAAATCACATCGTGCAACTTTGGTAATGAGTGTGCTAATTAATACACATGGAACTTGTTTATCTGCTATTTTAGCAAAAGTGTTTACCCATTTTCTTTATCAGGCGAAAGTCTGCTCCACAGGGAACTGTGCTGGGTCCCCTATTGTTTGTCATTTATATAAACGACATAGATGACTATGTGGAGGGGTAGGATCAGTAAGTTTGCGGATGACACAAAGATTGGCCGAGTGGTTAACAGTGAGATTGAGTGTCTTGGGTTACAGGAAGATACAGACGGGATGGTCAAATGGGCAGAAAAGTGGCAGATGGAATTTAACCCTGAAAAGTGTGAGGTGATACACTTTGGAAGGAGTAATGTGCCACGGAAGTATTCAATGAATGGCCTGACACTGGGAAGTTCCGAGGAACAAAGGGACCTTGGCGTGTTTGTCCATAGATCTCTGAAGGCAGAAGGGCAGGTTAATAGGGTGGTGAAAAAGGCATATCGGACACTTGCCTTTATCAATCGAGGCATAGATTACAAAAACAGGGAGGTCATGTTGGAGTTGTATAGAACTTTGGTGAGGCCACAGCTGGAGTACTGTGTGCAATTCTGGTCGCCACATTATAGGAAGGATGTGATTGCATTGGAGGGGGTGCAGAGGCGATTAACCAGGATGTTGCCTGGGATGGAACATTTAAGCTATGAAGAGAGGTTGGATAGGCTTGGGTTGTTTTCGCTGGAGCAGAAAAGACTGAGGGGTGACCTGATCGAGGTGTACAAGATTATGAGGGGCATGGACAGGGTGGATAGGGAGCAGCAGTTCCCCTTAGTTGAAGGGTCAGTTACGAGGGGCCGCAAGTTTAAGGTGAGGGGTGGGAGGTTTAAGGGGGATTTGAGGAAGAACTTTTTTACCCAGAGGGTGATGACGGTCTGGAATGCCCTGCCTGGGAGGGTGGTAGAGGCGGGTTGCCTCACATCCTTTAAAAAGTACCTGGATGAGCACTTGGCATGTCATAACATTCAAGGCTCTGGGCCAAGTGCTGGCAAATGGGATTAGGTAGACAGGTCAGGTGTCTTTAATGCATCGGTGCAGACTCGATGGACCGAAGGGCCTCTTCTGCACTGTATTATTCTGTGAATCTGTGATTCTGTGATTTCTTAACATGGCAGATAGGAATTGCAGATGACTTGATTATTACTATCTCATGCTGGTGCAGACTGGCTTTGCTGGAAGGGCATGGGATTCTTCGGCAGCCTTTGGAAAGGTGGATGGGTGGGGGGAGGGTAGGCACTCCAGTAATACAGCGCTGGACACAGAAAAGTTTCCTTATTACATTGCCCCCAGAATTGTTGCAGAGGGGAGGATATCGAACCATAACAGCTGCAACTTTCTGAGGTACCATGGGATTTACAGAAGGAAGTTTCTGTAGTGGTCCCACAAACACATCAGCTGGTCAAAGATAGAGAAAGGGAAAACTCACACAAGCATACTGACACAGAGACGGAGACACAGAGATAGAAGCAAAAACAGATACGCCAAAAGTGGAGTGAAAGACATGCTTATAGATGTCATCCCTTACTAACATTTGGTATGTTCAAGTGTGCTAAGAAATCAGAGGCATGTGTGAGTTACTTACTAGTGTTGGTTGTGAAAACAGTGCAGTGGAAATCTTGAAGTCTCTTCCACAAAACTCAATAAGGAAGTTGGAGAAGAGACTTGGGGCAATCTAATTAATTGTTCAGGGTTACAACCAGAAAAAAAAGAGACTTGCAATTGTATAATATTGTATTGTGCCTCTCGGAAGGGCACCAAATGCCTTGTAAATAATTTAGAAGTACAGTAATTGTTGTTATGTAGACAGTATGGCAGCCATAGGCACACACCAAAATCTGATTGATTGATGGTAATGGCTGAGGGAGGAATAGAGTCATAGAGTCATGGAGAGATACAGCAATGAAACAGGCCCTTCGGCCCACCGAGTCTGTGCCGACCAACAACCACCCATTTATACTAATCTTACATTAAGACCATAATCTTGAGCACGACGCAGGAAAAACTACTTATTCTTGCCTGAATAGCATCATGGGATTTTCAATGTGCAACTGCATAGGCAGATAACATGTTGGTTTAATGTGTCGCAATACATTGTCAGGACAGGTAAATAAAAGTATTTCTTGAGAAAGAAGAGATTGATGATTTTTTTAATTCATTCCTGGGATGTGGGCATCACTGGCTAGGCCAGCATTTATTGTCCATCCCTAATTGCCCTTGAGAAGGTGGTGGTGAGCTGCCTTGAACTGCTGCAGTCCATGTGGAGTAGGTACACCTACAGTGATGTTAGGAAGGGAGTTCCAGGATTTTGATCCAGCGACAGTGATGGAACGGTGATGTAATTTCAAGTCAGGATGGTGTGTGGCTTGGAGGGGAACTTGGAAGTGGTGGTGTTCCCATGCATTTTCTGCCCTTGTCCTTCTCGGTGGTAGAGGTCGCGGGTTTGGAAGGTGCTGTTGAAGGAGCTTTGGTGAGTTGCTGCAGTGCATCTTGTAGATGGTACACACTGCTGCCACAGTGCATTGGTGGTGGAGGGAGTGAATGTTTGTGGATGGGGTGCCAATCAAGCAGGCTGCTTTGTCCTGGATGGTGTCAAGCTTCTTGAGTGTTGTTGGAGCTGCACCCATCCAGGTAAGTGGAGAGTATTCCATTACACTCCTGACTTGTGCCTTGTAGATGGTGGACAGGCTTTGGGGAGTCAGGAGGTGAGTTACTCACTGCAGGATTCCTAGCCTCTGACCTGCTCTTGTAGCCACGGTATTTATATGATGACTCCAGTTCAGTTTCTAATCCCCAACCCAGAGTGCATTTCTGCACCATTGCCACCCTCAGTGCTTCCTACAACTGTTGTTCAACATGGAGGAGTACTGACTCATCAGCTGAGGGAGGGTGGTAGGTGGTAAGCAGCAGCAAGTTTCCTTGCCCATGTTTGGCCTGATGCCATGAGACTTTGTGGGGTCCGGAGTCAATATTAAGGCCTCCCAGGGCAATTCCCTCTTGACTGTGTACTACTGTGCTGCCACCTCTGCTGGGTCTGTCCTACGGGTGGGACAGGGCATTACTCAGGGATGGCGATACGGTGTCTGGAACATTGTAAGATATGATTCCATGAGTATGACTATATCAAGCTGCTGCTTGACTAGTCTGTGGGACAGCTCTTCCAACTTTGGCACAAGTCCCCAGATGTTAGCAAGGAGGACTTTGCAGGGTCGACAGGGCTGGGTTTGCCATTGTCGTTTCTGGTGCCTAGGTTGATGCCGGGTGGTCCTTATTTCATTCCTTATTGACTTCGTAGCAGTTAGATACAACCGTGTGACTTGTGAGGCCATTTCAGAGGGCATTTAAAAGTCAACAAGATGGGTTTTTACAACAATCGACAATGGTTTCATGGCCATCATTAGACTAGCTCTTAATTCCAAATTCCACCTTCTGCCATGGTGGGATTTGAACTCACGTCTCCAGAGCAATACCCTGGGTCTTTGGGTTACTAGTCCAGTGACAATATCACAATGCCACAATCATCCCCAATATGGTATGAAAGATGGAAGATGAAGATCATCTTTGATTGCTGAGCTCAAATTGTACTTCCTGTCATTGCAAATAGTTATATATAAAGTCTGTCAGTTAAAATGGTTGATGTTTCTTCCTCCAAAGTGAGTCTTATGGAGTTTAACAAAAAAATTGAGATTTTGACAAATATGAGGGAGGAAATTAAAGGTCAGGTCTTCTTGTGTTTCAAATAAAAATTGAAAAATCCCTGAAAAACTCAGGATTCAGGCAGCATATGTGTAGATAGAAACAGACAAGATCTGGAATTTTACCTGAAGCCAGCAAGTCCTGGCGCTGGGACCGTAAGCGGTTGGTGTGGCCAACGGGTGGGCGACGGAGTTGAGATCACTATATTCATAGGGTCAGCCATTTAAGGGCTGGAAGGTGGGGGAAGCAGCCAGTGAGGCAGTGCGTGGGGAGGTTTCAGATCTTGAAACGCTGGCTCCATCTTTAAAAGCCAGTCAGCAGGACTTGTTAATTCAGCAGCCCTGGAGCGAGCCCAGGCAGCAGCACAAATTCAAGTCATGGCCGAAGGAAGATCAAGGGTCGCTCCAAGATTCATTGATGCCTCCTTGGAGGTACTGCTCCAGGCTGTAAGGGCACAGAGAGAAGTCCAGTTCCATCAGGACAGCAGAAGGAAACTGGCTTGCCAAACCAAAGCGGAGGAGGTCAGCAGCCGTGAGTTGTCCCTTGTACCTAGCTGCAGTGCCAAAAGAGGGTCAATGACTTAATGCATTCTGGCAAGGTGCGTGCAGTGCATAACATTAAGCTTGCAGCCTTAAATGTGACTGAAGATGAATATGAGATTGGAGAAAGGATTGTTCACCCAGTTAGTGGAGATGCCCAGTCATCAGCATTGGTCGACAGTTGCATGCTAATCTTGCTGTGCAGGACACCAGTCAGACAGAGGTGACTGCTGAACAACCCGTGCTGACTGTTGCATGCAGGAGGCATGCCTGTGGTACCATGACGGACAGTTAGGCTGCCACCAACATAGAAGTGATGCATCTCTTTGATGGGTGAGTAACGATGGGAATTTATGTGCTATAATAAAAGCAAAATACTGCAGATGCTGGAAATCTGAAATAAAAACAAGAAATGCTGCAAATACTCAGCAGATCCGGCAGCATCTGTGAAGAGAGAAGCAGAGTTAACGTTTCAGGTCAGTGACCCTTCTTCAGAACTGACAAATATTAGAAATGTAAAAGATTTTAGGCAAGTAAAGCGGGGAGGTGGGGCAAGAGATAACAAAAGAGAAGGTGTTGATAGGACAAGGTCACAGAGAATAACTGACAAGAAGGTCATGGAACAAAGGCAAACGGTATGTTAATGGTGTGCTGAAAGACAAAGCGTTATTACAGAGAGGGTGTGAATTGACTGTAAAGCACAAAGCACTCCAAGCATAAACATTTAAAAAAATGTAAAAACAGAAACAGTGGATAGGCATAGTAAAAACAAACTAAGCAAACTAAAACAAAAAACAAAATAAAATAACCAAGTAAAAAAGAAAAAAAGAAATAATAACTAAACATAAAAAGGAGGAGCCAGTCATGCTCTGAAAAGATCAAGTCAAGATAGGAAGAAATAAGTTCAGTGGGGCAGGAACAGGCTGAAACAATGGGTCTGCCGGGACAGTCCTGTTTGTGGATTTTGGGAAGGAGGTAGAAGCGGGCTGTCCGGGGTTGCGGAGCTATGAGATTGGAAGCTGTAAAGGGAACATCTCCAGAGGAGATGAGATCAGTGACAGTCCTGTGGACAGTAGCTTGATGTTCAGTGGTGGGGTCATGGTCCAGGGGGAAGTAGGAAGAAGTGTCTGAGAGTTTGCGCTTGAGCCTCTGCAAGGTAGAGGTCGGTATGCCAGACAACAACAGCACCACCCTTGTCTGCAGGTTTGATGACAACGTCGGGGTTAGACCTGAGAGAACGGAGTGCAGCAAGTTCAGAGGGGGGCAGGTTAGAGTGAGTGAGGGGGGCAGAGAAATTGAGACGGCTGATGTCTCGCCGATAGTTTTCAATGAAAAGATCAAGAACCGGTAAGAGGCCAGAGGGAGGGGTCCAGGTAGAGGGAGAATGCTGGAGGTGGGTGAATGGGTCCGCTGGTCGGGGGGAGGACTCCTGCTCAAAGAAGTGAGGAGGCGAAGGTGACGGAAGAAAAGCTCAACGTCATGCTAAGCACGTAATTCACTGAGAACGTTCAGTGTCAGAGAGGGGAAGGTCAGAGACTATAGTGAATACAAGGCAAGGGGTCAGATCAGAAGGGGTGGGGTCAGAGGGAAATGAAGGGCAAGAAGGATCTGGAGGGGCATTAATCCCCATCAGCTGCTGGAGCAGCTTCCTTAACGCCTGAAAGGAAGAAAAAAAGTATTTTGTTAATACGTCGGATAAGACAAAGGGTGAAATGAAACTGCGAAGTAGAACAGCTTTGAGATAAGGTGAGATGGTGCTTCTGGAGAGAGAGGTTCAGTGTGTACATGTGGCGGCGCATGGCACTGAGTGTGTATCTCAGGATGTGGCGAGAACAGCAGTTTCTCGGAGATACCTATAATCCTGGGTGGATTCAAAACACGAAGGATGAAAAGAAATTTATGTACTTGCAGGAGAAGAGAGCACAAATGCAAATGTAAAGAACCGGAGGTGGTCTGCCCTACATGACCATCCTCACATGTATGGAGGAAAAGGCGTTGGAGCTGGGAGGAATGGAGGCAGGCAAGGTGGGATGGATGGTGAGATGGCTGTGGAGCCCCAAGAAACCAAGTGGCCTAATGGATGGGTGCAGGACACCCTCTGTTGAGCACAAAGCATAGTGCTCATGTGTGCACCAGTGGTCACATAGAGCTCCAGATGATGAGTAGTCAGAAGGAGGTGTTGTAAAGCACAAAGCCCTCTCATCACTCCTCACTGTCTTGCAAGTCATGCACAAGTCCGGCCAGCTGCCGGGTCTGAGCGACAGTACCCCACCTCTGAGGCAGAAGAGGAGGAGGAGAAGACCTCAGAGGGTACACTGTCACATTGGCCGAGATTTTGTGTGGCCACTGAGGTGGGGTCAGAAGCGCGGGGAACGGAGTATCGTGATGGGTAGCGGGGGGAGCGGAGGGCCCGTAGCTAAACGATCTTCCCGGAGGCGGAATAGGCCGACGATGGCCTTCCCATCCAGAGGCCAATTGAGGACCTTAAGTGGCCTATTAACGGCCAATTAAGGGCTTCTTCCTGCCGTTGCTGGGATCTTACGGGTGGGGGACTCCACCGCGCGGGAGAACGTCTTGTCACATAGGGCGCCCTCTCTGCGGGCTTAAAGGGTGGCCTTCCTCCATGGGCAATTTGTGACCCATGGAGGACTCCCACCAGAAGCAACTTTACCTCCCAGGACCCCCCCCCCCTCCCTCCTCCTGGACTGCACAACCAGTTCCACTCACCCCGGTCACCAGGACGTTCAAAACTGGCCCCGGCGACCCTACCTTTAGTCTGGGGTTCCAGGACTGGGCCAGGGTCCGAGGCTTCAACAGTATTGACAATGGCTACCCTGCACGGTGGCACTGCCAGTCCTCTGATTGGCTGGCAGCTCTTGGAGGTGGGTTCCTATCTTTAAAGGGAGAGGGATCCTGGATCTTGAAGCTTTGATTTAAAAAGGTTGGTGGGGAGGCACGAAAAGTCAGAGGTGGGGTTTCCCCGTCTTTCTGGCTCGGCGCCGAGAACCACGCCTCCAGTACAAAATCCAGCCCACCATTCCCCCACACCCTTCACTAGTGCAGATACACTCACGTCAGTTGGTAGTGAGGTCACAGTCTGGTAAGCACAGCACTGACGTGCCCAAACAGCTGACGGAGATGATAACAGTTAGGGCCACTCACAGTTGAGGACTGTGTGAGGGCTGGCAATGCTCAGCTTCAGGCTTATAACATGCTTCTGGATTCACCAACAAAGCGGCTGATGTTGGAGCTGCAGCGTGAGGTGAATGGACATCTGGCAGAGCATCCAGAGGCTATGCGTACCCGTGCGCAAATGATGGAGAAGTCCATCCAGGTGCTGAGTGCAGCCATGACTCTGCCATGTGTGCACATGGCTTCCCCATCGAGAGATTGGCGACCGTCATGGACAGTCATATCCAGCATACCACCCAGTGGATGCCGGACATTGCGTGCAGACCTGCATGCCATCGTCATCTCCACGAGCTCTGGAGTAATGGTTGGCCAAGAGGGGTACGAGACGCCTGGAGTCAATGCCAGGTTCTCGGACTCCTCAGGTGAGCAAGGAGGGCGAAGGGTACCCTGAAAGGGTGAGGACCACCTTTCTGCAGCATCTGGGACTCTTCTCAGGGCTCTCCTGATATGCATGATGGCTCCTCAGCTCATCTGAAGGTGAAACCAGTTCCTCAGGAAGTCATGGAGACAGAGGGGCCACTCCTGCACCTTAGGAGACGGCCCTCAGAGTGCTGGGGCCCTCCAGGCTTTAGGCAACTAGAGGACGCCCATTGTCAAACGCCTCTGAGCAGAAAGATCAGTAGCATGCCTCCACCTCAGCTGACAGCGCAGGGGGAATCACCACATAGGAGCATAAGCAAACACATGAAAAAATCCACTTAGCTGCACTTGGGTTTCACGGATTTATATCTTGTTGTTAGATGTCACCTTGTGTATGTGTCTTCAATGAATTCTGAAATGGCGTAACACTAAAAGAATCCTTTACTTTTACAAACACTACTGGGTCATTAACAGTTCCCTGGCTCTCACGAAGGACATAGGGGAAGGACCGCACTGGATGAGGTCAATGCATTTCCTATGCTTTTGCCTCATGTGGTGGTGGGTCCAGGGAAATGGTAAGGACATTCAAGGAAACAGCAACAGGTCTCCAGAAGGTGAAGGATTTATTGGATTGACTGGGTGTAAGGCTCATGTGAAACATGCCTGTATTAGTGAGTCGCGAGCCTAACTTGCGCTTATTTCATCGTGCGTTACCTGCTGTTCCTTGGGGTCTTCATCCTGTTGCGCCTGGTCACCATCCCACTCCATATCTTCATCCTCGGAGGCGGCATCGCGCTGCAGGATGTCCTCATTGTTCAAATCTTTTGCCCTCTGTAGCACCAGGTTGTGCAGAACACCACCAGGATACGCAAGACCCTTGCTGGGGTATATTGAAGGGGTCCATCAGATCTATGCAGGCATCAGAACCACATCTACAGAAGGCCTATGGCCTGCTCAATGGTCGCTCAAGTTGTCCCATGAGCCTTGCATAGACTTGAAGGATCCATTTGTGGTGGTCGCAGACCAGCTGTACATTGAGTGAGTGATTGATGAAGGTGCTACCTGGTCTTTGGGTACCTTGATGGCAACATGTATGCAGTCGATGACCCCTGCACCTGGGAGAATTGAGTAATGGCTCCGAATTGTATGGCCCTCTCAGCTTGACTGTTCAGATCAGTGTGAAAGTGCTGGCTGACCCTTTCGAACATGGTATTGGTGACCATCTTGCTGCAGTGATGAACTGCAGACTGGAGATACCACAGATACCTCCTGAAGATCCCTGGAATGATCCTGAGGTGTAGAAAATCAGCGCCACTGTGACCTTCAATGCAACAGACATTGGGTGCCCACTCCTTCCCATCGAACTCATCCGCCATTATGACACAATGCTCGGCGACCGCCTCCCTGGAGGGACACTGTCTTTGGCGCCATGCTGCACTGACATTGCAGGAAGTTGAGCCTCCGACGGTAGACCCTCTGTGGTGGGTAATGTCATCTGTGTACAAGAGGCTGGTTGCGAGCCCCTCTGTGCCCTCCTCCTCCCTGCCCCCTTCAAGGCTCCTGATCCTGGTGACCCTGCGAGTGCTGCTGCCCCGCTGCCTGTTGCTCCAGCTCTCTCCATCTCTGATGCTCCTCCTCACTGGATTTCTCGAAGCCTGAATGAATGAAGCCCAAGGCAGATCGCTGCACTCAGTTCTTTGAGCCTCCCACCCCTGTTTGCTGTGAACATACAAGTGCCAAGTCAGAAAGACTAACAGAATGCCTCCATTTGTCCTTGCTCCTGCTTGCTACTGCTGCTGTTCACTCAGTTCCACCTTTCCCACCAAGCCACTTTTGCAATGGCAGTCAACACTGACCTCCCACAAAGCCTCCGCTTCATTACAGTTGGCAAGTCTTGGAAGCTCTGTGCACCCCTGGTAAAAGTAGAAACACCTGGAAAAACAACACTTAATTGCCTGTTTAACAGGTTTAGAAACATAGAAAAATAGCAGGAGTAGGCCATTCGGCCCTTCGGGCCTGCTCCACCATTCAAAAAAAATCATGGCTGATCATCTAATACCTTGTTCCTACTTTCTCCCCATATCCCTTGATCCCTTTAGCATTAAGAAATATATCTATCTCCTTCTTGAATTTATTTAGTGACTTGGCCTCCACTGCCTTCTGTGGTAGAGAATTCCACAGGTTCACCACCCTCTGAGTTTAATTACCTTCCCGCTGCATTCCAGCGTGACCTGCTCCTGCCAGCCTTTGGTAATTTCCGGTCGTGACGTAAAGACGTTGGGCTTCCCTCCTGATGTCTTTCACCGCCATTATGCCATTCTTCCCGCCTCCCAACCCATCTCCAATGGGCTGGTATAATTCAGCCCAAGGTATTTTGCGTGTGGACCCTCCCTCAGAGCTGGAAGATATTATAAATAAAAAGCACTTAAGAAGAAACAGACCAAGGGAAAAGCAAAACAACACATCCACATACACAGGAAAAGAAACAGAATGACCTGTGAAGTGTCCAAGTGGAGATGGCTAGATGCAAATGGACTGTTTGGGCTGGATTTTAACTCCCAAAAGTGGGTAGGTTGGGGTCAGGTCAGAGGTTAAAATTTTAGAAATCTCAAGCTGAAACCCATCTTGCCCAGTTCTGCGCTTAACAGAGGCAGGGCAAGGGGTGGGCAGTCAACCCACTCTTAAGGAGGTGGGTTGGTAATTTAAATAATGAGGCTTGCATCCTCTAATTTAACCTGTTTTACAGGTTTAACTGTGGCCTGCAATGTTTCCCAGCTGGCAGCTCAAGGGATGCAGGGATAGCATCAGGGAAAAGGTAAGTGCCTTTAAAACACTACTTATGGGCTAGGAGGGACAGGATTGCTTCCTGCGAGCTGCTAAGCTTCCCCTCACAGCTGCCCCATCCCCCCCCTGGGGCCTCCTGCCATCAAAATTTGGGGCGGCACAGTGGCGCAGTGGTTAGCACCGCAGTCTCACAGCTCCAGGGACCCGGGTTCAATTCTGGGTACTGCCTGTGTGGAGTTTGCAAGTTCTCCCTGTGTCTGCGTGGGTTTCCTCCGGGTGCTCCGGTTTCCTCCCACATGCCAAAGACTTGCAGGTTGATAGGTAAATTGGCCATTAGTAATTGCCCCTAGTATAGGTAGGTGGTAGGGAAATATAGGGACAAGTGGGGATGTGGTAGGAATATGGAATTAGTGTAGGATTAATATAAAATGGGTGGTTGATGGTCGGCACAGACTCGGTGGCCCGAAGGGCCTGTTTCAGTGCTGTATCTCTAAACTAAACTAAACTAAACACCCAAACAAAGAACCTCAGGGTTGGGAATCGGGATTCCCCCCTCAACCCCACCAGGATTGGATCCCTCCCCCGACCCTTTCATGGATTGGACCTGCTTGTTCCTGCAGCATGCTCTGTAGTGTCCCCCCCCCCCCAATCTAACTGGAAACCAAGCCTGTCAATCAGGCTGACATCCAGATAGGGAACCTATCAAGGCCAAAAACACACAGAATGCGGAGAAACTCGAGCTTCTGAGTTCCCTGACTGAAATGCTGCCCCCGCCCCCCCCACCCCCATCCCACCTAATCCATTCTGTTAATATTCAGGCCTTTGTTTGGCCTCTATATGCCGTGGCCCAGTTGCTGCGGTGGGTAGAAGGAGGGCATGCCAATAGTTACTGGAATGGGTGAAAAAGTCCTGAACTGGCATTTTCAATTCACTTTAATACCACTTAGCAGTAATTTTGTTGTCTGTGTTGACATAGTGAAGGACTGAAATTGCATTTGTGGTTTGGGATTATTGGAGAGTTGTTTTGTTCTCGGAGCAAATCCAGGAAAATCAAACAAAAGACTTTTAGGGCTTTTACTAGTCCAGTTTAGATCTCCTGGCTGTATTTATTTGCCCACCTGATCACTAGTTCTCTGTAAGATGATGATTGGGACTGTGGCAATCTGTTTTATGCACAACATTATCACACTTTTACAGGTCTTCATTTCAAACCCAATATTTTACCTGGCAGTTTAGATGCTGCTGTTGTCATAGTGCCATTTTGTTTGCTCCACCATTGGCAGCCATGCCTGAAGCTGCCAACGCCCTAAACTCTGGGATTTCCTCCCTCAGCCTCTCCGCCTGTCTGCCTCTCTCTCCTCATTCAAGACCCTTCTTAAAATTCACTCCTAAAATATACTAGGCTCCTAATACAGTTAGCCATTTACTTTGCAAACTTTGCAAACAACTCCCTTATTATTCTGAAGGTTATATATTACACAATCAGCAATAGTCCTTTATTTAAGTTTCTCAACAACAGCAAAAAGAAGCAAGCACTGGTCCTTACTGCTGATCCTGGAGTCTGTATATAATTTAATCTGGTTCAAATTTATGTCATCCCCTCTGTACTCTTCTGCACCCTCTGTTTACAAGACTAATAACTTGATTTGTTACAACAGCCCGCTGTCCCCCTCTTTAAGTTTGGATCACCATTGTGCCAGTTGCCCACATTTTCTTATGTTTTTAATCAGTCTCACAGTACTGAAAAAAAAAAGTTTGTGTTATGAGCAGTGCTGCTCTGTGGTGTGTTCAGGAGACTTGTTTATGTGAAAGTATCATTTTGGTTCTGTTGGGAACAGTCTTACCTCTAAATCAGAAGGTCTTGGGTTTGAGCCTCACTCGAGGATTTGAGCACTCATCCTCTGACACAACAGTGGAGAGCTGGAGCACTATATTATCCAAGGTGCTGTGTTCTGATGAGATGTTAAACCAAAGTGCCATCCGCCTCTCATGGTGGTTCAGGGGGCTGTTAAAGATACCATTATTTCCCACTGTTCAAAGGAGTGCAGGAAGTTCCCTTGGTTTTGCTGTCTACTGGTAAAAGATTTCCTCCAAGCACATGGAGGAAATCTTTTACCATTGCTCATATTGGAGGTGACATCCTTCTATAACCATTTGGTACATGTTTTATCCACTTTTTTTCCAAGTTATGCTCTCAGTCTTTTCCCCCGCCCTTTGCCTTTCCTTCTCTCTCAAAGGCAGTGCCATTTATTGGGTTACATGACACTAGAACAGGAGCAGGTCAGCAGCACAGGAGCAGAGCACTTCCATAGGAACAGCACTGGCACAAGACTAGGGCACTAGCAAGCAACAAGGCACAAGCAGCACCATAGCAGATTAGCAGCACATGACTAGCACGCTCCATCAGCCAGTAGACAGCAAAACCAAGGGAACTCCCTGCACAGGAGGGCTTCTTGAAACAGTATGTAGATAGTCCAACTAGGGATGGGGCCATTCTGGACCTGGTATTGGGGAATGAGCCTGGCTAGGTGGTCGAAATTTCAGTGGGGGTGCATTTCGGGAGCAGTGACCATAATTCCATAAGTTTTAAGGTACTTGTGGATAAGGATAAGAGTAGTCCTCGGGTGAAGGTGCTAAATTGGGGGAAAGCTAATTATAACAATATTAGGCAGGAACTGAAGAATTTAGATTGGGGGCGGCTGTTTGAGGGTAAATCAACATCTGACATATGGGAGTCTTTCAAACGTCAGTTGATTAGAATCCAGGACCAGCATGTTCCTGTGAGGAAGAAAGACTGTAGGAAGGAACTTAAGCAAGGAGTTAGGAGGGCTAAAAGGGGTCATGAAAAGTAATTGGCAAACAGGATTAAGGAAAATCCCAAGGCTTTGTATACGTATATAAAGAGCAAGAGGGTAACCAGGGAAAGGGTTGGCCCACTCAAGGACAGAGAAGGGAATCTATGTGTGGAGCCAGAGGAAATGGGCGAGGTGCTAAATGAGTACTTTGCATCAGTGTTCACCAAAGAGAAGGACTTGGTGGATGATGAGCCGAGGGAAGGGAGTGCAGATAGTCTCAGTCATCTCATTATCAAAAGGGAGGAGGTGTTGGGTGTCTTGCAAAGCATTAAGGTAGATAAGTCCCCAGGGCCTGATGGGATCTACCCTAGAATACTGAGGGAGGCAAGGGAGGAAATTACTGCGGCCTTGACAGAAATCTTTGCATCCTCATTGGCTACAGGTGAGGTCCCAGAGGACTGGAGAATAGCCAATGTTGTTCCTTTGTTTAAGAAGGGTGGCAAGGATAATCCAGGAAATTATAGGCTGGTGAGCCTTACGTCAGTGGTAGGGAAACTATTAGAGAGGATTATTCGGGACAGGATTTACTCCCATTTGGAAACAAACGAACTTATTAGTGAGAGACAGCATGGTTTTGTGAAGGGGAGGTCGTGTCTTACTAATTTGATGAGTTTTTTGAGGAAGTGACGAAGATGATTGATGAAGGAAGGGCAGTGGATGTTATCTATATGGACTTTAGTAAAGCCTTTGACAAGGTCCCGTATGGCAGATTGGTACAAAAGGTGAAGTCACACGGGATCAGAGGTGAGCTGGCAAGATGGATACAGAACTGGCTCGGTCGGAGAAGAGAGGGTATCAGTGGATGGGTGTTTTTCTGAATGGAGGGATGTGACTAGTGGTGTTCCGCAGGGATCAGTGCTGGGACCTTTGCTGTTTGTAGTATATATAAATGATTTGGAGGAAAATGTAGCTGGTCTGATTAGTAAGTTTGTGGAGGACACAAAGGTTGGTGCAGTAGCGGATAATGATGAGGATTGTCAGAGGATACAGCAGGATATAGATCAGTTGGAGACTTGGGCGGAGAAATGGCAGATGGAGTTTAATCCGGACAAAAGTGAGGTAATGCATTTTGGAAGGTCTAATGCAGGTGGGAGGTATACAGTAAATGGCAGAACCCTTCGGAGTATTGACAGGCAGAGAGATCTGGGCGTACAGGTCCACAGGTCACTGAAAATGGCAACGCAGGTGGATAAGGTAGTCAAGAAGACATACGGCATGCTTGCCTTCATCGGTCGGGGCATAGAGTATAAAAATTGGCAAGTCATGTTGCAGCTGTACAGAACCTTAGTTAGGCCACACTTAGAATATTGCATGCAATTCTGGTCGCCACACTACCAGAAGGATGTGGAGGCTTTGGAGAGGGTACAGAGGAGGTTGACCAGGATGTTGCCTGGTCTGGAGGGCATTAGCTATGAGGAGAGGTTGGAAAAACTCGGATTGTTTTCACTGGAACGACGGAGGTGGAGGGGCGACATGATAGAGATTTACAAAGTTATGAGCGGCATGGACAGAGTGGATAGTCAGAAGCTTTTTCCCAGGGTGGAAGAGTCAGTTCCTAGGGGACATAGGTTTAAGGTGCGAGGGGCAAATGTTTAGAGGGGATGTGCGAGGCATGTTTTTTACACAGAGGGTGGTGAGTGCCTGGAGCTTGCTGCCAGGGGAGGTGGTGGAAGCAGATACGATGGCGACGTTTAAGAGACATCTTGACAAATATATGAATAGGAAGGGAATAGAGGGATATGGGCCCCGGAAGTGCAGAAGGTGTTAGTTTAGGCAGGCATCAAGATCGGCGCAATCTTGGAGGGCCGAATGGCCTGTTCCTGTGCTGTACTGTTCTTTGTTCTTTGAGACTGCGCTCAATGCAGCCCAGCCTCTACCAGTCATGGATGAGCTGGACATACAGCCAACAAAATTGGAACTCAGTGATGCCATTGATTCTCTAGCCAGCGGAAAAGCCCCTGGGAAGGACAGCATTACCCCTGAAATAATCAAGAGTGCCAAGCCTGCTATACTCTCAGCACTACATGAACTGCTTTGTCTGTGCTGGGACGAGTGAGCAGTACCTCAGGACATGCGCGATGCCAATATCATCACCCTCTATAAAAACAAAGGTGACCGCGGTGACTGCAACAACTACCGTGGAATCTCCCTGCTCAGCATAGTGGGGAAAGTCTTTGCTCAAGTCGCTTTAAACAGGCTCCAGAAGCTGGCCGAGTGCGTCTACCCTGAGACACAGTGTGGCTTTCGTGCAGAGAGATCGACCATTGAGATGCTGTTCTCCCTTCGTCAGATACAGGCGAAATGCCGCGAACAACAGATGCCCCTCTACATTGCTTTCATTGATCTCACCAAAGCCTTTGACCTCGTCAGCAGATGTGGTCTCTTCAGACTACTAGAAAAGATCGGATGTCCACCAAAGCTACTAAGTATCATCACCTCATTCCATGACAATATGAAAGGCACAATTCAACATAGCGGCACCTCATCAGACCCCTTTCCTATCCTGAGTGGCGTGAAACAGGGCTGTGTTCTCGCACCCACACTTTTTGGGATTTTCTTCTCCCTGCTGCTCTCACATGCGTTCAAGTCTTCAGAAGAAGGAATTTTCCTCCACACAAGATTAGGGGGCAGGTTGTTCAACCTTGCCCATCTAAGAGCGAAGACCAAAGTACGGAAAGTCCTCATCAGGGAATTCCTCTTTGCTGACGATGCTGCTTTAACATTTCACACTGAAGAGTGGCTGCAGAGTCTCATCGACAGGTTTGCGGCTGCCTGCAATGAATTTCGCCTAACCATCAGCCTCAAGAAAACGAACATCATGGGACAGGACGTCAGCAATGCTCCATCCATCAATATCGGCGACCACGCTCTGGAAGTGGTTCAAGAGTTCACCTACCTAGGCTCAACTATCACCAGTAACCTGTCTCTTGATGCAGAAATCAACAAGCGCATGGGAAAGGCTTCCACTGCTATGTCCAGACTGGCCAAGAGAGTGTGGGAAAATGGCGCACTGACACGGAACAGAAAAGTCCAAGTGTATCAAGCCTGTGTCCTCAGTACCTTGCTCTATGGCAGCGAGGCCTGGACAACGTATGTCAGCCAAGAACGACGTCTCAATTCATTCCATCTTCACTGCATCCGGAGAATACTTGGCATCAGGTGGCAGGACCGTATCTCCAACACAGAAGTCCTCGAGGCAGCCAACATCCCCAGCTTATACACACTACTGAGTCAGCGGCGCTTGAGATGGCTTGGACATGTGAGCTGCATGGAAGATGGCAGGATCCCCAAAGACACATTGTACAGTGAGCTCGCCACTGGTATCAGACCCACCGGCCGTCCATGTCTCCGCTTTAAAGACGTCTGCAAACGCGACATGAAGTCCTGTGACATTGATCACAAGTCGTGGGAGTCAGTTGCCTGCTATCGCCAGAACTGGCGGGCAGCCATAAAGGCGGGGCTAAAGTGTGGCGAGTCGAAGAGACTTCGCAGTTGGCAGGAAAAAAACAGAAGCGCAAGGGGACAGCCAACTGTATAACAGCCCCAACAAACAAATTTTTCTGCAGCACCTGTGGAAGTGTCTGTCACTCTAGAATTCGCCTTTATAGCCACTCCAGGCGCCGCTCCACAAACCACTGACCACCTCCAAGCGCTTGCCCATTGTCTCTCGAGACAAGGAGGCCAAAGAAGAAGGTAGACATTTAAAGGGATATTTCAGAATACACAGAATAGATACTTTTCAACGAGAAACAAAAATTCTAAGGGGAGGACCCACTATCCGTAGTTAACTAAAAAAGTTAAAGATTGTATCAAACTTAAAGAAAAAGCATATATTTGCGCAAAGATGGGTGGCAAGTCAGAAGATTGGACAGCATATAAAAAATAGCAAAGAATGAATAAAAGATTAATAAGGAGGGAAAAATTAGAGTACAAGAGAAAGCTAGCTAGAAATATAAAAACAGATAGTAAGAGTTTCCATAGATATTTTAAAAAGAACAGAGTTAACAAAGTGAGCATTGGTCCTTTAGAAAGTGAGTCTGGGGAATTAATAAGGAGATGGTAGATAAATTGAACAGGTATTTCGCATCAGTCTTCACTATAGAGGATACAAGTAACATCCCAGAAATAGCTGTAAATCAGGAAATGGAAGGGAGGGAGGAATTCAAGAAAATTACATTACCAGGGAAGTGGTACTGAGCAAATTGTTGGAGCTGCAGGCTGACAAGTCCCCAGGTCCTGATGGACTTCATCCTCGGGTCACAAAAGAAGTGAGTAGTGAGATAGTTGATGAATAGGTTTTAATTTTCCAAAATTCCCTAGATACGTGGAATATTCCATTAGATTGGATCATCGTGAATGTAACACCTTTATTCAGAAAGGGAGGGAGACAGAAAGAAGGAAACTACAGGCCAGTTAGCTTAACATCTGTCATAGGGAAAATGTTAGAAGCTTTTTAAAAAAAATTTCATGGGATGTGGGCATTGCTGGCAAGGCCAGCATTTGTTGCCCATCCCTAATTGCCCTTGAACTGAGTGGCTTGCTAGGCCATTTCTGAGGGCAGTTAAGAGTGCTGTGGGTCAGGAGTCACATGTAGGCCAGACCATGTAAGGATGGCAGATTTCCTTCCCTAAAGGACATTAGTGAACCAGATGGGTTTTTACAACAATTGTTGATGGTTTCATGGCAGTATTACTGAGACCAGTTTTTATTAATTAATTGAATTTAAATTCCACCAGCTACCATCATGGGATCACAACCCATGTCTCCAGGGCATTCGCCTGGACTTCTGAGTTAATAGTTTGACAATACCATTATACCACCGTCTCCCCTATTATTAAAGCAGGGCACTTAGAAAAATGTAAGGTAATCAGGCAGAGCCAACATGGTTTTGTGAACGGGAAATCATGTTTAACCAATTTATTGGAGTTCTTTGAAGAAGTAACATGTGCTGTGGATAAATGGGAATCAATGGATGTTAGATGTGTATCCACTGGAGTTTAGAAGAGTAAGAGGTGACTTAATCTTAGATTTCCAGAAGGCATTTGATAAGGTGCCACATTATTGCGGAAAATAAAAGCTCATGGTGTAGGGGGTAATGTATTGGCATGGATAGAAGATTAGCTTCTACAGGAAACAGAGAGTAGGTGTAAATGGGTCATTCTCTGGTTGGCAAGAGGTAACAACTGGTGTGCCGCAGCAATCAGTGCTGGGGCCTTAACCTTTTACAGTTATGTCAATGACTTGGATGAAGGAACTGAAGGTATGGTTGCTAAATTTGCTGATGACACAAAGATAGGTAGGAAAGTAAGTTGTGAAGAGGACATAAGGAGGCTACAAAGGGATATAGATAGGTTAAGTGAGTGGGCAAAGATCTGGTGATGGTGGCGATTGGAGTATAATGTGGGAAAATGTGAAATTGTCCTTTTTGGCAGAAAGAATAAAAAAGAAGCATATTTTCTAAATGCTGAAAGATTGTAGAGCTCTGAGGTGCAGAGGGATCTGGGTGTCCTCGTGCATGAATCACAAAAGGTTAGTATGCAGGTTCAGCATGTAATTAGGAAAGCTGACAGAATGTTATTGTTTATTGTGAGGAGAATTGAATCCAAAAGTAGTGAGGATATGCTTCAGTTATACAGGGCATTGGTGAAACCACATCTGGAGTACTGTGTAAAGTACTGGTCTCCTTATTTAAGAAAGGATGCAAATGCATTGGAAACAGTTCAGAGGTTCACTCGACTGATACCTGGAATGGGCGAATTGTCTTATGAGGAAAGGTTGGACAGGCCAGGCTGTATCCGCTGGAGTTTAGAAGAGTAAGAGGTGACTTGATTGAAACATATAAAATGCTGAGGGGTCTTGACAGGATGGATGTAGAAAGGATGTTTCCCATGGTGGGAGAATCTAGGACTGGGGTCACTGTTTAAAAATAAGGGGTTGCCCATTTAAGACAGAGATGAGGGGAATTTTTTTTCTCTCAGAGGGTCGTGAGTCTTTGGAACTCTCTTTCTCAAAAGGCAGTGAAAGCAGAGTCTTTAAATATTTTTAAGGCGGAGGTAGATAGATTCTTGATAAGTAAGGGGGTGAAAGGTTATCGGGGTTAGGTGGGAACGTGGAATCGAGATTACAGTCAGATTAGCCATGATCTTATTAAATGGTGGAGCAGGCTCCTGGGGCCGAGTGGCCTACTCGTGCTCCTAATTCATATGTTCGTAGATGGTGACAAGGAAGCAGTTCAAGGCCTCTCCACCTCCGGAGCATGAGTCGTCGCCCAGGAGGCAGAGGAGGTTGCCAGCAGGAAGTGGGATAAGACACCAAATCATGGATTGCTGCTTCCACTGGAAATTGGGCAGGCCATCATCAGACACCATCATTCTGTTCATAACTCCTGATTCTTATCATAATTCACACAACAACAAATGAAATCACAGAGTCTCTCAGGAAAAGGACCTTGCCAACCACAGTCAGTAAAGGAGGCTGCAATATAAAAAAACAGTTTATAGAGAATTTCTAAATGTACTCATTGTTACTTCATTAAGTTTGATTTCTATTTCTTATGACTGCATATACTGGCTGTGCCTAAAGCAGTCGCAGATGCCTTTCCAGCAGCTGCAAATCTCCTTCTGTGGCCTTTAAGCTACAGCTGTCTCCTGGACTGCCACACATTCCAGGGTGGTCTACATGGCCTTACAAATGCAGGTAGTAATCTCCTCAAACTTAACCTCACCATTAGCAACAGGTTCATGGAAACTATCTCCACTCCAATCCCTGCACAGATTTTGATGTGCCTGTATCATTTTTGTTTAAATATCAGGCTCCTGAGATCAGGGTTAGTTAGACTTCTCAACTTCCACCACCCAACTCCTCTGTATTATTCTGTGATATTCCTTCTGACTTGCTAAGAAACCCCAGCTCCTGTGGGTGCTTCTGGTCTCGTCCTTGAGTAAGAAAGCCATGAAGTCGTGGAGCTGGATGTGCCAGGTTGCTCTTCAAAACAATCATCATCTATCACCTAAGAGCGCTACAAAGTGGTTACTTTCAGGAGAATGGACTTTTGCATGTAATCTTGAAGATGTAACTGAGCAATGAGATAGGACACCTGTCAATAACATTGAACATCTGGGGACTGCAACAGCTGATGCACTGTGGATGATCCTTGGCATTACCAACCTGTTCCTGGTGACTCATCCCCCAATTTTCCATCTCTTACTGCCTCTGCTACGCCTCTCCCACAGAGTTGGAGAGTTCTCCTCATCCATATCGACTGATGATTGTGAAAAATAAATGAAGATTTGCATTCAAAACTTGCCGATTATACCAAACTTGGGGTTGTAGTGAACAGTTAGGATAATACGAACCACCTGCAACAGGACATAGATAGGCTAGCATAGTGGGCAGACAAATGGCAGATAGAATTTAATACAGATAAGTGTAAGGTGATGCATTTTGACAGAAGGAATAGGGAGAGGCAATATATACTTAATGGTGCAGTTCTACAGAGTGTGCAGGAACAGAGGGACCTGGGGGTGCATGTGCATCGATCTTTGAAGGTAGCAGGTCATATTGAGAGTTTGGTTAGCAAAGCATATGGTATCTTGGGCTTCATAAATAGGGGCATAGAGTACAAAAGCAGGGAAGTTATGCTGAACCTTTATAAAGCTCTGATTAGGCCTCAACTCAAATACTGCGTCCAGTTCTGGTCACCACACTTTAGGAAAGATGTGAGGATCCTTCAGAAGGTGCAGAGGAGATTTACCAGAATATTTACAGGGATGGACAATACAAGGTTAGGTTGGAAACGATGGAGTTGTTCTCCCTGGAGCAAAGGAGATTGAGGGAAGATTTGAGAGAGGTGTACAAGATTATGACAGGCTTAGATAAGTTAGACAAGGAAAAACTGTTCCCATTAACTGAGGGTACAAGTTCTAGGGGACACAGGTTGAAGGTTTTGAGCGAGGGATGCAGGGGGAATGTGAGTGTAATATAAGGGTTTGAAAGGGTTAATGTTTGGGACAGTGTGAGTAACACCTTCCACTGTGATGAGCTCAGAGATCACATATGTAAGTGACTCGAGAGAGAGAAGAAGCATCATGTCAGCAGAGGGTTAGTCATGCTTAAGTGAAAGTGTATATAGTTCCTGTAATGTAATAAATGAGTCATTGTTTAAACTAACCAAAGCCTCAGGAATCTATGCAAGCCAGACCAACCAAGCGTCTAACATGCTGACAGCAATATACAACAGTGTGGAAGGACGCTTTTAGGCAGCGAGTGGTGTTGACCTGGGACTCGCTGCCCATGAGGGTGGTGGAAGTGGAGACAATCAATGATTTCAAAAGGCACTTGAAGGACATAAACGCGCAGGACTACAGGGATCGAGAGGGGAGTAGGACTGACTGGATTACTCCATGGAGATCCAGCATGGATTTGATGGGCCGAATGGCTTCCTTCTGTGCCATAAATGACTCGATGATTTATAGAGCGCCTTTCACAACCAGAGGATGTCCCAAAGCGCTTTACAGCCAATGACATACTTTTGAAGTGTAGTCTCTGTTGTAATGTAGACAACATGGGGGGTGCAGCCATTTTGCACACAGTAAGATCCCACAAGCAACAATGGGATAATGACCAGATAATCTGTATTTGTGATGTTGATTGAGGGATAAGTATTGGCCAGGATAACTCCCGTGCTCTTCAACAACAACAACAACTTGCATTGATATAACACCTTTAATAAAAGACCGCATTTGTTTACAACGCGAACGGTAGGTGGCGCTGTTTTGGCACATGCGCAAATACAGCATGTGCCACGAAAACGTCAGAGATTGCGACTGTAGCAGTTGCCAGGACTAAAGATGGCGCTGCTCAAAGAATCACACAGAGGCAACCTAACGAACACGTGGCAGTATACAATAGCCAGAGTGACAGAGCAGCTTTGAGGGTGTCGGCGGGGGGGGGGGGAATGAGAGGAAGGTGGGGGGGGCGGGGGGAAGAGAGGAAGGCGGTGGGGGGGGGTTGGAAGAGAGGAAGGCGGTGGGGGGGGGAAGAGAGGAAGGCGGGGGGGCAAGAGAGGAAGGCGGGGGGGGAAGAGAGGAAGGTGGGGGGGGAAGAGAGGAAGGCAGGGGGGGAAGAGAGGAAGGGGGGTGGGGAAAGAGAGGGGGGGAAGAGAGGAGGGGGGAAAGAGAGGAGGGGGGAAAGAGAGGAGGGGGAAAGAGAGGAGGGGGGAAAGAGAGAAGGGGGGAAAGAGAGGAGGGGGGAAAGAGGAGGGGGGAAGAAGAGGGGAGGGGGGAAGCGGGGAGGGGGTGGAAGAGGGGAGGGGGGGTAAGAGGGGAGGGGAAGAGGGGAAGGGGGGGAAGAGGGGAGGGGATGAAGGTAAGAGGGGAGGGGGGGAAGAGGGGAGGGGGGGAAGAGGGGAGGGGGGAGGGGGGGAAAAGAGAGGAGGGAGGGAGGGGGGGAAAGAGAGGAGGGAAGGAGGGAGGGGGTAAAGAGAGGAGGGGGGGAAGAGAGGGAGGGGTGGGGGTGAAGGGCGGGGATGGGGGAGCGTGGGGGAGGAGCAGCGGAGCGGAAGAGGAGTGCCTTTTTCTGTGCATGCGCCAGAAACACAACAGCAAAAGACTTACTGGCCAGTCCCTGGACCCGGCGACACCGAGGTCTTCGCACACTCGCTCCCCGCAGCTCTCTACGGCCTCTCACATCCGGCCCTCTCCATTCAGCCGTTCCCTCCAGCTGCGGATGCCCAATCCAGTTGCTTCTCCCCTACTTCTCCACAGTACGTCAGGCATTGCAACTGTCTGGTCCCTGCATTTTGCATGCTCCCTCTCCCCACCCCTCCCTGCTCTCCCCACCCCTCCCCCCTCTCCATCTACCCCCCTATCCTCTCCATCTATCCCCCTACCTCTCCATCTATCCCCCTACCTCCACCCCTCCACCATAGTTGAATATCTGAAGTGCTGTTGCAAAGTCAGGGAAATAGCATGCAAAACAAAACCTCAACAATTCTGGGGTTAATTATTGAGAAGTTTTATTAAATTCATTAAGCATCCGAGGAACTGCTGTGCATGGATACATGAGTGTTGTGTTTCCAGCATTCCCGTCAGACAGACAGGCCGAGTCTCTGCTATGCACAGCTAAAGAGATTGTTCCTGGAGAGCCTTGTGGTGAATGAATGCTTGGCTCTCTATTCCACTACTGTATTGTCCATGTGAAGAAGGCAAAGTCACAAGAGTCTGAGCTCAGTCTATTCTTGTTGAATGTTCCCCAAACGCATCCCAATGTGCACTCCCAATTCATCCATAAATGCAATGTTCCTTTCCACATCGTGACCAGCTTCGCAGCATGATCCAGTTGCCTTCGTTGCTTGAATGCTGACCTTAAGTCTCAAGGATTGTTTTCTCGACGGCATGTTTTGCATGAAAAGAAATAAAGCAAATCAGAGTCAGAGCTTGCCTCCCTCCATCCACTGAAATTACTGTTGCACACACCTTTTTAAGTTCTGCAGTGAAGGCACCAATTGATAACGTCGCCAATGAAGCACTTATTACCCACCTCAGATGAGGGAATCGGCACATCCTTGCGTCCTCTCCTGCACTGCCTCCTTTGCTTGAATGCTGTCCTTAAGTGTCAAGGATTGTTTTCTTAAGGGCACGTTTTACATGAAAGGAAATAAGGAAAGAACATCAGTGTCAGAGCTTCCCTCCCTCCAATGAAATTACTGTTGAGCATGCTTTGTGTTCTGCGGTAAAGGCATGTACTGATAACACCGCCAATGAATCACTTAGTACCCACCTCAGCTGTAGGAGGCAGGATGATGTTACTGCCCCTATCTCGTGATGGTTTAATGCTGCTCTCAGGGAAAACATGAATGATGTGAGGGTGCTGGAAAAGAAGCACATTTCTTTTGGGCTATGAACATAAAGCTGGCCATTTAGCCCAGCAGTTCCCTGCTAGTGGTTATGTTACTCGTGCGTCTTCCCATCCATTCCCATTTAATCCTGCCTACTACTATCACCAGTTGTGTTCACAGCAAGAGCATTCACATCTCTGCTACCACTGGTCACAGCATGCTTGTTTCTTTTAGTGCTCAGTCTCTTCTTGCTGAATGTTCCCCAAGTGCTTGACCCCTTTGGACGCCCTCTCTGCTCAACAGGCAGCAGCTGGCAATTGTGGAGTCTCACAAGGCTCTGCATGGTTGTTTCAAAGGCGGATGGGGAAACAGGTGGCTGTGTGCCCATGTGCACTGCTCTGATGGGTGTAGGAACAGGTGGCTGTGTGCCCATGTGCACTGCTCTGATGGGTGTAGGAGCAGGTAACTGTGTGTCCATGTGCACTGCCCTGATGGGTGCAGGAACAGGTGACTGTGTAACTGAGCAGCAAGGAGAGGGTACCGCAGGTAGGGGAAGTGGAGCTTTGAACAGGCAGGCATATGTATGGTCCATCAGATCATTAGGCCAGGGGGTGAGACCCTCAGGATCCAGGGTTTGTGACACGTGACTGATGTCCAGCGCGTGGCCACCTCCATCCGAAGGTGCTTCCGGGCAATTGTTGGGCATAGTAAATGGCTCCATCTCATCAGCCAGTCCTTGCTGCCAGCGGAGAGTCTGTTGCCGCAGCCAGTCCAGTCTCCTCATGGGAAACATGAGATGAGATAAGAAATACGGAATGCACTCCATTAAAACGTTACAAAAACGAACGTGACCGTTAAGACGGTAGGTTGCAGCACATGTACTGCCTGCACACAGCAACTCACAACAGGGACTGGAGAACATGCGGTGGCCCAGACAATGGAAATGTTTTCAAAGCAACTTACAAAGGCAGAGCAACTTACCTTGGAACAATCTCCTGTGTCAAATAAAAATGAAGCAAGTCTCCAAAACGAATAAATAATTCAGATAAAATGCGAGAAAATGCCCGACGAAACCTCTCCTCATTCCACTTTCAAAAAGTCACGCCGAAGCTTTGACGCATGCGCAGAGGCCAACCTGGTGCGTTGCCCGAGGAAGACGACGTAACGCGATGACGTCATCTGCGCATGCGCAAAACGGTCCTGGCAAGCCGGACCGCAGCGCATGCGCAGAGGGCATGAGACCGTCTGCGCATGTGCGCACCGCGGCGCATCCTGATGACGTCGGCGATGACGTAGCGTTGTCATGAATTACTTTGTTAATAAAACGTCCCAAGGTGCTTCGTAGAGGCATTATAAAACAATATATGACACAGAGCCACATAAAGAGATATTAGGGAAAATGACCAAAAGCTTATTTAAAGAGTTAGGTTTTAAGGAGTATCTTAAAGGAGGAAAGAGAGGTAAGAGGCGGAGCGACTTAGGCATTGAATTCCAGAGCTTAGGACCCAGGCAGCTGATAGCACGGCCACCTGTAGTAGAGCAAATCAAATCGGGGATGCTTAAGAGGTCTGAATTGGAGGGTTTTGGGGCTGGAGGAGATCACAGAGACAGGGCGGGGCCAGGCCATGGAGGGATTTGAAAACAAGGATGAGAACTTTAAAATTGAGGCATTGCGTAACCAAAGTGACTCCTGACAGCGCAGCCAAGCATCATCAGTGCATTACCAGCTGTGCACATGCCAGTCTTCCTGCCAGTGTGGTACTGTGCATGCACAGCCTACATCAACACCTGGCTTGCCAGGACTAATTCGCGCATGCGCTCTAAAACATTATCGTGTGCTGGAATGGGCCCATTCGCTCCCCGCCTCGTTGTAGCCTTCCCTAAGCCACTCGATCTTGCCACTTCCCCCCTCGGTCACTCATGTCCCGCGTCACCGTTTCTCCCCCTCAGCCACTCGTTCCCGCTCCCGCCTTGATTCCAGCCTTGCTTAACTGGGAGCCAGTGTTAGCCAGCACAATAGTGATGGGTGAACGGGATTTGGTGCAAGTTAGGATGTGGGCAGCAGAATTTTGGATGACCTAAAATTTACAGAGGACAAATGTGGGAGACTGACCTTAGACATTAGAAGAGTCAATTCTGTAGGTAATAAAGGCATGGATGAGAGTTTCAGCAATAGAAAAGCTGAGGTCATAGAGTTATGCAGCACAGAAATAGGCCCTTCGGCCCATCATGTCTGCGCCAGCCATCAAGCACCTAACTATTCTAATCCTATTTTCAAACACTTAGCCCGTAGCCTTGTATGCTGTGGCGTTTCAAGTGCTCATCTAAATACTTATTAAATGTTGTGAGGGTTCCTACCTCTACCACCCCTTCAGGCAGTGTATTCCAGATTCCAACCACCCTCTGGGTGAAAATATTTTTCCTCAAATCCCCTCTAAACCTCCTGCTCCTTATCTTAAATCTATGCCCCCTGGTTACTGACACTGCCGCTAAGGGAATAAGTTTCTTCCTATTTACCCTATCTATGCTCCTCATAATTTTGTATACCTCAATCATGTCCCCCCTCAGCCTTCTCTGCTCTAAGGAAAACAACCCGAGCAAATCCAGTCTCTCTTCATAGCTGAAATGCTCCAGCCTAGGCAACATCCTGGTGAATCTCCTCTGCACCCTCTCCAGTGCAATCACATCCTTCCTATAGTGTGGTGTCCAGAACTGTACACAGTACTCCAGCTGTGGCCTAACTAGCATTTTATGCAGCTCCATCATAACCTCCCTGCTCTTATATTCTATGCCTCGGCTAATAAAGGCAAGTATCCCAGATGCCTCTCTGACCACCTTATCTACCTGTGCTGCTGCCTTCAGTGATCTATGGACAAGTACACCAAGGTCCCTCTGAGCATCTGTACCTCTTAGGGTCCTACCATCCATTGTATATTCCCTTGCCTTGTTAGTCCTCCCAAAATGCATCACCTCACGTGGAAAGTTCTTTACGCAGAGGGTGGTGGGTGCCTGGAACGCGTTGCCAGCGGAGGTGGTAGACGCGGGCACGATAGCGTCTTTTAAGATGTATCTAGACAGATACATGAATGGGCAGGAAGCAAAGAGATACAGACCCTAAGAAAATAGGCGATGTGTTTAGATAGAGGATCTGGATCGGCGCAGGCTTGGAGGGCCGAAGGGCCTGTTCCTGTGCTGTAATTTTCTTTGTTCTTTGTTCTCACACTTCTCAGGATTAAATTCCATTTGCCACTGCTCTGCCCATCTTACCAGTCCATCTATATCGTCCTGTAATCTAAGGATTGCCTCCTCACTATTTATGACACCACCAATTTACGCGTCGTCTGCGAACTTATTGATCATACCTCCTTTATTCATGTCTAAATCATTAATGTACGCTACAAACAGCAAGGGTCCCAGCACAGATCCCTGCGGTACACCACTAGTCACAGGCTTCCACTTGCAAAAACAGCCCTCGACCATCACCCTCTGCCTCCTGCCACTGAGCCAATTTTGGATCCAATTTTTCAAATTGCCCTGGATCCCATGGGCGCTTACCTTCTTGACCAATCTCCTATGCAGGACCTTATCAAAAGTGTTGCTGAAGTCCATGTAGACAACATCAACTGCTTTACCCTCATTTACACACCTCGTCACCTCCTCGAAAAATTCAATCAAATTTGTTCGAAATGATCTCCTCCTGACAAAGCCATGCTGACTAGCCTTGATTAATCCCTGCCTCTCCAAGTGGAGATTAATCCTGTCCCTCAGAATTTTTTCCAATAGTTTCCCTACTGATGTTAGACTCACTGGCCTGTAATTACCTTGTTTATCCCTACTACCCTTCTTGAATAATGGTAGGGGCAGAGTCTGGCGATGTTATGGAGGTGGAAATAGGCAGTCTTAGATATATGGTTGAAAGCTTGTCTCGTGTCAAATATGACACCATAGGATCTTTTACCCACCTGAGAGGGCAGACGAAGCCTCAGTTTAATGTCTCATCCAAAAGATGACACCTCTGACAGTCTCTTAGTACTGCATTAGTGTCAGCCTTGAGTTTTGTGGTCAAGTTCTGGAGTGGGACTTAAACCCACAACCTTCTGATTCAGAGGCACTTGCACTGAGTGATAAAGGCACCTGACTGATGCAACATTTATTTTTGCCCATGTATCTGCAGCCATTCTGTGATGAGAATGCTTTCAGCTGCAGGCTAACAGCATTCATCTCTCATTTGAGCCTTGCACTACCGTTTGTAGTGTCAGGTGGTGAGTCAGTGCACAGTGGTCTACTGGAAAGAAGTGAATTTTTCTGTGAACATTAACTGTCAAATTAAGTTAAGTAGCCACTTGAAAAAGAGGAATGTTAAAGGGTAAGCAAGCAGGACTGTGAGATTATACTATATGGCTTATGTGCAGAAAAACATTGGTACAAAATTGGTGGCGAATGGCTCATTTCTGTGCTATTGCCTGGCCACCTCATGCAGCCAGCAGTGCTGCACTTGCTGTTGATGGCCAACGTTGCAATCCTAACACTCTTAGCCTGTCATGAGAGATGGGCCCAAAAGGTCTCAGAATTATGAAAATATGCTGTAAGGTTAACCGGCCTGGACAGATTTGACATAAGGATATCGTAGTTTCACTATCAATGCACACTTGAGGATTGGGGCAGTTTGTTGTGGTAATCACTGGTTATATTAACTGTTCTTCTGGCTCTTTCTTCTGATTTACAGCAGTGTTGAATCAAGTAGCGGTTATAGGAGTGAAGACTCCGCTGCACGAAACAGTGCCAAGACCTGCAAACATTCTTCAACTGATCTCAGGTATGACCTTCATTTATACTCCGGAGTTTACCTCTAACAGGTCATAGGATCAGACAGCACAGAAGGAGGCCATTTAGCCTATTGTGCCATGCAGCTCCTTGAAAGAGCTATCCAATTAGTCCCGCTCTCTTGCTCTTACCCCATTACCCGACAAGTTTTTCCTTTTCGAGTATTTATCCATTCCCTTTCGAATGGATGTGGAATAGATGTTTCCCCTTGTGGGAGAATCTCGAACTAGGGGTCACTGTTTAAAAATAAGGAGTCGGCCATTTAAGACAGAGATGAGGAGAATTTTTTTTCCCTCAGAGGGCTGTGAGTCTTTGGAATTCTCTTCGTCAAAAGGCAGTGGAAGCAGAGTCTTTGAATATTTTAAAGACAGAGGTAGATAGATTCTTGATAAGCAATGGGTGGAAGGTTATTGGGGATAGGTGGAAATGTGGAGTCATCAGTTCAACCATGAACTCATTGAATGGCGGAGCAGGCTCATGGGGTCGAGTGGTCTACTCCTGCTCCTAATTTGTATGTTCGTATGAAAGTTACTATTGAGTCTGCTTCCACCATCCTTTTAGGAAGTGCATTCCAGATCATCATAACTGGCGCATAAGAACAATTCTCCTTATCTCACCTGTGGATCAACACTCTATAGAGCACACAGAGTCATAGAGTTATACAGCACAGAAACAGGCCCTTTAGCCCATCGTGTCTGTGCCGGCCATCAAGCACCTATCTATTCTGTTCCCATTTTCCAGCACTTGGCCCACAGCCTTGTATGCTATGGCATTTCAAGTGCTCATCTAAATGCTTCTTAAATGTTGTGAGGGTTCCTGCCTCTACCACCCCTTCAGGCAGTGTGCTCCATATTCCAACCACCCTCTGGTTGAAACATTTTTTCCTCAATTCCCCTCTAAACCTCCTGCCCCTTGCCTTAAATCTATGCCCTCTGGTTATTGACACCTCCACTAAGGGAAAAAGTTTCTTCCTATCTACCCTATCAATGCCCCTCATAATTTTGTACACATGATCCGTGTATTTGTTTTCCTGCCCGTTTTAAGCAGCCAAAACTGCAGCAAGTAGGACGGGTTATTCTCAAGCACTAGTTGCAATTTCAACCAACGCACTCCAATGAAAGTAGTGTGCAAGTATCCCAGGAGGAATCCTGCTCACCTGTGCCACTTCCCAACTTGCAATGCTGCGCAGTGTCATCTGCGAACTTACAGATCATACCTCCTACAACATCATGGAAACCACAAAAAGCAATCTTGAATCCACCTGGACAGAGAAGAAAAACAGTTCTAAGGTGTAAAACAGCACAAGCACCACAATAAATTTTTTGCATCTTCAATAGGAGGTAGAAAGAATAGGAGGAACAGGCCTGGGCTGAGTCATTGAGCAACTAAAAAAATGGGCATCTGTAGCTGACCATAAATTCATACATTACTGTGAGTCAGGATTGTTAAGAAGAAAGGGAGGAAGTATTAGCTGCTTTAGTTAGCATTGAAAGGGAGGAAGTATTAGCTGTTTTAGCGAGCTTAAAAGTGGATAAATCCTCAGGCCCAGATGGCTGTATGTGAGACAAGGGAAGAGATAGTAGGAGCGATGACACAAATTTTCAAATCCTCTCTGGCCACAGGAGAGGTACCAGAGGACTGGAGGACAGCGAATGTCATACCATTATTCAAGAAGGTAGCAGGGATAAACCAGGTAATTACAGGCCAGTGAGTCGAACATCAGTGGTAGGGCAACTATTGGAAAATATTCTGAGCGACAGGATTAATCTCCACTTGGAGAGGCAGGGATTAATCAGGGATAGTCAGCATGGCTTTGTCAGGGGGAGATCATGTCTAGCTAACTTGACTGAATTTTTCAAGGAGGTGGCTAGATGTGTAGATGAGGGTAAGGCAGTTGATGTAGTCTACATGGAGTTCAGTAAGGCTTTTGATAAGGTCCCGCATGGGAGATTAGTTAAGAAGGTAAGAGCCCATGGGATCCAGGGCAATTCAAATTGGATCCAAAATTGGCTTAGTGGCAGGAGGCAGACGGTGATGGTCAAGGGCTGTTTTTGCGAGTGGAAGCCTGTGACCAGTGGTGTACCGCAGGGATTGGTGCTGGGACCCTTGCCATTTGTAGTGTACATTAATGATTTAGACATGAATATAGGAGGTATGATCAGTAAATTTGCAGATGACATGAAAATTGGTGGTGTTATAAATAGTGAGGAGGAAATCCTTAGATTACAGGACAATACAGGGAGTGTAGCAAAGGTTTACCAGACTGATTCCTGGGATGGTGAGACTGACGTATGAGGAGAGATTGAGTCGGTTAGGATTATATTCAGTGGAGTTCAGAAGAGTGAGGGGTGATCTCATAGAAACCTATAATATTCTAACAGGACTTGACAGGGTAGATGCAGGCAGGATGTTCCCGATGGTGGGGGAGTCCAGAACCAGGGGTCATAGTCTAAGGATACGGGGTAAACCTTTCAGGACTGAGATGAGGAGAAATTTCTTCACCCAGAGAGTGGTGAACCTGTGGAATTCGCTACCACAGAAAGCAGTTGAGGCCAAAACATTGTATGTTTTCAAGAAGGAGTTAGATATAGCTCTTTGGTCTAAAGGGATCAAAGAGTATGGGGCAAAAGCGGGAACAGGCTACTGAGTTGGATGATCAGCCATGATCATAATGAATGGTGGAGCGGGCTCGAAGGGCCGAATGACCAACTCCTGCTCCTATTTTCTATGTTTCTATATAGATGGGCTGGTAAGATGCGCGGAGCAGTGGCAAATGGAATTTAATCCTGAGAAGTGTGAGGTGATGCATTTTGGGAGGACTAACAAGGCAAGGGAATATACAATGGATGGTAGGACCATAGGAAGTACAGAGGGCCAGCGGATCTTGGTGTACATGTCCATAGATCACTGAAGGCAGCAGCACAGGTAGATAAGGTGGTTAGGAAGACATATGGGATACTTGCCATTATTAGCCGAGGCATAGAATATAAGAGCAGGGACGTTATGATGGAGCTGTAGAAAATGCTAGTTAGGCCACAACTGGAGTACTGTGTACAGTTCTGGTCACCATACTATGGGAAGGATGTGATTGCACTGGAGAGGGTGCAGAGGAGAGTCACCAGGATGTTACCTGGACTGGAACATTTCAGCTATGAAGAGAGACTGGATTGGCTAGGGTTGTTTTCCTTAGCGCAGGGAAGGCTGAGGGGACCCGACTGAGGTATACAAAATTATGAGGGGCATTGATCGGATAGATAGGAAGAAACTTCTTCCCTTAGCGAAGGGATTAATAACCAGGGGGCATAGATTTAAGGTAAGGAACAGGAGGTTTAGAGGGGATTTGAGGAAAACTTTTTTCACCCAGTGGATGGTTGGAATCTAGAACACACTACCTGAAGGGGTGGTGGAGACAGGAACCCTCACAACATTTAAGAAGTATTTAAATGTGCACTTGAAACGCCATAGCATAAAAGGTTATGGGCCAAGTGCTGGAAAATGGGATTAGAATAGATAGGTGCTTGATGGCCGGCACAGACACCATGGGCCTGTTTCTGTGCTGTATAACTCTATAACTCTAAACCTATTTATACAATTTATCTGGCACATACAACACGTTTGAAATTTCTGACATTACTGTCTCGGAAAGCTAGCTGTAACCACGGCAGCTTCATCATCACAGCCAACCCTGGGCAATAATAGTGCAAATATTCTCACTAGTGCTCCCAGTACAACACAGAGTAAACTGATGCAAACAGCAGCCAACAAGATAGCCCCAAGCAAACCTTCTACCTAATTGCAAGTTTATCAACAAACCTCTGTAAAAATACAACCCCCCCCTCACCGCCCCCCAACTCCCTGCAAACTCATTCTCTAATTCCCACCTTCGCTTCCCCCGCCAAGCCTCGCCTTTGGCCCAACAGTTGCCTTGACATTCCAACCACTGTCGACTTGCTTTCCTCTTCTATGGGTGTGGCATGGGGTCAGAAATTAGTGAAAGGGTACAGCAGGTTGACCACCATCTGTGAAAGAGAAAGAAGCTGGGTTTGGGTTGCCAAGCCTGAGGATTGCGTTGGAGTCTCCAGGAATTGAAGACTGGTCTCCAGGATACGACTGCAAACAGCTCAGGAGGAAAAGCATGGTGGGAATTAAACAAAATTCTGTTTTTGTTTCTTCATTTTCTTCATGTGCTTTCACTTACTAGATATACAAATATGAGAGATGGAGAAAAATACAGTTTCACTGCCGTCAAGATTAATCCAATTGGAAACAAAAGAGTCTGTTCCTTTCAATTGGCCCTGGGAAGGTAATGTGTCAAGAGGTTGGACCAATGGCAGGAGTGTGAGGGTACGGTGGTTTGAGGCTGGAGGCATGTGATGAAACTTCCAAGAATACACCCAACCAGAGCTGGCAACCCTACGCTAGGTCCTGATGAAGGACTCCACCCAAAGCATTAACCTACCCATCCATAGCTCATCCCATACTAGAATTAGCGGCACATTACTGCCTCTCTCCAACTCTCCATACACTTGTCTCAATCAACCAGTAGCAAATCCAAAGTCAATTTACCAAATTCACCCAGGTCACTGGTTGTACCCAGTGAGAAGACAGCAGCTTATAAAAGCAGCTTTTATTTTTCAGGGGCTGTTTGATCTGCTTTACATTTCCATACTTCCTGCACCAGAAGTTGTTGCATAATGGATATTCCATTTGTGAAGACCTGAATCGTGCTGAGTTCTGCAGTCCCTTTCACTCCAGGATAAATAATTATTTTCAATGGCTCCATGTGTACTCACCACTGCACATTTACTTCTTTATTTCATTTACTTTGAAAGTAACAAAACATTTTGAATTTGGTTTTTAATGTTTATATATGTGTGCCAATCATCCCACTTAGCTTGCCTTCGAGTCTTGGCTCATCTATTCCTCTGACTGGTGATGGACAGACTGATGCTGACATTCTGGCATTCGTGCAAGCAAGACAAAACCTCATGCAGAAGAAAGGTGAGACCAAAAGTGAGTGAAGCTCTTGCGGGAGACGAAGGGAGAGAGGGGGGAAAGAAGAGCCACACAAAGATCCTAAACTAACAAGAGACACTGGTTGTTCATCGCCATGTCACATGCCAGGAGGCGCCTGCCTGTGACCTCTGGCATCAACCTTGCCCAAAGTAAGCAGTGTCAGGGGGAGGTTGCCTAATTTGAATAAACTCGACGGGAACCCAGGGGAAAATAGGGGAAAATCTCAGGCTGCCACCAGAGGAAGTAGGCTGTAAAATGCAGCAGAATGTGCTGGTTTCATAGGAGGACTGTGACCCCACCCCAATGGAAAGATTGTGCCCTTTGGAAAGGATCTAATAAATTTTCAGAACATTCCTCGGAACTTCACTGATGCAGACCACGACCCAGATTTTACATTAACAGTGCCCACTATTTCTCACAATGTGCTGCCAATAATATCTATTCCAAAGTACTGGAAATTGAACAAAATAGAGCTTTTAAAAAATCAAAAATTAAACTGCCCATCAACCCAGGAAAATAAATCAATTGCCCTCTTGCTCTGTGTAGGCCTCTATATAGCCAGACATTGCCCACTGTCTAGTAAATATTTCATTAAAAAGACCCTGCCCAACTCACCTTACAAAAATATGCTTTAAATTAACTTCTAATGCAAATTTGACATGTATTGCCCCTACCTCAGTAGTGATTTTGTTTGCCTTTCCCACGGGTTTTATCAAATCACTATTTGGTTTGCTGCCTTAAACAATGACTGTGCAGTTTGTTAACAAATCACAATTTAGTTAATTGTGATCTCAAATCATGGTTGAGTAAGTTAGTGTACCTAAATTAAATTGGTCCTGTTAGAATGGGAAGTAAAAAATCACTAAAATATAGTTTTATGTGTGTATGTTTTAGTTTTTTTTAGTTTTAAGGATACAGCACTGAAACAGGCCCTTCGGCCCATCGAGTCTGTGCCGACCATCAACCACCCATTTATACTAATCCTACACTAATTCCATATTCCTACCACATCCCCACCTGTCCCTATATTTTCCCTCCCACCTACCTATACTAGGGGCAATTTCTAATGGCCAATTTACCTATCAACCTGCAAGTCTTTGGCATGTGGGAGGAAACCGGAGCACCTGGAGAAAACCCACGCAGACACAGGGAGAACTTGCAAACTCCACACAGGCAGTACCCAGAATTGAACCCGGGTCGCTGGAGCTGTGAGGCTGCGGTGCAAACCACTGCACCACTGTATGTTGGAGTGGAGTCTGGATTTCCTTCCTAAAAACAGAAAAATTGTCAGCAATCTTCTTTTCCTACTCAATTTTCTCCCTTTTTCCTCTACTTTATTTCTTCCTTGCTATTATTCTTACACAAGTCTTGACAATGAATATTGACAGGTCATTCACTCACAAGGGGTATTGCAGCCAAAGCCAATCCTATCTTCCCCCCCATATAGGCATGTGGACTCTCCAACAGAAATCAATGAATTTTGCTCAGGTACAGCAGTCATCACGCTCACTGAGGCTAATTGCAACATACCTGCTGCTGCCTTGTCTGAGATCAGCTAACTCAGCACAGACTGGCAATTGAATTGGTGCCCTCTCTCTGGTCTGTATGATTTAGTTGCACACTGCCTTTACCAATTGAGCCATTAGGAGACCAGTTAGCAACAGCGGGCAAGTTCTTTTGCAAGGGTTGAATATCTTGGAGGTTACTAAAAGGGTGCACTTCAACGGAGCTTATCAGTCTACACCACTCAGACTCTTGAATACAATAGCTCTACAATGTGAATTCCTAGTAGGCACACACTCAGGATTGATAACCCAGGAAGCGAGAAAGCAATCAGGTTATTCATACATGCATTGAGGATATTTCTTTACACCCACATCTGAATTTTCCATTTGCCCAGCTGATATCTGCCTATGAACAGATGGTGTTAGCACTAGTATGGTTCAGTGCTTTGCTGAGTACTCTGTCACAAGTTTCCAGCACTCTGTAAACAGTGGCGTGGTGACTATAGAAACGGCAAATTTCAAATAGGCAGTAAACATGTTAAAGGCTGAAGAAGTCGACATTTCTTTTGAATTTGGTGGATTGGTTTCATCCATTCCCTGTTCTTTCCACCCTTGGTCAACTATCCACCTTTGTGGAGAGTGAACTGAGTCTCTTTGGGACCAAATTGGCTTTCAGGTGACTTGCCTGCTGAAGTTTGGAACCAAGTTGATGCTCTGTCGCACACACAGTAATCCTATATCTGGACATGTCAACAACATGTAGTCAAATATTCCAAGGCAGTTCACAACAGCATAATCAGGTAAATATTGACACCACAGAATCACAGAACTGTTACAGCGCAGAAGGAGGCCATTCGGCCCATCGTGTCTGCACCGACTCTCCTAATGAGCGTTTCACCTATGCCACTCCCCCACCTTGTCCCCGTAACCCTGTACATTCTTCATTTTCATACAACAGTCTAATTCAATTTTTAATGTTTCAGTTGAACCTGCCTCCACCACACTCTCAGGCACTCTCTTAACCACTCGCTGCGTGAAAAAGTTTTCCTCATGTCGCTTTTGCTTCTTTTACCAATTACGTTAAATCTGTGCTTTATCGTTCTCGATCCTTTCACCTTATCTACTCTGTCCATACCCAACCAACCTAAAGAAGGAGACAATAGGACAGTTGACCAAAAGCTTTGTCAAAGAGGTAGGTTATAAGCAGTGTTTTATAAGAGGAGGGAGGTGAAGAAGCGGAGAGGTTTAGGGAAAGAATTCTAGACCTTAGAATTTGGACAGCTGAAGGCACAGCTACCAATGGTAAGGCGAAGGGAATGGGGGATGCAGGCCAGAGATGGAGAAATACGAAGTTCTCGAAAGATTGCAGGGTTGGAGATGGCTACAGAGATAGGGAGGGGTGAGGCCATGGAGCATTTTGAACATGTGGATTGGAATTTTAAAACTTATGTGTTGCTTAACTGGCAGCCAATGTAGGTTAGCGAGCACAGAGGTAATGTGTGAAGGGATTGGTGCGAGTTAGGATACAAGCAGCAGAGATTTGGATGAAGGGTGGAAGACGGGAGGCCATCCAGGAGAGCATTGGAATAGTCAAACTTGGAGGCAACAGAAGTATGGATGAGCATTTCAACAGCAGATGGGCTAAGGCAGAGCTGGAGGCAGATGATATTATAAAGGTGGAAATAGATGGTTTTTGTGATGGAGAGAATATGTCCAAGTTGATGAAAGGGGAAAAAATAGAATGAGAGTAAACTAGCCAGGAATATAAAGACTGATGGTAAGAGTGTTTGCAAATAAATAAAAAGGAGAAGGGTAGCTCAGCCAATCAAAGGCCAGGGGACTACAGTTAGTCTGACATCAATCATCAGGAAAATCCCGGAATCTATTATTAAAGAAGTCTTAACAATGCACTTAGAAAATCATAATATGATCAGACAGAGTCAAGATGGTTTTATAAAAGGGAAATCATGTTTGACAATTTTTTTTAGAGTTTTTGAAGATGTAATTAGTGGGTTAGATAAAGGGAAACCAATAGGTATAGTATACTTGGATTTCCAAAACACATTCGATAAGATACCACATGAAAGGTTAATACACAAGATAAGGGCTCATGGAGTTGGGGTAATCTATTAACATGAATGGAGAACTGGTTAATGGACAGGAAGCAGAGAGTAGAAATAAATGGGGCATTTTCAAGTTGGCAGGCTGTGACTGGTGGAGTGCTGCAAGGATTGGTGCTGGGGCCTCAGCTATTTTCAATCTGTATTAATTCACAGGATCACAGAATTACTTAGACTGTTATGAAATTGCTTCCATTTATTGTTAAATTTTTTTTGAGAACTTGTATTTTAAAACTTACAACTATTCCATGGATGTGTTTTTTTTTACAACGTTCACTGAAAGGACAGTTGAGATGTTGTTTGAAAACAGCCTTTACTGGAAATCATGTGCTTTAAGCTCAATAAACAACAGAAACCTTGGTGACCTGGGGAAGATGTTTACAGAGACTTGACATGTCAAGATTTATGAAGGTCAGGAGGTTCTGACTTGCTGTTTGGTTTCGCTTCTGAGATATTGTTTTGGTTCCATTGGGGTATGGACAGTGTTTGAAAAGCAGTTGAAGATCAACCTGCAAAGAAAGAAACCCACCTCATCTTTCCTGCACCTCTCTAAAAGACTCTGAGAGATCCAGTGTGTCAGCTCCTCTTTCCTCCCGTCTTTGAAAAAACCCTGCAAAACCAGTGTGTGATAGCGGAAGCTCCTGATGCTGCATTTCTCCTGGAAAGCCTACTAGACTATTTCTTGACATCTCCAGAACGAACTGCTTCTGAAAAGATCCAGTGACCCGTCACCGTATACCTGGATGCCAGATCTAAAGGGACAACTGACATCCATCCATATTTTCCTTTTTTCCTTCAAGAATTGGCAAGTATTTGGCCAAAGTATTCTTTTTTTGTCTTTTCTTTTGTAACAGAGCTCTGGAAAGAGAATTTCTTTGCATTTTTCAGTGTAGAAGTTTGTGTATGGGGTATTTCAAGATGTAACTTTCATATTTCAATCTGTGTGTTAATGCTTTGCTTCATTACTGGATAAGTCTTGTTTTATAATAAACTGATAGTTTTGTTGTTTATTAAAGAAACCTGGTTGGCGTATTTTAGTCTGGGATAAAGAGTAGAGTATATGATTGACCGAATCGTTAACTTGGTAAACATTTTTTAAATATATGTTGTGAACTGTGGAGAAGTGGGACTAGAAAAGAAAGTGCACTCCTCCCACCTGGGCCGTAACAAGATGAAGAAACAAAGAGTAATGTATCTAAGTTTGCTGATGTTACAAAGCTAGGTGGGAATGCAAGCTGTGAGGAGTACACAAAGATGCTACAAAGAGATATAGACAGGTTAAGTGAGTAGGCAACAAGGTGGCGGATGGAGTATAATGTGGGGAAGTGTGAGGTTATTCACTTTGATAGTAAGAATAGAAAAGCAGAATATTTTTTAAAAGGTATGAAACTTGTAAATGTTGATGTTCAGAGAGACTTGGGTGTACTTGTAGGAGGAACACAGAAAGTTAGCGTGCAGGTATTGCAAGCAATTAGGACAGCAAATGGTAAGTCGGCCTTTATTTCAAAGGGATTGGAGTACAAGAATAAAGAGGTCTTGCTACAATTGTACAGGACTTTGGTGAGACCACACCTGTGTGATCTCATTGAAACATACAAAATTCTAAAGAGGCTTGACAGGGTAGACACTGAGAGGTTGTTTCCCCTGGCTGGAGAATCTAGAACACAGGTGCAATCTCAGGATAGGGGTCAATCATTTAGGACTGAAACTAAGAAAGATTTCTTCACTCAGAATGTTGTGAATCTTTGGAATTCTCTACCCCATCACTGCTCCGTCGTTGAGTATATTCAAGGCTGAGATAGATAGATTTTTGGTTTCTTAGGAAATCAAGAGATATAGAGAGTGGGCAGGGAAATGGAGTTGAGGCAGAAGATCAGCCTTGATCGTATTGAATGGCAGAGCAGGCTCGAGAGGCTGTATGGCCTACTCATGCTCCTGTTTCTTATGTTCTTATGTTCTTAGATTTCATAGCACTATTTATTAATCAGCCAGCTCGGCCCACTAAAAGGACCTGGAAAGATAGACCTATCGCTGGGGGCTAGGATTCCTCCCATGTCAATGTCTTGCTTGGAAGGTTGGTCCTGGCTAGTCAGGCAGTAGGGAGCATAATGATGCTAATGTTGATGAGCTGTGTTGTAATAGCCCAGTTCACACTTGAGAGTCCCAAAGCCTTTAATCTGCCAGCCTCAGTTTAAGCCATCTTCTTTATGGATGTTTCTGGGGAGAATGTGTACTCAATATCCGACAAACAGAAAACTCTCCCTTGTGTAGATTCTTGGTAGTTTGCTTTTAAGACTTTGAAATATTATGATAGGTTTTCATGTGTCTCCAGCATCCAGTTGACTGAAAAATAGAATGCTAATTTCTGAGCTGTATACCAGCTGAGGGTAGACATGACTTGCAGCCCACTTCTGCCAGAACTTTCCATCAACAAACCCATGGTGACTCCTGCCTCTGACTTGTCCTGCATCTTTATTTGGAATTGCCTGATTTTTGTCTTGCATCGAACCATAACAAGCAGCTGAGATGAGAATCTTGTCAGGGGGAGAGAATCACAAGCTTGAAAGTGCAGGCAGCCACAGGGCTTGCAGCCAAGAACACTTCCACAGACTGTAAGCCATCAATCCAATCTTCTGACAGAAGGTTTTGCTTAAATTTTCCATGATTCCCAAAGATAATTGAGCAAAACTCCACAATATTGAGGCATGGTGTACTGTCTTCCATACCTTCCCCTTCCCCATCCTTAGCAGCAGAGACCTTCAATGTCCCCATTTAATTGTTTCAGTCTACTTATCCCTATAACCCATTCGATAACTGATCCATTTCTTTTGTGATACTTCATTTTTTTCTGCCTCAGCTGGGCTTATTGATTATGTTGTAGACAAAGAGTTAACTGAGATATATGACTATCATTGTATATGTTATACTGTTGGTTTTGTAATGTTTACCAGAATACATACTTTTTATGGTCTGGAGAAAGTGGTACTAAAAAGCAAGGGCATTAAGTTGTGCGAGGTGACAAAGAGTATGTAATAGTGTTGCAGAAAGTGCATATTAAGCTATTCGCCAGAAACAAGCTCCTCAAACGACAGAGATTTACAGTGTACAATAAAGCCATGTTACGCAGGAGAGAAAAATTACGAACACTTAATTCAGTGTAAGCTTCACTGAAATTCGTAATCTTCTTGTACAGCATAGCGTTTGGCATTTTACATCTCCAAACCTTTTCACAGTGTCCCTTCAAGTGGAGGCAAACTGCCTACAAAGACAACTACTCATTTTAGCAGGAATTTAATCAAGGTGAATTAACGGGGTAGATTTTGACTTTGTGCGATAGTGTAAATCAAGTGATAGTGAGTCGGCAGTCCGTATTACATCTCTCACTATCTTTCCAATCACGTCAATTGAGAGATGTATAATGGGCTGCCGACTTGTGCTCTCCTGTTTTACATTATTGCACAAAGTCACGATCTACCCCAATAACGTGGTTAAAATGACACACTAGAATTTGAGGTTAACCAGTGCACTAAAGGAGGAGTTTCAATCTCTAGGGTCTCGATGCCATATCGCAGCAGAGCTTAGGCCATTGGATTCCTGCGCTAAGAAGTTTCTTTTTCTAATTCTTTTTTAAAAGTTGTGTAAATCCTTGTTCAGCAAATAACTAAAAAGAAAAAGTAACATTTTGAATCAATATATAATGTTACACAGATCATATATATAAATATATACACACACATGTATATATTATATATATAAATATACACACATATGGGGCTAGATTTTATGGGCCGCCCTGAGGCGGGGGAGGCCAGTAGAATCACGACAGGGGGCAGAGGGCCCATCACCACCCCGTAGCCAAGCGGTTTTGCCAGGGACAGCCACTTAAGGGCTTCTTCCCCCTGCAACTGGGATTTAACCAGCGGCAGGAGGTTGCTAAGTTATACGAAACGCTATTCTGTGATCTTGTGGATGACCCCTGCCAGCAGAACCTCCACCTCCATGGACCTCCCTCCCCCTGAACTTCACGCTCACCACTTAGTCCCCCTGCCTTCGCCGGGGCCTTACCTGACGTCTGGGTCTCTAGCACTGGGCCTAGGTCCAAGTACCGGCAGTGGCCACCACTCTTGGCGCTGCCGATAATGCTCTGAGGTACAAAGGGATCTGGATGTCCTAGTACATGAATCACAAAAGGTTGGTATGTAGATGCAACAAGCGATTAGGAAGGCAAATGGAATGTTGTCGTTTATTGTAAGGGGAATGGAATTTAAACGTAGGGATGTTTTGCTACAGTTGTATAGGTTATTGGTGAGACCACATCTGGAGTACTGTGTACAGTTTTGGTCTCCTTATTTAAGAATGGATATAAATGCATTAGAGGCAGTGCATCGAAGGTTCACTCGACTGGTACCTGGGATGGGGTGGGGGGGGGGTTATCTTATGAAGAAAGGTTGGACAGGTGGGTCTGTATCCATTGGAGTTTAAAAGGATGAGAGGTGATCTCATTGAAACATATAAGATCCTGAGGAGACTTGACAGGGTGGATGCTGAAAGGATGATTTCCCCTGTGGGAGAGACTAGAACTAGGGGATAAAAACAAGAAATGCTGGAACTAATCAGCAGGTCTGGCAGCATCTATGGAGAGAGAAGCAGAGTTAACGTTTCAGTTCAGTGACCTTTCATCAGTTCTTTTACCTAGAACTAGGGAACACAGTTTAAAAATAAGGGATTGCCAATTTAAGATGGAGATGAGGAGAGATTTTTTTCTCTCAGAGGGTTGTGAGTCTTTGGAACTCTCTTTCCCAGACAGTGGTGGAGGCAGGGTCATTGAATATTTTTAAGGCAGAGGTAGATAAATTCTTGACTAACAAGGGAATTAAAGGGTATCAATCAGATCAGCCATGATCTTATTAAATGGTGGAGCAGGCTTGAAGGGGCCGAATGGCCTACTCCTGCTCCTAATTCGTATGTTCTTAAGTCTGTATGTATATAAGTGCTGACCCTAATAAAATAACTTTATTTTGCAGGTCTGAAAAAGAAATAACTCCTGGTGGAGTTCAAGGCTATTTACTCAACAGTACTGATGCTTGGAAGGCTCCAGGATGCTGCATTCACACTTCAGAATCAGGGAAAGAGCACAGAATTTTAAAACTATTATTGAATGCATTTGTAAAAGAACAGGCTACGATTTTTATTGAAAACCTTTTGCTTATCATTTGTAACAGAAAGTCCACCATCACAACTCCTTTTTAATAGTCAAATAGTCGTAGAGACTTATTACTGACCATTATCAGTAATCTCCTTCCTTGTATCCTTCCTCCTGTAATGTATAGGCTATGGAAATCCAAGCTGTCTATTACATCTCAATTCCTTCCTGACCTTTTTTGACTTGACGGTGTTCTGTTCTGGAAGCCTTTGGCCTTTAGTTTCATCATCCTTTTCTTTATCTATGCCTTTCTGTGCCTGTTTGTGGATAATGAGCACTGATGCTATTAACAATGGAAGTGGTTTTTGGTATATTAGCCTACTGGTTTTAGGGCTATTTAGGAATAGCAACTCAGTGGTAGTGTAAGTCCCACATAGCAAGTGTTGAAGGGCTATAAATGTAAGAGAGTCACTAATAAGTCCAGTAAGGAATTCAGGAGAAACTTCTTTACCCAGAGAGTGGTTAGAATGTGGAACTCACTCCCACATGGAGTAGTTGAGGTGAATAGGATAGTTACATTTAAAGGGAAGCTTAGGTGAGTAAATGAGGGACAAAGGAATAAAAAGGATATGCAGATAAGACTGTTACATGAAAGTATCAGTTTTGGAGTAAAAACTGAACTGGTTCACTAAAGTCCTTCAAGGAAGACAACCTGCAAGTCCTACCCAGTCTGGCCTATGTGTGACTCGAGGTTCACATTATATGGTTGCATTTTAATGACCTTAGGCAACTAGGATGGCCAGTGAACGATGCCAGTTTCACCTAAATCTCAAGAACAAATAAAAACACATTAAGCTTAAGTTCCAGGTGGACTCATTGATCTTACCGGTTAGCAAATGAGCTGTACAGGCCAGGAAGCTTCCAAGTTTGAATGACATACAGTCTGTGCTGAGCTAACTGATCTCCAATAGGGCGTGGTTTTTGCACCTGATCCCGGCTGGAAATGTGTGGATATGGAAGATCGAATTAGGTTCAGTTGTGATGCCCCTGTGCACAACCTGCTGAATATTCATTATAAAAGTTTACAGATGAATAATGGGTGAGATACAAGATGGAAACTGGTGCCAGTGGAACCGTACCCCGTAATTACCAGATGTGCGAAAATTGGCAAAACAATTAGTTCAAGCTGAAGCATCATGGTTTACTGAATTGAAAATGTTAATTCTTTTGATTCTTCGCGTCTGTCACCAGTCACCCACATTACATTCTCAGCAATTTAAATCTTTTGGTTGCATTGATTGCTCCCTGCGACACCTGTGATGTTCTCGGGACTGGATTTAGGTTTAGTAAGAAATATGAGGCAAAGACTGAGACAGCATGATGTTGAATATAATAGAGTCTTCTTTATTCTGTTTTACTTTCATTTTCTCTCTTAGCTCCCTCTGCTAGCTCATCTGTGCAAGGTAGCCTCAAGTGAACAATATGTACAATGCAATTTTCAAAACACTACAACAACTCCCCCTACCAGTAGAACTCCAAATTCTCCTCCATTGCTAGTTCTGTCTCTGAAAAGCTCAAGGTTGACCAAGACTGGAGGGCTGCTGTTCTTTCTGGGAATTCCTTTTAGCAAACTTCACATTGCTGGATAAAATACCAGAAAACGCTTGTCACCGGATAGCCTTCCATCATTTCCATCCTTATTGACTGTATTCCTGAACTTTCTACTCCCTTAAGCTGCAAATACACCTTCCAGTATACCCTATTCTCTGCCTATAAATTTTAGATTTTTGAAATCAAGACTGACTCTGAGCTATTGAATTCCTCGCCTCCCTTAGTCTTTGTGTCTTTTACAAACTTTATATTTTTAAAATACAACCTTGGCATTATCTAATGACCACTTCCTGGGCATCTCTTCAAATCCTGGTGTTGTGTGTTCTTCTTTAACCTTGGCCCATCTGGTTCATTAGCTTAATGTGTATGATGCAATTTTCCACCAAAAGCACTGAAATAAACAAAAAGAATAGAAGATTTGATGAAAATTTTTACTTTTGCAGCTAATTTTTAGGGGTTTTGACTGCTTTTTAAATTGTGAATAAATGTCTTACTTAAGTGATAGAACTCTTGCCTCTGCATATGATGGTTGTGGCTTCAAGCTCCACTATGGAATAAGCACAAAATCTGGGCTGACAACTCAGTGCAGTGCTGAGGGAGTGTTGATCCCTTTCTGGTGTCATAGAATGGTTACAGCATCGCAGGAGGGCAATCGGCCCGTCGTGTCCGTGCCACCTCTCTGCAAGAGCAACTCAATTCGTCCCATACCCCTGCCTATTCCCCATAGTCATGCAATTTTTTTTTCTCTTCAGATAATTATACAGTTCTCTGTTGAAGGCCTCAATTAAATCTGCTTCCACCACACTCTCAGGCAGTACATTACAGATCCTAATCACTCGCTGTGTAAAAAAGTTTCCCCCTCATGTTGCCTCTGTCTCTTTTGCCATTCAGCTTAAATTGGTGTCCTGTGGTTCTTGACGCTTCTGCCAATGGGAACAGTTTCTCCCTATCCACTCTGTCCAGACCACTCATTATTTTGAACACCTCTATCAAATCTCCTCTTAACCTTCTCTAAGAAGAACAGCCCCAGGTTCTCCAAACTAACCTTCATCCTTGGAACCATCCTTGTGAATCTTTTTTGCACCCTCACTAATGCCTTCTCAACCTTCCTAAAGTGTTGTGCCCAAAATTGCACATAGTACTCAGTTGAGGCCGAACCAGTGTTTTATAAAGGTTCACCATAACCTCCTTACTTGCGTATCTATGCCTCTATTTATAAAGCCCAGGATCTCACATGCCTTATTAACTACTTTCTCAACCTGCCCTGCTACCTTCAACAATTTGTGCATGTATACCTCCAGATATCTCTGCTTCTGCACCCACTTTAGAATTGTATCCTTTACTTTATATTGCCTCTCCTCATTCCTCCTCCCAAAATATATCAAAATGTGTTGAAGAAGCCCCAGTGATTTTGAGACTCTGACCTCATTTATATTCATCTTGTGAGCTGCATGGCACCAAGCAAACATTCTTACACAGTTCGCCAAATTAAGCAAAGGAAGATGCATCAGAGCTTCTGCTAGCATGATAAGTCACTGAGGATGGGTCGCAATCACAGAGGATGGGATAGGAGGAGGTTGGGATGGGGGGGTTTCCTGGGTAGCTGAGGTCCAGAAAAATATTCTGTGAATCCACTCCTGATCCTCAGAGCCCACAACAATAATCCACGATTTAGCTTTTCTGGGCCACTTCTCCTGCATTGCCTGTGGAACTGCACAAGCTATGATTAGTTCTTGGCTAAAATGGCGAACGAGGTTCTATTTACATCATAGGACCCTCATTTTCATATTAAAAGGGGCTTATCATCTGAAACAGGCAGGTACTTGGGACACCCAGAAGTAGACCCATTTTAAAATGGAGCCAGCCGCTTCTGGTGTGAACAGGGTCGTGAGGATACCAAACCCATTTTGAGGCCATTACTGGCCCTTTAACGCTAGGCAGAGGGAGTGAAAATTGACCCAGAGATGTTAAACCAGAGCCAATTCATGTGGATGTAAAAGATCCTATGGCACTATTAGATGAAGAGGATAAATTTCTCTCCAGGTCAGTCAAAATTCCTCCCTCAACCAACACCACTTAAAAAATAATTAACAGGTATTTCACCTGCTTTGCCAACTGTGGGATCTTGCTGTGTGTAATTGCCTGCCACATTTGCTTACACAACAACTGACTAAACTTTGAAAGTAATCTATTTATTGTGAAGTCCTTTGGCATGTCCTCAGGATGTGATGAAGTGCAATCTAAATACCAATTCTTTCTTTCATATTTGAAATTTAAGTTTTTGGATTTTGGTTTTTGATTAAGTAACCAGATTGTCAGATCCGAAACATGCAGTCAGAGGAGCATGCTACACAATTTACTGCAAGGTCTATATAAGCAGATCTACAAGGGATGCCAACTTAATGTGACTCAGTTTGTAGCCCTCTTGCCACTGAGTTAGAAGGTTAAAGGTTTAATTCCCACTCCAGAAACTTGAGTGCAAAATCTAGATTGCCACTCAATGGCCCATCTAAATTTTTTGTTGTGCCCTGCCTGTTCATCTCAGTCCACAGTACCTTTCAATGTTTTTAAAGGGAACAGCTTGTGAATGTACCTTCCAGGGTGCTGCACCCACATACAAGACCATTCAGGATCTTATATACATAGGAACATTGCCAAAACTCCAGTCCAATGCAGAGGGACTGCTGCACTGTCTTAGGTGCTATCTTTCAGTTGAGACGTCGTACCAAGTCCCCATCAACTGGAGGTAAAAGATCCCATATCTGTATTTCACAGAAGAGTTGGAGATTCTCCCCTAGTGTCCTAATCAATGTTTAACACTTCAACCAACACCACTAAAAAAGAACGGATCATTATCACATTGCTGTTTGTGGGACATTGCTGTGTGCAAATTGGCTACCGTCTTTCCTAAATTAGAACAGTGACAGCGCGGGAAGCACTGGCAGCGACAGAGCAACAAAGCAGGAGAGAAGAGCCTTTTAAATATATCTTGGGAAACACCAGCAAAGCACAGCGAGAATGTGGAGCAGCGGTGAGAGGCAGAGACATAGGGCTGAAGTTTACAGATCCCCTGACGTCGGGGGTCATGGTAGGGGGTACCAGAAACATAAGAACATACGAATTAGGAGCAGAAGTAGGCCATTCGGCCCCTCTAGCCTGTTCCACCATTCAATAAGATCATGGCTGATAACCTTTGATTCCCTTGCCTAACAAGAATCTGTCTCCGTCCTCCTTAAAAATATTCAATGACCCCGCCTCCACCACCTTCTGAGGCAGAGAGTTCCAAAGTCGCACAAACTTCTGAGAGAAAAAATTTCTCCTCATCTCTGTCCGAAAAGGGCGACCCCTAAATTTAAAATAGTGCCCTCTAGTTCTAGACTCACCCACAAGAGGCAACATCCTTTCCACATCCACCTTGTCAAGACCATTCAGGATCTTATATATATCAATCAAGTCTCCCCTCTTCTAAACTCCAGTGAAATTTATATCATTCCTTAAATATGGAGACCAAAACTGCACACAAAATGCTTCCAGGAGAGGCCCACCATGGACCTCGACGCCATGAGGACCCAGCCTGATATTGCCAGTGGCGGCACGGCCACGTGGCAGCCCCCCCCACCCCCCCGCTGCCCGGCGACAAGAGCCCAATTTAAATATTTAAATTGATGTAAATAAATGAATTGATTACCTTTACGTTCCCGCCATCTATCCCGGTGTGAAGTGACGTCACAGGACAAGGGTGATGAGTAAAAGCAAAATACTGCGGATGCTGGAAATCTGAAATAAAAACAAGAAATGCTGGAAATACTCAGCAGGTCTGGCAGCATCTGTGGAGAGAGAAGCAGAGTTAACGTTTCAGGTCAGTGACCCTTCTTCAGAACTGGCAAATATTAGAAATGTAAAAAGTTATAAGCAAGTAAAGCGGGGGTGGGGCAAGAGATAACAAAGGAGAAGGTGTAAATTGGACAAGGTCACAGAATAGCTGACCAGAAGGTCATACAGCAAAGGCAAACAATATGTTAATGGTGTGTTGAAAGACAAAGCATTAATACAGATAGGGTGTTAACGGACTGAAGATTGAACAGCAGCAAGTACAAACATGAAAAAAAAACAGTGGGTAAGCAAACTAAACAAACTAAGATAAAATAAAATAAACACAAAAAAAAATTTTTTAAAGAAAAAATAACTGAAAATAAAAGTAAAATGGGGGGCCCGTCATGCTCTGAAATTATTGAACTCAATGTTCAGTCTGGCAGGCTGTAGTGTGCCTAATCGGTAAATGAGATGCTGTTCCTTGAGCTTGCGTTGATGTTCACTGGAACACTGTAGCAATTCCAGGACAGAGATGAGAGCAGGGGGGAGTGTTGAAATGGCAAGCAACCGGAAGCTCGGCCTGCTTGCAGACTGAGCAGAGGTGTTCCGCAAAGCGATCACCCAGTCTGGTCTCCCCAGTGTAGAGGAGCCCACATTGTGAGCAGCGAATACAGTATACTACATTGAAAGAAGTACAAGTAAATCACTGCTTCACCTGAAAGGAGTGTTTGGGGCCTGGGATAGTGAGGAGAGAGGGGGTAAATGGGCAGGTATTACACCTCCTGCGATTGCAGGGGTAGGTGCCATGGGAAGGGGACGAGGTGGTGGGGGTAATGGAGGAGTGGACCAGGGTGTCATGGAGGGAACGATCCCTTCGGAATGCTGACGGGAAGGGAGGGGAAGATGCGTTTGGTAGTGGCATCACGCTGGAGGTGGCGGAAATGGCGGAGGATGATCCTTTGGATATGGAGGCTGATGGGGTGGCAAGTGATGACAAGGGGAACCCTGTCGCGGTTCTGGGAGGGAGGGGAAGGGGTGAGGGTAGAGGTGCAGGAAACGGGCCGGACATGGTTGAGGGCCCCGTGAACCACAGTGGGGGGGGACGTCGCATCCTCAGTTGAGAAAAAAGGATGACATATCAGAAGCGCTGTCATGGAAGGTAGCATCATCAGAGCAGATGCATCACAGACGGAGAAATTGGGAGAATAGAATGGAGTCCTTACAGGAGTCAGGGTGTGAAGAAATGTAGTCGAGGTACCTGTGGGAGTCGGTGGGCTTATAATGGATATTAGTAGACAGCCTATCCCCAGAGATGGAGATAGAGAAGTCAAGGAAGGGAAAGGAAGTGTCGGAGATGGGACATGTAAAGGTGAGAGAAGGGTGGAAATTAGAAGCAAAGTTGATAAAGGTGATGAGTACATTGGTAAGCTTTGAATTTTTATTTTAATATAATTTTATTTAAATTAATCGACTTTAAAGTAATACTAGATAGACTAATTAGCACACGACTAAGGCCAATTTGAAACTTAAAATTAGTGTTCAATTAATCAATCAGATCTGGAGGATAAAGTTAAAATTAAATAGCAAGATAAAGTAAAACTAAAGGGTTCTGAATTTTTCAGTGAATTAAAATCTAAGGTTATAGATAATGAGTGAAGTAAAAACATTGCATGAAGTCCGCATAAGGGAAGCAGCTGATTGGTGAGTAGCTAGTGAGTCTTTAGTTATTTAAGTCATAAGTTTAATACTCTAATAAATAGAGGCATGACAGGGCAGCTCAGTCCTGTGCAGTGCACCTCCTATTCCATTTGGGAACTCCAGGCTGCTTCTTGTGTCCTGAATAACCTTGTGTACAGGAAGTGTTGTCAGCTGCAGCAGCTTGAGCTCTAGGTTTCGGAGCTTAAGCAGCTGCTGAAGGCACTGTGGTACATCCATGAGGCTGAGAGTTTCATGGATAGCAGGTTTATAGATGTGTTCACCCGCAGCTTAAGGATATGCAGGCAGAGAGGGAATGGGTGACTTCCAGGCAGTCAAGGAAGACCAGGCAGGTAGTGCAGGAGTCCCCTGCATGCATCTCTCTCACCCGCTAGTGGTCTGTTCTGAATACTGGTGAGAGTGATGGGGTGTGCAACCAGAGCCTAGTGAACAGCACCATGGCTGGCTCAGAGGTACAGGGGGACAGGAGGAAGATTGAAAAAGCAATAGTGATAAGGGATCCGATAGTTAGGGGAACAGTCATTTCCGCAGCTGCAGACGTGAATCCAGGATGGTATGTCGTCTCCCTGGCGCCAAGGTCAAGGATGTAGCTGAGCAGCTGCAAAGCTCTCTGAGGGGGGAGGGTGAACAGCCAGCAGTGGTGGTCCACATCAGTACCAACGACATAGGTAAAAAGAGGGATAAGGTCCTGTAGGCAGAGTTTAGGGAGTTAGGAAAGAACTAGCAAGCGGGAACGCAAAGTAGTAATCTCCAGATTATTTTCAGTGCCACGCGAAAGTGAGTATAGAAATAGGAGGGTACTGCAGATGAATGCGTGGCTGGAGAGATGGTGCAGGAGGGAGGGCTTGAGATTCCTGGGACATTGAGACCAATCCTGGGAGAGATGGGACCTGTACAGGTTGGGTGGGTTGCACCTGAACAGAGCTGGGACCAATATTCCTGCAGGGCAATTTGCTAGTGCTATTGGGGAGGGTTTAAACTAATTTGGTAGGGGTGTGGGAACCAGGCGATAACGTTACAGAGGAAAACTACGACGCACAAATAATTGGGAGAGACAGATAACACTAATGTAGGAAATAGTAAGGTGGGGTCAGAGTAATGGTGAATGTAATAAAGTCAAAATTAGGTTTACTGTGCATGTATGTGCAGAGTATGGTAAATAGGGTGGTGAGCTGCAGGTACAGATAGCCACATGGAAATATGGCATTATCGGAGATCTGGCTCAAAAAAGGGCAGGACTGGACACTAAATATTCCTGGATCAAGGTGTTCAGGAAACATAGGGAAGGAAGAAAAGGAGAAGGGGCTGCAGTATTGATTACGGAGAACATTATAGTGCTGGAGAGAGAGGACAGAATCTGTTTGGTTAGAGCTAAGAAACAATAGAGATGCCATTACATTGCTGGGTGTATTATATAGGCCACCAACTCGTGGGAAAGATAGAGAGGAATTTTTTTTTTTAAATTACAGAAAGATGCAAGAATTATAGAGTCGTTAATATGGGAGACTTTAATTATCCTAATATAGACTGAGCTAGTAATGTAAAGGACAGAGAGGGGCAAGAGTTTCTAGAGTCTGTTCAGGAGAATTGCCTGCATCAGCATGTTTCCAGTCCAATGAGGAAGGAGGCTTTGCTGGATCTGGTTCTGGGGAATGGGGTGAATCAAGTGTCAGTAGGGGAAAATTTAGGGGACAGTGATCATAGTATCATAAGATTTAGGTTGGCCATGGAAAAGAACAAGGAGCAATCCAGAGTAAAAATAACTAATTAGAGGAGGGCCAACTTCAATGGGGTGAGAATGGATCTTGCCCAGGTAAACTGGAATCAAAGATTGTCAGGCAAAACTGTAACGGAACAATGGGCTGCCTTTAAAGAGGAGATAGTTCAAATACAATCAAGGTACATTTCCAAGATGGGGAAAGGTAGGGTAAAGAAATCCAGAGCTCCCTGGATGAAAGAGATGGAGAGTAAGATGAAGCAGTAAAAGGGTGCATATGACGGATGTCACATGGATAATACTATTGATAAACCAGGCTGAATATATAAGGTTCAGAGGGAAGTGAAAAAGCAAATAAGAAAAGCAAAGAGAGTATATGGGAACAGCCTGGCTATTAAAAGTGTGAGGTGATTCACTTTGGAAGGAGTAACAGGAATACAGAGTACTGGGCTAATGGGAAGATTCTTGGTAGTGTAGATGAACAGAGAGATCTTGGTGTCCAGGTACATAAATCCCTGAAAGTTGCTACCCAGGTTAATAGGACTGTTAAGAAGGCATATGGTGTGTTAGCTTTTATTAGTAGGGGGATCGAGTTTCGGAGCCATGAGGTCATGCTGCAGTTGTACAAAACTCTGGTGAGATCGCACCTGGAGTATTGCATGCAGTTCTGGTCACCGCATTATAGGAAGGATGCGGAAGCTTTGGAAAGGGTGCAGAGGAGATTTACTAGGATGTTGCCTGGTATGGAGGGAAGGTCTTACGAGGAAAGGCTGAGGTACTTGAGGTTGTTTTCGTTGGAGAGAAGGAGGAGGAGAGGTGACTTAATAGAGACATATAAGATAATCAGAGGGTTAGATAGGGTGGATAGTGAGAGTCTTTTTCCTCGGATGGTGATGGCAAACACGAGGGAACATAGCTTTAAGTTGAGGGGTGATAGATATAGGACAGATGTTAGAGGTAGTTTCTTTACTCAGAGTAGTAGGAGCGTGGAACGCCCTGCCTGCAACAGTAGTAGACTCGCCAACTTTAAGGACATTTAAGTGGTCATTGGATAGACATATGGATGAAAATGGAATAGTGTAGGTCAGATGGTTTCACAGGTCAGCGCAACATCGAGGGCCGAAGGGCCTGTACTGCGCTGTAATGTTCTAATTCTAATTCTAATATAAAAGAAAATCCAAAATCACAGAAGCACAGAATTGTTACAGCACAGAAGGAAGCCATTTGGCCCATGATGTCTGTGCTGGCTCTCCAAAGGAATAATTTACCTATTGCCAATCCCCGCTTTCTCCCCATAGCCCTGTACATTCTTCTTTTTCAGATAACAATCCAATTCCTTTTTGAATGCCTGAATTGAACCCCCCTGCACCACACTCTCAGGCAGTGCATTCCAGATCCTAACCATGCGCTGTGTGAAAAGGTTTTTTCTCATGTTGCCACTGCTTTTACCAATTATCCTAAATCTGTGCCCTCTTGTTCTCCATCCTTCCACCAATGGGAACAGTTTCTCCCGATCTACTCTGTCCAGACCCCTCATGATTTCGAATACCTCCATCAAATCTCCTCTCAACAGTCCCAACTTCTCCAGTCTATTTATGTGGCTGAAGTTCCTCATCTCTGGAACCATACTCCTGAATCTTTTCTGCACTCTCTCTAATGCCTTCACACCTTTCCTAAAGTGTGGCGCCCAGAACTGGACACAATACTCCAATGAGGTAGAACCAGTGTTCTATACAAGCTTAACATAACATCCTTGCTTTTGTACTTTATGCCCCTATTAATTAGATTAGATTAGAACATTACAGCGCAGTACAGGCCCTTCGGCCCTCGATGTTGCGCCGATCATCTGACCTACACTATTCCATTTTCATCCATATGTCTATCCAATGACCACTTAAATGCCCTTAAAGTTGGCGAGTCTACTACTGTTGCAGGCAGGGCGTTCCACGCCCCTACTACTCTCTGCATAAAGAAACTACCTCTGACATCTGTCCTATATCTTTCACCCCTCAACTTAAAGCTATGTCCCCTCGTGTTTGCCATCATCATCCGAGGAAAAAGACTCTCACTATCCACCCTATCTAACCCTCTGATTATCTTGTATGTCTCTATTAAGTCACCTCTCCTCCTCCTTCTCTCTAACGAAAACAACCCCAAGTCCCTCAGCCTTTCCTCGTAAGACCTTCCCTCCATACCAGGCAACATCCTAGTAAATCTCCTCTGCACCCTTTCCAAAGCTTCCACATCCTTCCTATAATGCGGTGACCAGAACTGCACGCAATACTCAAGGTGCGGCCTCACCAGAGTTTTGTACAGCTGCATCATGACCTCGTGGCTTCGAAACTCGATCCCCCTACTAATAAAAGCTAACACACCATATGCCTTCTTAATAGCCCTATTAACCTGGGTAGCAATCTTCAGGGATTTATGTACCTGAACACCAAGATCTCTCTGCTCATCTACACTACCAAGAATCTTCCCATTAGCCCAGTACTCTGCATTGCTGTTACTCCTTCCAAAGTGAATCACCTCACACTTCTCCGCATTAAACTCCATTTGCCATCTCTCAGCCCAGCTCTGCAGCCTATCTATGTCCCTCTGTACCCTACAACACCCTTCGACACTATCCACAACTCCACCGACCTTCGTGTCATCCGCAAATTTACTAACCCACCCTTCTACACCCTCATCCAGGTCATTTATAAAAATGACAAACAGCAGTGGCCCCAAAACAGAACCTTGCGGTACACCACTAGTAACTAAACTCCAGGATGAACATTTGCCATCAACCACCACTCTCTGTCTTCTTTCAGCTAGCCAATTTCTGATCCAAAGCTCTAAATCACCTTCAACCCCATACTTCCGTATTTTCTGCAATAGCCTACCGTGGGGAACCTTATCAAACGCCTTACTGAAATCCATATACACCACATCCACGGCTTTACCCTCATCCACCTGTTTGGTCACCTTCTCGAAAAACTCAATAAGGTTTGTGAGGCACGACCTACCTTTCACAAAACCGTGCTGACTATCGCAAATGAACTTATTCTTTTCAAGATGATTCTAAATCCTATCTCTTATAACCCTTTCCAACATTTTACCCACAACCGAAGTAAGGCTCACAGGTCTATAATTACCAGGGCTGTCTCTACTCCCCTTCTTGAACAAGGGGACAACATTTGCTATCCTCCAGTCCTCCGGCACTACTCCTGTCGACAATGACGACATAAAGATCAACAACAACGGCTCTGCAATCTCCTCCCTGGCTTCCCAGAGAATCCTAGGATAAATCCCATCTGGCCCAGGGGACTTATCTATTTTCACTCTTTCCAAAATTGCTAACACCTCCTCCTTGTGAATCTCAATCCCATCTAGCCTAGTAGGCTGTATCTCAGTAATCTCCTCGGCAACATTTTCTTTTTCTACTGTAAATACTGACGAAAAATATTCATTTAACGCTTCCCCTATCTCCTCTGATTCCGCACACAACTTCCCACTACTATCCTTGATTGGCCCTGTTCGAACTCATTCTTTTATTCCTGATATACCTATAGAAAGCCTTAGGGTTTTCTTTGATCCTATCCGCCAATGACTTCTCGTGTCCTCTCCTTGCTCTTCTTAGCCCTCCCTTTAGATCCTTCCTGGCTAGCTTGTAACTCTCAAGCGCCCTAACTGAGCCTTCACGTCTCATCCTAACATAAGCCGCCCTCTTCCTCTTGACAAGTGCTTCAACTTCTTTAGTAAACCACGGCTCCCTCGCTCGACAACTTCCTCCCTGCCTGACAGGTACATACTTATCAAGGACACGCATTAGCTGCTCCTTGAATAAGCTCCACATTTCGTTTGTGCCCATCCCCTGCAGTTTCCTTCCCCATCCTACACATTCTAAATCTTGCCTAATCGTGTCATAATTTCCTTTCCCCCAGCTATAATTCTTGCCCTGCGGTATATACCTGTCCCTGCCCATTAATACAGCCTAGGATACTGTATTCTTTATTCACTGCACTCTCAACTTGTCCTGGCACCTTCAATGATTTGTGCACATATACACCTAGGTCCCTCTGCTCCTGAACCCCCTTTAGAATTGTACCCTTTGTTTTATATTGCTGCTCTGCATTCTTCCTACCAAAATTAATCACTTCACATTTCTCTGCATTAAATTTCATCTGCCACTTGTCCGGCTAATCCACCAACCTGTCTAAATCCTTTTGAAGTTCTGCACTATCCTCCTCACTATTCACAATGCTTCCAAGTTTCATATTATCCACTAATTTTGAAATTGTGCCCTGTACACCAAGTTGTAGGTCATTAATATATGTCAGGACGAGCAGATGTCCTAACACTGACCCCTGGGGAACGTTTCTACAAACCTTCCTCCAGTCTGAAAAACATCCATTAACCACTAACTTTTCTTTCCTATCACTCAGCCAATTTCGTATCCGTGTTGCTACTGTCCCTTTTACTCTATAAGCTATAACTGTGCTCATATCTATCAGCATATAAATAGTAAAAAGGTGGTAAAAGGAATGGGGGGGGTGGGGGAGGTGGTGATTAGGGACCTAAAAAGGGATTTACACATGGAGGCAGTGGGCATAGCTGAGGTACTAAATGGGGGTTTGCTACTGCACGGAGTGACCTGGGAAGAGTGCGTTGTGGATCGAGTGCTAACTTGGCAATTTAGTGCAACTGGAAGTATTTCTTAAGCTTTAATTTAGATTAACTGTCAGACTCTGACCTCGAACTTTAAAACTGCAAGCTAGTTAAGATATCTAGTTAACAGAAATTGTCTTGCAGTGGCAGTTGACTGTTCATCAACTGAAATAGTTGCCTGAATAAGTTTAAATTACTGTAGCAGGAAGTTGACTTGGTAATTGTAACTTTGGTGTGAGTCATAAGCTCTCTCTAAAAGTGGACAGTGTTTGCTACCACGCAGAGTGGGGAGCACAGAGTGATCTGGGAACTGAGTGCTTTGTGGCTTGAGTGCTAAGTCGGGAATTTGGTGCGGAGTAGAGGAGGTGCTGCTTTTTATTCTTCTTGTTTCACCACCAGTAGCTGGTGAGTGTTCTTCTTTTGCCTCCAAGTTGGGATACTGTAACTTGCTATTACTTTAGCTAACTAAATTTGTAACTAATTAACAAATCAAATAAGTAAAATTAGACAGACATAGCAGAGCTGGTGGTGTGCCCTGACTGCAACATATGGAAATCTGTGCAATGCATTGCAGTCGTGGACAACCATATCTGCAGTAAGTGTCTGAAGCTTGAGCAGCTTTGGCTCAGAGTTGCCAAGCTGGAGTCTGAGTTGCAGACATTGTGCGGCATCAGGATGGAGGAAAGTTACCTGGATACTTTGTTCTGGGAGGCAGTCACATACCCTTAGGTTCATTTAAACCAGGCTGGGATCAGGGTCCTGGTGAATTGTATAACTAGGGCCATGGGTAGGGCTTTAAACTGACCGGGGGTGGGGGGGGGGGCAGCGGTGGGAGGGGGAGGAGGGTTCAGGTTAAGAAAGATTTAGAAATCCAAAGAGAAAAGTCAGGACAATAGAACAGACTAGCAATATGGGTAAAGACAAGCAGAGTAGGACAGGAAGGGCAAAGAGTTTGATAGTAAGAGTGCATCATCGATTAAGGTTCATGCAAAAAATCATAGCAAAAAAAAATTATAGGCTTCTTATTTGAATGTGCGAAGTATCTGCAATAAGATAGATGAACTAGTAGCAAAAATAGAGATAAATGGTTTAGGCTAATCACCATTACAGAGAAATAGTTGCAAGGTGACCAAAGTTGGGAAATAAATATTCCAGGGTATACAACATTTCGAAAAGACAGAATGGAAAAGGAGGAGGAGTATCACTGATAGTAACTGAAAACATAAGGACAGGAGTGAGAAAGGATCTTGGTTCAGATCAGGAAGCAGAATCAGTATGGATGGAGATTAGGAATAGCAAGGGTCAGATAACGCTGGTGGGAGTAGTTTATATGCCCCCACTCAGTTCCTGACCTCATTACAGCCTTGGTCCAAACATGGACAAAAGAGCTGAACTCCAGGGGTGAGGTGAGAGTGACTGCCCTTGAAATCAAGGCAGCATTTGACCGTGTATGGCATCAAGGAGCCCTAGCAGAACTGGAGTCAATGGGAATCAGGGGGAAAACTCTCCGCTAGTTGCAGTCATACCTAGCACAAAGGAAGATGATTGTGGTTGTTGGAGGTCAATCATCTCAGCTCCAGGACATCACTGCAGGAGTTCCTCAGGATAGTGTCCTAGGCCCAACCATCTTCAGCTGCTTCATCAATGACCTTCCCTCCATCATAAGGATGTTCGCTGATGATTGCACAATGTTCAGCACCATTTGTGACTCCTCAGATACTGAAGCAGCCCATGTCCAGATACAGCAAGACCTGGACAACATCTAGGCTTAGGCTGATAAGTGGCAAGTAACAATCACTCTACATAAGTGTCAGGCAATGACCATCTCAAACAAGAGAGAAGCTAGTCATCTCCCGTTAATGTTCAATGGCATTACCATCGCTGAATCCCCCACAATCAACATCCTGGGGGTTACCATTGACCAGAAACTGAACTGGACCAGCCACGTAACTACTGTGGCTACAAGAGCAGGTCAGAGGCTGGAAGTTCTGTGGTGAGTAACTCACCTCCCACCTCAATAAATGTCCACCATCTACAAGGCACAGGTCAGGAGTGTGATGGAATACTCTCCACTTTCCTGGATGGGTGCAGCTCCAACAACACTCAAGAAGCTCGACACCATCCAGGACAAAGCAGCTGCTTAATTGGCACCCCATCCGCCGCCTTCAACATTCACTTTCATCAACACCAAAGCACAATGGCAGCAGTGGGTACCATCTACAAGATGCAGCAACTCACCAAGGCTCCTTTGACAACACCTTCCAAACCCGCGATCTCTACCACCTTGAAGGACAAGGGCAGCAGATGCCTGGGAACACCACCAGCTGCAGGTTCCCCTCCAAGCCGCACACCATCTGACTTGGAACTATATCGCCATTCCTTCACTGTCTCTGGGTCATAATCCTGGAACTCTCTTCCTAACAACACTGTGGGTGTACCTACATTCCAAGGACTGCAGCGGTTCAAGAAGGCAGCTCACCACCAGCTTCTCAAGGGCAATTAGGGATGGGAAATAAATAGACTCGCCAACTTTAAGGGCATTTAAGTGGTCATTGGATAGACATATGGATGAAAATGGAATAGTGTAGGTCAGATGGTTTCACAGGTCGGCGCAACATCGAGGGCCGAAGGGCCTGTACTGCGCTGTAATGTTCTAATTCTAAATGCTGGCCGAGCCAGCAACGCCCACATCCCATGAACGAATTTTTAAAAAGTAGTCATACCATTGGACAGAGCATTAAGCAAGAAATTATGGCAGCTTGTAACAAAGGCAATGTAATAATTGTGGGGGACTTTAATCTTCAACATAAGCTGGACCAATCAAGTTGGCAAAGATGGTCTGGAAGATGAGTTTGGAGAATGCTTTTGTAACAGTTTCCTGGAACAATATGTTGTGGAACCAACTAGGCATAAAGCTATTTTAGATTTAGTATTGTGCAATGAGGCAAAGTTACTAGGGCAGTAGAGAGGGATTTAAAGTAAATAATGGGGGTGAGGGATCAAGTGAGGGAAGATGTGATAATTTAAAGAGAGAGGAGAAGGCAAGAGAGTAAGCAATAGAGACAATGATAATCAGGGTGTGACAGGAAGGGACAGTGTGTACAAACTCAAGTGAGCCAGGAGATAAGACTAGAGGTTGTGAACTAACAGAGTGGGGGGACGGTTCGGGAGAGGTGAGATTTATAAATCCAAAGAGAAAGGCCAAGGCATCGGAACAGTATTGCATTGTGAGTAAAGACAAGCAGAATGGGACAGGAAGGGATAGAGACTTTAACAGAAATTGTACATCAGCAAATAAGGTCATTGAAGGGAATAGAAGCAAAAAAATGAAATTAAATGTTCTCTGTCTGAATACGCAAAGCATCTGCAATAAGATAGATGAACTAGTGGCACAAATAGAGGTACATGATTTAGATCTAATCACCATCACAGAGACATGGTTACATGGTCGTCAAGGTTGGGAAATAAATATTCCAGGGTACCCAATATTTTGGAAAGACAGAATAGCAAAGGAGGAGTGGTAGCACTGATGGTAAAGGATGACATAAGGGCATTCGTGAGAAAGGAAATAAGAACAGAAAGTGCTGGAGATACTCAGCAGGTCAGGCCGCATCTGTGGAGAGAGAGAAGCAGAGTTAATGTTTCAGGTCTGTGACCTTTCATCAGAACTAGGAAAAGGTTAGAAAGGAATTAGGTTTTAATCAAGTGAAGGGGGACATTGCGGTTTGGTGGGGATGAGAACAAAAGGGAAGCTGTGTGATAGGACAGAGATATCTCTTGCCCTCTGCAGGAGATGGTTGGATTCTTTCTTGTTTGAGATGGTCATTTCCTGGCACTTGTGTGGCGTGAATTTTTTTTGCCACTTATCAGCCCAAGCCTGGATGTTGTCCATGTTTTGCTGCATTTCTACATGGGCTGCTTCAGTATCTGAGGAGTCGCGAATGGTGCTGAACATTGTACAATCATCTGCGAATATCCCCACTTCTGACCTTATGATGGAGGGAAGGTCATTGATGAAGCAGCTGAAGGTGGTTGGGCCTAGAACACAACCCTGAAGAACTTTTGCAGCAATGTCCTGGAACTAAGATGATTGACCTCCAACAACCGCAACCATCTTTCTTTGTGCTAGGTATTACTCCAACCAGCGGAGAGTTTTCCCCTGATTCCCATTGACTCCAGTTTTGCTAGGCCTCCTTGATGCCATACTTGGTCAAATGCTGTTTTGATGTCAAGGGCAGTCACTTTTACCTCACCTCTGGAGTTCAGCTCTTTTGTCCATATTTGGACCAAGGCTGTAATGAGGTCAGGGGCTGAGTCGCCCAGGCAGAACACAAACTGAGCGTCAGTGAGCAGATTATTGCTGAGCAATTGATGCTTGATAGCACTGTTGAGAACCCCTTCCATTACTTTGCTGATGATCGAGAGTAGATTGATGGGTGGTCATTGGCTGGGTTGGATTTGTCCTGCTTTTTGTGCACAGGACATACTTGGGCAATTTTCCACATTGCCATGTAGAGTCATAGAGTCATACAGTCGGACAGCACAGAAACAGGCCCTTCGGCCCACCGCGTCCATGCTGACCATAATGCTTATCTATACTAATCCCACCTGCCTGCATTAATTCCATATCCCTCTATGCCTGGCTCATTCAAGTACCTGTCCAGATGCCTCTTAAATGTCGCTACTGTTCCTGCCTCCACCATCTCCTCAGGCAGCTCATTCCAGATACCCACTATTCTTTGTGTGAAATATTTACCCCTTTGATCCCCTTTAAACCTCCTCCCTCTCACCTTAAATCTATGCCCTCTAGTTTTAGTCACCCCTACCATGGGAAACAGACTCTGGCTATCCACCCTATCTATGCCTCTCATAATTTTATATACCTCTATCATGTCCCCTCTCAGCTTCCTTTGCTCCAGGGAAAACAGATCCAGCCTATCCAATCTCTCTTTATAACTCATGCCCTCCAAACCAGGCAACATCCTTGTGAATCTTTTCTGCACCCTCTCCAGCTTAATCACATCTTTCCTGTAGTGCGGCGACCAGAACTGCACACAGTACTCCAAATGCGGCCTAACCAACGTCATGTACAACTATAGCATGACGTCCCAACTCTTGTACTCAGTGCCTCGGCCAATGAAGGCAAGCATGCCATACGCCTTCTTCACCACCCTGTCTACCTGTGTTGCCACTTTCAGGGAACTATGTACTTGCACCCCAAGGTCTCTCTGCTCAACAACACTCCCCAGGGCCCTGCCATTCATTGTATATGTCCCGCCCTGGTTTAACTTCCCAAATTGCATCACTTCACACTTGTCTGCGTTAAATTCCATTTGCCAATCCCTTGCCCACTTTCCCAGTTGATCTATATCCTGTTGTAACCTTAGACAACCTTCTTCACTGTCCACTATACCACCAATTTTGGTGTCATCTGCAAACTTACTAATCATGCCCCTTACATTCACATCCAAGTCATTAATATATATGACAAAAAACAGAGGGCCCAGCACCAATCCCTGCGGCACACCACTGGTCACCGGCCTCCAATCTGAAAAACAACCCTCCACTACCACCCTCTGCCTCCTATCACCAAGCCAATTTTGTATCCAATTTGCTAGCTCACCCTGGATTCCATGTGTTCGAACCTTCTGGACCAGCCTACCATGCGGGACCTTGTCAAAGGCCTTGCTAAAGTCCATGTAGACAACGTCCATCGCCCTGCCCTCGTCAATCCTCTTGGACACCTCCTTGAAAAACTCAATCAAATTCGTGAGACATGATTTCCCACGCACAAAGCCATGCTGACTATCCCTAATCAGACCCTGCCTTTCCAGATGCATATAAATCTTGTCTCTCAGAATCCCTTCCAATAACTTTCCCACCACTGATGTTAGGCTCATTGGCCTGTCGTTCCCTGGCTTATCCCTGCTGCCCTTCTTAAATAAAGGCACAACATTAGCTATCCTCCAGTCTTTTTCGGTACCTCACCCGTGGCTAACGATGATACAAAAATCTCTGTCAGAGCCCCAGCAATCTCCTCCCTTGCTTCCCATAGCATCCTAGGATACACCTGATCAGCCCTGGGGATTTATCCACTTTAATGCGCTTCAAAACCTCCAACACCTCCTCCTTTGTAATGTTGATATGCTCCAGGATATCGCTGTTCCCTCCCTTGAACTCACTAGCTGCCGTGACCTTCTCCACGGTAAATACGGACGAGAAATATTCATTTAAGACCTCGCCCATTTCCTGTGGCTCCACACATAGATTGCCACACTGATCCTTAAGGGGACCTACTCTCTCCCTAGCTACCCTTTTACTCTTAATATACTTATAGAATCTTTTAGGATTCTCCTTTATCTTATCTGCCAGGGAAATCTCATGGCCCCTTTTTCCCTCCTAATTTCCTTCTTAAGTGTAGTCCTACATCCCTTATACTCCTCAAGGGACTCGCTCGATCCCAGCTGCCTATACCTGACATATGCCTCCTTCTTTGTCCTGACCAGACCCTCAATATCCCTCGTCAACCAAGCTTCCCTAAACTTGCTAGCCTTGCCCTTCCATCTAACAGGAACATTCCGGCCCTGAACTCTTCCTATCTCACTTTTAAAAGCCTCCCACTTGCCAGACGTCCCTTTATATGTAAACAGCCTCTCCCATTCAACTTTTGAGAGTTCCTGTCTGATGCCATCGAAATTAGCCTTCCCCCAATTTAGGACTTCAACCTGAGGACCAGTCCTATCCTTTTCCATAACTATCTTGAAGCTAATAGAGTTATGGTCACTGGTCCCAACGTGCTGCCCCACTGACACATCAACCGCCTGCCCATCTTCATTTCCTAAGAGGAGGTCGAGTGTATCCCCTTCTCTAGTAGGGCTATCCACATACTGCTTCAGAAAACTATCCTTGACACACTTAACAAATTCTTCCCCATCTGATCCCTTAGCACTAAGGCAGTCCCAGTCAATATTAGGGAAGTTAAAATCACCTACTATTACAACCCTATAATTCCTACACCTATCTGTGATTTCCCTACATATATGCTCCTCCACTTCCCTCTGACTATTGGGGGGTGCCTATAGTATAATCCCATCAAAGTGATAACCGCTTTCTTATTTCTAAGTTCTACCCATATGGCTTCGCTGGACATTCCCCCCGGGATATCCTCCCTAAATACTGCCGCGATGTCCTCCCTAATCAATAGTGCAACTGATAGATGCCAGTGTTGTAACTGTAGTGGAAAATTGCTAGCGGTGCAGCTAGTTCTGGAGCACACGTCTTCAGTACTATAGCTGGAATGTTGTCAGGGCCCATAGCTTTTGCAGTATCCAGTACCTTCAGCTGTTACTTGATATCATGTGGAGTGAATTGGATTGGCTAAAGACTGGCATCTGTGATGCAGGAGGAGGCTGAGATGCATCATCCACCCGGCACTTCCGGCTGAAGATGGATGCAAATGCTTCAGCCTTACCTTTTGCACTGATGTGCTGGACTACCCCATCATAGATGATGAGGATATTTGTGGAGCCACCTCCACCTGTCAGTTGATTAATTGTCCACCACCATTCACAAGTGGATGTGGCAGGACTGCAGAGCTTAGATCTGATCTGTTGGTTGTGGGATCGCTTAGCCCTGTCTATTTCATGCTGCTTCTGCTGTTTGGCATGCAAGTGTTGTAGCTTCACCAGGCTGACACCTCATTTTTAGGTATGCCTGGTGCTGCTCCTGGCATGCCCTCCTGCACTCTTCATTGAACTAGGGTTGGTCCCCCGGCTTAATGATAATGGTAGAGTGGGGGATATGCTGGGCAATGAGGTTACAGATTGTGGTTGAATACAATTCTGCTGCTGATGATGGCCTACAGCACCTCATGGTTGTCCAGTTTTGAGTTGCTAGATCTGTTTGAAATCTATCCCATTTAGCACGGTGGTAGTGCCACACAACACAATGGAGTGTATCCTCTATGTGAAGATGGGACTTAGTCTCCACAACGACTGTGTAGTGGTCACTCCTACCAATCCTGTCATGGACAGATGCATCTGTGACGGGTAGATTGGTGAGGATGAGGTCAAGTAGATATAGAAATAAGAATAGAAAAGCAGAATATTTTTTAAAAGTTGTGTAACTTGTAATTATCGATGTTCAAAGAGAGTTGGATGTGCTTGTACAAGAAACACAGATAGTTAATATGCAAGTACAACAAGCAATTAGGAAGGCAAATAACATATTGGCCTTTATTGCAAGGGGATTGGAGTACAGGAATAAGGAAGTATTGCTGCAATTGTACAGGGTTTTGGTGAGACCACATCTGGAATACTGTGTGCAGTTCTGGTCTCCACATTTAAGAAAGGATAAATTTGCATTGTAGGCAGTGCAGCAAAGGTTCACTAGATTGGTCCCTGGGATGAGGGAGTTGTCCTATGATGAGAGACTAAGTAAATTGGCCTGTATTCTCTGGAGTTTAGAAGAATGAGAGATGATCTTATTGAAACATATAAGATTCTAAAGGGGTTGGATAGGGTAGACTCTCAGAGATTATTTCCGCTGGTCAGGGAATCTAAAACACGGAGGCACTGTCTCAGGATAAGGGGCCAATCATTTAGGACTGAGATGAGGAGAAATTACTTGACTCAAAGGGTTGTGAATCTTTGGAATTCTCTATCCCAAAGGGTTGTGGATGCTCTATCTTTGAATACATTTGAGGCTGGAATAGACAGATTGTTGGTCTCTCAGGGAATCAAGGGCAATGGCGAGCGGGCGGGAAAGTGGAGTTGAATCCGAAGATCAGCCATGATCGTTTTGAATGGCAGAGCAGGCTCGATGAACCATATGGTCTACTCCTGCTCCTATTTCTTGTAATCTTGTGTTGTATGTTTCCATAATAAAAAATCCACTAGAAAAAAATGATCATAGTACAATTGAATTCCATATTAAGTTTGAAAGAGACATTTCCAGTCCCAAACACAAATCTAAATTCAAGCAAAACCAACTGCTTAGGTATGAATGGGAGAGCTGGCTAAGGTTGATTGGGTAAATAGACTAAAAGGTATGGCGGTAAATAAACAGTGGGAACCATTTAAAAAAAAAAGTTCCAACTGTTCAAAAAAAAGTACTTTAAAAAAAAAATACAAAATCTCAGCAAGAAAGATCCATCTTGGCTTACTAAGGAAGTTAAGCATAATATTAGATTAGAAGAAGAGCCTTGTTGCAAAGAATAGCAGTAAGCCTGAGAATTGGGAGTCTTTTAGAAACGAGCAAAGGGCCACCAAAAAGTTGATAAAAAAGAGAAAAAAAATAGAATGTGTAAACTAGCCAGGAATATAAAAACAGATTTTAAGAGCTTTTCCAAGTATATAAAAAGGAGGAGAGTACCTAAGTTAAAAGTGATGGAACTCTTAACAATGCACTTAGAAAGACATAGTATGATCAGACAAAATCAACATGGTTTAACGAAAGGGAAACTTATTTGAGTTTTTTGAGAATGTAACTAGTAGGGTAGATGAAGGGAAACCAGTAGATGTAGTATACTTGGACTTGCCTTGGAGGTGGAATAGTGGAGGTTCACTAGATTGGTTCCTGAATGAGAGGGTTGTCCTATGATGAGAGGCTGTGTAAATTGGACCTATACTGTCTGGAGTTCAAAACAATAAGAGGTGATCTCATTGAAACATACAGGATTCTGAACGTCTTGAGAAGGTAGACACTGAGAGATTGTTTCTCCTGGCTGGGGAATCCACAGCATGGGGGCACCGTCTCAGGTTAAGGGGCTGATAAATTAGGACTGAGGTGAGAAGAAATTTCTTCACTCAAAGGGTTGTGAATCTTTGGAATTCTCTACCCCAGAGGGTTGTGGATGTTCCATCGTTGAATATATTTAAGGCTGAGATTTTTGGTCTCCCAGGGAATCAAGGGATATGGGGAGTAGGCGGGAAAGTGGAGTTGAAGCCAAAGATCAGCCATGGTCGTATTAAATGGTGGAGCAGGCATACCCTATGCTCCTATTTCTTATGTTCTTTTGTATCTTCTGAGTACTTTGCATCTGGAAGATGCAAGGAAGAAGATGCTGCCCAAGTCATAATGGAAGAGGAGGTAGTTGAGACACTGAATGGGCTAAAAATTGATAAAGAGGAGGTATTAGATAGGCTGCCTATAATTAAAGTTGATAAGTCACCAGAATGGGATGAGATGCATCCAAGGATACTGAGGGAAGTAAGGACTGAGCCACTTAGGCAGATATTGGAACAGATGACCATAAGCTTGGTCAGAGGTAGGTTTTAAGGAGTATATTAAAGGAGGAGAGAGAGGCAGAGAGTAGAAATTCCAGAGCCTTGGGCCAAACAACTGATTAATATATGAAATAGACTTCTAGGAAGAGCAGTCGAGGTGAAAGCACTGGAATGCTTTAAGAAATAACTGGATGTTAAAATGGTTGGCGGGGGGAGGCAGAGGGTGGGGAGTGACTTTAGGATCTTTCAGGGTGGATGAACTAAGCTGGGTTGAATGGCTTTCCAAATCTGTAATGATCTTAGGATGATTACAGCAACACTTGATTACATTAGAAGGGTTGTGCCCACATTACACAGTTCAACACAATTTTCAGCTTTTAACACCAAAAGAGCCACAAAGCTAATCCCTGATGTCAAGGATCTGAGTTATGAGGAAGGACTGGAGAAACCTGGGTTTTTCTGCCTTGGAGGATGCATGTTTTACCAGAGTGAGGTGTATGAAGAGCATGTTGTAGTCTGCTGACAATTTGAGTTTAAAAATAAAAACTTACCATTATTTTTCTGTTTATTAATAACCTTATAAAACCAGTCACTGAATCCTACATTTGTGTTCGAAAATATAAAATCCTGACTGACAATCCTATTGACCATCTGCTCATAATGAACCTGTTCCCTGATTTCATGTCCTGCTAAGTAGCAAGTGCCTGAGTGAAGTAAGTGGTGTGTAATGGCCTGTAAAAAAAAGAAAATCGATTGAATATCTGTTGAATACGTTCAGCTAGCACAGAGTAAGCACAGAGGAGTGCTTTCGTTCCTGATGCAAAGTGTAATCTGAAACCACATAGGTGACATTGAGCACCTCCACAGTTCAGCCTATCTGATTCAACCAGCTGTGAGTTGGTGCTTGATGGTTAGTGGTGAAGTGGTTTTAACACACTGCCAAAGCCATGTCCTACTTTGTTGTCCTCAGTATCAGAGTCAGTTGGACAGTAATTATACTGTTGGGTTATTTTGTTTACTTGTTCCTTGGAGCTGCGGTATTCCAAACATTGGAGAAGCAGGCAGAGGCTTATACTCGGAATAACTTTCAACTGGCAAAGCTCAAATTCCTTACAAATTACAGCTGTCTGGATGGCCCAGCTCTGGAAAGGTTTGTGCAGGTAAGCAGAAAAATACTGAGAGAAGGTGACTGTGGTGTGTGTGAGGGTGGGGTCAGTGGGGAGTGAGGTTGGGGAGATGGGGGGACTTTAAGAATAATTCAAAGCACAAGACTGTAGATAGCTACGTGATTCTTGAATGTGTTTAGAACAATTCAGTGAGGTTAGATTAAATGAAGACCAGGGAAATTTTAGCTAAAGAGCAAGATTAGTGTAGGAGGTAAATACTTACAAAGTACCATGCTAACTTGTATGCTTTTTGTGTCAATAGGTTGTTTCAAAGGGCTTGTCAGTTAAACAACTTACTGACAGTGCAGATGCACTCCAATGATGGAAATTCCGAGCATTCCTCAGGATTATGCCTGCTAACCAGCATTGAGTTTTCTAGTTTTTGGTACATTAAAACACAGCATGATTTTAAAATGCGATCCTGCTGAGTTTTTCCAGTAACTCAAACAGGGCAAAGTTTTATACTGTTGTAAATTTGGGTTATGATGAAATTCACAGTTCTCACAGCAGTATGATGTACCCTGACCCCATTGAATCCCAGGTCAAATTTGTCGAATTTCTATGAGGTTGTGTGTTAATAGCAACAAGGCTACTTATTTTTTTCTGTTTTTCTCTTCTGGCGGTATGGATTCCTGGTTGAGGTGCAGTTCCTTGGGCAGTGGAACGGTTTCCGTTTGCCCATGGTGGGGGGTGGGGTGGGAAAGTAGAGGGTGGAGAGGAGGACAGGGAATGAGGAGAAGCATTATAAAGGCTAAGCCTTTCCTCACCTGATGCATTTACATGCATGATTGCATGCTTTGGCAACAGATTCCAGAGGTAGTGGTAGGGGGAAGAGGTCAGAGGTGGTGGTGGATAATAATCAGGAGAGTGAACCCTGGCTGATTCTTCTACCTTCAGGGGTCAATGTGGCTAATTGTAGTTCCATTACACCACTCCGAGATTAGGTAACCTAGCTCAGGCTAGGAATTGAAACTGGGGTCTACCTGCTTGGTACTACAACATCAACTTATATTTATATAGCACCTTTAACATCATAAAACATTCCAAGGCTCTTGACAGGAGCATTATAAAACAAAATATGATGCTGAGCCACATAAAGAGATATTAGGTCAGATGATCAAAAGCTAGGTAATCAAAAGCTAGGTGTTAAGGAGTATTGTAAAGGAGGAAAGTGAGGCGGAGAGGTAGGTGTAAGGAGGGTATTCCAGAGCTTCGGGCCTAGACAACTAAAGGCGCAGCCACCTATTGTGGGGTGATTAAAAACAGGGATGTTCAAGAAGCCAGTGTTATAGGAACACAGATATCTCGGAGGGTTGTGGGGTAGATGAGATTACAGAGATAGGGAGGGGCCAAGCCATGGAAGGATTTGAAAACAAGGATGAAAATTTTAAAATCAAGACATTGCTGAACTCGGAGCCAATGTAGGTCAGTGAGCACAGAGGTGATAGGTGAATGGGACTTGGTGCAAGTTAAGACACAGGCAGCAAAGTTTACAAAGGGTAGAATGTGGGAGACTATCAAGAGTGCATTGGAATAGTCAAGTCTAGAGATAACAAAAGCATGAATGAGGGTTTCAGCAGCAGATGAGCTGAGACAGGGTCAAATTCAGGAAATGTTACGCAAGTGGTAATAAGCAGTCTTAGTGATGGCAAGAATATGAGGTCGGAAGCTCATTTCAGGGTCTAGTGACACCAAGGTTATGAACAGCCTGGTTTAATTTCAGACTTCAGCCAGGCAGAGGGATGGTGTCGGGAGATAGGGAATGGAGTTTGGAGTGGGGACCGAAAACAATGGCTTCGGTCTTCCCAATGTTTAATTGGAGGAAATTTCTGCTCATTCAGTACTGGATGTCGGATAAGCAGTCTGATAATTTAGCAACAGTGGAGGAAGAGAGAGGTGGTAAGGTAGAGCTGGGTGTCGTCAGTGTACATGTGAAAACTAATGCTGTGCTTTTGGAGGATGTTGTCAAGGGGCAGCAGGAGGAGGCCAAGGAAAGATTCTTGAGGAACACCAAAGGCAATGGTTTGGAAGCAAGAAGAGAAACCATTGCAAGTGATTCTCTGGCTAGATAAGAATGGAATCAAGTGAGAGAAGCCCCACCCAGCTGGACGATGGTGACGAGGTGTTGGAGGAGAATGGTGTGGTCAACTATGTCAAAGGCTGCAGACAGGTTGGAAAGGATGAAGAAGGAAAGTTTACCTTTGTCATAGTCACACAGGATGTCATTTGTGACTTTGATAAGAGAAGTTCAGTACTGTAGGGGGCGAATGGAGGGTCAAAGGCTAGACAGTTGGGATTTTAAAAGTGCAGCTGTAAGTGAATTAGGGGATAGGTTCCCCCCCCCAGGGATAGATACAGAAAAAGGTAGGGTTGGGGCATGGAAGGGTGATGTGGGTGGAGAATGATACAAGGAAGTGATCAGAGATGGCCTCATCTATAATTAATAAAATGGGATTAGCAAGACCACATGAGATGGCAAGGTCAAAGTGGTGGCTGTGAAGATGGATTGGGAAGTTTACATGGCGTGAGATATAGGGAGGATAAGAGGGCAGTGAACTCAGAGGAGAGCGAACATGATGAGTTGAGATGGAGGTTGAAATCACTGAGGATAAGTCATTTCCAGGCCCAACCATCTTCAGCTGCTTCCGTCAATGACCTTCCTTCAATCAGAATGTCAGAAGAGGGGATGTTCACTGATAATTGCACAATGTTCAATACCATTCACGACACCTCAGATACTGAAGCAGTCCATGTAGAATGCAGCAAGACCTGGACAATATCCAGGCTTGGGATGATAAGTGGTAAGTAACATTCGCGCCAAACAAGTGCCAGGCAATGACCATCTCCAACAAGAGAGAATCTAACCATCTCCCCTTGACATTCAATGGCAGTACCATCTCTGAATCGCCTACGATCAACATCCTAGGGGCTACCATTGACCAGAAACTGAACTGGAGTAGCCATATAAATACTGTGGCTACAAGAGCAGGTCAGAGGCTAGGAATCCTGCGGCGAGTAACTCACCTCCTGTCTCCCCAAAGCCTGTCCACCATCTACAAGGCACAAGTCAGGAGTGCGATGGAATAAAGAACAAAGAACAGCACAGGAACAGGCCATTCGGCCCTCCAAGCCTGCGCCAATCTTGATGCCTGCCAAAACTAACACCTTCTGCACTTCCGGGGCCCATATCCCTCTATTCCCTTCCTATTCATATATTTGTCAAGATGTCGCTTAAACGTCGCTATCGTATCTGCTTCCACCACTTCCCCTGGCAGCAAGTTCCAGGCACTCACCACCCTCTGTGTAAAAAACATGCCTCGCACATCCGCTCTAAACTTTGCCCCTCACACCTTAAACCTATGTCTCCTAGTAACTGACTCTTCCACCCTGGGAAAAAGCTTCTGACTATCCACTCTGTCCATGCCGCTCATAACTTTGTAAACCTCTATCATGTCGCCCCTCCACCTCCGTCGTTCCAGTGAAAACAATCCGAGTTTTTCCAACCTCTCCTCATAGCTAATGCCCTCCAGACCAGGCAACATCCTGGTAAACCTCCTCTGTACCCTCTCCAAAGCCTCCACATCCTTCTGGTAGTGTGGCGACCAGAATTGCACGCAATATTCTAAGTGTGGCCGAACTAAGGTTCTGTACAGCTGCAACATGACTTGCCAATTTTTATACTCTATGCCCCGACCGATGAAGGCAAGCATGCCGAATGCTTTCTTGACTACCTTATCCACCTGCGTTGCCACTTTCAGTGACCTGTGGACCTGTATGCCCAGATCTCTCTGCCTGTCAATACTCCTAAGGGTTCTGCCATTTACTGTATACCTCCCACCTGCATTATACCTTCCAAAATGCATTACCTCACATTTGTCCGGATTAAACTCCATCTGCCATTTCTCCGCCCAAGTCTCCAACCAATCTATATCCTGCTGTATCCTCTGACAATCCTCATCATTATCCGCAACTCCACCAACCTTTGTGTCGTCCGCAAACTTACTAATCAGACCAGCTACATTTTCCTCCAAATCATTTATATATACTACAAAGAGCAAAGGTCCCAGCACTGATCCCTGCGGAACACCACTAGTCACATCCCTCCATTCAGAAAAACACCCATCCACTGTTACCCTCTGTCTTCTGTGACCGAGCCAGTTCTGTATCCATCTTGCCAGCTCACCTCTGATCCCGTGTGACTTCGCCTTTTGCACCAGTCTGCCATGCGGGACCTTGTCAAAGGCTTTACTAAAGTCCAGATAGACAACATCCACCGCCCTTCCCTCTCCACTTGTCTGGATGGGTGCAGATCCAACAAAACACAAGAAGCTCGACACCATCCAGGACAAAGCAGCCCGCTTGATTGGCACACCATCCACAAATATTCACTCCCTCCACCACCAACACACAGTGAACAAAGAACAAAGAAAATTACAGCACAGGAACAGGCCCTTCGGCCCTCCAGGCCTGCGCCGATCCAGATCCTCTATCTAAACCTGTCGCCTATTTTCTAAGGGTCTGTATCTCTTTGCTTCCTGCCCATTCATGTATCTGTCTAGATACATCTTAAAAGACGCTATCGTGCCCGCGTCTACCACCTCCGCTGGCAACGCGTTCCAGGCACCCACCACCCTCTGCGCAAAGAACTTTCCTCGCATATCCCCCCTAAACTTTTCCCTTCTCACTTTGAACTCGTGACCCCTAGTAATTGAATCCCCCACTCTGGGAAAAAGCTTCTTGCTATCCACCCTGTCTATACCTCTCATGATTTTGTCCACCTCAATCAGGTCCTCCCTCAACCTCCGCCTTTCTAATGAAAATAATCCTAATCTACTCAACCTCTCTTCATAGCTAGCGCCCTACATACCAGGCAACATCCTGGTGAACCTCCTCTGCATCCTCTCCAAAGCATCCACATCCTTTTGGTAATGTGGCGACCAGAACTGCACGCAGTATTCCAAATGTGGCCGAACCAAAGTCTTATACAACTGTAACATGACCTGCCAACTCTTGTACTCAATACCCCGTCCGATGAAGGAAAGCATGCCGTATGCCTTCTTGACCATTCTATTGACCTGCGTTGCCACCTTCAGGGAACAATGGACCTGAACACCCAAATCTCTCTGTACATCAATTTTCCCCAAGACTTTTCCACTTACTGTATAGTTCACTCTTGAATTGGATCTTCCAAAATGCATCACCTCGCATTTGCCCTGATTGAACTCCATCTGCCATTTCTCTGCCCAACTCTCCAATCTATCTATATTCTGCTGTATTCTCTGACAGTCCCCTTCACTATCTGCGACTCCACCAATCTTAGTGTCGTCTGCAAACTTGCTGATCAGACCACCTATATTTTCCTCCAAATCATTTATGTATATCACAAACCACAGTGGTCCCAGCCCGGATCCCTGTGGAACACCACTGGTCACACGTCTCCATTTTGAGAAACTCCCTTCCACTACTACTCTCTGTCTCCTGTTGCCCAGCCAGTTCTTTATCCATCTAGCTAGTACACCCTGGACCCCATGCGACTTCACTTTCTCCACCAGCCTACCATGGGGAACCTTATCAAACGCCTTACTGAAGTCCATGCATATGACATCTACAGCCCTTCCCTCATCAATCAACTTTGTCACTTCCTCAAAGAATTCTATTAAGTTGGTAAGACATGACCTTCCCTGCACAAAACCATGTTGCCTATCACTGATAAGCCCATTTTCTTCCAAATGGGAATAGATCCTATCCCTCAGTATCTTCTCCAGCAGTTTCCCTACCACTGACGTCAGGCTCACCGGTCTATAATTACCTGGATTTTCCCTGCTACCCTTCTTAAACAAGGGGACAACATTAGCAATTCTCCAGTCCTCCGGGACCTCACCCGTGTTTAAGGATGCTGCAAAGATATCTGTTAAGGCCCCAGCTATTTCCTCTCTCGCTTCCCTCAGTAACCTGGGATAGACCCCATCCGGACCTGGGGACTTGTCCACCTTAATGCCTTTTAGAATACCCAACACTTCCCCCTCCTTATGCCGACTTGGCCTAGAGTAATCAAACATCTGTCCCTAACCTCAACATCCGTCATGTCCCTCTCCTCGGTGAATACCGATGCAAAGTACTCGTTCAGAATCTCACCCATTTTCTCTGACTCCACGCATAACTTTCCTCCTTTGTCCTTGAGTGGGCCAATCCTTTCTCTAGTTACCCTCTTGCTCCTTACATATAAATAAAAGGCTTTGGGATTTTCCTTAACCCTGTTTGCTAAAGATATTTCATGACCCTTTTAGCCCTCTTGATTCCTCGTTTTAGATTGGTCCTACATTCCCGATATTCTTTCGAAGCTTCGTCTTTCTTCAGCCTCCTAGACCTTTTTCCTCTTAGCTAGTCTCACAATTTCACCTGTCATCCATGGTTTCCTAATCTTGCCATTTCTATCCCTCATTTTCACAGGAACATGTCTCTCCTGCACGCTAATCAACCTCTCTTTAAAAGCCTCCCACATATCAAATGTGGATTTATCTTCAAACAGCTGCTCCCAATCTACATTCCCCAGCTCCTGCCGAATTTTGGTATTGTTGGCCTTCCCCCAATTTAGCACTCTTCCTTTAGGAGCACTCTCGTCTTTGTCCATGAGTATTCTAAAACTTACAGAATTGTGATCACTATTCCCAAAGTAGTCCCCTACTGAAACTTCAACCACCTGGCCGGGCTCATTCCCCAACACCAGGTCCAGTATGGCCCCTTCCCGAGTTGGACTATTTACATACTGCTCTCGAAAACCCTCCTGGATGCTCCTTACAAATTCTGCTCCATCTAGACCTCTAACACTAAGTGAATCCCAGTCAATGTTGGGAAAATTAAAATTTCCTATCACCACCACCCTGTTGCTCCTACATCTTTCCATAATCTGTTTACATATTTGTACCTCTATCTCACGCTCGCTGTTGGGAGGCCTGTAGTGCAGCCCCAACATTGTTACCGCACCCTTCCTATTTCTGAGTTCTACCCATATTGCCTCACTGCTCGAGTCCTCCATTGTGCCCTCCTTCAGCACAGCTGTGATCGCCTCTTTGACCAGTAATGCAACTCCTCCACCCCTTTTACCTCCCTCTCTATCCCGCCTGAAGCATCGATATCCTGGGATATTTAGTTGCCAATCGTGCCCTTCCCTCAACCAAGTCTCAGTCATAGCAATAACATCATACTCCCAGGTACTAATCCAAGCCCCAAGTTCATCTGCCTTACCTACTACACTCCTTGCATTAAAACAAATGCACCTCAGACCACCAGTCCCTTTGCGTACATCATCTGCTCCCTGCCTACTCTTTCCCTTAGTCACGCTGACTTCATTATCTAGTGGCAGCAGTGTGTACCATCTACAAGATGCACTGCAGCAATGCACCAAGGCTCTTTAGACAGCACCTTCCAAACCCGCGACCTCTACCAACTAGAAGGACAAGGGCAGCAAATGCATGGGAGCACCATCACCTGCAAGGTTCCCCTCCAAGTCACACACCATCCTGTCTTGGAACTATATCGCCGTTTCTTCACTGTCGCTTGTTCAAAATCCTGGAACTCCCTTCCTAACAACACAGTGGACCTCACATGGACTGCAACGCTTCAAGAAGGCAACTCACCACCACCTTCTCAAGGGCAATTAGAGATGGGCAATAAATGCTGGACTAGCCAGCGACGCCCACATCCCATGAAAGAATTTTTTTTTAAAATTGCTGCAGAGGCTGATGGAGGAAAGCAATGAAGATATCTTGGTGAGAATTTTTTTAAATAATTCTTGGGAGGGCAGTAGAGGACAATGATTTTGAAAGAGAGATGCGAGTGGTGGAACAAGGTGAGATGCTCAAAGGAGGACAAGGTGCCAGAGGAGTAAGGGGTCAAGCCGAGGTATGATCAGGTGATAAGCACCACACCACCACCACGTCTTGGCAGGGCAAGTGGTGGAAGATGTAGCCAGGTGGGAAGATTTCATTAAGGGAAAGGTGTCATCACCCCTCGAAAAGGCCCTGATGTCAGTGCAATCATCCACAATATGTTCATGGATGACCAGGTCCTTATTCACAAGTGAACAGGCATTCTGGAGGGAGATGCATCGAAGAGTGGTGAGAGCTGATCTGCTCGCAGAGTCCACAGGGTCAGCAGTGGGAAGGGTGAGTTGAACACGAAGAAGATTCGCAAGGTTAGTCACAAGTGGGTGCACTGGAAAGGATGATGAGAGAGCGGAATGGAGTTGCTCCTCATAATGAGTCAGTGCCAAGTGCCTTGATAAGCCCATCAGAGGATGCCGAAAGAGGCACAGAGGGAAGCTGTAGGCTTCTGTAAGAATTAGTCAAGCCTGGGAAGGCCACAAGAGAGCAGAAAGATTGAGGAGTACTGAAGGGTTGTGGTAGGGAATTGGGAAGGCAGAGTACCAGAGAATAGAGTAATAGAGAAGCATGACGATAGAAGTGAGTGGTCTAGGATGGGTAAAGAGAATAGAAGTTAAAAATAAAGAAAATAAGTGGAAGTAGAGTGATGGGCTCAGGTCATGTGCAGCAGCCCAGCTGAGGTGAGAGTGACTGCCCTTGACATCAAGGCAACATTTGACAGAGTGTGGCATCAAGGAGCCCTCGCAAAACTGGAATCAATGGGAATCAGAAGGAAAACTCTCCGCTGGTTGAAGTTATACCCAACACAAAGGAAGATGGTTGTGATTGTTGGAGGTCAATCATCTGAGTCCCAGGACATCAAGGCAGGAATTCCTCAGAGTAGCGTCCTCAGCCCAATCATAGAGTCATAGAGTTTTACAGCACAGAAACAGGCCTGCTTCATCAGTGATCTTCGTTCATCATATGGTCAGAAGTGGGGATGTTCGCTGATGGTTTTACAATATTCGGCACTCCTCAGATACTGAGGCAATCCGTTTCCATATGCAGCAAGACCTGGACAACATTGGGCTTGGGCTAATAAGTGGAAAGTCACATTCATTCCACACAAGTGCCAGGCAATAACCATCTCCAACAAGAGAGAATCCAACCAAGTCCACTTGACATTCAATGGCATTACCATCATTGAATCCCACACTATCAACATCCTAGGGGTTACCATAGACCAGAAACTGAACTGGGCCAGGCATATAAATATTGTGGCTACAAGAGCAGGTCAGAGGCTGGGAATTCTGCCGCGAGTAACTCACTTCCTGACTCCCAAAAGCCTGTTCATTGAAACTTACAAAATTCTTACAGGGCGTGGCAGGGTGGAAGTGGATAGGATGTTTCCCCTGCCTGGTGGGTCTAGAACCAGAGGACATAGTCTCAGAATAAGAGGTAGGCCATTTAAGACTGAGATGAGGAGGAATTTCTTCACTCAGAGCGTGGTGAATCTTTGGAATTCTCTACCCCAGAGGGCTGTGGAAGCTCCATCATTGAGCATGTTCAAGGCAGAAATCGATAGATATCTGCATACTCATGACATCAAGGGATGAGGATAGCACAGGAAAGTGATGTTGAAGTAGATGATCAACCATGATCTAATTGAATGGCAGAACAGGCTTGTTAGGATGTTCCCGATGGTGAGGGAGTCCAGAACCAAAGGTCATAGTCTAAGGATACGGGGTAAACCTTTCAGGAATGAGGTGAGGAGAAATTTCTTCACCCAGAGAGTGGTGAACTTGTAGAATTCGCTACCACAGTTGAAGCCAAAACATTGTATGTTTTCAAGAAGGAGTTAGATACAGCTCTTGGGGCGAAAGGGATCAAAGGATATAGGGGGAAAGCGGGAACAGGTTACTGAGTTGGATGATCAGCCATGATCATCATGAATGGCGGAGAAGGCTTGAAGGACCGAATGGCCTACTCCTGCTCCTATTTTCTATGTTTCTTTGATAGGCTGAATGGCCTACTCCTGCTCCTATATTCCTTTGTTCCTTCCTTCCTATGTCCACCATCTACAACGCAGAAGTCAGGAGCGTGATGGAATGCTCTGTACTTGCCTGGATGTGTGTAACTCCAACAACACTCAAGAAGTTCGACACCATCCTGCTTGATTGGCACCCCATCCACCACCTTCAACAGTCACTCCCTCCACCACTGATGCACAGTGGGAGCACTGTGTACCATCTATAAGATGCACTGTAGCAACTTACTAAGGCTCCTTCAACAGCATCTTCCAAACCTGCGACCTCTACCACCTAGAAAGACGAGGGCAGCAGATGCATGGAACACCATCACCTCAAGTTCCCCTCCAAGCCATACACCATCCTGACTTGGAAGTATATCAATATTCATTCACCGTTTCTGGGTCAAAATCCTGGAACTCCCTTCCTAACAGCACTGTGGGTGTGCTCACACTCCAAGGACTGCAGCCATTCAAGAAGGCAGCTCACCACCTTCTCAAGGGAAATTAGGAATGGGCAATAAATGCTGGCCTAGCCAGCGACGCCCACATGCCATGAAAAAATAAAAAAAGAGCCAAAATGCACACACAAATGGACTCAGGGAAATTTCAAGTTACATAGATCTGGTTACATTAGAATTAGGATACATAAAAACCTGATAGGAAATAGGAGAAAATAGGAAGGAATCCAGAGTTATTGTCAGAGGTCCCGTAGTGAGTTAACAATAACATAGGTTGGGTGGCGCCAGCATGGAGCATCAATGAGCTGTTGTCTGAGTTAGGCCCAGTTACCATACTGGGTAGTACACATTTCACCTGAGCTGTTCATAATGTCTTTGGCGAATTATTACTGATAAGATGCAACATCAGCAGCAGAAGGACAAATCACTTTGAAGTATTTCCTGTTTCATGCGCTCACTAAACATCCATCCTAGAGTATCTCCTGAAGCAAACACATATCAGACATCTACTTAGACAAACTCTACTGTACACAAACACAAATCCCTTTCTAAATATGCAAGGCTGTAAAGCAGGCAGCATGTGACTGTGTCAGCGAAATTTCACATTTTGCTGTCCGTTGTATTGTTGCTGAAAGCTTCATAGGCTCCCCTGTTCATTGTGGCGTAAAATGTTTTTCAGGTCTATTTCTGTTGTTGTGTTTATTTTACAACACACCGTGAGTTTGGGGTTGGGAAGATACAGATAGTATCTGGAAGACACTTGACACAGATAGGAAATGTCCATCAGCAAATCAGCAAGCAGTAGACTGGTACTGCCGATGCAACAAAACCCTGCTGCAAAGAGGAAAGGTTAATTGTGATGGTCAAAGGTGTATCTATGCTTTTACATAGGACTTAGGAGCAGGAGTAGGCCATTTGGCCCTTCAAGCCTGCTCCACCATTGGATAAGACCATGGCTGATCTAGCAGTGGTCTCAACTCTACCTTCCTGTCTGCAACCACCCCCCACCACCCCCCCCCCCCCCCACCCCGCCACAGCCAACAACCCTTGACTCCTTAGCCATCAAAAATCTAATTCAGCCTTAAATAAATTCAATGAACCAGCCTCCACTGCTTTCTGAGGAAGAGAATTCCACAGACTAACAACCCCTCTCTGAGAAAAGATTTCTCCCCATCTCCATCTTAAACTGTGTCCCCTAATTCTACTCTCCCCAACAAGAGAAAATATCTTCCCCGTCCCCTCAGGATCTTATATGTTTCAATAAAATCACTTCTCATTCTTCTCAACTCCAATGTGTATCGGCCCAACCTGTTCAACCTTTCTTCATAAGATAAGCCTTTCATCCCTGCAATCAGTCAAGTAAACCTTCTCTGAACTGCTTCAGAGCAGTTTACAAACTGTTTCACAAAGCCATGTTGACTCTCTCTGATCCCATTATGATTTTCTAAGTATTCTGCTGTATCCTCAATAATAGATTCTAGCATTTTCCCTATGACAGATGTTAGTCTAACTGGTCTATAGTTTCCTGCTTTCTGTCTCCCTCCTTCCTTGAATAAAGGTGTTATATTTGCTATTTTCTAATCTGCTGGGCCCCTTCCAGAATCTAAGGAATTTTGGAACATTATAACCAATGCCTCTACTATCTCTGCAGCCATTTCTTTTAAGACCCTAGGATATAGGCCATCTGGTCCTGGGGACTTGTCAGCATTTAGGTCTAATAGTTTTCCCAGCACCTTTTCCTGATGATGGTGATTGTTTTAAGTTTCTCTGTCATTTCACCTCTTGATTTTCAAGTATCTTTGGGAAGTTTTCTATGTCTTCTACAGTGAAAACAGACACAAAATACCTGTTCAATGCCTCTGCCATTTCTTTGTTTTCCATTATCAATTCCCCAGACTCATCCTTGAGAGGACCAACACTAGCTTTAGTTACTCTTTTCCTATTTAAATACTTGTAGAAACTCTTACTATTTGTTTTTATATTACTAGCTAGCTTTCTCTCATACTCTACTTTCTCCCTGTATTTTTTTTTAGTCATTCTTTGCTGGTTCTTAAAATCTGTCCAATCTTTGCAGATTCGTACAGTGTATCTATCAATTTGATACTATCCTTAACTTCCATATTTAGCCACGGATGATGCATCCTTCTCAGAGTCTTTCTTTCTCACTGAGATAAATCTTTGCTGAAAGATTTTAAATGTCTCCTTAAAAGTCTGCCACTGCATCTCTACTGTCCTACCTTTTAACCTAGTTTCCCAGTTCACTTTAGCTAGCTCTGCTTTCATACGCTTATAATTACCTTTATTTAGGTTTGAAGAAACTTTGAGTTAATAGGAAAATAGGATGAACCATCAACTACATCATAAGAAGGAAAGACGTGCATGTATATAGTGCCTTTCACAACCTCAGGCAGTCACAAAGCGCTTTAGAATCAATGAAGTACTTTTGAAGTACCATTTTAATGTAGGAAATACGGCAAATTTAAGTAAGGTCCCACAAACAGCAAATTTACTAAATTGGCCAGGTTACTTGTTTTAGGTGTTGATTGAGGGATGAATGCTGGCCAGCTTACCTGCACTTCTTTGAATAGTGCCATGGGATCTTCTACATCCACCTAAGAGCACAATTGGAGCCTGCGTGTTTGGGATAGAAATGCAATACTGTACCAGTGTGCCTCCTGGCTTGCCGTAATTATGTGACCTCGAACATGAGGCACTCTGACTGTAGGCAGCCATTACAGTTAGCATCAATAAAGACTCAGTACACACCAAACTGGTGTCCTTTGAGCTCGTAACATGGTGTCAGAGTGGAGCTGAGATTGAGTGTTGACGAGCTATTTAGAAGCACAGCTATGGAACAAAGGCCACAGGAATGGTCACAACTGCTAAAAGCTGCTAAAAGCCACTGGAAGCCACAGAAAAGGAGCAAAGAAACAGCTGAAGCACAGGGTACAACAATGGCTGCAAATTTTCCTCTGCCTGTGCTGGTTGAAATGAAAGGTGATATGAAACAGAACTGGCAGTTTTTCCTCTCGCAATGGCAAACTTACAAAATTGCAACAGATTTAGTTAACAAACCAGAGCAGCTGCGAGTAGCTACACTTTTATCACTGTTGGGGAGAGACTGTTACAAAGTGTATACCACCCTCAATCTCTCTGAAGAACAAAAAAAACAGGCATCAGAAATTTTGAAAGCCTTGAAGGCACGCTTTGAACTCCAAGTGAATGTAACCTATGAACGGTATGTGTTCAACATTAGGGCCCAAGATGAAAGAGAGTCCATTGACCAATATGTGACTGCATTAACGCAACGTGCAGAATCCTGTGAATTTGCGCAACCAAAGATGATCTAATTAAAGACAGGATTGTAGGAGGCATAAGAGATTCCACAGTGAGCGCACATCTACTGAGAGAGGAGAAACTGATTCTCAGGAGAGTGATTGACGTGTGCAGAAGCACTGAGGTTGTAAATCAGCAGTTACAGCATATTCATGGCAGAACAAACCAGGCCTTGCATTATGCTATAATAGTAAAAGCATAAATACTGCGGATGCTGGAAATCTGAAATAAAAACAAGAAATGCTGGAAATACTCAGCAAGTCTGGCAGCATTTGTGGAGAGAGAAGCAGAGTTAACGTTTCAGGTCAGCGACCCTTCAGAACTGGCAAATATTAGAAATGTAAAAGGTTATAAGCAAGTAAAGCGGGGGTGGGGCAAGAGATAACAAAGGAGAAGGTGTAGATAGGACAAGGTCACAGAATAGCTGACCAGAAGTCATGGAGCAAAGGCAAACAATATGTTAATGGTGTGTTGAAAGACAAAGCATTAGTACAGATAGGGTGTTAATGGACTGAAAATTGAACAGCAGCAAGTACAAACATGAAAAAAGTGGGTAAGCACACTGAACAAACTAAGATGAAATAAAATAAACACACAAAAAAAAAAGAAAAAAGAAAAATGGGGGGCCCGACATGCTCTGAAATTATTGAACTCAATGTTCAGTCCAGCAGGCTGCAGTGTGCATAATCGGTAAATGAGATGCTGTTCCTCGAGCTTGTGTTGATGTTCACCGGAACACTGCAGCAAGCCGAGGATAGAGATGTGAGCATGAGAGCGGGGGGAGTGTTGCAATGGCAAGCAACTGGGAGCTCGGGGTCCTGCTTGCGGACTGAGCGGAGGTGTTCCGCAAAGTGGTCACCCAGTCTGCGTTTGGTCTCCCCAATGTAGAGGAGACCATATTGTGAGCAGCGAATGCAGTATACTACATTGAAAGAAGGACAAGTAAATCGCTGCTTCACCTGAAAGGAGTGTTTGGGGCCTGGGATAGTGAGGAGAGAGGAGGCAAATGGGCAGATATTACACCTCCTGCAACTGCAAGGGAAGGTGCTATGGGAAGGGGACGAGGTGGTGGGGGTAATGGAGGAGTGGACTAGGGTGTCGCGGAGGGAACGATCCCTTCGGAATGCTGACAGTGGAAGGGAGGGGAAGATGCGTTTGATAGTGGCATCACGCTGGAGATGGAGGAAATGGCGGAGGATGATCCTTTGGATATGGAGGCTGATGGGGTGGAAAGTGAGGACAAGGGGAACCCTGTCACAGTAGCACAGAATAATACAGTGCAGAAGAGGCCCTTAGGCACATCGAGTCTGCACCGATGCAGTCAAGACACCTGACCTATCTACCTAATCCCATTTGCCAGCACTTGACCCATAGCCTTGAATGTTATGACGTGCCAAGTGCTCATTCAGGTAGTTTTTAAAGGATGTGAGGCAACCCGCCTCTACCACCCTCCCAGGCAGTGCATTCCAGACCGTCACCACCCTCTGGGTAAAAAAGTTCTTCCTCAAATCCCCCTTAAATCTCCTGCCCTCACCTTAAACTTGTGTCACCTCGTAACTGACCCTTCAACTAAGGGGAACAGCTACTCCCTATCCACCCTGTCCATGCCCCTCATAATCTTGTACACCTCGATCAGGTCAGCCCTCAGTCTTTTCTGCTCCAGTGAAAACAACCCAAGCCTATCCAACCTCTCTTCATAGCTTAAATGTTCCATCCCAGGCACCATCCTGGTGAATCGCCTCTGCACCCCCTCCAGTGCAATCACTTCCTTCCTATAATGTGGCGACCAGAATTGCACACAGTACTCCAGCTGTGGCCTTACCAAAGTTCTATACAACTCCAACATGCCCTCCCTGCTTTCGTAATCTATGCCTCGATTGATAAAGGGAAGTGTCCCATATGCCTTTTTCACCACCCTATTAACCTGCCCTTCTGCCTTCAGAGATCTACGGACAAACACGCCAAGGTCCCTTTGTTCCTCGGAACTTCCCAGTGTCAGGTCATTCATTGAATACTTCCGTGTCACATTACTCCTTCCAAAGTGTATCAACTCACACTTTTCAGGGTTAAATTCCATCTGCCACTTTTCTGCCCATTTGACCATCCCGTCAATATCTTCCTGTAACCCAAGACACCTCACTGTTAACTGTCCACTGTCGCGGTTCTGGGAGGGAGGGGAAGGGGTTAGGGTAGAGCTGCGGGAAATGGGCCAGACACGGTTGTGGGCCCTGTCAACCACAGTAGGGGGGAATCCTCGGTTGAGAAAAAAGGAAGACATATCAGAAGCACTGTCATGGAAGGTAGCATCATCAGAGCAGATGCGTCAGAAACTGGGAGAATGGAATGGAGTCCTGACAGGAGGCAGGATGTGAAGAAGTGCAGTCGATGTAGCTGTGGGAGTCGGTGGGCTTATAATGGATATTAGTAGACAGCCTATCCCCAGAGATGGAGACAAAGAAGTCGAGGAAGGGAAGGGAAGTGTCGGAGATGGACCATGTACAAATGAGAGAAGGGTAGAAATTAGAAGCAAAGTTGAGAAAGTTTTCCAGTTCGGGGCGGGAGCAGCAAACGGCACCGATACAGTCATCAATGTACCAGAACAAGAGTTGGGGGAGGGGGCCTGAGTAGGACTGGAACAACGAATGTTCGATATATCCCACAAAAAGACAGGCATAACTAGGACCCATGTGGGTACCCAAAACAACATCTTTTACTTGAAGGAAGTGAGTGGAGTTGAAGGAGAAGTTGTTCAATGTGAGAACACGTTCAGCCAGGCAGAGGAGGGTGGTAGTGGATGGGGACTGGTTGGGCCTCTGTTCAAGGAAAAAACGGAGCGCCCTCAAACCGTCCTGGTGGGGGATGGAGGTGTAGAGAGATTGGACGTCCATAGTGAAGAGGAGGCGGTTGGGGCCAGGAAACTGGAAATTGTCAAAATAACGTTGGGCGTCAGAAGAGATGTAGGTGGGAAGAGACTGGACCAGCGGAGAAAAGATAGAGTCAAGATAGGATGAAATAAGTTCAGTGGGGCAGGAGTAGGCTGACAAAATAGGCCTGCCAGGACAGTCCTGTTTGTGGATTTTGGTAAGGAGGTAGAAGCAGGCTGTCCGGGGTTGCGGAACTATGAGGTTGGAAGCTGCAGAGGGAAGATCTCCAGAGGAGATGAGGTCAGTGACAGTCCTGTGGACAGTAGTTTGATGTTCGGTGGTGGGGTCATGGTCCAGAGGTAGAAAGAAGTGTCTGTGAGTTGGCACTGAGCCTCTGCAAGGTAGAGGTCAGTACGCCATGTAACAACAGCACCACCCTTGTCTGAAGATTTGATGACCATGTTGGGGTTTGACCTGAGAGAACGGAGTGCCTCAAGTTCAGAGGGGGACAGGTTAGAGTGAGTGAGGGGGGCAGAGAAATTGAGATGACCAATGTCTCGCCGACAGTTTTCAATGAAAAGATCAAGAGCGGGTAAGAAGCCAGGGGGAGGGGTCCAGGTAGAGGGAGAATGCTGGTGGCGGGTGAATGGGTCTGGTGGTCAGGGGGAGGACTCCTGGTCAAAGAAGTGAGCCTGGAGGCGGAGGCGACGGAAGAGCTCAACGTCGTGCAAGCGCGAAAGTCATTGAGGTGGGGACGTAAGGGGATAAAGCTGAGACCTTTGCTGAGTACAGAACGTTCAGCGTCAGAGACGGGGCGGTCAGAGGATATAGTGAATACACGGCAAGGGGTCAGATCAGAAGGGGTGGGGTCAGAGGGAAGTGAAGGGGAAGGAGAATCTGGAGGAACATTGGTCCCCATCAGCTGCTCGAGCTTGCATTCCTTGACATCTGAAAGGAAGAAAAAAAGTTTTTTGTTAATGCGTCAGATGAGATGAAATGAAACTTGCTTTATGCTGATAGATATTCTAGGCCGCAAGGGCAGAAAGATCACGGACAAAGGGCAGGATACAAATGCTGCAAAGGACATCATGCACAGGAAAAGAAGGCACGTCCAGTGTGGGGAGAGCAGTGTTCTCACTGCAAGAAGCTGAATCATTTTGCACACAAGTGCTTGGCTAGAAGAAAGCTCAACAAGCAGGTACAGATGGCCACTGGAGAGACATCAGCCGAAGATTTTGATGAATCAATATACAACATACAATGGGTTGCTTCAAACAGGTAAATCGTTGATAAATGGTTTGTGACTGTTGGAATGATGACTGCAGAAGGAGAATATCAAGTCAACATAAAGTGCCAGGTGTCATGCAACATCATGAACTTCACAGACCTGTGTGAAGTGGCTCAATATGAAGCCCTCAAAAGTGAGGTTGACGCTATATTATGGCACCAAACTAGTGCCAAGAGGACAAGTTACGCTGTAATGACAAGAACCAAGATCTGGAGTTCCAAATCATAGACAGCAAGCAAAAGCCACTCATCTCAGCAGAAGCAATTCTAAAACTTGGACTGGTAACCCTCAACATGCAAAAAGATAAAACCCAGGAGATGGCCTACAGGAGCGGGCGCCGGCGCTGGAACGAGAACGCCTTTGCCAGTCGCAAGTTGATGCGAGTCATATAGGCGGAGAGGAAGAGGAAGATCTGGCAGTTGCCTGCTCAGGTGCCCAAGGTGGAGGCTGTGGGGAAGGAGCACTCGGATTCCACAGAGCAGGCAGACAAAATCAAGGTGAAATGGCAGAAAGCCAAATTTCATTTTGACAAAACTGTTGAAGCATTGCCAGAATTGAGCATTGGAGAGCCAGTCAGAGTACAAACCTTCAACACGCTCAACAAGAGTCCGCCCAAGTGGCAACACTGGGACCTGCGTAGAGCAGTCACCTCGATCGTATGTGGTGGAAGTGAAGGACCCAAGATATCATCACAAATACAGGCACACACGCACAACTGGAGAAGCTGTTCCTTCACGGCAGGTGGCTAATCAGGAAGATGAGAACTTATCAACTGCATGGACCACAGATCAACCATCAGTCCCAGAGGTCCGCAGCACCCCAACAATGGAAATGGAACAACAAATTACCATGGCAATAAGTGACAAGGGAACGACACTCCCCAGAGAAGGAAAATCAATCAGATGAGCAACCAATGACAACGCGCACACACACCAGAGACTGGCATGATTTAATGACTATGTTTGCAATGCATGTGCAAAGACTGACAAGAATGATGAACTACTAATGCATGAGAACAGTTGTGTGCATAGTGGATAACTTGGGCAACTCGGTGTAAATGATAATACATGCCAATTTTTTTGTGGTTTTTTTTGTATGAAAAGCTTACCAGTAATCTCACCCCAGCTGTCTTTCTGTCTCCCTGCTCTCTCTGTTGATTGAGACATCACTCTAATGTCACTTTTCGATTTTTTTTCACCCACTCTGCCCCCGCTGCTCTCTCTCTGGCCTCCGACCTTTTGGCATGCTTTTTAAATCTCCACTCTGCCCCCGCTTCTCCCTCTCCAGTTTTTTATTATGCCCTAATTCCATACCCCTTAATATACTCCAGTAATCTTCCATGCACGACCTTGACAAGGGTTTTTCTAAAGTCCATTTACACCACATCCACTGCATTTTCCCCATCTCTTCAAAGAATTTTATGAGATTTGACGATCATCCATTTTGAAATCCATGCTGGATAATTAGTTTCTCTTTATCTAGGTATTTGGTAATATCATCTTTAATGAGACTCCAAAACTTTCTGTACCACAGACATTAAGCTAACTGGCCTGTAGTTACTTGGATTAACTCTGTCTCTCTTTATTAAAATTAGGCACTACGTTGGACAATCTTTAATCCTCTGGCACACCCACACTCAAGAGGCCTGATAGATTATAATCCTGTTAAAATTAGGATAGTGATTTATCCCTTCAATCCCAATGCCTTCTCATAGGATGTAATTTAAACCCATTGTTTTTACCAGGAAAGTTGGACACGTCAGGACGGCTGCGGAATCCTGCTTTAAAAATGCACATCAGGCCCCAATAATGACTCCAAATTAACTGGAGGCCTGTGCTGGGAAGCCATTGCAGCTTTCTCATCAAGCCAACCTGGTGGCAAGCAGAACTGGGGCCATAAGAAGCCCAAAAAGATTAAAATAATTAATTTATTTTAGTTTCCTTGTGTGCCGAGAGAAGCAGCAGTATTTCCCCAACTTCCCTCCTCCAAATGTAATGCCCTCCCAATCTCCCCACACCCTACACCTCCCCTCCCCTTCCCTTCGCTGACTGCTGCAAATTGTTCTGTCGTGCCCCGAGCAGCGACCTCCTGCCGCCTGAAAATCTGCTCCTGCCTGCCAATCTGTAAGGCATCCCGCTGTTTTCAGGTTTGGGGACTGATTTGTGCCAGAGAGAGCCCAGGAGTTAACATCTCCTGAGGTTAACACTGCGCTGGGTGGGTGGGGTCAGATGGTTTGCCACCCTCTTCAGGCCCCACTTGCCTGATCAGCGTCCCATGTTAAAATTGGGCTATATTTTCGAGGACCTCAGCAATTTCCTCCATCACCTCAGAATTCTGGGATGTCTGTCATTAAGCCCTAGTATTTTGTCTTTTTTCAGCTTAAACATGCTATTAAAATATGGCCAAGTTGTACCATGCGCAGGCAATCCAGTTGGTGATAGTGAAAATTACCTCCACAGTTTATACTCCAGTTACTGTGGGGTGAGGGGTTTAGAACATAGAACATAGAATAAAATACAGCACAGAAGGAGGCCATTCAGCCCATCTGTCCACGCCGGCCGAATAAACTATCCACCCAAACTAATCCCACCTTCCAGCACCTGGTCTATAGCCCCGTAGGTTACAGTACCTGAGGTGCATGTCCAGGTACCTTTTAAAAGAATTGAGGGTCTCTGCCTCCACCACCGATCCTGGCAGTGAATTCCAGACACTCCCCACCCTCTGTGTGAAAAAGTTTCTCCTTATGTCCCCTCTAATCCTTCTACCAATCACCTTAAATCTGTGTCCCCTGGTAACCAGCCTCCCCGCCAGGGGAAACAGGTCCTTTCTGTCTACTTTATCTAGGCCCCTCATAATTTTGTACACCTCAATCAAGTCACCCCTCAGCCTCCTCAATTCCAGGGAAAATAACCCCAACCTATCCAATCTTTCCTCATAGCTGCAACCCTCAAGCCCTGACAACGTTCTTGTAAATCTCCTCTGTACTCTCTCCAGAGCAATTATGTCCTTCCTGTAATGTGGTGACCAAAACTGCACACAATACTCCAGCTGCAGCCTAACCAGCGCTCTATACAGCTTCAGCATCACATCCTTGCTTTTGTACTCTATACCTCGGCCAATAAAGGAAAGCAATCTATATGCCTTCTTCACCACTCTATCCACCTGTCCTGCCACCTTCAGGGACCTGTGGACATGCACTGCAAGGTGTCTCACTTCTTCTACACCTCTCAATATCTTCCCGTTTATTGTCTATTCCCTCGCTTTATTTGCCCTCCCAAATGCATCACCTCACAGTTCTCAGAATTGGATTCCATTTGTCACTTTTCCATCCACTCAACTAAACCACTGGAGTCCATGACTCTCCTCCTCACTGTTAACTACACCGACAATTTTTGTGTCATCAGCAAATTTCCCAATCATGCCTCCCACATTTATGTCCAAATCATTAATATATACCACAATCAGCAAGGGACCCAACACTGAGCTCTGTGGAACACCACTGGAAACCACATTCCATTCACAAAAACATCCGTCAACTACTACCCTTTGCTTCCTGTCACTGAGCCAATTCTGGATCCAACCTACCACCTTCCCCTGTATCCCATGGGCTTTCACTTTACTGACCAGTCTGCCATGTGGGACCTTGTCAAATGCCTTACTAAAATCCATGTAGACCACATCCACTGCACCACCCTCATCAATCCTCCTTGTTACTTCCTCAAAAAGCTCAATCAAGTTAGTAAGACATGACCTTCCCTTAACAAATCCATGCTGACTATCCCTGATTAATCCATGCCTTTCTAAGTGGCAGTTTATCTTGTCCCTCAGAATAGATTCTAACAATTTATCCACTACCGAGGTCAGACTGACTGCTTATAATTACCTGGCTTATCCCTCACACCCTTTTTAAACAATGGTACAACGTTCACAGAGCTCCAATCATCTGCTACCTCGCCTGTATCCACTGAGGATTTGAAGATGATCCTTGGCGCATCTGCTATAACCTCCCTGGCTTCCTTTAACAGCCTGGGATGCAAAACATCCGGTCCTGGCGATTTATCCAGTTTCGGGGATGTCAGACCCTCAAGCACCTCCTTTCTCATTATGCTTATCGTATCTAATATTTCACACTACTCCTCTTTAACTACAATGTCTGCATCAAACTTCTCCTCTGTGAGGACAGAGACAAAAAACTTATAAAGACCCCTTCCCACATCTTTTGCATCCACACATAAGTTCCCTTGTACATCTCTGATAAGCCCTACCCTTTCCTTAGTTACCCTCTTGTTTTTTTCAAGACATACAGCACTGAAACAGGCCCTTTGGCCCACCGAGTCTGTGCCGACCATCAACCACCCATTTATACTAATCCTACACTAATCCCATATTCCTACCACATCCCCACCTGTCCCTCAATTCCCCTACCACCTACCTATACTAGGGGCAATTTATAATGGCCAATTTACCTATCAACCTGCAAGTCTTTTGGTGGTGGGAGGAAACCGGAGCACCTGGCGAAAACCCACGCAGACACAGGGAGAACTTGCAAACTCCACACAGGCAGTAACCAGAATTGAACCCAGGGCGCTGGAGCTGTGAGGCTGCGGTGCTAACCACTGTGCCGCCCACTCTTAATGTACTGATAAAACATCTTCAGGATTTCCTTGATTTTACCTGCCAATAATTTTACGCGTCCTATATTTGCTTTTCTAATTTCCTTTTTTACTTCACCCCTGCACTTTCTATACTCCTCTAGGCTTTTCAAAGTATTAAGATATTTGTGATTGTCATAAGCTTTCTTTTTTTGCGTTAACTTACCCTGTAGATAATTCTAGATAACCAGCGGGCTCTAGATTTGGCCGCACCACCCTTTATCTTTGTAGGGACATTCCTACACTGTGCATGTAGTATCTCGCTGTTGAATGCCTCCCACTGATTTGCCACTGATTTTCCTTCAAGTAGCTGTATCCAGTTCACTTTCACAAGGTCACCTCTCAGTTTCCTAAAATTTGCCTTCCCCCAATTTAGAACCTTTGCTCCTGTTTTATCTTTGTCCTTTTCCATGATTATCTCCAAAATGGTCACCCACTGTTACTTCATCCATTTGCCCAGCTTCATTACCGAAAACTAAATCTAGAATTGTGCCCCCTCTCGTTGGGCTTGTTATGTGCTGGCTAAAACAGTTCTCTTGAATGCTGTTGAAGAATTTTGTCCCCTCTGTGCCCTTCACACTGTTTGCATCCCAGTTGATATTGGGGTAGTTGAAATCCCCCCCCCCCCCCTCTTTTTTTATCTCCCTCTCTATCATACCTGAATACTCTAAATCCAGGAATGTTGAGCTGCCATTCTTGCCCCTCTTTAAGCCAAGTTTCAATTATAGCAACTATATTGTGTTGCCATGTGTCTACCTGTGATCTCAACTCATCTTCTTTATTTACGATACCTTTTAACACTGCCAAATTCCTGTGTTGCACACTTTTTAACCTTTTCTTCTTCTGTTTTCTAGAGTCACTCACCAATTTTGCTAATTTTCTGTGTCCTGTTCCCTGCCCTGAAATTGTCCTATCTAAGACTACGCTCAGGTTCACACCCCGCTGCCAATCTAGTTTAAACCATCCCAACAGCACTAGCAACCTTCCTGAAAGGATATTTGTCCCAGTCCTGTTCAGGTGCGGACCATCCGGTTTCTACCTTCTGTGCTGTATTTTATTCTATGTTCTATGTCCCACCTACCCCAGCACTGGTCCCAATGCCCCAGAAATCTGAAGCCCTCCCTCCTGCACCATCTCTCCAACGCACATTTATCTGGTGTATTTTCCTATTACTAAACTCACTAGCATGTGGCCTTGGAAGTAATCCGGATATTATTATCCTTGTTGTCCTGCTTGCTAATCTCTTTCCCAACTCCCTAAACTCAGCTTGCAGGACCCTATCCCTCTTTCTTGCTATATCGTTGGTACCAATGTGGACCACGACCTCTGGCTAGGCACCCTCACCCTCCAGAATGCTCTGTAGCCACTCAGTGATATCCATGACCCTTGCACCAGGGAGGCAATATACCATCCTGGAATCACGTCTGCGACCACAAAAATGCCGATCTGTTCCTCCAGCCATAGAATCCCCTATCACTATTGCTCTCTTGTCCTTTTTCCTCCCTCCCAGCACACAGCTGAGTCATCCATGATGTTCCAGTCATGACCCTCACTACACTCTACAGAAGAACCCTCCTTCCCATCGGTACTCAGAACTGAATACCGGTTAGAAAGTTGGTTGCCCTCCGGGTACTCCTGCACTACCTGCCCTGACCTTCTTGTCCGTCTGGCAGCTATCCAGTCCCTCTCTGACTGTGTTCGCTTAGGCACCGGGTTGACTACGTCCTGAAATGTGCTATCCACATAGTCCTCCACCTCGCAGATGCGTCACGGTGACTCCAGCCGCCGCTCAAGCACCGAAACCTGAAGCTCAAGCTTCTGCAGCCGGAGACACTTTCTGCAGATATGTTCGTCAAAGTCACATGATACATCCACGACTTCCCACATACCACATTCTCTTGGCTGAGCTGCCCTGCTATTACTTAGCTTGACAATGAACCTTAGCTGGTGTAATAACTTACCAACTATTTGCAATCAGTTTTATCCCCTGTACCTTTGAGGCTGAAAAGGCAGAAAAGAAAGAGACCAAAGAGCACCTACCCCCCACTGCTTCTCCCCACACCCCCCCCCCCCAACCCCCATCTCCGTGCAAACAGCAATATTCCAGCTAGTAATCACTAATAAATTACAGGCAGCTATCCTAGGGCTTTTTTTTTAAATAACCTTTTTTTTTTACTCTGCTCTATTTGAGCTATCCAGCAACAACAGCTGCCACCCACTGACAAATCAGCTCACAGAATTTCAGTGAGGACACTATTAGGTTTTTTTTCCATGTATCAAAAACAGAGCCACTCCAGAAACATTTGATTTTGATCCTTTGCTTAGTATAATTTTGAGATGTTTGTTGTCTCATGTAATTCTCTTTGAAGCCAGAATACAGATATTTTAAAACTGAAAGTAACGTAAGTTGTCCAGGATTCAATACAGTCTTACTTGGTTCAGTCCCTATCACGAGCATGTAAACCCATTTAATCAATGTTGGAATTGACATTACTCAATTTGCTTCTGAGTTAATACAACTGTTATTTGTTATCTTCAAAGTTAAATGTAAACTCCTATATGTTTCTCCCATTCAAATGAAGATAAAGGGATTTAACTGGATTTGAATCCATTTGGTGACAATAGCAGAGAATTACCAAGTGTCATGCCACCAAGAATGAGGCATATTAATTTTGTCATATGAACATTGAATTTAAACTGTTGCTGGAACGAGGATACGACTTGTTAAACAGAGCAGCCGTGGCTGGAAAAATCATTTGCATACGAAAGGACAGTGCCTGGAGGGACAAAGGGGCTGTTCCCTGCTCCAATTTAACCCACTATAGACTTTGAGCACCAGGTATTGTGTGCAAAAAGAGACATTCCAGGGTCGGCTAAGACAAGAAAATCCACAAACATACATTGTCCGACTAGATAGTCACATGACTAACCTGCTTGGCAACCTGGGTTCTTCTGAATTGTACAAACAGCTTGAACTGAGAAAGACTGTTTGCTCCTGGAGTGAGAAGGCCTCTCCTGTCTGCTTCCATCTCTTTCTCACACGCCTCTGGACCCACTGAAGCCACATGAACTTCAAGAGAGAAAAGTCTCTACACTGAACAAGGTTTAAAAGAATACTGGGCCCCAATGAAAAGCAAGACCTATCTATAATCAAGAACTTTACAGTGAGCTCAAAGAACAATAACCAAAACCATCTTCAGATATTGCCTCAAACTTTTCCACTTTATTTCTTCTACTCTTTTCAGTCTCTATCTCTTTTTGGTATGCACGCTAGCGTGGGCGTCTCGCATATCCGTGGGCGTTAACCGAGTTTAAGTTTAATAAAGTTCAACCTTTTTTCTTTAAACCTAAGAAAACCTGTTTGGCTAGTTTTTTTGCCTTATAATTGTCAGTTAATGATCAAGGATTCACTAAGGGGGTGCTAAAAAAACTGTGTGTTTAAAATTAAACCCTGTTACGGCAAGACTAGGTGAAGGCTGAAAGGGAACCCTAGACCCCTTTCTCACCTGGTCATAACAGAAATTTGGGGGCTACCATTCTGGAGGTTGGAAGTGGGAAGTAAATTGATCCCAAACAAAAAAGTTTGCAATACAGGTTTTTTTGTGGGTGTGTGTGCTTGAATACTAACATGTCTGCGACTGAAGCTAGGGTGAAGTAAATTGGAATAGGTTAAAAGCACTGTCTATGGTGGAGTTGAGAAAAATGGCTGAGCAGTGTGGGATCACTGTATGTGGCAAGGCTAGGAAGTCTGAACTCCTAAGGCTAGTGGCCAACTATTTTTCCCTTGAATCTGATGAAGCAGAAACAGGGTTAGAAGCAGACTCTGACAGGCTATTGTTAGCAAAGGTACAATTGGAACAGAGGAAACTTGAATTTGAGGAAAGGGAAAAAGAGAGAGAGAGGCAGGAGAGGGAGAAAGAAAGGGTCTTCCAGAAGGAATGTGAAGCCAAAGAGAGGAAGGAGAAAGAGAGAGAAAGAACTTTCCTCAAAGAATGCGAAGAGAAAGAGCTGAAGTGGCTTGAGTTAACTAGGGGGGCGACAGAGTAACCCCAGTGAAAGCATGGCCAATATGGAGTAGCGTAATTCAGGCTGGGTATAGAATTGTTAAAACTATCTCAACTAATCCCAAAATTCAATGAGGAAGATGTGGAAGAGTTTGTTGTGTCATTTGAGAAACTGGCAAGGCAGCTAAAATGGCCAGCCGAGACCTGGCCTCTTTTATTACAAAGCAAGACAACCGGAAAAGCCCATGAGGTTTATTCCTTGTTGCCAAATGAGAGTTCATCAAATTATGAACTGACAAAAAATGCTATCCTTGGGGCAAATGAATTAGTACCCGAAGGCTATCGCCAAAAGTTTAAAACCCTCAAAAAGCAAGCTAATCAAATTTACCTGGAGTTTGAAAGAAGTAAGCAGCTAGCTTTTGACCAGTAGCTGAGGGCTGTTAAAGTACAGCTCAGCTATGAGATTCTCAAAGAAGTAATTCCGTTAAACACTCTCTCCCACTCTCCATAAAGACCCATGTAGAGGAGCAGCAGGTTCATAGAGCCCAGCAAGCGGCCGTTCTGGCTGATGAGTTTGCTTTAATTTATAAGTCAGTTTCCCAGGGCAGAACCTTTCCTAGTCACCCCCACAAATCTGAAAAGGACAAAGGGTGGGAAGGTGATAGGAGCCCAAGCAGTCCTGGGAGAGAAAGAAAAGCAGGAGACACAGGGGGCCAAAAAGGAATGTGCTATGAGCAGGAGTGAGACCCGGAGATATGTGTGCTTCCATTGTAATAAGGCAGGTCATCTAAAAGCTGACTGCTGGAAATTAAAGGGAAAACCTGTAGGGTTAATCAGGGCACATCCGCCCAGTGAAGAAGGAATCCCGGAGGAGAGCACAACAGAGCAAGCTGTGGCTTTAACTGTAGTAAGAGTGCAACCCAGGAAGCTTACTATTGCAAGTGCAGGAAAAGTTAATAGAATTCCTGAAGCCTATCAGGGTTTTGTGTTTGAAGGGAAAGTAACCCCATACCCCTCGAGTGGGGTGAGCAAGCCCATAGTCATTCTCAGGGGCACAGGGGCCACTAGATCCCTTTTACTGGGAAAAGGCGCGACCTTTCCCCCCAGAGAGTGCAGTGAACACCAGAACGGTGGTGGATGGTATTGGAGGACAGTGTATCCCTGTACCTGTATACCGGGTGTACCTGGAGTGCAACCTAGTTTCGGGACCAGTGACCATAGGGATTGTCCCTAGTTTGCCTGTGGACGGGGTTGACCTCCTAGGTAATGATCTGGCGGGGGTGAAGCTGGTAGCACCACCCCCCCACCCCCCCACCTCCAGTAGTGAAGGAAAGACCGCAGGTCAGAGAGACAGGGCAGTGGCAGGAGAAAGTCCCCTGCAGTTTCCCTGAATGTGTAGTGAATTAGGCCATGATCAAACCAGCTCCCCCACAGCAGACTGAATTGGCACGGCAGGCAGATGACCAGGCCTGTCTGTCTGAGACTTTCTTTGGGAAGTTAGAAGACCCAGGGAGTGAATTAAATAAATTTTCCCTAGCTGAGATTCAGCGAGCCGACCCAGTGTTGTGAGAGTTAGCACAGGCTGCCCAGTCTGAAAGTGAAGCTGAGGCAGACCCTGATTGCTACTATTTAAAGAATGAGGTACTGATGAGGAAATGGTGTTCTCCTCACAGACCTGAGAGCAAGGAATGGACAGTAGTTCACCAGTTAGTGGTGCCACGGAGGTACTAGGAAGAAATATTTAGAAAGGCCCACAGGACTACAGTGGCTGTACATGCTGGTATACAAAAGAACAAAGCCTGCACAAGGCAGCAGTTTGACTGGCTAAAACTCCACAAAGATGTGCTGGAGTACTGCATGAGTTGCCACAAAAGGGGACAGGGAGGCACAAGGCTGTAAAAAGGTTGGAAAGGAACGGGAAAAAGTGACCGAGAGGGCAGGGTAAAGGAAGTCTGGGGGGAATCCCAGATGAAAACTCCTACTGTCTGGTCAGCCAACCCCGATAAATTTGAAAAGTTAGACCCCACAACCTCCTGTGTAAATGCAGACACTAGAAGCAACCCCCCCCCCCCCCCCCCCAGAGTTGCTAACAGCATTTACAGGAACCTGCAGAGACAAAGAAAGACCTCTATGGGGCAGAGAAACTGTGATGGTGATGCCTTATCTAGCCGAAGTGCCACAGGGGAGTGCAGTAGAGCTTGCAGAAATACCTGCAGGCAGGAGTGTCCCAGAGGACAAAGGGGAGATTAGCAAAGAATCCTGCCCCACAGTCTGAAAAAAAGAGAACCCTACCCATCCCCTGAAGTCAAAAGCCTTTGCAAAACTCAGCAAAGTACTGAAAGAGAGTTTAGGATAGATTTGCCCAATACTGACTCTCCTGAGAAAAAAATTCCAACTCATGGCTAATTAAATCTAACCCCTTGCACTTGAGAGGGTGCAGAGGAGATTCACCAGGATGTTGCCTGTGCTGGAGCATTTCAGCTATGAAGAGACTGGATAGGCTAGGGTTGTTTTCCTTAGAGCAGAGAAGGCTGAGGGGGGACCTGATTGAGGTATACAAAATTATGAGGGGCATAGATAGGGTAGATAGGAAGAAACATTTTCGCTTAGCGGAGGGGTCAATAACCAGGGGGCATAGATTTAAGGTAAGGGGCAGGATGTTTAGAGGGGATTTGAGGAAAAACCTTTTCACCCAGAGGGTTGTTGGAATCTGTAACACCCTGCCTGAAAGGGTGGAAAAGAGGCAGGAACCCTCACAACATTTAAGAAGTATTTAGATGAGGACTTGAAACACCATAGCATGCAAGGCTACGGGCCAAGTGCTGGAAAATGGGATTAGAATAGATAGGTGCTTGATGACCGGCACGGACACGATGGGCCGAAGGGTCTGTTTCTGTGCTGTATAACTCTATGACCCTAAGCAGTCATGGAAATGGGCAAAATGAAGAAAAACTTTCCCTAAGAACCACATGTTTATTGGGATGCCAAAAAGGGGGAGTTAAAACAGCACTGGCAGCAAGAAAAGGTAGGCTGTAATAAGTTTGAGGATTTTTTAATGAATGTGAATGAATGAGAGAGAGAGACCTATGCTTTTTTTTCCCTGTATCTTAGATTTTCTCTCTTGACCCTTTTTAATGAAATGCGCTTTTCTCAAATTGCATTTCATTCTGCTAGGTGTGGAGGTGTCATGCAGAATGAGGCATATTAATTTTGTCATATGAACATTGATTTTGAACTATTGCTGGAGCAAGGAAATGACTTGTTAAACAGATCAGCCATGGCTGGACAAAACATTTGCATACAAACAGACATTGCAAGGGGGCTATTCCCTGCTCCAATTTAACCCACAATGGACTTTGAGCACCAGATATTGTGTGTAAGAAGAGACATTCCAGGGTCAGCTCAGACAAGAGAATCCACAAACAGACATGGTCAGACCAGCTAGTCACATGACTAACCTGCCTTGGCAACCTGGGTTTTTCTGAATTGTACAAACAGTTTGAACTGAGAAAATAAAAGCAAAATTCTGCGGATGCTGGAAATCTGAAATAAAAACAAGAAATTCTGGAACCACTCAGCAGGTCTGGCAGCATCTGTGAAAAGAGAAGCAGAGTTAACGTTTCGGGTCAGTGACCCTTCTTTGGAACTGAGAAAGACTGCTCCTGGAGTGAGAAGGCCTCTCCTGTCTGCTCCCATCTCTTTCTCACAAGCCTCTGCACCCACTAAAGATATATGAACTTCAAGAGAGAAAAATCTCCTAGGAGAACTTCAAGAGAGAAAAATCGAACAAGGTTTATGAAGAATACTGGGCCCCAATGAGAAGCAAGACCTACCTAGAATCAAGGACTTTACAGCGAGCTCAAAGAACAGTAACCAAAACCATCTTCAGATATTGCCTCAAACTTTTCCACTTTATATCTTATGCTCTTTTCTGTCTCTATCTGCATGCGTGTATTGCGTATGCATGCTAGTGTTGATGCGTCGCTTATCCGTAGGCATAAACCATATTAGACTTTAAGTTTAATAAAGTTCAACCTTTTTTCTTTAAACCTAAGAAAACCTGTTTGGCTATTTCTTTGCCTTATAATTGCAAGTTAGTGAACAAGAATTCACTAAGGGGGGGTGCTAAAAAAAATGATGTGTTTAAAATGAAACCTTGTTACGGTAAGACTAGGTGAAGAGTGAGAGGGAACCCTAGACCCCTTTCTCACCTGGTCGTAACACCAAGATTTAATTTATATTTTGTTTGGAGACTCCTCTTGCTTGAACTCATATGTTCCTTCTAATTTCTGTTTGCTGTGTGTACCTCACTTGTAGTCCCTTTAATTTACTGCATGTCCGTACATGGGCGCATCCTAAAGGGAGAGTTGCTTGTGCCCAGCTTGTTTGTTCCCTGCACAGCTGCGCACCCACGCAGCTTAGAGAAAACATTGTTAAGGATATTTGAATAGTTAAAGACGCTGTATAAATGTAAGTTGTTGTGAGAGAATTCCCACTCCTATGGGAAAACACCCCTCACACTTTCAAGCAATAGTGTAACTTTGACATATGCAAACATTACCCTGCGCTACTTTGGTGAGAGCTGCTGAAATTCCTATAATTTATTTAGCTAAAACAGAACAGCATGCACACTTGAACAACCGGTCATGTGGTAGATGTAGTAAAGCAGGGGTAATGGCTCCACACATCGACTTTCAAGTGTAATAGCAGACAAAGGGGACACTGTCTAAATGACTGCTGTGTAGGTAAACTGCAGATGACAGAAGTTTCCTCACAGGTAGTTGCGTTTGGCCATCTAGGTCTATCTAGGATTTCCGTTGATCTTCCGCTGAAGCTACAATGGTTGATCAGGTGATTCTCCCTCAGAGACAGTGGCACGGGCAAATAAGATACTCATCCACTGCTGAAACCCTCATTCATGCTTTTGTAATTTCTAGACTCAACTCTTCCAATGTACTGGCTTCCACCCCGCGGAAACCTCAGTTCATCAAAAAAGCTACTACTGATATCCTGACTCGCATCAAGTCTCAAGTACTTTCCAATTAATTAAGCACTTTTGTAGTGCTGTTACTGTTAAATATAGGACATTCAACAAATTGATGTATAGGAAGGACCCACAAACAGCAATTGCAAATGTTATACCCTTGTTCAAAAAAGGGTGTAAGACCAAGCCCAATAACTACATGCTAGTCAGTTTAAGCTCGGTGGTGGGAAAGCTTTTAGAAATGAAAATTTAGGATAAAATTAATAGTCACTTGGACAAATGTGGATTATTAAAGAAAGCCAGCACTGATTTGTTAAGGGAAGATTGTGTTTAACCAACTTGCTTGAGTTTTTTGATGAGGGTAATGTAGTTAATGCGGTATACATGGACTTCCAAAAGGCATTTGATAAAGTGCCACATAACAGGCTTGTCAACAAAGTTAGAGCCCATGGAATAAACGGGACAGTAGCTACATGGATACGAAATTGGCTCAGTAACAGGAAGCAGAGAGTAGTTGTGAACTGGAAGAAGATATATAGTGGGGTACCCCGGGGGGTCAGTGTTGGACCCCTGCTTTTCTTGATATATATGTTAATGACCTAGACTAGGGTGTGCAGGGCATAATTTCAAAATTTGCGGATGACATATAAGATCCTGAGGGGTCTTGACAGGGTGGATGTGTAAAGGATGTTTCCCCTTGTGGGAGAATCTAGAACAGGGGTCACTGTTTAAAAATAAGGGGTCACCCATTTAAGACAGAGATCAGGAGAATTTTTTTCTCTTAGCGGGTCGGTGAGTCTTTGGAATTCTCTTCCTCAAAAGGCGATGAAAGCAGAGTCTTTAAATATTTTTAAGGCAGAGGTAGATAGATTCTTGATAAGCAAGGGGGTGGAAGGTTATCGGGGGCAGGTGGAAATGTGGAGTAATCAGTTCAGCCATGAACTTATTGAATGGTGGAGCAGGCTCGAAGGGCTGAGTGGCCTACTCCTGCTCCTAATTCGTAAGTTCGTATGACACAAACTTGGAAGTATTGTGAACTGTGAAAATAGTGATAAACTTCAAGAGGACATAGACAGACTGGTGGAATGGACAGATAAGTGGCAAATGAAATTTAACACAGAAAAGCGTGAAGTGATACATTTTGGTGGGAAGAATGAGAGAAGGCGATATAAATTAAAGGATACAATTCTAAAGGAGGTGCAAGAGCAGAGGGACCTGAGGGTATATGTGCACAAATCAATGAAGGTTGCAGGACAGGTTGAGAAAATTGTTGATAAAGCATATGGGATCCAGAGCTTTATAAATAGGGGCATAGAGTACAAAAACAAGGAAGTTATGATAAACCAGTATAAAACACTGGTTCGGTCTCAACTGGAGTGTTGTGTCCAGTTCTGGGCAGCACACTTCTGGAAGGATATTAAGGCATTAGAGAGGGTGCAGAAAAGATTAATGAGAATAGTTCCAGGGATGAGGAACTTCAGTTACATGGATAGGTCGGAGAAGCTGGGTCTGTTCTCCTTGAAGATGGGAAGATTAAGAGGAGATTTTATAGAGGGGTCTGGACAGAATAAGTAGGGAGAAACTGTTCCCATTGGTGGATGGATCCAGAATCAGAGGACACTGGTTTAAGGTGATTGGCAAAAGGAGCAACAGTGACGTGAGGAAAAACTTTTTATGCAGCGAGAGGTTAGGCTCTGGAATGCACTGCCTGAGCGTGTGGTGGAGGCAGATTAAATTGAGGACTTGAAAAGAGAATTGGATAATTATCTGAACAGAAAAGATTTGCAGGGCGACGGGGAAAAGGCAGGGGTGTGGGACTAGGTGAGTTGCTCTTGCAGAAAGCTGCAAGGACATGACAGGTCAAATGGCCTCCTCTGTGCTGTAACCATTCTATGATTCTATGGTAACCTCTCCTAACCCTCCCAGAAAGGCTCACTGGTCACTCCTTTACTCCTCTATGATGTGCTTACAAGTTTTTTTGTGCATTGAGGATGCCATATAACTGCGAGTTGTTGATCCGTAATGCTGAAGCGCTAATAGGAGAAATCTGTCCCAAGAATGTTCTTTCAATAACATTCTTTACATCATTCTTGAGAAATAAAATGAAAATAATTGAATATGTACTTTTCTCCCAACACAATTTGCTTTTCTGCATACCGTCACGGTTACACTTAGGTTTGGAACTTTAGTATTAACTTTTTTTCTCATTTATTTAAGATTATTATTGACGCCTGGGATAAAGGTGTAAATCCGATGGGAAACTCCACCAACCCAAGCAACTGGGACTTCATTAGTTCATTTTTCTTTGCAGGAACTGTGGTGACGACAATAGGTAAAGAGTTACATTTAAACGATTTATTTTAAATTGATTTGTGTTTTTCTGATTCAACACTTGGGTTTTCATTGTGCAGAGGCAATTTTCAACTTCCCAACGTTCACAGGGAGCCTTACCCAGTGAAAGTGCATATTAGAAATTTTAGGTGTGTCTCACAGGTGATCTCTTCACCGTTCATTTAAATGGTTGGAAAATAGGCACAGTTGGTTTTCTCGATGTGCCTTTGCTGAGTGATGTTCTTTGTTAGTGGTGCCAAAGTCTGAAATTTACCTGATTTCTTTTCCAGTTATTTGGCTCAAACCATAATTTTTCCTCTCATCAATTGCAGGTGAATGGCACATTTTTGCACTTTTTGTAGCCAGTAACACCATTGAGCACTCTAGGATCAGATGCATTGCAGACGAGCTTTCCCCACTCAGTCTAACAACCTGCCTCAGCCCCAACCTCAGAAGCGCATGTCACTTAGCCACAGTCACATTTCCATTTTCCAAACCTATTACCTTCATGGTTTCTCTAAGTAAGACTGAAATCGAGGGCAGCATTTTCCATGACCTTGTACCCCACATGTTGATCCCCATTATTTGCTCTTATTTCAGTACACGTGAAATTAAAAAGAGAGACTCAAAATCTTTCTCTGGTTTTGCAGGTTTTGGTAATCTGTCTCCCAGCACAGTAGGAGGACAGGTTTTCTGCGTGTTCTATGCATTATTTGGAATCCCTTTGAACCTAACCTTTCTGAACCACGTTGGCAGAAGTCTGAACGGCCACTTGAAGAAACTAGAGAAAAGTGCTCAAAAATCAAGCAACCATGGGGTACGTTTCATCTCCAGACTAATAGGAACCTCTCAGGAAGGAAAGCTTGACCTGTGCCCATGTCAGTAGAGTCATAGAGTCATATACGGCACAGACGAAGACCATGCGGCCCATCAAGTTCGGCTGTTCACGGAGCTACTCAGTCAGTCCCACACCCCAACTCGATCCCCATAGCCCTGCAAGTCTATTTCTCTCAAGTGGCCATCCAACTTCCTCTTGAAGTCATTGATCTTCTCAGCTTCCACCACACTTGTGGAAAGCGAGTTCCAGGTCATTACCACCCTCTGCGTAAAAAAGTGCTTCCTCATATTCCCCCTGCATCTATTGGCCAAAGCTTTCAAATCTGTATCCCCTAGTGCTTGTACCATTTGTTCAAGGGAACAGTTTTCCTTGTCTAATGTATCTGAGCCTGTCATATTCTCGTACATTTCTATTAAATCTCCCCCTCAATTTCCTTTGGCCCAAGGAGAACAAACCCAGCTTTTCCATCCTAACCTTGTAACTAAAATCCCCCTTCCCAGGAACCATTCTAGTAAATCTGTTCTGCATCCTCATCAGTCTTAAAATGTGGTGACCAGAACTGGACGCAATACTCCAGTCGGGGCCTAACGAGAGCTTTATAAAGGATCAGCAAACTTCCCTGCTTTTGCATTCAATATCTCTATTTATAAAGCCAAGATCCCATATGCTTTATTAACCACTCTCTCAATATGTCCTGTCACCATCACATGCACCCCCAGGTCCCTCTGTTCCTGGACACTCTTTAGAACAGTGCCATTAAGTATATACTGAATTAGAATTAGAACATTACAGCGCAGTACAGGCCCTTCGGCCCTCGATGTTGCGCCGACCTGGGAAACCATCTGACCTACACTATTGGTTGATAGGTAAATTGGCCATTATAAATTGTCACTAGTATAGGTAGGTGGTAGGGAAATATCCACTGGTATCAGACCCACCGGCCGTCCATGTCTCCGCTATAAAGACGTCTGCAAACGCGACATGAAATTGTGTGACATTGATCACAAGTCGTGGGAGTCAGTTGCCAGCATTCGCCAGAGCTGGCGGGCAGCCATAAAGACAGGGCTAAATTGTGGCGAGTCGAAGAGACTTAGTAGTTGGCAGGAAAAAAGACAGAGGCGCAAGGGGAGAGCCAACTGTGCAACAGCCCCGACAAACAAATATCTCTGCAGCACCTGTGGAAGAGCCTGTCACTCCAGAATTGGCCTTTATAGCCACTCCAGGCGCTGCTTCACAAACCACTGACCACCTCCAGGCGCGTATCCATTGTCTCTCGAGATAAGGAGGCCCAAAAGAAAGAGGGAAATATAGGGACAGGTGGGGATGTTTGGTAGGAATATGGGATAAGTGTCGGATTAGTATAAATGGGTGGTTGATGGTCGGCACAGACTCGGTGGGCCGAAGGGCCTGTTTCAGTGCTGTATCTCTAATCTAATCTAATCTAATCTATTCCATTTTCATCCATATGTCTATCCAATGACCACTTAAATGCCCTTAAATTTGGTGAGTCTACTACTGCTGCAGGCAGGGCGTTCCACGCCCCTACTACTCTCTGAGTAAAGAAACTACCTCTGACATCTGTCCTATATCTATCACCCCTCAACTTAAAGCTATGTCCCCTCGTGTTTGCCATCACCATCTGAGGAAAAAGACTCTCACTATCCACCCTATCTAACCCTCTGATTATCTTATATGTCTCTATTAAGTCACCTCTCCTCCTCCTTCTCTCCAACGAAAACAACCTCAAGTCCCTCAGCCTTTCCTCATAAGACCTTCCCTCCATACCAGGCAACATCCTAGTAAATCTCCTCTGCACCCTTTCCACAGCTTCCACATCCTTCCTATAATGCGGTGACCACAACTGCACGCAATACTCCAGGTGCGGTCTCACCAGAGTTTTGTACAGCTGCAGCATGACCTCGTGGCTCCGGAACCCGATCCCCCTACTAATAAAAGCTAACACACCATATGCCTTCTTAACAGCCCTATTAACCTGGGTGGCAACTTTCAGGGATTTATGTACCTGGACACCAAGATCTCTCTGTTCATCTACACTACCAAGAATCTTCCCATTAGCCCAGTACTCTGCATTCCTGTTACTCCTTCCAAAGTGAATCACCTCGCACTTTTCCGCATTAAACTCCATTTGCCATCTCTCATCCCAGCTCTGCAGCCTATCTATGTTCCTCTGTACCCTAGAACATCCTTCGGCACTATCCACAACTCCACCGACCTTCGTGTCATCTGCAAATTTACTAACCCACCCTTCTACACCCTCTTCCAGGTCATTTATAAAAATGACAAACAGCAGTGGCCCCAAAACAGATCCTTGCGGTACACCACTAGTAACTAAACTCCAGGATGAACATTTGCCATCAACCACCACCCTCTGTCTTCTTTCAGCTAGCCAATTTCTGATCCAAAGCTCTAAATCACCTTCAACCCCATACTTCCGTATTTTCTGCAATAGCCTACCGTGGGGAACCTTATCAAACGCCTTACTGAAATCCATATACACCACATCCACTGCTTTACCCTCATCCACCTGTTTGGTCACCTTCTCGAAAAACTCAATCAGGTTTGTGAGGCACGACCTACCCGTCACAAAACCGTGCCTCTCCCTATTCCTTCTGTCAAAATGCATCACCTCATGCTTGTCAGTATTAAATTCCATCTGCCACCTCTCTGCCCCTTCTGCTAGCCTATTATTGTCCAGTTGCAGGCGGTTCATGTCATCCTCAATGTTTGCCTCACCTCCAAATTTGGTGTTGTCAGTAAATTTTGAGATTCCACTCTGTATTTCAAGATCCAAGTCATTTACATATATCAACAAAAAAAGCAGTGGTCCCAGCCCTGATCCTTGGGGAACACCACTGTCTAACATCCTCCCCCTGTCTGAAAAGCAACCATTTACTACAACTCGCTGTTTTCTGCCTTTAAGCCAATTTTTTTTATCCAGTTGGACACTGACTCTCCTATTCCATGAGCTGCAATTTTGTTAACCAGCCTTTTATGTGGTACCTTATCAAATGCTTTCTTAAAATCCATAAAAACAACATTCATCGCATTCCCTTCATCAACACCCTCTGTTACTTCATTGAAGAATTCAATCAGATTAGTCAAGAATGCTCTGCTTTTTATAAATACATGCTGGCTATCCTTAATTAAATGAAACTTCTCTAAGTGTCCGTTGATATTTTCCGAGATTACTGTTTTCTAAACTTTACCCACCGCTGATGTTAAACTAACTGGCCTGTAGTTGCTAGGACTGTCCTTACACCCTTTCTTGAATAAGGGTGTCACATTTGTCACTCTCTCATCTTCTAGCACCTCCCCCCGTATCCAGGGAAGATTGGAAGATTATGGCAAGTCCTTCTGCTATCTCCATCCCCACTTCCTTTAGCAATCTGGGATGCAGGCCATCCTGACCAGGTGACTTATCAACCCTAAGCACAGCCAGCCATTTTAGTACCTCCCCCCTCCGAATTTTTATCCTATCATAGAAACATAGAAACATAGCATTGCCTTTACTCTCTCTGCTTCTACCAATATTTTGTCAGCCTCCATTTCCTTAGTGAACACTGAAACAAAGTACTCATTAAGTATATTAGCCTTGCCCTGCACCTCTAAGCATGTATTACCCTCTCTGTCCCCAATAGGCCTCACTCCTCCTCATGCTACTCGCTTACTATTTACATGCTGTAGAAAATCTTTGGGTTCCCTTTTATGTTGACTGCTATTCTGTTTTCATATTCTCTCTTTGCCATTTTGCTATTTTCCTCTTCATCTCAACTTATTGTATATGGCCTGGTTCTCACTTGATGAGTTCACCTGACATGCATCATACACCCTCATCACTATCTCCCCTGTCAACCAAGGAGCCCTGTTCTTGGTTTCCCTACCTTTCAGCCTTGTTGGAATGTTCATTGCCTGTACCCGAAACATCTCTTCCTTAAATATAGCCCATTGTTCAAATACAGCTCTTCCTGCCAGTCTTTGGGTCCATTCTACCCTAGCAAGATCCTTTCTCATCATGTTGAAATTAGCCTTCTTCCAATCTGAGCCAGGTGCCATGGCCTTGACTCTGGCAGCACTCCACAGATGAACCATCACTTTCCTTAGTATTCAGAACTGAATACTGTTTGGAGAGTGACTTGCATTCAGGGGTCTACTACACTACCTGCCTGTTTCTTCTTGGCTGCCTGGCAGTCACCCATCCCTCTTTTCCTGCATACTCTTAAGCTGTGGGGTGACCACATCTATAAATGTGCTATCTATGATGCTCTCGACCTCACTGTTACACCACAGTGATGCCAGCTTTTGCTCAAGTTCCGAAACCCAGAGTTCAAGCTGCTGCAACCGATGGCACTTCCTGCACATATGGTTATCCAGGACACTTCTCGTATCCTGGAGTTCTCATGTAACCCAGAATGTGAGAGCAGCCCTGGCATTCTACCCTCTATCTAACCTTGGTACTACAAATCATCCCTGCTGTGACTAATAATAATCACCCTTCCAATAGTAATAAACTTCACCAATATTAATAATGACCTTACTACTGCTTATACTAAACTTTATCAATAATAATCTACATTACCACTCTTAATACACCCTACCAATACTAAAATGTTACCAATAGCAATAACAAACCTTACCAATGTTAATAAACCTTATTTAAAAATAATAAGCTACCACTGATTACTTCATACTAATACTTGATAATTGGATACGCATATTGAACTTATATCAGATAATTATACTCCTCCAGTACAGAAATGTGTAATTGCATATCAAAAGTGATGACAAAATGAATATTCATGGCTAAGAAGAATAGGTCAACAACAATGACTGGGGTATGGGAACAGATTTATTTGAGAAGTATATATATTTTTTTTAGATTTAGAGATATAGCACTGAAACAGGCCCTTCAGCCCACCGAGTCTGTGCCGACCATTCACCACCCATTTATACTAATCCTACACTAATCCCATATTCCTACCACATCCTCACCTGTCCCTATATTTCCCTACCACCTACCTATACTAGGGGAAATTTACAATGGCCAATTTACCTATCAACCTGCAAGTCTTTTGGCTGTGAGAGAAAACCAGAACACCCGGAGCAAACCCATGCAGATACAGGGGGAACTTGCAAACTCCACACAGGCAGTACCCAGAATTGAACCCAGGTCGCTGGAGCTGTGAGGCTGCGGTGCTAACCACTGCGCCACTGTGCCACCCTTGGACAAATCATAAAAAGTGGTTGCCTTTTCTTTTACGGAGCTAGTTGTTATGATCTGGAATGCACTGCCTGAAAGCGTGGTGGAAGCAGATTCAATAACAACTTTCAAAAGGCAACTGGATAAATACTTGAAGGGGGAAAATGCAGGGCTGTGGGGAAGAGCAGGGGAGTGGGACTAATTTGATTGCTCTTTCAAAGTATTTAAGGTCGATGGCCTCCTTCTGTGTTATGATTAATATTCAGGGTTTTTTATGACATTACAGTTGATAAATTAATTTTTTTAACTCTTTTGTCAGTTTGACTGCATTTAGTTTAAGGATTGCTATTCTTGTGATGTACATAATGTGAGGAGTATGCAGTGTATGTCAGCAATATTTTTGTACATCCCTTAACATGGTGTTTCGTTTCATTGCTGAAGAATATCTGGATGGTGAAAATAACAAGAATAGCTTCTTGATAAGTTACTAAAAGTCAAATAAAATATTTTATATTTAGTAAATCTGGTCATTCTGGATTTGAAACTGATCTGGTTTCTTGAACTGCCCCATTGGTTTAACCGTTGAATGGTGCTGAGCCATATAAGACCATGAAGATCTCAGGTTTGATCAAGAATCTGTTCTCAGTAGTTAAAGTGGTACAGCTGGCCTCAATATCCTTGAGCCAGAGAGGAGGAAAATCAATCAGGGTTCCTCTTCCTGACTGCTATTCAAGACCATTTATACTAGCCACTGAAAAGACTACATGGACAAGATCATGCTCTATTATTGTCAATGATCAAAGAGCTCAACTGTCTGTGCTCACATGTGCAGATTGGCCGCTTGGATGAAGTACCAGAGAGAAGGTGGCATGATCCATACCCCAGAGTCAACACTTTGAGGATATAAAAGTGAAGATGATTAGAAATTCTGGAAATATTGGGAAATCTGGAACTCCAAATGGCTGTTGAGGTTTAGGTCAATTGAAAACTGCGATTGATAGCTTTTTTTATTATTAGGTAGGTGTATTAAGGGATATGGAGCCAAGGCAGGTGAACAGAGTTGAGATACAGGTCTACCAGGTCTGAGGAGTTGAATAGACTATATCTGTTCCTATGGAACAAATATTTTAACAAAAAGTGCCCAGTTTTTACATGTAATTTTCTGTCCTCTGCAGCAAGTGATGAAGATTTTCACGATGGTTTTCTTCTTGACTTTTGGCACGGTGCTATTTTTGGTGCTCCCGCCAATGGTCTTCAGTTATGTAGAAGGTTGGACCTACGGTGAAAGCTTTTACTTTGCCTTCATCACTCTCAGCACCATCGGATTTGGAGATTACGTTGTAGGTATGACTTGAGTCACTCAGTAATCCAACAATATATAAGGGGCACCTGTGCAGCTATTGGGAGGGAGAAAATTACATGCAAGCGAAACCATACATAGTAGAACTGGCCAAAATTGACCAAACAGTGCTGTGGTTCTATGTGGCCTGCAGAGAGCAGCCATGGTGAAAATACAACTCATAGTGATGTGAGTCTGTCACGTCATGAGAATATAAAGAAAGGCAGACATAAGATTGGGCCCATTGGTGCTGATCCCTGTAGGACCTATACTGCTTACACAATAGTCTCTAAGTTCCAGCATTTTGGGATGTTTTGTCATCATAATAATGCCTATATAACTCCAAAGAGAGAAAATCTTGAATATCATGCTTTTCATGACATCTCAATGGCTTTACAGCCAATGATATACTTTTGAAGTGCAGTCACTGTTGTAATGTAGGAGACATGGCAGCCAATTTGCGCACAGTAAATATCCACTAACAGCAATGCAATAATGACCAGATAGTCTGTTTTTGTAGTGTTGATTGAGGGATAAATATTGGCCAGGACACTGGGGAGCACTCCCCTGTTCTTCTTCAGAATAGTGCCATGGGATCTTTTATGCCCACCTGAGAGGGCAGACGGGGCCTCAGTTTAATGTCTCATCCAAAAGACGGCAGTATTACACTGGAGTGTCAGCTTTGATGTTTGTGCTCAAGTGCTGGAGGGGGATTTGAACCCAGAACCTTGTAGCTCAGAGACAAGAGAGCTATCAACTATCAAGTGTTTTCTTATTCCATTAACCCTCCAATTATTGCAACCAATTGTATTCTCTAATGTGGTTTATAACTTTGCTTAGTAAATTATTTCATAACAGATCTTGAAACTCCAATTTTATTTTCATGCCCCCTGGTTTTATTTTCTTAGCTTGTTTTGTAGTAATAGGCTGGTTTATCTTTTCTTTATGTAATGGCAAAGTTTCTAAACAATGGGAAAATATTCATAATGTTAACAATAATGCAAATATTGTAATTCAGCAAATAAGTATTCCCAGCAGATATATGTTAAATGAAAAAGGTTGTAAATTACAGCAGTGCTGTATTTAGATTATGGTAAAAGAAAAACTAGTATTTATAAAGAAAGAGCTTGCATTTATGTAGCACTTTCATATCCTCAAGACACTCCAAGGTGCTTCATGAACAATTAATCACCTTTTAAATGTAGTCAAAGCCATTTTGTGCACGGCAAGTCCCCATATATAGCAATAAGTTGAATGACTGGTCCATCTAGTGATGTTTATGGAGGGAGACACAGCACTGGGAGGACACGGTGCTTCTCAGGTACTTATGTCCTCAAGCCCTGTTGTCCAAATTAAATGGCTGAATTACTACAGCTTCATCTGTACCTTTCTTTATTTTAAGGATCTCAATCCTCATGTCTACATTGAACATAATTTGTCCCTTGCCCCTTCAATGACTATTATTATTAATAATACTTTACCATGCCTGAACTGCCATTCCCTGTGGTAAAAGCTGAAAATGCAGGAAATACACAAGCAGGTCTATCAATAAAGAGAAAAGATAAATTAATTTTTCAGGAACTGAACCTTCATCAGAACAAGTGAAGAAATGAGATGCACTAGAGATGCACTGCATTTGCACCATTTCCTTTTTCACATTTCAGATGTTTAATTTCTTTTTTATTTCATGGGGCTGAACTTTCTCATTGAAAGGGAAGTCCTGCCACCGGGACCAAAAGCGGGAGCCGACCTTGCTGAGGCGGTATACTGCCACCAGGGCCGCTGTCCAATTAAGGACAGCAGCCTGTCCCCAAGAGTTGGCAGCCCAATCAGAGGACCAGGAGCTCGGCAGCCTCAGCAGCGCCACCGCTGGCAGTGGCCAGTGCTGAGGCTGCAGCTCCAGGGAGAGGGCACCTTAATGGCAGGGTGCCCTCGAAAACAGGTGAGTTGGGTTGGGGGATGCCAGGCCCAAGCAGGCAGGCCCTGGCAATCTGGGGTGGGGGGGGAGGGGATGTCATGGTGCACCAGCAGCTCCGTTGCTGCGGGAGAGACATTGCTGCCGGGGTCCCCATTTATGGACCATGAAGTGCCCTTAAAGGAGGATTCCCCCCCGCCCCCCACCCCAGAACCTGCTGGAAGGCCGCCAGGGTTTGCCTGGCAGTCTCCCCACACAGAGGCAGGCCCTCCCAATGCAGGCAAAATACCCACTGAGTGGGAAATGACACTTAATTGGCCACTTAAGTGGCTCAATTGGCTACAAGGTGAGCAGTCATTCCAGTACGCTTCCCTTTTCTTCATTTCTGTTGTTGTGTGCCACTAATAATTGCAATCTTCTCATTTCAGGCACAGATCCGGACAAGCACTACATCTCCATCTACAGAGGTCTGGCTGGTGTTTGGATTGTCGTTGGCCTGGCCTGGTTGGCACTGCTGTTTAACCTGGGTGGTAGAGTAATGGAATGGTTCTTTCAAATGAAGTGGCACAGGAAAGAATCAAAGCCCAAGATTAAGCACAGTCCCAAGCAAGAGGATTGTTGTACCTAGTTTCATTGTGCTTAATCTCATATTTGACTACCTCGTTTCACTCATCCTCTCCCATGCTATTTAGGTTTTTTTCTCCCTTAGTGCTTATGCTCACTTTTTCTTTATTTTCAGGCAAGGTTTTTGGTTTTGTGGTCCATCCGAGTGAGGAAAGTTAGTGCTGTGGAATGGAACACTCTCCAAGTGTCAACATTATGTACACCTAATTCAGGTGGAGCACGGGTCAGATGCAAAGTGAAGGACCCTTTTCATTGCATGAACAATGTGCCTCAATTCAAACCTCATAAGAACTCCCTCTACTTCACCAGTGTAACATTTTTTCCAAATTTCACACTGGTTAACCCGTGGTCACTCTGATGAGAATGCCAATTTAGTGAAAAATTCAGAGTGATTTTGTTCTACTGGCCCAAGGGGCCATCTGAACACTGTGACCTCACAGTTAATTTTTCACAATGTCTCCTTTGTTCTTGCACCTTCTCTTTTGCATTGAATGAAAAGGCCTCAGAATTATCTGTAGGAAGTACCCTTGAACTAACAGCCGACTGTGGAAGTTTGACTCAGTCGAGTGGTTCTAAAGGAGGATGCTTCACCATTGTACATCGCCAGTTATATGCACCATGGAAAGGACAACTTTGAGTATGTGAAATCCATGTTATTTTTGTCTTGGCTCCCACAATAAAAAAGATTGGTGTTGGCTAAGTTGCTGCTTGGCCGAACAGAGTAATGTCTCAGTTGGTTGCTGACAGATCCGTGAATGTGGTCTGAAGTGGGAGCCACCCCTTTCATTTGCTCCACCCAGTGGGGAGATGACCTATCTCTGTTCAAGATTCCCACAAACAATACATCAAGGATGGGATGGTTAACAGTGCAGGGAATGGGATGTTAGACTTGTATTCTTCCGACCCTCTTCACAGCATAAATTGGTGCACAGTTGGTGGGGAATACATTTCAGCACTTTGTTGCAAAGGAAAATTAAAATTATGCTAACAGATTAAAATGCGTTCTACATTAACTCAATTGTTCGCTACATATTATTCAGAATATTATTTAGGACAAGCCTGTCAACGAAAGTAGCCGTGCTTTTGTGATGCCTTACACATCTAAATTGCATTTTGCCTGTTACAGTTCAGGTGTCACAGTTGGCCATCATGTTTTTTCCATCTGCAACTGCTTGTTTTGTGAATATCAAATTTGAGCCAATGACAAATCACAATTGAACCAGTATGGAATGCACCAATCATAAAAAGTGAAGAAACAGTGACTTGTATTTGGCCTGGCAGAGAAATGTGTATCCAGTTATTTAGAGCATAGTTGATGTAGCCAATAACTTTCCAGACAATACTTTAACGACATCCAGTCCAATCCCAAAATTTGAAGAGGGGAAACAGCATAGATGGTTTCTCTTGGAACTTGTGCAAGTAGGACAAAGAAATCTGGGCCAAAAGACTTGTACATCACTTATCAATAAAGCATTTGCTGTATTTTCTCATGTATCCAATGGACAATGCAATAGATGAAACTGTAACACATGCTTTTCTTACTACTTGTGAAATATGCTTAAAATAATTAGCTTTGTGTCATAAGTGCCAAGGATGTTTTAGAGCAGGAGGTCAAATAGAGAAAATGAAACATCAATAATGACAAGGGATGTATTAGTGAAAGAAAAGAATTTGCATTCATATAGTGCCTTTCATGTTCTCATGACTTTGCAAAGAGCTTCACAACCAATGACTTACTGTTCAAGTGTGATCACCATTGTTCAGTAAAAGCTGTTGAGGCTAGATCAATTAAAAATCCAACACTGAGATTAATAGATTTTTGTTGCGTAAGAGTATCAAGGAATATGGAACCAAGGTGGGTAACTGGAGCTGAGGTGCAGATCAGCCATGAGCTAACTGAATGGTGGAACAGGCTTGAAGAGAAGAATGGTCTACTCTTGATCCCAAATCCCTAAGGAAGCAAGATGGTTCTTGGTAATCTCAGGGTTGCAGAATTCTGAAGCAGTTAGTTAAACATGCCAATCATTGTGTAGCCTCATTAAACCTAGGAGACTAGGCAGATAGGAAGTCAGAGACCCTGTGCCATTCATCTGACGAGCTACTGCCTGAGTCCGCTGATCAGCCCTCATGCTAAGCCTGTCTTAAAGCCAAGTGGAGCACAGAAGGCAATGCAAAGTAGATTCATGCTGTTAATGTGAGCGAGTGGGTTGCAAAGTCAACAACTGCTCGTCTTTAAAGTGAGCTGCAGTGCAATTGGTGAAGCTGAGCACATCTGTGAACTGTGAGATTGGAGCTAACTGGCCCACCCAAGGGATTGGGCAGGAGGCAAGCAGAGAGATGGAAAAGATGTCTCGATGTTACAATGGGTCATGGTGAACATGAGGGAAACCAGCGAGATGTTCTTTTACACTGGAACAGATGTACAAATGTATCCACGGCCAGCTTTTAGCCAGAATATCCAACCTGGACATAAGTAAAAGAAGCTGGGATTATCAGAAACCATACCAGTGGGAATCTTGATTCAGAACGATGGAGATATTTAAGGTATTGTGGCTGAATTCTACAAAGAGGAGGCTGGAGCTGGAAAAGGGTGTTCAGGCTTTGTTATCTAGCAGAGTCAACAGCAGCAGCGGTTCGTGATATCATGGTGCAGGCTCATAGGCCTACGCTATTTGACATTCAATTGTGATTGTAATGATTGTGTGTGTGTCTTACAACTTATTGTCAGGGTTTGATATCTCAACTAACAAGGCCTCACATTACTAGTTTAGAAGTGGAATGAAATGATTTCTGTTTCAACTACGAACATTAGCGTTTCTTCATGTTTGTCTCTAGTTTCAGGTGGATTTGGGAAGAGGGAAAGGTGATGGCAAGGTAAATGGACTAATCCATGCCACTAACAATCCCTGTAAAAATGCTCCTCCCGGAGTAATCTGGACAACAGTCTATCGTTAAACTGTGCACTGTATGGAAGTGCCATTAAAGTAGTGCTGTAATATCTGAGGTGCAATGTCACTCTGACGCTGTCTAGAGCCCTCCCATTGCTGAGAACACCAGCAGAAAAATGTTCAGCATTGCTAGGTGGCTGCAGATGAACACAAGTGGATTTAAAAAGAGACCCTTGTGAAGGGATTGCCCTCCATGTAACTTTGCTTTGATTAATTTTTTATTTTTTTCATCTCACCTTTGCTGATCATTGTTCCTTATACTTTGGGAACTTCCATTTGTCACAACTATTGGCATTCACCTCAGGAGAAAGTGTCCTTCCCTTGTGGGTTCCCCTCTACCTGTGACCTGAAGAGGAGGATAAGAAAGAGCAACATGTGGGAGCTGGCTGGTCAGGCACCATAGGAGAAGTCTGGCATCCATCCTCAGTTGTGCATGCACATATATTTACAGACCAACATGATCCTATCTCAACCTCAGCCCTAAACAATGAATATGAATGATGCACCACAATGGGAGGCCTTTTCGCACATAGGCAGAGGCCCCGCCCACCAGCTAGAACATCGGGGCAATTCCGCCTCTTCTGGCCCTCGAAGTCACAACTGGATTTAATGGTTGTCAGGAAATTAGCTGCCTGAGGTTGTGGCTTCCACCCTCCTAAGGCAGGATATCCCTCCTCTAACAGCTGCTGGCCAATCAGAGGGCCGGCTATCTTCAGTCCCAGTAGCACCACTGGGAGTGGTGGCCACTGCTGGAACTGCAGTAAGACCTGCACCAGGAGCAGTGCTGGAGGCCCAGAGTAAAGGTAAGTGAAGTGGGTTTGCACCCCCCACCACCACACCACCCCACCCCCCCCCCGCCCATCCCACCCTCCAGCACCCTCACCCCTGCTTTTGGCCCAGATAGTGGGACTGCTGCCTCCACCAAAAAATTCTTTGTCAATGAACTTAAATTTGTCCTCTGGTTACTGACCCTACTGCCTGTGTAAATAATTTTTCCTTATTTACTGGATTCATAATTTTGAACACTTTTTTTCAAATCTCTCCTTCTCTGCTGCAAGGAGGGCAATCCCAGCTTTTCTAGTCACTCCACATAACAGAAGTCTCTCATCACTGGTACTATACTATAAAATCGCCTCTGCACTCTCCCCAAGGGCTTGACATCCTTCATAAAGTGTGGTGTCCAGAATTGTGCACAATACTCCAGTTAACTTGATTTCCTTCACTACCTGACTTCCCTTCTAACTCCTCAATATCTTGGAATCTTTGACTGCAAAGGAAGAAAAATAATTTTTTTAAAAAGCCCCACCAGTCTCTATACATTATGAACATTGTCTCTGGCAACTTTGATGGGTGGATAGACACAAGCATAACTGTACTGGGGAATGTTATGTAAATACTTATGGTACATTGAGGCCAAGTCAAACACAGCAGTCAAGTTAAACTCAATAATCACAGCTTGACAACAAATAATCACATTGCTGTAAAAACATTAGCTGAAGGGACTGAAACAAATTTCAGCACTACTTACATTGCTCTACTGATTCGCTGCCAGTCTTTGTCTAACTCCCTGAGGATTGTAATGGATTCTCAATTACTCTGTCTGCCCCGACTATTATGTCGCAAAATTGTTGAGTGAGTTATTGTATTTCATTCTAAAATGGATTGAAAACTCCTTTTATTATACCAGCTCAATAGGAAAATGCATCATAAAAGGGTCAACATTCACCTGCAGTACCTGTTATGCCTGTAGGTGGTGTTCTGACTGGCATTTATAATTGTAAATACCTGTCACATAAGTATCACAATACGGGAGCTGTATTTTGACCTTTGAAGTAAGCATGAGTGTGAGCATGCAGCTCCATTTAGATCCACTGGGTGACAGCGTACAATAAGGTAAATATAAAATATGTCCCAAAATTACAGCAAGATATACATACACATTTTGTAAATCTTCATGTAGAAGTTCGGTGGTAAAAGTTTGGAGCTGTCTTCCACAAACAACAATTGGTGTTAGATCAATTGTTAACTTTAAATTTGAAATTGATAGACTTTTGTTATTAAAATGTATGAAGGGATAACAACTTTTGCTACTTATATTTTATATAGCATCTTTAATGTAATTAGAAGTCTCAAGGTGCTTCACAGGAGCATTATAAAACAAAGCATGACACCGAGTCACAAAAGGAGATATTAGATCAGATGACCAAAAGCTTGATCAAAGAGGTAGGTTTTAAGGAGTCTCTTAAAGGAGGAAAGAAAGATCGAGACAGAGGTTTAGGGAGGGAATTCCAGAGCTTGGGCCTAAGCAACTAAAGGCGCAGCCATCAATGATGGTGATTAAAATCAGGGATGCTCAAGAAGCCAGAGTTAGAGGAGCACAGATATCTCAGAGTGTTGTGGGGCTGGAGGAGTTTATAGAGATAGGGAGGAGCGAGGCCATGGAGGGATTTGGAAACAATGAGAATTTTTAAATCAAGACGTTGCTTGACCGGGAGCCAATGTCGGTCAGCGAGCACAGGGGTGATAGGTGACCAGAACTTGTTGCTATTTAAGATACGGGCAGCAGAGTTTTGGAATGTGGGAGACCGGCCAGGAGTGTATTGGAATAGTCAAGTCTAAAGGTAACAAAGGCATGAATGAGGGCTTCATTCAGCAGCAGAAAAGCTGTGACAGGGGCAAAGGCAGGTATATAGAATTAGGTCACAGATCAGCCATGATCTCACTGAATGGCAGAACAGGCTTGAGGGGCTAAATAGCCTGCGCCTGTTCCTGCATCTGACCCAATGCCCAAATTTGCCTCTGTAACCCTCCTTGAACAAATGTTGCACCCTCCTGGAGATACAGTCACTGAGAGGAGTGCTTCCTGTGGGATCGTTCCTATGGTGACTGCCTGTGACTGAGATGGGCTCAATGGGACAAATGGGCCCAGATATTTAAGTCTCTATTTCTGTTACAGTTGTAATTTTTTTTTTCTTACATGGGATGTGAGCATCACTGGCAAGGCCAGCTTTTGTTGTCCATCCCTACTTGCTGTTGAGAAGGCGGTGGTGAGCTACCTGATTGAATCGCTGCAGTCCATGTGGTGTAGGTACACAGACAATGCTGTTAAGGAGGGAGTTCCAGGTTTTTGACCCAGTGCAGTGAAGAACTGACCAGATAGTTCCAGGTCTGGATGGTATATGGCTTGGAGGGGAACTTGCAGGTGTTGTGTTCCCATGCATCTGCTGCCCTTGTCCTTCTAAGTGGTAGAGGTTGTGGGTTTGGAAGGTGCTATTGAAGGAGGTTTGGCGAGTTGCTACAATGCATCTTGTATATGATACACAAAGCTGCCATTGCACGCCAGTGGTGGCGAGAGTGAATGTTTAAGGTGGTGGATGGGGTGCCGATCAAGCGGGCTGCTTTATCTTGGATGGTATCGAGTCTCTTGAGTGTTGTTGAAGCTGCACTCATCCAGGCAGGTGGACAGTATTCCATCACACTCTTGACTTGTGCCTTGTAGATGGTGGACAGGCTTTGGGGAGTCAGGAGGTGAGATACTAGCCGCAGAATTCCCAGTCTCTGAACCTTCTCTTTTGGCTACAGTATTTTTATGGCTGGTCCAGTTAAGTTTCTGTCAATGGTAACCCCTAGGATGTTGATGGTGGGATATTTCAGTGATGGAAATGCCTTTGAACATCAAGGAGAGATGGTTAGATTCTCTGTTGTTTGAGATGGTCATTGCCTGGCACATGTGTGCTTGAATGTTACTTGCCACTCATCAGCCTAAACTTGGACATTGTCCAGGTCTTGATACATCTGGACACGGGCTATTTCAGTATCTGTGGAGTTGCGAATGGTACTGAACACAGTGGAATCATCAACGAACATCCCCACTTCTGACCTTATGATGGAGGGAAAGTCATTGATGAAGCAGCTGAAGATGATTGAGCCTTGGACACTATCCTCAGAAACTTCTGCAGTGATATCCTGGGACTTAGATGGTTGTCCTCCAACATGCACAACCATCTTCCTCTGCGCTAGGTATGACTCCAACCAATGGGGAGTTTTCACCTGATACCCATTGACATCAATTTTGCTGGGACTCCTTGATGCCACACTCAGCCAAATTCTGCCTTGCTGTCAAGGGCAGTAACTCTCACCTCACCTAACAACATTAGCTTTCACTCATTTTAGTGTTTTTAATGTAGTAATGTGCCCAGCGTGGTTTACAGACAAAAGAAATCAAGCCCCGATTCAACTTAAGTGGCCGGGCAAGGCACTCAGTTACACAATCACTACTTAAGAAGGCGGCCTGATACTGGAGATTTCAATATTGATATTTATAGCTTTTTGTTCAGTAAGAGTATCAAAAAAATTGCAGCAAAGGTGGGAGAAGCAAGTTGAGACACAGATCAGTGTTACAACCAGGTGATAAAGAGGTCTAAGGTTCCCTTTCAGCCTTCACCTGATCTTACTGTAACAGGGTTTTATTTTTAAAAATACTGTGTTAGCTCCTCCTTGGTGAATCCTTGTTCACCGCTTTCCAATTGTAAGGCAAAAGAAACCAGAACAAACAGGCTTTCTTAGGTTTAAAGAAGAAAAGTTGAAATTTATTAAACTTAAGCTTAAACTCCAATTTGGTTAACACCTATGGATACACGACGTGCCCACACTAGCATGCATATGCGATACACACATGCAAATAGAGACAAAAGAGCAGAAAAAAAATAAAGTGGAAAAGTTTGAGGCAATATCTGAAGAGTTTTTGTGATGGTTTTTTGAGCTTACGTAGAGTCCTTGATTGTAGGTAGATCTTGCTTTTCATTGGGCCCAGTATTCTTCTTAAACCTTGTTTGCTCGAGGAGACCTTTCTGTCTTGGGGTTCATGTGTCTTCAGTGGATTCAAAGGGTTGTCAGAATGAGATGGGAGCAGACAGGAGAGATCTTCTCAGTCCAGGAGCAAACAGACATTCTCAGTTCAAACTGTTTGTACAATTAAGAAAAGCCCAGGTTGCCAAGTAGGTTAGTCATGTGACTAACTGGTCTGACCACGTCTTAGATTGTATCACCTTAGCAGTCTCTGGAATGCTTCCCTTACCCACAATACCTGGTGATCAAAAGTTTATTCTGGGTTGAAATGTGTCAGGGAATGGTCATTTGTCCTTCCAATCACTATCTGTTAATATGTAAATGTCTTTTCCAGCCACAACTGATTGTTTAACAAGTCTTTTCTTCACTTCAGTAACAGTTCAATGTCCATGACAAAATTAATGTATCTCATTCTTGGCAGGTGGGGATTTAGCATGACACCTTCACACCCAGCGGAATGAAATGCAAATTGAGAAAAGGCACATTTCATTAAAGGGGTCGAGAGAAAATATAAGACACAGAAAAAAAAAAATCAATTTCTCTCATTCATTCACAAATCTTAAAACATATTAAAATTGTCCCCTTTTTTTGGCAACCCAATAAACATGTGGTTCTTTGGGGAAGTTTCTCTTCCATTTGCCCATTTCCATGACTGCCTAGGATGTCTTTGATGGTTAGGTTTAAGTAGCCCTGAGTTGGAATTTTTTTTTCAGTAGAGTCAGTAGTGGGCGGGTCTATCCTGAACTCTCTTTCAGTGCTTTGCTGAGTCAAGCAAAGGCTTTTGACTCTAGGGGGATAAGTGATTTTCTTTTTTCTGACTGCAGGGGAGGATTCGTTGCTAATCTCCCCTTTGTCCTCTGGAACACTCTTGCCTGCAGGTATTTGTGCAGACTCTACTGCACGCCCCTGTGGCACCTCAAGTAGGTGAGACATAACCCTCACAGTTTCTCGACCCCCTTGAGGTCTTTCTTTGTCTCTGCAGGTTCCTCTAAATGCTGTTAGCAACTCTGGTGAGGTGCTTCTCCTGTCTGCATTTACATGGGAGGAAGTGGGGTCCAACCTTTTACATTTTCCGGGGTTGGCTGACCGGACAGTAGGGGTTTTCATCCAGGATTCCTCCTGCACTTCCTTTAACCTGCCTTCTTGGTTGCTTTCTCCCCTTCTCTTTCTAAACTTTTGCCAGCCTTCGCCTGCCTGTCCCCTTTTGTTCTCAGCGGGGGTCCCGAACAGTTCACCAGCCCTCTGCTGGAGGATCCTCCTAACACCGGTACAGGACTTAGGGGTGCAGGTTTCATTGTAGGTTGGTATTTCCCCTCAACCTGGCATATGTGGCAACTCCTGCGGTACTTCACCACATCTTTGTGGAGTTTTGGCCAGTCAAACTGTTATCTTATGAGGGCTTTGGTCTTTCGTATGCTGGCATGTACAGCCACTGTAGTCGCGTGAGCCCTTCTTAATATTTCTCTCCGGTACCTCTGCGGCACCACTAACTGGTGAACTACTGTCCACTCCTCACTCTCAGGTCTGTGAGGAGAACTCCATTTCCTCATCAGTACCTCATTCTTTAAATAGTAGCAATCAGGGACTCCCTCTGCTTCACTTTCAGACTGGACAGCCTGTGCTAACTCTCGCAATACTGGGTCGGCTCACTGAGCCTCAGCTAGGGAAAACTTATTTAACTCATTCCCTGGGTCTCCTAACTTTCCAAAGAAAGTCTCAGACAGACAGACCTGGTCATCTGCCTGCAGTGCTAATGCAGTCTCCTCTGGGGGAGCTGGTTTGATCATGGCCTGATCCTCTACACATTCAGGGCAACTGCAGGGGTCCATCTCCTGCCATTGCCCTGTCTCGCTGACCTCCTGTGTCTTTCTTTTACTGGTGGGGCTACCACCTTCACCCCTGCCAGATCATTACCTAGGAGCAGGTCAACCCCGTCCACAGGCAAACTAGGGACAATCCCTATGGTCACCGGTCCCGAAACCAGGTCGCACTCCAGGTGCACCCGGTGGACAGGTACAGGCATAAACTGCATACCATTTACCACCATTCTGGTGTTCACTGCACTCTCTGGGGGAAATTTCAGGCCTTTTCCCAGTAAAAGGGATCTAGTGGCCCCTGTGTCCCTGAGAATTACTATGGGCTTGCTTACCCCACTAAAAGGGTATGGGATTACTTTCCCTTCAAACACAAAACCCTGGTAACCTTCAGGAATCCTATTAAATTTTCCTGCATGTCAGCTGTAAGCTTGCTGGGTCTCACTCTTACTGCAGTTAAAGCCACATCTTGTTCTTCCAATTGTCTTCCTTTGTCCTTCCAATCATTGTCTGTTAATATACAAATGTATTTTCCAGCCACGGCTGATCTGTTTAACACGTCCTTTCTTCACTCCAGTAACAGTTTAACATCAATGTTAATGACAAAATTAATGTGCCTCATTCTTGGCAGGTGGGGGCCTAGTATGAGGGGCTGAATAACCTACACCTGTTCCTTTCTAATTGGGCCAACTAGAGATTGGCACAGCCTGAGAATAAATAAAGTACCTTGAGGACACATAAATGCACCCCCAAGAAGCTCCTGTATTTCTGGCTACCTGATTTTAACTCTACCCACAGGGCCAAAGACGTGACAGTACTGTATTTGAGGAGGCCTGAGGTCTTCAATGCACCCAAGGCTTTCAGCCTCTTGGGAATCTTTGCACAAACTTTGCAAAAGGATCATGAAGGCCCCCTCCCCCAATAGCTGACTCAAATGGCTCACCAGAACTCAGATGCTACAATAAAAGGAAATGAATGTTTTTCCCCTCACATCGCTTCAACACTGGCACCTCCTTTCCACACTACCACCACCACCCCTATCCACTGTCCCCAACCCCAGTCACCGACAGCAATATACCATACAAGTGTAGATCAGGAGCATCAAGGGGGCCTTACCAATCAAACTGCGGTCAGACAACTGCCGATTAAAAAATACATTGTGTGCAGCTCGAAGCAATCATGTGGTGTTTGCCATGTTGGGTAATTACACTATCATGAAATCCCACTCTTGCATTGACACTGTAACCCAGTGGCCTTTACTGTTTGTCTTTTCAGAAGGACCTGCTGCTCCATGCCGAGTACTCAGAGCGGTGCTGAGAACCCGTCCAATCAGGAACTAGCTGAGTAGCGGGCGGGAGTAACTTGTCCCCTAAGCAAATGTTTACCTTGTTGTACAAGTTTTGAATCAATGCCATGACAATGAGCATCAAAACATGACGTGCCAGCTGGCTACTGAACAATGCTGTGCTCGAAATCCAGCAGCGACCATGTCTGGGTCACACTCCGCTCCATCACATCCATCCACAGTATGTGTTTGAACAGATTTCTTTTTGTTTATTTAACCTTGGAGCTTCATGATGCTTTTGGGTATATCTCCCTCTGGTTGCAAATATGAAGAAAAAAATTACTGAGAGTTTTGGTAAAAGTACTTTTTTCAGAGTTTAAGAAAGCACTTCCATTTCTATAGCTTCTTTCACAAACTCAGAATTCCCCAAAGTGCTTTACAGCCAGAAAAGTGATTCTGAAATTTAGTCACTGCTGTAATCTAGATAACACAACAACCAATTTGCGCACAGCAAGGCCCCACAAGCAGCAATGTTTTAATGATCAGATAAACTGATTTTAGTGCTGTTGTTTGAAGGATAAATGTTGGCAAGGGTTTTTGAAAGGATTCGCTGCTCTTCTTTGAATAGTGCCATAGGATCTTTCACATCCACCTAAGGGGGCGGAGAGCACCTCCGACAGTGCAGCACCCCCTCAGTACTGCTCTGCAGTGCCAGCCGAGATTAAAGGCTTGCTACCCAACCCGAACCCGATGGGACCTGACAAACATGTGTCGGGTTCGGTAACGGGTCGTACCCATCTTCTGGATCCGGCTTTCGGGCTCGGGTCGGGTCGGGCCGGGCCGAGTCCAGGTCAGGTCTGGCCAGACACACGTGGTAAGTGCTCTGCCAGTAAGTATAGAAATTAAAAAACGTACCTGAGCTGGGAGTCCAGGATGAAACTGAGTCCGCAGTGAGCGAGTGACATCACTATGACGTCATCACGCATGCGCTGCAGTACATAGAGTTTCCCAGTCAGAAAGTAAGGAAAGGGATGGTCGGGTCGGGCTCGGGGCGAAATTGGAGAGACTTGAGCCGGGTTGGGCTCGGGTCCGCTGTGGATCGGTCGGGTGCGGGTCGGGTTCTTTTTTCCGACCTAAGCGGGCCTTTAGCCGAGATTATGTACTCAACTGGAATCTTCAACCTTCTGGCTCAGAGGCAATAGTGCTACCCATTTAGCCACAGCTGATATTTTACATAAGGGCCTGATTTTCCCAGCCATTAAAATTGTGGGCAGAAGGTGAGGGACAATGAGCTGTGATTTCCTGATGGACGCAGCTGGTAGAATTAAGGCATAAAATTGGAAAATCAGTCCTCGAGAGGAAAACAAACTGCCTTTTATATCGTCAGGATGATATCCTGGATATGGTTGTATGTTAGACCAGGTTTCGGACATGGCTCAGTGAAGCAATGTTGCCTCTGAATCAGAAAATTGTAAGTTCAAGCTCCATCTCCACTCTAAGGATTTGAGCACAATATCTATTCTTGTACTTCAGATGCCCACATCCAGAGAATGAATTAGAAAGCAGATACCTCAGCCAGGTACTCCAGAGCACGAGCAGTAATTGACTAACCCAGCCTGGCTTAGTGTGGTGATCTGAAGGGACAAAACCTATGTTACTGGGGACTGGTATTATACACATTCAATTCCAAGTAACCCTGCAAGCTAATGCCCTAACAACCACATTGGCTCTGATCAGACAAGCAGCTGGTAAGCTGTGCCATTTTAGTTTGTTAAACTGCCATAGTACCCCTGCACAGCCTCAGGGTCCCAATTGCACCCACATTCTCTGGAGTCGGGTAATGGACAATGGGACAACAATGTGCACATTGTACTGGGCACACAGAAACTTGACCTGAACTGAATTCTCAGTAGCTAGGTTTGGGAACGTTTTGGTGGGTCTCTGTCCAATTAGGATAAGGTGGTTATGAAGGCATATGGGATACTTGCCTTTATTAGCCGAGGCATAGAATATAAGAGCAGGGAGGTTATGATGGAGCTGTATAAAACGCTAGTTATTCCACAGCTGGAGCACCCCCTATGTATAGTTCTGGTCACCACACTATAGGAAGGATGCGATTGCACTGGAGAAAGTGCAGAGGAGATTCACCAGGATGTTGCCTGGGGTGGAGCATTTCAGCTATGAACAGAGGCTGCAAAGGCTAGGGTTGTTTTCCTTAGAGCAGAGAAGGCTGAGGGGGGACATGATTGAGGTATACAAAATTATGAGGGGCATTGATAGGTTAGATAGGAAGAAATTTTTTCCCTTAGTGGAGGGGTCAATAACCAGGGGGCATAGATTTAAGGTAAGGGGCAGGAGGTTTAGAGGGGATTTGAGGAAAAAATTTTCACCCAGAGGGTGGTTGGAATCTGGAACACACTACCTGAAGGGGTGGTAAGGCAGGAACCCTCACAACATTTAAGAAGTATTTAGATGAGCACTTGAAATACCATAGTATACAAGACTAAGGGCCAAGAGCTGGAAAATGGGATTAGAATAGATAGATGCTTGCTGGCTGGCACAGACACGATGGGCCGAAGGGCCTGTTTCTATGCTGCATAACTCTATGACCAGGTCATCTAACCAAAATAAAACTAGCCACCCTAACTGAAATTGCCAATTTAATGTTACATGCCCACTAGGAACTGGGTTGTGACTGGCCAAACCTATTTCACGTAGGAGCTTCACACCAGCAGAGGAGAATCTCATCTTATTAGTCCAGGGACCTTTTGTTTTATTCATTCATGGGAAGTGGGCATCACTGGCTGTGCAAGCATTTATTGCCCATCCCTAATTGCCCTTGAGAAAGTGGTGGTGAGCTGCCTTCTTGAGCCACTGTAGTCCATGTGCGGTAGGTACACCCACAGTGCTGTTAGGAAGGGAGTTCCAGAATTTTGACCCAGCGACAGTGAAGGAACGGCGATATAGTTCCAAGTCAGGATGGTGTGTGACTTGGACGGGAACCTGAATGAATGTATTCTAACAAATGCCTGCTACCTGATACATTTACCCAATGTGGTTGACTCTTAAATGCACTCTGAAATGGTCTAGCAAGCCACTCAGTTGTATCAAACTGCCACAAAGTCAATAAGGAATGAAACCGGATGGACCACCCAGCATCGACCTAGGCACCGGAAACAACAACGGCAAACTCAGCCCAGTCGACCCTGAAAAGTCCTCCTTACCAACATTTGGGGGCTTGTGCCAAAGTTGGGAGAGCTGTCCCACAGACTAGTCAAGCAGCAGCCTGACATAGTCATACTCACTGAATCATACTTTACAGACAATGTCCCAGACACCACCATCACCATCCCTGGGTATGTCTTGTCCCACCAGCAGCACAGATCCAGCAGAGGTGGCAGCACAGCGGTATACAGTCACAGTGAGTTGCCCTGGGAGTCCTCAACATTGACTGAAGACCCCATTAAGTCTCATGGGATCAAGCCAAACACGGGCAAGAAAACCTCCTGCTGATTACCACCTACTGCCCCAGCTCGGTTGATGAATCAGTGCTTCTCCATGCTGAAAACCAATTGGAAGAAGCACTGAGAGTATCAATGGCAGAGAATGTGCTCTGGGTGGGGGACTTCAATCTCCATCACCAGGAGTGGCTCAGTAGCATCACAGCTAACCAACAAGAGGGAAAATCCTACTTGACCTCATCCTCACCAATCTCCTGCCAGAGATGCACCTGTCCTTTTCTTTTATTCATTCATGGGATGTGAGCGTCGCTGGTCAGGCCAGCATTTATTGCCCATCCCTAATTGCCCTTGAGAAGGTGGTGGTGAGCTGCCTTCTTGAACCGTTGCAGTCCATGTGCGGTAGGTACACCCACAGTGCTGTTAGGAAGGGAGTTCCAGGACTTTGACCCAGGAACAGTGAAGGAACGGTGATATAGTTACAAGTCAGGATGGTGTGTGACTTGGAGGGGTACTTGCAGGTGGTGGTGTTCCCGTGCATTTGCTGCCCTTGCCCTTCTAGTTGGTAGAGGTCATGGGTTTGTCAGGTGCTAAAGAGCCTTGATACTTTGATGCAGTGCATCTTGTAGCTGGTAGACACTGCTGCCACTGTGTGTCGGTGGTGGAGGGAGTGAATGTTTGTAGATGGTGTGCCAATCAAGTGGGCTGCTTTGTCCTGGATGGTGTTGAGCTTCTTGAGTGTTGTTGGAGCTGCACCCATCCAGGCAAGTGGAGAGTATTCCATCAAACTCCTGACTTGTGCCTTGTAGATGGTGGACAGGCTTTGGGGAATCAGGAGGTGAGTAACTCACTGCAGGATTCCTAGTCTCTGACCTGCTCTTCTAGCCACGGTATTTATATGGCTACTCCAGTTCAGTTTCTGGTCAATGGTAACCCCTAGGATGTTGATAGTGGGGGATTCAGCGATGGTAATGCTATTGAATGTCAAGGGGAGATGGTTAGATTCTCTCTTGTTAGAGATGGTCGTTGCCTGGCACTTGTGTGGCGCGAATGTTACTTGCCACTTATCAGCCCAAGCCTGGATATTGTCCAGGTCTTGCTGCATTTCTACAAGGACTGCTTCAGTATCTGAGGAGTCACGAATGGTGCTGAATATTGTGCAATCATCAGCAAACATCCCCACTTCTGACCTTATGATTGAAGGAAGGTCATTGATGAAGCAGCTGAAGATGGCTGGGCCTAGTACACTACCCTGAGAAACTCCTGCAGTGATGTCCTGGAGCTGAGATGATTGACCTCCAACAACCAAAAGCATCTTCCTTTGCGCTAGGTATAACTCCAACAAGCGGAAAGTTTTCAACTGATTCCCATTGTCTTCAGTTTTGCTAGGGCTCCTTGATGCCACACTCGGTCAAATGCTGCCTTGATGTCAAGGGCAGTCACTCTCATCTCACCTCTTGAGTTCAGCTCTTTTGTCCATGTTTGAACCAAGGCTGTAATGAGGTCAGGCGCTGAGTGGTCCTGGTGGAACCCAAACTGAGCGTCACTGAGCAGGTTATTGCTGAGCAAGTGCTGCTTGATGGCACTGTTGATGATACCTTCCATCACTTTACTGATGATTGAGAGTAGGCTGATGGGCAGTAATTGGCCTGCTTTTTGTGTACAGGACATATCTGGGCAATTTTCCACATTGCAGGGTAGATGCCAGTGTTGTTGCTGTACTGGAACAGCTTGGCAAGGGGTGCGGCAAGTTCTGGAGCACAGGTCTTCAGTACTATTGCCGGAATATTGTTAGGGCCCATAGCCTTTGCGGTATCCAGTGCCTTCGGTCGTTTCTTGATATCACGCGGAGTGAATAGAAGTGGCTGAAGTCTGGGACTTCACATCATCTGTGATGCTGGGGACCTCAGGAGGAGGCTAAGATGAATCATCATCTGGGCACTTCTGGCTGAAGATTGTTGCGGATGGGGATATTTGTGGAGCCACCTCCTCCAGTTAGTTGTTTAATTGTCCACCACCATCCACGGCAGGACTGCAGAGCTTAGATCTGATCCGTTGGTTATGGGATCGCTTCGCTCTGTCCATTGTATGCTGCTTACACTGTTTGGCACAGAGGTAGTCCTGTGTTGTCGCTTCACCAGATTGACACCTCATTTTGAGGTATGCCTGATGCTGCTCCTGGCATGCCTTCCTGCACTCTTCATTGAACCACGTTTGGTCTCCTGGCTTGATGCTAATGGTAGAGTGGGGGATACGTCAGGCCATGAGGTTACAGATTGTGGTTGAGTACAATTCTGCTGCTGCTGATGGCCCACAACACCTCATGGATGCCCAGTTTTGCATTGCTAGATCTGTTTGAAATCTATCCCATTTAGTACGGTGGTCGTGCTATACAAAACGATGGAGGGTATCCTCAATGTGAATGCAGGACTTCGTCTCCACAAGGACTGTGCTATTGTCACCCCTACCAATACTGTCATGGACAGATGCATCTGCAGTAGGCAGATTGGTGAGGATGAGGTCAAGTATGTTTTTCCCTCTTGCTGGTTCCCTCACCACCTGCCGCATACCCAGTCTCGCAACTATGTCCTTTAGGACTCGGCCAGCTCAGTCAGTAATGGTGCTACTGAGCCACTCTTGGTGATGGACATTGAAGTCCCCCACCCAGAGTACATTCTGCGCCCTCGCCACCCTCAGTGCTTCCTCCAAGTGCTGTTCAACATGGAGGAGTACTGACTCATCAGCTGAGGGAGGGCGGTAGTTGGTAATCAGCAGGAGATTTCCTTGTCCATGTTTGACCTGATGCCATGAGACTTCATGGGGTCCGGAGTTGATGTTGACGTCTCCCAGGGCAACTCCCTCCCGACTGTAAACCACTGTGCTGCCACTTCTGCTGGGTCTGTCCTGCCGGTGGGACAAGACATACCCGGGGATGGTGATAGCAGTGTCTGGGACATTGCCTGTCAGGTGTGATTCCGTGAGTATGACTATGTCAATATTGACAGTATTGGGTGACCACCGCACATTCCTTGTGGAGACAAAGTCCTGTCTTCACAGTGAGAATACCCACCATCATGTTGTGTGGCACCACCGCAGTGCTAATAGGGATAGATTTTGAACAGATCTGGCAAATCAAAACTGGGCATCCATGAGGCGCTGTGGGCCATCAGCAGCAGCAGAATTGTATTCAACCACAATCTGTAACCTCATGGTCCGGCAAGTCCCACATTCTATCATTAGCATCAAGCCAGGGACCAACCCCGGTTCAATGAAGAGTGCAGGAGGACATGCCAGGTGCATCACTAGGCATACCTAAAAATGAGGTCAGCCTTTGAAGCGACAACACAGGACAACTTGCATGTCAAACAGTGGAAGAAGTATGCGATAGACAGGGCTAAGCGATCCAAAATCACAGAATTGTTGCAGTGCAGAAGGAGGCCATTTGGCCCATCGTGACTGCAGCAGTTCTCTGAATGAACAATTCATCTAGTACTATTCCCCACCTTCTCCCCGTAACCTACACATTCTTCCTTTTCAGATAAAAGTCTAATTCCCTTTTGAATGCTTCAAATGAACCTTCCTCCACAACACTCTCAGGCAGTGCATTCCAGACCTTAACCACTAGCAACATGAAAAGGTCGTTCCTCATGTGGCTATTGCTTCTCTTATCCATTACTTTCCATCTGTTCTCTCTCCTTCTTGATCCTTTTGCGAGTGGGAATAGTTTCTCCAGATCTAGTCTGTCCAGACCCCTCATGATTGCCTCCCTGGTGCTCGGTTCAAAGATGTCTCTGAGCGGCTGCTGGGCATTTTGAGTGGGGACGGCGAGCAGCTAGCTGTCGGGGTACATATCGGTACCAACGACATAGGTAAAAAAAGGGATGAGGTCCGACAAGCTGAATATAGGGAGTTAGGACGTATATTAAAAAGTAGGACCTCAAAGGTAGTAATCTCAGGATAACTACATGTCACGTGCTAGCGAGAGCAAAAATAGCAGGATATATCAGATGAATACGTGGCTGGAGAAATGGTGTAGAGGGGAGGGATTCAGATTCCTGGGACATTGGGATCGGTTCTGGGGAAGATAGGACCAATACAAGCTGCAAGGGTTGCATCTGGGCAGGACCAGGACCAATTTCCTCGCGGGGGTGGGGGGGCGGGGGGGGGGGGAGGGGGGGGTGCGGCGGGGTGGTGTCTGTTAGTGCTGTCAGAGAGGGTTTCAACTAGAATGGCAGGGCAAGGAGAATCTGAGCAGGGAGACAGAGGAGAAATGAAAGACAGAAAGGTAAGAAGAAAAAGTGGAAGGCAGAGAAAACAAGGGCGAGAAACAAATGGGGCCATAGTGCAAAATAAAGCTAAGATGACTGACAATGTTAAAAAGATAAGTCTCAAGGCATTGTGTCTTAATGCACAGAGCATTCGCAATAAGGTAGATCAATTAACAGCACAAATAGATGTAAACGGTTATGATACAGTAGCGATTACAGAGACATGGCTGCAAGGTGACCAAGGATGGAAACTGAACATCCAGGGGTATTCAATATTTAGGAAGGACAGGCAAAAGGGGAAAGGAGATGGGGTAGCATTGTTAGTAAAGGAGTTCTGTGTACAGTTCTGGGCACCATACTATAGGAAGGATGTGAATGCTCTGGAGAGGGTGCAGAAGAGATTCACCAGGATGTTGCCTGGGCTGCAGCATTTCAGCTATGAAGAGAGACTGAAAAGGCTTGGGTTGTTTTCCTCAGAACAGAGAAGGCTGAGGGGGGCCTGATTGAGGTATACAAAATTATGAGGGGCATTGATAGGTTAGAAAGAAAAAAAACGTTTTCCCTTGGCAGAGGGGTCAATAACCAGGGGGCATAGATTTAAGGTAAGGGGCAGGAGGTTTAGAGGGAATTTGAGGAAAAATGTTTTCACCCAGAGGGTGATTGGAATCTGGAACGCACTGCCTGAAGGGGTGGTAGAGGCAGGAATCTTCACAACATTTAATAAGTATTTAGATGAGCACTTGAAGCACCATAGCGTTCAAGGCTACGGGCCAAGTGCTGGAAAATGGGATTAGAATAGTCAGGTGCTTGATGGCTGGCATGGACACGATGGGCCGAAGGGCCTGTTTCTGTGCTGTATAACTCTATGACTCGATGACTTTATGAAATCAATGCAATAGTGAGGAAGGATATTGGCTCAGAAAATCATGACGTGAAATCTGTATGGGTGGAGCTAAGAAACACCAAGGGCAGAAAACGTTGGTGGGGGTTGTCTATAGGCCCCGAAACAGTAGTGGAGATGTAAGGGATGGCATTAAACAGGAAATTAGAGACGCATGCAATAAGGGTGCAACTGTAATCGCGGGTGATTTTAATCTACATATAGATTGGTCAAACCAAATTAGCAATAAGACTGTGGAGGAAGATTTCCTGAAGTGCGTGCGTCACGGTTTTTTAGACCAATACGTTGAGGAACCAACTAGAGAACAGGCTATCCTAGACTGGGTATTGTGCAATGAGATAGGATTAATTAACAATCTTGTTTGCGGGGTGCCTTGGGGAGGAGCGACTATAACATGATGGAATTCTTCATTAAGATGGAGAGTGAAGTAGTTGAATCCGAAACTAGGGTCCTGAATCTAAATAAAGGAAACTACGAAGGCATGAGGAGCGAGTTGGCTGTGGTAGATTGGGGAACTTTACTAAAGGGGTAGACGGTGGATAGACAATGGATAATATTTAAAGAACGTGTGCATGAATTACAACAATTATTCATTCCTGTCTGGCGCAAAAATAAAACCAGAGAGGTGGCTCAACCGTGGCTTACAAAAGAAATTAGGGATAGTATTAGATCCAAAGAGGAGGCATATAAAATTGCCTGAAAAAGCAGCAAGTGTGAGGATTGGGAGCAGTTTAGAATTTAGCAAAGAAGGACAAAGAGGTTGATTAAGCGGGAGAGAATAGAGTATGAGAGTAAACTTGTGGGGAACATAAAAATTGATTAAAGCTTCTATAAATATGTGAAGAGAAAAAGATTAGTGAAGACAAATGTAGGTCCCTTACAGTCAGAAACAGGGGAAATTATAATGGGAACAAAGAAAGGGCAGAACAATTAAACACATACTTTGGTTCTGTCTTCACAAAGGAGGACACAAATAACCTCCCAGAAATGTCAGGGAACCAAGGGTCTAATGAGAGGGAGGAACTGAAGGAAATCAATATTAGTTAAAAAAATAGTGCTTGGGAAGGCACAGAAGGCAGTAAAGGCCAAGTCATTAAATATATTCAAGAAAGAGAGTGATATATTTCTTAATGCCAAAGGGATCAAGGGATATGAGGAGAAAGTGGGAACAAGGTACTGAATTAGACAATCAGCCATGATCTTTTTTGAAAGGCAGAGCAGACCAGAAGGGCCTGCTCCTATTTTCTATGTTTTTGAATACCTCTATCAAATCACCTCTCAGCCTTCTCTTCTCCAAGGAAAACAGTCCTAACTTCTCCAACCGATCTTCGTAACTGAAGTTCCTCATCCCTGGAACCATTCCCGTGAATCTTTTCTGTACTCTCTCCAATTCCCTCACATCTTTCCTAAGTGCGGCTCCCAGAACTGGATGCAATACTCCAGCTGAGGCTGAAGTCGTGCCTGATACAAATTAAACATAACTTCCTTGCTGTGCCCCTATTAATAAAGCCCAGGATACTGTATGCTTTATTAATCACTCTCTCAACCTGTCCTGCCACTTTCAATGACATGCATATGTACACCCAGCTTCTTCTGCTCTTGTACCTGCTTTTGGATTGTAAAATGCCGAGAGCCATGGCGGGTGGATTCCCTGATGCAGTCCAACTGATGGGCCATTTTCCCAGCAGCGACAATGGCAGCACTTGGCAATCCGCCAACCAGAGGTGCATGGCTAAATTAAATAAAGGACCAATTGATGTCTATGTTCCCAACGGGGGAGTGGCCCCCTGCCGGGTGGGGAGGCTGCCTGCTGCATGGAGGCTGCCTCCCGGCAGCTTCCCAAGGTGGGAGGGTGGGTGCCAACGCATCCAGGGGCTCTATGGCCCAAGGAGGGGGTCGCCAGTCACAATGGCTGTCTCCGCAGCCCCAATGCCACTACTAGAGGGGTTTCCCCTCCGATTGCCAGGGCCTGCCTGCCTGGCCCCAGAACAGGAACACATTTTTTATCTTCCCTGCGAGGGTGCCTCCATTTTTGTTCTCCTCCCATCCTCAGGAGCGGCCACCTCTCTCAGTAGTGCCGACAAGGCTGTAGAGCTGCCGACTCTCTGATGGGGCTGACAGCATGGAGAGCCAGCCCGCTTTCCTTAATTGGACAGTGGACCCAGCGGCCACCAGTCCTGCTGGCCACCCACGCGGGCTCGGGACCCGCATATTGTCTGGATGTCGGAACTCACCCCGTGCTGAGAAAATCCTGGCCCTAGTCTCCCAATAATTGATATTTCAAAACTATTTCTATCAGTGGTTGTCCACTATGTGGCATCTAGGAACTATGAGAAAGAAGTTTTAAAATGTGAAGATAAATAATTCATAACCTAATGGGAAATGGGTCCGTTTTTAATAAAGTCGTAGAAGTGCCTGTTCTCACGTGGAAAAAATACAATGCTCATAGTCACAGTACATTCCAGAAGACTAGAAAATGTGCCAAATAAAGGTTAAAAAAATGATCAAGGTTTCCCCTTGAGAAAATAAATGCTGTCCACGGGCTTTCTTAAACTCAGGGGATGACATTCTCCCAAGCTCTCCTGTTTGTCTGCCGTAATGTTTACATGTAAAATCTGGAAAAATGGTGTGAATGGTGCTTACAGCACGTTTCCACAGTTTCTACAGCTCTTCTGTCAAAGTTATGGTAAAGAAGTAGATGAACCCCCTGCCAAAATTCACCCCTTCCAGGTTCCAACATGAGCGATGGAATAAGTCACAAGCCCAAGTCCTATTGCACTTTCAGTCTAAATATTTTTGGAAGGCTATGTCAGTTTTTTTTAAGGCTGTTGGTTGCCAGAATAGCTAATCTGTTCATTTATCTGTTTGGTTGTTTCTGTTACTGGGACCTTGCCAGGTCCAAACTGGCTGGTGCAGTTTTCTATATTACAACAGTGACTATACTTGAAAAAAGTACTAAACCAGAAATCTGCAGGTTTAGCACTCAAGTGCTGATGAGTTTTCATGGAGCAGTGTATGTCGGTCCTCACACCCACTTCCACTGAGGCGTGCTGTGTGCTAGCTGACACACAGCGGCATGTTGCAGGAATGCTCATGGACTGAGGGTGTTGGTGCACAGTTTTTGGATGTGGCACTGCATGTCCTAGTGGAGAAAGCCCAGAGGAGTAGGGATGTCCTGTTCTCGCATGGGGTGAGAAGGATGTCACCTCACCCTCCTGTCCCTCTCTCTTGCAGCATCTGGTGCTGCCCTGCCTAGCCTCATGTTGTACTCCTCCCATTCGTCATCCAGACCAAGGAGGATATCTAGCAAGATATCCATGACAAAACATTCCTTTTCTCCTGGTGATTCCCATAAGGTGTCCAGTAAGGTAGAGTAGCACAGCAGTTATTCTCTTTAGGTGAAGTCCTCAGAGCATTTGCAGAATATTGTTGCTTGTGTGTTGGTGAAGTCTCGGCAAAGTATCCCAGAAGTCTCCCATATACTTCAGAGATCTTCTTCACAGCTGCAGCAGCATGACATTAAAAGGTGAGTATCCCTAGAATGCTTGACGTATGTGGTGGCCCAGTAGTATGGTCTCTGGGCTAATAATGCAGAAACCCAGGGGATAGCTCTGGGGACTTGGGTTTGAATCCCACCACAATCAGAAGGTGGAATTTAAATTTTAAAAAAGCTACTGGCCATGAAACCATTGTTACAAAAAACCCATCTTCACTAATGCCCTTTAGGAAAGAAAATCTACATGTAACTCCAGACCCCACTCTTAGCAAGCCACTCAGTCGTATCTAACCGCTACAGAGTCAATAAGGAATGAAACCCGATGGACCACCCAGCATCGACCTTGGCACCAGAAACAACAATGGCAAACCCAGCACTGTTGACCCCGCAAAGATCTCCTTACTAACATCTGGGGACTTGTGCCAAAGTTGAGAGAGCTGTCCCACAGACTAGTCAAGCAACAGCCTGACATAATCATACTCACAGAATCATATCTTACATACAATGTCCCAGACACCGCCATTGCCATCCCCGGGTATGTCCTGTCCAACCGCCAGGACAGCCCCAGCGGCACGGTGGTATACAGATGGGAGGGAGTTGCCCTGGGAGTCCTCAACATCAACTCCAGACCCCATGAAGTCTCAAGGCATCAGGTCAAATTTGGGCAAGGAAACCTCCTGCTGATTACCACCTACTGCCCTCCCTCAGCTGATGAAACAGTACTCCTCCATGTTGAACAGCACTGAGGGTGGTAAGGGTGCAGAATGTACTCTGGGTGGGGGACTTCAATGTCCATGTTCAATGTGCTCAGTAGCACCACTACTGGCCGAGTCTTAAAGGACATAGCTGCTAGACTGGGTCTGTGGCAGGGGTTGAGGGAACCAACAAGAGGAAAAAATATACTTGAACTCATCCTCACCAATACTGCCTGCCACAGATGCATCTGTCCATGACAGTAGTTGGTAGGAGTGACCACTGCACAGTCCTTGTGGAGACAAAGTCCTGTCCTCACATTGAGGATACCTTTCGTTGTGCACAGCCTCCATGCTAAATGGGATAGATGTCGAACAGATCGAGCAGTGCAAAACTGGGCATCAATGAGGGCACTGTGGGACAGTAGCAGAATTGTACTCAACCACAATCTGTGACCTCATGGTTTGGCATATCCCCCACTCTCCCATTGCCATCAAGCCAGGGTCCAACCGTGGTTCAATGAAGAGTGCAGGAGCAGCACCAGGCATACCTCAAAATGTGGTGTCAACTTAGTGAAGCTACAACCAAGGACTACTTGCATGCCAAACAGCATAAGCAGCGTACGATGGACAGAGCTAAGCGATCCCATAACCAACGGATCAGATCTAAGTCCTGCCACGTCGAGTCATCTATGGTGGTGGACAATTAAACAACTAACTGGAGGAAGTGGCTTCACAAATATCCCCATCCTCAATGACATCAGTGTGAAAGATAAGGCTGAAGCATTTGCAACAATCTTCATCCAGAAGTGCCGAGTTGATGATCTATCTCGGCCTCCTCCTGAAGTCCCCAGCATTACAGATGCCTGTCTTCAGCCAATTCGATTCACTCTACGTGATATCAAGAAATGACTGAAGGTATTGGATACTGCAAAGGCTATGGGCCCTGACAACAATCTGGCAACAGTACTGAGGACCTGTGCTCCAGAACTTGCCAAGCCCCTAGCCAAGCTGTTCCAGTACAGCTGCAACACTGGCATCTTCCCGGCAATGTGGAAAATTGCCCAGGTCTGGCCTGTGCACAAAAAGCAGGACAAGTTGAAGCCGGCCAATTACTGCCCCATCAGCCTACTCTTAATCATCAGTAAAGTGGTGGAATGTGTCTTCGACACTGCTATCAAGCGGCACTTGTTCAGCAATAATCTGCTCAATGACAGTCAATTTGGGTTCCGTCAGGGCCACTCAGCTCCTGACCTTATTACAGCCTTGGTTCAAACATGGACAAAAGAGTTGAACTCTTTTGGTGAGATGAGAGTGACTGCCCTTGACATCAAGGCGCCATTTGACCGAGTATGGAATCAAGGAGGCCTAGCAAAACTACAGTCAATGGGAATTAGGGGAAAACTTTCCACTGGTTAGATCCATACCTAGCTCAAAGGAAGATGCTTGTGGTTGTTGGAGGTCAATCATCTCAACTCAAGGAAATCACTGCAGGAGTTCCTCTGGGTGGACCTTCCTTCAATCATAAAGTCAAAAGTGGGGATATTTGCTGATGATTGCACAATGTTCAGCATCATTTGCAACTCCCTCAGATACTGAAGCAGTCCGTGTAGAAATGGAGCAAGAACTGGACAATACCCAGGCTTGGGCTGATAAGTGGCAAGTAACATTCGCACCCTACAAATGCCAGGCAATGACCATCTCCAACAAGCGAGAATCTAACCATCTCCCCTTGACATTCAATGACATTACGATCGCTGAATCCCCCATTATTAACATCCTGGGGGTTACCATTGACCAGCAAGTGAACTGGAGTAGCCATATACATATTGGGGTTAAAAGAACAGGTCAGAGGCTCGGAATCCTGTGGCAAAGCTCCTTAGACAGCACCTTCCAAATCCATGACCTCTACCATCTTGAAGGACAAGGGCAGCAGTTGCATGGTAACACCACCACCTGCAAGTTCTCCTCCAAGTCACACACCATCCCAATTTGGAACTATATCACCAATCCTACACTGTCGCTGGATCAAAATCCTGGAACTCCCTTCCTAACAGCACTGTGGGTGTACCTACCCCACTTGGACTGCAGCAGTTCAAGAAAGTGGCTCACCACCACCTTCTTAAGGGCAATTAGGGATGGGCAATAAATGCAAGCATAGCCGCATGCCCATATCCCATGAATTAATTAAAAATAGAGTAACTCACCTCCTGACTCCCCAAAGCCTATCCACCATCTACAAGGCACAAGTCAGGAGTGTGATGGAATACTCTCCACTTGCCTGGATGGGTGCAGCTCTAACAATACTCAAGAAGCTCGACACCATCCAGGTCAAAGCAGCCCATTTGATTGGCACCCCATCCGCAAACATTCACTCCCTCTACCACGGATGTACAGTGGCAGCAGTGTATAATATTTACAAGTTGCACTGCAGCAATGCACCAAGGCCCCTTAGACAGCACCTTCCAACCCTGCGACCTCTACCAACTAGAAGGACAAGGGCAGCAAATGCACTGGAACACCACCACCTGCAAGTTGCCCTCCAAGCCACACACCATCCTGAATTGGAACTATATCACCGTTCCTTCACTGTCGTTGGGTCAAAATCCTGGAACTCCCTTCCTAACAGCACTGTGGGTGTACCTAACCCACATGGACTGCAGTGGGTCAAGAAGGCAGCTCATCACCACCGTCTCAAGGGCAATTAGGGATGGGCAATAAATGCTGGCCTAGCCAGCGATGCCCACAACCCATGAATGAATAAAATAAAGTACACATCAATACCTTGTTTAATCCCAAATAGCTTGTTGTTCTTAGGAAAGGGCATTAGGACAAATGCTAGCCACCAAAATGCCATGCAGCCACCTTAATGAATGTTCAGAGGCATTTTAGGTGGAAATCAAACCCCTTAATGAGTCTCCAGGCGGTTGTTCCTAGTGCAGGGTTCAATTCGTTTAACAAGATGGCATCATACACTAAACACAGGCTAAACCTGCCTTTCACCTCAACACCCAATCCTGGTCACTTCATAGGCTCTTTAGCACCTGAATACACCCCATTGTTCTCTTGAAGAACTGCTCTTGAAATGTTAACAAGATACTGATCTCTGTCTGTTTTGCCTTTACTTAAGATTTGTCTCAATGATTCTCCATTATGTTGAGAAGCTTAACCCATTGGTGCACCATAGGGAGACAGCATGTGGGCTCATTTCTAATCTCATACTAGTCATAAGAACGAAAGACTTAAATTTATATAGTGCCTCGTATGACCACCGGAGTCTCAAAGTACTTTTGAAGTGTAGTGTCATGCTAGGCCCCCACCTGCCAAGAATGAGGCACACTAATTTTGTCATGAACATTGATTTTAAACTGTTCCTGGAGTAGGGGAGGACTTGTTCAACAGATCAGCCATGGCTGGAAAAGATATTTGCATATTAACAAATGGTGTTTGGAACGACAAAGCAGTCATTCCCTGACATTCAACCCACAATGGACTTTTGATCGCCAGACGTTGAAGGTGGAGGTGCTCGCATTTCAGGTTGACTGCTAAGATGGCCGAATACACAAATGGACATGGTCAAACCAGTTAGTCACCTGACTAAGCTGCTGAATTTTTTGAATTTGTACAAATAGTTTGGGCTGAGTGTCTGTTTGCTCCTGGACTGAAGAAGCCCTCTCCTCTGTCTGCTCCCATCTCTTTCTCACAAGCCTCTGAATCCACTGAAGACACGTGAACCCCAAGAGAGAAAAGTGTCCTTCAGTGAACAAGGTTTAAGAAGAATACTGGGCCCCAAAGAAAAGCAAGGTCTACCTACAATCAAAGACTCTGCAGTGAGCTTGAAGAACCGTAACAAAAACTCTTCAGATATTGCCTCAAACTTTTCCACTTTATTTTCCTTCTGCTCTTTTCTGTCTCTATTTGCATGTGTGTATCGCATATGCATGCTAGCGTGGGCGCGTCATGTATCCATAGGCATTAACCGAATTGGAGTTTAAGGTTACGTTTAATAAATTTCAGCTTTTCTTCTTTAAATCTGAGAAACCCTGTTTGTGCTGGTTTCTTTGCCTTATAATTGGAAAGCAGTGAACAAGGATTCACCAAGGGGGAGCTAAAAAAACAGTGTGTTTAAAAATTAAACCGTTACAGTAAAGACCAGGTGAAGGCTGAAAGGGAACCCGAGACCTCTTTCTCACCTGGTCGTAACAGTAGTCACTGCTGTAATGTAGGAAATGCAGCAGCCAACTTGTGCAAAGCAAGCTCCCACAAACAGCAATCTGATAATGATCAGATAATCTGTTTTTTTGATGTTACTTGAGGGATAAATATTGTCCAGGACATCAGGAATAACTCCTCTGCTCTTCTTCAAAATAGCACTATGGGATCTCTTACATTCACTTGTGAGGGCAGACAAAGCCTCAGTTTAAAATCTCATCCAAAGGATGGCATTTCCTCTTCAGATTTCTGGGGCATTCGACTGGTTCTGGGGAAGGTGGGACCTGTACAAGCCGGAAGGTGTGCGCCTGAACAGGACAGGGACAAATATCCTTGCAGGAAGGTTTGTCCATGCTGTTGGGGATGGTTTAAATTAGTTTGGCAGGGGGATGGGAACCTGAGGGCAGTTTCAGATAGGACAATTTTAGGGCAGGGAACAGGAGGCAAAAAATTAGCAAGTGACTCTGAAAGACAGAAGAAGCAAAGGTTAAAAGTGTGCAGCACAGGAATTTGGCAGTGTTAAAAAGGATTTATTTAGATGCAGGGAGTATAGTAAATAAAGCCGATGAGCTGAGGGCACGATATCATTGCTATAATGGAAACTTGGCTTAAAGAGGGACAAGAATGGCAGCTCAACATTCCTGGATATAGAGTTTTCAGGCACGATAGAGAGGGGGATAAAAAAAAGTGTAGCATTATTGGTTAAGGAATCAATAACAGCCATGAGGAGGGATGATATGCTAAATGTATCATCAAATGAAGCCAGATGGGTGGAGATCAGAAATAAAAAAGGGGCAGCCACACTACTAAGAGTGTATTATAGACTCCCAAATAGTGAAAGGGAGATAGAAGAACAAATATGTACGCAAATATCTAAGTGCAAAATCTATAGGGCAGTAATAGTTGGGGATTTCAACTACCCCATATCAACTGGGATAAAAACAGTGTGAAGGGCACAGACTGCACAAAATTCTTGAACTGCATTCAAGGGAATTTTTTTCGCCAGCATGTAACAAGCCCAAAGAGAGATGGCACAATTCTAGATTTAGTCTTTGGTAATAAAGCTGGGCAAGTGGATGAAGTAACAGTGGGTGACCATTTTGGAGACAGTGACCATAATACAGTTAGCTTTAGCAAAATAATGGAAAAGGACAAAGATAAAACAGGAGTAAAAGTTCTAACTTGGCAGAAGGCAAATTTTACGAGCGGTGATCTGGCGAAAGTAGACAGGATACAGCTACTTGAAGGAAAATCAGTGGCAAACCAGTGGGAGGCATTCAAACGTGAGATTCTACAGGCACAGTGTAGGCATGTCCCCGCACAGATAAAGGGTGGTACAGCCAAATCTAGAGCCCCCGAGTTATCTAGAAGCTTACCGGGTAAGTTAAAGTAGAAAAAGAAAGCTTATGACGATCACAAAAAACTTAATATTTTAGAAAGCTTAGAGGAATATAGAAAGTGCAGGGATGAAGGAAAAAGGGAAATTAGAAAAGAGAAGAGAGGACATGAAAAATTATTGGCAGGTACAATCAAGGAAACCCCAAAGATGTTTCATCAGTACATTAAGAGCAAGAGGTTAACTAAGGAAAGGGTAGCGCCTATCAGAGATGTACAAGGGAGCTTACAAGAGATGCAGAAGATGTGAGCAGGGTTCTTAATGAGGTTTGGCCTCTGTCTTCACAAAGGAAAGGGTTGATGTAGACACTGTAGTTAAAGTGGAGGAGTGTGAAATATTAGATACGATAAGCAGAATGACAGAGGAAGTACTAGAGGGTCTGATATCCTTGAAAGTGGATAAATCGCCAGGGCCGGTTGGTTGCATCCCAGGTTGTTATAGGAAGCCAGGGAGGAAATAACAGATGCGCTGACGATCATCTTCAAATCCTCACTAGATACAGGCGAGGTGCCAGAGGATTCGAGGTCTCCGAACATTGTACCTTTGTTTAAAAAGGGTGCGAGAGATAGGCCAAATAATTATAGGCTGGTCAGTCTGACCTCAGTGGTGGGTAAATTATTAGAATCAATTCTGATGGACAGGATAAACTGCCTCTTAGAAAGGCATGGATTAATCAGGGATAGCATGGATTTGTTAAAGGAACATCAAGTAATTGAGTTTTTTGAGCAAGTAACAAGGAGGATTGATGAGGGTAGTACAGTGGATGTAGTCTACATGGATTTTAGTAAGGCATCTGACAAGGTCCCGCATGGCAGACTTGTCATAAAAATGAAAGCCCATGGGATACAGGGGAATGTGGCAGGTTGGATCCAAAATTGGTTCAGTCACAGGAAGCAAAAGGTAGTAGTTGATGGATGTTTTTGCGAATGGAAGCGGTTTCCAGTGGCATTCCACAGGGCTCAGTGTTGGGACACTTGCTGTTTGTGGTATATATTAATGATTTGGGCTTAAATGTGGGAGGCATGATTGGGAAATTTGCTGATGACACACAAATTGGCCGTGTAGTTGATAGTGAAGAGGATAGCTGTGGACTCCAGAATGATATCAACGGTTTGGTTGAGTGGGCGGAAAAGTGGCAAATGGAATTCAATCCAGAGAAGTGTGAGGTAATGCATTTGGGGAGAGCAAACAAAGCAAGGAAATAAATGGAAGGCTATTGAGAGGTGTAGAAGAAGTGAGAGACCTTGAAGTGCATGTCCACAGGCCCCTGAAGGTAGCAGGACAGGTAGATAGAGTGATGAAGAAGGCATATGGAATGCTTTCCTTTATTGGCCAAGGTATCGAATACAAAAGCAGGGATGTAATGTTGGAACTGTATAAAACACTGGTTAGGCCACAGCTGGAGTATTGCTTACAGTTATGGTCACCACATTGCAGGAGGGACATAATTGCCCAGGAAAGAGTGCAGAGATTTACAAGAATGTTGCATCTATGAGGAAAGATTGGATCAGCTAGGGTTGTTTTTCTTAGAACAGAGGAGGCTGAGGGGTGATTTAATTAAGGTGTACAAAATTATGAGGAACCTAGATAGTGACAGGAAGGACCTATTTCCCCTAGCAAAGAGTTCAATTATCAGGGGGCACAGATTTAAGGTGATTAGTAGAAAGAATAGAGGGGACATGAGAAAAAATTTTTTCACCCAGAGGGTGGTGGGTGTCTGGAATTCACTGCCAGGAATAGTGGTGGAGGCAGAAACCCTCAATTCATTTAAAAGGTACCTGGATATAAAGTGCTGTAACCTGCAATGCTATGGACCAGGTGCTGGAAGGTGGGATTCGATTGGGCGGCTAGATTTTTCAGCTAGTCACAGACACGATAGGCTGAACGGCCTCCTTCTGTGCCATAATTTTTCTATGGTTCCCTCAGTACTGCACTGGAAAGTCAGCCTGGAGTTTTTCAACTCCTGGGGTGGGACTGGAACCTTGTAATTCAGAGGCAGAGTGCTAACAACTGAGCCATAGCTGACATGGCAATGGTATGAAAGATTCTACATAAATGCAAATTCTTTCTTTCCAATTAGCTTTTCCTGTTGGAATTCAGTTCAAGATGTCTGCCCCTGTGGCTCTGCTTGGAGTTAATTAATATTGAACATTGGTCGACTCATTTTACGTTCATTGTCCTCTTTCATTCTCACTTCTTGTGAGTTTCTCCCCCAGCTTCCTATACAGCAGCATCATAGTCGGTTAAGGGTGGGGTGGTTTGTCGTCACTCAAATTCACTCACTCTCGCTCCCTGACTGCATGCTGCTTCTGGGACTATTTTCTAAGTTTACGATACGGGCAGAAAACCATACTACATGGGGCATATTACGACCAGGTGAGGAAGGGGTCTCAGGCTCCCCTCTGGCCCCTTTCCTGGTTTGGCCATAACAGAGTTTGACTTTTAAAACACACAGTTTTTATTTTCACCTCCGTGAATCCTTGCTCACTGCTCTCTAATTATAATTGTAAATGAACCAATCAGACAGGCTACCTTAGGTTTAAACAAGGAAGATGTAAGTTTATTAGCCTTAACACTCTAACTCAGTGAATGTTACTAAAAATATGCGATGCAACCACACTAGCATGCATACACGATAAACACACATACACACAAATAGATACAGAGGAGGAGAAAGAATAAAGATGGGGGTGGGTTTGGAGTAGTAAATGGAATTCAGTTACTGTCTTTGGTTTGGTTGCAAAGACTTTGGTTGAAGTTAAGTCCTGCAGTTCTCGTTGGGGTCCAGTGCACACTTTCAAACTTGTTTCGCTGGTACCAGAAGGCTGCAGAGGGGCGGGGGAGGGGGGTGGTCCTGTGTCTTGAGGCTTAAGTTGCTTCCATAGGTCCCTGGAATTTCGCTGTAGAGAGAGACAGAAAGGGGTGCTTTCTTCTTGAAGTTCAATTGTAGTCTGCCCCAAACCTTTCTGTGAGACACAATTCAAACAATTCCCAGGTTGGCCAGCAGGTTAGTCATGTGACCAGCTCTTTGTTTGCAACAGCATCACCTGCAAGGGTTGTTGATTCTTCAAAGATTACTAGATACACTCAATGTGGGAGAGGGGAAGGGGGGTTGAGTGCTGGCTCTTCGACAGACAATAGATCTCAATGTCTTTTGATCATCACTGTTTCCCAGTCTAATCTTGCTAATTGAATCAGGGAGCACTTCTATTGTCTCTCTATTCACCTGTCTCTCAGAATGCAAATGTGTAGCCATGTTTTCAGCCGTTCAGCTCTGTGGTCCTCTTAAACAAATTATGTTCAATGTCCAATAAAAGTTCAAATCGTGTTTCATATGACGAAATTGATATGTTTCCATTTGGCAGGTGGGGTTTTGTTATAGGCAGTACTGAAATTACTGGGAGATTGTCAGGAGCTGTGCTAATTCCCTCCCCCTGCCATGGGATTCAATGATTTAGTCCCATCAGCTGATCCCTCAGGTTGAACTACAGCACTGAGTTTACATGAGTTCACTTTTATTATGCATAGAAATCTAAGCTAGGATCTTTAAAATCATGCAGAGCTGTGTTTCTGTTCAGAGTTGTGTGGGGTGAAGCAGCACCATGTTTTATATCAATCTCAAAACAAAGATTTGCATTTATATGGTGCCTTTAACGATGTCCCAAAACACTCACAGCCAACAAAGTACTTTTTGACGTGTAATTACTATTGTAATGTAGGGAACACGCCAGACAATTTTCACACACCAAGCTCCCACAAACAATGATAAATGACCAATGATTTTTTTTTACTGATATTGAGGGATAAATACTGGCCCTGCTCTTATTTGATTAATTTCAGGTCATTTTTACATCCACCTAAGAGGGCAAATGGAGCCTTCTTTTAATGTCTCATTCGAAAGACAGCACGCTCAACAGTGTAGGAATCCTTCAGCAGTTCACTGGCATGTTAGCCCAGATTATGTGCTCAAGTCCTCATAGTGGGATTTGGACACACAACCTTCCAACTCAGAGGCGAAAGAGAGCTAAGGCTGACACTCAATGGCTCAGGATATTAAATAAAAACATACATTTATTCTTCTTCTTTTGCAGAACCGCAGCACCTAACTGCTGTATCTGTAAATAGTTGGGTTAATACACTACTGTTAGGATGTATAAATAGCTACAAATTAGAAAAAAACTTAAAATTAAAATTTATGTAACAACCTTATAATTAATTAAGGCACACAAGCAGAAGTGAAAAGCTGGTGAGTCTACTGTTCCGTTTTATTTTAAAGCAGTAAGGTTTATTACTACTATTGGTAACATCTTAGTATTGTTAGGGTATATTAATAGTGGTAAGGTAGGTTAGTTTTGGTCAGTGGACATCACAGAGAAGCAGGTAGGTGATTGGCTGGGTGAGACTTCGGAGCTGCAAACAGCAGGGGAGGGGAGAGAGCAGTGAGGCACAGGGAGCGAGTCGGTGAGAAATCTTGTGGGTAGTTTCTTACTTTATTATTTTCTTTTTTCTGCTGATTTTTATTTTTCCTCTAACGTTTAAGTCTATCGACTAAGTAAAAGCTGAATTACCAGTAGTCCATAGGTGGTTACCCGTTTGTTCATTTTATTTATAACCATTTTATCGTGTTTATTTAACTTCCAATTTTATTGCAGTAAATAAATAATTCGATTCATGACAGAGCTGCTGACACCCGTCGAATGTCCATCCTGTGCCATTTGGGGATACCAGGACCCTGCCCAAGTCATGGACAACTACATGTGCAGAAAGTGGGTTTTCGCCGGGTGCTCCGGTTTCCTCCCACAGCCAAAGACTTACAGGTTGATAGGTAAATTGGCCGTTGTAAATTGCCCCTAGTGTAGGTAGGTGGTAGGGAATATGGGATTAGTGTCGAGTTAGTATAAATGGGTGGTTGTTCGTCGGCACAGACTCGGTGGGCCGAAGGGCTTGTTTCGGTGCTGCATCTCTAAATAAATAAAATAAATAAATAAATACAAAAACTCAAGCGCCGAATCTTGGAACACGAGGAGCAGCTGGAGTCACTGAGGTGCATTCACAAGGTTGAGAGATACTTGAATAGCATGTTTCAGGAGGTGGTCTTCTTCTTTGGTCTCCTTGTCTCAAGAGAGGTGATCAGTGGTTTGTGGAGCAGCACCTGGAGTGGCTATAAAGGCCAATTCTAGAGTGACAGACTCTTCCACAGGCGCTGCAGATAAAATTGGTTGTCGGGGCTGTTACACAGTTGGCTCTCTCCTTGCACTTCTGTCTTTTTTCCTGCCAACTGTTAAGTCTCTTCGACTCGCCACTCTTTAGCCCTGCCTTTATGGCTGTCCACCGGCTCTGGCGATCGCTGGCAACTGACTCCCACGACTTGTGGTCAATGTCACAGGACTTCATGTCACGTTTGCAAAGTCTTTAAAGCGGAGACATGGACGGCTGGTGGGTCTGATACCAGTGATGAGCTCGCTGTACAATGCATCCTTGGGGGTCCTGCCATCTTCCATGTGGCTCACATGGTCAAGCCATCTCAAGCGCCGTGGGCTCAGTAGGGTGTATATGCTGGGGGTGTTGGCCGCCATGAGGACTTCTGCGTTGGAGATACGGTCCTGCCACCTGATGCCAAGGATTGTCCGGAGGCAGCGAAGATGGAATGAGTTGAGACGTTGCTCTTGACTGACATACGTTGTCCAGGCCTCACTGCCGTAGAGCAAGGTACTGAGGACACAGGCTTGAAACACTTGGACTTTTGTGTTCCATGTCAGTGTGCCATTGTGCCACTCTCTTGGCCAGTCTGAACATAGCAGCGGACGCCTTTCCCATGTGCTTGTTGATTTCTGCATCGAGAGACAGGTTACTGGTGATAGTTGAGCCTCGGTAGGTGAACTCTTGAACCACTTCCAGAGCGTGGTCACCGATATTGATGGAGGGACCATTTTTCACATCCTGTCCCATGATGTTCGTTTTCTTGAGGCTGATGGTTAGGCCAATTTTGTTGCAGGCAGCCGCAATCCTGTCGATGAGTCTCTGCAGACACTCTTCTGTGTGGAATGTTGATACAGCATCGTCAGCAAAGAGGAGTTCCCTGATGAGGACTTTCCGTACTTTGGTCTTCGCTCTAAGATGGGAAAGGTTGAACAACCTGCCATCTTATCTTGTGTGGAGGTCTGCAGTTTATGAGAGTGCAGGCAGAGAGGGACTGGGTGGCTTGGGTGGCTGCCATACAGACAAGAAGGACAAGGCCGGTAGTGCAGGAGACCCCGGAGGGCATCCTACTTTCTAACCGGTATTCAGTTCTGAGTACCGATGGGAGAGAGGGTTCCTCTGGAGAGTGCAGCGAGAGTCATGACAAGAGCACCACGACCTGCACAGCTGTGCAGAGAGGGAGGAGAAAAGACAGCAGAACAATAGTGGTAGGGAATTCTATAGTTAGGGGAACAGACAGGCGTTTCTGTGGCCGCATACGTGATTTCAGGATGGTATGTTGCCTCCCTGGTGCAAGGGTCATGGATCTCACCAGTGGCTATGGAACATTCTGGAGGGTGAGGTTGCACGGCCAGAGGTCGTCATCCATATTGGTACCACCAATATGGTTAGAAAAAGGGATGAGGTCCTGCAGGCTGAGTTCAGGGAGTTAGCAACGAGATTAGCAAACCTCAAAGCTAGTAATCTCCGGATTACTCCCAAGACCACGTACTAGTGAGTACAGAAATAGAAGAATGCACCAGTTTAATGCATGGCTGGAGAGATGGTGCAGGAGGGAGGGCTTCAGATTTCTAGGTCAGTGAGACCGGTTCTAGGGAAGGTGGGGCCTGTGTGACCCAGAACAGGACTGGGACGAATATCCTTGCAGGAAGGTTTGCTCATGCTGTTGGGAATGATTTAAACTAGATTGGCAGGAGAATGGGAACCTAAGGGCAGTTTCAGATAGGACAATTTCAGAGCAGGGAACAGGAGGTAGAATAAAAGCAAAATACTGCGGATGCTGGAAATCTGAAAAAAAAACAAGAAATGCTGGATTCACTCAGCAGGTCTGGCAGCATCTGTAGAAAGAGAAGCAGAGTTAACGTTTCGGGTCAGTGACCCTTCTTCGGAACTGACAAATATTAGAAAAGTCACAGATTATAAACAAGTGAGGTGGGGGTTGGGCAAGAGATAACAAAGGAGAAGGTGCAGATTGGACCAGGCCACATAGCTGACCAAAAGGTCACGGAGCAAAGGCAAACAATATGTTAATGGTGTGTTGAAAGACAAAGCATTAGTACAGATTAGGTGTGAATATACTGAATATTGAACATCAGCAAGTGCAAACCTGAAGATAAACAACCTGAAAAAAACAGTGGGTGAGCAAACTGAACAAACTAAGATGAACTGAAATAAATACAAAAAAAAATTGTAAAAAATGTAAAAAGGAATGCCAAAAAAAAAAGGAAGAAAAAATAACTAAAAATGACTAAAAATGAAAGTAAAGTGGGGGGCTGTCATGCTCTGAAATTATTGAACTCAATGTTCAGACCGGCAGGCTGTAGTGTGCCTAATCGGTAGATGAGATGCTGTTCCTCGAGCTTGCGTTGATGTTCACTGGAACACTGCAGCAATCCCAGGACAGAGATGTGAGCATGAGAGCAGGGGGGAGTGTTGAAATGGCAAGCAACCGGAAGCTCAGGGTCCTGCTTGCGGACTGAGCGGAGATGTTCCGCAAAGCGGTCACCCAGTCTGCGCTTGGTCTCCCCAATGTAGAGGAGACCACACTGTGAGCAGCGAATACAGTATACTACATTGAAAGAAGTACAAGTAAATCGCTGCTTCACCTGAAAGGAGTGTTTGGGGCCTGGGATAGTGAGGAGAGAGGAGGTAAAGGGACAGGTATTACACCTCCTGCGATTGCAAGGGAAGGTGCCCTGGGACGGGGACGAGGTGGTGGGGGTAATGGAGGAGTGGACCAGGGTGTCGCGGAGGGAACGATCCACAGGAGGTAGAAAATTAGCGAGTGACTCTGAAAGACAGAAGCAAAGGTTAAAAAGCATGCAGCACAGGAATTTGGCAGTGTTAAAAGGTATTTATTTAAATACAAGGAGTATAATAAATAAAGCCGATGAACTGAGGGCACAGATAGACGCATGGCAGCATGATATCATTGGTATCACGAAAACATGACTTAAAGAGGGGCAAGAATGGCAGCTCAACATCCCTGCATATGGAGTTTTCAGGCAGGATAGAGAGGGGATAAAAAGGGAGGGGGTGCAGCATTATTGGTTAAAGAATCCATTACTGTGAGGAGGGATGATGTGCTCAATGAATCATCAAATGAAGCAATATGGGTTGAGCTCAGAAATAAAAAAGGGCAGCCACATGACTAGGAGTGTACTATAGACACCCAAAAAGTGAGAGGGAAATAGAACAAATATGTAGGCAAATTTCTGACTGCAAAAGCAATAGGGCAATAATCGTTAGGGATTTCAATTACCCTAATAACAACTGAGACACAAACAGTGTGACGGGCACAGAGGGCACCAAACTCTTGAACTGCATTTTTAGTCGGCACGTAACAAGCCCAATGAGAGGGAGCGCAATTCTAGATTTAGTCTTGGGAAATAAAGCTAGGCAAGTGGATGAAGTAGCAGTGGGTGACCATTTTGGAGATAGTGACCATAATACAGTCAGATTTAGCATTATTATGGAAAATGACAAGGATAGAACAGGAGTAAATGTTCTAAATTGGTGGAAGGCAAATTTTATGAAGCTGAGAGGTGATCTGGCGAAAGTGGACTGGATACAGCTACTTGATGGAAAATCAATGGCAAACCAGTGGGAGGCCTTCAAAAGCGAGATTCTACGGGCACAGTGTAGACATGCCCCACAAAGAAAAAGGGTGGTACTGCCAAATCCAGAGCTCCCTGGTTATCTAGAAGCATATAGGTTAAGATAAAGCAAAAAAAGAAAACTTATGAGTCATAAAACACGTAATACTTTAGAAAGCCTGGAGGAGTATAGAAAGTGCAGGGGTGAAGTAAAAAAGGAAATTAGGAAAGCAAAGAGAGGACACGAAAATATATCGGCAGGTAAAATCAAGGAAAACCCAAATATGTTTTATCAGTACATTAAGGGCAAGAGGATAACTAAGGAAAGGGTAGGTCCTATCAGAGATGTAAAAGGTAACTTATGCGTGGAAGCATGTGGACAGGGTTCTTAATGAATATTTTGTCTCTGTCTTCACAAAGGACAGGGATGATGCAGATATTGTAGTTAAAGAGGAGGAGTTTGAGAGGAGGAGTTTGAAATATTAGATCCAATAAGCATAATGAGAGAGGATGTATTAGAAGGTCTGACATCCTTGAAAGTGGATAAATGACCAGGGCCAGATGGACTGTATCCTCGGCTGTTAAAGGAAGCCAGGGAGGAAATGCTCTGAGGATCATCTTCAAATCCTCACTAGATACAGGAGAGTTACCAGATGATTGGAGGTCTGCAAACGTTGTAACATGTTTAAAAAGGGTGCGAGGGATAGGCCAAATAATTATAGGCCGGTCCGTCTGACCTCAGTGGTGGGTAAATTATTAGAATCAATTCTGAGAGATAGGATAAACTGTCTCTTAGAAAGGCACGGATTTATCAGGGATAGTCAGCATGGATTTGTTAAAAGAAGGTCGTGTTTTACTAACTTAATTGAATTTTTTGAGGAAGTAACAAGGAGGATTGATGAGGGCAGTGGATGTTGTCTAGGGGCGCGGCAAGTTCGGGAGCACAGGTTTTCAGCACTATTGCCAGAATGTTGACAGGGCCCTTTGCCTTTGCATTATCCAGTGCCTTCAGTCGTTTCTTGATATCACACGGACTGAATCGAATTGGCTGAAGATTGGCGTCTGTGATCCTGGGGACTTCAGGAGGGGGCCGAGATGGATCATCAACTCAGCACTTCTGGCTGAAAATTGTTGCAAATGCTTCAGCCTTATCTTTTGCACTGATGTGCTGGGCTCCCCCATCATTGAGGATGGGAATATTTGTGGAGTCACCTCCTCCAGTTAGTTGTTTAATTGTCCACCACCATTTACGGCTGGATGTGGCAGGACTGCAGAGCTTAGATCTGATCCGCTGGTTATGGGATCGCTTCGCTCTGTCTATCGCATGCTGCTTATGCAGTTAGGCACGCAAGTAGTCCTGGGTTGTAGCTTCACCAGGTTGATACTGCATTTTGAGGTATGCCTGGTGCTGCTCCTGGCATGCCCTCCTGCACTCTTCACTGAACCAGGGTTGGTACCCCGGATGATGGTAATGGTAGAGTGGAGGATATGCCCGGCCATGAGGTTACAGATTGTGGTTAACAATTCTGCTGCTGCTGATGGCCCACAATGCCTCTTGGATGCCCAGTTTTGCATTGCTAAATCTGTTAAAAATCTATCCCATTTAGCACGGTGGTAGTGCCACACAACACGATGGAGGATATCCTCAATGTGAAGACGGGACATTGTCTCCACAAGGACTGAGCGGTGATCACTCCTACCAATACTGTCATGGACAGATGCATCTGGGGCAGGTAGATTGGTGAGGATGAGGTCAGGTATATTGTTCCCTTTTGTTAGTTCCTTCACCACCTGCCACAGACCCAGTCTAGCAGCTGTGTTCTTTAGGACTCGGCCAGCTCGGTCAGTAGTGGTGCTACCGAGCCACTCGTGGTGATGGACATTAAAGTCCCCCACCCAGAGTACATTCTGTGTCCTTGCCACCCTCAGTGCTTCCTCCAAGTGCTGTTCAACATGGAGGAGTACTGATTCATCAGCTGAGGCGGGCAGCGGGGTGGGGGGTGGCGGCGCGCGGTGGCCGTAGGTTGTAATCAGCAGGATGTGTCCATGCCCATGTTTGACCTGAGGCCATGAGATTTCATGGAGTCTGAAATCGATGTTGAGGACTCCCAGGCCAACGCCCACCCGACTGTATACCAGTGTGCTGCCACCTCTGCTGGGTCTGTCCTGCTGGTGGGACAGGACAAACCCAGGGATGTGATTGTGGTGTCTCGGACAATGTGTATGATTTGGTGAGTATGACTATGTCAGGCTGTTGCTTGACTAGTCTGTGGGACAGCTCTCCCAACTTTGGCACAAGCTCCAGATGTTAGTAAGGAGGATTTTACAGGGTCGACAGGGATGGGTTTGCCGTTGCCAGTGTCTAGCTCGCTGCTGGGTGGTCCGTCCAGTTTCATTTCTTATTGACCTCGTAGCGGTTAGATACAACTGAGTGGCTTGCTCGGCCATTTCAGAGGGTATGTAAGAGTCAACCATATTGCTCTGGGTCTGGAGTCACATGTCGGCCAGATCAGGTAAGGACAGCAGATTTCCTTCCCTAAAGGACATTAGTGAACCAAATGTGTTTCTCCAACAATCGACAATGGTTTCATGGCCATCGTTAAAATAGCTTTTTATTTCCAGATTTTTATTAATTGAATTCAAATTCCACCTTCTGCTGTGGTGGGATTCAAACCCATATCCTCAGAGCAGATCCCTGGGTCTCTGGGTTTCTAGTCCAGTGACAATCATATTACGCCACCGCCTCCCCCTGTGTCAGGCATGCGAGGGACGTGGCCTGCCCAGTGAAGCTAGTCCTGGGTGATTAGCACCTCGATGCTTCAACTGTTGGCTTGGAAAAGGATACTGACATTAGAACACCTATCCTGCCAACGAATGTGAAGGATTTTGTGAAAACAGCCTGGTGATGCCTGCTGTAGATTGTCCAACTCTCTGAAGCATATAGGAGTATAGGTCACTGCTGTCCAGTACACCATGCCCTTAGTCGCGAGCTCGAGGTCCTGGTCTTCGAGTACTCTCTTCCTCACTCAGCGGAAGGCAGAGCTGGCACTTTGAAGGGAGTGTGGATTTCGTCATGTATATTTGCCTTTGTTGAGAGGAGACTACCAAAATATGGAAAATGGTTCGCATTTTCCAGGGTATCACCATGGATCCTGATCGACGGAGGATGGTGTTGTGCTGCGGGAGTGGGTTGGAAGAGGACCTTAGTTTTCTGGATGTTTCAAATAAGGCCCATTCTCTCGTAATCTTCAGTGAAGGAGTCAACGATGACTTGGAGCTCGATATCCAAGTGAGTTCATACACAAGCGTCATCCGGGTATTGAAGCTCAAAGACTGAAGTTGGAGTGACCTTTGTTTTGGAACGGAAGCGATGGAGGTTGAATAGTTTCCTGTCCATCTGCAGTCCTGTGAGGAACTTGCTAGAGGTGAGGTGCAAAATTGGAAGAGGAAGATGGAGAACAGGGTTGGTGCGATGACACAGCCTTGGTTGACACCAGTCGTCACTGAGATAGGGTGGTGGTGCTGTTGGTAAGGATTACTGTTTGCATGTCATTGTGCAGTAGGCGAAGGATGGTGGCAAATTTCTGAAGACAGCCAAAATTGAGGAGGATTCTCCATAAACCCTCACAATTGATGGAGTCAAAGGCTTTCATGAGTCAAAAAAAGCCATATTCAGCAGTTGGTGCTGCTCCCTACATTTTTCTTGAATTTGCTGCATTGTGAAGATTATATCTGTAGTGCCGCTCAGTGGGTGAAATCCACATTGCGACTCTGGAGGAGTTCTTTGGTTACTGGAAGGAGATGGTTGAGGAGAATCCTTGCAATGATCTTTCCTGTGGCAGACAGCAGAGAGACTCCCCTATAATGACCGCAATCGGATTGGTTTCTTTTCTCGAAAATGGTCACAATCATGGCATCCCTGAGATCACCTGGAAGTGCTCCTCGTCCCAGATAAGGGATATTGATGTTGTACAATCACGCCTAGATGTATCAATGGCGTGTTTCAGGATTTCAGCAGGAATTGTGTCTGCTCCAGAGACCTTGTAGTTTTTCAACTGATTAGTGGCTTTTCCAACTTGATTCCCGGGTCGGGGAAGTGCCAAGGCTGAGCCGGGTAGCATATTGAGGGATGGAATCAAGGAAACTAAAGTGAAAGACAGAGACTCGATAGAGGCGTTTCTTTGAAATATTCTCTCCAGCGGACGCTGACTGCCTCTCTTTCCTTGATGAGCTTTCTTCCATTCATGGCTCTCAGCGGGGTGGGCCCTTGAGTGTTTGGGTTATAGACTTCCAAGTGTGTCTTGACAGCGCTGAAGAAGTCGCGCATGTCGTGGTTGTCCACAAGCTATTGAATCTCCCGTGCTCTTTCCACGCACTATTTGTTCTTTGTGTCATGGTATTTTTGGTCAGAGTTGGGAAGGACTCGAATCTCTGGAAGGGTGTGGTTGGCAAGGAAGGAGTAGGAAAAGCAAACTTCAATGGAGTCCTTCTCTTGACAAAATGCTTAGAACGTGTCATAACCAACACGTTGTTTCATCAGAGAAACAAGTTCAAAACCTTGTTGCAACATCTATGATCCAAGCACTGGCACCTAGTTGACTACATCATCATCCAAGCATGACAGCGCAGGGATATTTGTATCACTTACACCACGACAGGTGCCGACGACTGCCAGATGATCATCGCCTTATCCGGTCTATTAACTCCATCAACCTGGCCCCTAAACAGTGGCGGCAGCAGAAACGTTGCCACAAGAAAATTAATATCGAAGTTCCCAAGGATCCTGCAAAGGCAGATCTCCTCAACCAGCGCCTCACAAGCAACCTCTCAACTTCCAGCCAAGAGGAGCCGCTGTGTGTCCACAATACCTGGTCCACTCTTAAGGTCAACCATAAGCAGCACCTGCAAAGAGATTCTTAGCTTCTCTACCAGGAGGCATAGGGACTGATTTTTTTTATTCGTTTGGGGGATGTGTGCTTCGCTGGCTAGGCCAGCATTTATTGCTCATCCCTAATTGCCTTTGAGAAGGTGGTGGTGAGCTGCCTTCTGGAACCGCTGCAGTCCTTGGAGTATAGGTACACCAACAGTGCTGGTAGAAAGGGAGTTCCAGAATTTTGACTCAGTGACAGTGAAGGAACAGCGATATAATTCCAAGTCAGGATGGTGTGTGACTTGGAGGGGAACTTGGAGGTGATGGTGTTCCCATGCATCTGCTGTCCTTGACCTTCTAGGTGGTAGAGGTTGCAGGTTTGGAAAGTGATGTCTAAGGAGCCTTGGTGAGTTGCTGCAGCGCATTTTGTAGATGGTACTGCAGCCAGTGTGCGTTGGTGATGGAGGGAGTGAATGTTGAAAGTGGTGGATGGGGTGCCAATCAAGCGGGTTGCTTTGTCCTGGATGGTGTTGAGCTTCTTGAGTCTTGTTGGAGCTGAACCCATCCAGACGAATGGACAGTATTCCATCACACTCCTTACTTGTGCCTTGTAGATGGTGGACAGGCATTGGGGAGACAGGAGGTGAGTTACCGCAGAATTGCCAGCCTCTGACCTGTTCCTGTAGCCACAGCATTTATGTGGCTGATCCAATTCAGCAGTTTGTTGCTAATTAGAGCATCAGCTCAGTGATCAATGGGATTTTAACTCACGTTCTCTAGATTGCTAATCTAGTAACAGAACACAACAGTACTAGTGCAGTTCCTACCTGGCTAATGTGTCAGATTACTAAGCCGGTCAACAAGGGTTGTCTTCAGTACCAACCTTAAATCTCCAAGAGTGTCATATTGGTTGGCTAACTAATTACTGGTATTAACCTCTTCCCACCCACAGAAAGATCCAAGCTGCAAACATCAAATATAGATACAGGTACATACATGCTGAGAAACCAGAACAGTATTCCACATGCTGGATAATTTACTGTACTACATTTCAAAGCTGTCAACATTGAATGTGCAACATTCCTTATGCTGGAATACTAGATAGAGAACAGAAAGAACATAAGGGGTGACCAAGAGCTTTCATCATCTTAAGAAGGTTTCCATCGGCAGGCAGAAGTGCCTGGCAAAATGTGTGTTTTTTTAAATTTTCATCTGATTTAGTGGGAGAAAACTGCAGGGGCTACGGGGCAAGAGCAGGGCATGGAACGAATTGATTAGCTCTCAAAAAGCTAACGCAGACGCAATGGACAATGATCTTCTGTGCTGTATGAGTCTATGAAAAGTACACTCTCCCATTGTGGCACTGAGCCCGACAGACTAGACTGGTGCTAGATTTGATCTAGATTCAGTCTGTGGTGAATTAACTGATTAACGGGGCAGCAATAGAGATATTACAACTTGTAATAAATTCCCTAGGCTAAAGAAGAGTTCCTGTTCCTGATTAGTATCCTGTGGACCTTTGCTGGAAAATGTGGAAACAATGTATAGGAACAGGAATGGGTAGCTACAGTGCACTCGCCTTGCCCCTCCTCACCATGATTCAGCAGATTATTGACATTCAGGGGGACCAATTTTAAGCCCAGTTCCGTCTTACCCTGCACCAATTTCTCAGGCATTATGGAGTGGGAAATTGGCTGGAAATCAGTTCTGCCTTAGAAGTAAGTGTCCAAAGTTCCCATCTGAAATGGGGCTTAACTTTTATTTCCAGTGGCTACAACGGAAATAATCAGGAGCCATGTAAAGCCAGCTGCCAATTCACTATCACCCGTTTTATACTATTGCACAAGTTAAGATCTACCCCAAGGCCAGAGAGAAAGACACAAATAGAGAGAAAGGCAGACAGACAATTCCTTTCCGCATTGTAATTTGATTACATTATTTTTTGAAGTTAAAGTTTGAAAGCAAACAAAGCTTCTTAGAGGAAAAGAGACACGAATGGAGAGAAGGGAAAATTTTTGAGAATGACAAAGCCTCTGGCCTCGAGAGTAAACGGGTTAGAGCAGAGGCAAGTGAATGAAAGGCTCAGGGTGAGGTGAGTTACAGTGGAACAAAAGGCTGAGTATTTCAAAGCTTAAGGCAGTTATAGGAGCAAGGGTATGGTAGGAAGGGGAATGGGCAGTTTGAAAGTTGTGACGACTAGATGAGGAAGGGGTCTCAGGCTCCCCTTTTGTCCCTTCTCTGGTTTGACTGCAACAGGGTTTATTCTTTTAAACCCAGTGAGTTAACCTATTACCTCAGTGAGCACTTACTCCTGTTACTGTAATATAATTACAAATGAACCAATCAGACAGGTTTTCTTGAGTTTAACGAAGAAAGATGTAAGTTTATTAAGCTTATGACTCTAAATCAGTTAAAATTACTAAAATACCTGACGCATCCACCGTCACATTCATACAAGAGGCAGACACACACAAATAGATTACAGAGGGGGGAAAACAGAGTTGGGAGGTTGGAGTAGAGTCCTTAATAAAAATGGAACTTAAATACACAAGTTTAGTCCCAGTGTCCTTAGTTGAAAGTGAAGTCTAAGCGATTCCATAACCAACGGTTCAGATCTAAGCTCTGCAGTCCTGCCACATCCAATCGTCAATGGTGGTGGACAATGAAACAACTAACTGGCTGCACAAATATCCCCATCCTCAATGATTGGGGAATCCAGCACATCAGTGCAAAAGATAAGGCTGAAGCATTTGCAACAATCTTCAGCCAGAAGTGCCGAGTTGATGATCCATCTCAGCCTCCTCCTGAAGTCCCCAGCATTACAGATGCCAGTCTTCAGCCAATTCTATTCACTCCGCATGATATCAAGAAATGACTGAAGGCACTGGATACTGCAAAGGCAATGGGCCCTGACAACATTCTGGCAATAGTATTGAAGACCTGCGCTCCCGAACTTGCTGTACTCCTAGCCAAGCTGTTCCTGTACAGCTACAACCCTGGTATCTACCCGGCAATGTGGAAAATTGCCCAGGTATGCCCTGTACACAAAAAGCAGGACAAGTCCAAGTTGGCCAATTACTGCCCCATCAATCTACTCTCGATCATCAGTAAAGTGATGGAAGGTGTCGTCGGCAGTGCTATCGAGCAGCACTTGCTTATCAATAACCTGCTCAGTGATGCTCAGTTTGGGTTCAGCCATGGTCATTCAGTTCCTGACCTCATTACAGCCTTGGTTCAAACATGGACAAAAGAGCTGAACTCAGAAATGAGGTAAGAGTGACTGCCCTTGACATCAAGGCAGCATTTGACTGAGTATGGCATCAAGGAGTCCTCGCAAACTAAAGTCAATGGGAATCAGGAAACTGGTGGAGTCATACCTAGCGCAAAGGAAGATGGTTGTGGTTGTTGGAGCTCAATCATCTCAGCTCCAGGACATCATTGCAGGAGTTCCTCAGTGTAGTCTTCTAGGCCCAACCATCTTCAGCTGCTTCATCAATGACCTTCCTTCAATCATAAGATCCGAAATGGGGATGTTTGCTGATGATTTCACAATGTTCATCACCATTCACGACTCCTCAGATACTGAAGCAGTCCATGTAGAAATGCAGCAAGACCTGGACAATATTCAGGCTTGGGCTGATAAGTGGCAAATAACATTTGCGCCACACATGTGCCAGGCAATGACCATAGAACATAGAACAGTACAGCACAGTACAGGCCCTTCAGCCCACGATGTTGTGCCGAACCTTTAACCTACTCTAGGATCAAACTACCTACATACCCTTCATACTACCTACATCCATGTACCTATCCAAGAGTCGCTTAAATGTCCCTAATGTATCTGCTTCTACTACCACTGCTGGCAGTGCATTCCACGCACCCACCACTCTCTGTGTAAAGAACCTACCTCTGACATCTCCCCGAAACCTTCCTCCAATCACCTTAAAATTATGCCCCCTGGTGATAGCCCTTTCCACCCTGGGAAAAAGTCTCTGGCTATCCACTCTATCTTTGCCTCTCATCATCTTGTACCCCTCTATCAAGTCACCTCTCATCCTTCTTCGCTCCAATGAGAAAAGCCCTAGCTCCCTCAATCTTTCTTCGTAAGACATGCCCTCCAGTCCAGGCAGCATCCTGGTAAATCTCCTCTGCACCCTCTCTAAAGCTTCCACATCCATCCTAAATGAGGCGACCAGAACTGAACACAATATTCCAAGTGTGGTCGAACCAGGGCTTTATAGAGCTGCAGCATAACCTCGCAGCTCTTAAACTCAATCCCCCTGTTAATGAAAGCCAACATACCCTACGCTTTCTTAACAACCCTATCAACTTGGGTGGCAACTTTGAGCGATCTATGGACATGGACCCCAAGATCCCTCTGTTCCTCCACACAACCAAGAATCCTGCATTCTGCATTCAAATTCGACCTTCCAAAATGAATCACTTCACACTTTTCCAGGTTGAACTCCATCTGCCACTTCTCAGCCCAGCTCTGCATCCTGTCAATGTCCCATTGCAACCTACAACAGCCTTCCACACTATCCACAACTCCAGGAACCTTCGTGTCATCGGCAAACTTGCTAACCCAGCCTTCCACTTTCTCATTCAAGTCATTTATAAAAATCACAAAGAGCAGAGGTCCCAGAACAGATCCCTGCGGAACACCACTGGCCACCGAGCTCCAGGCTGAATACTTTCCATCTACTACCACCCTCTGTCTTCGATGGGCCAGCCAATTCTGTATCCAGACAGCCAACTTTCCCTGTATCCCATGCCTCCTTACTTTCTAAATGAGCCTACCATGGGGAACCTTATCAAACGCCTTGCTAAAATCCATAAACACCACATCCACTGCTCTTCCTTCATCAACGTGTTTTGTCACATCTTCAAAGAATTCAATAAGGCTTGTGAGGCATGACCTGCCCCTCACAAAGCCATGCTGACTGTCTCGAATCAAACTATGCTTTTCCAAATAATCATAAATCCTGTTTCTCAGAATCCTCTCCAATAATTTGCCCACTACCGACGTAAGTCTGACTGGTCTATAATTCCCAGGGTTATCCCTATTCCCTTTCTTGAACAAGGGAATAACATTTGCCACCCTCCTATCATCTGGTACTACTCCAGTGGACAGTGAGGACGCAAAGATCATCGCCAAAGGCGCGGCAATCTCTTCCCTCGCTTCCCGTAATATCCTTGGGTATATCCCATCTGGCCCCGGGGACTTATCTGTCCTCATGTCTTTCAAAATTTCCAGCACATCCTCCCTCTTAACATCAACCTGTTCGAGCATATCAGCCTGTTTCACGCTGTCCTCACAAACGACCAGGTCCCTCTCACTAGTGAATACTGAAGCAAAGTATTCATTTAGGACCTCCCCTACCTCCTCCGACTCCAGGCACAAGTTCCCTCCACTATCCCTGATCGGCCCTACTCTCACTCTGGCCATCCTCTTGTTCCTCACATAAGTGTAGAACATCTTGGGATTTTCCTTAATCCTACCCGCCAAGACTTTTTCATGTCCCCTTCTAGCTCTCCTAAGTCCATTCTTCAGTTCCTTCCTGGCTACCTTGTAACCCTCTAAAGCCCTGTCTGATCCTTGCTTCCTCAACCTTAAGTAAGCTTCCTTCTTCCTCTTGACTAGCTGTTCCACATCTCTTGTCATCCAAGGTTCCTTCACCCTACCATCCCTTCCTTGCCTCATCGGGACAAACCTATCCAGCAGTCGCAGCAAGTGCTCCCTAAACAACCTCCACATTTCTGTCGTGCATTTCCCTGAGAACATCTGTTCCCAATTTATGCTCACCAGTTCCTGCCAAATAGCATTGCAATTTCCCCACCCCCAATTAAATATTTTCCCATCCCGTCTGCTCCTGTCCCTCTCCATGACTATAGTAAAGGTCAGGGAGTTGTGATCACTATCACTGAAATGCTCTCCCACTGAGAGATCTGCCACCTGGCCTGGTTCGTTGCCAAGCACCAAATCCAACATAGTCTCCCCTCTAGTCGGCCTATCTACATATTGAGTCAGGAAACCTTCCTGGACACACCTGAAAAAAACTGCTCCATCCAAACTATTTGCACTAAGGAGGTTCCAATCAATATTAGGGAAGTTGAAGTCACCCATGACAACAACCCTGTTACTTCTGCACCTTTCCAAAATCTGCCTCCCAATCTGTTCCTCCATGTCTCTGTTGCTATTGGGGGGTCTGTAGAAAACTCCCAATAAAGTGACTGCTCCTTTCCTGTTTCTGACTTCCACCCATAATGACTCAGTAGACAAACCCTCCTCGATGACCTCCCTTTCTGCAGCTGTGATACTATCCCTGATTAGCAATGCCACTCCCCCACCTCTTTTACCTCCCTCCCTATTCCTTTTGAAACATCTAAACCCCGGAACATCCAACATCCATTCCTGTCCCTGTGATATCCAAGTCTCCGTAATGGCCACAACATCGTAGCTCCAAGTATTGATCCATGCTCTAAGTTCATCACCCTTATTCCTGACACTTCTTGCATTAAAATAGACACACTTTAACCCATCATACTGGCTGCAACTTTGACCTGTCAACTGTCTAACCTTCCTCACAGACTCTCTGCACTCTGTATCTGCCTGTTCAACAGCTACCCCATCCACTGATCCGTAGCTCCGGTTCCCATCCCCCTGCCAAACTAGTTCAAACCCTCCCGAAGAGCTCGAGCAAACCTCCCGCCCAGGATATTGGTGCCCCTCCAGTTCAGATGCAACCCGCCCTTCTTGTACAGGTCCCACCTTCCCCAGAAGGTATCCCAATGATCCACATATCTGAAGCCCTCCCTCCTACACCAGCTCTGTAGCCACGTGTTCAGCTGCACTCGCTCTCTGTTTCTAGCCTCACTAGCACGTGGCACCGGTATCAATCCTGAGATTATTATCCTGCTCGTCCTGCCTTTTAGCTTCCAACCTAACTCCCTATATTCGCTTTTCAGGTCCTCATCCCTTTTTCTAGCTATGTCATTGGTACTTATATGTACCACGACTTCTGGCTGCTCCCCCTCCCCCTTAAGAATCCCGTAGACTCGATCCGAGACATCCCTGACCCTGGCACCCGGGAGGCAACATACCATCCGGGAGTCTCGTTCGCGACCACAGAATCTCCTGTCAGTTCCTCTAACCATTGAATCTCCTATCACTATCGCTCTCCTATTCTCCCCCCTTCCCTTCTGAGCCACAGAGCTACGCTCAGTGCCAGAGACCTGGCCGCTGTGCCTTTCCCCTGGTAAGTCGTCCCCCCCAACCGTATCCAAAACGGTATACTTATTATTGAGGGGAACGGCCACAGGGGATCCCTGCACTGTGCGCCTATTCCCATTCCCTCCCCTGACGGTCACCCAGCTACCTTTATCCTGTAACTTCGGTGTCACTACTTCCCTATAACTGCTCTCTATCACCCCCTCAGCCACCTGAATGATCCGAAGTTCATCCAGCTCCAGCTCCAGTTCCCTAACGCGGTCTGTGAGGAGCTGGAGCTGGGTGCACTTCTCACAGGTGAAGTCAGCAGGGACACAAGTGGTGACCCTTACCTCCCACATCCTGCAAGAGGAGCATGCAACTGCCCTAGCTTCCATCCCCTCTGCTCTAAATTGACAGAGATTAAGTAAAAATAAAGGAAAACCTTACCTTACCAAACCCTCCACACAAGAGTCCTTTTTTTTGGGTTGGAGGATGAGGATGGGTGGGAGACACTACAGGTGTAGTGTTTCGGGTTTAGCCACGGCCTGAATATATAAGTTCACTTACCCAGTAGTCCCCGTGTCCGCCGAATTGCTAGGTAAGTATTTTATAGTGAAACTTACCTTCCCAGCTGCCCCCTGGCTCGCACTCTCACTGCTACCGCTGTTCAAAAAGAGAGAATCTAACCATCTGCCCTTGATATTCAACGGCATCACCATCGCTGAATCCCCCACTATCAACATCCTGGGAGTTACTATCGACAGAAACTGAACGGAGTAGCCATATAAATACCGTGGATACAAGAGCAGGTCAGAGGCTCGGAATCCTGCAGCGAGTAACACACCTCTTGACTCCCCAAAGCCTGTCCACTATCTACAAGGCACAAGTCAGGAGTGTGATGGAATATTCTCCACTTGCCTGTTTGGGTGCAACTCCAACAACACTCAAGAAGCTCGACACCATCCAGAACAAAGCAGTCCGTTTGATTGGCACCCCATATACAAACATTCACTCTCTCCACCACCGACGCACAGTGGCGGCAGTGTGTATCATCTACAAAATGTACTGCAGCAACGCACCAAGGCTCCTTAGACAGTACCTTCCAAACCCGCGACCAACAGGAAGGACAATGGCAGAAAATGGTTGGGAATACCAGCCAAAGACTTGCAGGTTGATAGGTCAATTGGCCATTATAAATTGCCCCTCGTATCGGTAGGTGGTAGGGAAATATAGGGACAGGTGTGGATGTGGTAGGAATATGGGATTAGTGTAGGATTAGTATAAATGGGTGGTTGATGGTCGGCACAGACTCGGTGGGCCGAAGGGCCTGTTTCAGTGCTGTATCTCTAAACTAAACTAAACTAAACCACCATCTGCAAGTTCCCCTCCAAGCCACACATTGTCCTGACTTTTAGATTAGATTAGAGATACAGCACTGAAACAGGCCCTTCGGCCCACCGAGTCTGTGCCGAACATCAACCACCCATTTATACTAATCCTACACTAATCCCATATTCCTACCAAACATCCCCACCTGTCTCTATATTTCCCTACCACCTACCTATACTAGTGACAATTTATAATGGCCAATTTACCTATCAACCTGCAAGTCTTTTGGCTTGTGGGAGGAAACTGGAGCACCCGGAGAAAACCCACGCAGACATAGGGAGAACTTGCAAACTCCACACAGGCAGTACCCGGAATCGAACCCGGGTCCCTGGAGCTGTGAGGCTGCGGTGCTAACCACTGCGCCACTGTGCCGCCCTATATCTCCATTCCTTCACTGTCGCTGGGTCAAAATCCTGGAACTCCCTTCCTAATTGCCCTGTGGGTGTACCTACCCCACAAGGACTGCAGCGGTTCAAGAAGGCAGCTCACCACCACCTTCTCAAGGGCAATTAGGGATGGGCAGCAAATGTTGGCCTAATCAGCAACACCCACATCCCATGAATGAATTTTTAAAAAAGTCTTTGCTGGGCCATGTGCACAATTCGGGCTTGTTTCTCTGGTTCCGGAAGGCTAAAGAGAGGCTTTATCCATCCTCTTTTGCTGACTTTGAGGATCTGTAGATTTGAACAAAGAACAAAGAAAATTACAGCACAGGAACAGGCCCTTCAAGCCTGCGCCGATCCAGATCCTCTATCTAAACATGTCGCCTATTTTCTAAGGGTCTGTATCTCTTTTCTTCCTGCCCATTCATGTATCTGTCTAGATACATCTTGAGGCTTGGCTGCAGCTGAGGCTCCATATGGACTTTGCTGGAGAGAGAGAGAGGTGCTTTTCTCCTTGGAGATTGGTTACTCTCTGCTTTCAGAGGCACAATTCACAAACTCTCAGTCATACAGGCAGTCATGTCATGTTTTTATTTATTTATTTTATATTTAGAGATACAGCACTGAAACAGGCCCTTCGGCCCACCGAGTCTGTGCCGACCAACAACCACCCATTTATACTAACTCTACAGTAATCCCATATTCCCTACCTACACTAGGAGCAATTTATAACAGCCAATTTACCTATCACCTGCAAGTCTTTGGATGTGGGAGGAAACCGGAGAAAACCCACGCAGACACAGGGAGAACTTGCAAACTCCACACAGGCAGTACCCAGAATCGAACCCAGGTCCTTGGAGCTGTGAGGCTGCGGTGCTAACCACTGCACCACTGTGACCATCTCTTTGCAACAGAAGTTTCTGGAATGATCTTTGAAATTCAAGGTTGTTCAGACATACTCGGTGGGGCAGGGGAGGGATGGGGGGGGCGGGGTGGGGTGGCTCTTTTAAAGACAATGGGTGTCAATGGCTTTTGACAACCAACATTGACAAAACCATTCTAGGTGATTGGATCAGTGCATACCCCTGTTGTTCTGGCTAGATGGGGCAATCACCTCTGTCTCCCAGCTGGCCTTTGGCTTTGCATGTGCAAATTGCGTGTGGCCATCTTTAGCTGTTTTTTTTTACAGTTATTTGTAATAATGTAATAAAAAGGTCTCAGATAGAGTTCTATACGACAAAATTAATATTTTCCATTTGGCAGGTGGGATTTCCGTCACAAGGTGAAGCGCTAAGGGACGCAATGGGAAAGGGATTGGGTGGGCTACAATTTTGACGCAGCCCCCCAACCCAAATGTGGTGTCCCGCTGTTGATGACACCTTTCCCCACTGCATTCCACCACTCCCACCACCTCTCATCCAATAGAAAAGAAGAAAAGAAACAGTCAGGGAGCAGCAGAAGAGAGCACAGAGAGAAATAAATGGATTAAAAAAGCAAAAAGCATCTTAACTGCCACTGTACAGGGTTAGTGAGGCTATCGGGGAAATTGCATGACTAGTCAGGAGGAGAAAGTACCACAAAAATGTTACATCAACACGCCAAAAGAAAGCCTCATCGTCCCTGCCAAGGAGCTTTGTCTGCTATGTTTGGCTCAGATCTCACTCACCCCTGCCAAAGAGCATTGTTTTTCTATATTTCTGCACGATTGTGAATTTTAGCATGACCCTAGAGGAGAGGGTTGTGGGGAGGGGTCACTACCTCACATGAGCCATCTAGCTGTGTGTACTCTGGCTCGGAAAGAAAGCAGGGGGCTCCAATGCATTTATCAAGCATTCACACTACTTTTAATCATTGCGATCAAAAGTCCAGGACCAGTTTTATTTTTCACTTTAACATACATGCATGGCATGAGCTTAGTTGTCTGCCTTTGCTGCTCAGCAGTGGTCTGCTGGGTATCATGGGTGCTGACAGCATTGTATTAACTATGCCAAAGAGCTGTTTCTGACATTTACCTGATTCTGACCAATGTTTATTCCTCAGCCAACTAAAAGCAAACAGATTATCTGGTTATCCACTGCAAGGCCTCTCTTTAGCACCTCAATGTGGAAAGAGAGCAGGGAATGGAAAATTTTAGGGCTGCTTTTCAGCCAATAGTGCAGTTTTGCTTTGAACTCTTTTTCAAGTATTTGTCCAATCCCCCTTTGAAAGTTACTAACAAATCCGATAGGACATTCAGGAGAAATTTCTTTACCCTGAGAATGGAGAAGTTGAGGTGAATAGCTAGATGCATTTAAGGGGAAGCACATGAGGGAAAAAGGAATAGAGGATATTATGATAGAATTAGACGAGTTGGGCGGGATGAGGCTTATGTGCAGCATAAACACCAGCACTGATCTGTTGAGCCAAATGGCCTGTTTCTATGCTGTAAATACTATGTAATATATTACCTCTCATTTCCCAGTATTAAATCCATTTTACTGATTTTCTGTAGATCGATGTGAAGGTCTTGCTTTTCTATCCAACTTAGTGTCACCTTTGGCCATTTAAAGATTACATTGCTTTTACTAAATCAGGTGACATGTTTTTTTTATAATGATAAGAACGCTATACCGTCTAATGCACAAAGTATTATTCTGCTAAAGTACGGATAGGTTTAAGATGGGCCTTGCCAATAAGCTGCAAAGGCTAATTAATGAAAATAGGCAATGTCTGAGGTCAAGTTACTGTCAGTGAGGGAAGTTTACAGATTGCCAGCTGTTTGTAAATTTCAAGTTCCTGGTCAGCAAAAGAAAACTTTTTTTAAAACATATTTTTGACAATTTGGAGCGTTACTCCAGCGACCCGGGTTCAATTCTGGGTACTGCCTGTGTGAAGTTTGCAAGTTCTCCCTGTGTCTGCGTGGGTTTTCTCCGGGTGCTCCGGTTTCCTCCCACATGCCAAAGACTTGCAGGTTGATAGGTAAATTGGCCATTAACAATTGCCCCTAGTATAGGTAGGTGGTAGGGAAATATAGGGACAGGTGGGGATGTGGTAGGAATATGGGATTAGTGTAGGATTAGTATAAATGGGTGGTTGATGGTCAGCACAGACTCGGTGGGCCAAAGGGCCTGTTTCAGTGCTGTATCTCTAAACTAAACTAAACATCTGAAGTGTGATAGGTATGCATTAAATGCAAGACTTCATCTGGACTGTGAACAGCAGAGGTCCCAGGACCAGCCTCTAGAGGACTCTGTTGGTCACAGTTGTTCCCACTGATCACTCAAATTATTGAACCAATTTTTAAAATCCAACTTCCAATTTTCTCCTGCATCTTTAGTTAACCGCAAGCGCCACCACCTAGCAAATCTCTGACATCTTTCAAAACATTCTGATCAACTTGCTGTGTGTGCTTTACAAGCCCACATTGGCATGAAGGGGCAATGCCTTTGTAAAGTGGTCCCGAATTGATTTAAGTGTTACGGAGAGGGGAGGATGATTTGCTCCGTGTGTTGCGTGTAACAAAGTCACAAACGTTCTTTTTAAAGGGGTTTATAATTTGTCACAGATAGTGCAAAGAGGAAACCTTCCCCCACTGCCTTTAACTGCCACAGATGTCAAGCAGACGGGCTTAGAATTCTCGAGATTTCGCCTCTGATGTTTCTTTCAAATTGGAACAACGTTTGCTATTTTCCACTCGTCACTGTGTTAAAGAAACTGCGGAAAGAATTACACAAGTGCCTCAAATGCTATTGCCTCACTCTTGCAGGCATTGCACCTGATCCTATTGCTGTGCACAGAGTGGAGCACGGTACTACTTTGCTAAAAGTATCCTGAAAAGTACAATTGATGATGATACTGCATGAACAATTAAATATTGCTATGTCAATATAAGGCATTAGCCTATTTAACTTAAATACAATAATATCCCCAGTAAAATGCAGCTTAACATCTCTGTTAAAATAGTAGAGAGGAGGCTGGCATGATCATGTTAAGCATTTGTTTTGATGACATCAATGTACTATAGTCATTTATACATAGAAATACAACACAGAATCAGACTAACCATTCCGTGTGGATGTTCTGTTTTATTCAGTTTCAGGATGGAATAGTTGCTGGCAAGGCCAGCATTTATTCCCATCCCTAGATGCACTTGAGCTGCCTTCTTGAACCGCTGCACTCTATGTGGTGTAGGTACACCCCCAGTGCTGTTCGGGAGAGAGTTTTAGGATTTGACCCAGCGATGATGAAAGGAGGATGATATATTTCCAAGTTAGAATAATCAGTGACTTTGAGGAGAATTTGGAGATGATCATGTTCCCATGCACCTATTGCCCTGAGCAGTGGAAGCCACAGGTTGGATGATGCTGCCAAAGAAGCCTTAGCGAATTGCTGCAGTGGATCCTGTAAATAGTACAGACTGCGGCTACTGTATACCAGTGATAGAGTATGTGGACGTTTAGGCCATTGGATAATGGACTGATCGATCAAATTGTTTTGTCCTAGATAGTGTTGAGCTTCTTGAGTGTTGTTGCAGTTACACCCCTCCAGGCAAGTGTAATTACATTTCTGCCTTGATTTGTGCCTTGTAGGTGCTCAAAAGGCTTTTGGGATTTAGGAGGTGCCACTGACCTGCTCTAGTAGCCAAGACATCTATATGGCTCATCCAGTTCAACTTCTGGTCGATGGTGACCCTCAAACTCTTGATGGTGAGGTACCACCTGGTAGTAATGCCATTGATTATGGTTCAGATGCAGAACAAAGTTCCCTTTATGCTGTCCCAGCAAACATTCCCATATCAGATTTAGAACAAGTTAGAATCAATCTCTTGTTGCAGATGGTCTTTGCTTGTCACTGAATATTCATCTCACCTCTGCAATTCAGTTAGAATCATAGAAAGTGTAAGGCACACAAAGAGGCTGCTGGGCCCAAACTGTCTGTACCGGCCGAAAAACGATCCACCCATTCTAATCCCACCTTTCAGCATTTGGTCCGTAGCCCTGCAGATGATGGAATTTGCGGTGCATATCCAGACTCCTTTTGAGTGAGTTGAGGGTTTCTACCTCAACTACCCTTTCAAACAATCAGTTCCAGACCCCCACCACCCTCTGGGTGAAAAACATTTTCCTCATCTCCCCTCTAATCACTTTAAATCTATGTCCCCTAGTCATTGACCTCTCTGCTAAGGTGAATAGGCCCTTCACCTCCACTCTATCCAGGCCCCTCAAAATTTGGCACATTTCAATCAGATCTCCCCTCAGCCTTCTCTGTTCCAAGGAGAACAACCCCAGCCTATCCAATCTTTCCTCCTAGTTGCATTTTTCCAGTCCTGGCAACATCCTCGTAAATCTCCTCTATACCCTCTCTAGTGCAATTATATCCTTTCTGTAATGAGGTGTCCAGAACTGAACAGAGTATTCAAGTTGTGGCCTAACAAATGAGTTATACAGTTCCAGCATAACCTGCCTGCTCTTATATTCTATTCCTCAGTTAATAAAGGAAAGGATTCCATATGCCTTCTTAACCACCTTATCGACCTGTCCTGCTACCTTCAGGGATCTGTGGACATTTACTCTAAGGTCCCTCACTTCATCTGCACTTCTCAGTATTTTCCCATTAATCATATGTTCCTTTGCCTTCTTTGACCTCCCCAAAAACACCCGTCAACAATTACCCTTTGTTTCCTGCCACTGAGCCAATTTTGTATCTACCTTGCTGCATTTCCCTGGATCCCTTGGGATTTTTTTTTAACCAGTCTGCCATGTGGGACCTTGTCAAAAGCCTTGCTAAAATCCGTGTAGACCATATCAACTGCACTACCCTCATCTATCTTCCTTGTTTGGAACAAGTCTGTAATCAGGTCTGGAGCCATTGTCCTTGCATCAGCCTTGTCTTTTGCACTCGTGCTGGGCTCTATGATCTTTGTCAGTGGGAATGTTCATGGAGCTTCCATATTCCGTTAGTTGCTTACTTTTCCCTCACCATTCCTGACCAGATGTTGCAGGGTTACAGAGCTATGACTTGATCTGTTGGTTGTGAGATCACTTAGCTTGCTCTGTAGCATGCGGCTTACGCTGTTTAGTGTGAATATAGTGGAAGCTTTACCAGGCTTCCACCGCATTTTCAGGTACTGAAATAGTCCCAGCATGCTCTTTTGCACTCCTTGCTAGCCAAGGTTGGTCATCTATTTGGATGATAATAATAGAGTGAGGGATATGCAAGCCATGAGGTTACAGATTATGGTGAAATACAATTCTATTATCATTGATGGCCCATAGCACCTCGCAGATGCCCAGTTTTGAACTGCTAGATCTGTTCTTAATCAATTTTACTTAACATGGTGGTTGTGCTAAGTGGGATAGAATGATGCATAATGCTCCTTTTATTAATAATCGCTAAGGCCACTGAGCTTTGGTTTTCATAGACAGAACTGCAGGACCTGATCTCCAAAACACTGACCAGAATTAAACTGAAACTTGGCAAATTCAGTCAGATTAAAAGGCAAAGGCAACCCCTTTGCACAGCCCAGCCAAGGATGCTGGCAGTCGATCTTCATGGGAAAGTGTTCAGAGTCACACAATAAGAACCTCAAAACATGGGTAATAATCCCAGCAAACCACATATATTTATCCAGTTACTGCAAATCAATGACCCTGTGTGACCCATGAACTCAAATGCATCTTTTACCCTCTCCAACCAATAAAATGAGAAAAACTTTTTAATGTGCAAGCTGTTGGGGTGAAAAAAGATATATTTTTATATCTCTGCCTGATCAGTACCTCACTTCCTTCATCTTTACTGGGCTTCAGTAAGAGAGTAAGGGCGGCACAGTGGCGCAGTGGTTAGCACCGCAGCCTCACAGCTGCAGCGACCCGGGTTCAATTCTGGGTACTGCCTGTGTGGAGTTTGTAAGTTCTCCCTGTGTCTGCGTGGGTTTCCTCCAGGTGCTCTGGTTTCCTCCCACATGCCAAAGACTTGCAGGTTGATAGGTAAATTGGCCATCAGAAATTGCCCTTAGTATAGGTAGGTGGTAGGGAAATATATAGAGGGATAGGTGGGGATGTGATAGGAATATGGGATTAGTGTAAAACGGGTGGTTGATGGTCAGCACAGACTTGGTGGGCCGAAGGGCCTGTTTCAGTGCTGTATCTCTAAACTAAAACTAAACTAGGACTCTTCATTTTTGCTGACACAATGAATGGTGCAATTTCCTGTCACTTCCTGAAAGTGGTTTATCTGCTTAACTTTAGTTGGGCCAAACAGTTGCTCATTTGAATTTGCACAATGTATTTTCAAACACGGATTGCACTTTCTACCTGCAATGCATAGCTATTGACATCTATCTACACATATATAGGCTATCGATACCTTAACCTGCAACTAAAGCCACACAACTATCAAAACTGTGCTCGCTGACGTACACTGGCTACAAGTCCATCAAAGACTCAAATTTAAAAATCTCATCCTCACCTTCAAAATCCTTCATGATCCTGTTTTACCTGTAACCTCATCAAGCCCTCCAGCCCTCTGGGAGATCTGTGTTCCTCCAACTCTGGCTTCCTGTATATGTCCCTCACTCCCTCCTACCCTCCACTGGTGGTCATGCCTTCAGGTATCTAGACCCAAAGCTCTGGATTCTCTCCCTACTCTTTCTGCCACTCCACCTTACTCATGTCCTTTAAGACATTCTGTAAAACCTTCCTCTTTAGTTAAGCTAATCTGGTCATTCATCTCATTGCTGTTTGAGGGGCCTTGCAGTGTGCAAACTGGCTGCCGCATTTCCTACATTACAACAGTGACTACTATTATGAAAGTGCTTCTGTTTTTGTTAAATATATTTTTTTGAGGAATTCACACTCAAACTGAAGAAATGTTGGACCAGTTTTTTTCCAAGAGGGTTATCAAGAGGACACTGAAAGGACTTGTTGACAACAACATTTACTGGTTGTCACATGACTCAAGTTAAAAATAGAACAGAAATGGTGGTAACTGAGGAAGATGTGTGCAGAGAAGTGACAGGTCAGAAGGTGGACTTTCTATTTCCAGCTTCACTTTTGAATTGTTTGGAGTTGGTAATGAACTGTTTAAAAGGGGTTGGAGTTTTAAAAAATAAAACTGAAGGACAGAACCCCAGCTCAGCCCAGCTTGTTCCATCTCTTTAAAAAGCCTGCAGAAAAAGGGAGAGAACTTCCAGGAAGGAGAGAACTTCCAAGGAGAGAAGAGAATTCCCAAGGAAGAAGACCACAATCCAGCTCAACTTTCCATCACCTCTCTAAAATACACTGAGAAGTCTACTGTGTCAACTCATCTCATCTCCTGTCTTTGAAGAAAAGCCTGCTAAATTAATTCTCAATGCCGTCTGAAAAGAACTGTTCTAAGAGATCCCAGTGACCCGCCCACGTGTTCTCGGGGGCCAGAGTGTATGCCAGTTTTGGAACACAACCTATCTCATCTGTTGTTTCTTCAAGAATCAGCAAATATTCAGCCCAAATGTGTTTTTTTTGTCTGTAACAGAGCTCTAAAAACAAAAATCACTTTATTTTTCCAGTTAACCGGTATATGTGTGTGTGTGAGTGTGAGGGGCTAAGGTAAAAAGGGAACTTTAACATTTCATTGTGTGTTTATGTTTTACTTCATTACTGGTTAAGACTTGTTTTAAAATAAACTGATAATTTTGTTGTCAATAAAGAAACCTGGTTGGTGTGTTTTATTCTGGGATAAAAATAGAGTTTATGATTGACTATATCGGTAAGTGGAAAAAAAATTAAATATATATATGTGGGGAAGTGGAACTAGAATGAACAGTGCATCCTCCCACCTCAGTCATAACACTGCACCTCAAAAGTACTTAATTGGCTGTAAGGAACTTTATGATGTTCTAAGGTTGTGAAAGGCAATATATAAAAACAATTTCTTCCTTTCTTATATAGATTGATCATCAACTCTGTTTTTATATTCTACGTTCTTATCTATGAACATGCGAAAAATTCCCATGTAATCTATCCAGCCCTCCCCACCTAAAGCCATGTATTCCTCTGGCAGCAGGATCAAAGCAAATAAAAACCCAGACCAATTAGGAAGAAATATATGGAAAGTTCATCTCTGTCTCCATTAGCAAATTAAACTAGTCCAGGAGACCACTCTGGCTCTGATTGATGTTATATGGTAACCATCTCTTGTGAGATCACCAAGTGATCCCTGCCCCAGCCAGAAACATGTCTAGCAAATCAGCGTTCACCGCACAAAACGGTTGCCTGATCCACAGAACCACTATTTTCTGTAAAAAGAACTACCTCCTAATATCTAGCCTAGTTCTGGGCTTACACAACTTGTGATTGTGACCCCTGGTCCTCCTTAATTGAAACCAACTATCTACACAAATGCAATGTAATTCCTTCATCATTTTGTAAACCTCAATCAAATCACCCCAAAGTCTAAGCATCTTTAAAGAGTAGAGATCAAATTATTTGAGTTTCTCTTAGTAACTAAGGTACTTTAAACTTGGAATTAGTCTTGTGGCCTTTCTTTAGGACCTTTCTAAATCTTCAACCACTTGCCCTGTTATATACCAGAAAGCTAGTTGGTGAAGGGCGGCACAGTGGCGCAGTGGTTAGTAGCGCAGTGGTTAGCACCGCAGCCTCACAGCTCCAGCGACCTGGGTTCAATTCTGGGTACTGCCTGTGTGGAGTTTGCATGTTCTCCCTGTGTCTGTGTGGGTTTCCTCCGGGTGCTCTGGTTTCCTCCCACAAGCCAAAAAAGACTTGCAGGTTGGTAGGTAAATTGGCCATTATAAAAATTGCCACTAGTAGAGGTAGGTGGTAGGGAAATATAGGGACAGGTGGGGATGTGGTAGGAATATGGGATTAGTGTAGGATTAGTATAAATGGGTGGTTGATGGTCGGCACAGACTCGGTGGGCCAAAGGGCCTGTTTCAGTGCTGTATCTCTAAACTAAACTGAAGGATAGAACGAGAGCCAATCTTTACACACTTCTACAAGCATTTATTTACAGAGACACATTACAAACATGCATCTCCTTACCCAATCACCACAGTTTCAGTCTGTTCCTTTTTATAGGGGTACAAGTGGACCCCCAGTTAATGCCCATCAACTGCATACAATTAAATTAATATACACCCTGCCAAAATCATCACAATGGCAGTGTGGCTCTTCGCACCAAATCACACCTTGGCCTGTCCCCTACTCCTGACACTTTCTCCTCCTTTGAGCATCTCACCTTGTTCCACCCCTGTCACTTCTCATTTAAAATCCTCTGCTGCCCACCCAAGTACCATAAAAATTTTCTCACTGAGATATCTTCACTGCTTTCCTCCCTTAGCCTCTGCACAGAGCGACTTTTCATCCTCGGTGATTTCAAACTCCACCTCAACTCATAATGCTCGCTCTCCTCTGAGAACACTACTCTCTTATCCTCCCTTAATCTTTCATCTATGTAAACTCCACAACCCATAATATAGGCCACCCCTTGACTGTGCCATCTCACAAGGCCTTGCTACTCCCGTGGTATCAATCACAGATAATGCCATCTCCGATAACTTCCTTGTGTCACTCTCCACCCATATCCCCTTTTCCATTCCCATTCTGGGCCCACCACTGGAAAAAACTAGCCCCCAATTCACTTTCAAAATCCCAGCTGCGAAGCCTTTGGTCCTCCATTCACCACAACATTTCTACAGATACCAATTTGCTCAACCACACCCTCACCTCCACCCTTGATGCCCTAGTCCCCATTAAAACCATTTCTCTCTCTCACACCCATGCCATTCCCCTGGTATGGCCCTCATCGTCACTCCCTTAAGTCCGAGGCATAGACTTGAATGGCTATGGTGGACAACTGGTTTATCCATTCACCATCAGACCTGAAATAAAAACAAGAAATGCTGGAAATACTCAGCAAGTCTGGCAGCATCTGTGGAGAGAGAAGCAGAGTTAACCTTTCAGGTCAGTGACCCTTCTTCAGAACTGGCAAATATTAGAAATGGAAAAGGTTATAAGCAAGTAAAGCGGGGGTGGGGCAAGAGATAACAAAGGAGAAGGGGTAGATAGGACAAGGTCACAGAATAGCTAACCAGAAGGTCGTGGAGCAAAGGCAAACAATATGTTAGATCTGGCTGGACCCCATAAAACACTATCAGGTCCTGCTCTCTTATGCTATAACTGCTCACTGCATTCCAGAATGATGCTGGAATACAAACATAACCCCAGGCTTCTTTCTCTACTGCAAACCTCCTTTTTAAATCCTCCTCCCTTGTTCCTTCCGCCCTCACCTCCAACAATAAGTGCGATGAGTTCATGGACTTCTTGTTACTGAGATCCTGACTTGGAACTATATCGCCGTTCCTTCACTGTCGCTGGGTCAAAATCCTGGAACTCCCTTCCTAACAGCACTGTGGGTGTACCTACTCCACATGGACTGCAGCGGTTCAAGAAGGCAGCTCACCACTACCTTCTCAAGTGCAATTAGAGATGGGCAATAAATGCTGGCCTGGCCAGCGACGCCTACATCCCATGAATGAATTTTAAAAAAAGATTGAAACCATTCGTCAGTTGCCTCTGGCAAGTCCCTACCTAGCACTAACCCACCAGGTTAAACTTCCTCTAAAGTTTCCCCCTGCCCTACCCCTGAACACACACCATTCTCCAATTTCTCTTTTATCTCCCCTCACATCTTCTCTGCACTAATCCTGTCCATGAAACCCACTTACTGCTTTCTCAATCCTATCCCCACTAAATTGCTGGCAACCCAACTTCCCTTCTTGGTCCCCATGTTAGTGGTATTGTTAAACGTTCTCTTCAGGTACTGTCCCTCTCTCCTTTAAATCTGCTGTAATCACCCCTCTCAATAAAACAACACTTGACCCCACCATCCTTGCAAACTATCACCTCCAACGCCAACCTCCCTTGCCTCTCGAAAATCTTTGAGCGTGTTGTCACCTCCCAAATCCATGCACATCTTTCCTGGAACTCCATGTTTGAATCCCTCTCGTCAGGTTTCCACTCCTGCAACAGTAGCAAAACAGTTCTTATCAAAGTCACAAATTACATCTTAGGTGACAATGACAAAGATAAAACTATCCATCCTCACCCTTCTCAATAATGCCACCTGTGGCTGAATTGGTAGCACTTTCAACTCTTAGTCAGAAGCTTGTGGGTTCAAGCCCCACTTCAGGAGCTTCTGCAGGACTGTAAACATCAAAGCTGGCACTCCAATGCAGTACTGAAGGAGTGTTGGACTGTTGGAGGAGCTGTCTTTCAGTTGAGACATTAAACTCAGGCCCCATCTGCCCTCTCAAGTGGGTGTAAAAGATCCGATGGCACTATTTCAAGAAGAAGAGCAAAGGACTTATCCCTAGTGTCCTGGCAAATATTTATCCCTCAATCAACATCACAAACAAAAAAACAGATTATCTGGTCATTATCACGTTGCTGTTTGTGGGAGCTTACTGTTCACAAATTGGCTGCCACATTTACTACATTACAACAGTGACTACACTTTAAAAGTAAGACCGCCATTGTTGACAACGCGATCGGTAGGTGGCGCTGTTTTGGCACATGTGCAAATACAGCATGTGCCAGATTGCGACTGTAGCAGCTGCCAGGACTAAAGATGGCGCTGCTCAAAGAATCACAGAGGTGAAACCTAACAAACACGTGACAGAATACAATGGCCGGAGTGAGAGAGTGGAGCGGGCCGGGGAGAGCAGCGCGGGGGCCGGGGTGATCAGCGCGGGGGCCGGGGAGAGCAGCGCGGGGAGACCAGCGGTAGCGGTGCCGGGGGGCGAGAAAGAGGGAGAGGGAGGGGGAGGGGAGAAAGAGGGGGGGGGGGAGAAAGAGGGAGAGGGAGGGGGGGGGAGAAAGAGGGAGGGGGGGAGAAAGAGGGAGGGGGGAGAGAAAGAGGGAGGGGGGAGAAAGAGGGAGGGGGGAGAAAGGGGGGGGAGAATGAGGGAGAGGGAGGGGGAGAAAGAGGGAGAGGGGAGAAAGAGGGAGAGGGGGAGAAAGAGGGAGAGGGGGAGAAAGAGGGAGAGGGAGGGGGGGAGAAAGAGGGAGAGAAAGAGGGAGAGGGGGGAGAAAGAGGGAGAGGGGGGAGGGGGGGAGAAAGAGGGAGAGGGAGGGGTAAGGAAGGGGGGAGGGGGAGAAAGAGGGAGAGGGAGGGGTAAGGAAGGGGGAAGGGAGGGGGGAGAAAGAGGGAGAGGGAGGGGGGGAGAAAGAGGGAGAGGGAGGGGGGAGAAAGAGGGAGAGGGAGAGAAAGAGGGAGGGGGAGAAAGAGGGAGGGGGGAGAAAGAGGGAGAGGGAGGGGTAAGGAAGGGGGGAGGGAGAGGGAGGGGGGGAGAAAGAGGGAGAGGGGGAGAAAGAGGGAGAGAAAGAGGGAGGGGGAGGGGGGGAGAAAGAGGGAGAGGGAGGGGTAAGGAAGGGGGGAGGGGGAGAGCTGGGGGGAGAGGGAGGAAGGGGAGAGAGTGGGGGGGTGGGGAGCAGCGGAACGGAAGAGGAGTGCCTTTTTCTGTGCATGCGCCATAAACACAACAGCAAAAGACTTACTGGCCAGTCCCTGGACCCGGTGACACCAAGGTCTTCGCACGCTCGCTCCCCGCGGCTCTCTACGGCCTCTCGCTTCCGGCCCTCTCCATTCAGCCGTTCCCTCCAGCTGCGGATGCCCAATCCAGTTGCTTTCTCCCCTACCCAGTTGCTTTCTCTACTTCTCCACAGTACTTCAGGCATTGCAACTGTTTGGTCCCTGCATTTTGCATGCTCCCTCTCCCCACCCCTCCCTGCTCTCCCCACCCCTCCCCCTCTTCACCCACCCCTCCCTCTACCCCCCCCACCATAGTTGAATATCTGAAGTGCAGTTGCAAAGTCGGGGAAATAGCATGCAAAACAAAACCTCAACAATTCTGGGTTTAATTATTGAAAAGTTTTATTAAGTTCATTAAGTATCCGAGGAACTGCTGTGCATGGATACATGAGTGTTGTGTCCAGCATTCCCGTTAGACAGACAGGCCGAGTCTCTGCTATGCACAGCTAAAGAGATTGTTCCTGGAGAGCCTTGTGGTGAATAAACACTTGGCTCTCTATTCCACTACTGTATTGTCCATGTGAAGAAGGCAAAGTCACAAGAGTCTGAGCTCAGTCTATTCTTGGTGAATGTTCCCCAAGCGCATCCCAATGTGCATTCCCAATTCATCCATAAATGCAATGTTCCTTTCCACATCGTGACCAGCTCCGCAGCATGATCCAGTTGCCTTCGTTGCTTGAATGCTGACCTTAAGTCTCAAGGATTGTTTTCTCGACGGCATGTTTTACATGAAAAGAAATAAAGCAAATCAGAGTCAGAGCTTGCCTCCCTCCATCCACTGAAATTACTGTTGCGCACACCTTTTTAAGTTCTGCAGTGAAGGCACCAATTGATAACGTCGCCAATGAAGCACTTATTACCCACCTCAGATGCAGGAATCAGCACATCCTTGCGTCCTCTCCCGCACTGCCTCCTTTGCTTGAATGCTGTCCTTAAGTGTCAAGGATCGTTTTCTCAAGGGCACGTTTTACATGAAAGAAAATAAGGAAAGAACATCAGTGTCAGAGCTTCCCTCCCTCCAATGGAATTACTGTTGAGCATGCTTTGTGTTCTGCGGTAAAGGCATGTACTGATAACACCGCCAATGAATCACTTAGTACCCACCTCAGCTTTGGAGGCAGGATGATGTTACTGCCCCTATCTCGTGATGGTTCAATGCTGCTCTCAGGGAAAACATGAATGATGTGAGGGTGCTGGAAAAAGAAGCACATTTCTTTTGGGCTATGAACATAAAGCAGGCCATTTAGCCCAGCAGTTCCCTGCTAGTGGTTATGTTACTCGTGCGTCTTCCCATCCATTCCCATTTAATCCTGCCTACTACTATCACCAGTTGTGTTCACAGCAAGAGCATTCACATTTCTGCTACCACTGGACACGGCATGCTTGTTTCTTTTAGTGCTCAGTCTCTTCTTGCTGAATGTTCCCCAAGTGCTTGACCCCTTTGGACGCCCTCTCTGCTTGACAGGCAGCAACTGGCAATTGCGGAGTCTCACAAGGCTCTGCATGGTTGTTTCAACGTCGGATGGGGAAACAGGTGGCTGTGTGTCCATGAGCACTGCCCTGATTGGTGTAGGAGCAGGTAACTGTGTGCCCATGTGCACTGCCCTGATGGGTGTAGGAGCAGGTGACTGTGTAACTGAGCAGCAAGGAGAGGGTACCGCAGGTAGGGGAAGTGGAGATTTGAACAGGCAGGCATATGTATGGTCCATCAGATCATTAAGCCAGGGGGTGAGACGCTCAGGATCCAGGGTTTGTGACACGTGACTGATGTCCAGCGCGCGGCCACCTCCATCCGAAGGTGCTTCTGGGCAATTGTTGGGCGTAGTAAATGGCTCCATCTCATCAGCCAGTCCTTGCTGCCAGCGGAGAGTCTGTTGCCGCAGCCAGTCCAGTCTCCTCATGAATGCTGCCGTTCCACTCTGCAGAACGGCCTGTTGCAACTGGTACAATTGATCTGAAAGCAAGCGGTATTTTTCATTGTGGCTGAGGGGCCTTGGCTGTTCCTCTGTAATCACAATGGCAGCAGCCATGCCTGTCGTCATTGGTGTCTGAGATGCACGCCAGCGACAATTGGGGGCGAGCCTGTCCAAAGGCAGACCCAGATGCCTCTGCACAACAACAGCATGTTTGCAGGGCAACAAAGTCTGAATGGAGAAGATGCAGCTGCAGGTAGCCTGGCCATCATGTATCTGCAGTGTGTACTGTTTGGCGCCAGAAATCACAGTCACTGTGCCTTCATCCTGCTACATGCGGTGGCCCAGACAATGGAAATGTTTTCAGAGCAACTCACAACAGGGGCTGGAGAACATGCGGTGGTGGCCCAGCCAATGGAAATGTTTTCAGAGCAACTCACAACAGGGACTGGAGAACATGCGGTGGCCCAGCCAATGGAAATGTTTTCAGAGCAACTCACAACAGGGGCTGGAGAACATGCGGTGGCCCAGCCAATGGAAATGTTTTCAGAGCAACTCACAACAGGGGCTGGAGAACATGCGGTGGCCCAGACAATGGAAATGTTTTCAGAGCAACTCACAACAGGGGCTGGAGAACATGCGGTGGCCCAGCCAATGGAAATGTTTTCAGAGCAACTCACAACAGGGACTGGAGAACATGCGGTGGCCCAGCCAATGGAAATGTTTTCAGAGCAACTTACAAAGGCAGAGCAACTTACCTTGGAACAATCTCCTGTGTCAAATAAAAATGAAGCAAGTCCCCAAAACGAATAAATAATTCAGATAAAATGCGAGAAAATGCCCGACGAAACCTCTCCTCATTCCACTTTCAAAAAGTCACGCCGAAGCTTTGACGCATGCACAGAGGCCAAACTGGCGCGTACCCGAGGAAGACGAAATAACGCGATGACGTCATCTGCGCATGCGCACAACGGTCCTGGCAGGTCGGACCGCAGCGCATGCGCAGAGATGAGGAGACTGTGTGCGCATGCGCGTACCGCGTCATCTGCGCATGCGCAAAGCGGTCCTGGTAAGCCGGACCGCAGCGCTTGCGCAGAGATGAGGAGACTGTGTGCGCATGCGCGTACCGCGTCATCTGCGCATGCGCAAAGCGGTCCTGGTAAGCCGGACCGCAGCGCATGCGCAGAGGGCATGAGACCATCTGCGCATGTGCGCACTGCGGCGCATCCTGATGACGTCGGCGATGACGTAGCGTTGTCATGAATTACTTTGTAAAAGTAATACATTACTTGTAATACTTTTTTAAGACACTAGTAAGGCCTCAGCTGCAGTATTGCGTCCATACCACCATACGAATTAGGAGCAGAAGTAGGCCATTCGGCCCGTTGAGCCTTTTCTGCCATTCAATAAAATCATGGCTGATCTGTTTCTGTCTCCAATTCCATACACCCATCTACCCCTGATAATCTTTGATTCCCTTGACGAACAAGAATCTATCTTCGTCCGCCTCAAAAATATTCAATGACCCCACCTCCTGAGGCAAAGAATTCCAAAGTCGCACAACCATCTGAGAGAAAAAATTTCTCCTCATCTCAGTCCTAAAATGGCGATGCCTGATTTTAAAATAGTGCCCCCTAGTTCTGGACTCACCCACCACAAGAGGAAACATACTTTCCACATCCACCTTGTCAAGACCATTCAGGACCTTATAAACTTCAATCAAGTTTTACCTCACTCTTCTAAACTCCAGTGAAAAAAGCCCAGTCTGTCCAACATTTCCTCATAAGACAACCCGCTCATTCCAGATATCAAACTAGTAAACCTCCTCTGAACCAGCTCCAATGCATTCACGACCTTCCTCAAATAAGGAGACCAAAACTGCACACAGTATTCGAGATGTGGTCTCACCAATGCCCTGTATAACATGAAGCATAATATTCTTACTTTTATTTTCAATTCCTCTCATAATAAAGTATAGCATTCCATTAGCCTTCTTGATTACTCACTGTACCTGCAAATAACTTTTTGTGACACATACACTAGAACACCTAGATCACTCTGCAACTCGGAATTCTGTGGTCGTTCCCCGTTTCAGTAATACTCTGCTTTTTTATTCTTCCTGCCAAAGCGAAAATCTTCTCATTTTCCCACATTATACTCCATTTGCCAGATTTTTGCCCGTTCACTCAACCTATCTATATCGGTCTGCAAGCTCCTTATGTCCTCTTCACAACATACTTTCCTACCTATCTTTGTGTCATCTGCACATTTAGTTACCATGCCATTGCTCCCCTCATCTAAGTCATTGATATAAATTGTAAAAAGTTGAGGCCTCAGCACAGACGCCAGCGGGACCACAATTGTCACATCCTGCCAATCAGAAAAGGACCCATTTATGCATACTCTCTGTTTTCTGCCAGCCAGCCAATCTTCTATCCGTGTTAATATGTTACCCCCTACACCATGAGCTCCTACTTTACGCAATAACCTTTTATGTGGCAACTTGCCAAATGCCTTCTAGAAATCCAAGTACAGTACATCAGTGGGCTCCCCTTTGTTCACGGCGCATGTTACTCCTTCAAAGAACTCCAATAAATTGGTTGAACATGATTTCCCTTTTACAAAACCATGCTGACTATTCCCGACTGACTACCTTGAGTTTTTCTAAGTGCCCAGCTTAATAATCGATTCTAACACCTTCCCTATGACAGACATCAAGCCAACTGGCCTATAGTTACCTATTTTCTGCCTCCTCTCCATCTTGAATAGAGGAGTTACATTTTCTACTTTCCAGTCTGATGAAACCTTTCCAGAATCTAGCGAATTTTGAAAAATTCACACCAAAGCATCTACTACCTCATTAGCCACTCTTTTAAGACCCTAGGATGAAGCCCATCAGGACCCGGGGACTTGTCAGACCACAGCTCCATCAGTTTGCTCAGTATTGCTTCCCTGGTGATTGTAATTTTACCAAGTTCCTCTCTTCCTTCCACCTCCTGATTTACAGCTATTACTGGAATTTTTTTTGTATCTTCTATAGTGAAGGCAGAAGCAAAATATTTGTTCATTTCATCCGCCATTTCCTTATTATCTACTATTAACTCCCCATTCTCACTCTCTAGAGGACCAACACTCACTTTACTTATTCTTTTCCTTTTTGAATACCTGTAGAAACCCTTGCTATCCATTTTTACATTTCTAGCTAGCTTCCTCTCATACTCGAATGTCCTCCTCCTGATTGACCTTTTTGTCATTCTCTGTCATTCTTGATATTCTGACCAATCATCTGACCCGCCACTCATCTTTGCACAATTATATGCTTTTTCCTTAAGTTTGATGCTTTCCTTAACTTCTTTAGTTACCCACGGATGGTGGGTCCTCCCCTCAGAATTTTTATTTATGGTAGGAATATACTTATTCTGAGTATTCTGAAATATCCCCTTAAATGTCTGCCACTGCTTCTCTATTGATCTATCTCCTAGCCAAGTAACCCAGTTCACTTCAGCTAGCTCAGCTTTCATCCCCACATAGTTGCCCTTATTTAAGTTTAAAATACTAGTCTTAGACCCATTCCTCTCTCTTTCAAACTGGATGTAAAATTCAATCATATTGTGGTCACTGCTACCTAGTCCAGTTCTGGTTGCCGCACTTTAGGAAACACATGAGGGCATTGGAGAGAGTACAGAAAAGATTCACAAGAATGGTTCCAGGGATGAGGAATTTCAGTTATGAAGATAGTTTGGAGAAGTTAGGACTGTTTCCCTTGGAGAAGAGAAGGCTGAGAGGTGATTTGATAGAGGTATTCAAAATCATGAGGGATCTGGACAGAGTAGATAGAGAGAAACTGTTCTCACTTGTGAAAGGATCGAGAACGAGAGGGCACAGATTTAAAGTATTTGGTAAGAGAAGCAAAAGTGACGCGAGGAGAAACATTTTCACGCAGCATGTGGTTAAGGTCTTGAATGCGCTGCCTGAGAACGTGGTGGAGGCAGGTTCAATTGAAGCATTCAAAAGGGAATTAGACAGTTATATGAAAAGGAAGAATGTGCAGGGTTATGGGGAGAAGGCAGGGAAACAGAACTGAGGGAATTCTTTCAGCGAGGCAGTGTCTCCTTCTGCACTGTAACGATTCTGTGACATTGGCTGTAAAGTACTTTGGGATGTCCAGTGGTCCTGAAAGGCGCTATATAAATGTAAGTCTTTTTTTCTTTGGGACACCAGAGGTAACACTGCAGGAGTGGGAAGAGAAGCCATTGCATGCGATACTCTACCTACAATGAGATAAGATGACTGCAGATGAGTGCAGTCCCACCCAGCAGGATGGCGCTGGAGAAGGAGGATGCTGTGTTCAACTGCTTCAAAGGCTGCAAACAAGTTGAAAAGGCCTCCTCTTTCTCATCTGTATGCTTCCCTTGGCGTCATTATCCAAAAACACAGCATCAGTTTTCACATGTACACTGATGGCACCTAGCTGTATCTCACCACCACCTCTCTCAATTACTCCACTGCCATTAAATTATCAGACTGCTTGTCCGACGTCCAGCACTGAATGATTAGAAATTTCCACCACTTAAATATTAGAAAACCATTATTTTTGGTCTCCACTATAAACTCTGTTCCCTAGCTACCGATTCCATCCCTTTCCCTCGCAACTGTCTGAAGCTGAACCAGACTATTCACAACCTTGGTATCATATTTGACCCCAAGATGAGTTTCTGACCACATATCCACTCTATCACTAAGACTGCCTAATTTCACCTCTGTAACATCACCCAACTTCACCCTTCCTCAGTTCATCTGTTGCTGAAACCTTCATTCATCCCATCGATACCACTGGATTTGACTATTCCAACGCACTCTTGTTCAGCCACCCACATTCTACCCTTCATAAACTTGAGGTGACCCAAAGCTCTGCTGCCTGTGTCCTTACTTGAACCAAAGAACAAAGATCAAAGAACAAAGAAAATTACAGCACAGGAACAGGCCCTTCGGCCCTCCAAGCCTACGCCGATCCAAATCCTCTATCTAAACCTGTCGCCTATTTTCTAAGGGTCTGTATCTCTTTACTTCCTGCCCATTCATGTATCTGTCTAGATACATCTTAAAAGACGCTATCGTGCCCGCGTCTACCACCTCCGCTGGCAATGCGAACCAAGTCCTGTTCATCCATCTCCCCTATGCTCACTGACCTACACTGGCTCCCATTCAAGCTCCCAGTCAAGCAATGCCTTGATTTTAAAATTCTCATTCTTATTCTCAAATGCCTCTATAGTTTACCCCTCCCAAACTCTGGAAACTCCTCCAGCTCCGCAACCCTCTGAGACATCGGCACTCCTCTAATTTTGGCCTCTTGAGCTTCCCTGATTTTAATTGTTCCAACATTGGTGACTGTGCCTTCAGCTGCCTAGGCCCTAAACTCTGTAATTCCCTCCCTAAACCTCTCCGCCTCTCTATCTGTCTACCTCCCTTTTCTCCTTTAAGATTCTCCTTAAAAGCTACCTCTTTGATAAAGTTTTTGGCCATCTGCCCTAATATTGCCTTATGTGACTGAATGTCAAGTTTTGCTCCTGTGAAGCACCTTGGGAAATTTTATTATGTAAAGGTACTATATAGTTGTTGTCAATATCATCCATCATATAAGGAGCACAAAAGTGAACAAGTATTCTGAGGCCTAATTAAGATATGAGGACAAATTGTATAGTAAACTGTCCTGTAAATACACCTACATCCTAGTCACTCTTGCTTCATTGCATTGGTCATGAATCTTTACAGAACAGTGCACTAAAACACCCAGATCTCCTCCTTTCTCCACTGGATTTAGAACTTTTCTATGAAGAGTGTATTATGATCAGCATTCGCCCTTCCCATATGCATTATTTCTAAACGAAACATTTGCCAATCACGGGCCCACACTCCCCCAATGTATTTAGATCGCTTGTATAGTTGAGTATTGTCTGCAGTCCTGACTCTTACTCATATCTTAGTAGTAACTGCAATCTTGCAGAGATCATTCCCTCAACACCTACATCCAGATTATTAATGAAAATAGTAATTGGCAATAATCCCAACGCCAATCCCTACGTGAAACCATCAGTGACCCGTCTCCAAGCAGATCCAAGAACATTTGCAACCATTTCAAACGTACAGGCTTTCAGCCAGTTCTTAATCCAGTGCAGTATCCTACCTGAGGCTTTAAATCATGCAGGGAAGCCTCTTATGTGATATGTTATTGAAAGCCAGAATCCTATTTCCCCTTTTATGACATTTAACAACAACTTGTGTTTACAGAATGCCCTCAGCGTAGAAAAATGTTCCAGTGTGCTTCACAGAGGCGCAATCAGAAAAAAAATGGACATTGATCCAAAAGCTTGGTCAAATAGGTTGGTTAATGGAGGAGAGTGAGGTGGAAGCAAAGGGGTTTTGGAATTCCAGAGAATGGGATCTAGACAGCTGAAGCACAGCCGCTAATGGTGGGATGTAGACAGGGGTGCACAAGAGGACAGAAACTGAGAAACAGAGAATTTTGGTGGGATGGTGGGGGCGAGCGGGGGGAGGGGGAGTTTGCTGCACTGGAGAGGTTCTAGAGATAGGGAGAGGCAAGAACATGAAAGGATTTTTTTTAAATAGTGTAATCTGCTTTTGTGGACCTGTCCCTCTACTGTGTTGAGAATTTTACATTTTAAGATATAACATTCCATTCTCTTTTTTTCCAAGAACACAGTACCTCATATTAATTACAATAAATAGCATTTGTCTCATATTGACTCACATAGAAACATAGAAAATAGGAGCAGGAGTAGGCCATTCGGCCCATCGGGCCTGCTCCGCCATTCAAAAAAGATCATAGCTGATCGTCTAAATCAGTACCGTGTTCCCGCTTTCTCCCTGTATCCCTTGATCCCTTTGGCATTAAGAAATATATCTATCTCCTTCTTGAATATTTGGCCTCCACTGCCTTCTGCGGTAGACAATGCTACAGGTTCACCACTCTCTGAGTGAAGAAATTTCTCTTCATCTCGGTTCTAAATGGCATACCCGCATCCTGAGACTGTGACCCCTGGTTCTGGACTCCCCAACCATCGGGAACATCCTCCTTGCATCTAACCTGTTAGAATTTTACAGGTTTCTATGAGATCCCCTCTCATTCTTCTAAACTCTAGTGAATATAGGCCTAGTCGACCCAATCTCTCCTCATACGTCAATCCTGCCATCCCAGGAATCAGCCTAGTAAATCTTCTTTGCACTCCCTCCACGGCAAGAACATCCTTCCTCAGATAAGGAGACCAAAACTGCACACAATACTCCAGATGTGGTCTCACCAAGGCCCTGAATAACTGCAGTAAGACATCCTTGCTCCTGTACTCAAATCCTCTTTCAATGAAGGCCAACATACCATTTGCCTTCCTAATTGCTTGCTGCACCTGAATGCTTGCTTTCAGCGACTGGTGTACAAGGACACCCAGGTCTTGTTGCACCTCCCCCTTTCCCAATCTGTCACCATTCAGATAATAATCTGCCTTTCTGTTTTTAAAGCCATAGTGGATAACCTCACATTTATCCACGTTATACTGCATCTGCCATGCATTTGCCCACTCACCCAATTTGCCCAAATCACATTGCAGCCTTTTTGCATCCTCCTCACAGCTCACATTCCCCCCAGCTTTGTGTCGTCTACAAACTTGGAAATATTACATTTAGTTCCCTCACCCAAGTCATTAATATATGTTATGAATAGCTGGGCTCCAAGCACTGATCCCTGCAGTACCCCACTAGTCACTGCCCGCCACCCAGAAAAAGATCTGTTTATTCCTACTCACTGTTTCCTGTCAACCAATTCTCAATCCATGCCAGTATATCACCCCCAATCCCATGTGCTTTAATTTTGCACGCTAACCTCTTATGTGGGACCTTATCAAAAGCTTTCTGAAAATCCAAATACACCACATCCACTGGTTCTCCCTTATTTCTTCTACTATTTACATCCTCAAAAAACTCCAGATTTGTTAAGCATGATTTCCCTTTCGTAAACCCATACTGACTTTATCCAATCCCGTTTATACTTTCCAGGTGTTTTGCCATCACATCCTTTATAATAGACTCTAGCATTTTTCCTACTGCTGATGTAAGGCTAACTGATCTGTAGTTCCCTGTTTTTTCTCCCTCCTTTTTTAAATAATGGGGTTACATTTGCCACCCTCCAATCTGTAGAAACTGCTCCAGAGTCTATAGAATTTTGGAAGATGACCACCAATGCATCCACTATTTCTAGGTCCACTTCCTGTACTCTGGGATGTAGATTATCAGGCCCTGGGGATTTGTCAGTCTTTAACCCCATTAATTTCCCTAGCACTATTTTTTTTATTAATACAGATTTCCTTCAGTTCCTCCCTCTCATTAGACCCTTGCTCCCTAACATTTCTGGGAGGTTATATGTGTCCTCCTTTGTGAAGACCGAACCAAAGTATGTGTTTAATTGTTCTGCCATTTCTTTGTTCCCCATTATAATTTCCCCCGTCTCTGACTGTAAGGGACCTACATTTATCTTCACTAATCTGTCACTATCCGCCTGCAGTATTCCACATTTTGTCTCATAGTTTGGAACATCAGAGCAGGAGTAGGCCATTCGGCCCATTAAGCCTGCCCCACCATTCAACATGATCATGGCTGATCATCCACTTCAATACCTTTATCCCACACTATCCTCATATCCCCTTATGTCATTTGTATTTAAATGTTCTAATGCTGTAATTTGGTATGATCAGCTAATTTAGGTCAGATTTTCTCTATGACTATGGCCAGATTATTTATATATTTGGAAAACAAGAGAGATCTCACAATACATCCGTGTAGAGCATCAACAGCTACATCTCCCAAGTCTAAGAAACATCCATTTATACTAATCGACAGATTAAATGAATAAGCAAAACAATGGCAGATGGATTTCAACACAGGTAACTGTGATGTCAATCAGATCAGGCCAAAAAAGGATAGATCCGAGTTTTTTTTTGAACGGCAAAAGGCTAGAAATAGGTATTTAAGAGTCCGTGGATACAGATTATTAAAATGTTGTGGTCACATGCCAAAAATGATCAACAAGATTAACAGAAAGTTAGCCTTTATATCTAGAGGGCCAGAATATAAAAGGGGGAAAGTTATACTACAGCTACACAAAGCCCTGGTTCGACCACATATGGAGTGCTGTGTACAGTTCTGGATACCACAACTTAGAAAGTATATATTGGCAGATTCACCAGAATGTATCCAGATCTCCAAGGGTTAAATTATGAGGAGCGATTACAGAAACTAGGCTTGAATTCTCTAGAAATAAAAGATTATGGCATGATTAAATTGAGGATGATAGGATTTTGAAAGGAATCAATAGGATACAAAGAAAGAAATCTTTCCTGCTGATGTGGGACTCGAAGACAAGAGCTGGGATTTTACGAGTCCCAAGGTGTTTTCGCCAGCAGGATTGGAAGTTGGCGTAACTTCCGCTTCCACCAGTTTTTCCGTATCCCACGCAATTTTATATTTAAATTAACCGTGTGGTGACAGGCACGGAAGACACACGGGATCATGCAGCAGGGACGGCCTTTCATTAATGGAACCAGCCATCACTGAGCCAAGCACCATGATTGCCACGGATATAAATCATGTTGTGCTTGCAGCCTCAAGGATCAGAAGCCTTCCTGTCATGTAAGTCTCTGCATAGGAACCTAAACTGAAGCTTGTACTTAATTCAAAATGCTTTTACCTCCCTTAATTTTTGAAACCCAGCACCAACTTCACATCATTTATTTTCCCTGCAGCAAAGGTGAAGCAGATGACAGCGTCCCGCCCCACTGTTCAGTAATACCTCCCTGCAGGTTCTCCTCCAGGCCATCAGGGAAAGGCAGGAGGTGCTCTTCCCGCCAGATGGAGTCTGAAGACCCTCCCACCTGACCAAGGTGGCCTGGATGGAGGTAGCAGAGGAGGTCCCAACCCATGGGGTGACGCGGCGAACCTGGGTTCAGCGTTGCAAACAGATCAATGAATTGCTCAGATTGGCGAGGGTAAGTGGTCTTGGCAAAGCTTCCCCATTGTTTTCCCCCCTGACTCCGTCTCTTTAAGACAGAGGGTAGACAAGGAATACAGTGGAATGTGTAAGCAGCCTCGGTGCCATTTACTGAATGATTGTGTGCCAAGATGACGATTGGCAATGCTTATCTGCTTGTATGTGTCATGCGAAAGCCACTGCATAATGAGTGATGTTGATGCATGTATGCAATGGTTGTAATGCATCTTTTGACATGTCATTAAATCTGCACCTGCAGGAGAAATGCACCCACAACAAGTGCAAGCATGCTAAAATGGGAGGTGTCCCAGACATCAGGGTGCTGACGCCGGCTGAGGAGGAGGTGTCGGAGATCGCGAGAGAGGAGGGTAGCAGGGCGATCGCAGGATCCACAAGTTGTAATAATGAAGTTTCATCTCCACTCTTGCAGCCGTACGTGGTAACCAAAGGAAAATGCATATGCATCAGATGCTTAAAGTTCCTCTGTTTGCATCTCCACTGCAGGTGCCCGCACTCGAGTAGCAGAATGCCGCGTGGCCCAAGACTCCTCCTCTGGGGAGGAAGAAGAAGCCAATGCCCAAATGGTGCACTGTCACCTGCCTCTTCTTCCACCTCCACCAGCGCAGATACATCCACACTGTCTGCAGGGGGGGAGTGGGGTTCAAGATTAGAACCAGGGTCACAATCTGGTGGTCATGTCACAGACACGTCCCAGCAGCTGAGGGGAGCATGTGCCAATGTGTGATTGCGCCTGATTCAGCTGAACAAAATAAGTGACAGCTATTCACTGGTTCATTCCTCAGGGCCTTGACCAATTAGAGTCAAGCTGCCTGGTTTAAATTTCAAACAAAGTTTGGCAGTTAACTGTCAGTCACCGTAAACTGGTGCATTCTCCATCACAACGCCAACCAAAAATGCACTCTCTCTCATATAGTATAAGTTGTTGTTTTCCCTTACATTGGTTATTATTGCGATTGTCCTGATCACTGCAAGTCGATAAGCTTCGACAACATGTCTCTATTTTCAGCAAACCTGCATTAATTTTATCCTGTCTTCGCAAAACAGTGATACGTTCAAATATTGGAGGTCTTTGCGATTTACACACGCAGCAGTCATCTCCTAGGGAGGTGTAATAGCCCCTGTAATAGATACCATTCCCATACTCCATTACTACAGTTCTTGGACTTTAGGAATTACAAGAACAAAATTGGACATGACACAGGGTTTGGCTTAACCATGAATTGTTGTTTTATTGAATCCAATAATATCCCTGATACAGACATCTCTATGGTTAGTTGAAACAGAAATAAAACAAAACTGTACTCAGTACAAAACCTCTCGCAGTAACTTAAAATTGACATCTCAATTCCCAGCTGAACCCTTCAGCGTTTTGACCACTGTTCCCAGTTTACTCAAAACAAAGTCACTACGACCTAGCTCAAACTTGCAAATTTCAGGGAAAAACACTACGCTTTTGTCCCAAAATCCTCAGACCAAGATCACTACGATTTGGCTGAACCAGAAATACAGGCAAAACACTACACTTTGTCCCAAACCCTCAGACCAATATCACTACGATTTGGCTGGAAACACTTACAATCACCCACACGGCCGGACTGTCCCGGTGTTGATTGTAGGTCCTGAGTCAAGATGACCAACTTTGACCCTTCTTCCGACTGCAGCCCCCACAGGACAAACCCCTTCAAGATTTGACTGAAAAACTTACAATCACCCACACGGCTGGTCATTATCAATGTTGATTGTAGGCCTGGACCTGAGATGACCAGTCCCCGTCCTTCTTCACATAACTACAAGCCAAACCTTTCGATCTTGTCCTTTTTATGATGATCCTTATCGAAATATCATGAACACATCTCCTGGAGCCATCCTGCTGAATGGTCAGCACTTAGCACCTTTTAATCTCTTTCCTCTGTTACCTGCCTGGCCCAGACAGATCCATTCAGTGCTGATGTGATTTCCCTGACTGAGAACAATGAACTCCACCAAAGTGAGGTAGCCCAGGCTCAGAGTTGATATACACGACAAAGGTTTCTCTCCTGTGAGAGAGTGAATGCTGTGATCTGGGGCTGGTTAGTTGTAACAATGGCCTCCCCAATTACTTAACATGGTGGCAGTTATCCTGTGTCACTGTTATGATAATGTCCCAAATTCCAGTCCTTTAACAGTATCAGTTCTGTTGTGATGTTGGAATGTTTGAAATTAACCCATCGGAATGCAGCCTGCCTCTGTGTGCTTTGTATTGAGGTTTGGCTCTTATTCACAGTTAGTTTAGAGATACAGCACTGAAACAGGCCCTTCGGCCCACCGAGTCTGTGCCGACCATCAACCACCCATTTATACTAATCCTATACTAATTCCATATTCCTACCACATCCCCACCTGTCCCTATATTCCCCTACCACCTACCTATACTAAGGGCAATTTATAATGGCCAATTAACCTATCAACCAGCAAGTCTTTGGCATGTGGGAGGAAACCGGAGCACCCGGAGGAAACCCACGCAGACACAGGGAGAACTTGCAAACTCCACACAGGCAGTACCCAGAATTGAACCCGGGTCGCTGGAGCTGTGAGACTGCGGTGCTAACCACTGCGCCACTGTGCCGCCCTATTGTCTATTGTCCGTGGGGGTTGGGGGTTCCTTCCCCATACACCACAAAGTCCAGTTTTAAAGTCCAGTTGTGGGGGGGAAGGGGATTCCGATCCTACACCCCTTGCACTCTAGAGAAACCAGCAACGGTAAAGTCCACAGACCATGCTGCATGGCTGTCCTTGTCTACAGGTAATAGATAAACTCATTGGCACGAAGAAATAGGCCATTTGTCACCTCTTCCATACAAATATGTGTTGCAGACTGTAATATGCCACATACGTCACCCATGGATCCCTGGAAGATGCTGGTAGGCAATCATTTGAGTGCAGCAGTCACCTTGAGGGAAAGTGCAAGGGTGTCCCACAAAACTCAAGTGGCTGCAAGTAAAACTACAGGATCGTAGATTTTTCTGTGACCATTTCATGATACATCCTTATGCATCTCTGGCACTGCCTCTCTGAGATTTGAAGGTCATTTGTTCTTGTCATGAGTATGCAATGACGTGCCAGCGCCTGTCTTTGTTACTGCCATTCCTGCATGTTGTCAGTCGCAGCATCCCCACCTTTTTGTGCTGCTTGTTGCTGGTGTTCAGGCATCATGCGTTGAGAGAAAAGATCCATCCTTAGTCGCACCACTTGCTCCTGTTCCCATGGTATTAGAAAAATTGGAGGTATGACACCCATGTCGCTGCAGCTTTGCAAATAATGAAATAAGCAGAACGTTCCAATGCAGCCTTCTGCTGCCAGTCAGCGGACACATCCAGGCAATGTGCAGTCTTTATATTCGTCCTTTAGAAATGCAGCCAGGTTGAGTACCACCCGCAATCATTTGTCTCCTCCCACTTGCCTTGCTATCCTTGACTGGCCAGGTGGCTTTCATTATCAATTGAGAAAATGGTGCAGGTGCAGTTTAAGGCAAGTCTCCCCACCTTCCAACCACCTCCTATCATCTTCCAGCCGGAACCCATTACCATCGACGCACCCAATGTAACCTTAACCCTTCCCTCTGTACCATTGATTCCCACCCCCACCCTCCACTACCTTGCACAGTGTCACAATCCTACTCCTGTTAACATCGAAATGCCCACTCTGACCCTTGATCCTCCTGAAATCAAACTGCATTATACTGCTGAATCCCCTTCCCTTCCCTATGATGCCATAGAGTACCCAACCCGAAGTCTCGACCTTCGCCCCTTCAGAATACATTTTCCCCCATCGACTGTGACTGTTCCCTCAGCCAGCCAGTACCCTGATTTGTTCCACAGGTCCCTGACGTTGACAGCACTCATCCCTCCCTTTCGGCCCTTCATGTTCTTCTGTTCACTGTAATACTCAAATCAACCCAACAACCGCCCATAGCCAGCTTCAGCAGTAATAACAGCAACTACACATCCTGGATGCTCCCCGCCTCCCTCCCCTGTTCCAATGTGCACTCGATCAACTCACCATTGGTTCTCCCTTCCTCCCTACCCGCTCCTCCATGCACCAGGTAACTTCACCCTTGGTTCTCCTGTCCTCCTTCCCCTGCTCTTCCATGTAGACCCAGTAACCCCACCCTTCATTCTCTCCTCCTTCCTACTCTGTTCCTGCATGTAGACCCGGTAACCCCACCCTTATTCGCCCCTCCTCCCTACCCACTCCTCAATGCACCCGGTAACCCCACCCTTGGTTCTCCCCACCTCTCTCCCTGCACCTCCATGTAGACGCGGTAATCCCACCCTTGGTTCTCCCCTCCTCCCTCCCCTGCTCCTCCATGTAGACCTGGTAACTCCACCCTTTTTCTCTCCTCCTTCCTACCCTGCTCCTCCATGTAGCTGTGATAACTCCACCCTTTGTTCTCTCCTCCTCCCTACCCACTCCTCCATGCACACGGTACCCCCACCTTTGGTTCTCCCCTCCTCCCTCAGTTGTTCTTCCATGCACCCTGTAACCCCACCGTTTGCCCTGAGTAACCTGCCTGCTCCTCCATGCATCAGGTAACCTCACCTTGTTCACCCCAGGTAGCCTCCCTGCTCCTCCATGTAGACTAGCTATGCCTTCGCTGCTGTCCCCTGAGGAGAACTGCCCTTGCTGGTGGCAAGCCTGGAGGCAAACATCCATTCCAATGCTGGCATTTGTTTTGCTGATGAGTTCAAGAAACAAAAATACTGCCCGCAAACTCAACTGCACAAAGCAGACTGTTGCACGCCACGTTCACATGAACGTGAACCAGGTGGCATGGGAATAGCACTTGCCATTCACTTAATCTGGCAAGTAGGACTTAACTGTAACTAAGTGTAGGCTAATGAGTATTCATGGCACGTAAATGAATGCAATGTCGCAATCCGCCACCATGCAGGGAAACCCCAGAATGCCGCAAACATGCCACTGCCTTAATTTCAGTAAAAAAATCCGGCTGTTGCAAATCAAATAAAACACCTCCCACCTAATTTTATCACCCTGCACGCCACAGATTCCGCTCCTGCAAAGCTCATAAAATTCCACCCAAGAAGACATAACCTTAAAATCAGAGGCAGACTATTCAGGAGTGAAGTCAGGAAATGTTCCTTCACGCTCCCACAAAAAGAAGTAGACGCTACCTCAATAAATAATTTTAAATACGAGATGGATAGATTTTTGCTAGCCAAGGGTATTAGGGATTATGGAGCTAAGGAGTGTAGGTGGAGTTAGGATACAGATCAGCCTTGATCTACATGGCTTGAGGAGCTGAATGGCCTACTTCTGTTCTCTCTGTAACTCCAACCTCATAATCTTTAACACCATAGGTAAAATATTGACAGCAAATCTCTCATTAGGCACTTTATCATATACTTGTTGGAATCTCCAATGTATCACATCCACTGCATTCCTTTTTGACTATCAACTCAGTAGTTTCCCATAAGAACTCAAGTGAATTATTCTTCACTTGACAAATCCATGTCAACTCCTCCTTATTAGTACTTTTCTTTCTAAGTGTTCACTAAAATTATCCCTTGTATGGTCTCTAGTACTTTTATGACTATTCATGGGGCTGACCAGACAATAGTTATCTGTCCTCTGTCCCCTTTTTTGGAACACTTTAACGAGCAGTCACCGAATACAACTGCTATTTCCCAAAAAGCTTTCCTGCACTTCTGCCTTCATCCCTTCCGCTCCCTCCCAGAACTGCAATAGGATTCCCTATGTCCTCACTTTCCACCCCACCAGCCTCTACATCCAAAGGATCATCCTCCACAATTTCCACCACCTCCAACGTGATGCCACCACCAAACACATCTTCCCCTCCCATCCCCTATCAGCATTCCGAAGGGACCGTTCCCTCCGCGATACCCTGGTCCACTCCTCCATCACCCTTCCCACCATGTCTTCCCACGCAATCGCAGGAGGTGTAACACCTGCCCTTTTACCTTCTCCCTCTTCACCATCAAAGGCCCTAAACACTCCTTCCCGGTGAAGCAGCGATTTACTTGTACTTCCTTCAATTTAGTATATTCTATTCGCTGCTCACAAATGCAGTCTCCTCTACATTGGGGAGACCAAACACAGCTTGGGTTACTGCTTTACGGAACACCTCTGCTCAGTCTGCAAGCATGACCCTGAGGCTCTGGTTGCTTGTCATTTTAATTCACCACACTGCTCTCACGCCCACATTTCTGTCTTCAGCCTGCTGCAGTGTTCCAGTGAAGATCAACGCAAGCTTGAGGAACAGCAGCTCATCTTCTTATGAGGCACTCTACAGCCTTCCAGACTCAACATTGCATTCAACAACTTCAGGCCGTGACTGCCATTTTGATTGTTATTTACCATGTGCCTGTCTTAAACTTGTTTTTCTTGCTTTTGCTTTCGGACAGAGCTGTTTGCTATTCTGCCATTAACACTCTCTCTGGACACATGCTTTGCCTTTTACTACAGCTTTTACTACTCCCTTTGCCTTTTGTTCCATGACAAGTTTGTCATTTAATCTCTCCCGCTCTCTGCCCTATCACAGACCTTCCCTTTTGTTCTTTTCCCCCCCTTCCCCTTTCACTTGCTCAAAGCCTCTTTCATTTCTAACCTTTGTCAGTTCTATGAAAGGTCACAGACCTGAACGTTAACTCTGTTTCTCTCTCCACAGATGCTGCCTGCCTGCTGTGTAGTTTCAGCACTTTCTGTTTTTATTTCAAATTTCCAGCGTCCACAGTATTTTGCTTTTATTTGGAAAATTATGGTGAGTTTCTCTGTTATCCTCCTCTCAAACTTCTCTCAGTATCCTGTAAGGCATGTCTGGGCGTGGTGATTTACTGGAGTAATTTCTTTCTTTAACACCCTCCTGAGGGCAGAATTTAGAAAGGAAGGTATAGTGGGGAGGATCACACACTGAGAACAGAAGCAGGAAGTAATGGAAGGAACATCCAGTGTGTTCCATAAGGGGAACGTGAATCACCCTGACAGATTTTCCTTTCTTCACTACCCCATTATCTTTAAATCTCATTAACCCCTTTAGTACCCATTTCATTTAATATCTATAGCCCTTGTAAAGCTTTTCATGAGTGATTTCGCTGATGCCTAATTACAAGGAATTGATTGTAATTAAGTTTCTCCCGACTAATGACTATTTATGTCTATTCTCCATGACCTTCTCTGGTACACCTACAGCCCTTCCTTCACCTTCTTCCATATGCACAGAGGCAAAATATACTTGTTACTTAGCTTACCCATTCTACTATATCTTCATTCTTTGGTAGCCCCAACCTTTCTTTCACAACTGTGAAACTTGGTACGACGGACAATCGCGAACAACTGTAAAATATGGACCCTTCGTGACAATCCCAAATATTTTACATTATAAAAGATACAAGAGGCATTCTGAAACAACACTCATTCTCAAAATACAGACTATGGACAGTCTTCAATGTAACAAGTCTGTGTATTTTACACATTAAGCCACCAGACAGAGTCCCCTGTAAAGTTTTTCCATGAGTGATGTCACCAGTTCCTGATTACAAGGGGCGGATTGCAATGCGGTTTCCCCATGTCTAATGACCATGAAATGTAAGGCAAACGTTTTGAAAATAAAATACCATTTAATAAGACATTTATTTGCAGGAATATGTCAGGGTAAAATTTATCAACTGGTGACTGACTATGTACAAAAACAAAATACTCCAGATGCTGGAAATCTGAAATAAAAACAGCAAAAGCTATAGGTCTGGCAGCGTCTGTGGAGACAGAAACAGAGTTGACATTTCAGGTCAGTGGCCTCTTATTCTGAAGAAAGGTCATCCACCTGAAACGTTAACTGTTATTTTCTATCTAAGTCTGGTTCAAACTACAGTACAAGTATATGGAAAATTTGACATTGACAAAACAAAGACAGTGTAAGTTAAAAGTTAATTCCCTTTTGTTTTCGGAGGACCAGGGGATTGCTGGGTAAGTAAAAACTATATATTTGGGTGGTGGCTGTACCCGAGACACGACACGTGTAGAGTCTCCCACCCACCCTCCTCCTCTAACCGAAAAAAAGGACTCTGGTGTGTTGATAAGGTAAGCTTTTTATTTAAGAAGTTCTGTCCGTTGGATTGATAAGGTAACAAGTTTTGACTTTTTTTTTTGGTTTTTCAGTAGATTTGTTGGGAATTTAGAATAGAGAGAATGGAAGTTAAGGCAGTTGAATGTTCCTCCTGCAGAATGTGGGAGGTAAGGGTCGCCAAGAGTGTCCCTGCTGACTGCATCTGCGGGAAGTGCACCCAACTCCAACTCCTCGAGAAACGCGTTACGGAACTGGAGCTGGAGCTGGATGAACTTCGGATCATTCGGGAGGCAGAGGGGGTTATTGAGAGGGGTTATGGGGAGGTAGTCACACCTCAGGTAAAAGAAGTAGGTAGATGGGTTACCGTCAGGGGAAGGAGAGGGAACCAGCAGGCAGTGCAGGGATCCCCTGTGGCCGTTTCCCTCAACAACAGGTATACCGTTTTGGATACTGTTGCGGGGGACAACTTACCAGGGGTAAGCAATGGGGTACAGGTATCTGGCACAGAGTCTGTCCCTGTTGCTCAGAAGGGAAGGGGGAAGAGGAGCAGAGCATTAGTCATTGGGGACTCCATAGTTAGGGGAACAGATAGGAGGTTCTGTGGGAACAAGAGAGACTCACGGTTGGTGTGTTGCCTCCCAGGTGCCAGGGTTCGTGATGTCACGGATCGTGTTTTTGGGATCCTTAAGGGGGAGGGGGAGCAGCCCCAAGTCGTGGTCCACATAGGCACCAATGACATAGGTAGGAAGAGAGATGGGGATTTAAGACAGAAATTCAGGGAGCTAGGGTGGAAGCTTAGAGCGAGAACAAACAGAGTTGTTATCTCTGGGTTGTTGCCCATGCCACGTGATAGCGAAGCGAGGAATAGGGAGAGAGAGGAGTTGAACACGTGGCTGCAGGGATGGTGCAGGAGGGAGGCTTTTGGTTTCCTGGATAATTGGGGCTGTTTCTGGGGTAGGTGGGACCTCTACAAACAGGATGGTCTTCACCTGAACCAGAGGGGTACCAATATCCTGGGGGGGAGATTTGCTAGTGCTCTTCGGGGGGGTTTAAACTAATTCAGCAGGGGAATGGGAACCTAAATTGTAGTGCCAGTGTACAGGATGTTGAGAGTAGTGAGGTCAGGGAGAAGGTTACAAGGACGCAAGAGGGCACTGGCAAGCAAGAACTTGGTTTAAAGTGTGTCTACTTCAACGCCAGGAGCATCCGGAAGAAGGTGGGTGAGCTTGCAGCATGGGTTGGTACCTGGGATCTCGATGTAGTGGCCATTTCGGAGACATGGGTCGAGCTGGGGCAGGAATGGATGTTGCAGGTTCCGGGATTTAGATGTTTCAGTAAGAACAGAGAAGATGGTAAAAGAGGGGGGGGTGTGGCATTGTTAAACAAGGAGAGTATTACAGCGACAGAAAGGACATTTGAGGACTCGTCTACTGAGGTAGTATGGGCCAAGGTTAGAAACAGGAGAGGAGAGGTCACCCTGTTGGGAGTCTTCTATAGACCTCCGAATAGTTCCAGAGATGTAGAGGAAAGGATAGCGAAGATGATTCTCGACAGGAGCGAGAGTAACAGGGTAGTTGTTATGGGGGACTTTAACTTTCCAAATATTGACTGGAAATACTATAGTTCGAGTACTTTAGATGGGTCAGTTTTTGTCCAGAGTGTGCAGGAGGGTTTTCTGACACAGTATGTAGACAGGCCAACCAGGGGCGATGCCACATTGGATTTGGTATTGGGTAATGAACCCAGCCAGGTGTTAGATTTAGATGTAGGTGAGCACTTTGGTGATAGTGATCACAATTCGGTTAGGTTTACCTTAGCGATGGGCAGGGACAGGTATATACCGCAGGGCAAGAATTATAGCTGGGGGAAAGGAAATTATGATGCGATTAGGCAAGATTTAGGATGCGTAAAATGGGGAAGGAAACTGCAGGGGATGGGAACAATCGAAATGTGGAGCTTATTCAAGGAGCAGCTACTGCGTGTCCTTGATAAGTATGTACCTGTCAGGCAGGAAGGAAGTTGTCGAGCGAGGGAACCATGGTTTACTAAAGAAATTGAAGCGCTTGTCAAGAAGAAGAAGAAGGCTTATGTTAGGATGAGACGTGAAGGCTCAGTTAGGGCGCTTGAGAGTTACAAGCTAGCCAGGAAGGATCTAAAGGGAGAGCTAAGAAGAGCAAGGCGAGGACACGAGAAGTTATTGGCGGATAGGATCAGGGAAAACCCTAAGGCTTTCTATAGGTATATCAGGAATAAAAGAATGACTAGAGTTAGATTAAGGCCAATCAAGGATAGTAGTGGGAAGTTGTGTGTGGAATCAGAGGAGATAGGGGAAGCGTTAAATGAATATTTTTCGTCAGTATTTACAGTAGAGAAAGAAAATGTTGTCGAGGAGAATACTGAGATACAGACTACTAGGCTAGATGGGATTGAGGTTCACAAGGAGGAGGTGTTAGCAATTTTGGAAAGTGTGAAAATAGATAAGTCCCCTGGGCCAGATAGGATTTATCCTAGGATTCTCTGGGAAGCTAGGGAGGAGATTGCAGAGCCTTTGTCCTTAATCTTTATGTCTTCATTGTCGACAGGAATAGTGCCGGAAGACTGGAGGATAGCAAATGTTGTCCCCTTGTTCAAGAAGGGGAGTAGAGACAGCCCTGGTAATTATAGACCTGTGAGCCTTACTTCGGTTGTGGGTAAAATGTTGGAAAAGGTTTTAAGAGACAGGATTTATAATCATCTTGAAAAGAATAAGTTCATTAGCAACAGTCAGCACGGTTTTGTGAAGGGTAGGTCGTGCCTCACAAACCTTATTGAGTTTTTCGAGAAGGTGACCAAACAGGTGGATGAGGGTAAAGCAGTGGATGTGGTGTATATGGATTTCAGTAAGGCGTTTGATAAGGTTCCCCACGGTAGGCTATTGCAGAAAATACGGAAGTATGGGGTTGAAGGTGATTTAGAGCTTTGGATCAGAAATTGGCTAGCTGAAAGAAGACAGAGGGTGGTGGTTGATGGCAAATGTTCATCCTGGAGTTTAGTTACTGGTGGTGTACCGCAAGGATCTGTTTTGGGGCCACTGCTGTTTGTCATTTTTATAAATGACCTGGATGAGAGTGTAGAAGGGTGGGTTAGTAAATTTGCGGATGACACTAAGGTCGGTGGAGTTGTGGATAGTGCCGAAGGATGTTGTAGGGTACAGAGGGACATAGATAGGCTGCAGAGCTGGGCTGAGAGATGGCAAATGGAGTTTAACGCGGAAAAGTGTGAGGTGATTCACTTTGGAAGGAGTAACAGGAATGCAGAGTACTGGGCTAATGGGAAGATTCTTGGTAGTGTAGATGAACAGAGAGATCTTGGTGTCCAGGTACATAAATCCCTGAAAGTTGCTACCCAGGTTAATAGGGCTGTTAAGAAGGCATATGGTGTGTTAGCTTTTATTAGTAGGGGGATCGAGTTTCGGAGCCACGAGGTCATGCTGCAGCTGTACAAAACTCTGGTGAGACCGCACCTGGAGTATTGCGTGCAGTTCTGGTCATCGCATTATAGGAAGGATGTGGAAGCTTTGGAAAGGGTGCAGAGGAGATTTACTAGGATGTTGCCTGGTATGGAGGGAAGGTCTTACGAGGAAAGGCTGAGGGACTTGAGGTTGTTTTCGTTGGAGAGAAGGAGGAGGAGAGGTGACTTAATAGAGACATATAAGATAATCAGAGGGTTAGATAGGGTGGATAGTGAGAGTCTTTTTCCTCGGATGGTGATGGCAAACACGAGGGGACATAGCTTTAAGTTGAGGGGTGATAGATATAGGACAGATGTTAGAGGTAGTTTCTTTACTCAGAGAGTAGTAGGGGCGTGGAACGCCCTGCCTGCAACAGTAGTAGACTCGCCAACTTTAAGGGCATTTAAGTGGTCATTGGATAGACATATGGATGAAAATGGAATAGTGTAGGTCAGATGGTTTCACAGGTCGGCGCAACACCGAGGGCCGAAGGGCCTGTACTGCGCTGTAATGTTCTAACAGCTAATACCAGCCCCCTTGGTGCCAGTAATTCACAGGTTTCACGTATCCTCTTACTTCTGATGTACTTAGAGATTGTCATCACTCTTTTTGTCTTTCTTCCTGCTCTCTCTTGTTCCCCCTAATCTCTTTCTTTTCTGCTCCTCTCTTCTGCTTTTGTTAATTCTCCCTATTTGGCAACTTATAACGGTTGCCTAGATATTGCTGCAAAGCCCGACTTAATTTGCAATTTAATCCACAGTAACTGAGTCTGAAAACTACTTTCAGTAACTGTCATTCAGGCCCCTACCTGCCAAGAATGAGGCACATTAATTTTGCCATATATACATTAAACTTCAAATTGTTGCTGGGAAGAAAAGAGGGCCTGTTACAAGAACTTGCCAGGCCCTTAGCCTGAAAGACATTTTTGCACAGTAGCAGGCAATGTTGGAACAAAGGAATCAGTCCCTGCTCCCAATACACAGAATGGACGCGGTCAGACCAGTTTAGTCACATGACTAACTGGCTGTTGCAGAGTTTTGAATGAGAGTTTTAAATTGGAGAAACAGTATTTGAAGACAGAAAGCTCCTGGCTCCTGGATTGAGAACATCTCTCTCCTGTCTGCTCCCATCTCTTTCTCCTCCAGCTTCCGAATCCATTGAAGACACATGAACCCAAGAGAGAAAAATCTCCTACAGTGAACAAGGTTTAAGCAGAATACAAGGCCCCAACAAAAAGCAAGAATTACCTACAAGCAAGGACTCTACAGTGAGCTCGAAGAACCATAACAATTCTTCAGATATTGCCACAAACCTTTCCACTTATCTTTTCTTCTGCCCTTTTCTGTCCCTATCTACACATGTGTATCGCGTATACATGCTGGCGTGGACGCTTCGTGTATCCGTAGGCGTTAACCGAATTAGAATTTAAGTTTAAGTTTAATAAAATTTCACCTTTCTTCTTTAAACCCAAGAAAGCCTGTTTGTGCTTGTTTCTTTACCTTATAACTGGAAAGAGCTGAACAAGGATTCACCAAGTGGGAGCTAAAAACAGTGTGTTTAAAAATAAAACCCTGTTACGGTAAGACCAGGTGAAGGCTGAGAGGGACCCCTAGACACCTTTCTCACCTGGTCATAACAGAAATTTGGGTGCTACCGTCCAGGATCTTACCCATAAACGAGAGAAATTGGAAGTGGGAAGCCAAATTGTTCCCAATCAAAAAAACAGCAAGATTAATACAGGTTTTCTTGTGGTTGTGTGTGATTGAATACTAACATGTCTGCAACTGAAGCTAGTAGCTCTCCAAGCCAGGGTGAATTAACTTGGGATAAGTTAAAAGCACTGTCTATGGAGGAGTTGAGGAAAATGGTTGAGCAGTGTGAGATCACTGTACGTGGCAAGGCTAGGAAGTCTGAACTCCTAAGGCTAGTGGCCAACCATTTTTCCCTTGAATCTGAAGAAGCAGAAGCAGTGTTAGAAGTAGACCCAGCCAGAGCATTGTTAGCAAAGATACAATTGGAACAGAGGAAACATGAATTAGAAGACAAGGAAAAGGAAAGAGAGAGAGAGAGTCAGGAAGAAGAGAGAGAGGCCAGAGAGGGAGAAATAAGGAACCTTCCAGAAGGAACGTGAAGAAAATGAAAGGCAGGAGAGAAAGACAGAAAGAAACTTCCAGAAAGAATGTGAAGAAAGAGAGTTGAACCAGCTTGAGTTAAGGCGGGGGGGGGGGGGGGGGGGGGGAGGTGGACAGAATAACCCCAGTGAAAGCATGGCAAATGTGGAGGAGCATAATTCAGGGTTGGGTACAAAATTGCTAAAACACGCTCAACTAATTCCAAAATTCAATGAGGAAGATGTGGAAGTGTTTTTTGTGTATTTTGAGAAACTGGCAAGGCAGCTAAAATGGCCATCTGAGACCTGATCTCTTTTACTACAAAGCAAGCTAACTGGAAAAGCCCATGAGGTTTATTTGCTGTTGCCAGATGAGAGTTCATCAAGTTATGAACTGACAAAAAATGCTAGCCTTGGGGCATATGAATTAGTACCTGAAGCCAATCTCCAAAAGTTTAGAACCCTCAAAAAGCAAGCTAATCAAACTTATCTGGAGTTTGAAAGAAGTAAACAGCTGGCTTTTGACGAGTAGCTGAGGGCTCTTAAATTATAGCTCAGCTATGAGAATCTCAGGGAAGTAGTTCTGTTAGAGGAATTTAAAAACTCTCTCCCACTCTCAATAAAGATGCAGGTAGAGGAGCAGCGGGTTCAGAGAGCCCGGCAAGTGGCCATTCTGGCCAATGAGTTTGCTTTAAATTGGAACTCGGTTTCCCGGGGAGAACTTTTCCCAATCCGAAAAGGATAAAGGGTGGGGAGGTGATAGAAGCCCAGGTAGTTCTGGGAGAGAAAGGAAAGCAAGAGACACAGGGGGCCCTCCTCCAGCCAAAAGGAAAGGTTCTGTGAGCAATAATGAGACCCAGAGACCGGTGTGCTTCCATTGTAATAAAGCAGAGCATTTAAAAGCTGACTGCTGGAAATTAAAGGGAAAACTGGTAGGGTTAATCAGGGCACACCCACTCAGTAATGGAAAGCACAACAGAACAAGCTGTGGCTTTAACTGCAGTAAGCGTGCAATCCAGGAAGCTTACTACCGCCAGTGAGGGAAAAGCTAATAGGATCCCTGAAGGGAAAGTAAAATAAACAACAAAGGTATGAGGCATGAGTTGGATATAATGGATTGGGAAACGTTACTTAAAGGGATGAGGATGGATAGGCAATGGCAGACATTCAAAGAGCGCATGGATGAAATGGAACAATTGTTTATTCCTGTCTGGCGCAAAAGGAAAACGGGAAAGGTAGCCAAACCATGGCTTACAAGGGAAATTAGAGATAACATTAGATCCAAGGAAGAGGCATATAAATTCACCAGAAGAAACAACAGAGCTGAGGATTGGGAGCAGTTTAGAATTCGGCAAAGGAGGACCAAGGGATTGATTAAGAAGGGGAAAATAGAGTACGAGAGTAAGCTTACGGGGAACATAAAAACTGACTGTAAAAGCTTCTATAGGTACGTGAAGAGAAAAAGATTGGTGCAGACAAATGCAGGTCCCTTACAGTCAGAAACATCTACAAGGCACAAGTCAGGAGTGTGATGGAATACTCTCCACTTGCCTGGATGGGTGCAGCTCCAACAACACTCAAGAAGCTCGACACCATCCAGGACAAAGCAGCCCGCTTGATTGGCACACCATCCACTAACATTCACTCCCTCCACCACCGACACACAGTGACAGCAGTGTGTACCATCTACAAGATACACAGCAGCAACGCACCAAGGCTCCTTAGACAGCACCTTCCAGTCCCGCGACCTCTACCACCTCGAAGGTCAAGAGCAGCAGATGCATGGGAACATTACCACCTGCAAGTTCCCGTCCAAGTCACACACCATCCCAACTTGGAACTATATCGACGTTCCTTCACTGTCGCTGGGCCAAAATCCTGGAGCTCCCTTCCTAACAGCACTGTGGGTGTACCTACCTCACAAGGACTGCAGCGGTTCAAGAAGGCAGCTCACCACCACCTTCTCAAGGGCAATTAGGGATGGGCAATAAATGCTGGCCTAGCCAGCAATGCCCACATCCCATGAATGAATAAACAAAAAGGGGAATTTATTATGGGGAACAAAGAAATGGCTGACCAACTAAATGCATACTTTGGTTCTGTCTTCACAAAGGAGGACATAAATAACATACCAGAAATGTTGGGGAACACAGGGTTTAGTGAGAGGGAGGAACTGAAGGAAATCAGTATTCGTAGAGAAATGGTGTTGGGGAAATTGATGGGATTGAAGGCCGATAAATCCCCAGGGCCTGATAATCTACATCGCAGAGTACTTAAGGAAATGTTCCTAGAAATAGTGGATGCATTGGTGGTCATCTTCCAAGATTATATAGACTCTGGAACAGTTCCTACAGATTGGAGGGTAGCTAATATAGCGCCACTATTTAAACAGGGAGGTAGAGAGAAAACAGGGAATTATAGACCAGTCAGCCTGATGTCGGTAGTGGGGAAAATTCTAGAGTCCATTATCAAAGATTTTATAGCAGAGCACTTAGAGAACAGTGGTAGAATCGGACAGAGTCAGCATGGGTTTACGAAAGGGAAATCATGCTTGACAAATCTACTAGAATTCTTCGATGATGTAACTAGTAGAGTTGATGAGGGGGAGCCAGTGGATGTGGTTTATATGAGGTTAATGTGCAAAATTAAAGCGCATGGGATTTTTTTTAGAATTAGAATTAGAACATTACAGCGCAGTACAGGCCCTTCGGCCCTCGATGTTGCGCCGACCTGTGAAACCATCTGACCTACACTATTCCATTTTCATCCATGTGTCTATCCAATGTCCACTTAAATGCCCTTAAAGTTGGCGAACTTTATTGGGGGTAGTGTATTGCGATGGATAGAAAATTGGTTGGCAGACAGGAAACAAAGAGTCTTTTTCTGAATGGCAGGCAGTGACTAATGGGGTACTGCAGGGATCGGTGCTGGGACCCCAGCTATTCACAATATATATTCATGATTTAGATGAGGGAACTAAATGTAATATCTCCAAATTTTCAGATGAAGCAAAACTGGGTGGGAGGGTGAGTTGTGAAGAGGATGCAGAGAGGCTTCAGGGTGATTTGGACAAGTTGAGTGAGTGGGCAAATGCATGGCAGATGCAGTATAATGTGGATAAATGTGAGGTTATCCACTTTGGTAGCAAAAACAGGAAGGCAGATTATTATCTGAACGGCTATAAACTGAGAGAGGGGAATATGCAACGAGACCTGGGTGTTCTCGTATACCAGTCGCTGAAGGTAAGCATGCAGGTAAAAAGGGCAAATGGTATGTTGGCCTTCATAGCAAGAGGATTCAAGTACAGGAGCAGGGATGTCTTGCTGCAATTATAAAGGACCTTGGTGAGGCCACACCTGGAATATTGTGGGCAGTTTTGTTCTCCTTATCTGAGGAGGAATGTTCTTGCTATAGAGGGAGTGCAGCGAAGGTTTACCAGACTGATTCCTGGGATGGCGGGACTGATGTATGAGGTGAGATTGAGTCGGTTAGGATTATATTTGCTGGAGTTCGGAAGAGTAAGGGGGGATCTCATAGAAACCTACAAAATTCTAACAGGTCTTGACAGGGTAGATGCAGGAAGGATGTTCCCGATTGTGGGGGAGTCCAGAAGCAGGGGTCATTGTCTAAGAACACGGGGTAAACCTTTCAGGACTGAGATGAGGAGAAATTTCTTCACCCAGAGAGTGGTGAGCCTGTGGAATTCGCTACCACAGAAAGCAATTGAGGCCAAAACATTGTATGCTTTCAGGAAGGAGTTAGATATAGCTCTTGGGGCGAAAGGGATCAACGGATATGGTGGGAAAGCGGGAACAGGTTACTGAGTTGGATGATCAGCCATGATCATAATGAATGGCGGAGCAGGCTCAAAGGGCCGAATGGCCTACTCCTGCTCCTATTTTCTATGTTTCTAACCCCATACCCCTCATGTGGGGCAAACAAGCCCATAGTAATTTTCAAGGACACAGTGCCACTAGATTCCTTTTACTGGGAAAAGGCCTGACCTTTCCCCCTGAGTGTGCAGTGAGCACCAAAATGGTCGTGAATGGTATTGGAGGGCAGTGTATGCCTGTACCTGTACACTGGGTGCACCTGAATTACGACCTAGTTTCAGGATCGCTGACCGTAGGGATTGTCCTGAGTTTGCCTGTGGACGGGGTTCACCTGCTCCTAGGTAATGATCTGGCAGGGGAGAAGATGGTAGCCCCCCCCAGTAGTGAAAGAAAGACCGCAGGAGGTCAGAGAGACAGGGCAGTGGCAGGAGACGATCCTCTGCAATTTCCCTGAATGTGGAGTGGATCAGGCCATAATCAAACCAGCTCCCTCAGAGGAGGCTGCATTGGCAATGCGGGCAGATGACCATGTGGTCTGCCTTTCCGAGACTTTCTTTGGAAAGTTAGGAGACCCAGGGAATGAATTAAATGGATTTTCCCTAACTGAGGCTCAGCGAGCCGACCCAGTATTGCGAAAGTTAGCGCAGGCTGCCCAGTCTGAAAGTGAAGCAGAGGGAGTTCCTGATTGCTACTATTTAAAGAATGAGGTAGTTTAGTTTAGTTTAGAGATACAGCACTGAAACAGGCCCTTCGGCCCACCGAGTCTGTGCCGACCATCATCCACCCATTTATACTAATCCTACACTAATTCCATATTCCTACCACATCCCCACCTGTCCCTATATTTCCCTACCACCTACCTATACTAGGGACAATTGCTAATGGCCAATTTACCTATCAACCTGCAAGTCTTTGGCATGTGGGAGGAAACCGGAGCACCCGGAGGAAACCCACGCAGCCAAAGGGAGAACTTGCAAACTTCACACAGGCAGTACCAAGAATTGAACCCGGGTCGCTGGAGCTGTGAGGCTGCGGTGCTAACCACTGATGAGGAAATGGAGTTCTCCTCACAGACCTGAGAGCAAGGTGTGGACAGTAGTTCACCGGTTAGTGGTGCCACAGAAATACTGGAGAGAAATATTAAGAAAGGCCCACGAGACTACAGTGGCTATACATGCTGGTGTACGAAAGACCAAAACCCACATAAAACAGCAGTTTGACTGGCCAAAGCTCCACAAAGATGTGGTGGAGTACCGCAGGAGTTGCCACATGTGCCAGGTTGAGGGGAAATCCAACCTACAGTGAATCCTGCACCCTTAAGTCCTGTGCCAGTGTTAGGAGGACCCTCCAGTCGAGGGCTGGTGAACTGTAAGGGACCCCCGCCAAGAACAAAAGGGGACAGGCAGGCACATGGATGGCAAAAGGTTATAGAGGAAAAGGGAAAAAGTAGCCAAGAGGGCAGGTTAAATGAAGTCTGGGAGGAATCCCAAATGAAAACCCCTACTGTCTGGTCAGTCAACCCTGAAAATCCTCCTACGTAAATGCAGACTCTAGATGCACCCCCCCCCCCCCCCACCCCCAGAGCTGCTAACAGCATTTACAAGAATCTGCGGAGACAAAGAAAGGCTTCTAGGGGGTACAGAAATCATGACGGTGATGACTCACCTAGTCAAAGTGCCACAGGGGCGTGCAATAGAGACTGCACAAATACCTGCAGGCAGGAGTGTCCCAGAGAACAAAGGGCAGATTAACAAAGAATCCTCCCCACAATCAGAGAAAAAGGGAACCACCCTTCCCCTGACTCAGCAAACCACTGTAAGAGAGTTCAGAATAGAGCCGCCCACTACCAACACGCCTAAAAAAAAATGACCTCACCAGGAACAAAACCCGAGGCAGTCATGGCAATGGGCAAACTGAAGAAAAACTTCCCCAAAGAGCCACATGGTTACTGTGATGCCGAAAAGAGGAAATAAAAGCAGCACTGGCACACAGAAAAGACAATTTTAATAAGCTTTAAGATTTATGAATGAATGGGAATGAATGAGAGAAATGCATGGATTTCTGTATCTTATATATATTTCTCTCAACCCTTTTAATGAAATGCGCCTTTTTTCAAATCGCATTTCATTCCCCTGGGTGTGGAGGTGTCTTGCAGGCCTCCACCAGCCAAGAATGAGGCACATTAATTTCGCCACATGGACATTAAACTTCAAATTGTTGCTGGGAAGAAAAAAGGGCCTGTTACAAGAACTTGCCAAGCTCCTAGCTGGAAAGACATTTTTGCATACTAGCAGACAGTGTTGGAACAAAAGAACCAGTCCCTGCTCCCGATACACAGAATGGACGTGGTCAGACCAGTTTTTGCATGACTAACTGGCTGTTGCAGAGTTTTGAACTGAGAGTTTTAAATTGGAGAAACAGTATTTCAAGACAGAAAGCTCGTGGCTGCTAGAATGAGAATATCTCTCCTGTCTGCTCCCATCTCTCACCAGCTTCTGAATCCATTGAAGACACACGAACCCAAAAGAGAAGCGCCTCCCACAGTGAACAAGGTTTAAGAAGAATGCTGGGCTCCAACAAAAAGCAAGAATTACCTACAAGCAAGGACTCTACAGTGAGCTCGAAGAACCATAACAACTCTTCAGATATTGCTTCAAACCTTTCTACTTATCTTTTCTTCTGCTCTTTTCTGTCCCTATCTACACGTGTAGAGTGTATACATGCTAGCGTGGGTGAGTCATGTATCCATAGGTATTAACCGAATTAGAGTTTCAGTTTAAGTTTAATAAAATTTCATCTTTCTTCTTTAATCCCAAGAAAGCCTGTTTGTGCTCATTTCTTTACCTTACAATTGGAAAGCAGTGAACAAGGATTCACCAAGGGAGAGCTAAAAACAGTGTGTTTAAAAATAAAACCCTGTACAGTAAGACCAGGTGAAGGCTGAGAGGGACCCCTAGACATCTTTCGCACCTGGTTGTAACAGTAACATTCTTTCTGTCTGATGTTGCATTGTAATTCCAATCTCCTCTGCCTTTTTTCACTTGCTTTTTCTCTTGGAAATATTTTATCGCCAGGTCTGGGTCGGTCCTAGTCTTGCCTTAAGTGAAGCCAGGTTTCAGTCAAAACTATGACATTACACCTCCCCACAGTAATTAGTGCTTCATATTACATGATTTTATTCCTAATGATATGTATAAAACTCAAATGGTTAGACCAGTGCAGATCAGTCAAGCAACAACTTGTATAGGATCTTGCCTCCTGCAGGAGTTGAAGTAGTGCTGTGCGATATTCGTGACAGAAGGATCAACACATTGGCACCTACCCAATGAAAAACAGGACAAATCTAACCCAGCCAGTTACTACTCTGTCAGCCTCTTCTCAATAAAGGAATGGAAGGAAGCATCAAGCAACACCTACTGACCGACACTCAGTTGAGATACCGCCAGGAGCACTCAACTGCTGATCCATGGACACGAGCTGAATACCAGAGGAGAGGTGAGAGTAGTCCTCTTCAGCTTTAAGGTCACTTTCAACCGAATAAGTTGGCAAAGAGCTGTATTAAAATCAAGGTGAAATGGGGGTCAAAGGCCACCCTCCAGTGGCTGTGTTATACCTGTAACAAAGGAGATAGTTGCAGTCGTCAGAAAGCCCCGGACATCATTGCAGGAATTGGTCGGCAAAATATCCGCAGCCTAAGTATCTTCAGCTGCTTTATCAATGGCCATCCCTCCATCAAGCCAGTTATAATGCTCAAGACAAGAGTGAGATGGAATACTCACTGTTTGCCTGGATGAGTGCAGTTGCAAAAACATCAGAAGCTCGACACCATGCTGAACAGAGCAGTTCACTTGTTGGCAGCCTTGCCACTCAATGGGGGGAATTTTATGCTCGCGGCGGGGGTCTCGACTTCGGGGGAAACCTACGCTGAGATCCCTGCGCCCCCTCTTCTACAGAAGGCCCGCCGAATTTAATGCCAATCAGGCACTTAACTGGACAGCGGCGGGCCTTCCAAAGGGCCGTCGCCGGAAGACCTGGCCTTGCAGAGCTGCCGACCAATCAAAGGCCGGTAGCTGCTGCTGTCGCTGCAATGACCAGACACCGAGTAGCAGTGCTGGAACCAGGCTTAAGGTAGGTCAGGGCAGGAGGGGTCACGTGGGGTCAGGTCGCAGGTGAGGGCAGAGGAATGGGGTTGGCAGCTAGTGGAGGAGGGGGGGGGGGTCCCTCCCCTTCCTGATGCTGGGTGCTGGGTCCCTCATTCAGACACCAAGCGCCAAGCAGCCTCACAGCTCCAGCGACACGGGTTCAATTCTGGGTACTGCCTATGCGGAGTTTGCAAGTTCTCCCTGTGACCGCGTGGGTTTCCGTCGGGTGCTCCGGTTTTCTCCCACAGCCAAAGACTTGCAGGTTGCCAGGTAAATTGGCCATTATAAATTGTCCCTAGTGTAGGTAGGTGGTAGGAGAATTGGGGGAAGGTGGGGATGTGGTAGGGTATATGGGGTTAATGTAGGATTAGTATAAATGGGTGGCTGTTGGTCGGCACAGACCCGGTGGGCCGAAGGGCCTGTTTCAGTGCTGTATCTCTCTATGACTCTATAAGGGAGCCCCCCCCCCCCCCCCCACCCTCAAAGTCGGGAAGCAGGACACACGGTTTTTCGTGCCGTGCTTCCAATGCGGCGACAGGACAGCCCAACGCATGGGTAATTGTGGATGCAGCGGGAAGAGGTCCATTATTTGGCAGCAGGGTGGTAAGGCCATTCACAGGCCTTCCTGCCCTGGACTAAATTTCGGCAGAGGCGGGATGGTGGCGGGGTCTCTCACCGCCTCCAAATCCACTGCAGGGGAAGAGTATAAAATTTCACCCAATATTCATCCCATTCATCATCAAAGCACTCCAATATGTACAGTCTACAAATGCATTTCAGAAACTCACCAAGCATTCTTCCTTCCTTGTGAGCTCTACGTTGAAGCTGGACAAGAGAAACAAACTTGTGACAAAACCATCATGTGCAAAACACACCACCCTGAAATGGTAATATATTGCTGTACCTGTATCACTGTCGGATCACAATTCCCTGCCCAATATCTTTGGTGGGAGCACCAACACCACAAGGACTGTCGAGCCTCAACGAGAAGGCCCACCACCACCTTTTCAGAGCCACTAGATCAAAGTCCAACCTTGCCAATATCATCCACGTTCCCAAAATGTAAAAAAAAGTTCATTAGGTAACTGTTTGAACAAAGAGGATACCTTTTCACCTTAAACAAAGAGATGCCTGTTTTTTGGAAGGACGGGGAAGCCGACTGCCATTTTAGGACACATCTGGGCGCAGCCTGCAGTGTGCATACTCCACCCAGTATCACCTGGCTGTCCAGGCAAAGAGGATCGCACAAAGGCAAGTTCTTATTTAATTTTGTGGGTCTGCACCAAATCCTCCCGCCCCTAACTTTGCTGCCTTTGGGTATGATGCTCCCAATATCCTTTTCCAGAGGATGGCTGGGCCACCCAATGTTGCAGCAGCTTCCGGGGGCTTGTTTCTACCTGCAGCTCATGTCCCTGTAAGACCTTGCACTCAAAATGGACTGAGTCCCCTGTCTTATTAACACAGTCGACACAAACACATTTTGAACTAATATTGCATCGTGTAATTTCAAACCCATGCAGTATAGTGCAGAATCATACAGCACATAGAAAGGCCATGCTGCCCATCATATCTATGCCGACTCTTTGAAAGAGCCATCAAATCATAGATTCATATTATAGAATAGTTACAGCTCAAAAGCAGGCCATTTGGCCCATTGTATCAATGCCAGCTCTCTGCAAGAGCAACTCACCTAGTCTCACTTCCCTGCCCTTTCTCCATAGCCCTGCAAATTTTTTCTCTTCAGATAATTATCCAATTCCTTTTTGAAAGCCATGAATAAATCTGCCTCCACCACACTCGCAGACAATGCATTCCAGATCCTAATCACTCGCTGCTTAAATAAATCTTTCCTCATGACGGTTTTTGTTCTTTTGTCAATCACCTTAAATTGGTGTCCTCTGGTTCTGGATCCTTCTGCCAATGGAAACAGTTTCTCCCTTCCTACGCTGTCTAGATCCCTCTTGATTTTGAACACATCTACCAAATCTCCTCTTAATCTTCTCTATTTCAGGAGAACAAACCCAACTTCTCCAATCTATCCTTCTTCTTCTTTGGCCTCCTTGTCTCGAGAGACAATGGGTAAGTGCCTGGAGGTAGTCAGTGGTTTGTGGAGCAGCGCCTGGAGTGGCTATGAAGGCCAATAATAGAGTGACAGACTCTTCCACAGGTGCTGCAGAAAAAATTGTTTGTCGGGGCTGTTACACAGTTGGCTCTCCCCTTGTGCTTCTGTCTTTTTTCCTGCCAACTGCTAAGTCTCTTTGACTCACCACGCTTTAGCCCTGCCTTTATGGCTGCCCACCAGCTCTGGCGATCGCTGGCAACTGACTCCCACGACTTGTGATCAATGTTACAGGACTTCATGTCGCGTTTGCAGACGTCTTTATAGCGGAGACATGGACGGCCGGTAGGTCTAATACCAGTGGCGAGGTCGTTGTACAATGTGTCCTTGGGGATGCTGCCATCTTCCATGCGGCTCACATGGCCAAGCCATCTCAAGCACCGCTGACTCAGTAGTGTGTATAAGCTGGGGATGTTGGCCGCCTCGAGGACTTCTGTGTTGGAGATGCGGTTCCGCCACCTGATTTCAGGGATTCTCCGGAGGCAGCGAAGATAGAATGAATTGAGACGTCGCTCTTGGCTGACATACGTTGTCAAGGCTTCACTGCTGTAGAGCAAGGTGCTGAGGACACAGGCTTGATACACTCAGACTTTTGTGTTCCGTGTCAGTGCGCCATTTTCCCACACTCTCTTGGCCAGTCTGGACATAGCAGTGGAAGCCTTTGCCATGCGCTTGTTGATTTCTGCATCGAGAGACAGGTTACTGGTGATAGTTGAGCCTAGGTAGGCGAACTCTTGAACCACTTCCAGAGCGAGGTCGCCGATATTGATGGATGGAGCATTTCTGACATCCTGTCCTATGATGTTCATTTTCTTGAGGCTGATGATTAGGCCAAATTCATTGCAGGCAGCCGCAAACCTGTCGATGAGGCTCTGCAGACACTCTTCAGTGTGAGATGTTAATGCAGCATCGTCCAATCTAGCCACATAACTGAAATCCCTCATTCCTGGAACCATTCTCGTTAATCTTTTCTGCCCCCTCTCTCATGCCTTCACAACCTTCCTAAAGTGTGGTGCCCAGAATTGGGCACAATACTCCAGTTGAGGCCAAACCAGTGTTTTGTAAATGTTCACCATAGCTTCCTTGCTTTTTTTTCTCTATGCCTCTATTTATGAAGGCCAGGATCCCATATGCTTTATAAACCACTTTCTCAACCTGCCCTGCCATCTTCAATAATAACCCTTCCAAAGAAGGGTCACTGACCCGAAACGTTAACTCTGCTTCTCTTTCCACAGATGCTGCCAGACCTGCTGAGTGGTTCCAGCATTTCTTGTTTTTATTTCTTCCATCTTCAATGATTTGTGCACAAATACCCCCAGTTGCCTCTGCTCCTGTACCCCCTTTTGAATTGTATCCTGTCATGAAAACCCTCCATGCCAAATGAGAAATACTAATTTCATTGCCTGAGACTTTTACTGGAACTTCTTACAACTAACTTTTTTTGTAAAGAGTAACGTGGCAACCAAGATGGCCACTGAAATTTACATTTGAAACACGAAAGGATTAGACTAGAGACAACATAACTGATTCAACCTCGCCAGAACTATGGGGTGCTCTCTGATTAAGTTACCTGAAAAGGCTTTATCAGCACGGTGATCAGCAGCCATTGACTTTGAAAGAGCCAACTCCTACTAAGGAGTTTAAAACTGGTTTCTTTCTGGTTTAAACTCAAGAAAACCTGTCTGATTGGTTCTTTTGCAATTATATTAGAGGAACAGAAGCAAGCGCTCACTGAGGTGGTAAGTTCAATGTTGTGTTAAAAAAATGATAAACCCTGTTGCAGTCAAATCAGAGAAGGGGTGCAAGGGGAGCCTGAGACCCCCTCCTCACCTGGCCGTAACAATCCTTATTTTATATTGACTCTCCTCGTTTTTCCTACCAAAATGAATCATTTCACAGTCCTCTGTATTAAATTTCATGTTTTTTTAGTTCTTTCATGGGATGGATGCAGCAAGGCCAGCATTTGTTGCCCATCCTTAATTACCCTTGAGAAGGTGGTGAATGTGCTGAGCTGCCTTCTTGAACTGCTGCAGTGCATCTGGTCTAGGTACACCAACAGTGCTGTTAGGGAGGGAGTTCCAGGATTTTGAACCAGCGACAGTGAAGCAATGAACAGATAGTTCCAAGTCAGGATGGTGTGTGACTTGGAGGGGAACTTGCAGGTGGTGGTGTTCCTATGCATCTGTTGCCCTTGTCCTTCTAGGTGATAGAGGTCACAGGCTTGGAAGTAGCTGTCGAAGGAGTGAAGTGATGCACAGCATCCTGTATATGGTACACACTGCTGACACTGTGTGTCGGTGATGAAGGGAGTGAATGTTTAAGATGGTGTATGGATTGCCAATCAAGCGGGCTGCTTTGTCCTGGATGGTGTCGAGCTTCTTGAGTGTTGTTGGAACTGCACTCATCCAGGCAAGTGGAGGGTTTTCCATCACACTCCTGACTTGTGCCTCATAGATGATGGATAGGCTTTGGGGAATCAGGAGGTGAGCTACTCGCCACAGAATTCCCAATCTTAGACCTGATCTTCAGCCACAGTATTTATACAGCTGGTCCAGTTAAGTCTCTGTCAATAGTAACCCCAGGATGCTGATAGTGGTGGATTCAGTGATGGTAAAGCCATTGAACATCAAGGAGAGATGATTAGATTCTCTGTTGTTAGAGATGGTCATGCCTGGTATGTGTGTGCGCGAACGTTACTTGCCACTCATCAGCCCAAGCTTGATGCTACACTCGGTCAAACGTTGCCATGCTGTCAAGGGCAGTCACTCTCACCTCACCTCCTGAATTCAGTATTTTTGTCCATGTTTGGACTGGTTAGTTGTTTGATTGTCCACCACAATTCACAATGGGATGTGGCAGGACTGCAGAGCTTTGACTTGATCCATTGGTTGTGGGATTGCTTAGCTCTGTCCATCACATGTAATGCTTCCTTTGTTTAGCATGCAAGTAGTCCTGTGTTGTAGCTTCACCAGGTTGACATCTCATTTTTAGGTATGCCTGGTGCTGCTCCTGGAATGCTCTCCTCATTGAACCAAGTTGATCCCCTGACTTGATGGTAATGGTAGAGTGAGGGATATGCCGGGCCTTGAGTTTACAGATTGTGGTTGAATAAAATTCTGCTGCTGCTGATGGTCCACAGCGCCTCATGGATGCCTAGTTTTGAGCTGCTAGATCTGTTCTGAATCTATCCAATTTAGCATGGTGGTAGTGCCACACAACATGATGATGAGTACTCTCAGTGTCAATCCAGGTCTTTGTCTCCACAAGGACTCTGCTGCAGTCACTCCTACCAAAACTGTCATGGACAGATGCATCTGCGACAGGTAGACTGCTGACAGCAAGGTTAAGTAGGATTTTCCCTCTTGTTAGTTCCCTCACCAGTTGACACAGGCTCAGTCTGGCAGTTATGTCCTTCAGGACTTGATCAGTAGTGGTGCTACTGAGGCACTTTTCATGATGGGCATAGAATTTCCCCACCCAGCGTACATACTGTTTTTAGTTTTAGAGATACAGCACTGAAACAGGCCCTTCGGCCCACCGAGTCTGTGCCGACCATCAACCACCCATTTATACTAATCCTACACTAATCCCATATTCCTACCACATCCCCACCTGTCCCTATATTTCCCTACCACCTACCTATACTAGGGCAATTTATAATGGTCAATTTACCTACCAACCTGCAAGTCTTTTGGCTTGTGAGAGGAAACCGGAGCACCCGGAGGAAACCCACGCAGACACAGGGAGAACTTGCAAACTCCACACAGGCAGCGCCCAGAATTGAACCCGGGTCGCTGGAGCTGTGAGGCAGCGGTGCTAACCACTGCGCCACTGTGCCGCCCACTGTGCCCTTGCTACCCTCAGTGCTTTTTCCAACTGGTGTTCAGCATGGAGGAGTACTGATTCATCAACTTAGGGAGGGTAGTAGGTGGTAATCAGCAGGAGATTTCCTTACTCATGTTTGACCTGATGCCATGACACTTTATGGGGTCAATGTTAAGGACTCCCAGGGCAACCTCCTCCCGACTGTATGCTACTGTGCTGCCACCTCTGATGGGTCTGTCCTGCCGGTAGTATAAGACATACCCAGAGATGGTGATGTGGTCGTGTCTGGACATTGGTTGTCAGTATGATTCAGTGAGGATGAATATGTCAGGCTGTTGCTTGACTAGTCTGTGGGACAGCTCTCCCAATTTTGGCACAAGCCCTTTAATGTTAGTAAGGAGGAATTTGCAGGGTCGACAGGGCTGGGTGTGACATTGTCGTTTCTGTTGCTTAGGTCAACGCCAGGTGGTCCGTCCAGTTTTATTCTTATTCCACATTTCTTTGGCTGCTTGATACGGTATTTCAGAGGGCATTTAAGAGTCAACCACATTGGTGCGGGACTAGAGACACATGTATGCCAAACTGAGTAAGGATGGCAGATTTCCTTCCCTAAAGGGCATTAGTGAACCAAATGGGTTTTTACAACAATCCAGTTGTTTCATGGTCACCATTACTGAGACTAGCTTTTAATTCCAGATTTATTAATTGGATTTAAATTTCACCAGCTGCCTTCGTGGGATTTGAACTCATGTCTCCAGAGGATTAGTCCAGAACACCACCATCCCCTACTGCATGTTCGCCCATTCCACCAGCCTGTCTATGTCCTCTTGAAGTCTACCACTATTCTCCTCACAGTTCACAATACTTCCAAGTATTGTGCCATCTACAAATTTTGAAATTGTACCCTACACATCCAAGTCTAAGTCATCAATATCGATCAAGAAAAGCAGTGGTCCAATACTGACCCATGGGGAACCCCACTATATACCGTCTTCCTGTCCAAAAAACAATCAATCACCTGTACTCTGTTTTCTGTCACTTAGCCAACATCGTATCCATGCTGCTATTATCCCTTTCATTCCATGGGCACCAACTTTTCCGCCACTGGATATAGTTTCTCCTTGTTTACTCTGTCATGACTTTGAATATGTCAACCTTTTCTGCTCTGATGAGAACAACCACAGAATTTCCAGTCCCTCCACGTAACCTGAAGTGTCTAATCACTGGTAGCATTCTAGGAAATCTACCTGCAACCTCTCTAAGGCCTTGACATCCTTCCTAAAATGTGGTTCCCGGAATTGGATGCCGTACTCCAGCTGGGGCCTAACCAATGATAAATAAAGATTTATCATAACTTGCTTGCTTTTGTACTCTATGCTTCCATTTATAAAACCAAGAATTACATTAGATTTCTATTTTTGAAACAGCTTTCTCACTTTGCCCTGCCACCTTCAATGATTTGTTCCAGTATACCATCCCACCAAGGACTCAATGCTCCTGTGTCCCCTTCACAATTGTACCTTGAAATGCTCCTTCATTACTCATAAGGTACTCCCAGTCACATCCCAATTGCCAATGTTTGTTTACTCTCACCTTGTTTGGCTCCTCCCTTCACACTACCACTGTCCTCCTTTCATCTTTCTTTTTGTTGGACTTGTCCACTTGTTAGATTATAATGGGGCGATGGTTGGATTGGCTTGCTGAAAGGAAGAAGTCAGATGGGCTGAAGGGATTTTTTTCCGCTAATCCTATTTTATGACCACCTTCCTCACTCCTGTTCTCTTGCTGCTATTTACTTCTCTGTTTCAAGCTTCGCCTGATTGAGGAATGTACAATGAAACAAGGAACTAAAATGTACACAGGACAGCAGCTCTTAGAATAGTCAAAGGCTGGGAATACTGCGGTGAATAACTCACCTCTTGTCTCCCCAAAGCCTATCCACCATCTACAAGGCACAAATCAGGAGTGTGATGGAATACTCTCCACTTGTCCGGATGGGTGCAGCTCCAACAACATTTAACAAGCTTGATACCATCCAGGACAAAGCAGCCCATTCACAAACATTCACTCCCTTCACCACCGATGCACAGTGGCTGCAGTATGTACCATATCCAAGATGCACTGCAGCAACTCACCAAGGCGCCTTCGACAGCACCTTCTAAACCCAGGACCTCTACCACCTGGAAGGACAAGGGCAGCATATGCATGGGATCACCACCACCTGCAAGTTCCCATCTAAGCCACACACCATCCTGACTTGGAACTATATCGTTGTTCCTTCACTGTTGCTGGACTAAAATCCTGGAACTTCCTTCCTAACAGCACAGTGGGTGTACCTACACCCCAAGCACTGCAGCAGTTCAAGAAGACAGCTCACCACCACCTTCTCAAGGGCAATTAGGGATGGCAATAACTGCTGGTCTAGCCAGCGACACCCACATCCCCCAAATAAATAAAAAGACTAAGAAATCTCCCACTCACCCCATGAAAGATTGTGCAGAGGCAGGAAGGAACTAAAAATAGCTCTGAACATTGAATAAAATTGTTGTGGGGCAACTTAAAGCTGAACTCGAATGTCACAAAATGATTTAGTTTTTTGTTTTTATTGGATCTCCCTTGGCATCGCTCACATTCAGAGTCTGCACTGCTTATAACATTAACCTGTTAGGAGCCGACAGGAGTAGTTCTGCTTTCTCCCCCTACCCCCCTACTGCTCATGAAACTAGCTCTGTCTCCGTCTCCAATCAGTAACACAGGAGGAGGGCTATATACAAACTGGGTGGTTTTATTTTAATAAAAAAAAGTCACAACAGATGTGAAGACTTGCTGTGTTTCACCTACAAACCTATCATCTTGTCTGAGATCATAAGATCATAAGAAGTAGGAGCAGGAGTAGGCCGTCCGGCCCCTCGAGCCTGCTCCGCCATTCAATAAGATCATGGCTAATCTTTTCGTGGACTCAGATCCACTTACCCACGTTCTCACCGTATCCCTTAATTCCTTTATTATTCAAAAAGATATCTACCTTAGCTTTAAAAACGTTTACTGAAGAAGCGTCAACTACTTCACTGGGCAAGGAATTCCATAGATTAACAACCCTTTGGGTGAAGAAGTTCCTTCTTAATTCAGTCCTAAATCTGCTCCCTCTAATCTTGAGGCTATGCCCTCTTGTCCTAGCTTCACCTGCCAGTGGAAACATACTCTCCACTTGTATCTTATCTATTCCCTTCATGATTTTATATGTTTCTATAAGATCCCCCCTCATTCTTCTGAATTCCAATGAATATAATCCCAATCTACTCAGTAAATTGAGCTGTTTGTGCTATTGGTGAAGACACAATAATACTGAGGCTGCTTCAGATTCATTCACTCCCACCAGCCCTCCTCGCTTCCCGATCAGTTCAACCAAGTAAAGGGAGAGACAAATACTGAGTAAGGGGAGGTGGAGGGAACGGTTAGTAGTTAACACTTTTGGCCACACCCAATTTGAACATGAAAAACATGTAAACTGCAGGAAATAGGAAGTGACCACCACACAGCCTGACACAGAAACCATTTGCATGGGCCCGATTTTAACTCTGTGTAAGTGGATACGGGTTCTGAATGAGTTAAAATCTCTCCCCCATTTCTCTAGATCTATTCTTTTCCCAGGAAGTGCACTCAACATTATTTTGGAATAAAATTCATGTAAAAGAATGATTCATTGATTTTTAGTAACTAGCATTAGGCAACAAGAATCAGGAACTTCAATTTCTGTATTGCCATGACATTGCAAAATTTAATAATGTGAAGAATGAGGAGAAAGAGGACACTGAATAGAGAATAGAATGGATGGGAGAAATTAAAGGGGAGGACTGAAGACACAGTTTAAGAGATGGGTTTGTCACGCTGCTGGTCCAACATCAAAGAACAAAGAACAGTACAGCACAGGAACAGGCCATTCGGCCCTCCAAGCCTGCGCAGATCTTGATGCCTGCCGAAACTAACACCTTCTGCACTTCCGGGGCCCATATCCCTCTATTCCCTTCCTATTCATGTATTTGTCAAGATGTCTCTTAAACGTTGCTATCGTATCTGCTTCCACCACCTCCCCTGGCAGAAAGTTCCAGGCACTCACCACCCTCTGTGTAAAAATCTTGCCTCGCACATCCCCTCTAAACTTTGCCCCTCGCACCTTAAACCTATGTCCCCTAGTAAATGACTCTTCCACCCTGGGAAAAAGCTTCTGACTATCCACTCTGTCCATGCCGCTCATAACTTTGTAAACCTCTATCATGTCGCCCCTCCACCTCCGTCGTTCCAGTGAAAACAATCCGAGTTTTTCCAACCTCTCCTCATAGCTAATGCCCTCCAGACCAGGCAACATCCTGGTAAACCTCCTCTGTACCCTCTCCAAAGCCTCCACGTCCTTCTGGTAGTGTGGCGACCAGAATTGCACGCAATATTCTAAGTGTGGCCTAACTAAGGTTCTGTACAGCTGCAACATGACTTGCCAATTTTTATACTCTATGCCCCGACCGATGAAGGCAAGCATGCCATATGCCTTCTTGACTACCTTATCCACCTGCGTTGCCACTTTCAGTGACCTGTGGACCTGTACGCCCAGATCTCTCTGCCTGTCAATACTCCTAAGGGTTCTGCCATTTACTGTATACCTCCCACCTGCATTAGACCTTCCAAAATGCATTACCTCACATTTGTCCGGATTAAACTCCATCTGCCATTTCTCCGCCCAAGTCTCCAACCGATCTATATCCTGCTGTATCCTCTGACAATCCTCATCATTGTCTGCAACTCCACCAACCTTTGTGTCGTCCGCAAACTTACTAATCAGACCAGCTACATTTTCCTCCAAATCATTTATATATACTACAAACATCAAAGGTCCCAGCACTGATCCCTGCGGAACACCACTAGTCACATCCCTCCATTCAGAAAAGCACCCATCCACTGTTACCCTCTGTCTTTTGTGACTGTCCAGTAGAGGATGAGCAAAAGTTACCTCCATTCAATATTAGAAAGACCAAATACATTGTCTGCAGTCCCTGTCACCAACTCCCTTCACTAGCCACCAAATATATCCCCTTCTCTTGCCTCTGTCTGAGGCTGAACCAGACTGTTCACAATCTCGGTGTCCTATTGACCTTGAGCTGAGCTTCCAACCCCATTTCCCCTCCATCACCAAGAATACCTATTTCCATCTCCATAACGTCACCTGTCTCTGCCCCTGCCTCAGACCATCCAAACATTTGTTACTTTCAGTTTCAACTATGCCAATGCACTCCTGGTTGGCCTCCAACCTTGCAGCCTTCATAAACTTGAGCTCATCCAAAACTTTGCTGCCTGTTTGCTAACATTCACTATGTTCTATTCACTCATCACTCCTGTTCACAATAACCTAGTCCGGCAAGGCTCAATTTTAAAATTCTCATCCTCGTTTTCAAAATCTCTCCTTGTTCTTCCCTATCTTTGTAACCTCCTCCAGCACCACACTCTTCCGAGATCACTGCAATTCTCATGTCCTGGATAACCATGGCTGGGATTGTATGCATTTCGTGGCATTTCTGAAAGCGGAACCGGAAATTGGTGGCACTTCCACTTCCGCCCTTTGTCCCATTTCCCACACAATTGTATAAGCAAATTAAAGGTGCAGCAATGGGCATGGGAGGCACGTGTGATCATGTGGCAGGGACGGACTTTGAACCCACCATCATGCTATGAAGCACAATGAGGCACACGTCTATAAATCATTCTGTGTTGCAAGCCACAAGGATCAGCAGCCCTTCGAAGCATCTGCTGATTGCGCCCAAATAAGTAGCTTGCTGTAATTTGACCTTGTTTCTCCTTCAGTTTCATTTTGAACTCAAGGACCAACTCTCCCTCACAATTTTTGTTTACTTGATTAACCAACTATTATGTTAGGCAGTAGTCAGTGTCCACGGTTCAGTGATGCCTCCCTGCTTGTGCTCCTCCAGGCCATCAGGGAAAGGCAGGAGGTCCTCTTCCCTGCTGATGGCCCTCCCACTTGACCAAGGCAGCCTGGATGGAGGTGGCGGAGGAGATGTCGAACCGAAATAAAAACAAGAAATGCTGGAACCACTCAGCAGGTCTGGCAGCATCTGTGTAAAGAGAAGCAGAGTTAACGTTTCGGGCCACTGACCCTTCTTCGGAACTAGCAAATATTAGAAATGTCAAAGGTTATAAGCAAGTGAGCCGGGGGTGGGGCAAGAGATAACAAAGGAGAAGGTGTAGATTGGACAAGGCCACATAGCTTACCAAGAGGTCATGGAGCAGGAGACTGCGACTTTCCAGGCAGATGGTCACAGGTATCCGTGCCCTTGTCGCCAAACACCTCACAATATTAGTCGGTTGAAAGTAATCATGAAAGTAATCTTTGGAATACAAACTCTTGGGCGAAGTGGAGATGTTCGCTGATGATTGCACAATGTGGGGCGGCACAGTGGCGCAGTGGTTAGCACTGCAGCCTCACAGCTTCAGCGACCCAGGTTCAATTCCGGGTACTGCCTGTGTGGAGTTTGCAAGTTCTCCCTGTGTCTGCGTGGGTTTTCTCCGGGTGCTCCGGTTTCCTCCCACAAACCAAAAGACTTGCAGGTTGGTAGGTAAATTGGCCATTATAAATTGCCCCTAGTATAGGTAAGTGGTAGGGAAATATAGGGACAGGTGGGGATGTGGTAGGAATATGAGATTAGTGCAGGATTAGTATAAATGGGTGGTTAATGGTCGGCACAGACTCGGTGGGCCGAAGGGCCTGTATCAGTGCTGTATCTCTAAACTAAACTAAACTAAAAGGCAAACAATATGTTTAGTTTGCTTACCCACTGTTTTTTTTCATGTTTGTACTTGCTGCTGTTCAATCTTCAGTTCGTTAACACCCTATCTGTACTAATGCTTTGTCTTTCAACACACCATTAACATATTCCTTTCAGGTGTTAAGGAACGCAAGCTCCAGCAGCTGATGGGGACTAATGCCCCTCCAGATCCTCCTTCCGCTTCACTTCCCAAGAAAACTTGTTCTCACATTGAACAACTTCTCCTTCAACTCCATGCATTTCCTTCAAGTAAAAGGTGTCGCTATGGGTACCCGCATGGGTCCTAGTTATGCCTGTCTTTTTGTGGGATATGTCGAGCATTCTTTGTTCCAGTCCTACTCAGGCCCCCTCCCCCAACTCTTTTTCCGGTACATTGATGACTGTATCGGTGCCGTTTCCTGCTCCCGCCCCGAACTAGAAAACTTTATCAACTTTGCTTCCAATTTCCACCCTTCTCTCACCTTTACATGGTCCATCTCTGACACTTCCCTTCCCTTCCTCGACTTCTCTGTCTCCATCTCTGGGGATAGGTTGTCTACCAATATCCATTATAAGCCCACTGACTCCCACAGCTACCTCGACTACACTTCTTCACACCCTACCTCCTGTAAGGACTCCATTCCATTCTCCCAGTTTCTCCGTCTCCGACGCATCTGCTCTGATGATGCTACCTTCCATGACGGTGCTTCTGATATGACCTCCTTTTTCCTCAACCGAGGATTTCCCCCCACTGTGGTTGACAGGGCCCTCAACCGTGTCCGACCCATTCCCCGCACCTCTACCCTCACCCCTTCCCCTCCCTCCCAGAACCGTGACAGGGTTCCCCTTGTCCTCACTTTTCATCCCACCAGCCTCCATATCCAAAGGATCATCCTCCGCCATTTTCGCCACCTCCAGCGTGATGCCACTACCAGTCGCATCTTCCCCTCCCTTCCCCTGTCAGCATTCCGAAGGGATCGTTCCCTCCGCGACACCCTGGTCCACTCCTCCATTACCCCCACCACCTCGTCCCCGTCCCAGGGCACCTTCCCTTGCAATCGCAGGAGGTGTAATACCTGCCCATTTACCTCCTCTCTCCTCACTATCCCAGGCCCCAAACACTCCTTTCAGGTGAAGCAGCGATTTACTTGTACTTCTTTCAATGTAGTATACTGTATTCGCTGCTCACAGTGTGGTCTCCTCTACATTGGGGAGACCAAGCGCAGACTGGGTGACCGCTTTGCGGAACATCTCCGCTCAGTCCGCAAGCAGGACCCTGAGCTTCCGGTTGCTTGCCATTTCAACACTCCCCCTTGCTCTCATGCTCACATCTCTGTCCTGGGATTGCTGCAGTGTTCCAGTGAACATCAACGCAAGCTCGAGGAACAGCATCTCATCTACCGATTAGGCACACTACAGCCTGCCGGACTGAACATTGAGTTCAATAATTTCAGAGCATGACAGCCCCCCACTTTACTTTCATTTTTAGTCATTTTTAGTTATTTTTTCTTCCTTTTTACATTTTTTACAATCTTTTTTTGCATTTATTTCATTTCATCTTAGTTTGTTCAGTTTGCTTACCCACTGTTTTTTTCAGGTTGTTTTTCTTCAGGTTTGCACTTGCTGATGTTCCTTATTCAGTATATTCACACCTAATCTGTACTAATGCTTTGTCTTTCAACACACCATTAACATATTGTTTGCCTTTGCTCCGTGACCTTTTGGTCAGCTATGTGGCCTGGTCCAATCTGCACCTTCTCCTTTGTTATCTCTTGCCCAACCCCCACCTCACTTGTTTATAATCTGTGACTTTTCTAATATTTGTCAGTTCCGAAGAAGGGTCACTGACCCGAAACGTTAACTCTGCTTCTCTTTCCACAGATGCTGCCAGACCTGCTGAGTGAATCCAGCATTTCTTGTTTTTGCACCATTAACATATTGTTTGTCTTTGCTCCATGACCTCTTGGTCAGCTATGTGGCCTTGTCCAATCAACACCTTCTCCTTTGTTATCTCTTGCCCCACCCCCGGCTCACTTGCTTATAACCTTTGACATTTCTAATATTTGCTAGTTCCGAAGAAGGGTTAGTGACCTGAAACGTTAACTCTGCTTCTCTTTCCACAGATGCTACCAGACCTGCTGAGTGGTTCCAGCATTTCTTGTTTTTATTTCAGATTTCCAGCATCTGCAGTATTTTGCTTTTATTGAGGTGTCGAACCGTGTTGACATGGCGAAACAGGGTACAGTGTCGGAAACAAATAAATGACCTGCTCAGATTGGCGAGGGCGTGATTTTCCCGAAGCTGATATTTTTCCTTGGCTTCATGTGTGTAGGACACTGGGCAGTCAAGGTATGCATTAAGATGCGTGATCAGCCTTGGTGCCAGACACCAACTGTTTGTGCAGAATCCTTACGTCTGCCATTTGCAAGTGTTTAGTTGCATTGTTTGAAAGCAACTCCAGAATGAGTGATGTCGATGCATGTATACAATGGCTGTGATGCATCTTTTGACATGTAATTAAATCTGCACTGTCTCCTGCAGGATAAATGCACCCATAACAGTGGGAGTGGGCAAAGACAAGTGGAGGAGTGTCAGATATAAGACCCCTGACAACAGCTGAGGAGGACGCTGCTGAAATTGCAAGAGAGGAGGGAGGCAGATCAGTTGCAGATGGCGAGGCAGGATCCACAAGGTGTAAGGATAAAGTGTCAACTCTAGACTTGCAACCATATGTGAACACAAGAGGAACATGTGTGAACCTGTTGCCCTAATGTTGTGATGATGCTTAATTTGCCTCTGTTTGTGTCTGAACTGCAGGTGTCCGCACTTGAAAGATGGAATGCTGTGAGGGCCCACACACACTGCCTCTGCGGAGGAAGCTGCCAATGCCTCAAGGGGTGCACTGTCACCTGCCACTTCTTCCTCCTCCACCAGTGCAGATACATCCACACAGTCTGGAGGGGGGGATGGTTTAAGATTAGAAAAAGAGTCACAATCTGGTGGACACAACACAGACATGTCCTAGCAGCTGAGGGAACAGGTGCCAGCCAGGTCCCCTGATAATCAGAGGACTGCTGGGGACTAGGCCCTGCTCTGCCCCACACTAATGATGATGCTCTGTTTGTTGCTACGAGAAGTCTGTTGGACGTTCAGAAAACCTATGTGGAACACATGTCAGAAATTCCTGAGCTCATACGTGGCTTTGCGCGTGCCTTGGAGGAGTCCATGCAGGCCATCTGCCATGTCCCAGGCATATGAGCATATGGCTTCCTCAGTCGCAAGTCCAGTGAGCTCCATGGCGAGTCTAGTTTAGCACTTGAGCCATATGGATCTGACCTGCACTCCACTGCCTTAGCCATGGGCTGTATCCAGCAGAGTCTAAGTGAGAGGGAGACGAGGAGCCTAGACCTCCCTACTGGTGCCCCTTCCCTTCAGGGAGACAAGCAGATGCCATCATGCACCTAGATAGAGGAGGAGTGTGTGCCAGCTGCCCCAGGGCCTTCCTCTCAGGACACCCTCAGGGTAAGCAGCTTCTTGTCCTGCCCCCGACACTGACCCCCTTACCTACAGCAGGCGAGCATGAGGGGGATACTCAAGTACCAGTGTTGCAGACCCCCCAGTAGGATGCAGCCTCCAAAGATGCCCACCCCAGCCTTCCAGAGCAATGGGGTAGAGCAATGAGCAGACTGTCTCCACCTCAGCTACTAGTGTCTGGGTTGCACCTAGACGAGGTGAGAGAAAAAGAAAAATTAAGCCTTTATGAGCATGAAGGTGGCATGGGTGTTGTAGATATTGCAAATGGAGGAATAACATCTCAACATAGATTTATTTACTTCAATTTTCCAGATAAAAAGAAAAATGAATATTGGAGGCCTATGGCTGTCACACACTGATGCTTGCAAAGCATTTCTGAAAGTGTCCAGCATGCTTTTATCCTTGACATTTGACCCTTCAGTCTTCATTGACGGCTGTCTGTCATGCGAAGATTTTGCGCATTATTCCTTACCAAGGTGCATTCCAATTTTAGGTTTCTCATATGTCGTTACCCCCTTTACATTCCTTACACAGGTGTTGTCGCAGGTCCATCGTAACTGAGAAATGCTTTGATGTGCCAGTCACAATGTGCTTCAATGTTGCAGTACCCTCTTGATGCAGGATGCTATTTCCATGGAGATGTAGGTCGCTTTCTTCACTGCAGATTCATGTGCTGTTGTCAGAAGACGCCTTCTTTTAGATTACAGCAATGAATCAGATCACAGGCCTATGTGAACATATTCTGAGGATTTGTTTCTTCCAACGTTACTTTAGCAAGTGCCTCAATATTGGCTGAAATGTGCAAATATGAGATTCTCACTGATGTCCTTTGCTTGTCTCTCCATGGCCCTTATATTCATATTGATATCATTTGCAATTTTGTCCTCTTCCTCACCCTCTTCATAGTCATCCTCAGCTGAGTGCGATCTTCAGCACTCTTTCCATGCCAGCAGAAGGAGTAATTAGCCACTCGAATAGAGCCTGTGTCAGCTAATCAGGTTTCTTGTCGAGCGGCAATGTCAACACCAAGCTCACGGTCAAGCAAGGCTGTCTTGTGCACACTTGCTGTGGAGTGCGGTTTGTTGTTTATTCCAGGACACATAGTCCTCACATTCCAGCTTCCAAGCCGAAAGGTTACCTTTCTTTCTTTACTGTGTAGCCGAGGCATGGTTTTAGGAGGTGCAGACTTGCCTAGCATCTGCACCCACCTCTTGATCTCGTAAGCTGGTGTCCAGAGGAAAGACGAAAGCCTATACGTCTATGGCCTATTCGGTTGCGTAAGTTGCCGGAAGGTGCTAACGTGAGGGAAACACCTACTACATAATGGGATACCATTCCAGATTATGTCAGGCTTACCCGCTTAGCCATTTGCTCTTGATGTTGTTGTTAATGTTGAATGCACCGACCGACAGGGCCCAAGATCGGCACAAAAGTAGGTGTGATCTTGTCCTCCAGGTGTGCAAAGGGAGCAGCTCCAGGTCGCTGCTTCCCACCTCCAGGTTGCCACCTCCAATCCCTCAAACCCACCAGCTACTACATCCTCAGGTGGTCAGTCTGAGCAATGGGGAGATGGAGGTATAGTGGTTATGTTACTGTGCTAGTAATCTAATATCCTGGGACATGGGTTCAAATGGCAGCTGGTGGAATTTAAATTCAATTCATTTAAAAAATCTGGAATGAAAAGCTAGTCTCAGTAATGGTGCCATGAAACTATTGTCGATTGCCATAAAAACACAACTGGTTCATTAATGCCTTTTAGGGAAAGAAATCTGCTGTCCTTATCTGGTCTGGCCTACATGTGATTCTAGACCACAGCAATGTGGTTGACTCTTAACTGCCTTCTGAAATGGCCTAGGTGTCCAGGGCGATTAGGGATGGGCAACAAATGCTGGCCTTGGCAGTGATGCCCACATCCCATGAAAGAATATGAAAAAAAAATGACTGTAGATTGCTTAGGAGTGAACTCAGTGCAAGCAAGTGATTTTCTGGCCAGGAACAGGCTGAAGCAGAAATACCAGTGGCCAGTCACAGGCTCAGCAGGAGACCAAAGTCTCTTAATCATAGCAGTGGTGGGGAAGGGCAGTCAGCTGAATAAAGTTACTTTAAATATCACAACAGAGCAACAATTCAGAGATAAAGTTGGGTCTTGCGTTACAATCAATGTAGTACTGAGCAAAAGCGTCTTCTTGATGTTAAGTCCAGAAATTTGAAGCTAAGCTTCCAAGAAGATCTAGATCTAGATTTTTCCAGATCTATTCCACAGCTCACAGAAAAATAAAGAAAAAGGCAGCAGATTGTAGATGGAAGCAGAGTTTTACATTTTTTCCAATGTAGTCCAGTGCAGAAACATGATCTTGATGTCCAGTGAAGCCAGGAATTTGAAGCCAGATTTGAGAGAAAAACCACATCCAGGTGTGATCCAGATCTTTACCAGAGCTCATAACGTAAGGTCGGGGGACGGGGTTTGTACCATCAGACAAAGGCTGGTTAAACCAGCAGTTAACTTGAAGTTTGGGCTAAAAATGTACCCGCTGCTAGAATCAGGGGAACTTAAACAGAAGAGAGGATTTAGTGGGGAGAAGGAGCAACAGACGGCAGCAGATGGTCACGGAAAGATGTGAACAGAGAGCTGACTGCCCAAAAGCCATCTTGGTCCTCCAAAAAAAAAATGGAGAGTACATGTGCACAAATCATTGAAGGTTGCAGGGCAGGTTGAGAAAGCAGTTAACAAAACATATGAGATCCTGGGCTTTATAAATTGGGGCACAGAATACAAGAATCAGGAAGTTATGATAAACCTATACAAACACTGGTTCAGTCTTAACTGGAGTACTGTGTCCAATTCTGGGTGCCACATTTTAGGAAGGATGTTTAGGCATTATAGAGGGTGCAGAAAAGATTCATGTGAATGGTTCCAGGGATGAGGAACTTCTGTAACATGGAGATTTGATCGAGGTGTTCAACATCATGAGGGGTCTGGACAGAGCAGGTAGGGAGAAACTGTTCCCATTGACAGAAGGATCCAGAACCATGCTAATCTGGCAGCTAGACATGCAGCTACAGCCATCCTGGCCACACTATGCTCCTTTTCCTCCAGCTCCTCCTCTTCCTTATCCTCCTCCTCATCAGAGGATAATGAGCGGTCGACAGCTTTCTCCTCTTACAGCTCCATTCCTCTCTGCTATATCATGTGATGAAAGACGCAGAAGACCACCACCATACTGGAGACTCTTGCTAGATCATACTGAAGGCCATCTCCAGATCTGTCAAAGCATCTGAAATCGCATTTTCAGTGAGCCAATGGCTTGCTCAATAATCACCCTTGTGGTGATGTGGCTCCTGCTGTACCTCTCCTCAGCATCACTGACAGGTCTCCTGGCAGGTTCCATCATCCAGTTTCCTCAGAGGGTAGCCCTTGTCTCTGAGGAACTAACCACTCAATCTGCTCGGAGGTGCAAACATTCGTGGTAGACTCGGCTTGTTAATTGGTTGGTGAGTATTAGGTTTTTTCAAAGAAACTAGGGCAGTGGTTTAAACTAGAAAAGGGAAATTATAAAATAGTGTATTGAATTTATAGCTTAACTAGTTAAACTAATTGATAAAATTTGATTCGGGGTAAGTGTAACAGTAAGGGAATGTACAAAATATTAGTACAGAGCAAGTCTAGAGGCATTAATTAAAACTAAAAGTTTATACTAAGGTACCAAGCAGATTCTAAAAGAGGGAATAGTGATTTGTTTTTAGATCATGATTGGGCAGCTGAGACCTGTTTTTTGCAATCCCTGCACCATGTGGGAACTTCAGGACACTTTTTTTATTCTTTCATGGGATGTGGGCATCACTGGCAAGGCCAGCATTTGTTGCCTATATCTAATTGCCCTTGACAAATGAGTAGCTTCAGAGGGCAGTTAAGAATCAATCATGTTGTTGTAGGTCTGGAGTCACATATAGCCAGACCAGGTGAGGACGGCAGATTTCCTTCCCTAAAGGACATTGGTGAACCAGATGGGTTTTTACGACAATCTATGATAGTTTCATTGCACCATTACTGAGACTAGCTTTCAATTCCAGATTTTTTAATGAACTAACTTCATGTGTCCTGAGCGACCATGTGTGTCTCCAGCTGCTTCAGCTCGAGTCAGGGTTTCCAAGTTTGACGGGCAGCTGAAGTCACTGCAGAGCATCAGGGAGGATGAGAGTTTCCTGGGTCATACATTCCAGGAGATGGTCACCCCACAGGCAGTGAGAGTTTAGGATAGTAGATGGGTGGCTATCTGGAAGAGCAGGAAGAGGCAGGAAGTACAAGAGTCTTTGGGATATGTGCCACTCTCAAACTGGTATTCAGCATTGGAAACTGCTGGGAGTGATGACACCATGAAGGAGTGTGGTCCCCCGACTATGGCACCAATGTGCAAGGGACGTGGTGAGGGTGGGGGGGGAGGGAACAGCAAAGAGTAGAAATGCAGTCTAAGTAGGAAATTCCATACTTAGGGGACAGACAGGCATTTCTGTAACTGTCATCATGAGGCCCGCATGGTGTGTTGCCTCACTGGTACCAGGGTAAAAGACATCACAGAGAGGGTTCAGATTATTCTGCAAGGGGCAAGTGTATGAGATACAAGCTGTGGTATATGTTGGCACGAGCGACATAGAGAGTGCAGGTATTGAGGTTCGATGGTTAGATTTTTAGGAGCGAGGGAGGAAGTTAAAAAGTAAGATCTCAAGAGTAGAAATACAAAAATAGGGAGGATCAATGCGTGGCTTGAAGCATGCTGCAGAAAGTAGGGCTTGATATTTGTGGGACATAGGGACCCGCTCTGGTGCAGGAGGCACCTATTCAAAAGGGACAAGTTGCACTTCAACAGGACTGGGACCAATGCCCTCGTGGGGAGGTTTGCTAGTGTGGTTGGGAAGGGTTTAAACTAAATTGGCAGGGGGATTGGCACCAGCATATAGAAGTAGAAATAAAAACAAGAAATGCTGGAAATAGTCAACAGGTCTGACAGCATCTGTGGAGAGAGAAGCAGAGTTAATGTTTCAGGTCAGTGACCCTTCTTCAGAACTAGCAAATATTAGAAATGTGAAAGGTTATAAGAAAGTAAAGCGGGGGTGGGGCAAGAGATAATAAAGGAGAAGGTGTAGATAGGACAAGGTCACAGAATAGCTGACCGGAAGGTCATGGAGCAAAGGCAAACAATATGTTAATAGTGTGTTGAAAGACAAAGCATAGGGTGTTAACGGACTGAAAATTGAACAGCCGCAAGTACAAACATGAAAAAAAAACAATGGGTAAGCAAACTGAACAAACTAAGATGAAATAAAATAAAACAAAATTAACACAAAAAAAAATTTAAAAAGAAAAAAGAAAAAAAGAACTAAAATGGGGGGCCCATCATGCTCTGAAAAAGACCTGCTGAGTATTTCTAGCATTTCTTGTTTTTGTTTCAGATTTCCAGCATCCGCAGTATTTTGCTTTTATTATAGAAGTAGAAAAGAGGAATAAGGTGCATAAAGGAAGTTCATAGTAATAGAGATAGAACTAGTACCATATTAGATAGGAGCAGACAAAGGACTATGAGGAATATAAAGACAGGCTGACAATGCATGTGTGTAAATGCACAAAGTGTGATGAATAAGGTTGGTGAGCTACAAGCACAAATAGCCATGTAGGAATGTGATGTGTTGGCAATCATGGAAACGTGGCTTTAAAATGGTGAGGACTGGGTGCTTAATATTCAATGATAAAAAACTGTTCAGAAAAGACAGGGAAGGCAAAAGGGAGGTGGGGGTGGTAGTATTGATTAGGGAAGACATTGTAGTGTTGGAAAGGGAGGGAGGATGTCCTTGAGGGGTCAATACAGAATCGATTTGGTGGGAGTTGAGAAGCAAAAGGGTATGATTACACTACTGGGGTGTTCAATGCGCCTCCAAATAGTGATAGATAGAGGAGAAATCTGCCTGAAAACCACAAGAGTTCTACAAGAACTATAAAGTGGTAATATTGGGGGGCTTTAATTACTCAAATATCGGCTTGGGATAATATTAGAATAAAATGTAAGGAGTCGGAGGAATTTCTGAAATGTGCTCAGGAGAACATCCTCGACCAGTATGTTCTTGGTCCAACTAGGAAGGAGACATTGCCAGGATCTGATGATAGGGAATGAGGTGGGCCAAGTGGACCACCAAGTATCTGTGGGGGAACGCTTGGATAAGAGTGATCATTGAATCATAAGGTTTAGAGTGGTAATGGAGAAGAGCAAAGAGCAATCTAAAGTAAAACTTCTAATTTGGAAGAGGGCTAATTTTAATGGGATGAGAGGGGGATCTAGCCAGGGTAAAATGGAATCAAAGACTGACAGGACAATCTGGAAGGGAACAATGGGTGATCTTTAAGGAGATGTTTAGATGCAGGCTAGATACATTCTATCATGGGCAAAAGTTAAGGGAACAAAGCCAAGGCTCCTTGGATGATGAGGGAGCTACAAAATATGATGAAACATAAAAGGGTGTTTGATGCATGTTAGATGAATTCTTCAAGCGAGAACCAGGCCCAAAATAAGCTGAGAAGGGAACTGAAGATAAAAATAAGACAGACAAAGAAAGAATATGAGAATAGAATGGCAGTTAACATAAAAGGGAAGCCAAAAATCTTCTCCCAGCATGAAATTGTAAGTAGGTAATAAGAGGCCGGTAGGGTCTGTAAGTAGGTAGCAAGAGGTGGGGTGGATCCTATTAGAGACAAAGAGTGATATACAGAGAGTCAGCATGGGCTCAATGGGCCAAATGGCCTCCTTCTGTACCATAATGAATCTATGACTCTAACCAGAGGACACCAATTTAAGGTGATTGACAAAAGAAGCAATGGCGACATAAGGATTTTTTTTTTTCTATACAGCGAGTGGTTAGGATCTGGAATGCAATGCCCGAGAGTGTGATGGAGGCAGATTCAATCGATGCCTTCAAAAGAAAACTGGATAATTATCTGAAGGCAAAAAATTTGCAGGGCTAGGGAGAAAAGGCAGGGGAGTGGGACGAGGTGAGTTGCTCTTGCAGAGAGCTGGCACAGACACGACAGGCTAATTTTTAAAAAATTCATTCATGGGATGTGGGCGTCGCTGGCTAGGCCAGCATTTATTGCCCATCCCTAATTGCCCTTGAGAAGGTGGTGGTGAGCTGTCTTCTTGAACTGCTGCAGTCCAATCGACTTCGTAGCGGTTAGACACAACTGAGTAGCTCGCTAGGCCATTTCAGGGGGCATGTAAGAGTCAACCACATTGCTGTGGGTCTGGAGTCACATGTAGGCCAGACCAGGTAAGGACAACAGATTTTCTTCCCGAAAGGACATTAGTGAGCAGATGGGTTTTTACGACAATCGACAATGGTTTCATAGCCATCATTAGATTAGCTTTTTAATTCCAAATTTATTAATTGAATTCAAATTCCACCTTCTGCTGTGGTGGGATTTGAACCCATGTCCCCAGAGCAATACCCTGGGTCTCTGGGTTACTAGTCCAGTGACAATATCACTACGCCACCGCCTCCCCTAGTGGCCTCTTTCTGTGCTGTAACCATTCTATGATTCCTCTTGGCATCCACGATTTTCAATGGTCCACGATTGGTGGCCGTGCCTTCAGCTGCCTAGGCCCTAAGTTCTGGATTTACCTCCCTTAACTTTTCCACTCCTTTAAGACACTTGTTAAGACCAAGCTGTTTATTACTTATCCTACTATCTCATTATGTGGCTTTGTATTAAGTTTTGTTTGTTAAAGTTCCTGTGAGGTATCATGGAACATCTTACCATGTTAAAGGTGCTATATGAATGCAAGTTATTACTGTTGTTGGCGGGGGGGGGGGGGGTGGAGGGGGGCGATTTGGCTGAGAAGTACAATAAATCTATTTCCTTACAAAATTGATTTATTCTAAAAAGAAATGTTCTACTTTTTTTAGAAAAATACATCCTGATTTTCAGATCTGTGTCTGCCTCGGTATGCTGCACATCCAGCAGTAAAGAATTAATATTTTCGTAAATATACTGCGTAATGTGGGCTGAACCAAAAAAAGGCTGATTGCATCACTGTGGTCAACACTTCCTTTGTTTTTCTGTACCTTTTGCTTCTGCACTGAGTGCGTGGGAGGTGCAGATGAACAAAGCACTCAAAAAAGGCGCACTTCAAAGAAGAGTTGCATGCAGGTCCTCAGATACCAGCCAGCCACTGTTTTCTATAGGCCATCTGACACAGCATCCATAACCTGCTCCCGCTGTAATATAAGTTATTATATCCTCAAAGGCTGACTGTCCTCCACCCCTCCACTTCTCCTTGGCTCCTTTATTCTGCACCTCACTCTGATATCAGGGCCAGCTGTTCTACTAGGGTATGACTTATTTAAATTTTATTATGTCGCACCAAATGCTCAACAAGGATTCGTATGTCCCTTGAGGGGACAGAAGGAGTTAGGGTGATGGTGTAGGGTGATGGTGATCTTCAGTTTTCAGATAAGGTCCAGATGGTGAAGGAATAGGTGGCTGCTGAGTCTCACAAAACCAGTGCTCAAGTGACAGTTATGAGTGAACACGAGACTTTCACCATTCGGATTCTGCTTAAAATAATGGAGTTTATAATAATGGCAATAACACTGTTGGAAACCGTACGAGTAGGAAAACACTTCTGCACTGCATGTGAGGTAATCACGATATCCCAATTCTACTGGAGGCAAACCTTACTAATTGCGTCTGAGGTTAGACTGACATGCAAAGGACAACCAAGAGACAATTAATTTATTGTGAAGTATTGTCTGCATAGCAGGACTCAGGAGTCCTGATGGCACAGGACGTGCCCATCCAAAACATGGTTCCAGAGTCCTGAGGTAATTGGGAAAATTTGTCACAGGACAAGGCCAAACCAGGACACAACTTTGCCAGAATGAATTTGATGGGCTGAATGGACTTGTTCTGTCTTATGATAATGATTCTATAACATCTGAGGTAATTGGGAGTGCCCCGCAAACAACTAACCAAAAGCAGAGGACCAAAAGGTCACAGGGACATGCCTAGCACATGGCTAAACAAACTAGGAGTAGGAATTCCAAGGTAAAAGGAGGGGCCTTGCATACAACAAAGCCCAAGAATATAGAAATAACAGGACAGGGCTAGCCCATAGGCTAAACCAAAGGAAAGGATAATACACCTTGGGCGTTTAAAGGAGTTGGGAATTAAATTCTACCACCAAAAGGAAAATATGGTCAGTCAGAAAGTAGGAATAACATTTTGAATTAATCTCTTTCTAAACTGCCTGGCTCTGTCCCCACCCCCTCTTCCTATTTTCAAAGTTTTGAATCATGAGCATAGCATTGGTTGAACTGAATACATTTCTGTGAAATTGAGGCCTAAATGATTAAGAATTGTTAAGAAAACTGTGACAGGAAACCAAAATGAGAACATTTGTTTCCTCCTCACACGGGCTTGTGGGCGATGACTTGTTTGTTGCAGAAACCATAACCTGATAACAGCCTGTGTAACTGTCATAACTTGCATTTCTCATTCTTCCTCTTTTTGCTGGTGATAGAGAATTCTGGTAAATGTGTTACAATTCATCTTTGCTATTTTGTAAACGTGGAAGGTAAAGCTTTCACATCTTGCATAGCTACATTAGTGGCACCCTCAACTCTCAACATAACACTGGGAAGGGTACTGTCAAGCCAGCACAATCTCTCACCTTTTATTGACCTCCTATCAATCTTTCAGTATTTTGGAAGGTGATGTTGAAGGAAACTTGGGGCCGCCAATTCACGTCACTATATTTTGTGGTGGCTAATGGAGGTCTCAGTAGTTTCTAATTTGGTCCCCGTAATGGAGGCACTTGTGTTTATTTTTCAATGCTGTATCCCAGTCTTCTATTGCGAAGAAATGCTCATCTTAGAAATTCCCACCTTGACCACTTCATTCTACCATTCTATTTTTTCCTGCCCTGCATCCCAGCACACATCCATTGCCATTCTATTCTGCTGTGTACCCCAACCCCCTCCTTCCACTCCGTTGCACCCTGTGGACTCTGGTATCTTCTTCTCAACCTCTTCATCTTGTTACCACTCTCACCGAAGACTGCTTGACACTGGTCTCTTTCACTGTGTCTTTAGTCAACTTCCTTAATCTCCTCCCTTATTTTTCACTCAATTTCCGCCACTCACCCTTTAAAGCACTTCCGGATTATCTTGTTGCATGAACAAAATTAATATCAGGGCTAGGCCATTCAGGCATGATGTCAGGAAGGACTTGTTTTCACGCAAAGTAGTTGAAATCTGGAACATACCCCACAAGAAAGCTGTTGAGGCTATATTCCAAAAGTGAGCTTGATTTTTGTTAGGGAAGAATATTAAGGGTTACGGAACTAAGATGGATTTAAGGTACAGATCATTTTTTTTTAATTCGTTCGTGGGATGTGGGCATCACTGGCTAGACCAACATTTATTCCTATTCCTAATTGCCCTTCAGAAGGTGGTTGTGAGCTGCCTTCATGAACCACTGCACTTCTTGGGGTGTAAGTACACCAACAGTGTAGGGAGTTCCAGGATATTGACCCAGCGACAGTGAAGGAATGGCGATATAGTTCCAAGTCATGACAGGGCGTGGCTTGGAAGGGAACGTGCAGCTGGTGGTGTTTCCATGCATTTTCTGCCCTTGTCCTTCTAGGTGGTAGAGGTCGTGGATTTGGAAGGTGCTGTTGAACGAGCCTTGGTGAGTTGCTGCAGTGCATCTTGTAAATGGTACACGCTGCTGCCACTGTGCGTCGGTGGTGGAGGGAGTGCACGTTGAAGGTGGCAAATGGGGTGCCAATCAAGCAGGCTGCTTTATCCTGGATTGTGTCAAGCTTCTTGAGTATTGTTGGAGCTGCACCCATCTGGGCAAGTGTACAGTATTCTGTTACCAGATGAGAAAGGTATCTAAGGGTCCCTTTCAGCCGTCACCTGGTCTTATTGTAACAGGATTTAATTTTAAACGCACCGTGTTTTGAGCTCCCCCTTGGTGAATCTTTGTTCACAGCTTTCCAATGATAAGACAAAGAAATGAGCACAAACAGGCTTTCTTAGGGTTAAAGAAGAAAAGTGAAATTTATTAAAACTCAAACTTAAACCCAAATTCGGTTAACGCCTACAGATACACGCAGCACTCCATGCTAGCATACAAATGCGATACGCACATGCAAATAGAGACAGAAAAGAGCAGAAGAAAAATAAAGTGGCGAGGTTTGAGGCAATATCTGAAGAGTTTCTTGTTACTGTGCTTCGAGTTCACTGTAGAGTCCTTGCTTGTAGGTAATTCTTGCTTTTTGTTGGGGCCCAGTATTCTTCTTAAATTTGTTCACTGTTGGAGACTTTTCTCTCTTGGGGTTCATGCATCTTCAGTGAGTTTCAGTTCCGTGAGAAAGAGATAGAAGCAGACAGAAGAGGCTGCAGCAAACCAGCCATGAGAGGTCTTTTCAGTCTAGGAGCAAACAGCTTTCTGACAGTTCAAAACTCTGTGGCAAGTTCAAATTCCAGCAACAGCCAGTTAGTCATGTGACTAAACTGGTCTGACCACGTCTTCTGTGTATTCAGCCATCTTGACAGTTAACTTGGAATGTGAGCTCCTCCACCCTCAATGTCTGGTAATCAAAAGTCCATTGTGGATTAAATTGGAGAAGGGAGTAGCCCCTTTGTCCTGTCCAAGTACTGTCCGTTAATATGCAAAAATGTCTCTCCAGCCAAGGATCCATTGTGTTTTTTTTAACCAGTTCTTTCTTCACTCCAGTGACAGTTTAAAATTAATATTCATGTGGCGAAATTAATATTCCTCATTCTTGGTAGGTGGAGGCCTTCATGACAATTCCATCACACTGATGACTTGTGCCTTGTATATGGTGGACAGGCACTGGGGAGACAGGAGGTGAGTTACTCACCGCAGAATTCCCAGCCTCTGACTTGCTCTTGTAGCCACAGTATTTGTGGCTGGTCCAGTTCAGTTTCTGGTCAATGGTGAACCCCAGGATGTTGACAATGGGGGATTCAGCAATGGTCATGCCATTGAACATTAAGGGGAGATGGTTAGATTCTCTTTTGTTTCAGATTGTCTTTTCCTGGCACTTGTGTGGTGCGAATGTCACTTGCCACTTATCAGCCCAAGACTGGATGTTGTCCAGGTTTTGTGGCATATGGACATGGACTGCTTCAGTATCTGAGGAATCGTGAATGGTACTGAATATTGTGGAATCATCAGCGAACATCCCCACTTCTGACCTTGTGATGGAGGGAAGGTCATTGAAGAAGCAGCTGAAGATGGTTGACCTCGGACACTACCCTGAGGAACTCCTGCAGTGATGTCCTGGGACTGAGAAGATTGATCTCCAACAAGAACAACTATTTTCCTTTGTGCTAGGTATGACTCCAACCAGCGGAGATTTTCCCCCACCGATTCCCATTGACTCCAGTTTTGCTCGGGCTCCTTGATGCCATACTCTGTCAACCTGCCTTGATGTCAAGGGAGACACTCTCACCTCACTTCTGGAGTTCAGCTCTTTTGTCCATTTTTGGACCAAGGCTGTAATGAGGTCAGGAGCTGAATAGCCCTAGCGGAACCCAAACTGAGCATCAGTGAGCAAATTATTGTTGAGCAAGTGCCGCTTGATAGCACAGTCGATGACCCCTTCCATCACTTTACTGATGATTGAGAGTAGACTGCCAGGGCGGTAATTGGCCGGGTTGGATTTGTCCTGCTTTTTGTGTACAGGACATACCTGGGCAATTTTCCACATTGCCGGGTAGATGCCAGTGTTGTAGCTGTACTGGAACAGCTTGGCTCGGGGCCTACTCCTGATGTTATGTTCCTGTAATTAAGTAAACCACCACATTTACACATTGGTCTTTTTCCTCCTTAACCTTTCTTATGACATTTCAGCCAACCAAAGTTCATCTCACCAATCCTCTAACTCTTGATGGCCTTGAATGCAACTGCGCTTTGAATGGCTGACGCGAATGGGTGTCGCTATGTGAAGCAGACTATTCCACACAGTTTTTCATCCTTTGCATGAAGATGTCCTCTCTGACAGCTGTTGTAAACTTACTTGCTGCTCGTACTCTGATTTTTTTTATTCGTTTCATGGGATGTGGGTGTCACTGGCTAGGCCAGCATTTGTTGTCCATCCCCAATTGCCTTGATAAGGTGGTGGTGAGCTGCCTTCTTGACCTGCTGCTGTCCATCTGGTGTGGGTACACCCACAGTGCTGCTCGGGACCCTATTGTTCTGTCTTATTTTTAAGTAATATATATTCAGGATTCACCCTACCTAAGGCATTTTAATATTTAATATAAATAAAAAACAGGAAAAGAAACAGAAAATGCTGGAAATTGGAATCAAAATCAAAAAGTGTGAAAACACACAACATTATGCAGCATCTGGAAAGGAGAAAAGACAAGGTGACATTGTGGTCGGAATTGTCTTTTCGCTCCATTAGTGTCGTTTTCTAAAAAAAAATCAAATGAGTGTCATTGTGAGGAAAACAAATTTGCGAATACCCCCGGCGGGGAGGCAATCAATCGAATAATTTAAATGCAAAGTCTAAACAAAACCAAAAAGAAAATTTCTAAGCTAAATGAATGTATTTTATGTTACTATTGGTGTCTATCATTCTGACAGGCCTAGTGTATTTTCAGCATTTTTCTGCTTTTATTATTTCATAAACTTCAACAAGATCACCCTGTAACCATGTAATACAGCTACAGAATGGATGCCACTGGAACTACGTTTCCTGGGGAGGCACTACGAACCCCCAGAGATTTCCCGGAACTATTAATGACAAAAAGTAAAAAGTACACGCTTAATTAGCTGCAGGGAAATTGGAGAATTTTACAGAACAAGAGGCCACCCAGCCCTTTATGTTGGTGCCAGTTCATGATAGTCCCATTCTCCTGTCCCCTCACTATAACTTTTTTCTTACATTTAACTTTTCCAAACGTGTCCCCTTCCACCACTGTTTCTGATATTCCATGACCTAGCAACCCGATGTCCTAACAAGAAGACTGTGGGTTCAAGCCCCACTCCAGGGGTTGGATTTTCATGTCGGGGGCGGCTAACAGAAGTCAGGACTGTTTCTGGGTCCCGAACCCAGGGGGTAACAGAATTGAGTCATGATTTTCACAGGAGCAAGCAGTTAATTGCTAAGGAGATGGGTTTGGTGGCCAAATAGCGGCCATAGGGGCGGGAACGGAAGTGAATCAACTGAGGTGCAGCCCCGATTTAAACTCACTTACTGAGGCTGCTGTTTCCCTGCTGCAAGAGGAGAGAGAGGGCTGTCATTGAGCTTTGACCTGCATCTCTGTGTTGCACGGTAATTAAACTTTGGCACAACACTGGAAGAAACAGTTACCGGTTACAAGCTCTCACTCGATTGGCGTAGAGTATGAATACCAGGGGTTACTTCTGACAATGGGAGAAATTATTGCATCTCATTGGATAGCTACTGCCGGCCCCAAGCTGGGCAGCCCACAGTCAGTTAGGTGTTGTCCTGCCACGACCTGCTTGCTTCAATGGGTACTTGGAGTTTAGAGAGTCATCTCTCGACAGGCAGGTCAATAATCTATGCACCAGGCAAGTCAGACTCAACAAAGGAGACACCAGTCCTTTTCATTGAAAACTGGAACGTAAGGACCATGCCTTACCGACAACATTCTGCAGGTTAATGACAAAGAACTTGCACAGCTCAATGTGGACATTGCTGTGCTGCAAAAAACTACGCTCGCTCAAAGTGGATCCCTTAAAGAGAAACACTACAGGTTCTTCTGGCAGGGGAAAGCTAAAGAGGAAACACGTGTGCGTGGAGTGGATTTTGAAGTAAAAAAACACGTTACTTGCAATGAGTGAACCCTCCACAGAAGGCTGAGAGACTTCTTACTCTTCATTTGTCAACAACATTGGGCCCACTTAACCTCAGGTGCATCTATGCTCCGACACTCACCTTCACCCTATGAGATACTTAACGCTGCCATCAGAATTCCCAGCACCGAGGGACTGTACCTTCTAGGGGACTTCAACGCAAGGGCGGGTACTGACTACACAGCTTGGCCAACGTGCATAGGGCACCGGGGAATCAACAAGATGGACATGAAATGGACAGCAATTGCTGGAGCTATTCTGTTACTGTGGACTCTGTGTGACAAACAGCTATTTCCAGGTCATGCCATGCCACAAGGTGCCCTGGCAATATCCGAGATCATGCCACTGGCACCACCTAGACCTTATCATCACCAGACGTACCACCCTAAACACTACCCTCATCACTTGTAGCTATCATAGAGCTGACTGTGACATTGACCATTCACTGGTGTGTAGCAAGGTCAGGCTTCCACCAAGGAAACTAAACCACTCCAAGGTCATCCTTGGACCAAACTTGCTGTACCACTGACCCAGAAAGGACCCAGGAGTTCCTCAAGATCCTCGATCAGGCTCTTTCAGACAACAAGACCCAAGGCCTGAGTGTAGTGTCAAAGTGGGATCATCTGCACGTCACCATCTATAACTTTGCACTCACTGCACATGGGAAAAAGAGATTGGAGACTGGTTTGAGGCTTATTCGACTGAAATGGAGCCAATTACTGCAACTAAGAGGAGAGCCCTCAAGAACTACAAGCAAGTCCCCAGCAAACAAACTCAGCTCTCAGAGCTGCCAGAAATAAATCTCAGCTGACTGCTCGGCACTGTGCCAATCAATACTGGTTGAAACTCTGCAACAGGATACAATTTGCTGCTGAATCCGGGAATGCCATAGGGATGTGTGAAGGAGCTAAGAAAGCAACGGGCCCAGCAGCAACCAAATCAGCTCCCTTGAAGATAAAGACAGGGGTAATCATCACTGAACCTAGCAAGCAGATGGAAAGGTGGGTTGAGCATTTCCTCGAACTCTACACAATGGAGAACATTGTCACTGAATCAGCTCTCAGCGCCATTGCAGACTTCCCTGTCATGGAGGGGCTGCACAGTGAGCCCACCATAGTGGAGCTCAACAAGGCCAGTGACCATCTCACGAGTGGTAAAGCCCCGGGAAATGATGGCATTCAACTTGAAATCATCAAAAGTGGAAACCAACCCTGCTGCAGCATCGCCAAGAATCCTTGCGTCTCTGTTGTAAGGAAAGATCTGTGCCTAAAGACACGCATGATGCAAACATAGTCACCATGTACAAAAATGAGGGGGAATTGCAGTGACTGCAGCAATTATCGAGGCATCTCCTTGCTGCGTATTGTGGGAAGGTCTTTTCTCATGTTGCTCTGACCGGATTGCAGAACCTGGCATCGGCATCCATTCTGAGTCACAGTGTGGCTTCAGAGCTGGCAGATTGCCAGTCGACATGATTTTCTCACTTCGGCAGTTACAGGAGAAGGGTGGTTAGGAAGGCATATGGGATACTTGTCCTTATTAGCTGAGGTAAAGAATATAAGAGCAGGGAGGTTATGTGGAGCTGTATAAAATGCTAGTTAGGCCACAGCTGGAGTACTGTGTACAGTTCTGGGCACCACACTACAGGAAGGATGTGATTGCACTGGAGAAGGTGCAGAGGAGATTCACCAGGATGTTGCCTGGGCTGGAGCATTTCAGCTATGAAGAGAGACTGTATAGGCTAGTGTTGTTTTCCTTAGAGCAGAGAAGGATGAGGGGGGACCTGACTGAGGTATACAAAATTATGAGGGGCATTGATAGGTTAGATAGGAAGAAACTTTTTCCCTTAACGGAGGGGTCAATGACCAGGGGGCATAGATTTAAGGTAAGGGGCAGGAGGTTCACAGGGGATTTGAGGAAAAAGTTTTTCACCCAGAGGGTGGTTGGAATCTGGAACGCACTGCTTGAAGGGGTGGTGGAGGCAGAAACCCTCACAACATTTAAGAAGTATTTAGATGAACACTTGAAACGCCATAGCATACAAGGCTATGGGCCAAGCGCTGGAAAATGAGATTAGGATAGGTGCTTGTTGGCCGGCACAGACACCATGGGCCTGTTTCTGTGCTGTAACTCTCTTTGGCATATTCTCCTCCATGCTGGTACTGATGGTTTTGGCAATTAAAATGAGGGTGTCCACCTGCGATACCAGAGCTGATGGAAGGCTGTTCATCTTGGTAAGACTGCGTACCAAGACCAAAGTGTGTAAAGTCCTAGTCCGTGAGTTGCTGTTTGCTGATGATGCTGCACTGACATCCCATAATGAAGTTCATTTGCAGCAGCTTGTAGATCGGTTCTCCTGGGCCTACAAGGAGTTTGGACTGATAATCAGCATCAGGAAGACCAAAGTCATGGGCCAGGGCATACAGACTCCACCTTCCATCAATATCAACAACCTCACTTTAGAGGTCATCGACAGCTTCACATACCTTTGATGAACAATCACCAGCAATCTGTCCCTTGATGCTGAAATTAGCACCAGGATTGCCAAGGCTGCAGCTGTCATGTCAAAGTTGAGAGATGAGTGTGGACCAACAGCAAACTAACAGAAAATACAAAGCTCCACATGTACCAGGCTTGTGTTCTCAGCACCCTCCTTTATAGTAGTGAGGCATAGACAACTAATGCAAGCCAAGAAAAATGGCTGAACAGCTTCCACCTCCACTGCCTCAGACATTATTGGGCAGCTCCTGACAACAAAGTGCCAAATAAGGAAGTACCCCAACGTGCAGGGATCTCCAGCATGTTCAGCCTCTTGAGTTATCAGCAATTCTGTTGGCTGGGTCATCTGCGCCAAATGGATGACAAAGAACAAAGAACAAAGAACAGTACAGCACAGGAACAGGCCATTCGGCCCTCCAAGCCTGTGCCGATCTTGATGCCTGCCGAAACTAACACCTTCTGCACTTCCGGGGCCCATATCCCTCTATTCCCTTCCTATTCATATATTTGTCAAGATGTCTCTTAAACGTCGCTATCGTATCTGCTTCCACCACCTCCCCTGGCAGCAAGTTCCAGGCACTCACCACCCTCTCTGTAAAAAACTTGCCTCGCACATCCCCTCTAAACTTTGCCCCTCGCACCTTAAACCTATGTCCCCTAGCAACTGACTCTTCCACCCTGGGAAAAAGCTTCTGACTATCCACTCTGTCCATGCCGCTCATAACTTTGTAAACCTCTATCATGTCGCCCCTCCACCTCCGTCGTTCCAGTGAAAACAATCCGAGTTTTTCCAACCTCTCCTCATAGCTAATGCCCTCCAGACCAGGCAACATCCTGGTAAACCTCCTCTGTACCCTCTCCAGCTGCATTGCCAATGATATGCTCGCTATTGGCATGAGGCCAACAGGTTGCCCACATCTGTGATATAAGGACGTCTACAAGTGAGATCTCAAGTTGACTGGAATCACAGTCGATGCATAGGAAGTCAGAGAGAGATACAGCACCGAAACAGGCCCTTTGGCCCAACAAGTCCACACTGACCATCAACCACCCATTTATTATAATCCTACATTAATCCCAATTCCCTCTCACATCCCCACCTTCCCTCAATTCTCATAGCACCTACCTACACTAGGGGCAATTTACAATGGCCAATTTGCCTATCAACCTGCAAGTCTTTGGCATGTGGGAGGAAACCGGAGCACCTGGAGGGGACCCACGCAGTCCGCACAGGCAGTACCCAGAACTGAACCCAGGCCGCTGGAGCTGTGCTGCTGTGGTGCTAACCATTGCACCACTGTGCCACCCATAAGTCTTTGCTGCTGACCAGAGTTCCTGGAGAATGGCAGTCAGGAAGGGTGTGGGAAAAGCAGAGGACTAAAGGAACGACCAGTTGGCGGAATAGAGACCCCAGCAGAAGGAAAAAACATCAGTTGACCTCAGGCCAACACTATTCATCTGTGCCAGCTGTGGAAGGGATTGCTACTCACGAGTCGGCCTCTACAGCCACAACAGACAATGTTCAATCCAGAAGTGACATACACCCGGGACGCAGTCCATCATCTTCTGAGGCCGACGGTGCCTACTCTACTCAGGAGCCGGAGGCCTGGAACCTGGGCAGGGCAGCCCCTCGTTTTTCTGACAATGACCTAGAAGTGATGCTGAAGGCCCTTAGGGAGAGAAGGAAGATCCTCTTCCCAGTAGGTGGCAGGAGGAGGCCACCCACACAAACAAAGTAGGCCTGGCAGGGGAAAGACCATGATCAGTGGCCTTTGATCCTGTTCCAGGTTTTGAGTAAAATGGCTGTAACCAATTCTACAGCTTCAAGCCAGGGAGTGCATAACACTGTTCGGGTGGTGAAGGATAATGAAGGAGGCGCACCGGTTGACCGTAACTTCCCCAGCAGTGGATGATTTGATGTGACATTCAAGAATGTGGCGGGATGCATCAAGTTCCTGAAGGTGTTCAAGGAGAGGGGAAACCAGGCGCCACTGTCGATCCTCACAGTGGCCCCACTCTTCATGCTGCCGTCGCAACGCGACCGGGTGGTGACAGTCCACCTCTACAACCCCCATGTTCCTGTCGTGGTTGTACTCACCTTCCTCGCCAGGTACGTCGAGGGGGCCGGCAGCAGTACTGATGCCAAGGACCCATTTGGGATTTGGACCAGCAAGCGGCAGGTCAAGGTGACCTTGAAGGTCGACTCCAATGGAGCTATCATCCACCCTCCCTCCAACTTTGCTATTGGGGGAAGTCGAGTTTTCTTGGTCTCTGCGGGGCAGCCCAGAGTTTGTTGTGCCTGCGGCAAATCTGGTCATGTGGCGGCCAACTACAGCACACTCGTCTGCAAGAACTGCAAGACAAAAAACCATCAGACCAAGGACTGTAAACAGAGTAAGTGCTGCAACCTGTGTGGTGGGGCAGGCCACTTCTACAAAACCTGCCCAAAAGCTGCCTCAGTTATGCATAGGCGGCAAGATCCAAGGAAAGGCTGGGAGAAGGAATGGTGAAAGTGTCTGGTGATGGGAGGAAGACAAGTAATCCTTCCCGCAGCAAGGGAAGTCTATCTGAGAAGGAGAGGAAAGGGGAGGCAACTACAACCAGCGACCCAACACCTACCCCGTGCCCAGAAACTCCTCCTCTACAGACAGAATCAATGGAGGAGGCCGCAGATGGACAAACTGGTCAGTGGCGAGTGGTAAAAAGGAAAACAACAAAGAAGAAGCCTCCATAAAAGCAACAGGTCACCACCCAAGCCAGTGGCAAGAAGAGGCTACCGTCTGAGACAGACTACAGCAGCTCCTCCTCATTGGACGAGGACGGGCCGGAAAGATGGCACCTGCAAAAGAAGCAGCAGAATTCAAAGGAGCTGCAAGAGCAAGCCCCGCAGCTCCAGGGCACTGGAAGCTGTGACGGGCCCAGCGTGCCCCAACCCCAAAGCGCCGAAACCAGCGAGATGCACAGCGCACCCCAGCTCCGGGAGACTGAGAGCAGCGAAGTGTCTGGTGCACTCCAGCTCCGGGAAGCTGGGAGCAGTGATGTCTCCAAGGATGGACAGAGGGGAAAGACACCACAAGCAGAGGACAGCCCAAGTCCTGCTGCCTACAAGACTGCCCCCCTCCTCCCCCCCACCACCGATGTCACCCCAGCGGAATAAAACCCCCAAGAGTGACCAGGAGGGGTTTCTGAGCCCAACGAATGTGAAACAGCTTGTGCACACTATGGGTATGCAGGAACATACCCAAGGACTGGGACTAGCAAGGACACCTGGTATGGGAAGCAACAGCCAACTTTAAAATGGGTATAAAGATTGCTTCAATTCATGTGCGTTGCGTTAAATCCACGACGCGATGTGTTTCCACTTTGGACTACCTCATCAAGGTCAAAGCCGACCTGCTGTTTATGCAGGAGTGTGGAATCCCGCACCTCAGCACCTACAGGCAATGGTCGCGCTGGTGGTCCCACGGGTTATCGATCTGGTCAGGGGGGAAATGATTCCCGTTCCTCCGGTCTGGGTATTCTGCTGTGAGGAGGCATCTTCGCCATCTCCCAAGTTAAGAAGGTGGTGGGCAATCGCCTCCTTGTAGCAAATGTAATATACAACAATGCTCCGCTCCGGTTAATCAACGTGTACGCCTAAGTTCAATGCAGCGGGCCTCTGACTGTCCTCCAGCATCTCCCACTGCTGCTGGCAACATCCAGGCCAGTCATTCTTAGCAGTGACTTCAACTGCATCATTGATGCAGCTGGACGATCTGGCAGTGATGACAGCCAACTGGATGCTATGTCCAGGTTCCTAATGGAAACAGTAAAAGATGCCAAGCTACACGACGTCTTCAGCAAACCTGCAGATGGAGCGCAGCATAGACACACCTGGTCAAGCCTGGACGCGTCTGCCCATTCCAAGATTGACTTCCTGTGCTTTCACGGTCAGATCCACTGACGTCAAGACGGTGTTCTAACTGGATGACTGTCACTTCCAGGACGACCAGCGGGTTGGCAGGGGGACATGGAAGCTGAATGTTACACTGCTAACCTCAGAGAACATTGAGGAACTCAAAAGGGATTACAAAGGTTGGAGAACCGTGAAACCCCTCTTTGAGTCTCCGGTGCACTGGTGGGAAGCGATCAAAGAGAACATCAAGAGGCTCTTTATCCTCAAAGGTGTTCAGAGGGCGAAAGAGAGACAGAGGGAAATGTCCCGTCTCCAGAAAAGAATACAAAATCTGCTCCAGCTGCAGTCGATGGGATCAAGGTCAAGGAGGATCTCCAAGAGGTGAAGAGCCAGCAGGCCTCGCTCTTTGCAACAGAGGCCTCCAAGATCATCTTCCGATCTAGAGTCCGCTCCGTTGAGCAGGATGAGACGTGCTTGTGTTTCTTCTTCCAAAACATACACAGAGAGAGCTCTGCGATCAGCAGCCTGAAGGAAGAGGCTTGGTAACGTCTTTGCAGTCTAATATACTAAGGATCAGCAAATCCTTTTATACTGGGCTGTACGACGTGAAGTTCACAAACAGCATGGCCTCCCAGTCGTTCCTGTCATCTATCACGGAGGTCTTAGATGACAGCATGTAGGAGAGCCTGCACAAACCACTGACTCTGGACGAGCTGACAAAGGCCGTCAGGTCCTTCAAGACGAGTAAAACCCCCGGAAGCGACGGCTTACCGGTTGAGTTGTATTCAGCACTGTGAGACTGGATTGGCCCAGACCTGCTGGAAGTATACGAGAGTAAACTTCTGGCCAGCAGCATGTCAGAATCCATGAGGAAAGATAGTATCACCCTCATCTACAAGCGGAAGGGGGAGAGGGCAGAATTCAGAAATTGGCGGCCCATCTCACTGTTTTTTGAGTTGGATGATCAGCCATGATCATAATGAATGGCGGAGCAGGCTCGAAGTGCTGAATGGCCTACTTCTGCTCTTATTTTCTCTGCTTCTATATTTTTGTAGACTACAAGATTCTGTCCAAAGTCATCGCAGTCAGGTCAAGTCTGCTCTGGAGTTGGTGATTCACCCTGATCAGACCTGTACTGTACCCGGCAGGAATATCTCTGATAGTCTCGCGCTATTCAGGAATACGATCGCCTATGTACGTGACAGGAGGGTGGACACCTGCTTCATCAGCTTGGACCAGGAGAAGGCTTTTGATGGGATATCGCACACATACATGATGGACGTGCTCTCCAAAATCGGGTTTGGGGAGGGAATCGGCAATTGGATCAAACTACTCGACACAAACATCAGTAGCGCAGTCTCAATCAATGGGTGGGAATCGGAACTTTTCTCAATCAAATCTGAAGTCAGACAGGGCTGTCCTCTCTCCTGCCTTGCTGGTCTGCTGCATCAAACCTTTTGCTGAGTCCATTAGGAAGGATGCGAGCATAAGAGGGGTGACAATCTCAGGCAGCGGGGAGGCACTCAGGTCAAAGCCTCCACATACATGGACGACGTCGCCTTCTTCTGCTTGGATCGGCTGTCCGTCCGCAGACTGATGAGCATCTGCGACCAGTTCGAACTGGCCTGGGGAGCCAAAGTAAATTGTGGCAAGAGCGAGGCCAAATTCTTTGGGAACTGGGCCGACCTATCCCTTGTCCCCTTCACCGTCAGGTCAGACTACCTGAAGGTGCTAGGGATATGGTTTGGAAGGGCTGGGGCGTATGCCAAAACCTGGAAGGAGTGGGTAGCCATGGTACACCATAAACCGAGCATATGGGAGCAGCGTTCTCTCTCCATTGTGGGTAAGAACCTGGTCATCAAGTGGGAGGCAATCATGTTGTTGCTGTATGTGGCGCAGGTCTGGCCCATACCACACTCCTGGGCCACGGCGGTTACCCGAGCCATTTTCCGCTTTATCTGGAGATGCAAAATGAACCAGGTCCAGAGGAACATGATGTTCAAACTGCTGGATAAAGGCGGAAAAAACGTACCCAACGTCGCCCTCATCCTGATGACCACTTTTGTGTGCGCTGTATCAAGCTGTGCGTAGAGCCCCAGTATGCAAACACCAGATGTCACGATGTGCTGAGGTTCTATCTGTCCCCGGTGTTGCGAAGGATAGGTCTGGTCACATTGCCACGGAACGCTCCATCCAGTTGGGCCGTGCCGTACCACCTATCCTTCATGGAAAAGTTTGTTCAGAAAAACACCTTTCACCACCAATCCATCAGGCAGTGGTCTGCATGGAATGTCCTCAAGGCCCTACGGGAAAAGGAGATGGTGGATCCTGTTGGATGGTTCCCCGAGCAGGCTGCTAAAGTCATTTGGCAGAATGCCTCATCACTAGAACTTTCGAAAAGCACCAAGACATAGTTTGGCTGATGGTGAGGAAGGCCCTCCCTGTCAGATCCTTCCTGCATGCCCGGAGTCTCACCCCCTCCGCATGCTGCCCCTGAGGTGGCTTGAGTGAGGAAGAGACTGTTGCCCACCTCCTCCTGGAATGTGCCTTTGCAAAGCAGGTATGGAAAGAGCTGCAGTGGTTTTTGTCGAGGTTCATCCCAAGCAGCTCGGTAACACAGGAGTCTGTGCTCTACGGGCTGTTCCCAGGGACGCACACCGAGACAAACATCAACTGCTGCTGGTGGACTATTAATTCGGTGAAAGATGCTCTTTGGTCTGCCCAAACCTTGCTGGTCTTCCAGCGCAAAGGGTTGTCCATGACCGAGTGTTACATAGAAACATAGAAAATAGGAGCAGGAGTATGCCATTCGGCCCATCGGGCCTGCTCCGCCATTCAAAAAAGATCATGGCTGATCGTCTAATTCAGTACCCTGTTCACGCTTTCTCCCTATATCCCTTGATCCTTTTGGCATTAAGAAATATATCTATCTCCTTCTTGAATACATTTCATGACTTGGCCTCCACTGCCTTCTGAATTCCACAGATTCACCACCCTCTGAGTGAAGAAGTTTCTCCTCACCTCGGTTCTAAATGGCATACCCTGTATCCTGAGACTGTGACCCCTGGTTCTGGACTCCCCAACCATAGGGAACATCCTCCCTGCATCTAGCCTGTCTAGTCCTGTTAGAATTTTATAGGTTTCTATGAGTTCCCCTCTCATTCTTCTAAACTCTAGTGAATATAGGCCTAGTCAACCCAATCTCTCCTCATGCGTCAATCCTGCATCCCAGGAATCAGCCTAGTAAATCTTCTTTGCACTCCCTCCATGACAAGAACATCCTTCCTCAGACAAGGAGACCAAAATTGCACACAATATTCCAGATGTGGTCTCACCAAGGCCCTGTATAACTGCAGTAAGACATCCTTGCTCCTGTACTCAAATCCTCTTTCAATGAAGGCAAGCAGACCATTCCCCTTCCTGACAGCTTGCTGCACCTGAATGCTTGCTTTCAGCAGCTGGTGTACAAGGACACCCAGGTCTCGTTGCACCTCCCCCTTTCCCAATCTATCACCATTCAGATAATAATCTGTCTTTCTGTTTTTACAACCAAAGTGGATAACCTCACATTTATCCACATAATACTACATCTGCCATGTATTTGCCCACTCACCCAACTTGGCCAAATCACATTGGAGCCTCTTTGCATCCTCCTCACAGCTCACAGTCCTCCCCAGCTTTGTGTCATCTGCAAACTTGGAAATATTACATTTAGTTCCCTCACCCAAGTCATTCATACATATTGTGAATAGCTGGGGCTCAAGCACTGATCCCTGCTGTACCCCACTAGTCACTGCCTGCCACCCAGAAAACGATCCGTTTATTCCTACTCTCTGATTCCTGTCTGTCAACCAATTCTCAATCCATGCCAGTATATTACCCCCAATCCCATGTGCTTTAATTTTGCACACTAACCTCTTATATGGGACCTTATCAAAAGCCTTCTGAAAATCCAAATACACCACATCCACTGGTTCTCCCTTATCTATGCTACTAGTTACATGCTCAAAAAACTCCAGGAGATTTGTTAAGCATGATTTGACTTTCGTAAACCCATACTGATTTTGTCCAATCCCATTTATGCTTTCCAGGTATTTTGCTATCACATCCTTTATAGTAGCCTCTAGCATTTTCCCCACTACTGATGTAAGGCTAAGTGCTCTGTAATTTCCTGTTTTTTCTGTCCCTCCTTTTTTAAATAGTGGTATTACATTTGCTACCCTCCAATCTGTAGGAACTGCTCCAGAGTCTATCGAATTTTGGAAGATGACCACCAATGCATCCATTATTTCCAGGGCCACTTCCTTCAATACTCTGGGATGTAGATTATCAGGGCCTGGGGATGTGTCAGCCTTTAACCCCATCAATTTCCCAAGCACTTTTTTTTTACTAATACTGATTTCCTTCAGTTCCTCACTCTCATTAGACCCTTGGTTCCCTAACATTTCTGGAAGGTTATTTGTGTCCTCCTTTGTGAAGACAGAACCAAAGTATGAGTTTAATTGTTCTGCCATTTCTTTGTTCCCCATTATAATTTCCCCTGTTTCTGACTGTAAGGGAACTACATTTGTCTTCACTAATCTTTTTCTCTTCACATATTTATAGAAGCTTTTACAGTCAGTTTATATGTTTGCCACAAGTTTACTCTCATACTCTATTTTCCCACGCTTAATCAACCTCTTTGTCCTCCTTTGCTGAGTTCTAAACTACTCCCAATCCTCAGACTTGCTGCTTTTTCTGGCAATTTTATATGCTCCTCTTTGGATCTAATACTATCCCTAATTTCTTTTATAAGCCACGGTTGACCCACCTCTCTGGTTTTATTTTTGCACCAGACAAGAATGAATAATTGTTGTAATTCATGCACACGTTCATTAAATATTATCCACTGCCTATCCACCGTCAACCCTTCTAGTAAAGTTCCCCAATCTACCACAGCCAACTCGTGCCTCATACCTTCATAGTTTCCTTTATTTAGATTCAGGACCCTAGTTTCGGATTTAACTACTTCACTCTCCATCTTCATGAAGAATTCTATCATGTTATGGTCGCTCCTCCCCTAGTGACCCCGCACGACAATATTGTTAATTAATCCTTTCTCATTATCCAATACCCAGTCTAGGATAGCGTGTTCTCTAGTTGGTTCCTCAACGCATTTGTCTAAAAAACCGTCACGTACACACTCCAGGAAATCCTCCTCCACAGTATTATTGCTAATTTGGTTTGACCAATCTACATATAGATTTACGTCACCCATGATTACAGTTGTACCTTATTGCATGCATCTCTAATTTCCTGTTTAATGCCATCCTTTACATCTCCACTACTGTTTGGGGGCCTATAGTCAACCCCCACCAACGTTTTCTGCCCCTTCGATTTTCTTAGTTCCACCCATACAGATTCCACATCATGATTTTCGAGCCAATATCCTTCCTCACTATTGCTTTCCTCCTTTACTAACCACCTCCTTTCCCCTTTTTGCCTGTCCTTCCTAAATATTGAATACCCCTGGATGTTCAGTTCCCATCCCTGGTCACCCTGCAGCCATGTCTCAGTAATCGCAACTATATCATAACTGTTCATATCTATTTGCGCCGTTAATTCATCTACCTTATTGCGAATGCTCCGCGCATTAAGACACAATGCCTTTAGACTTCTCTTTTTGACATTGTTATTCATCTCAGCTTTATTTAGCACTATGGCCCCATTTGTTTCTCGCCCTGATTTTCTCTGCCTTCCACTTTTGCTTCTTACCTTTCTGTCTTTCATTTCTATCCTAGTTTCCCCCTCCTCTGTCACCCTGCTCAGATTCCCATCCCCTTGCCATTCTAGTTTAAACCCTCCCGACAGCACTAGCAAACCCCACCCCCCACCACACCCCCCCCACCCCCACCGAGTAAATTGGTCCCCGGTCCTGCCCAGATGCAACATGTCCAGCTTGTGCTGGTCCCAACTTCCCCAGAACCGGTCCCAATGTCCCAGGAATCTGCATCCCTCCCCTCTACACCATTTGTCCAGCCACGTATTCATCAGATATATCCTGCTATTTCTGCTCTCGCTAGCATGTGGCACTGGTAGTAATCCTGAGATTACTACCTTTGAGATCCTACTTTTTAATTTACGTCCTAACTCCGTATATTCAGCTTGTAGGACTTCATCCCTTTTTATACCTATGTCACTGGTACCGATATGTGCCACGACAACTGGCTGCTCACCCTCTCCCTTCAGAATGCTCTGCAGCCGCTCAGAGACATCCTTGACCCTAGCACCAGGGAGGCAACATACCATCCTGGACTGTCTTTACGGCCACAGAAACGCCTGTCTGTTCCCCTTGCGATTGAATCCCCTATCACTATAGCCCTGCCACTCTTCTTCCTCCCTTCCTGTGCAGCAGAGTCACCCATGATGCCATGAACCTGGCTCTCACTGCTTCCCCCTGAGCCATCTCCCCCAATAATATCCAAAGCAGTATATTTGTTAGAGAGGGGAATGGCCACAGGGGACCCCTGCACTACCTGCCTTCCTCTACTGTTGCAGACTGGCACATTCCAAGGTCCAGGACTACATACTGAGGGACGCACTAAAGGTTGGGGCAGCCGCCGCAAAGGCTCAGTGGGGAAAGACCACTGTGTAAGGTCCTCCCGCCATAGTGAACTGAGGGGCTGGACCCATGGGAAACCCCTCGGGCTATATACATCAAATATGGATTTGCTGTAAAATGTTCATGGCGTGTAAAATAGAGTGGAAGGGTTGTGAGGCATTGAAGAAAACTGATTTCCTTTGCACTTTCTGGAATGTCAACTTGGTACTGTTTTGAACTGTTTTGTAATGTATTTTTGTTACCGATTTTTATGAATAAAGTATATTTTTGAGAAAAAAAAGTAAACCTGGGTTGAGATAGGTACTGTCAGCAGCAGAAGTGTCATTAGACAATCCTGGAATCATATGCTTTGGCAAGGTGAGTCCAACCCCCAACCATCAGGATAGGCCTCTGTGTATTCACCCTCCAGCAGAAACACCACCTGAAGAGTCTCAGGGTGCATGCTGCTCCTGAACATGGGAGGGGTGTGCGCCCAGGGCACTTACTTATCCCTCAGAATGGATCAGAGCCATAGTGCTGCTAAGGACCTGCTACCAATGAAACATGCAGCTTCTCATGTATATGGGCAGCTGCCATTGGCCAGCAATGCCTTATCTCACTCTCTTTTGTCCTTGCATGAGAAATGGGAACATAATGCCTGTGGCAGGGTCTAAAGAGGTAGAGGGATACTGTACTTCCAAATGACCACACCAATGGAGAATAGATTGTTGGAAATAGCCGTGAACAAGGAGGAATTTGGTCCTAATGAAATAGGGAGGACAACGCGCCTATTAAGGGGGTGCATTGCATGGCACTCATCCAACAGCATGTGGAACATGAAGTTGCGTTCAGAAGCCTCAGCACTGCAGAGACTTCTGCTCTCTTAGGCTAGCTCTCATGATCTCTTCTTGTGTCTTCCACAGGTGCAGAAGTCCACCCCAGGACACCTTCTCCATCTCCCTCAACGGCCATGGAAGACCAACGCGGAACCGAAGAAGCACCATCACACCTTACAAGTGTACCGTCCACCAGCGCTGAGACTCTCACCTCGGTGCGCCCTTGCATCTGTTTACATAGGGTGGCACTGGGTGAGGAGCACGGCACTGGTGTACCCACATGTCAGAGTTCCCTGAGACAGTGCGGGTCATGGGTAGAGAATGGAGGAGTCCATCCAGCTCATGTGCACCAGAATAGCTCAGGATGGCATGAGCTCCTCCATAGAGATAGTGGCTAAATTCATGGAGAGCCATACGCGGCAGCACTTGGAGCGCATGCAGGAAATGTGCACCGACGTCAACAGGAAGACTGCCGCACTGTTTGCCTTGACCAATAAGTGGCGCTGATGGTGCAGCGATGTTTGGAGTGGATGCCAGTTGCGCCCCAGCTGATGTCCTACTCCAGCCATTCAGAACGGCCACTAAGAACTGAGGATGTCACAGCGGAGGATGAGGGGGCCAATCCTCACGGGGCGCCTTTATCATCTTTGGCCTCCTTGGCTGCTCTGACAGTAGGAGCCTCTGTGCAACAGGGCCAAGTGACAGAGGCTGTAGCAGCCTCTGGAGATCCCTCCACGGGCACCTCCACGATAAGGACCATCGCCACGTGCGTCTCAGCTGCAAGCCAAAACAAGTGAGCATGCTGCCTCCGAGGCCACAAGGGGAGCACTGCGTGGAAGGCTGAGTGCGCAGGCCACCGTGTCGCATGGAGCGCTGAGTTCAGTGGGTCACTGGGTGTCTTCTTTCTGTATCTGTGCACTGTTTCCTTTTCTGAACATTATATAAATAATGACAATTTAAGCCAGACACCTGAGGCTCCTTTTACTGATGGCAGAATAAGAAAAGAGTTATGAGGTAATGAAGGAGTTCAACGTTTCCACCATGGCGACAGAAAAGCCTCTGGGCAAATATGCCTCCTTCATTGGCGGAAGAGTTCAGATATTCCAGGCTGCGTCTGCAATGGATGTGTTAGCACAGGTACCTCAGACTGACTTCCATATCATGCCCTTCATCCTGAGTCAGAGGGACTCAGTTGAAATATTCCTGAATCAAATGACCTGACATTAGTGGCATCCTGATGAGACACCCTGTGCTGTGCCAGACACCTACCTCTGCAGCCAGAGCACCTCGGTGTTATGCACTCTCCCCTTTCGCCTTCACTTCCTCCTCCTCTCTTACCATCTTCTCCTCCTCTTCCACCAATGAGCTGCCTCCTTCCAGGGCCTCACCATCCTCAAGGTCCACACCTCTCTGGAGGACCATGCTATGGAGAGAGCAGCAGACCAACTCAATGAGAAAGCCACTTGCAAGAGTGTACTGGAGGTCACCACCCTCCAAAACCGCATCTGCAGAGGCCCGATGACCTGGTCAGTGGTTGTCCTCAGTGCGCAAGTGGCATTGGTTGTATCATCTTTGTGCCTCTGCCTGGGGCTCTCATAGAGGGGTGAGTAGCCATCTCTTCCAGGGATATTCCTGTCCCCTAGGATCAATCTATGGACTTTGGGGGGTGAAATGAAGAGATACAGCAGCCTGGACTGGTGGAGTCATGGCAGCTGCCGGGAAAGCAAGCACACACTTGGAGGAAATTATTTTTGTGGTCGCAGACCAGCTGAACGTTGAGGAAATGGAAGCCCTTCACACTGATGAATCTCATTGGCTTGTCACTAGGTGCCCTGATGGCCAAATGGGTGCAACCAATGATGACCTGCACCTGGGGGAATCCAGCAATGGCAGCAAAACCCACTACACTCTGTGCCTGTGAGGCTTCATCTAAATGTATGTACCGTCCAGCTTTGGCAAAAAGGGCATCAGTGACCTGCGAGATGCAGTGCTGTGCTGCTGTTGCAAGATGCCACCAAGGTCCGCAGCTGATCTTTGGAATGATTGACTTTGCCATGTCACTAATTTTGAAAAAAACAATTTCGTTGGCGGTGTCCAGACTCTTTCTTCCCCTTCCAGGTGATGCCCTCTGATTTCATCTCGCTCCTCAGCACGGATCTGGATCTTAATTTTTTTTTTAAATTCATTCACGGGATGTGGGTGTCGCTGGCCTAGCCAGCATTTATTACCCATCCCTAATTGCCCTTGAGAAGGTGGTGGTGAGTTGCCTTCTTGAACCGCTGCAGTCCATGTGGAGTAGGTACACCCACAGTGCTGTTAGGAAGGGAGTTCCAGGATTCTGACCCAGCGACAGTGAAGGAACGGCGATATAGTTCCAAGTCAGGATGGTGTGTGACTTGGAGGGGAATTTGCAAGTGGTGGTGTTCCCATGTATTTGCTGCCCTTGTCCTTCTAGTTGGTAGAGGTCGCAGGTTTGGAAGGTGCTGTCGAAGGAGACTTGGTGCCTTGCTGCAGTGCATTTTGTAGATGGTACACACTGCTGCCACTGTGCATCGGTGGTGGAGGGAGTGAATGTTTGTAGATGGGGTGCCAATCAAGCGGGCTGCTTTGTCCTGGATGGTGTCGAGCTTCTTGAGTGTTGTTGGAGCTGCACCCATCCAGGCAAGTGGAGAGTATTCTATCACACTCCTGACTTGTGCCTTGTAGATTGTGGACAGGCTTTGGGGAGTCAGGAGGTGAGTTACTTGCCTCAAGATTCCTAGCCTCTGACCTGCTCTTGTAGCCACGGTATTTATATGGCTACTCCAGTTCAGTTTTCGGTCAATGGTAGCCCCTAGGATGTTGATAGTGGGGGATTCAGCGATGGTAATGCCGTTGAATGTCAAGGGGAGATAGTTAGATTCTCTCTTGTTGGAGATGGTCATTGCCTGGCACTTGTGTGGCGCAAATGTTACTTGCCACTTATCAGCCCAAGCCTGGATATTGTCCAGGTCTTGCTGCATTTCTACACGGACTGCTTCAGCATCTGAGGAGTTGCGAATGGTGCTGAACATTTAGTTTAGTTTAGAGATACAGCACTGAAACAGGCCCTTCGGCCCACCGAGTCTGTGCCGACCATCAACCACCCATTTATACTAATCCTGCACTAATCCCATATTCCTACCACATCCCCACCTGTCCCTATATTTCCCTACCACCTACCTATACTAGGGGCAATTTATAATGGCCAATTTACCTACCAACCTGCAAGTCTTTTGGTTTGTGGGAGGAAACCGGAGCACCCAGAGAAAACCCACGCAGCCAAAGGGAGAACTTGCAAACTCCACACAGGCAGTACCCGGAATTGAACCCGGGTCGCTGGAGCTGTGAGGCTGCAGTGCTAACCACTGCGCCACTGTGCCGCCCCACATTCTGCAATCATCAGCGAACATCTCCACTTCGCCCAAGAGTTTGTATTCCAAAGATTACTTTCAGGATTACTTTCAACCGACTAATATTGTGAGGTGTTTGGCGACAAGGGCACAGATACCTGTGACCATCTGCCTGGAAAGTCGCAGTCTCCTGCGGCACTGGTTCCCGGTCATCTCCAGATACCTCCATCTTCGACAGAATATCCCACACTGAGGGTATGGCCTCCGTATCCTTCCTGCCCCTCATTTCTCTCCTCTGACCTCCTGATGCCTGGGCTCTGCCCTTCCTGTGGAGGGTGCTGTTTCTCCATGCCTCTGGGCCCACATCTGAGTATCAGGTCTCCATTGCCAGCTGCTGCCTTCCCTGTGCTCAGGTGGGCACCAATTGTCCTCGGCAGCCTTGCCCCCTGCTCTTCTGCCCTCGCGATGCCAGGAGGGTGATGACTCCCTGCACTGCTCAAGGTCTTACTACCCAGGCTCATTGGCACCTGTGCAGTGGCATCTGTTTGTCGATGGCCGAGTCCCCCTCTGCACCGTTTAACCTTTTATGGGTGCAGGGTAATTCCCTAGGGCATCCATGACTTGCTCCCCACTCTGTAACCACCTCCCTTCAGCTGGTCTGCCCCAGACAAGACATGCAGCCTGTGCGCCCTTCTGAAAATCTCAACACCCCCATTAATGAGCTCTTAATGAGCCTCTTGAGCACCTTAATTGGCCTTAATCAGGGAGCAGGCAGGATCGCAATGCTGCCTTTTCCCCGCCTGGCGAACACGGCTGGCGTGCAACGGCATCTGGAAACCAGCCTGCCAGCAAGTATAGGTATTTTTGGGCCCCGTCCGGCTCCGTCCCCACCTTGGTGGGGCCCAAAACATTTAGCCCCAGGACTTCAGCACAAAAATCAAAAAGCTGACATTCCAGTGCAGTACTGAGCTTGTGCTACACTGTTGGAGGTACCCTCTTTCAAACAAGACATTAAGCCAAGCCCTCTCAGTTGGCATACAAAATCCCCCCGACACTATTTCAAAGAAGAATGGAGGCATTCTCCCCGATATCCTGGCCAATATTTATCCTTTAAATAACATCACGCAAACAGATTATCTGGTCATCGCCAGATAGCTGGTTCTGGAAGCTTGCTGTGAGCAAAACGGCTGCTGCATTTCCTACATTGCAACAAAGTCTAGAATTCAAAAAATTGACTGTAAACTGCTTTATGATGTTCTGTGGTCATGAAAGGCACTATATAAATATTTTAATTTAAATTTTAACTTACTGCTTTGTTCTTTTGGTGCTCTTTAATTTATGTCCTCTTGTTACTGACTGACGAGATTGTTTTGTTTTCTTAATTCATTCACGGGATGTGAGTGTCGCTGGCAAGGCCAGTGTTTGTTCTCCATTCCTGGTGATGGTGAGCTGCCATCTTGAATCAGGGCAGTCCATGTGGTGTCAGTACACCTAACAGTGCTGTTAGGGAGGGAGTTCCAGGATGTTGACCCAGTGACAATGAAGGAACAGTGATATAGTTCCAAGTCAGAAGGGGATCTTGCAGGAAGGAGGTATTGTGGATTTGGTGTAGGGGAACAAGGTGGGCCAAGTGCACCAAGTGGCTGTGGGGGTACACATAGGTAACAGTGATCTTCATATCATAAGGTTGAGGCTTGTAATGGAAAAGAGCAAGGAACAATCTAAAAAAGAACTTCTAAATTGGCAGAGGACTAACTTCAATGAGGTGAGTGGGGATCTAGCCAGGGTAAAATGGAACCAAGGATTGACAAGAAAAACTGTAACAGAGCAATGGGTGATCATTAAGGAGGAGATGTTTCAGGTACAGGCTAGGTACATTCCAACAAGAAGGAAAGGCAGGGGAACCAAAGCCAGGGCTCCTTGGATGATGAGGGAGATAGAGAATATGATGAAATAAAGATACGAGGGTGAATGATGCATGCCAGATGGATTCTTCAGGTGAGAACCAGGTCAAATACAATAAGTTGAGAGGTAAAGTGAAGAGAAAAACATTATTGGCAAAGAGAGAATATGTGAATAGAATGGCAGTTAACATAAAAAGGAACCCAAAAATCTTCTACTGGGATGTAAATAGTAAGTGAGTAGTAAGAGGCAAGGTGGGGCCTATTAGGAACAAAGAAAGCGATATGTGCTTAAAGGTAGAGGGAAGAGAATGCTGACAAAATATTGGTAGAAGTGGAGATGGTAGAGCATGGGGTGAAAATTGACATGGCAGGAGGTACTGAAAGGCTGGCTATGCTTAGAGTGGATAAGTCGCCAACTCCAAATGGTTTGCATCTCAGGTTCAAAGGGAAGTGGAGGTAGAGATAGCTGAAGGGTTTGTTATTATTCTCCAATCTTCCCTAGATACGGGAGAGGTGCCAGAGGGATAGAAAGTGGCAAATGTGACACCCCTGTTGACGAAAGGGTGTAAGGACCGTTATAGTAACTACAGGCCAGTCAGTTTAACATCAGTGGTGGGCAAGGTTTTAGAAACAATAATTAAGGAAAAAGTTAACACTTACTTGGAGAGCTTGACTTAATTAAGGAGAGGCAGCACAGATTTGTAAGAGGCAGATTGTGGTTGACTAACCTAATTGAATTTCTTGATGAAGTAACAGAGAAGGTTGATAAAGGGAAAGCAATGGATATTGTCCATATGGATTTTAAGAAAGCGTTTGACAAAGTACCACATAAAAGGCTAGTTTATAAAATTGAGGCTAATGGAATAGGAGGGTCAGTGACAGATAGAAAACAGCAAGTAATGGTAAATGGTTGTTTTTCAAACTGGAGGATGGTAGACAGTGGTGTTACCTAAGGTTCAATGCCAGGACCACTGCCTTTTTTGATATAGATATAAATGAATTGGATATTGGAATACAGAGTAACATTTCAGAATTTGCTGATGATACTAAACTTGGAGGCGTGGCAAACAGTGAGGAGGATATCAATCAACACAGGACATCGATAAGCTGGTTCCATAATTTTCAGGCTCCGTCTACCTCCGTTCCTAACCTCAGCGGGGCCCGAAAATCCAACCCAATGATTCTATAAAGTCAAGGATTGCATGTGTCTTTTTAAACAGCCTTCTCAACTTGTCCTGTCACCTTCAAAAGACCTGTGTAAGTATATCCCCAGGTCTCTCTGTTCCTGCACCCTCTTTAAAATTGTGCCATTTAGTTCATATTGCCTCCCCTCACTCAACCAACCAAAATGAATTACATCATACTTCCGTTACAACCTGGTGAGAAAGATGTCTAGGGGTTTTTTACTGTCTTCACCTGGTCTTATTGTAACAGGGTTTAATTTTAAACACACTGTGTTTTGAGCTCCCCCTTGTTGAATCCTTGTTCACCACTTTCCAATTATAAGGCAAAGAAATGAGCACACCAGGTTTTCTTAGGTTTAAAGAAGAAAAGTGAAATTTATTAAACCTTAAACTCTAATACGGTTAACGCCTACGGATATACGACACGCCCACGCTAGCATGCACATGCTATACACACATGCAAATATGGACAGAAAAGAGCAGAAGAAAAATAAAGAGATTTGAGGCAGTCTCTGAAGGGGATTTCTTGTTACTGTTTCTGTGTTTCCAGCTTGCCGTAGAGTCTTTGATTGTAGAAAGCTCTTACTTTTCGTTGGGGGCCCAGTATTCTTCTTAAACCTTGTTCACGTAGAAGACTTTTATGTCTTTGTGTTTACGTGTCTTCAATGGTTTCCGAAGCTGGTGAGAAAGAGATGAGAGCAGACAGGAGAGAGGTCTTTTCCAGTCCAGTCTCAACAGGTTCAAAGTCAAACAGCCAGTTAGTCATGTGACTAAACTGGCCTGACCAGGTCTTCTGTGTATTGGAGAAGCAGGGACTGGGTCCCTTGTTCCAACACTGTCTGCTAGCATGCAAATGCCTTTCCAGCCAGGGCTTGGCAATTCCTTGTGCTAGGCCCTCTTTTCTTCCCAGCCACAATTTTAAGTTTTAATATTCATGTGGTGAAATAATGTGTGCCTCAGTCTTGGCAGGTGGGGGCCTGCATGACACTTCTCTGCATTAAAGTTCTTCTGCCATGTGTCTGCCTATTTCACTAGTCTGTCTATATCCTCCTGGAGTCTGTAACTATTCTCCTGTTTACATTTCTGAGTTCATGTCATATGCAAACTTTGAAATTATGCCTTGTACACCGAAGTCCAAGTCATTAATATATATTGAATTGTGTTTGCTGAGAGCTTTAGAAAGGACTGTTGTTAGTACTAATGCCTTATTGGTGTGTAAATCAACAGTAAGATTAGATAGCATCAACAACTTGAGTTATGAATAATGGAATGGATTTAAGTGTTGCATGCAGCCACCAAGGCTCCACTTAAGCAATGTAACCCACAGAGATTTAAAAAAAAGACCTGGACAGGACCTGCTCCAGGTATTAAAGTGGCATTGTTTGCATGGAAAAGCTTTGGGCAAAATTCACTTTGGAGGAAGATAAGCAGTCAGAGGAACCATCTGTTATTTGTGTTCCAAGTGATACAATGATATGTTTTGTCTTTGTATTGTGTAAATACCTAACTTTTCTGTCCTGCTGACACTGACTCTTTGCTGGGTGAGGGTTCCACAAGTACTGAATGCTTACTGGTTTCTTGATGAAGTGGTCATACTTCTCAGATGAGTCTAGACATTGAGTATCCACTGTCCATTCAACCATGGGGAGAATGGGCTTCACCCCTCACAATCTCTGTAACCACCTCCAGCCCTACAACCCTCTGGGATCTTTGCATTCCTCCAACTCTGGCTTCTGATCCATCCCCAACTTCCTTTCTCCTACCATTATTGTTTGTGCCTTTACTCATCTAGGCCCCAAGCTCTGGAATTCCCTCCCTAAACCACTTTGCCTCTCCACCTCTCTCTCTCCTCCTTTAAGACATTGCTTACAACCTACCACTATGACCAAACTTTTGGTCACCTCAGAGCGCCTCATCGCCCTGCAGTTATCATCCAATGGAGGCACAGTCAACATTATATGAGTCTACACACCAACGCTGAACACCTGCATCTCACTTGAAGAGCATTTCTATGACTCCCTGGGTGACATTCTGAGAAACATCCCAAATGGCAAGAGGCTATTCATCCTGGGTGACTTTAACGCACGTGTTGAGACAGACAGTGATTCATGGCCAATGTGCCTCTGTCATTATGGGCTGGGCAGGATCAATGATAACAGACAACGCCTTCTTGAGCTTTGTGCCCTGAAGGCGTTGTTTATGTGCCCTGAATGAACTCTGCATCACCAACACCTTCTTCTAGGGCAGACATCGCCACGAGGTATCATGGCGTCACCCAAGGTCTGAACATTGACTAGACTTAGTAATCACAAGGAGGTGCAATCTGCCCAGTGTTCTTCACACCCACACATACCATCGTGCAGATTGCAACACCAACCACTCTCTTATCAGCAGCAGAGTGAAAGTGCACACAATCCCAACACAACGGCATGCCACACATCAACAGCCTTGCACAAGCAATGATGCCAAATACCAGCGCTTCTCACTGTCACTAGAACACTCGTTACCCACCAAAGCCTTAACAGGAAGCATTGATACTGACATCAAAAAAGCTTACAAGTCACTAAGCTCAATCATCTATGAAGCAGCAGAAGCATCATTCGGTAAAGGCGGAACCCACAACAAGGGCTGATTTGAGATCTACTCAGCTGAGATATCTATCATTGATGCAAAAAACAAAGCCTACATGATGCACAACATAAACCCAACAGCAAAGATATTGCATGACCTGAAAGTAGCCAAGACAGCAGTGGAAAGGAGGGAGATATTGCACAAATAAACACTGGATCAAGAAATCCAAACTGCATATGGCAAAGGAAATCTATGAGCTATGCACAAAGGGATCAAGAGGGCGTTTGGCCCTGCCATCACCAAAGTTGCTCTCCTGAAGTCAGTAGATGGTGAAGTACTCACCGACAGAAGTAAACAGATGTCCCGCTGGGCTGAACAGTACTGTGAGCTGTACTCCTGTAAGTCGGACAACTCCCAGTCTGAGCTTGACGCTCTCCCGCAACTTCCTGTCATGGATGAGTTAGACGAAGAATCCTCATCACTGGAGCTCGAAAAGGCCACAGACCACCTAGCGAACGGAAAGGCACCAGGCAAGGGCGGAATCCCAGCCCAACTGCTTAAGCACGGCAAGTCCCATCTATTGCCACACCATTATGACTTTCTCCATCTCTGCTGTAAAGTAGGTTTTGTTCCACAGGAGATGCACGATGCCAAAATCATCACATTATACAAAAACAAAGGTGACAGAAGAGTCTGCAACAACTACAGGGGCATCTCACTCCTTACACAGGGAAGGCCTTTGCTAGGGTCATACTTAAAAGACTCCATTTACTTGCAGACTGAGTGTACCCGGAAGCACAGTGCAGTTTCCGTGCCGGCAGATCTACTGTGCACATGATCATCTCCATACGTTAGATACAAGAGAAGTGTAGGGAACAGAGTTACCTTTGCCTTACTTTAGTAGATCTCCTAAGGCATTCAACGCCATCAGCAGAGCAGGGGTCTACAAGATTTTGGGAAAAACTGGCTGTCCACCAAAGCTCCTCAGTCTCATCCGCTCCTTCCATGACAATATGTACAGTTTGATGGCTCCATTTCTGACAGTTTCAGAGTGAAGAATGGAGTGAAACAGAGTTGTGTCCTGGCCCCCACTCTGTTTGGCATCTTCTTCTCCATTCTCCTGACCTTCGCCTTCCCTGCAGATATGGAAGGAGTCTACTTGCAAACTAGGTCAGATGGCAAGCTCTACAATCTATCAAAGCTGAAAGCAAAGACAAAAATCAAAAATACATGTCCTGATCAGAGAATTCCTCTACACTGATGATGCTGCGCTAGTCGCTGACACGTGAAACTTAGCTACAAAGACTCATGGACTGTCTCTCTCATGTAGCTTCTTCTTGACTATAAGTGTCAAGAAAACCGTGGTCATGGGACAAGATGTTGCATCTCTGCCCCTGATCACACTGAATAACACCCCACTGGAAGTGGTTAGCAAATTCTGCTACCTTGGGTCCACGGTGAAAATCTGTCCCTCGATGCAGAGCTCGACACATGCTTAGGAAAAGCAGCTACCACCTAAGAGATTTGAGGAGTTAGGGTGCTAATTAAAACACAGAACAAAGGTAATCATGTCTGGTTTGTTACCTGAGCCACGCGCCAATTAGCATACAGTGAAGCAGATTTGAGAATTAAATGCGTGGCTCAAAGAATGTGTTGGAAGAGGGGGTTTTGATTCATGGGGCACTGGCATCAGTACTCAGGGAAGAGTGAACTATTCCATTAGGATTGTCTCCACTTAAACTGGGCTGGAACCAGTGTCCTGGCCAATCGTATAACTTGGGCTGTGGACAGGGCTTTAAACGGGTGAAGAGAAATTTAGAAATCCAAAGGAAAAGGTTGAGGCATTGGAACAGAATAGCATTGTGAGTAAAGGTAAGCAGAATGGGACAGGAAGGGACTGAGAGAAGGGACCCGTCCTAATGTCCCATTCTTTGGGTTGGTACAAATTTTTGTCTGATTCCTGTGAAGCACCTTGGGACATTTTGGTACTTTAAATTTGATTATATAAATGCAAGTTGTATTGAATGCCTACTGGTCCCTTGCCCAAGCAGCCATAACTTCCTAGGTGAGCAGGAGCATTGAGTGTCTACAATGGGAGAGGGTATCACTTCAATCTTGTCCTTATATGAGCATTTTGCTTTGTGAGGGACGGGTGGTTATTGGTCATGAGTGGAAAAGGTTGAGTGCTTTATCCATATCTTTAATCTTAAGTATAATTTTGATTTAAAAAGTTATTGCTACAGCTCCATCCAATGCAGCTTTTGTGGACTTGACTTTATAGAGCCACTTGTTTCAGGAGCTGAGTCGATCTAATAACTTTATTTAAAAAAAGACGATTGCCACATTAGGAAGGGCCAGAAACCAGAACAGTCTCAATTTATTTTACGTCACATGCAAACAAAAACTTTTCCGATGCAACTCGCTCTGATTTATCTGCTCAGAAACACTTAGAAAAATGGAACTTAACCTCCATTATCCACACTCCAGTTGACCACTATCTTTCACTTTGCAGGATAAACCCTCACATGAGATGTTGCCCTATTACACAGCCTGCCAGCATCAAATTCCTCCTTCTGAGGCTGGCCAGTTGGACTGAAATGGCCCCATTTTTTTTCATAAGAGCATCCTGTATTATGAAATAAATCAATCTCACAGCTCAAGAAACATTAAATTCAAGCGTGTGTTGTACTTGCTTATTAATGGCGCAAGTCTGAAGACTTTCATCAGGAGAATAATTTGCATTGGCCACGATGGGGCGGGGTGGGGGAAGCTTTATTTATGGTAAATAATGGAGAAGCCAGTGGCTTCTTTTCAGCAGTGACAATCCCGCTTTCGTGATCAGGACTGTATTAGGACAAGTGTTGTTGAATTTGACTGCACTTGCATTCCGATCAGACTGGGTTTGCCGATTCGAGGCGCCAAGAAAAGAAAGAAGCTGCTTAAATTTATTCACACCAAATCAAGACTCTTAAAAACTGCATATAAAACTTGAAACCTGTGCGCCCTTGAATTCTGTACACCAGAACCCTGAACACAATATCAATAAATATTCCAACACAGCACCTTTTATCATGGGGGGCGGGGGGTTGGATATCTTAAAACTTATTTGCAATATGTCAAAATGCGTTTCTACTCATTTACTTAAAAGAGACGCGAATTTAAAAAGCTAAATAAACATTTTTTCCCTCAAAAAATATATTTCCACACTCTTATCTCCCAGCCCTTTCTGTTTAAACAAGTTATGTTTACCTACTTCAAATTGGGATTTTTTTTTCAAAGAAAAAATTCAGTTGTCGTGAACTTCGTATTAGTTTATATATAAAAAAAACTTCTTGCAGTGAGCAGAGGGCGGGAGGACTCCACCTCCTGGACGCTCATAAATTCCTCAGAACCACTTCAAATATGAACTTTCTTGCCGGGGCTGCACACTTTAAACAGCTCGCTCAGACCGACACGTGTCGCAAACGCCAGGAGAAAGAGGAGGAAAAAAAAAATCCGACATTCTACCCCAGACAACTTTATGTTTTTTATTTTAAAAAAAATACAATTAAAAAAGTGCACAAACTATTTATAATTTTTTTGAAGAAAAAACACAATTTTTTTTCCCTTCAGAAAAAAAATCCAATCGGATGGTGATTGTTTCCGAGTGTTTCTTGGGGGGATCCACGGGCGACGTGGATTTTTATAAGGATTTGTTCTTTCCCCCCCACTCCCTCCCCCAAAAAAAGTTTCATTCTTTTGGGGGGGGAGAAAGGTTTTTCTTCAGGAAAGTTTGCTGGCCGCGACGCATCGTTTACGCGCGCGGGCAGCCAAGAGCGCCCCAAATTCAAGCGCGAATTTCGCAGAAAGTGCTGTAAAAAGAAAAGTGCTTGCCTCTTTTGTTTATTTTCTCGTGTGAGGTTGCCAGCTTTTTTTTTTGAATTTTAAGGGAAAAGTATGGTAGACAGGGGCCCCTTACTGACCTCAGCCATCATATTCTATCTGTCAATCGGTGCTGCTATCTTCCAAGTGCTGGAAGAGCCGAACTGGACCGAGGCGGTGGACCGATACAAGATCAAAAAGTCACAGATCCTGAAAGAACATCCCTGTCTCACTCAGGCTGCTCTGGAAAAGATCTTAGAGGTAAGAATTACACACTCAAGCTGATGCCTTCACACGCTCCCCTCGCCGCTTTCATTCCTTCTCTTTCACTCACTCAGTCACTCACTGTCTCGCCAAATATCATTGCATTTACTAATCCTACATTTTTGAATGGTACAACTTTTGTCTCTCTCCAGCACCTTCTTCCTCCCCCCTGCACCCGCAGTCACGGTTTCGATCGGCCCTCGTGTGTATCCGAATCCCGAAAATGTTACCTTTCATATTACTTTAAAGTTCCACCCCAAATTACCTTTCATAGAAACTTGCTCAAAGTTTCCTCTTAAATTACTTGGCGTGTCGCTTTAAGAGAACGAGTTTTTTGGTAAAGGGTGTTAAGTCGTAATGGAAATGAAAATACACTTTTCTCTCAGGAATCAAATGTTTTTTGTTGTCGTTGAGACCGGGCTGTGAGAGACCCAAGTTGTGCACTAGAACTCGTGATTATTTCATTTGGAGCATTTCCCAAACTCCGGTTTAACAGAAGCTCTATGTGTGTTTTTTTTAATGTGTCGGCAATGGGTTTACTCACAATGCAAAAAGGACACCAAAAAATTGGTGAAACCTGACTCTGTACGAGGTGGAGGGGGAGATGGGTCAACACTGCCCTGATCCTTAGCAGGCTGGGTGAGAGGAGGGATGAATCTTTGTCTTGCTTTCCATCTAAGCCCAAAGGCTTGTATCATAATAATGTGACGGTGGTCTCGGCTCTTCCGCGTCTCCCAGGCAGAAAGTACTTGGAGAGATTTTTCAAAAAACAAAATGAATGCTGGAAATGCGAAATAGAAAGAGAAAATCCACAGGTGGTCTGTCATCATCTCAAAGTGAAATGTTATACTTTAATGTGTTGGATTACAAGCTGAGCTCTGTGAGGTTATGAGATTGTCTTCTATTTGAGGGTCAGATCACGTTCAGTTGCCAGTTTCCTTTAATTTTAACAAACACACATATATATATATGCAATCCTGTATTTAGTAACTTGCTAATATGTTATCTCTGACCGTTTGCCAATCGAGAGAGTTGCTGCAGCTTGATAGTGATCTTTTCCAACAGTTCACACTGCCAGTGAGAAGAACAAGCGGGACTGAATCAATATTTGCGGGGGTGGGGGAAACCTTCACACAGAGAAAAACTTTTAAAACCAGTAGGTTAAAATAACAGGTGAGAGACCCCTCCCCTTCCCCCTTTGTCAAGAGGAGTTTTTCTGAGAATTTATATTTTCCCAGGATTAAAGAAAAATTAAGCCTGATACTTGCACAAAATAAACAAGGACGAGGGAAAGAATTAGTGCGTGCTGTTTGTTCAATGATAAGATACTCTACACTGCGGGGCACAATTACACTCGTGAATATACAATGACTCAACAACTGTTAGAGGCGGAAATATAAAGAAAATAATCAAGAGGAGAAAAAAACCGAAATAGCATAACGAGTGTGCAGGGTCTTGCTTGGTGGTGAATCAATGATAAGTGCATTCTTGCAGTAAAGGCAGGTGGCTGAGAAGAGAATGAATGTTGAGACATGTACGTTGGGATTGCACTTGACTTAATATTTTGATGACCAATCAAATGCCAGCATCTCAAGTTTTAAACCCAGAGTTCAAATTCCACCTGCAGATACACCGAGCTATTATGTTATAAAAATATTTCAAGAAATCCTTTTCTACCGTTGTACCGACTAGAAGTGACTGGAAATGGGGGGAGGGGAATGATTCAATGAAACTTCTCTCGCAAACCCCAATGCTGATCCTTTGCTGAAAGGAACTATACTTTTTGCTGGTTCCTTTTTAGAGATGCCTGACCCAAGTTCTGGTGCCTTTCTACCACTCCTCCTCTCCTAAGTTTACTGAGCAGTGGGACTGCAGTTCTCTGTAGCATTCCCTCTCCCTTACTTTCACTCAGTTTAGCTTGAACTCGTTTGCCTTGTAACCTGTCCAGAACAGTTGAGGAAACAGGTGGGTATTTTCACAGTGAAGTGCACATGTTTTGTGTTTTTTCAGAGACGCTACTGGCAGCTTTCGGCAGAAGTGGAACTTGGTGAGTGAGTGAGAAAGAAACTGCGATTCTTGCGGGGGGGGGTTGGGGATTTTGCGCATTGGTTATGGAGAGCACAAAGGCCAGTGCTGGGGGTAAAAGAAAAATCTGCTGGTAATCTCCCAGACGGGTTTGTGCTGCAGCAGATGTTGAGTTTTCAAGTCCAGAACTGAAGAGAGGCAGTTTTAGCAGGTGGGAGAGTGGGGACGTGCGTGGGACCGTGGTTTCAACTCTGAAAGCGTTGCTTCTGAGAAAACTTATTTTGACACCCTTAATTACTCAATGTACAAATAAAAGATACTCAGGGGAAACTGCTGTATTCAGAGAGTAGTTTGTGGAACTCGCTGCCACAAGGAATAGTTTAGGTGAATAGTGAAGAGGCATTTTAGCGGAAGCTATGAGGGACAAAGGAATAGTATGTTCTGCGAAAGAGGGCTGGGAGGAGATTGTGCAGAGCATAAACACCAGCATGGACCATTTGGGTCGAGTGGCCCGTTTGTGCTGCACATTTTATGTAATTCTATGCAATGTCTCTACATCAGGGTTGTCCAACCTTTTCGCGTGGGGAACCACATTAAAATCTTTGTCTTGCAAAGAGACCTGGTGTTACAATTTTTGAAAGAAGTCACCTTACTATTAATCTAAACAAAAACAAATGTGCATTTTTGTGAAGAATCTTTAAATGAGAAGATTCATTAATTTATTTACTTTCTCGTCACTATGTTGGAGACAGATTTAGTGAGATACCTGGCATTCCATTTGCTTGCACAAGTAGTCAATGTTTGCCCACACACTTGTAGCGATGCGGAGTATTCCAGATAGATGTCCATGTGTCGGGTGATCTTGATTGCTCTCTTTCCCTCCTCTCTCTCTCCCTCCATGTCCCTCCCTCTGGCTCCCCTCTCTCTTTGCCCCCTCTCTGCCCCCCCTGTCTCTCTGCCCCCCCCCCTGTCTCTCTGCCCTCCCCTGTCTCTCTGCCCTCCCCCTGTCTCTCTGCCCCCCCCCGTCTCTCTGCCCCCCCTGTCTCTCTGCCCCCCCCCGTCTCTCTGCCCCCCCGTCTCTCTGCCCCCCCCCCCCCGTCTCTCTGCCCCCCCCCCTTTGAGGGCCCACCCCTCTCTCTGGGGGCCAACCCCCTCACTCTGGGCCCCACCTCTCTCTGGGCCCCTCCTTTCTCTCTCTCTCTCTCTGGACCCCCCTCTCTCTCTGCCCCCACCCCTCTCTCCCTCTGTTCCCTCCCTGTCTTTGCCCCCCTCTCTCTCTGCCTCCACTCCTCTCTGCCCCCTCTCTCTCTCTCTCTGCCCCCACCCCCCCTCCCTCCCTCTCTCTCTCTCTCTCTGTCCCCCTTCCCCCTCTGCTCAGTCTCTCTTGGCCCCCCTCTCTCTCCCTCTCTCTGGGCGCCCCCCCCCCCCCCGCCCTCTCTCTGGGCCCCTCCTCTCTTTCTGGGCCCCTCCTCTCTCTCTCTCTCTCTGGGTCCCACCCCTGATCTCTCTCTGACCCCCACCCCCCTCTCTCTTTCTCTCTCTCTCTCTCTCTTTCTCTGCACCCCCGCACCCTCTCTCTCTCTCTCTGGGCCCCCCTCTCTCTCCCTCTCTCTCTCTCTGGGCACCCCCCCCCCCCCTTCTCTCTGGGCCCCGCCTCTCTCTCTCTCTCTCTGGGTCCCACCCCTGATCTCACTCTTTCTGAACACCACCACCCCCCCCCCCCCCCGCCTCTCTCTCTTTGTATGGACCCCCCCTCTCTGTCTCTCTGGGCCCCCTCCTCTCTCAGCCCACACCCCTCTCTGCCTCCCTCTCTCTCTCTGCCTCCACCCCTCTCTCTCTGTCCCCCCTCTCTGCCCCCACCCCCTCTGTCTCTGCCTCCCCCTCACTCTCTCTCTCTGATCCCCCCCTCTCTCTCTGTCCCACCCCCCCCCCCCCCTCTCTCTCTGCCCCCCTCCCTGCTCAGTCTCTCTGGGCCCCTCTCAGTCTCTTTCTGGGCCCCCCTCTCTCTCCCTCTCTCTTTCTCTGGGCCCCCCCCTCTCTCTGGCCCCCCACTTCTCTGTCTCTCTGTCCCACCCCCTCTCTCTCTGCCCCCCCACTCTCTCTCTCTCTCTCTGGGCCCTACCTCTGTACCTCTGCCCCCCCTTCAATGTCCCCACCCCTCTGTCTCTCTCTCTGACCCCCCCACCCCATCTCTCTCTCTCTCTCTCTGGCCCCAACCCCCACCTCCCTCTCTGGGGCTTCCCCCACCCCCCCCACCCCCCGACAGTGCACTGTTTTTAAAAAGCCGGTCTGGAAGAAGAAGCCAGTGGAAAATTTCTCATCTCTGAAATACATCCGTGGGCCAGATGGAAACCTTTGGCGGGCTGGATGCTGGCCCATGGGCCGTATGTTGGACAACCCTGCTCTACATTGTACGAAATAGATGCAGGGTGGGGATGGGAAAAAGCAAAAATACTTAAGTTTTTAAAACTTCTTTATTTTGGTTTACGTATCAGAACTTTGTGTGCAACCTACTCAAACCAGATTATCTGGTTCCAGAACAATCAAGGTGGCAAGTCAAAGCAGAAGCTGAATTAATTCTGAACGACATCTTTTAAAGTGTTGATAATCCACTGCCAGTTTTTGTTCCTTAATTAATTAGTTTTTAAATTGTAGACCTATTTTGAGGAGTGGATATGCAGTGATCATGTGGTCAGTTATTGCATGCAATTCCATTTACAAACCGGCCAAAGTGTCCAGATGTTTCAGCAGAAGACAATGGGCATTTAAGAGAAGTTGTCTTCATCCAGTTGCCCTTGAACATACCTGTCATATAACACCAGTGGTTGTTTTCAGACTTTGCCAAAGACCATCATTGTACTTGTCTTGGAAGCAAGGAGACAAATTTACCTTTAGTTGGGTATTTGTTTGCCTTTTGTAAAAGTCATTTTTGTTGCCTTCAACTGATTGAAGGCTGTTACGACCAGGTGAGAAAGCTGTCTTTTACTATCTTCGCCTGTAACAGGGTTTAGTTTTAAACACACTGTGTTTTGAACTTTCCCTTTTGTGAATCCTTGTTCACAGCTTTCCCATTATAAGGCAAAGAGATGAGCATAAAACAGGCTTTCTTAGATTTAAAGAAGAAAAGTGAAATTTATTAAACCTTAAACTTAAACTCTAATACGGTTAACGCCTACGGATATACGATGTGTCCACGCTAGCATGCACATGCTATACACACATGCAAATAGGGACAGAAAAGACCAGAAGAAAAATAAAATGGAGAGGTTTAAGGCAATATCAGAAGAGTTTCTTGTTTACTGTGCTTCGAGCTCACTGTAGTCCTTTTGTAAGTAGTCTTGCTTTTTGTTGGGGCCCAGTATTCTTCTTAAGCCTTGTTCACTGTAGGAGACTTTTCTCTCTTGGGGTTCATGTGTCCTCAATGGTTTGCGAAGCTGGTGAGAATAAGATGAGAGCAGACAGGAGAGAGGTCTTTTCCAGTCCAGGAGCAAGCAGGTTACTGAGTTCAAATTCCTTGTTGGAAGTTCAAATTCAAAAAAACTCCAACAGTTAGTCATGTGACTAAACTGGGCTGACCACGTTTGTTTGTGTATTCGACCATCTTAGCAGTTAACCTGGAATGCTAGCCTTTCCACCTTCAACATCTGGTAATCAAAAGTCCATCATGGATTAAATTGGAGCGGGGAATAGCCCCTTTGTCCTTTGAAGTACTGTCTGTGGACATGCTAATGTCTCTCTCCAGCCAAAGTCTCCAATTGCTTTTTTAAAGCAAGTTTTTTTTCTTCACCAACAACAGTCCAAAATTAATGTTCATGTGGCAAAATTAATTTTCCTCATTCTTGGCAGGTGGGGGGGCTTGCCTGACAAAGGCCCACCTATGGAATGGGTTTTACAGATGTCTCAGCCTCTGACCTGAGCACAGCCTTTGGCATTGGTACCATTCCAGATAAAGGGGGTGGCATTAGCAAAAGTATCAAAAGCAGTGGTTACTGCTAGCTTTTGAGTTGAGCCATCCTGAACCCCCTAGTTTGGTGACAAAACACTGCTGCCATTCACTCTCTCATGCGGAACAACCCCCTGTTGATTTTGAAGAGATTTTATCAGCCATGGGTTAGTTGGGTAACACGCTCGCCTCTTAGTCAGAAGGTCATGGGGTCAAGTCCCACTCTAGAAACTTGAGCTCAGAATCTAGGCTGACACTCCAGTGCAGTACTGAGAGAGTGCAGCATTTTTGGAGATGTTGTCATTCAGATGAGACATTAAACTGAGGTCCCATCTGCCCTGTCAGGTGAACATACAAGATCCCATGGCATTATGTCGAAGAAGGGCAGTGTCCTGGCCAATATTCACTCTCAGCCAACATCACTAGTGATTTATTTCATTGCTGTCGTCGGAGCTTGGTGTGTGTAAATTGGCAGCCGTATTTCCTAGATTACACTTCTTCAAAAAGCACTTTGTTGGGTGGAAAGTGCATGGGGACACCTGAGGTGTAAAAGGTGCTATATTAATGCAAATCCTGTAGAAGTTGTTGGAGAAAAATGATTGTAAAACTGAGGTCCTGTAGTCAATGGCTGATCTGTGCTGAGTTAGCTGATCACATCCAGGGTGTTGGCGATCATAGAATTAGCTTCAGTGCCACTAAGCCAAATCAGTCAGGATTCTCACACCCTGCTAGAAAGAGGACATCGGGAAGGGCATTTTCATGTTCGGCTGTGACGCTTCCATAGTTGAATAGCCTGCCAATATCCAAGGGACTGGATGTTTTTTGATGCCTATGGACCTGTACTGCAGTATGAATCAGTTCATCCAGGAAAAGAGGGAGGGTGGTTTGGAGAGAAACAGGGATCGAAGGAAATGTAGGAAGGGGAGAAGTGGTGGGGATTAGGGGGAGTTATCCTGTACAAAATATTTGTAGTTGTTTTGAAAAAATATTCAAATGTGTGTATTTTTTTTATAGCTCTACAGGTATTCCCATCAGCAAGTAATCTTTGTATAGGTGAGTGACGCTGTAACCCTACCCTCACCCACAGAGGGAGGAGTTGGTCACTCTTACTGGTGGTAGTCAACTTGGTTTTCATTATCTTCTCTCTCCCTCTGCCTCTCTCTGCTGATAAAATCACTTTTGAAGCATTTCTTTGTTTGTGAAACCCAAGGGGGTATTGGTGCCGATGTGATGAAGGGGACGGTGGGAGGAGGTGGGGAGAAAAGAGTTCCAAGTGTGGCCATCTTGGCTGACAGAAGATGTTTTTCTTTGCACGGGTGGGGTGGTACCTGTTTGCTGCATGGGCTATTGTGTCGTGAGATCTTGTCGGACTTTTAACTTCTTTATTATTAGTGCACTCTAAAATGTATTTTCTTGTGCAGCTATGGTCGGCGACGTAATTGCATCACGGCTGAACTGGCTAACGTCGCCCCGTACATGAGCGCTGTGGAAAAGTCCGCCAAGCAGTTCGCAGTGGTGGTGACCCCTTCCCCTTCAGTAAGCTGAAATGACTGAACTCTCTCTCTTTTGACTTGACTGTTGGGGGGTTTAATTCCCTCTGTTGCAACAAACTGGTTGAATGACTGCGATAAAGAGATAGCACTTTGGGCAGGAATTTAACGCACACGTTAACCAGCGCGCATTTAAAATATCGCACAGAGGAAAGAAAACCCCTTCGTTTTGATTGTGAACCAGTTCAGAATCAAACCATGATTGTGGTGATGGCCCTTCACCCATATGGTAATGCCAGTGGTAATAATTGTTTAATAGACTCCTGTTCTGCTGATTATTGCATTCCAACATGTACTTCATGGGTTACCCTTTGATATTCATGTTGAAGCCATGTTGCTATCTGCTTAATTTAATAGCTCCCATCTGATTGTGAACTGCTAGGCTTGCGTGTAACTTCTCAAGGTCTCTACCCGAACTACACTGCACTCGGCATTTTTTTAAATTCTGAAAGGATATAACAAAGAACTCTCCCTGCTGCCTATCTGTAGGTGTTGACTCATTGCTGGAGTACAGTTCCGAGGAGTGCTGGTAGCCCTCTTATGCCTTGGCTAAATTGCCACCCTGGTTGTGCAAGCTTAGACAGAGAGTGTTGACTGGCTATTCAACTGCAGGTACTGTCATAGCCAAACCAGGTTCTGTCCTAAACTGGGACTTCCAGTTGGAGTCGCTGAAAGTGACCAAGAGCCAGAATTTTGGCTGTTTTATTATTCTATGAGCCGGACAAGAATTTATTTTGTTCTCGTGGTTTAGCCCCTTGGACCCCATCCTTTAATGCTGAAAATTAAGATGCCCTCTCCTCGGCCAAGCACTGGACTCAAAACACCCTTCTTCCTTCCAGGAGGATTAGACATTGACCTTTCGCCTCTGGGGCTAGGGCTTGAGCCCAACCAAGAATGATGGAGGGGAATGTCTCCTCTGAGTGTTCTCTGTCATGGGAAATGCAATTGAGGTGCCTCAAGCCCTTTGCTAATAGGCATCGATCCACAGGACAGAACTATCCCATTAATTGGCATTAAGTTAGCAATCTTGCTTGGAGATGCCACAGGATTGACGGTGTGTGAGGGGGGTGGGAAGGAAAAAAAAATAGAAAGATGATGCACCTTAAGTGGTGATTGAGGCTCATTGTTGGGTTAGAGTAGAGGGAGCTTTTACTCTTTATCTAACATTGCTTCGCCTGATCTGGGAGAGTCTGATGCTGGGGACCTGAGGAGTGGCTTGAAATTCAACTTTGGCAAGGACGTAAAATGGCGGCAGCGAATATACAACACACCCAATTATTCTTTCCATTCAATTCAATGGAAGGAAAAGTCAGGCAGGATTACATATCAGGCCAAAGTTGAATTTCAGCCCCCAGATGTTCAAAATGAAACATTTCTGCATTTCCCAGAGCTATTGTCCCTTCACTTCAAGTGAAAATTTCACCCCAGGATGGGGTTAGCAGGGGAGAACCTTTTTTCTACACCTTTCTCTCTCCCACCGTCGATTCTGACCACTGGGCTACAGAAGAACATTTTCTGCTTGATGTAGCCTATAAAACCAGTAGCACCCAGATCTGGGGGCCATTGGCCACTGTTCTTTAATCCCTAACTTTATTCTTTTCTCTTTTGTACGTTAAGTGGCGTAACAGGGTGCAGCCGGAGGCAACTGCAACGAGCGCTGATGTCTCTCGATTTTGACCCTGGTGGCTGCTGGGAGCACAGAGGACTCGGGCGAAATTATACTGGAGTACCATCGGGCAAGTGACAGATTTTCCCCCAGATTCAGTTAGCAGTGCAAAGCTAGGCTTGAAATATATCATGCCATGTGGCTGAGGAAAGGTAGAGGGCATTTGCAAACATTCATTGGGCCCAAGGTGGATTTCAGACTTCAGTAGCTCTCGTGGTCCAAATCGCATTTTCTTGACCAGAGTTGTTTTTTCCATTGAATAATTTGAAAAGACTAGATGAAATTGAGGCCACCGCTTGGTCTTCCTTAATTATATAGTGTGTGTGTGTGTATAAAACTTCTGAGATGCATTTGTTATGCTTGAGGCATCACACCTACAAATTACAGGTGTTACTTTACATATGAAAAAGAAGTTTTAAAAAAAACACAAAAGCCAGCCATTTCCTGCTGCTTACTACTGATGTATAAGAGTCTCATAGTATTTGCAACTAACTCCCAAACTATCCAGCCACATTAGTAGCCCTCCAATTTGAGCTCAATTTGTGCATATTCAGAGCAATTAAACATGGTGGCCTTGAAATGCTTAGAGCTCCACATTGTCAGTTGGTTGTGCTTCACATGGTATAATGTTCCTGTGCTTCTAAAACTGTCTCCTTTGACCTAACCTATGATCAATGCCAAGGAAGATCCACTTTTGATAAATTTTAGATGTTATCATAAAGCTGGATTAATTTTGTGATGGCAGCACTGGACTTCTGCAGCATATGATAAACTAAAGGTAGTGGTGCTGTAGCTGCAGGAATGTCCATGGCCTATCCCCGGAAGCAGCAGCTTTATTGGCTACAATAAAGGCATTTCCTTTGGAGAAATAGGCAGCCATCTTTGGCCATTTTGGAGCTGCTTATGTCAGCAAAGTGGTTTTGTGGCCACCAATGCAGATTATAGAGAAACAAAATTAGAAATTTAGACTTTTAAAAACACTTTGGCGGAAAATTTGGTCTGTGTTGCAGCCATCTTTCCAGCATAAAATGGGAAATAACCTGAACCAAATTCTGGGTGCAAGGTCCTGCATGTCTCTGCCATTTTAGTCGTCACTGTATTTCAGCATCCCTGGAAGCTGCCAGAAAGTAGCATTGCCCAATTTAACTATGCAAAGAAAGGTGCTATGCCTTTCTTGGGACCTTCCTGAAATATTTGGGAAAACTAGGTGAAGAGTATGCCAAACATGCTCTAGCTAGTTTTCCCCTGTTCTACAGTGGCCTAACCATTGGATCCCTTTAAGAAGGGATCGCTGAGGCCGTGGCGCAAAAGACTGGGTTATTTCGTCTTAACATTGATGTGGAGCCAGAAGGATCAGGAATTGTCCTTGGCTTCACAGGAAAAACTGTGGGCTACTACCAACCCATATCTAGCCTCTGCTTGTTTTCTCCCTCCCACCTGGATTTGTTCGTGGCTGGCTCTGCATCCAAACTGACCACAATTGGGAAAGGCCAGATTGGCATATTGCTTGTTGCCTACAGTGTGTCGCTATTATTATGAGGCCCGAGGACCAATTTCTTGCAAGCTTTGGGCCTCAGCCTTGGAAATTACTCCCTGTGCGCATTTGGTATCTGAAAACTAGTCCAATGATGATATTTACATCATAAAACAAACAGTACCTTTCGGTGACACTGATAGGAACAGATAAACTGAAGAGCCAAAGGAGATTTGCGATACAACCTGCCACACCCCAACTCCTCCCCTGTCTGGTCTGTGGCAGATAGGGGGAAAATAATTCCAGTCACTGCACTATTGGAAGCCAATAATTCAGACCCTATGACTCTGGAGTTTTTTTCCCAAGACCATTTTGCCTTGCTACCTCCCACCCTGCTGGCTCCTAGAAACTGCTCTCTTGGGTTACATGTTCCGACACCTTTGAGCATTCCCACCCCCACCCCACAACAAATTGTACCCTCTTCCTAGCTGTGTGTCCTCCTCGTTCACTTTGTAAGGAGCTCCTCTATATTTGAGACTTATCATGCAAACGTTACTTGTTTGTAAAAAATATATACTGTGTGAAAATATTGTTTATATTTCCAAGTAGTTTTCTAATGGTTCCTAAGCTATCCCACCCAATAATTATAATAATGGTCTTTAATAGCCTGTTCCAAACCAATTTGTCCTTTTACCTATTACTGTTTAAAATGAAAATATATTTCAATCCTGTATCACAAATGTTACTTTACTTTGGTTCTTCTTTGCCAAGGTCAGTGGCCTTTACTGATTAACTCACAGCCTTATCGACCAAGAAACTTAGTGATCTCCTCCTCCACCACCATGGAGTGCCTGCACTTGGGATGCCCTGGAAACTTCCATTCGACATAAACCGACCTTCCCTGTCTGGAAGCTTGCAGTTTATTGAAGTATTTCACTGCTTGCGGCGGTCTGCTAGAATGTATATGACAGCACCCTCTTCTTTCCCAGGAACAACATTCCTTTTCGTGTTTTTCTTTCTCTCTCAACTTTTCTAGCAATAACAAAATATGTTGGAAGGAGCTACAATCTGGACAGACTCGGTCTGACTCTTCCCGTTCTACCATGGTTTGTACAGTTTCAGTCTCGTGTTGCAGCGTTAACAAACTGACTCAAATGTTCCGCATAGTTCCAGCTCTTATCCCGTGCACATACCTTTGCATGAGAATGTAAGGGATAAACCCTGTGAAAACCTCCTCATTTACCCCAGCTTCACTCTTGTGTGCGACCAACTCCGAAAGGAAGGAATTGGATTCAATCCTGAACTATTATGCTGGAGGACAGAGGGTATTCAGCCCTACAGAGAGAAGACTTGCATCTTCAAACTCTGTACTTCAGATTTTCCTCATTCTGTCTGGAGTTTGTTGGCAGAAACCTGCATTCCCTCATTACACAATGCTATTTATACTCTTTGCAAATGAGGGAAAATCGTCATTACACGAGTAGTTTTTCTTGGCACATTGCCTAATCTCTTACTGAGAAAATACCATTAGAATGGTTAAAAAATTTGTCTGAATGCAGGCGAATGTTCACTCTTAGCCTCTGCCACTGATCTGGAAGTAAGAGCCAATTACTGGCTGAAAATCTAACTTAGGCGTCATGTTTCCTCCTCTCTTGGCTTTTTGTGAAAAAGCAAATATGACTGAAGAGTGAGCAAGACAAGTGAAAAGGAGTAAACTACTTTTGTGTTTGTAGCAGGAAAGAATGAGAAACTGTCAGAGAATTATGTGGAAAGAGGAAAGAAAGAGGCAAAAATTAAGTTCAGTACTTGTAATCAGACCCTAGTCAGTTATATGAAAGATGGATAAGATTTTAATCATTGTGCAGTTCACATTTAAATTACATTTTAATACTAACCATAATGTGTAATTAGTACTGACAGATGATCAATAATTTTTAACATCTGAAACCCATTCACAGCAATTCCTTTCAACATGCAGCTGGTTTTGCATGTGACAATGATTGGCGTCATGATGCCCAATGATGTAAGTTACCATCCATTGGAATATAATGGAGATTTCATGCAAAAAATGAGAATGCAATTTTTCATCTATTTAAAAATGTGATGGATATATATTAATCACTGACTTATTTGAATCAATTCTAAGTAGTTCTGCTTTATGTTTTCAGACTTTGATATTACATGCTGTTTTAACATTATAAAGGTCTCTGTGCATGTGGGGAGTATTAAATATATCTGTTTCCTATTGTTTTTCTTCGAAATAAATTATCGCAGTAACAGTGTTAAACAGAACACCAAGACAGGTGCAACAAATAATCTGCATGATAGAATTTTCAGGGGAGTTCCAGCCTTAATCTTGGGCAATTGATGAAAACCCCAGAGAAATGGTATCACTAACAACAGCAAATTGCATTTATATAGGGTCTTTAACTGAGTGACAACATTTTCCCTGGAGTACAGTTCTAGATAGTGTTCCACCCGGCGGTCCATTTGCTTGCGTTGGTCAGTGATTGTGTCCCCTGATTTAGATTTGAGGGGGGCGATCTTCTTGATGGTTAGCCCAAAAGCTCTCTTAATGCCATCATACATTCCTCTGATATTTCCGGTGTCTGAGGCCAGCTGAATATGACTGCATAGGTGTTGCCAGTAGTCCTGTGCGCAGCGCCTGGCTGTTCTTTGTGCAACGCTTCTGGCTGCTTTAAGTGCTACGGATGTTAACTCGCTGGCGGCTTTCTTGTAGTTCAACAGTGCAATGCGCTTAGCGGCTACGACAGGTTCCAGCTCTTCAATGTGAGATTGAAACCAGTCTGCATTCCGCTTCACACGTTTGCCGTAGGTGGTCATTGTTGAGTCATAGATGGTGTCTCTGATGTGGGCCCACTGGGTCTCTGCATCCCCTGTGGGAGTGTTTTGAAGGGCTTTATCAAGTGAATTTAGAAACTTACGTAACAGCTGTGGATGAGAAATTCTGCTAGTGTTGATGCGCGGGCGGCCCTTCTGCTTGGAGTGATGCAGCTTCTTTGGTTTGAGTCTAACCTTGCTGCACACCAGGGAGTGATCGGTGTCGCAGTCCGCGCTGTGGAAGCTGCGTGTGATTTGAACGCTGTTTAAAGAGGCTCGCCTTGTGACGATGAGGTCCAGCTGGTGCGAACGACGTGATCTTGGGTGCCTCCAAGAAACCTGGTGACAGGGTTTGGTGTGAAAGAATGAATTGGTGATGCAGAGGCTATGATAGAACTGTACTCCAGGGAAAATGTTGTCACTGAGACCGCCCTCAATGCAGCCCAGTCTCTGCCAGTCATGGATGAGCTGGACGTACAGCCAACAAAATCGGAACTCAGTGATGCCATTGATTCTCGAGCCAGCGGAAAAGCCCCTGGGAAGGACGGCATTACCCCTGAAATAATCAAGAGTGCCAAGCCTGCTATACTTTCAGCACTGTACGAACTGCTTTGCCTGTGCTGGGACGAGGGAGCAGTACCACAGACATGCGTGATGCCAATATCATCACGCTCTATAAAAACAAGGGTGACCGCGGTGACTGCAACAACTACCATGGAATCTCCCTGCTCAGCATAGTGGGGAAAGTCTTCGCTTGAGTCGCTTTAAACAGGCTCCAGAAGCTGGCTGAGCTTGTCTACCCAGAGGCACAGTGTGGCTTTCGAGCAGAGAGATCCACCATTGACATGCTGTTCTCCCTTCGCCAGCTACAGGAGAAATGCCACAAACAACAGATGCCCCTCTCCGTTGCTTTCATTGATCTCACCAAAGCATTTGACCTCGTCAGCAGACATGGTCTCTTCAGACTACTAGCAAAGATTGGATGTCCACCAAAGCTACTAAGTATCATCACCTCATTCCATGACAATATGAAAGGCACAATTCAGCTTAGCGGCGCCTCATCAGACCCCTTTCCTACCCTGAGTGGCTGTGTTCTCGCACCTACACTGTTTGGGATCTTCTTCTCCCTGCTGCTCTCACATGAGTTCAAGTCTTCAGAAGAAGGAATTTTCCTCCACACAAGATCAGGTGGCAGGTTGTTCAACCTTGCCCGTCTAAGAGCAAAGACCAAAGTACGGAAAGTCCTCATCAGGGAACTCCTCTTTGCTGACGATGTTGCATTAACATGGCACACAGAAGAGTGTCTGCAGAGACTCATTTAGCAGGATTGCGGCTGCCTGCACCAAATTTGGCCGAACCATCAACCTCAAGAAAACGAACATCACGGGACAGGACGTCAGAAATGCCCCATCCATAAATATCGGCAACCACACTCTGGAAGTGGTTCAAGAGTTCACCTACCTAGGCTCAACTATCACCAGTAACCTGTCTCTCGATGCAGAATTCAACAAGCGCATGGGAAAGGTTTCCACTGCTATGTCCAGACTGGCCAAGAGAGTGTGTGAAAATGCAGCACTGACACAGAACACAAAAGTCCAAGTGTATCAAGCCTGTGTCCTCAGTACCTTGCTCTGCGGCAGCGAAGCCTGGACAACGTATGTCAGCCAAGAGCGATGTCTCAATTCATTCCATCTTCACTGCCTCCGGAGAATCCTTGGCATCAAAATCGGTGGCAAGACCCTATCTCCAACACAGAAGTACTCGAGGCGGCCAACATCCCCAGTATATACACCCTACTAAGTCAGCGGCGCCTGAGATGGCTTGGCCATGTGAGCTGCATGGACGATGGCAGGATCCCCAAGGTCACATTGTTCAGCGAGCTCGTCATTGCTATCAGACCCACCGGTCGTCCTTGTCTCCGCTTTAAAGACGTCTGCAAATGCGACATAAAGTCCTGTGACATTGATCACAAATTGTGGGAGTCAGTTGCCAGCGATCGCCAGAGCTAGCGGGCAACCATAAAGGTGGGGCTAAAGAGTGGCGAGTCGAAGAGACTTAGCAGTTGGCAGGAAAAAAGACAGAAGCGCAAGGAGAGAGCCAACTGTGTAACAGCCCCAACAAACAATTTTATCTGCAGCACCTGCTGCACAGGGCGGCACAGTGGCGTAGTGATTAGCACTGCAGCCTCACAGCTCCAGGGACCCGGGTTCGATTCTGGGTACTGCCTGTGTGGAGTTTGCAAGTTCTCCCTGTGTCTGCGTGGGTTTTCTCCGGGTGCTCCGGTTTCCTCCCACAAGCCAAAAGACTTGCAAGTTGGTAGGTAAATTGGCCTTCATAAATTGTCACTAATATAGGTAGGTGGTAGGGAAATATAGCGTCAGGTGGGGGATGTTTGGTAGGAATGTGGGATTAGTGTAGGATTAGTATAACTGGGTGGTTGATGGTCGGCACAGACTCGGTGGGCCGAAGGGCCTGTTTCAGTGCTGTATCTCTAATCTAAAAAAAAAACCTGTGGAAGAGCCTGTCACTCTAGAATTGGCCTTTATAGCCACTCCAAGCACTGCTTCACAAACCACTGACCACCTCCAGGTGCTTACCCATTGTCTCTCGAGACAAGGAGACCAAAGAAGAAGAACCGAGTGAAATATCCCAAGGTGCTTAATGGCTGTTTACTGTAGGAGATAGATAGAACCCCCATGGAACTTTCTGAAGTGTGTGTCCAAGGAGCAGTTCAATGAAATTCAGTTTCAATCTTAATGTTATAGGTAGACATCACCTGCTCCATTTCAACTCAAGGATCCCAACATCAATATTGATTTGATAAATTCCAGCATTTATTATTTTATTGGGATGACTTATACAATTCTGTTTTACATTATCAGATTTTTTTATGGGCCATTTTAATGTTGTAAAGATTCCCCCACCCTCCGTGATGCATTGTGATGCAAGAACTCCAAGTTTATCAAGCAGAAAAGCTGTCATTTAATTCCTGGAAATGATTGTTGTAGCTTTGCCACGGGGAGTGATTGAGGTGGAGACTGGTATCTTTTAAGCCTTAACCTTGTTGATGCACAATTATAGCTGTATGAGGCATGAGGGGTAGCGGGTGGGGTGTGGTAATCGCGGCAGTGAGATTAGATTTGGGTTGCCCCAGCAAAGATTTCACACAGACACGATGGACCCTGTAAACAGAGTCATAATCACACAGAAAGAGGCCATTCAGCCTATCGAGTTCTAAGTTGGCGTATCTTATGATTAGTCATGAGGTTATTAAAAATGACCCTTGATAACTATTGTACAAATGTTTTAGTTCTGAGATGGCAGGGGTTCAAGACATGGAGAAATGATAACGGAATAACCATTGGAAGTGGACTTTGTGTTTGGGAACTGAGCTCAAAGTCTTAGCTTTGACATGGTTATGACCGCTCGAGAAAATAATCTGAGTAATCATGGTTCCACCTCCAGTATTGTTTGAATGTGTTTTCAAATGTTGCTTAAAACTAAAAAAAAACTCCATTTGTGACTGTGCTAGATGCACCAAAAATAGCACCAGGATCTCATTGTTTTTGCTGTGGATATGATGCCTGTGGGGATTGTTAAGAGTCCTCTTCAATGTTTTGTCTGACTTGTGCATTGAGACTTAACTTTTAAACCACCAAAAAGTATAAAAACATTTAAAATCCAAGGAAGAAACTCATTGAAAGATGGACTGTCAGCATAAGGATTTCTTCTTGATTTTGCAAATTACTTTTTTATGTAAATTAATTTTATTTGCATCCCTCTTTTTGACTCTTCTGATGTGCACTGGGATGCACCTTGCCCTTGCTTACTCAAGTCAGCAGGTAAATGCACTCCTAGGTATGTGTCGGCACTGCACTGGTTAATGCATTCACCCACCCAGTTGGCAGAAAGGTAGAGTTAGAGGAAGGCTGTGTTTCTATTTTGGTTAAACAGTAAATTCTGAGGCCACTATCATGGGTGGTGGGGGAGGGTGTAGGGTGGTAAGTTTATTGAATGAGATGATTGCTTGGGACTGAATGAACTAGTACACATATAGAACCAGTGGCCCAGTGTTGCTTTTGTCATCAGCTACGTTTTTCTTCATTGCAGTTGAGTAACCTGCCCCTGTCATACAGTACAGCACAGGAACAGGCTATTCGGCCCTCCAAGCCTGCGCCAATCTTGATGCCTGCCTAAACTAAAACCTTCTGCACTTCCAGGGGCGTATCCCTCTATTCCCATCCTATTCATGTATTTGTCAAGATGCCTCTTAAACGTCGCTATCGTACCTGCTTCCACCACCTCCCCCGGCAGCAAGTTCCAGGCACTCGCCTGTGTAAAGAACTTGCCTCGCACATCCCCTCTAAACTTTGCCCCTCTCACCTTAAACCTATGTCCCCTAGTAACTGACTCTTCCACCTTGGGAAAAAGCTTCTGACTATCCACTCTGTCCATGCCGCTCATAACTTTGTAAACCTCTATCATGTCGCCCCTCCACCTCCGTCGTTCCAGTGAAAACAATCTGAGTTTATCCAACCTCTCCTCATAGCTAATGCCCTCCAGACCAGGCAACATCCTGGTAAACCTCCTCTGTACCCTCTCCAAAGCCTCCACGTCCTTCTGGTAGTGTGGCGACCAGAATTGCACGCAATATTCTAAGTGTGGCCTAACTAAAGTTCTGTACAGCTGCAGCATGACTTGCCTATTTTGATACTCTATGCCCCGACCGATGAAGGCAAGCATGCTGTATGCCTTCTTGACTACCTTATCCACCTGCGTTGCCGCTTTCAGTGACCTGTGGACCTGTACGCCCAGATCTCTCTGCCTGTCAATACTCCTAAGGGTTCTGCCATTTACTGTATACTTCACACCTGCATCAGACCTTCCAAAATGCATTACCTCACATTTGTCCGGATTAAACTCCATCTGCCATTTCTCCGCCCAAGTCTCCAACTGATCTATATCCTGCTGGATCCTCTGACAATCCTCATCACTGTCCGCAACCCCACCAACCTTTGTGTCGTGCGCACACTTACTAATCAGACCAGTTACATTTTCCTCCAAATCATTTATATATACTACAAACAGCAAAGGTCCCAGCACTGATCCTTGCGGAACACCACGAGTCACATCCCTCCAGTCAGAAAAGCACCCTTCCACTGCTACCCTCTGTCTTCTATGACTGAGCCAGTTCTGTATCCATCTTGCCAGCTCACCTCTGATCCCATGTGACTTCACCTTTTGTACCAGTCTGCCATGAGGGACCTTGTCAAAGGCTTTACTGAAGTCCATATAGATAACATCCACTGCCCTTCCTTCATCAATCATCTTTGTCACTTCCTCAAAAAACTCTATCAAATTAGTGAGACACGACCTCCCCTTCTCAAAACCTTGCTGCCTTTCGCTAATAAGTTTGTTTGTTTCCAAATGGGAGTAAATCCTGTCCCGAAGAATCCTCTCTAATAATTTCCCTACCACTGGCTCACCGGCCTATAATTTCCTGGATTATCCTTGCCACCCTTCTTAAACAAAGGAACAACATTGGCTGTTCTCCAGTCCTCTGGGACCTCACCTGTAGCCAATGAGGATGCAAAGATTTCTGTCAAGGCCCCAGCAATTTCTTCCCTTGCCTCCCTTAGTATTCTGGGGTAGATCCCATCAGGCCCTGGGGACTTGTCTACCTTAATGCTTTGCAAGACACCCAACACCACCTCCTTTTTGATATTGAGATGACTGAGATTATCTACACTCCCTTCCCTAGGCTCATCGTCCACCAACTCCTTCTCTTTGGTGAATACTGATGCAAAGTGATCATTTAGTACCTCGCCCATTTCCTCTGGCTCCACACATAGATTCCCTTCTCTGTCCTTGAGTGGGCCAACCCATTCCCTAGTTACCCTCTTGCTCTTTATATACGTATAAAAAGCCTTGGGATTATACTTAATCTTGTTTGCCAATGACTTTTCATGACCCCTTTTAGCCCTCCTAACTCCTTGCTTAAGTTGTGATGTTAGTGCTCCCTTGTCAAAAGAAAATTATGCTGATCCCAATTCTGCCTTTTTAATGATATATTTTTGATGATGTGACTGCGTCGCTCAACACAAATGTTTTAGACAGGGCTAGTATTGACACTGAATAGGAAAGGACAGGCTAATTAGTGCTGTTTATAAAGGCAATGTAGCAGCCTTCAATTATTGGCCTTCAACTGATGCTTCCCAATCATCAGTACCTATTCTTTTGCTTCATCATTTGACATCCTGTTTTGTTATTCATGCTCGCCTGCTTGCTGTCCCGGTTTAGCTATGATTTCATGGCTGTGCAATCCGTTCTAATTTCTGTAAACTGTTGAGAGTACAGCTTTTAGAACACAGCTTAACTTGGTTTGGAGTTATATGGGTGGCATGATGGGGAGAGGGGAAAGGGTCTTCCTGAGGCACTGTAGGAGGGCTGTGTTGGGACTCCACATGTTCTGAGGCCCAGGGGGGAGGAATAAAGGAGTAGGGGTGGGGTGGGGGGTGGTGGTGTCAGTGGGATGAAGAAGAAAGCAAAGAGTTGTTTAAATGAGGAGGGGTTTGCTAGTGACGTCGCTAGAGTTCCTCAGCAATTTCATCCACCAATAAATTCCTTAAACAATAGTGCACAGCTTTTATTTGCATTGCACTTTGTTGTACTTATAAGCGGAACACAAAATGCAGAGCTGTAGGATGTGAATTGCATCCTTCTCGAGGTGCTGACCCTGATTCCCTTGTGGTACTCCCAGTCAGGATCTTGTGCAGAAGGTTCTTACCAGCAATAAGCAAGCCATAGTGTCCCAGAATAGGCTAAGGAAACAGGTTCAAACATATAATACATTTAACTATATTTTATTACAAACTGTCTGATCGACAATGTTTCTTTGCACTTTATACTGGAGTCTATAACAGTTGTGATTTCGCTTTTTTGCCTACTTTTTATAAACTTAATAAAACCAAGTTACTTTTTCTTTGCATAATTTACTGAGGCCATAATTGTCCTAACTTCACTCCTGGCTTTTTAACCCCTCAATTTTATATACATAAAAAAAAAATTCCCTCCTAAGGGGCAGATACATTTCCCAGAATTTTTTCTTTATTGAAGGTTTTGCCTTTGGCTGTTGGAAAGAGAGAGCAATGCAACACGGTAAACGGTTGATCTGCTATAAGGTTGGGTAAGGTAGCGGTCCTTCTGAGGCACTGCAGAAAGCTGAGAGAGAGAAAGCACATACACACGCACTCACTTGTATTCTTGCTTACTGCATCCAAGCTGGAAAGCGATCAGAAGAGACCAGGTATCTTCCTGGAGGGTTGGGAATGGGGGAGTGGTTAATCCTTGGTTACCACAAATTGAATAACTTTGAGCAATGGGTTTAGGGAGAATTTGACAGCAGTCTGAGCACAGATTGGATAAATGCCTTTTTTGGCTGCAGTCAGTGTGCCAATTGGATGAGGCCATGCAGATTGAGAAGTGGAGGGGAAGGGTGAAATTGGGTAAAATGGTTAGTGGTGAAGCCTAGCCTGTGTGTGCCTCTGTGGGAGGTAGAAGCCTTGATGCATTTAGACTGGAAGATCAAACAAAAACTACAATAGGAGGAATCTACTGTATGTTGGCTTTTCATAAATGAGTCACTTTTGAGATGTTGGCAACATTCTGTAGTTCTCCTGTTTTAATGGCTGATGTAATCATTGTTGATTCAACTGGTTTAGTTGCAGTTGTTGAACTGCAGCGGTATGTAACAAATATTAACTTGATCCTTGGTGGGGAGCCAGTATTGTTAAAGGCTTTTGCATCAACAGTTCTGCTGCGGTCACGTGAGAGTAGCAACTAAGTGCTAACTCCCTGTGTCTACTTGCTTATAACCTACGGCTGTATTAAAATCCATGCAGGCCTTTCAGGCACATTTCAGCTATTAATTACTTACCAGCAGATCTCCCATGGCAATGCTCCTGATGGGTCAGAGGATATGTTAAAAATATGACATCTGAAGTGTGACAGGAAGTAAGTGTGACACTTACCAAGAAGTAAGCGCCTTCGGCAAGATTTTTTTATATTACCGGTCACTCGCGGCGTTGTTTGCTGTTAGTTGGAGGTGCCGCTGTTTGATAGAAGTGTTATCAATAAGTTTTACAGATAGTAAGTGTGGCACTTGCAGGACAAGTGCACTGTATATGTATATGTGTGTGTGTCTATAATGTTCAAATGAATGAATAGATTTATTAGCTTTTTGCCAGTAAGGACTGATCTCTGTCATTTTTGTTTTAAACTGAGCATTGCAGTCACGCTGACGGACAGGGCAGTGGAGATGGCAGTGTTTTGTCTCTTTCCATTATGGTGATGGGGAGAGAGGTGTTTTGGATATAAGACAATGCTTGGAAGGTTCCAGTGGATGGAGAGAGTTGATACTTGAAGAGCTTTGTGTTCTGGCTTATATCACGGATACTGGTTATTGGGTAAACACCTTCTGCCCCTACAATGTTACCTAAAGCTTATCGAGTGATTGTAGAAACTGTTATGTGGTGCTTTCCATGGGTCTTTGCAATGCCATGGATTTTGTGAGGCCTGGGATGAATAGATAAGATGGATTTAGCTTGATTACCTTTGGAGATAGATTATTTAATGAGTAGGGAGCCTTCTGTTGGGAACCAAAGGAAAGTTCTGCAACTATGTTCCCTAGCTCAGGAGATGAGGTGTGTGGGGAAGAATTCATAATAGGGTCAATTGTGGACAGTTTATTGAAGAAACAGGCTGAAAAAAGGCAATTTTCATTCCATAGGCTCATTTCAGTTAGACAGCTCAGCCACTCTGGGCTTTTCTGCTCTCTCCTTGTTGGGGAAAGGGACAGAAGCACCCACTCTGCTCATAGTGGCATAGCTGAGATAGGGAACTTTCATTTTGTGCTGCTGTACTGTGGTGGGGAGTGGAGTCAACCCCCAACTATTGTGGTGGGCTCGACCTGGGAGGAAACGGCTCCATTGCTTCTTATTCAGGTCATTTCTGTGGTTTTTCCTTCTGATTTAATTGTTTTGATCAGCGAGCACTGGTAACATTATGGCTGCCTGTTGCACGTTGCGTTTAACCTTTGGTAGAGGTAAAGTCATGAGACCTGGGATAGATGACTCATTTTTCAGCTGCCTGTAGCTCTATTATTGGATTCTCGTCCAAATTACTCTCACATGGTGTTTGCAATTGTTTTGCATAAGTATTCCAAATATGTACTAAATTAGCAGGAACAAAGAAAATAAATGTTAAGATGCGAGACATGAAATGTTGGAAAATACGACATCTGTAAAAAAAGAAAATGTAGATCTTTTAACAGAACTGCTGCAGCATTTGCAGATACTGACTGATGTTATATAGCTGAGTTACTTCTAGACTACACTTTCCCAATGATCTCCTGACTGGCCTCCACCTGGCACCCTCCGTAAACTTGAGCTCGTCCACAACTCTGCTTGTCTCTTAACTCTCACCAAGTCCCATTCATCCATTACCCCTGTGTTCACTGACCTATATTGGCCCAGTCCAGCAACCCCTTGATTTTTAAAATCCTCATCCTTGTTTTCAAATCCCTCCATGGGCTTACCCCTCCCTATCTTTGTAAAGTCCTGCAGCCCTGTGACCCTTCAAGACCTCTGCCAATTCTGGCTTTTCCTCATTTCCTTCGCTCCAATGTTGGAGGCCATCATTCCATCATCTCTCTGCCTATCCTTCCTCCTTTAAGATACTCCTTAAAATGTGTGTCTTTGACCAAACCTGTTTTAATATCTCCTTAGGTGCCATTCTGTTTAAAAGTTGTATTTTTTTCCAATTATTTATCCACTTCACTTCCCTTGCAATGCCCCCCCCCCCAGCCCCAATATAAAAGCTCACATTTATATCCCTTTTCACAACCACAGGCTGTCTCTAAGCCAAATAAGTCCTTTTGCCGTGTAGTCGCTGTTGTAATGCCGGAAATTCTGGAGCCAATTTGTACAGCTGCCACAAACAGGACTTTGGTAATGACCATATAAGGTGGTCTAGTGATGCTAGTTGAGGGATAAATATTGGCCAGGACACTGAGGACAAATCCCATTTTCTTCTTTAAGATAGTGCCTTGCTATAAACATCTTAGGGGTTACCATGGGGTTGCCATTGACCAGAAACTGAACTGGACCAGCCACATAAATGCCGTGGCTGCAAGAGCAGGTCAGAGGCTGGGAATTGTGCAGTGAGTAACTCACCTCCTGACTGCCCAGTGCCTGTCCAGCATCTACAAGGCACTAGTCACGAGTGTGATGAAATACTCTCCACTTGCCCTGGATGCAGCTCCAACAACACTCAAGAAGCTCAACACCATCCAGCCCACTTGACTGGCATTTCATCCACCAGTTTGAACATTTACTCCATCCACCACCTATGCACAGTGGCAGCAGTGTGTACCATATCCAAGATGCACTGCAGCAACTCACTGAGATTCCTTCGACAACACTTTCAAAACCTGCAACCTCTGCCATCTAGAACAACAAGGACAGCAGGTGCATGGGAACACCATGCTCCCCTCCAAACTACACACCATCCTGACTTGGAACTATATCGCCGTTCCTTCACTGTCGCTCGGTCAAAATCATGGAACTCCCTTCCTAACAGCAGTGTGGGTGTACCTACCTCACATGGACTACAGTGGTTCAAGAAGGCAGCTCACTACCATCTTCTCAAGGGCAATTAGGGATGGCCAGCAGCGCGTACATCCCATGAATGAATAAAAAAAAGCTATCTTTTATGCCCACCTGAGAGGGTAGAAGGCGCCTTGGTTTAACATCTCATCTGAAAGATGGCACCTGTGACAGTGCAGCACTGCTTCAATACTGCACTGGAAAGTATCTGTGTGGGTGTACACAGGGTGAGGATAGGATCATGCTTGCATCCGGTGTCCCCCATGGTCACAACTCCTACCTGGGCTCACAAATGAGGAGTAGCCATTTGGGCACAAAGTACAGGGCCCTAATGGAACTGTATGCTATAGAGTTACTGCCTTGTGGAGGGGAGAAAACTGTCAGAGCGGAAGAAATACAAAAAAAAAAGAAACCCACTAATTGCAACAAAAAGACTGGGTGTGTACTCCCGGAAGTAGCCTGGAGATCCGCTCACTCTCTAATTAGACTCTTGAGCTGACTCTGAGTTCAATGTTAAAGCTTCAAAATGGTTTTAAATTGCTTTATTCCCTCACTGAGTTACCACAGAGTCATTAGATTCAGACTGCATTTTGTGTACTGCGTCCAGCTCTCGGCACTGAAACCCGGGAGATATTTAAGTGCTGGAAGCAGTGTGGAGAAGAGCCACAAGCCTGATCCTTAAAACTTTGAGGCCTGAGTTGCGCGGAAGAGTTGGGGAAATTTAGGCTTCTGTCTTTACAGGTGATGTCACCGTGATATCAGAATGATCCTGGGGCTTAGAGGGTTGCATAAACTTGGCTTGTGTTCCTTGAGTTTAGCAAATCTGAACGAGGTGTTGAAAGTCTGAAAAGGATTCAATAGGATTGTTAAGAAACTATTTCCTCTGGTGGGGAAATTGAAAATGAAAGGAGCACAATCCTCGTCTTAAAACTGGAGCGAGACCATTAAGTGAAATTAGGAAGTACTTTTTCACAAAAGGTAGTGAAACTCTGGAGTTCTTTTTTTCCCTCCCACACCAAAAAGCTGTGGAATCTGAGGTGGTGGGGGGTGGGGGTGGGGGAAGTAATTGGAGTTTGCAGAACTGAGATCGATACATTTTTGTTGGGTAAGGTTATCAAGGGAAATGGAGCGAAGGCATGTAAATGGAGTTGTGATACAGGTCGGCCATGATCTGAGTGAATGGTGGAGCAGGCTCGTGGGGGTTTCTAAGTCTGAAAGGTGACTTTAAAGTTCGAAGATTGTGAGAGTAGGACAAATGGACACAGGTTCAAATTATTAAAAGGAAAAGCTATTACATTACCTTCTCATAAAGTGTGGTTGCCACGTCGAATGGGCTTTCGTTGGAATAATGGTGAAAAATCTGGAATTAAACGATTGGATACTCTAATGGGGGGAATGCAAGATCTTGCTAGGTGAACAATTTGAAATGGGCCAACTGGCCATTTTCATCCATAATTATCTACATTATTAATTATCTACATTATGTTTTAGGGCATTCTCAACTCTGGCAAGATTATCCGAAAGACCACACCCTTTTTTCTGTTGTGTACTAAAGTCAAACACACCCAGGCTTGAGTGCAAGAAATAAAGAAACAATTAAATTGTTTTCATGGGTACAAAAATGGGAACTTTTTTTCCTTAATCAAAAGTTAGATTATAACCAAGGCCATGGATTTGTAATTTTTCACAGAAAATGATGGAATCGTAGAATACAATCTCCAGTATTCTTTTGGGCCTCCTTATCTCGAGAGACAATGGATACGCGCCTGGAGGTGGTCAGTGGTTTGTGAAACAGCGCCTGGAGTGGCTATAAAGGCCAATTCTAGAGTGACAGGCTCTTCCACAGGTGCTGCAGAGAAATTTGTTTGTCAGGGCTGTTGCACAGTTGGCTCTCCTCTTGCGCCTCTGTCTTTTTTCCTGCCAACTACTAAGTCTCTTCGACTCGCCACATTTTAGCCCTGTCTTTATGGCTGCCCGCCAGCTCTGGCGAACGCTGGCAACTGACTCCCACGACTTGTGATCAATGTCACAGGATTTCATGTCGCGTTTGCAGACGTCTTTAAAGCGGAGACATGGACGGCCGGTAGGTCTGATACCAGTGGCGAGCTCGCTGTACAATGTGTCTTTGGGGATCCTGCCATCTTCCATGCGGCTCACATGGCCAAGCCATCTCAAGCGCCGCTGACTCAGTAGTGTGTACAAGCTGGGGATGTTGGCCACTTCGAGGACTTCTGTGTTGGAGATACGGTCCTGCCACCTGATGCCAAGTATTCTCCGGAGGCAGCGAAGATGGAATGAGTTGCGACGTCGCTCTTGGCTGGCATACGTTGTCCAGGCCTCGCTGCCATAGAGCAAGGTACTGAGGACACAGGCCTGATACACTCAGACTTTTGTGTTCCGTGTCAGTGCGCCATTTTCCCACACTCTCTTGGCCAGTCTGGACATAGCAGTGGAAGCCTTACCCATGCGCTTGTTGATTTCTGCATCTAGAGACAGGTTACTGGTGATAGTTGAGCCTAGGTAGGTGAACTCTTGAACCACTTCCAGAGCGTGGTCGCCAATATTGATGGATGGAGCATTTCTGACGTCCTGCCCCATGATGTTAGTTTTCTTGAGGCTGATGGTTAGGCCAAATTCATTGCAGGCAGCCGCAAACCTGTCAATGAGACTCTGCAGACACTCTTCAGTGTGAGATGTTAAAGCAGCATCGTCAGCAAAGAGGATCTCCAGTATACCAGGGGAATATCCTGAGTCTTGTAATAAAAATGGGGCTCCATTTACCGGTAATCTAATGCTGACACTTCTGCCCCCCCTTCCTGTTTTTATTTAGCCTCCTCCTACCAGTGCAATGCTCCTTTTCTGTCGCTCTCCTGCCTTCAGAATTATCACTTTGGTTCCTGCTTTCATGTTGAGTCAAGGAACTTTGCTTGGAATTTGTATGGTGTTGGGGGAGGAGGGGAAAGCTGCATGTAGAGCAGTACAGAAAATAGCTTGCAAAGCAATGTTGGGAGCACTTGACCTGTGGGCCTGGGTACAGAGTTGGTTATATATTTCTGGATATTGTTGTGAATTAACTTAGGCTCTGAAGCGTATAATTCTGTCTGCACCACATCATAATACTGTGCATCAAGGTACCGTTAAAACTGCTGCAGAATGTCATGACCCCTCCTCCCCCGACGTCCCCCCATGTGGTCAGATGTTACTTGACATGAGACGTGCTCGCGTTACTTCTTCCAAAAGGTACACAGAGGGAGCTCTGTTATCAGCAGCCTGAAGGAAGAGGATGGCTCGGTAACGTCTTCGCAGTCCGACATACTAAGGATCAGCAAATCCTTTTATGCTGGGCTGTATGACGCGAAGCCCACAGACAGCAGAGCCTCCCAGTCCTTCCTGTCATCTATCACAAAGGTCTTAGATGACAGCACGAGGGAGAGACTGGACAAGCCGCTAACTCTGGACGAGCTGACAAAGGCCGTTGAGTCCTTCGAGATGAGTAAAACTCCCGGAAGCGCTGGCTTACCAATTGAGTTGTATTCGGCCCTGTGGGACTGGGTCGGCCCGGACCTGCTGGAAGTATACGAGAGTATGCTGCTGGCCGGCAGCATGTCGGAATCCATGAGGAAAGGCATCATCACCCTCATCTACAAGCGGAGAGGGGAGAGAGCAGAAATCAGAAATTGGAGGCCCATCTCACTGCTTAATGTTGACTACAAGATTCTGTCCAAAGTCATAGCCAGTTGAGTCAAGTCTGCTCTGGAGTTGGTGATCCACCCTGATCAGACCTGTACTGTACCCGGCAGGAAGATCTCCGATAGTCTTGCGCTACTCAGGGATACGATCGCCTATGTACGGGACAGGAGGGTGGACACCTGCCTCATCAGCCTGGACCAGGAGAAGGCTTTTGACAGGATATCGCACACCTACATGATGGACGTGCTTTCCAAAATGGGGTTTGGGGAGGGGATCTGCAATTGGATAAAACTGCTCTACACAAACATCAGTAGCGCAGTCTCAATCAATGGGTGGGAATCAGAAAGTTTCCCGATCCAATCTGGAGTCAGACAGGGCTGTCCTCTCTCCCCTGTCTTGTTTGTTTGCTGTATTGAAGCCTTTGCTGAGTCTATTAGGAAGGATGCGAGCATAAGAGGGGTGACAATCCCAGGCAGTGGAGGCACTCAGGTTAAAACCTCCCTGTACATGGATGACGTCGCCGTTTTCTGCTCGGTTCCGCTGTCTGTGCGCAGACTGATGAGCATCTGTGACCAGTTCGACTGGCCTCGGGAGCCAAAGTTAACCACGGCAAGTTCTTTGGGAACTGGGCTGACCTATCCTTTGTCCCCTTCACTGTCAGGTCAGACTACCTGAAGGTGCTGGGGATATGGTTTGGAAGGGCCGGGGCGTGCACCAAAACCTGGGAGGAGCGAGTAGCCAGGGTACAACACAAGCTGAGCATGTGGGAGCAGCGACCTTTCTCCATTATGGGTAAGAACCTGGTCATCAGGTGCGAGGCGCTCACGTTGTTGCTGTACATGACGCAGGTCTGGCCAATACCCCACTCCTGCGCTGTGGCGGTCACCTGAGCCATTTTCCGCTTCATTTGGGGATCCAAAATGGACCGGGTCCGGAGGGACACAATGTTCAAACTTCTGGATAAGGGTGGGAAAAATGTACCCAACTTCGCCCTCATCCTGATGACTACCTTCGCGTGTGGCTGCATCAAGCTGTGTGTAGACCTCCAGTACGCAAACTCCAAGTGTCACTACGTGCTGAGGTTCTATCTGTCCCCGGTGTTGCGAAGGATGGGCCTGGTCACGTTACCGTGGAACGCTGCATCCAGTTGGACTGTGCCGTACCACCTATCCTTCGTGGAGCAGTTTCTGCGGAAAAACACCTTTGACCACCGATCCTTCAGGCAGTGGTCTGCACGGAATGTCCTCAAGGCCCTATGGGAAAAGGAGATGTTGGATCCTGTCGGATGGTTCCCCGAGCAGACCGCCAAAGTCATTTGGCGGAATGCCTCATCACCAGAACTTTCAAACAAGCACCAAGATGTAGCTTGGCTGGTGGAGAGAAGAGCCCTCCCCGTCAGATCCTTCCTGCACGCCCGAAGTCTCACCCCCTCCGCACAATGCCCTCGAGGTGGCTGTGGTGGGGAAGAGACGGTTTCCCACCTCCTTCTGGAATGTGTCTTTGCAAAACAGGTGTGGAAAGAGATGCAATGGTTTTTGTCAAGGTTCATCCCAAGCAGTTCTGTAACACAGGAGTTTGTGCTCTACAGGCTGTTCCCAGGGACGCACACCAAGATAAACTATCAATTCGGTGAAAGACGCCCTTTGGTCTGCCCGAAACTTGCTGGTCTTCCAGCGCAAAGAGTTGTCCACGACCGAATGTTGCAGACTGGCACATTCCAAGGTCCAGGACTACGTGCTGAGGGACGCACTAAAGCTTGGGGCAGCCGCAGCAAAGGCTCAATGGGGAAAGACCACTGTGTAAGGTCCCCCCACCAAGCTGAACAGAGGGGCTGGATCCATGGAAAACCCCTCGAACTGTATCGGGAAAATTTTCGTTTGCTGTAAAATGTATATGGCATGAAAAATGAAATGGAAGGGTTGTGAGGCAGCTCGCTCCTGTATTGAAGAAAACTGACCTCCTTTGCACTGTTTGTATTTTTTTGACTTGGTGCTGTTTGGAACTGTTTTGTCATGTATTTTTTTTACAGATTTTTATGAATAAAGTATATTTTGGAAAAAAAAGTTACTTGACATCAGTATTACTTCCAGGGTTTTCATGGTATAAGCCAATGAGAGCAGTAAGAAGGAATGAGTGTGCTGGTAAGGTTATGGTTGCCAGTTTCTCTCTGTTTCCCCTCCCTTTGCAAGTGAGAAAATAGAGCATAAGGAAAAGCAAGAATTGCACATTGGGGATCTGCTTAGTATCTGTAAAGAGAAAGGGCAGGCTGGCTAGCATTTTAGGTGTAGATCCTCCAGCAGAGGTTTGCCTGTTTGTGTGTAGGCTTTACAGCTGAAATAATAATCCCCGGGAACATGGGAATTCACAAGGCCAGAAGAATCCATTCAGACCCATTTAGCCAGTCTGAAAAGTTCTATACTTGTTATCATCATTCAATGGAAATGTACAGTTTCGGAAAAGATGATTGCAATCCACAATGTGAACAACTCTTAGCTGCTTTCAGACCCTCTGTACATTTACTGTTACTAATTTGAGCCTACACAGTTTTTCCTCTCAGTTGATAAAGATGCAGTGTTCATATTTTTTATGTGTGTGGGCCTGAAATCTCTCCATTTTCTTCCTTTGGGTCATGGTTCACCACAGACCAAGGAGGTTGGGGTGGGGGGTGGTGCAGTTGATCTGCTCCAGGCCTCTGCCACCCTAACTGCTTTGGCAAAGCTGGATGAAAAGGGCAAGGGCAATATTGCAGGTTGGGTGATTGCTCCTGTGAGTTGGAAATTTGGCAGTGGGAGTGATCTGAAATATGTTGTGATCCCTTCTTTACTCCTGACTAGTTGCTGCCATTGTGATCACTGTGGTTCGGTACTGCAAATCCCTGCATCTGCGTTACAACAGAATAAAACTGCGACTGTGGTCATACTCTTACTTGACATGCCAGCTAAGTGATTTGAGACAGCCTCCCTAAGGGATGTCATTTTGCTGTGCTCCAGAGCCTGATCGGGAATGAAATCTGGAGCTATACTGTAGTGTTGTAAAGTTAAAATAACATTGGAAGAACACAAAAGTGACTGTCATTGTACCCATTTACCCGAACCTTCTGAAGCTGACCATTACTATCAAAGTGATAACTACCTTTAGGGTTTCAAGCTATATTATCTGGACTGTTTGTGACTAGAATGGAGTGTCATAAATGTTTGTAAGTAATTGGGGATTTAAAAAAAAAAGTCCTGAAGTGAAATTCCTGAACTGTGCTGGTCAGGGGGAGGGGTCTACCAGACTGACGATCTTGCAGTCTGATCTTGGCCAGGTCACTCTGTGGGAGTTGGGATGCCTGAAGGTTGCATGGGAGAGAAACAGACAGAGGAAGAGATGTGTCCTACAGAAAGCGCATCTGTCGGGTGGGGGGGGGGGGTGCGGCCCTGTTTCCCAATAAAATAAATAAATTCTGAAGGCAGAAAATGTTTGCATGTCACTCACTCTGTGTGTGTGTACGCATGACTATTTATTTCTATAATATAGTAGGACTTGAATTCTCCGACTGTTGAATAATTAGGGTGTCTCGGTATTTAACGTCAGTGTTGTACTGCATTAAAACAGTATTTTATTTGCTGCAGATGCTGATAAGCGATTGCGTTGCTGAGTTATTATGTTCTGGGGTAGAAGTGAAAATGTTACTTTGGAGATTCCTTCTTTGCCTTTCATCACTGACTGAAGGCCATGTGGCCTATCAAAATTTATTCACACAAAGACTATACAGTCTTCGTCCCCCCTCCCCCCACCCCAACCAGCAACCAACTCTTTCTTGAATGATTATAGAGTCTCTGCGGATAGAGAAAAACAGAGCATTACAACCATATCCATCAACCCGACATTGAACAAGTCAGCATGATGCATTCACACGTAAGCTGTAATTTGAACCTGTAATTGTACTCCTGATATCTCTCAGTTCATATGGATTATATGGATTATGAAAATTTCACATGCCAACATTTATGCTTCCCTGAAACCCCAAGAACATAAGAAATAGGAGAAAGAGTAGACCATACGGCCTCTCAAGGCTGCTTAGACGTTCGATCATGTGCCTAACCTCCACTTTCCCACCATATTCCCGTTATATTTTCCTCCATCTGTGTCAACCTGGGCTCAGTAGTAGCACTCTGGCCTCTGAATAAAAAGATCATCGGTTCACAGCTTGAGCACATAATCTGGGAAGAATGAAAGAAAGGCCCTATATAAATGCATGACTTTTCAACACCTCAGGACGTCCTGGAACTTCAAAGCTTTTGAAATATAGTCACCTATACTGTAGGGAAAGATGGGAGCCAATTTGCACACAGTGAGTTCCACAAACAGCAATGTGAGAAATCTGTTTTCAGTCATGTTATTGACAGAATAAATGTCGGCAAGGACACTGAGGAAAACTCTCCTGCTCTTCTTCAATATTGCCATAGGATCTTTAACTTCCACCTCAGACAGGGCCTCGATTTTACATCTCACCCAAAGAGTTTCTATTTGTTTGCTGTTAGGCTAGCTGTCCTCCACAGGCACACAGTCCAAGTTCAGAGATCTTGGCTAAACGTTAATCAAAAGCTCAGGTTTAGGAGCTCCAGGTGCAGGTGAACAGCAGCTAAATGCTACTCCGATTATTGGTGCAGAAAATTGTCAAGCTTCATTCTATTCACTTTCCCGTTGGGGCTTTCATTTTCAAAGTTACTTGGAACTGAGTGGGAGAATCCTGGTGCCCAATAACAATAGGAAACTCTTGCTCCACTCTCGGCCCCCTTACTGAGCCTGGCTGACTCATCTGCACCCTTGGAGTACTGCAAAACAGTCTTGAGTGTCAGCTGTGGCTCAGATGGTAGCACTCTCTCCTGTTGATTTACAAGGTTCCAAGCTCAAGACTACTCCAGGACTTGGGCGCAAAAATCAAGACCATCACTCCAGTGCTGTACTGAGGAGTGCTGCAGTGTCAGAGGTGAGTGTTCAGGATGAAACGTTAAAGGAGGCCCTGTCTGCTCTCCCAGGTGGATGAAAAGATCCTATGGCACTATTTTGAAGAAGAGCAGGGGGGCTCTTCCCAGTGTTCTGGCCAAGAGTTATCCTTAAGCAACATGACGAAAAGAGATCATCTGCTCATTATTACATTGCTGTTTGTGAGAGCTTGCTTTGTGCAAAATTGGCTGCTTTGTTTCCTGCATTGCAACAGTGACTACAGTTCAAAAAAAACATCGTTATCTGTGAAGTGCTTTGAGACGTCCAGTGGTCAGCTTTACTTTTTGTAAAAGGGTTGGACTGTGTGGTGTTGACTCGTATCAAATCTGCTTTTGTATGTGCATGATTAAATTGTTTTTTTTCTCAAATAGAATTTGTTTCAAAATGCTCCAAATAGATTTGAAAGACATTGCCCTTTAATTGCTGCATGAGATGTGCTTCCTTTTTTAAGTGTAAAAAAACAGTTTTCATGTGAGCTGTTCTCTCATGATACCTCTTGACGGCAGACATTTTTTGTGCTGTTTTTTCCCCCAAACAAAATGGCATGTACTTATCACTGTTGTAACTGCTGTAATACAGATAAGCATATTAACAGACAAGGAAAGGAGGAACCTTTTTACACATTTTTATGTTTACAAACTAAGTTAATTAACAGCAACGAAAGCGTCACATTTGTCAGTCACAAAAATCTTGAATTTCTGTGTTTTTTAAACACCAATTACACTGGAATATTGTCACGGAAAGCTGTGTAACTGTTTGGTTGGTTTGAATGGAGGTGACCTTTTGGCCTATTTGAGCTGGTCCTTCTGGAATGACAACCGTGCTATCTTCCCATCACAGCAGTCAGACAAAAGTCCAGTGTCCTGGCCTGCATTAATCTTCCTTACAACCCGATTTGACCCTCTCTAACAGAATTCTCTTGACACTTACCCTTCACAGCCCTCAATCTGTGACCTCTTGACTTGTCTGTTGTATTTGAAAGTGTTGCCTATGGCTATTCTGCGTAGCTTGTGACCTAAAGATACTCCAGGAAGAGAAAGTGTTTTCTCTAGTTACCCAGTTAAATATCATGTATCCCTCTTAAGATCCCCTCTGTGATTAGTCTTTCCACATAGGGCTTCCACTAAACTAATCCTGTCTCGAATGGAGAAGCTGTATAATCTAGTTTAGTATTACTCCTCTCAATAAGATCTTGTGCAGCTTCTCAAAGACTAGAATTCCAGGGAGTGTCTTCGAAAATTGGACTATAAGGAAACTCCTAGAGTCATAGAGTTTTACAGCACAGAAACAGGCCCTTCGTCCCAACGCCCCTGCGCCGACCATCAAGCACCCATCCTAACTAATTCCATTTCCCGCACTTGGCCCATAGCCTTGCATGTTTTGGCATTTCAAGTGCTCATTTAAATACTTCTTGAATGTCGTGAGGGTTCCTGCCTCTACCACCCCTTCAGGCAGTGCGTTCCAGATTCCAACCACCCTCTGGGTGAAAAAATTCTTCTCAAAATCCCCTCTAAACCTTTTGCCCCTTACCTTAAATCGATGCCCACTAATTATTGACCTCTCCGCTAAGGGAAAAAGTTTCTTCCTATCTATCCTATAAATGCCCCTCATAATTTTGCATACCTCAATCAGGTCCCCCCTTAGCCTTCTCCGCTCCAAGGAAAACAACCCCAGCCTATCCAATCTGTCTTCATAACTGAAATCCTCCACCTGGTGAATCTCCTCTGCACCCTCTCTAGTGCAATCACATCCTTCCTATAGTGTGGCGACCAGAACTGTACACAGTATTCCTGCTGTGGCCTAACTAGTGTTTCATACAGCTCCATCATAACCTCCCAGCTCTTATACTCTTATGCCCCGGCCAATAAAGGCAAGTATCCCGTATGCCTACCTAACCACCTTATCTACCTGTGCTGCTGCCTTCAGTGATCTATGGACAAGCACCCCAAGGTCCCTCTGACCCTCTGTACTTCCTTGGGTCCTATCATCCATTGTGTATTCCCTTGCCTTGTTAGACATCACCTCACACTTCTCAGGATTAAACTCCATTTGTCACTGCTGCACCCATCTTACCAGTCCATCTATATCATCCCAGAATCTAAGGCTTTCCTCCTCACTATTTACAACACCACCAATTTTCGTATTATCTGTGAACTTGCTGATCATACTTCCTATTCTTCTTCTTTCTTTGGCCTCCTTATCTCGAGAGACAATGGGTAAGCGCCTGGAGGTGTTCAGTGGTGTGTGGAGCAGCGCCTGGAGTGGCTATAAAGGCCAATTCTAGAGTGACAGGCTGTTCCACAGGTGCTGCAGAAAAATTTGTTTGTCGGGGCTGTTACACAGTTGGTTCTCCCCTTGCGCTTTTGTCTTTTTTCCTGCCAACTGCTAAGTCTCTTCGACTCGCCACACTTTAGCCCTGTCTTTATGGCTGCCCGCCAGCTCTGGCGAACGCTGGCAACTGACTCCCACGACTTGTGATCAATGTCACAGGACTTCATGTCGCGTTTGCAGACATCTTTAAAGCGGAGACATGGACGGCCGGTGGGTCTGATACCAGTGGCGAGCTCGCTGTACAATGTGTCTTTGGGGATCCTGCTCCTATATTCATGTCTAAATCATTACACTACAAACAGTAAGGGTCCCAGCACCGATCCCTGCCGTACACCACTGATCACAGGCTTCCAATTGCAAAAAGAATGCTCTACCATCACCCTCTGCCTCCTGCCACTAAGCTAATTTTGAATCCAATTTGCCAAATTGCCCTGGATCACATGGGCTTTTACTTTCTTAACCAATCTCCCATGCGGGACCTTATCAAAAGCCTTACTGAAGTCCATATAGACCACATCAGCTGCTTTACCCTCATCTACATCTCTAGTCACCTCCTCGAAAAATTCAATCAAATTTGTTAGACACGATCTCCCCCTGACAAAGTCATGCTGATTATCCCTGCCTCTCCAAGTGGAGATTAGTCCTGCCTCTCAATGTTCCCTTTAAAATTTTGCTGTTCCTGGCAACCTGTTTTTCCTACTGCACGACTGCGCACATGCATTATTTACTGTACTTTTTAGGCTGCTGTGTGGCCTAAATACCTTTCCCTATCTCCGTTTAATACTGATTAAGTCAACACTGATCTGTATTTTTCTGCTATTTCTGACTTGATTGTTTTAATCAGGATTCTCTGTGCTTATATTTTTATTTTAATATATTTTTAAGTAAGTATTTCTAATGTTTCATAGAGTAACTCTGGTTAACATGTCAGTGTGCACTCGCCATCTAGGCAAATAAGCCTGAGGCCTATACTAACCATTATCTACAAACACATTCAAGTTATTTATCTAATGTCAAGGAATCAATAGCTTTTTTACACTCGAAAATAAACAAGTCTTCACAAAATTCTTTACGCTATAGAAACTTTTGAATGCTCTGCCAATCAGTCCAGGGTGTTAACGATGTATTTATCTCGCAGGCCCATGTGAACATTGCTCAACGTAAGGGAGATTACAGTGTCACGTATGGCAGTTATTTAGAGAGAGATAGCCAGAGCATGTAGAAAGGGTTTTTGGGGTAGGTCTCCTGCTGCTGCTGTCAGTTTGCCCACAGCCTGGTTGTCAGTGTAACCAGTAACGATCTCACAAAACATGACTGGAGTGTGATTACACCATCTTGTACAAACTCTTGACTCTTGGTTGGGTTTCTGTGCAAGGGTTGCCTTGTTGATGGGGTTTTTGGCAAGGGGGAGGGGGCAATAAGATTGCCAGCTTTCAAGTGATTCAGTTCCTGCAGAGATCCTGGAGCACAGAAAACTCCACTATTGTGTACAGTGCTTGAGAACTTGATTAATATTTCTGATGTTTTCAAACTAATGAATTGGAGGGAGCAGGCAGATCTGGGCGCAAAGCCACGCCACCGTCTGAGAACCCTGAGGGCAGAGTTTGATATGATGTCTGTCCAGCAACCAAATAATATAACATGGAAGCAAAGGAGAGCTTTCACAATCCTGGCATCCAAGTGTGATGTTGGGTGGGAGGGTGGGGAGCAGTGGGTAGGGGAACACAGCTTTTGAATATGTTGTTGTCCTTTTATATATGCAAAAAAAAATTGTTTTCTGGTTTTTGGGCGCCACAAGAACAGGAGTTCAATGAGAGCTCTGATGGTGCCACCCGGGTGCCGTTTATCTGTAAATATTCACGAGAAATGCCAAGTCTGTGTTTTGCTGAGTTTGTAATGATCACCTGCTGAGTTAGTGCCACCCAATCCCAAATTAATGTTTAAAAGTAGCCCATTTTCTACAGAGTGCAGTGTTCTACAGATAAAAGATGCAGCTTCCTGTTTTCTGTGCTGTGCTCTCTAACGTCTATAATTAAATCTCTCTTTTGCAGACTCACCAGGTCTGTGGGTCTTTCTTGCTCGTTGAAATTGCTATACTGTCTGTTTTGCCACAAATTCTGATGGTAATGATTTCTGTTATTAACCCTTGGTGACCATTCCAATTCTGCATTTTAGAAAATCCTGCTGAATCTGTGTGGGTCTGTCTCTGCCTCTGCTGCTGTCTTGTGCTTTGTGTGTGTGCTCTGTCTTTGTGTGTGTGCTCTGTCTTTGTCTGTCTGTCTCTTGCTCTTTGTCTTACTCTCTTTATCTCTGTCTAATTGTATGTGACATAAATGTCTCCATATTACAACAGTGACAGCATTTTTCATGTAATTCTTCGGCTGTGAAGCATCTTGAGGACATGAATGCTGCCACATAAATGCTTGTTCTTAAATGGTTGCAGGTGGCATGTTCTTTAAAAGGTTGTGAATTGAGTCTGTCATTGTACACTACTGGGTCACTTGGAGTGTTAATCATCCAGATGCACTCAGCAACTGGCATTTCCACTGCCGATGGGACTTTGTATCCAGAATTGGGCAGCAAATCACATCACATGCAGTAAATGTCAAGATTTGTGGATGCTATGCTGTGCCAATGCTTTCCTCCACATTGTTACTTGGCTTCAGCCATCTAACTGTTGATGGCTATAGTGTGTGAGTGCTCAGACTTGGTGCTGCTGTCGCTTGACGCTTTAACAAACTTTGCTCATTTCAATGTGAATTCATGTGTTTAAACACTGTAGCCATTTCTATGTTTGGTTGAATAAAATTTGAGTGGTAGTTGAGGGCGGTATTTTTGATTTTCTTTCCTGCCCCTTTGCCACCACTCCCCAACAATAATCATGCAATGACAGAAATGGCTAAACCCTGGCCTTCTGCTGTTGCCTCATGCTTTGACTGTCCTGTTCCACTTTAGCACCTTTTTTGTCAGGCCTGGATAACTGTGAAAGTGCTGGTTGTGATCTGCAATCAAAGTTGATCCAGAGGTGACATTTTCAACATGACTGCTGCACACTCCTTTTTTCTGTATTGCTCCATGAGCTATTTCATGTTATTGTTGATTTCTTTTTCTCTCTCTCTCTCTCTCTCTCATTTTCTCCCTTCCTGTCATGACGATGCTGTCTCTTTTGTTGTGTTACCATTCTATAGTTAGCAGATAACCCCCGGTACCCTGCATGTGGTTGTTGCTCATTGTTTGCTTAAGCAGGAGCAGTGATCGATGGCTGTGGAAGGCCTTAGGCCCCAGCTAGGCCCTGTCCTCACCTGCTAACTACATATATGGCCTACTTCTGTTCCCATAGGTAGACAGTCTATTTCTATTTCTTAGGTTACTATCTGCACTGAAAACAAAGGCCACAGTATCGTAATTAGGAGCATGAAACCAGCCTAATTTTTTTTGTCTTTCCCCTCCTAGTGAAAGGAGCTGAGGCATTCATTACTGCACCCTGACTGAGATCAGCTAGCTCTATGGGTTGAACCTAGGACCCCTCACCCTGCATTGCTCAGTTCCACGCTATGCAGTGTATTCATCCCCCTTCAAAGGGTTCTGTTTTTCAACAACACATCCTTCACAGGCATATCTAATATAACAATTCAGGAGAGGGAAGAACCTAGAGTGCATCCTAATATTACATAATTCATATTGTTATAGCAGGGGAGGGAGTTGGTGATCATCTTTGACGGGGAGGTAAAAACATAGTTGCTTTGTTTTTAGTCCTTCTGAATCTATGAGGGGATCTGATTTTAAGCTGACTATTAAATTTCCCCCATTTGTGTTTGCAGACTGTCGAAGAGGCTGCTGGACAAGGAGTCACCATCACTGGCAATAGGACCTTCAACAATTGGAACTGGCCCAATGCGGTTATTTTTGCTGCAACAGTTATCACCACAATCGGTAAGTCACCCCACTAGCAACAGGTTTGAATAGCAAGAGGTGGTCCTGCTGTAGGAGCAGATAACTTATACTGTTTTTTCTCCTCCTCCGCTCCCCTCATCTGTGGTGACAGGGTATGGAAACATCGCACCCAAGACTTCAGCAGGACGTCTCTTCTGCATCTTTTATGGGCTGTTTGGCACTCCGCTCTGCCTCTCCTGGATCAGTGCTTTGGGAAAGTTCTTCGGAGGACGGGCCAAGAAGCTGGGTGAAGCCTTGACCAGGAAAGGTGTGAGTCCGGTAAGAGTATTAGCCACTTCTTTTTCATTCTGGGTATTTGAAATTCCAATTAACTTTTCAGCTGGAGTAACAGGAAATCTGAGCCAGATCGGTATACCGTTTATTCTTGAGGGAACACTGCAAGACCATAAAATTGAGGTATTACCATCAAATGGACTAGGACCGCCCCCTCCCCCCGCCCCCATTTCTGATCCCGATCCATTGACCCTTCTTCGACAGTGTGGTTTGTGTCAATAGAATCTGGCTGGAAAGAAATACTTGCTTTGATATAATGCCTGTTCATGGTCTCCGGACCTCCCAAACCACTTTACAGCCAATGAATTACTTTTTTTGAGTATCGTCCGTTGTAATGTGGGAAACAACGCAGCTGCTGATTTTGAGCAGAGCAAGATCCCACAAACAGCAGTGAGATAATGGCCAGATAAGTGGCTTTCGTGATATTGGTTGATGGATAAATATTGGCCAGGATACTGTGGAGAATTCCCCTTCCCTTCTTCGAATAGTGCCATGCATTCTTTTACATCCACCTGAGAATTCAGACAGGGCCTTGGTTTACCGTCTCATCTGAAAGACGGCACTTCCAATAGTACAGCATTCCCTCAGTACTGCAAAGGTGAATCCGCCTAGATTAAGTGCTCAAGTCTGTGGACTGGACTTGAACGCACGATCTCCTGACTCGAGGCAAGCGTACTATCAACTGAACCAAAATTGAAAAAACGAGGCTGTCTATCATGGTTAAATAGCATCCATAAGGAGAAAAGATAGATTAAGATATTGGTTTCAGACCTTCGGTTGGAACAGCAAGTATATTTAGTTTAGAGATACAGCACTGAAACAGGCCCTTCGGCCTACAGAGTCTGTGCCGACCATCAACCACCCATTTATACTAATCCTACACTAATTCCATATTCCTACCTCATCCCCACCTGTCCCTATATTTCCCTACCACCTACCTATACTAGGGGCAATCGCTAATGGCCAATTAACCTATCAACCTGCAAGTCTTTGGCATGTGGGAGGAAACCGGAGCACCCGGAGGAAACCCACGCAGACACAGGGAGAACTTGCAAACTCCACACAGGCAGTACCCAGAATTGAACCTGGGTCGCTGGAGCTGTGAGGCTGCGGTGCTAACCACTGCGTCACTGTGCTGCCCATTTCCAGCCATTTTGGATTTTTAAAAATGTATATAGCTAATGTAGTAATATGTGTATAGCTAAAGTAGCAATACCTGCTTTCTTGGCATTAGCCCATCAGTTGTAATTGGAGATTAAATGATGGAAAGCAACGTAGAAAATGGAACCTTGTTAAAGTAATTCTGAAAGTAGCCCTTGCAGTTATGGGGAATAGTCGGTGCCATCCCTCTGACCTCGCCTTAATGCTATGTTTCTTCTTTTCATTTAACAGCGGAAGGCCCAGATAACCTGCACGGCTATTTTCATTATTTGGGGTGTCCTGGTGCATCTGGTAATACCGCCCTTTGTCTTCATGGTGACTGAAGGCTGGTCGTACATTGAAGGCCTGTATTACTCTTTCATCACGATCTCCACCATTGGATTCGGAGACTTTGTGGCAGGTAAAGAATGTCTTCCAATTAGATCGCCTCTTATTAGGCTTATGGGCATAGAGTCAGCTTTCAAATCAAATAAATTTAGGAGTTTGAAATGATGGTGAGACTTGAGAATTAATATTTGTTTGAAAATGTCTGCTCTACGTTGTGCTGCTTGGTGTTCGTGCACGATTGCCCGATTACAAGTCGCAGTGCTAGCAGCCAGTAGGATTCTATTCCCCACTTCCCACTGTTGTAGCACAACTGATATAATGCGCAAGATTATATCGCAGCTGCAGCATCGTGCTGCTGCACTGCCTAACCTGGAGCCCCGGGGTGATACCACTTCAGAGTGGTAGTCACTTTTGCTCCATTGTGAAGCAGAATAAGTGCCTCCAAAGATTCCCTGCTCTCAGCGTAGTGAGACATTGGATAAGGACCCTGCAAACCGAACAAGGCTAGAATGGATGAATCATTCAATGCAAGTCATGTCACCATACTTTAGTTCTATCAAGGCACAGATCCCATCACACTTGTCTCTTTAAAGGCTTTCGGTTACTTTATTTTAAGTAAAATGGAGAAGCAGAATGGCTGGGATGAACATCTGCTGTCGTAGAGGGAGAGGAGGCAGAGAAGGGCAGCAAGATAGTGTTCTGACCTAATTCAGTCTCAGCGCCATTCACAAGTGAGGTACGCACATCAGGAACTGCAGGCACAATCTGATAATCCCCTTGCTTTCCCACTGCCCGCCGTGTGGCTTTATGATATGATTGCAGTTTTAGCTGTAGAGTGGTGGGGGGAGGGGAACTGAGATTTTCTCTGACAACCTTACATATGCAAATCTGAAGTAAAATGAGGCAGGAAAGACTGAATCTGCATTCCTGAAATTGCCCATCTTTGCTTTAAAATGACAGGCACTCACCCTGTCTAGTGTAAGTTTTGAGTCTTTTCTCTGCATTGCTGAAATAATGGGAAGAAACAGTAGGAGACCTGTGGTGGCTGGCGGGGGGGTCGGCTGAAGTTAACATGAAAGAGACCCACAGTAAGCAGTCTGTCTACAACTTCTTCCAACTCTTTCAAGTCCCGGTTGTGTGCCCCAAGCTTCTTCGCAGCCAAAGGAATACTTAGTCCTGGAAAATTATGGTGGGGGGTAGGCGGGGATAGAGGAGGACCAGTTGGCAAGTATCCCACTGCAATACCATAATGCTTCTTTCCCTGACCAAGGCAGACACCCACTGGAGAATGCTGGGTGTCCCCTCAAAACATCTAACTCGGGGAAATGGGATGGGGTCACCTGGTGAGAAGGTCAGAGCAGCTGATGAGAGGAAATCTACTTGCCCAGTTTTGCTTCAGTCTGAGCACTAGGAATGAAGTAACTCAGTCTCAGCTCATGGTCTTTCTGAAATTTGCAAATGAGATGCGTGCAGTTGCGTGAAATAGTATTTGACTTTTTCAAATTTCTTTCCTCTCCCTCATTTCTCCTTTCCCCAATTCCTGACCTCTGAGGTTTCTGCCTATAGAGTGGGGAGGGAAAAGGGTGAGAGTCATTACCAGGGTGCTTATCTGCCTCTTCGTAGCCCACCAGCCAGCAGCACTGGTGGAGCCTTTGAACCAGGTTGGTCACTCTCTTAATATCAAGAAGAACGTGACCCAATCAGACCAGGAAAGCAAATAAAGGGGAAGAATAAAATAATTTGCTTTTTATAAATAAAATAAATTTAAGGCAATAGATCTCATAGACTTAGGTGAATCCATTTCTCTTTATGTCTATTTGACAGATCTTTTTTTTTGACATGTTTACTTCTTCCACAGGTGTTGACCCAAACGCAGACTACCATATCCTGTACAGATACTTTGTAGAGCTGTGGATCTACTTGGGTCTGGCATGGCTTTCCCTTTTCTTCAACTGGAAAGTTAGCATGTTTGTCCAGGCGCACAAAGCCATTAAGAAGCGACGGAAACGAATGAGAGAATCTGTGGTAAATGTATCGAACCCCCAGCCTCTTGATTCCAAAATGTCAGATTCCAAAATGTCAGACTCCACCGAAGTAAACATCTTTCGCTTCCTTTCCAAAAAACAAGAAAGCTATAACGATCTCATTAAGCAGATTGGCTCAAAGACTTTGAAGAATAATGGTAGCAAGCTATTGGGTGTTGAGGTCATGGCTAAACCGACAACTAAGGATGAAAGTAACAGTAAGTCTAGAGCAGTTCAGTTCAGAAAAATAGGCCTGAAAAGACTTCATTACGAGCCACCCAATCTGCCCACCATTGAAGACACTGAGATTACAGTGCCACTGAATGAAGGAAAAGATCTGAACACTCAGCCAGATCACACCTTGAAAGAGAACCAACTGGATAAAACAGTCCGAGAAGACCGCTCGGTGTGGGACACGCGTGTCCGTCCGCCATTGTTCTTTGAGAACGTCAACATCAGATTCATAGATGAACAAAACCTTCTCGGTGACGATGAGAAGGTGGAACTGTCGCTGGTTGAGAACCTGCTGGATGAGGAAGAGTCTGATGAACTGGTGCAGATACCAGACGCAGACCATTCAGATTTCCAGACCCGCAAGCTGGGAGGCCCACTTGACTACGAGCAACTGATGAACGGATATAACAAAGTGCACAATGTTGAAGTGGTGATATAACCAAAAGCGTCTGGACTCGCTTCTCCAAACTTCCTCCATCAGTCCCACTTTGTTCGTTCAGCACTAGGACCTGAGCAAAAGGGGACAGTGGACACCCTGTTAGTTTAGAGGAGCTGCTAATGACACTTGACTGTACAGTCAAAATGCCTCCAAGGCACAAGCACAATCCTTCTTTTTAAAAAGAGGCATTAGCTAGAAAAGAAGCATCCCACTTCTAAATGGGGGAGTTGGAGAGCGGAATTTCTAGCATAAATGTTGACTGAGGTGGAAAGTATGACTAAAACCAAAACATTTCCAAGTGTATAGATATTCAAAGAACTAATTTTTTTTACTGTGAGCTTTTTTTTCTCTCATGACCAGTTTTTAAAAGAAAAGTTTGATTTTATTTTTTGAGCCAGGAACTGTACATGTTAATCAAGGCAGTTGCTTTTAGTTCCAAGTGTTTTCAAGGCTGTATTGGCACAGAGGTTGGAATCAGTACAGAGAAAGTTTACTGGACTAATAACTGGAATGGGCGGGCTGTCTTACGAGGAAAGATTGGGTAGGCTAGGCTTGTATCCACTGGAGTTTAAAAGAGTAAGAGGAGACTTGATTGAAACATATAAGATCCTGAGGGGTCTTGACAGGGTGGATGCAGAAAGGATGTTTCCCCTTGCGGGAGAATCTAGAACTAGGGATCACTGTTTATAAATAAGGAGTCGCCCATTTAAGACAAAGATGAGGAGGAATATTTTCTCTGGGGTCATGAGTCTTTGGAATTCTTTTTCTCAAAAGGCAGTGGAAGAAGCGTCTTTGAATATTTTTAAGGCAGAGGTAGATAGATTCTTGATAAGCAAGGGGTGAAAGGTTATCAGGGGTAGGTGGAAATGTGGAGTGATCAGTTCAGCCATGAACTTATTGAATGTCGAAGCAGGCTCAAAGGGCCAAATGGCCTACTCCTGCTCCTAATTCATGTTTGTATGTTTCCTTCTGACCTAGATTCAGTGATGTACAAATAGAAAGAGCAGAAATCCCTTGCTCCTGAATTTTTTGCAACTTGAGAGATTGGGGGTGGGGGTACTGGTGGGTTATAAGAAGTTCAAGTGACTTGTTGCAGCAAGTGACTTATTGTTGAGGAACTGCCATTTTCACTGCTTCCAGAACTTTTTAATGCAAAATCATATAACATGGACTTAGTGCAGAAACTCCCATGCTTCTGCACAGTTGCAAGTCTCTGTCCTAGACTGCATGTTACAGCCCCATATTCTTAATTTGGATCTGCACCTTATGTGATTCCTGTGTATGTTTTTGTATTCTTCTGTCTTTGTTTGTGATCTTTCAGCAATAATCCAGAGATAAAACTTTTGCCTTGCCTTGGTTATCTCAAACAAAATCCAAAAGAAAATAAGCTGGAAATCGATATGCGTTGACTAAGCCAAACAGCATTTTACAGGTCCTTTTTGATTTGAAGTGATGAAATTGCAGACAAAGCCTGGTGACAACGAAGTAGCCTATGATGAACTCACTAGGATGAGATTCCTTCTTTCTCTTGTGCTCCCTCCCCCCCACCCCCAACGTGTTTTAACTTGTAAATAATGGTGCAACTGAGCCATTGTCTGTTATTTTTCTGTACTCCGTGCTGTTGCACACCAAATTTTGGTAATGTGCGGCGAACATTTCCAGTGGAAACTGGATAAAGTTTTGGCACTTAATTGTTTACATTAATTACCAGCCTGGTACTGATTTCAGTGGCAGGTGGGCAGCTACCTATTTTTGGAGGAAGGGCGATGGATTCAGGCTAAGAGCCTGGCTGTGGCACATTGCTAGGCCCCAAGCATGCCAAAAGATGCAATCGCTACAGACACCTTTTCACTGATATTATTGCTTACTGGGACTGTTTTTAAAATATATATATAAATCAGTTACAGAAAGGAGCTGCTGCTGGAACTCAATTTAATCATGCTTTTCAACTTTTAATGTGAATTAAGATAGCCTGAGAAAAATGGTTATTGTGACGTTCGTGTCCCACAAGTCATGGGCTGCTTTTTTTTTTGGATTGGTGGGCATATTTACCAAAGTCGCACGGTGTCCTGAAGGTACGAAAACTGTAAAGTCTGCAAGGTAAGGTTCCCAGCAAGGAACCTCGCCTCAACTGAAGTGAGGATTGGAGAATCGGATGCAAGAAGTCAATGTTCCTGATTTATGCCACTCTTGATATTACAAGATTTTTTACGTCCCATTGGCAGAAACCTTGCTTCTCCCGATTTACCTTATTATACCTAACTAAATGACCATTAAAAGTTCTCATTCTTAACAAATTACTATTTACTGCACTAGTGTCGAGAAATTATAATGGTGAGGCATTGATGTGTTTTTTAAGGCTTCATCGTGAGATGAAGGAGCAGGATGATATCAAGAATTATAAAAGTTTTTGTTGTCTTCATAGTCTCAATTTTAACAAGTGGAAGTTGTTTAGATATTTTATGGAACACTCTCCCCACAGTTTTGTTATTTTAAGTTACGGAAGACTGCACTGAAGAACATTTCATTTGAGTCTCTTTCATGCAGTAACGGTTTAACAACAATGTCCACATATGACGTGCACTCGGCCCTTTTATCTCAAGGGTTAGGTGGGATTGTGCTTGTTACGGAAGTTCTTTGAAGACCAAAGGCTGGACAACAAACAGCAAGCAAACCCTGGCCAAACCTCGCCTCTCCTTTATGGAGACACCCCACCCCCAAGAAACATGTAACCAGTGGAGTGTTTAGACGTCACTGTTAAAAACAATCAAAACCTGACTACACATTGGATGCTGGAGGTCTGGCAGCAGGGAATCAGAGAGCAGGGACTGAGTGACCTTGCAATAAAACAAAACCCTGTAAACTATTGAGCAAAAAACAGAATACAAAGAGTCTATTGCTGCCAGGCATTAATCATGTGATAATTAGCTTGGAAATGCCAGTCACTTTATTTAAAGCAGCAGTTGGGAATAAAGACATAGGGGTGGTGAGAGGCAAGGTGAACTGATAGTAGTGGATATACAAGCTGCAAAGGTGTATGATTTGAAGTGTAAGACCAGTTTATTCTTTTCCCAACATACCCAAGAAGGAAAATCTGCATTATACACATTTTCTGAAAGGGTTAGTGCCCATCTGACTTTTCAAGACTGGCTGCACAGGCAGGTTTCAAACTTCTTACAGTAAAAGAGTCAATCAAAGCTGTTTCTATCACTGTCACTCCATGTATTGAAAAACTGTTGAACTCCAGAAGCCTGTTGTATTTATTCCTGGAAATGTCTTGTATTAAGTGCCATCCTTTATGGTTCTCTGTAAATTGTGGACCTAATTTATTTCTATGTTCATTTCAAAATGTAAATAAATCAATTTTTATATATACAATACTAAATGAATCAGTTGGGTGTTTTTTTAAACCAAAGTAACTTGCTCCTTTCCCAGAACCTTAAAACTAGAGTCTTCTTGCCTGCTTAAATTTTTAAAGACGTCTGCAAACGCGACATGAAATCCTGAGACATTGATCACAAGTCGTGGGAGTCAGTTGCCAGCGTACGCCAGAGCCGGCGGGCAGCCATAAAGACAGGGCTAAAATGTGGCGAGTCGAAGAGACTTTGTAGTTGGCAGGAAAAAAGACAGAGGCGCAAGGGGAGAGCCAACTGTGCAACAGCCCCGACAAACAAATTTCTCTGCAGCACCTGTGGAAGAGCCTGTCACTCTAGAATTGGCCTTTATAGCCACTCCAGGCGCTGCTTCACAAACCACTGACCACCTCCAGGCGCGTATCCATTGTCTCTCGAGATAAGGAGGCCCAAAAGAAATTTCCCTTCCTTCCATGATAGATTCTACAGGTCAGGCCAGACCTTTATCTTCATCACTGCTACTTGATTTACCTTGAGCTTTCTCTTCTCTTCAGCTCATAACCTTAACATTAGAACTAGACCATATAGTGATATCAGGAAACAGTTCTTCGCTAAAAGGGATCAAGGATTGGATAGGCTGGGAACGTGGATTTGAGGGGTAGAAGATCAGCTATGATACTGAATGGTGGAGCATGCTTGGGGGGGCCTGATGGCCTACCCCTGCTCCTATTTCATATGTTCAATAGGTAGTGCATTTCTCTTACCCACCAAATAAAAGCTGTTTACGCTAGGGGTCAATAGAAAATTTCCAAACAGAGATTGATAGATTTTTGTTAGGCAATGGTATTGTGAGTTCCAGAACCAAGTTGGGTAAATGGAGTTCAGATACATATCAGCCAGCTGAATGGCCCACTCCTGTTCTGATAGTGTTTTCCTGCACTCTGTGACTCAGCCCTTCTATCCATTTTGCTTGGGAGAAGAGATTGAGGATAGGAACCTAGTGATAACTACCCGTGACGACTTTGATCTTTGGCTTTTATTCTGAGTAAGGCACTTTTCAGTTTTGCCTGAAAGCTTTCCTACCCTATTTAACTGCCATGCTTATCACTATATGTTTTTTTCAGGCATATATTCCATTCAAAATGTAAAAATCATGAAAAATGTAAAAAGCTCAAATTGATCTACATCATATCCTCAGCAAGTTCCAAAGTGTTTCTTAGCCAATGTTGCAATGTAGGCAATGAGTAGTTAATCTATTGTGGTGATGGTGGTTGAGCAATAAATGTTGGTCAAGACACGAGGGAGAACTGCTTTAAAGTGTCTTGAGATCCACTTGCCAATAATACAACACTTCATTAAAATGTTAGTTTAGATTACACGCTCAAAGTCGAGAGTGGGGAGTCAACTTTCAGCCTTAATGACTCAGATAGGTATCTTACCAGCTGAGGCAAGCTAATGTGTGGCCGAGAACAAAAGTGCTGCTCTCATTAGGGATTGATTGTAACACTTTACAACAAATAAAGCACAATCTTCAAATTATGTCACCAGTCTGGGGAGAGAATTTTTGCACTGCTCTGACTCCGATAGGCTCTTGTCTGGTACTGTGTTCTATAATTATTCTTGGTTTACATAATATACTGGTGCACTACAGAACAAAAAAAAAAATACTTCTGCCAATGCACCTTAATCCTGTGTGCTCCTTTTAATCCATCACCTCAAAGTGCTCGCAGTGTCATCACCAGCAGTGGCAGACATCTAATTACCAGCACTGAACCTCAGTAGCTCAAAATGCTCTCTCCAGACATGACGTGACTTTGGCAGGTCAAGGTCTATTACCATGGTTGTTGTCAGTACAGTATGAAAATTTGATGTGACAAAGAAACAATGAGCTTTACTGTTTCAAACAATATTGTCTTTTTTTTTTCATTCAAATTGCATCAAGGTCCAGGTGCTGTTCTCTGAAGTTTTCAGTCACATTTTCAGCTTGACAGCATTACATATGAATGATGAATTTAAGCTGGGCTCTGCTAATTGCTGCCTTGAAAGGATGTTGTGTATGTATGGGGTGGTATTGCATGGGGGCTGGTGGTGGTAGAACAAAGAACAAAGAAAATTACAGCACAGGAACAGGCCCTTCGGCCCTCCAAGCCTGCGCCGATCCAGATCCTCTATCGAAACTTGTCGCCTATTTTCTAAGGGTCTGTATCTCTTTGCTTCCTGCCCATTCATGTATCTGTCTAGATACATCTTAAAAGACGCTATCGTGCCCGCGTCTACCACCTCAGCTGGCAACGCGTTCCAGGCACCCACCAGCCTCTGCGTAAAGAACTTTCCACGCATATCCCCCCTAAACTTTTCCCCTCTCACTTTGAACTGGTGACCCCTAATAATTGAATCCCCCACTCTGGGAAAAAGCTTCTTGCTATCCAGCCTGTCTATACCTCTCATGATTTTGTACACCTCAATCAGGTCCCCCCTCAACCTCCGTCTTTCTAATGAAAATAATCCTAATCTACTCAACCTCTCTTCATAGCTAGCGCCCTCCATACCAGGCAACATCCTGGTGAACCTCCTCTGCACCCTCTCCAAAGCATCTACATCCTTTTGGTAATGTGGCGACCAGAACTGCACGCAGTATTCCAAATGTGGCTGAACCAAAGTCTTAGGAATAGTGTAGGTCAGATGGTTTCACAGGTCGGCGCAACATCGAGGGCCGAAGGGCCTGTACTGCGCTGTAATGTTCTAATTCTAATTCTTATACAACTGTAACATGACCTGCCAACTCTTGTACTCAATACTACGTCCGATGAAGGAAAGCATGCCATATGCCTTCTTGACCACTCGATTGACCTGCGTTGCCACCTTCAGGGAACAATGGACCTGAACACCCAAATCTCTCTGTACATCAATTTTCCCCAGGACTTTTCCACTTACTGAATAGTTCACTCTTGAATTGGATCTTCCAAAATGCATTACCTCGCATTTGCCCGGATTGAACTCCATCTGCCATTTCTCTGCCCAACTCTCCAATCTATCTATATTCTGCTGAATTCTCTGACAGTCCCCTTCACTATCTGCTACTCCACCAATCTTAGTGTCGTCTGCAAACTTGCTAATCAGACCACCTATACTTTCCTCCAAATCATTTATGTATATCACAAACAACAGTGGTCCCAGCACGGATCCCTGTGGAACACCACTGGTCACACGTCTCCATTTTGAGAAACTCCCTTCCACTGCTACTCTCTGTCTCCTGTTGCCCAGCCAGTTCTTTATCCATCTAGCTAGTACACCCTGGACCCCATGCGACTTCACTTTCTCCATCAACCTACCATGGGGAACCTTATCAAACGCCTTACTGAAGTCCATGTATATGACATCTGCAGCCCTTCCCTCATCAATCAACTTTGTCACTTCCTCAAAGAATTCTATTAAGTTGGTAAGACATGAACTTCCCTGCACAAAACCATGTTGCCTATCACTGATAAGCCCATTTTCTTCCAAATGGGAATAGATCCTATCCCTCAGTATCTTCTCCAGCAGCTTCCCTACCACTGACGTCAGGCACACCGGTCTATAATTACCTGGATTATCCCTGCTACCCTTCTTAAACAAGGGGACAACATTAGCAATTCTCCAGTCCTCCGGGACCTCACCCGTGTTTAAGGATGCTGCAAAGATATCTGTTAAGGCCCCAGCTATTTCCTCTCTCGCTTCCCTCAGCAACCTGGGATAGATCCCATCCGGAACTGGGGATTTGTCGACCTTAATGCCTTTTAGAATACCCAACACTTCCTCCCTCCTTATGCCGACTTGACCTAGAGTAATCAAACATTTATCCCTAACCTCAACATCCGTCATTTCCCTCTCCTCGGTGAATACCGATGCAAAGTACCCGTTTAGAATCTCACCCATTTTCTCTGACTCCACGCATAATTTTCCTCCTTTGTCCTTGAGTGGGCCAATCCTTTCTCTAGTTACCCTCTTTCTCCTTATATATGAATAAAAGGCTTTGGGATTTTCCTTAACCCTGTTTGCTAAAGATATTTCATGACCCCTTTTAGCCCATCTTAATTCCTCGTTTCAGATTGGTCCTACATTCCCGATATTCTTCCAAAGCTTCATATTTCTTCAGCCTCCTAGACCTTATGTATGTTTCCTTTTTCCTCTTAGCTAGTCTCACAATTTCACCTGTCATCCATGGTTCCCTTATCTTGCCATTTCTATCCCTCATTTTCACAGGAACATGTCTCTCCTGCACGCTAATCAACCTCTCTTTAAAAGCCTCCCACATATCAAATGTGGATTTATCTTCAAACAGCTGCTCCCAATCTACATTCCCCAGCTCCTGCTGAATTTTGGTATAGTTGGCCTTCCCCCAATTTAGCACTCTTCCTTTCGGACCACTCTCGTCTTTGTCCATGAGTATTCTAAAACTTACGGAATTGTGATCACTATTCCCAAAGTAGTCCCCTACTGAAACTTCAACCACCTGGCCGGGCTCATTCCCCAACACCAGGTCCAGTATGGCCCCTTCCCGAGTTGGACTATTTACATACTGCTCTAGAAAGCCTTCCTGGATACTCCTTACAAATTCTGCTCCATCTAGACCTCTAACACTAAGTGAATCCCAGTCAATGTTGGGAAAATTAAAATCTCCTATCACCACCACCCTGTTGCTCCTCCATCTTTCCATAATCTGTTTACATATTTGTACCTCTATCTCACGCTCGCTGTTGGGAGGCCTGTAGTACAGCCCCAACATTGTTACCGCCCCCTACCTATTTCTGAGTTCTGCCCATATTGCCTCACTGCTCGAGTCCTCCATAGTGCCCTCCTTCAGCACAGCTGTGATATCCTCTTTGACCAGTAATGCAACTTCTCCACCCCTTTTACCTCCCTCTCTATCCCGCCTGAAGCATCGATATCCTGGGATATTTAGTTGCCAATCGAGCCCTTCCTTCAACCAGGTCTCAGTAATAGCAATAACATCATACTCCCAGGTACTAATCCAAGCCCTATGTTCATCTGCCTTACCTACTACACTTCTTGCATTAAAACAAATGCACCTCAGACCACCAGTCCCTTTGCGTTCATCATCTGCTCCCTGCCTACCCTTCCCCTTAGTCACGCTGACTTCATTATCTAGTTCCTTACAGGCTATCGTTACTACCTCCTTACTGTCCACTGACCTCCTCATTTGGTTCCCGTCCCCCTGCCACATTAGTTTAAACCCTCCCCAACAGCGTTAGCAAAAGCACCCCCAAGGACATTGGTTCCAGTCCGGCCCAGGTGTAGACCGTCCAATTTGTAATAGTCCTACCTCCCCCAGAACCGGTCCCAATGTCCCAAAAATCTGAACCCCTCCCTCCTGCACCATCTCTCAAGCCACGCATTCATCCTGACTATTTTTTCATTTCTGCTCTGACTATCACATGGCACTGGTAGCAATCCTGAGATTACTGCCTCTGAGGTCCTACTTTTTAACTTGGCTCATAACTCCCTAAATTCTGCTTGTAGGACCTCATCCCATTTTTTACCTATATCATTGGTGCCCATGTGCACAACGACAACTGGCTGTTCACCCTTCCCCTTCAGAATGTTCTGCAGCCGATCTGAGACATCCCTGACCCGTGCACCTGGGAGGCAACATACCATTCGGGAGTCTCGTTTTCGACCACAGAACCGCCTATCTACTCCCCTTACAATCGAATCCCCTATGACTATCGCCCTTCCACTCTTTTTCCCGCCCTTCTGAACAGCAGAGCCAGCCACGGTGCCATGAACCTGGCTACTGCTGCCTTCCTCTGGTAGAGTGATGGTGATAGAGAAATAGTATACACATACTGATTGGAGTGCTATTTTCAAAGGACAACCAGCCTCTGTTTGTATTGGTCATTTGTAGACAGACTCCCCACAAGTCAAAATTGTTTTGGTTAATGTTTCAGATAGTATGTGCAGTTCAATGCAGTGAGGAGGGGACAGGTCAATTGTCTGTCTCCATTAGGGATTATCCTGCCAGGAAAATCCATGGCTTTCTCAAAGTTGTTGCCTGTGATATGAAGGGCTTCCTTTGGCCAAAAGGCCTTGAGGTTACTCTTCTTAAGATCTCTGTTATTGCAGCAAACTATAGTGCCAAGGTGCGTACTTGCATAAAAAGCTTATCCAAAGACTCAGAGTAAAAGGCCTTGGACAAGGGTAACAAGAATCTTGAAACACTTAGTTATCTCCATGTCAAAAGCAGTTAAAAGTATCAGAGAGTTAAATATTGCCACATTATTTTATCTTCTGGTTTAACTTGCTCCTGTGAGTATTTTTCTCATAAAAAATATAAATAGAGGAGCAGAATATAAAGCAAGAAGATCAAGTCAGAACTGCTAAATGGGTAATTGATGACTGAGTGCCACTTGACAGCACTGCCAATGACCCCTTCCATCACTTTACTGATGATTGAGAGTAGGCTGATCTTCTGGGTCTGAACTGCCCTGTGTTTTTGTCACTGCGCAGTTTGGAAAAGCAGCAATACACTGACCTCTGGTCAGTTAAAGTTTTCCATCCAAATACACTGGCAGAACTAACAATTCTAGCAACTGTTCTCAATGCTCTGTAAAGTGGGTTGTTAGTGTGCTACACCTAACTGCAGCTGCGGTAAAATCAGAGAATGATTGCAGCACAGATCGAGGCCATTCAGCCCATCATGTCCATGCTGGTTCTCTGCAAGAGCAACTCAACCAGTCACACTCCCCCACCTTTTCCCTGTAGCCCTGCAATTTTTTCCCCTTCAAGTGCTTACCCAATTCCCTTTTGAAAGGCACGATTGAATTCGCCTCCACCACCCTTTCAGGCAGTGCATTCCAGATTGTGACCACTTACTGCAGAAAACATTTTCTCCTCATGCCGCCTTTGGTAAGTTTTGCCAATCATTTTAAATCTGTGTTCGCTGGTTCTTGACCCTTCAACAAATGGGAATAGTTTCTCTCTCTACTCTGTCTAGTTCCCTTATGATTTGGAACACCTCTATCAGAGGGGAGAATTGGCTAAGGTAAATTGGGTAAATAGACTAAAATGTATGGCGGTAGATGAAAAGTGGGAAACCTTGAAAGAAACCATCCAAAATGTTGAACAAAAATACATCCCATTGAAATACAAAAACTCAGCAAGGAAAAGGCTTACAATGTTGCAAAAAAGAGTAGCAAGCCTGAGTATTGGGAGTGTTTTAGAAAATAGTAAAGGGCCACCAAAAAGTTGATAAAAAAAATAGAATGAGGGTAAACTAGCCAGTAATATAAAAACAGATTGTTAGAGCTTTTATAGGTATATAAAAAGGAAGAGAGTAGGTAAAGTAAACGTTGGGCCCTTAGAAGAAGTGACACGAGAAATTATCATGGGGAATGAGGAAATGGCAGAGGCACTGAACAAATATTTTGTGTCTGTCTTCACTGCAGAAGACACAAGTTTCATATCAGAAATAGACGTAAACGGGCTAAAAAGAGTGAGGAAATTAAAATCAGCAGAGAAAAAGTATTCAAGAAATTTAAGGGACTGAAATCTGACAAATCCCTGGGACCTGATGGCCTACACCCTAGGGTTCTAAAAGAGATAGTTGCAGAGATAGCGGATGTGCCAGCTTTGATTTTCCAAAGTTCCTTAGATTCGGGAATGGTTCCATCAGATTGGAAGTTGACAAATGGTACACTGCTTTTCAAGAAAGGACGGAGAGAGAAAACAGGGAACTACAGGCCCATTAGCCTAACATAATTCATCGGAAAAATGCTGGAATCTATTATTAAAGAAGTCTTAACAATGCACTTAGAAAAGCACAGTGTGATTAGAACAAGTCAGCATAATTTTACTAAAGAGAAATCATGTTTGACAAGTTGATTAGAGTTTTTTGAGAATATAACGTGTAGGGTAGATAAAGGGGAACCAGTAGGTGTAGTATACCTGAATTTCCAAAAGGCATTCAATAAGGTGCCACACAAAAGACTAATCGGCAAATTAAGGGCTCATGGAGTTGGGGTAATATATTATCATGGATAGAGGATTGGTTAACAGACAGGAGACAGGATGCTAAGAGTGAGCATTTTCAAGTTGGCAGGCAGTGAATAGTGGAGTGCCACAAGGATCAGTGCTGGGGCCTCAGCTATTTACAATCTATATTAAGGACTTAATGAAGAGACAGAGAGTAATGTATCTACGTTTATTGATATACAAAGGTAAGTGGAAGGATAAGCTGTGGGGAGGATGCAGAGAGGCTGGAAAGAGATATGAACAGTGTTACGGTCAAGTGATGAGAGGTCGAAGGGCTTCCCTCTTTTCCCTCTCATTGTTTGACCACAGCAAGTTTAATTCTTTCTTAAAGTGGATGTACTGGCCAATTCAGTAGGTGTTTGATTACTTACTTGCTACGATCATAAAAAGAACCAATCAGACAGGTTTTCTTGAGTTAACAAAGAAACAGGTTAACTTTATTGTACTTAAACTGAACGAATGAAAATAATAAACTGCGTGCCAACTTTCACTCATGCACACACACACTAGATGTTTACACACACAAAAATAGATTACAGAGTGGTGAAAGGTAGATTGGTTGAGTTAGAGTCCATAGGAAAAAGGGGTATACAGTCTGGGGGGGTGGGGGTGGGTGGGTGGTGGTTTGATGATTTGGCTGACTTCTAGCTGAATGTGATGGTCCTGAGGCTTTTAGTTTGAAAAGGTAGATGACTGGTTTGGTGAGTCTCTGTGGGGTTTCTGATCGTAGCCGGAGTATACAGGATGGTCAGTCAGCAGGCAGGGTTTGAAACTTGCAAGCTGGAATGGAGAGAGAGAGAAGAGGGATCCCCACTTGGGTGTGCATGTGTCAGAGTTCAGATGCTTCTCCATGCTGTTGCAAAATGTTAGGACCAGGAGAGAAAAGTGTCTAGGGGTCCCTCTCAGCCATCACCTGGACTTACAGTAACAGGATTTAATTTTAAACACACCGTGTTTTTTGCTCCCCCTTGGTGAATCTTTGTTCACCACTTTCCAATTATAAGGCAAAGAAACCAACACAAACAGGTTTTTCTTAGGTTTAAAGAAGAAAAGTTGAAATTTCTTAAACTTAAACTCTAATTCGGTTAGTGCCTACAGATACACAACGTTCCCACGCTAGTATAAATATGTGATACACACATGCAGATAGAGACAGAAAAGAGCAGAAGAGAAATAAATTGGAAAAGTTTGAGGCAATATCTGAAGAGTTCTTTTTACTGTTCTTCAAGTTCACTGTAGAGTCCTTGGTTTTAGGTAGATCTTGCTTTTCATTGGGGCCCAGCATTCTTCTTAAACCTTGTTTGCTGTAGGAGGCTTTTCTCTCTTGGGGTTCATGTGTTTTCAGTGGATTCAGAGGCTTGTGAGAAAGAGATGGGAGCAGAAAGGAGAGATCTCCTCAGTCCAGGAGCAAACAGTCTTTCTGAGTTCAAGCTCTCTGTGGCCAGTTTAAAAGAAAGCCCAGCAACAGCCAGTTAGTCATGTGACCAGCTGTTCTAACCAGTCCTGGCCCCTGTGGATTGTATCAGCCCGGTAGACCCTGGAATGTGCTTCCCCACCCCCTCACTGTCCGGTGATCAACATCCATTGTGGGTTGAATGTGTCCTTTGCCCTTCCAAATATTGTCTGTTAATATGCAAATATCTTTTCCAGCTACAGCTGGTCTGTTTAACAAGTCATTTCCTCGCTCCAGCAACAGTTAAAAATCAATGTTCATGACAAAATTAATGTGCCTCAGTCTTGGCTGGTGGGGGCCTAGCATGACAAGAGAAACACCAGCTTAAAACCACAGATGGGCCCCTGGCTATCTAAAAGCTTACAGGGTAAGTTAAAGAAAAAAAAAGCTTATGACGATCGCAAATATCTCAATACTTTAGAAAGCCTAGAAAGTGCAGGGGTGAAGTAAAAAAGGAAATTAGAAAAGCAAAGTGAGGACATGAAAAATTATTGGCAGGTAAAATCAAGGAAAACCTGAAGATGTTTTATCAGTACATTAAGAGCAAGAGGATAACTAAGGAAAGGGTAGGGCCTATCAGAGTTGTACAGGGGAACTTATGCGTGGATGCAGAAGATGTGGGCAGGGTTCTGAATGAGTTTTTTGTTTCTGTCTTCACAAAGAGAGGGTTGATGTGGACATTGTAGTTAAAGAGGAGTGTGAAATATTAGATAAGATAAGCGTAATAAGAGAGGAAGTACTAGAGGGTCTGATTTCTTTGTAAGTGGATAAATCACCAGGGCCGGATGGATTGCATCCTAGGTTGTTAAAGGATGCCAGGGAGGAAATAACGGATGCACTGAGGATCATCTTCAAATCCTCACTAGATACAGGTGAGGTGCCAGAGGATTGGAGTCTGCGAACATTGTACCTTTGTTTAAAAAAGGTGTGAGAGATAGGCCAAATAATTATAGGCCGGTCAGTCTGACCTCGGTGGTGGGTAAATTGTTAGAATCTATTCTGAGGGACAGGATAAATTGTCACTTGGGAAGACATGGATTAATCAGGGGTGGTCAGCATGGATTTGTTAGAGGAAGGTCATGTCTTACTAACTTGATAGAGTTTATTGAGGAAGTACAAGGAGGATTGATGAGGGTAGTGCTGTGGATGTGGTTTACATGATTTTAGTAAGGCATTTGACAAGGTCCCGCATGGCAGACTTGTCAAAAAAATGAAAGCCCTTGGGATACAGGGGAAGGTGGCAGGTTGGATCTAAATTTGGCTCAGTGACAGGAAGCAAAGGGTAGTAGTCGATGGATGTTTTTTGTGATTGGGAAGTGGTTTCCAGTGGTGTTCCACAGGGCTCAGTCCCTTGCTGTTTGTGCCTAGAATTGAACACAATACTCCAGTTGAGACCAAATCAGTGTTTTATAAATGTTCTTCATAACTTACTTGCTTTTGTACTCTATGCTTCTATTTATAAAGCCCAAGGTACGGTACAAGGTAAGTCAGCAATATTATTTTGCCAGTTACATTTGCCATCAGCTGCACTTTGCCTTCTGCTCCACTGGAGGTTTCTGTTCTACTTGAAATTGCCTTAGGACAAGCACCTTCACACCCATAGCAAAGTGAGTACCAAGACTACTGGATTGTTCTCAGGAACACTGAAGTGTAATAGCAATAGTAAAATACAGCAAGCTCTGAAAAAATCATAGTAATTATTCCCAATAACTGTTATTTACTTTTAATCACAGCACTCAGTACCTGTTGATAGATACACCAAAAAACACACACCATGTTATTTAATAGAACATAAAAACCATTGATAAGCAAAGAACAGGTCGCTGGCAAGCAGGAGCAAGTGATCTTTTCCAGGCTGGTGATAATGGAGGCTTATGAAGCATTTTACTAAAAGCTAAATCCACACAGACGTTAATGCAGTCAGGGTGAAAATATCAAGGGGGCTAAATTGGACTTGAGGCTTGTCATGTGAAATTAGCCTGCACTGGTTCTATTTGATACAGGTAACATGCCAACTTTGTGCTGCCTGCTTATTACCATAATTGTAGCATCCAGCCAGCGCTGACTGTGCTGTTGAGTAGCTGCACACCGCAGAAGGCAGCTCAAAATCGTGAGGGACTAGATTAGATTAGATTAGAGATACAGCACTGAAACAGGCCCTTCGGCCCACCGAGTCTGTGCCGACCATCAACCACCCATTTATACTAATCCTACACTAATCCCATATTCCTACCAAACATCCCCACCTGTCCCTATATTTCCCTACCACCTACCTACACTAGTGACAATTTATAACGGCCAATTTACCTACCAACCTGCAAGTCTTTTGGCTTGTGGGAGGAAACCGGAGCACCCGGAGAAAACCCACGCAGACACAGGGAGAACTTGCAAACTCCACACAGGCAGTACCCAGAATCGAACCCGGGTCCCTGGAGCTGTGAGGCTGCAGTGCTAACCACTGCGCCACTGTGCCGCCCTAGTACGAGTTAAAGCTAACCTGCAACACTTAAAGGTAGTTTGCACCCTGTCATGCAGGCCCCCACCTGCCAAGCATGAGGCATGTTAATTTCAACACATGGACATTACATTTCAAACTGTTGTTGAAGTGAAGAAAGGACTTGTTTTAAAAAATTGCCAGATCTTGGCTGGAAAGATATTTGCACATTAACAGACAGTGTTTGGAAGGACAAAGCAGCCATTCCCTGACACATTCAGTCCACAATGGACCCTTGGCTGGTAAGATATTTGCATATTAACTGACAGTGCTTGGAAAGGAAAAAGGACCATTCCCTGACACATTCAACCCATAATGGACTTTTGATCACCAGACATTGAAGGCGGGGGAGCTCGCATTCCAGGTTGAGTGCTAAGATAGCCGAATACACAAATGGAGATGGTTAAACCAGCTAGTCACATGACTAACCTGCTGGGTAACCTGACCTTTTTGAATTTGTACAAACAGTTGGGACAGAAAGCTGTTTGCTCCTGAACTGAGATCTCTCCTGTCTGCTCCCATCTCTTTCTCACCAGCCTCTGAATCCACTGAAGATACATGAACCCCAAGAGAGAAAAGTGTCCTACAGCGATCAAGGTTTAAGAAGAATTCTGGGCCCCAACGAAAAGCAAGAACTACCTACAATCAAGGACTCTACAGTGAGCTCTAAGAACCGTAACAAAAACTCTTTAGATATTGCCTCAAACCTTTCCACCTTATTTTTCTTCTACTCTTTTCTGTCTCTATTTACATGTGTGTATTGCGTATGCATGCTAGTGTGGGCGCGTCATGTATCCGTAGGCATTAACCGAATTAGAGTTTAAGTTTAATAAATTTCAATCTTTCTTCTTTAAACCTAAGCAAACCTGTTTATGCTGGTTTCTTTGCCTTATAATTGGAAAGTGGTGAACAAGGATTCACCAAGGGGGAGCTAAAAATGCGGTGTGTTTAAAAATTAAACCCTGTTACAGTAAGGCCAGGTGAAGGCTGAAAGGGACACCTAGACACCTTTCTCACCTGGTTGTAACAACCCCTTAAAGGTGAAGTACATTGTGGCTAGAGCAGGTGGTGGAGGTCCTTTTATAAGTCACTGTGACATGGAAAAGACTGAATAATGGCACAACATGGGAGAGATCATGCTTTCGGGGTTCTTTGATGCTGCACTGGAGATGGATGCGATGCAAAGGAGGAGAGAGTGCTGTACCCATAGGGAGCCAGGTGGCCCCACGAAAAATGCTCAGAAGGCAGTGCGATCAGATGGCTGTGGTGCACACTGCCAAGATTCAAGCCCCAAGTTACCTGGATGCAGTGCCACAAGAAGTTCAATGACCTCACACAACTAGTCAAGGTCAGTGAATTCATCTTCCAATGCCAAATCCCAGCAACTGCATCACCAGCCTTAGACACTGCTCAATGCAGCACACCCCCATCACTCACCTACCAACATATCTCTATTAATCAGGACTCATACCTAAGTTTCATATGCTTCACCTCATCCTCACACACTTAGCATTGCTGCAAGCCTCACAACCACATCTCACAGCTTGCACAAACTGCCAGCTATTCAACAATGGCAGCCCCATCACCCAAACAGATTGCATCGCACTCACTGACAGGACTCTTTTGCAGGACAAGGTGGTACACAAACGGCAGCAGCAGGAGCTAACTGGTGGGGGGCAGGTGTGCCTGCATGTCCTTACTCCCATGGAAGAGATAGTTCTCACCATCATTAGAGCAGCCATTACTGAAGTTGTGGCCAGTGGCTGGGCTGAAACCATCAAAGGTGATGGTATCCTAATACATAACCCACCTTCGCACATCCCACATTCCCTCATCCCATACTCTGTTCTGATTTACAAGCTGTAGATGGTTTAAGCACACAGCTCTTGCTTCCCTTAACCTTGAGCCTTTCCCCTTTCAGACACCCACAAACTGCCACCTGGTCAGGCAGTAGTGGAAGTGATGATGAAAAAACACTATTACTTGCTCTCACACTGCATGTAATTTAACGTATGGCTTTGAGGCAAGTTCTGCATGTGGCGAGACTGCAACGAGAGCAGGGAGCAAGGGCTATGCGGGTGCTAGCTCGTCAGAGTGCAAGATCATACACTAGTCCTGCTGCAGAGGACTCAGATGAGACTTCGATGGGGCAGGCTACAGAAGAAGGTTGGTGCACATGCACAATTAAATGCTTGGTACATTGGCAGCCCTGCCAGAAAGGCTGCATGTAATGTTAAGGAGAATGGAGGACTCTGGCACTAACTTTGCACAGGGCTTTGTGCAGAGTCTCAAGTCCTGCAAAGTCCTCCTTACGAACATCTGGGGGCTTGTGTCAAAGTTGGAAGAGCTATCTCACAGAATAGTCAAGCAACAGCCTGACATAGTCATACTCACGGAATCATACTTTACAGACAATGTCCCAGACACTGCCATCACTATCCCCGGGTATGTCCTGTCCCACAGGCAGGACAGACCCAGCAGAGGTGGTGGCACAGTGGTCGACAGTAGGGAGGGAGTTGCCCTAGGAGTCCTCAACATCGACTCCGGACCCCATGAAGTCTCATGGCATCAGTTTAAACTTGAGCAAGGAAACCTCCCGCTGATTGCCAGCTACCGCCCTCCCTCAGCTGATGAGTCAGTACTCCTCCATGTTGAACACCACTTGGAGGAAGCACTGAGGGTGGCGAGGGTGCAGAATGTACTCTGGGTGGGGTACTTCAATGTCCATCACCAAGAGTGGCTCGGTAGCACCACTACTGACCAAGCCGGCCGAGCCCTAAAAGACATAACTGCTAGACTGGGTCTGTGGCAGGTGATGAGGGAACCAACAAGAGGAAAAAATATACTTGACCTCGTCCTCACCAATCTGCCTGTTGCAGATGCATCTGTTTTTGCCCGTATTAGTCGGAGTGACCGCACAGTCCTTGCGGAGACGCATTCCGCATTCACATTCAGGATACCCTCCATCGTGTTGTGTGGCACGATCACCATGCTAAATGGGATAGATTTCGAACAGATCTAGCAATGCAAAACTGGGCATCCATGATGCCCTGTGGGCCATCAGCAGCAGCAGAATTGTACTCAACCACAATCTGTGACCTCAAGGCCCGGCATGTCCCCCACTTTACCATTACCATCAAGCCAGGAGACCAACCCTGGTTCAATGAAGAGTGCAGGAGGGCATGCCAGGAGCAGCAACAGGCTTACCTCAAAATGAGGTGTCAACCTGGTGAAGCTACAACACAGGACTATTTGCGTTCCAAACTGCGTAAGCAGCATGCAATAGACAGAGCTAAGTGATCCCATAACCAACAGATCAGATCTAAGCTCTGCAGTCCTGCCACATCCAGCCAAGAATGGTGGTGGACAATTAAAAAACTAACTGGAGGAGGTGGATCCACAAATATCCCCATCCTCAATGATGGGGGAGTCCAGCACATCAGTGCAAAAGATAAGGCTAAAGCTTTGCAACAGTCTTCAGCCAGAAGTGCCGAGTTGATGATCCATCTCGGCCCCCTCCTGAAGTCCCCAGCATCACAGATACCAGACTTCAGCCAATTCGATTCACTCCGCATGATATCAAGAAATGACGGAAGGCACTGGATACTGAAAAGGCTATGGGCCCTGACAATATTCCGGCAATAGTACTGAAGGCCTGTGCTCCACAACTTGCCGCGCCCTTAGCCAAGCTGTTCCAGTACAGCTACAACACTGGCATCTACCTGGCAATGTGGAAAATTGCCCAGGTATGGCCTGTACACAAAAAACAGGACAAGTCAAACCCGGCCAGTTACCACCCCATCAGCCTACTCTCAATCATCAGTAAAGTGATGGAAGGTACCATCAACAGTGCCATCAAGCAGCACTTGCTTAGCAATAACCTGCTCAGTGACGCTCAGTTTGGGTTCCACCAGGGCCACTCAGCTCCTGACCTCATGACAGCCTTGGTTCAAACATGGATAAAAGAGCTGAACTCAAGAGGTGAGGTGACAGTGACTGCCCTTGACATCAAGGCAGCATTTGACCGAGTATGACATCAAGGAGCCCTAGCAAAACTGAAGTCAATGGGAATCAGGGGAAAACTCTCCACTGGTTGGAGTCATACCTAGCGCAAAAGAAGATGCTTGTGGTTGTTGGAAGTCAACCATCTGAGCCCCAGGACACCACTACAGGAGTTCCTCAGCGTAATGTCCTAGGCACAACCATCTTCAGCTGCTTCATCAATGACCTTCCTTTAATCATAAGGTCAGAAGTGGGGATGTTCGCTGATGATTGCACAATGTTCAGCACCATTCGCAACTCCTCAGATACTGAAGCAGTCCATGTAGAAATGCAGCAAGACCTGGACAATATCTCGGCTTGGGCTGATAAGTGGCAAGTAACATTCGCGCCACACAAGTGCCAGGCAATGACCATCTCCAACAAGAGAGAATCTAACCATCTCCCCTTTACATTCAATGGCATTACCATCGCTGAATCCCCCACTATCAACATCCTAGGGGTTACCATTGATCAGATACTGAACTGAGGTAGCCATATAAATACCGTGGCTACAAGAGCAGGTCAGAGGCTAGGAATCCTGCGGCGAGCAACTCATCTCCTGACTCCCCAAAGCCTGTCCACCATCTACAAGGCACAAGTCAGGAGTACCCACTTGCCTGGATGGGTGCAGCTCCAACAACACTCAAGAAGCTTGACACCATCCAGGACAAAGCAGCCCACTGGATTGCCATCCACAAACATTCACTCCCTCCACCACTGACGCACAGTGGCAGCTGTGTGTACCATCTACAAGATGCACTGCAGCAATGCACAAAGGATCCTTAGACAGCACCTTCCAAACCCGAGACCTCTACCAACTAGAAGGACAAGGGCAGCAAATGCATGCAAACACCACTACCTGCAAGTTCCCCTCCAAGTCACACATCATCCTGACTTGGAACTATATCACTGTTCCTTCACTGTCGTTGGATCAAAATCCTGGAACTCACTTCCTAACAGCACTGTGGGTGTACCTACCTCACATGGACTGCAGCGGTTCAAGAAGGCAGCTCACCACCACCTTCTCAAGGGCAATTAGGGATGGGCAATAAATGCTGGCCTAGCCTGCGATGCCCACATCCCATGAATGAACAAAAATAAAAATCTTGGAGTCCATCTTTTCCAGCGTGGAAGTATTAGCCAACTCCATTCGCATACTTTCGGACCAAACCATGGTGGCCGATTGAAGCACAAGCAAAAACACCCCAATGTCTGGATGCTGCAGTGGAAGCTCAGATTTCTGTCATGCAAACTCAGACTGCTGCCATCATGGCTGTGGATACCAATGCTTACAAGGGCTTGTAGGATGTCATTGCAGTCCAGCAATCCATCCTTCAAATACTAAGCTTGCTGAGGTGCCTCCCTCGGAGAATGGCAGTGACTCCATGGAGCACGAACCTGCTGCCCTCTCTCAGGGTGACAGCATTCGTCCTCCTACCCCTGACACTCCGCCCGTGCCCATGTTGTTGCCTCTCAGCCAGCCAGCCAGCACAGACACAGATGGTGCATCTGAAGTCGGAACTTCTAGACCCAGGGCTGTTTGAGGTCATCCTCAAAGGCCATCTCAGTCTCCCCATTGAAAGTTAACTGCCTTCCACCAGTATCCACTTGGGTAATCGTGCATAAGTGCACTTGGAGATGCAAAGGCACACGGAAGACAAGCACTAAGGGAATGCAGAAGAATGATTTGTTGACTTTTGTATGCGATATGGCATGGTGTGATTTATAAATTTAGTTTTGAATGTTTGTTTTGTATTGGTTCTTATTTTTGCATTGTGGCCAAGTGGATCTTGTGGTGGTCAGTGACACAGTGAAAGTGAAGTATAGGAACATAGGAACATAGGAGCAGGAGTAGTCCATTGAGCCCATCTAGCCTGCTCTGCCATTCAATATGATCATGGCTGAACATCCATTTCAACGCCTTTTTCCCCAAACTATACCCATATCCCTCATGTCACTGGTATTTAGAAATCTGTCAATCTCTACTTTAAACATACTCAATGACTGAGCTTCCATAACCCTCTGGGGTAGAGAATTCCAAAGATTCACAACTCTTTGAGTAAAGAAATTTCTCCTCATCTCTGCCTTTAGTAGCTTCCCCCTTATTTTGAAATTGTGTCCCCTAGTTCTACACTCCCCAACCAGGGGAAACATCTTAGCTGCATCTACCCTGTCCATCTCTTTAAGTATTTTGTAGGTTTCAATGAGATCACCTCTCATTCTTCGAAATTCAAGAGAATACAGGCCCAGTTTCCCCAATCTTTCTTCATAGGACAGTCCTGCCATCCCGGGAACAAGTCTGGTGAACCTTTGTTGCAGTCCCTCTATGGCAATGATATCCTTCCTAAGGTAAGGGGCCCAAAAATGCACACAGTAGTCCAGATGCAGCTTAACCAAGGTTCTATAAAATTGAAGCAAGACTTCACTACTCCTGTACTCAAGTCCTCTTGTGATAAAGGCCAACATACCATTAGCCTTCTGAATTGCTTGCTGCACCTGCATGTTAGCTTTCAGTGACTTATTGACGAGGACACCCAGGTCCCTTTGTACATCTTCACTTTCTAATCTCTTAACATTTAAGAAATACTCTGCACATCTATTCCTTCTACCAAAATGGATAACCTCACATTTTTCCACATTATATTCCATCTGCCACATTCTTGCCCACTCACTAAGTCTGTCCAAATCTCCTTGAAGCCGCTTCGCATCTTCCTCACAACACACATTCTCACCTAGTTTTGTGTCATCTGCAAACTTGGAAATATTACATTTGGTCCCCACATCCAAATCATTGATATATATTGTGACCAGCTGGGGTCCAATTACTGATTCTAGCAGTACCCCACTAGTGACAGCCTGCCAACGTGAGAATGGCATGTTTATTCCAACTCTTTTTTTTCCACCTGTTAACCAATCCTTAATCCATGCCAGTATATTACCTCCTATCCCATGTGCTTTAATTTTGCTAACCAACCTCCTGTGCGGGACTTTATCAAAAGCCTTATGAAAATCCAAGTATACTACATCCACTGACTCCCCTTTATCAATTCTCTTAGTAACATCCACAAAAAACTCCAATAGTTTCGTCAAACATGACAGGTGGTGAATGGAGAATTGGGGTTGTGTTTACTGGTATGAGTTGTTCATGGACAAACAAGCCACAATGCATCTGTTCAGGTTGCTTCCTGCCTTCCTCTGCCCCTTCCTCCTCCACCTGCTGCTCAGCTGCTTGCTGCATAGTGGTGGCCTCAAGGCACCAAGGAAGTACAGCATGCACCAGACCATCACGAGTCTTGACACCTGCTCTGCCGAGTCCTGCAGGCTCCAGCCAGCCAATGAGCTGCTCTATCACACTTCCTGCAGCAGCCTGGCTTTCACTGCATGTGTGCGTGGTTGATGCACCAGTCATGAGCCATGTCATTGGCAGCTAACCGTTGTTGCTAAGTAGCCACCCTTTGGTTTGTTGTGGTGACTCAAATGCAGCTGACACAGTGGACTGCTGCTGAATGAAGGCATCATGACTGCTGCAGCAATCAGGCATTGACCTGCGTGATTCTCTAGTGTGTGGCTACACACCAGCTGAATAGAGGAATGGGATCAGTTTCGGTTGCAGTACATCTCAGAGTTAACATGCGGCGCCTGCAAAGTAACATATGTGTAGTCAATGGCACCCTGCACTATGGAAAGCCTACATACTTCGCAAAGCCACATGCATGCTCCAACTGCTTGTCTCTGGCAAGAGAGAATGAAATGTAGTCAGCTCTCTTTAAATAGAGAACCTCAGTAACCTCCCTTATGCAACAGTGGCTGACAAACTGCAAGATGTTGCATATTAACTCCAGACTGGAAGGAACCTGACCAATAAAAGTTCATCGCCACAGTCACCTTCACAGCTACTGTCAATGCTGTCCTCACCCTCCTCTGTGGTGACAGTTGTGGCTACAGCAGGCGGTAAATTTCAGTGAGGATGTCCTTACTGAAGCAGAGACATTTCCCATGTTGTTCCTCGCTGAGGTTCAGGTAAGAGAATTGCTCTCTGCATGTCCTGGGAGGATATGACCTCCTGCTGAGAGCCCTTCTCCCCCTCCTCCCTCTCTCTCTTCCAGCAGCAATCTTGCCCTTTGCTTATATTCCAAATCATGCTATATTCAATGTCTGGGAGCAACTGGCTTGTGCAGAAGGGGAGGTGATGGTGTGGGGACATGGGTTTGAATCCCACCACATCAGATAGTGAAATTTGAATTCAACTAATAAATCTGGAATTAAAAAGCTAGCCTAATGGTGACTATGAAACCATTATCAATGGGGCGGCACAGTGGCGCAGTGGTTAGCACCGCAGCCTCACAGCTCCAGGGACCCGGGTTCGATTCCGGGTACTGCCTGTGTGGAGTTTGCAAGTTCTCCCTGTGTCTGCGTGGGTTTTCTCCGGGTGCTCCGGTTTCCCCCCACAAGCCAAAAGACTTGCAGGTTGATAGGTAAATTGGCCATTATAAATTGTCACTAGTATAGGTAGGTGGTAGGGACATATAGGGACAGGTGGGGATGTTTGGTAGGAATATGGGATTAGTGTTGGATTAGTATAAATGGGTGGTTGATGTTCGGCACAGACTCGGTGGGCCTGTTTCAGTGCTGTATCTCTAATCTAATCTAATTGTAGTAAAAACCCATCTGGTTCACGAATATTCTTCAGGGAAGGAAATCTGCCATCCTTACCTGGTCTGGCCGACATGTGACTCCAGATCCACAGCAATATGGCTGACTCTTAACTGCCCTGAAATGCCTTGCAAGCCAGTCAGTGGTATCAAAACGCTACAAAGCCTAAGAAAAGGAATGAAAACTGACGGACCACCCGACATCGACCTCAGCACTGCAAATGATAACAGCAAATCCACAAACCACGTTGACCCCGCAAAGTCCTCCATACTAAGATCTGGTGGCTTGTGCCAAAAATCTTTGTCCCACAGACTAGTCTATGCCTGACATAGTCATACTCATAGAATCACACCTTACAGAGAATGTCCCTGACACCACCATCACTATCACTAGTGCAAAGGAAGATGGTTGTGGTTGTTGGAGGTCAATCATCTGAGCTCCAGGACATCACTGCAGGAGTTCCTCAGGGTATTGTCCTGGGCACAACCATCTTCAGCTGCTTCTTCAATGACCTTCCTTCAATCATAAGGTCAGAAGTGGGGATGTTCGCTGATGATTGCACAATGTTCAGCACCATTCGTGACTCCTCAGGTACTGAAGCAGTCCGTGTCGCAATGCAGCAAGACCTGGACAATATCCAGGCTTGGGCTGATAAGTGGCAAGTAACATTTGTGCCACACAAGTGCCAGGCAATGACCATCTCCAACAAGAGAGAATCTAACCATCTCCCCTTGACATTCAACGGCATTACCATCGCTGAATTCCCCACTATCAACATCCTAGGGGCTACCATTGACCAGAAACTGAACTGGAGTAGCCATATCAATAACGTGGCGACAAGAGCAGGTCAGAGGCTAGGAACCCTGTGGTGAGTAACTCACCTCCTGACTCCCCAAAGCCTGTCCACCATCTACAAGGCACAAGTCAGGAGTGTGACGGAATACTCTCCACTTGCCTGGATGGGTGCAGCTCCAACAACACTCAAGAAGCTCGACACCATCCAGGACAAAGCAGCCTGCTTGATTGGCATCCCATCTACAAACATTCACTTCCTCCACCACTGACGCACAGTGGCAGCAGTGTGTACCATCTACAAGATGCACTGCAGCAATGCACCAAGGCTCCTTAGACAGCACCTTCCAAACCCGCGACCTCTACCAACTAGAAGGACAAGGGCAGCAAATACATGGGAACATCACCACCTGCAAGTTCCCCTCCAAGTCACACACCATCCTGACTAGGAACTATATCGCCGTTCCTTCACTGTTGCTGGGTCAAAATCCTGGAACTCCCTTCCTAACAGCACTGTGGGTATACCTACCCCAAATGGACTGCAGCGGTTCAAGAAGGCAGCTCACCACCACCTTCTCAAGGGCAATTAGGGATGGGCAATAAATGATGGCCTGGCCAGTGACGCCTACCTCCCATGAATGAATAAAAAAAAAATCCCTGGATATGTCCAGAGGTAGTGGCACAGTGATATACAGTTGGGAAGGAGTTGCCCGGGGAGTCTTCAACATTGACTCTGGACCCCATAAAGACTCATTGCATCAGATAAAACATGGGCAAGGAAACTTTCTGCTGATTACCACCTACTGCCCCACCCCCCAACTTTGGTTGATGAGTCAGTGCTTCTCCATGTTGAACACCAATTGGAAGAAGTAGCAAGGGTGGAGAATGCACTCTGGGTAGGGGAAATTCAATGTCCATCACCAAAAGTGGCTTGGTATCACCACTACTAGCTGAGTCCTAAAGGACAAAGCTGCTAGAAATGGGTCTGCGGCAGGTGAGGAGGGAAAAAACCTACATGACGTCCTCCTCACCAATCTGCCTGTCGCAGATGAATCTGTCCGTGACAGTGTTTGTAGGCATGACCACGTGGAGATGAAGTCTTCACATTGAGGATAGCCTTCATCGTGTTTTGTTTTTTGTTTTGTTTTGTTTTAGAGTGTTGTGTGGCACTACCACCATGCTAAATGGGATAGATTTCGAACAGATCTAGCAATGCAAAACTGGGCATCCATGAGGTGCTGTAGGCCATCGGCAGCAGAATTGTATTCAACCACAATCTGCAACCTCAAGGCCTGGCATATGCCCTACTCTACCATTACCATCAAGCCCGTGGAACAACCCTGGTTCAATGGAGAGTGCAGGAGGGCATGCCAGGAGCAGCACCAGGCAAACCTAAAAATGCGGTGTCAGCCTGGTGAAGCTACAACATAGGACTACTTGCATGCCAAACAGCAAAGCAGCATGCGATAGACAGGGCTAAGTGATCCCACATCCCCCGGATCAGATCTAAGCTCTGCAGTTCTGTCAGATCCAGTCGTGAACCGTGGTGGACAATTAAGCAACTAATAGGCGGAGGTTCCACAAATATTCCCAACCTCAACGATGGGGTAGCCCAACACATCAGCGCAAAAGACAAGGCATTTGCATCCATCTTCAGCCAGAAGTGCCGAGTGGATGATCCATCTCGGACTCCTCCTGAGGTCCCCAGCATCACAGATGCCAGTCTTCAGCCAATCTGATTCACTCCACATGATATAAAGATATGGCTGAAGGCACTGGATACTGCAAATGCTATGGGCCCTGACAACATTCTGACAAACTTGTGCTCCAGAACTAACTGCGCCCCTAGCCATGCTGTTACAGTATAGCCACAAAACTGGCATCTACCCGGCAATGTGGAAAATTGCCCAGGTATGGCCTGTCCACAAAAAGCAGAACAAATCCAACCCAGCCAATTACTGCTCTATCAGTCTACTGTTGATCATCAGCAAAGTGATGGAAGGGGTTGTCGACAGTGCTATCAAGTGACACTTGCTCAGCAATAAGCTGCTCAGCGACGTTCTGCCAGGGCCACTCAGCTCCTGACCTCATTACAGCCTTAGTCCAAACATGTACGAAAGAGCTGAACTCAAGAGGTGAGGTGAGAGTGATTGCCCTTGATATCAAGGTAGTATTTGACCAAGTGCGGCATCAAGGAGCCCTAGCAAAACTGGAGTCAATGGAAATCAGGAGGAAACCTCTCCACTGTTTGGAGTCATACCTAGCACAAAGGAAGATGGATGTGGTTGTTGGAGATCAATCCTCTCAGTCCCAGGACATCACTGCAGGAGTTCCTCAGGGTAGTGTCCTAGGCCCAACCATCTTCAGCTGCTTCATCAATGACCTTCCCTCCATCATAAGGTCAGAAGTGGGGATGTACGCTGATGATTGCACAATGTTCAGCACAATTCGCGACTCCTCACATACCGAAGTAGGCCGTTTCCAGATGCAGCAAGACCTGGACGACATCCAGGCTTGGGCTGATAAGTGGCAAGTAACATTCGTGCCACACAAGTGCCAGGCAATGACCATCTCAAACAAGAGATAATTTAACTATCTCCTCTTGAAGTTCCAAGGCATTACCATCGTTGAATCCCCCACTATCAACATCTTGGGGGTTACCATTGACCAAGAAATGAACTGGAGTATCCATATAAATACCGTGGCTAAAAGAGCAGGTCAGAGGCTGGGAATTCTGTGGCGAGTAACTCACCTGCCTGTCCATCAAGAAACATATCAGGAGTGTGATGGAATACTCTCCACTTGCCTGAATGGGTGCAGCTCCAACAACACTCAGGAAGCTTGACACCATCTTGGACAAAGCAGCCCGCTTGAATGGCACCTCATCCACCAACTTCAACACTCACTCCCTCTACCACTGATGGTGGTGTATGTACAAGATGCACTGCAGCAACTCACCAATGCTCCTTCGACAGCACCTTCCAAACCCACAATCCCTGCCACCTAGATAATCAAGGGCAGCAGATGCATGGGAACACCACCACCTGCAAGTCCCTCTCCGAGCCACACACCATCCTGACTTAGAACTATATCACCACTGTCACTGGGTCAAAATCCTGGAACTGCACTGTGGGTGTACTTACACCCCAAGGACTGCAGCGGTTCAAGAAGGCAGCTCACCACCACCTTTTCAAGGGCAATCAGGGATGGGCAACAAATGCTGGCCTGGCCAGTTAATCCCACATCCCGTGAGCAAATGAAAAAAAAGCCTTAATGTCAGGACCAAATCCTTCAGCACCTGCCACACCACTCCCTGTAGCTTTTAAAGACATTAAAGAAATTTGAAAAGTGCCAAATGCTTTTATCATCAAAACAAGAGCCAATAGAAATCAATCAACAGCTAGCCTGTAAGTAGTTGATGATCCCTTTAAACAGTGCTGCTGAGTGGTCTTTCCTGTTGCTGAATGCATGTCTAGCCATGCATGATTAAAAGAGGGTGTTAGCTGGAGTTTTGCGCTGTAAAATGGCAGCAGTGGATCAAATCAGCATTACACAATGATTGATGTCACGATCTATCCCTTGCTCTTCTATGATTAGTCACACATGAATAATTACTAGATGGGTGAGGTGCTAGGGGGCTGCAACTTCCTGTAAATGTTTAGCCCAATGCCTTAAGCAAAAGAAGAGGAGAATTGCGAGAAAAGTGACAACAGAAAATAGCTCATAGGAAATACAGGGTAGCACCGAACCCTGTAAATCTAGGGCAAGTATATTTCAAATCCAAAGGTGGGTCTTATTGAAATGTTACCCAGATGAGCTCATTAAAGTCAAAGATAAGACAAAGCTCAAAAACAAACAGCCTTAAATCTAAGATAGCATTATCTCTTTTCTGAGTACTTGCAGCGTGATGTCAAACAACTTGATTTATCTATTAACCTTGTATCAGTTTCATGACACTTAGGTAAGTGCTCTTTGTGCTATATAGATAATAGCGCATTCCAAAGTCCACCCCTTCATCCTCGCCACGGAACCTGGGCAATGAGTAAGAAAGAGTTGATCAAAACAGGGTGAAGTGCGGTGGAACTCTTTATGTCCTGGGCCACTTCGGTTACCATGAAGGCATGTTAGGAACCCTAGAAATACTCTGCAGCCGGGGCTCTGGCAAACAAGACCCCAATGGTAGAGCAGGTGGAGGAAGATGTGCCATCTGAAAAAGCTCAACGGCTGATCTGGCGGACGAAGGCTGCAGCAGAACGAAACCCATTCCCCCCTCCCCACCCCCAATCGTCTTGGTATCCTTGGGTCAAGGTGTCGTTCTGTCAAGATACTTCTGGAAGCTGGTGTGCAACGATTTCTCCACATTAAAAGATGTCACGCACAGGCATCTTCCTTACCGAGTACATCCTCCAAGCCCTTCGGCGACCAGCAAATGGCGACGGGAGCAGGATTGTGTTGTCTGGAAGCTTCGAGTCATGATCTGTCATGGAGGCGGCAGTTGCAAGATTGTTGTTTAGCACTTGGATGCGGCAGGGTTGCCTTTCGGCAGCTGTAGCTGTGACTGAGCAGCTCTGTTTAGGATCCACTCTGCTTACCCCTTATTGGGGAGGGGGCTAGAAAAGATGCCCTAAACAGAGTCTGCCTCACTTCTCCCAACTGGATAGCCATGTCTAGAGGGATCTCCTGTGGTAGAAACACACAAAAGACACAAGTAGTAAAGTTTGGGACCTGGAACATCCGCAAGTGAACACCCAGAGCATCGCATTGCATTTGTCGCCCAAGAACTCCGGCGATATGACATTGACATCACCGCTCTGAGTGAGACCCAGCCAGCTGGAGAGGGGCAGCTCAAGGAACACAGAGGTGGCTATAGTTCCTTCTGCAAGGGAAAATCATAAGAAGAACATCGTATTTACAGAGTTGGGTTTGCCATCAAGAATGAACTTGTCAACCAGCTTCAAGAGTTCCCTCTTGGAAGCAATGAGCGCCTCATGACTCTTAGTCTCAAACTGGCAAGGAGACAATACACCACCGTGCTCAGTGCATATGCCCCAACTCTGGACACCGATGTCAAAACCAAGGAAGATTTCTATGCCAAACTTGACCAAGCTCTCTGTGGGGTTCCGAAGGAGGACAGTTTATTCTTCTCGAAGACTTCAATGCCAGAGTTGGAGGAGATTCCAATCTCTGGAATGGAGCCATTGGCAGGGATTAATTTGGAAATGTCAACTTCAACAGCATTCTTCTCCTTACAAAATATGCAGAACATGGGCTTATCATCACCAATACCCTTTCTGCCAGAAGAACAAATACAAAAAATCATGGCAACACCCACGGTCCAAACACTGGTACCTGATCGATTATGTCATCGTCCATGCCCGGAATCGCATGATATTTGCATCACCAGAGCAATGACAGGAGCTGATGACTGCTGAACCAATTATCAACTTATTCATTCACTTATGTCCATCAAACTGGCTCCCAAATGACAGATGCAGCAGAAAAATGTCCACAAAATATCAATGTTGGAGCTCTGAAGGATCCTATCAAAAGAGATCAATTCCAACAATGCCTCAGGGAAAAACGTTCAAACTTCAATCTGTTACGAGAGTGCTTCTATTTTTTGTAAAATATGTTTTTAGGACTTATAATTGAATTATGGACATTGATTCATCTGGAAGCTTGAAGAGATGCTGGACTTTGTGCTTCTTTAAAAAGAGGTCTCCAGAAGGATTCCTGAACTTGGCTTGTAAACAAGCCCTTACTGGAAGACACCTATTTTCAGATAAAATACCAGCAGGTAATGTTGTTTTGACTTGGGGAGATGTTTACAGAGAAGTGACAGGTCAAGATTGATAGAGATCAGGAGGCTTGATTTCAGTAATATTTTTGGTTTTCACTTTAAATTGTTGAAAAAAACAGTTTTTTTTGGCATGCCAAGAAAACCCAGCTCATCTCTTTCTCTCTCTTGGAAAGAAACCCTGTTTTTCCAGTGTGTCAGTCTCCTCTTTCCTCCTGTATTTGAAGAAACCTTGCGTATCGAATGTGTGGGAACTGAAACCTCTGTTGCCATATTTCTGCTGTAAGGCCCATCTGAAACCTCTATTGCTACATTTCTTGGCAAGCCTACCCAAACTGATCATCAACATCACCTGGAAAGGACTGTTCTAGGAAGATCCCACTGACAGCTGTCTATACGCATTTGGGACGTCAAACCAAAACAAAGGATATCTTTCCATATTTTCTCTTTTTTCTTCAAGGATGAGCAAGTATTCAGCCCAAGTGTTTTTTTGTTTGTGTTTTTTTTGTAACAGCTCTAAAGCAAAATTCCCTTTTATTTTTCTGGTTAAACAATGTATGTATCAGTGTGAGGGGCTAAGATAAAAAGGGAACATTAACATTTCAATCTGTGTGTTTATGCTTTACTTCATTACTGTTTTATAATAAACTGATAATTTTGTTGTTTATTAAAGAAACCTGGTTGGTGTGTTTTATTCTGGGATAAAAATAGAGTCTATGATTGACTGTATCGGTAAGTGGGAAAAAATATAAATATATGACGTGACCCGTGGAGAAGTGGAACTAGAATAAACAGTGCACTCCTCCCACCTCGGTCATAACAAACCAAGAACAGAAGAAGAGTGTCCACAGTGCTTGGGATGTCCTTAAGTCCAGTATCATCAATGCCTGCAAAGATACACTTGGATTTACTGCCAGAAAACATCAGGACCGGTTTGATGAAAATGATCACTGTATCAATGAACTGATTGATTGCAGGTGCAAGACTTCCTGTGCCTGGCACAATGACCTAAACTCAAAGCAAAAGAAAGTGGCTTACCAACAAGCAAAGGCAGAGGTACAAAGGAGCACCCACAACATGAAGAACAGGTGATGGGCAGACAAGGCAAAGGAACTTCAGCATCTCGCTGACATGAATGATATCCATGGCTTCTTCGCTGTCACAAAGACTATTTATGGTCCAAGTACTCAAGGATCAGCTCCTTTGAGGCCTAAGGATGGGGGAGATCTGATCAGGGAAGCTGTCAATGCCCATTGGATGGAGCATTTTGAAGAACTTTTCAATCAAGAATCTATTGTTGATGAGAGTGTTTTCAACTCCATTCCACAACATCCAGTTAGAAACGAGCTTGGAACTCCGCCAGCACCTGTGGAGGTGATGAAAGCCATCACATAAATGAAGAATAACGTGGCAGGACGTTATAGAATCATCGCTGAAATCTTTAAGCACGGAGGAGAGGAACTAACATTAGAGCTCCACGCCCTCATCCTACACATCTGGAATGAAGAAAAAGTCCTGAATGGCCTCAAGGATGCTATGATTGTGACAATCTTCAAGAAAGGGGACAAATCCAACTGTGGCAATTGCGGAGGCATCTCCATACTCTCCATTGCGGGAAAGAAGCCTTCTAAACCGGCTCATTACACTTGTTGAAGCGCTACAGCCCGAATCTCAATGTGGGTTTAGGCCATCAAGAGGCACTGCTGACATGATATTCAGGCTTGCCACCAACAAGAAAAATGCCACGAACAAATTCAAGCTCACTACATAGCATTTTTTGACTTGATAAAGGCCTTTGACTCTGTAAATCGTGAGGCATTCTGGAAGATTCTGTTGAACTATGGATGTCCTCCAAAATTCATCACCATCCTTTGCCTGCTTCATGATGATATGTGAGTGGTGATCCTTAGCAATGGATCCATTACAGACCTCTTTGAAGTTAAGACAGGAGTTAACCAAGGTTGTGTCATCATCCCAACTCTTTTTTCGATCTTCCTATGCAGCCATGCTCCGTTTGACTAGGGACAAGCTTCCTGCTGGAGTGCAGCGTATTTATGGAATGGACGATTTAATCTCAGGCGACTCCAATCAAAAACTTAGACCACCCCAACTTCAGTCATTGAGCTCCAATACACTGATGATGCTGCAGTAAGTGCTGTGTCAGAAATGGATCTTCAGAGAATCATCAACGTATTTACTGAGGCACGCAAGAAGATGGGACTTACACTGAACATTCAGAAGACCAAAGTCCTCCATCAACAAGCTCCAAATGCACACGCCTGGGCCCCATTGATTAGGATTCGTGATGAGTGCCTGGAGTATGTGGAACACTTCCAGTAAATTGGAAGCAATCTTTCACAAAAGGCTCACATTGACAAAGAAATCCAGCATCACCTGAAATCGGCTGGTGCAGCCTTTGGCCACCTCAGGAAGGGAGTGTTTGAAGATCGTGACATCAAAAGTGAAGCCAAGCTCATAGTCTACCATGCGGTCGTGATCCCTACTTTACAGTACGGGGCTGAAACATGGACGGTGCACAGGAGGCACGTGAAAGCACTGGAGTTATTTCATCAACGCTGCCTGCGGACAATCCTACATATCAAGTCGGAAGACAGGTGCACCAACATCAGTGTCCTCTACAAGCAGGCACCACAAGCATCGAGGCTATAATTATCCACCATTTGCTTCGTTGAATTGGTCATATAGTTCGGATGTCAGATACCAGGCTTCCAAAGCAGGTCTTCTTCTCCCAGCTCAGTCAGGGCTGAAGCACCAGAGGAGGACAAAAGAAACGCTTCAAGGATGTGCTGAAAGCCAACATGAAGAAATGCAACATTGACATCAATTCCTGGGAGACCATTGCCCTGGAGTTAACCAGATGGAAGCAGAGTCTGTGGGAAGGATCCCAGCATTTTGAGACCCAATGATGACAAAATGAAGAGGAAAAGTGAGAGCAGTGATAAGAACAAGCCATGACCCAAAATAATGCACGACCAGACGTATCACTTGATAACAAATGTCCTATGTGCCATAAAGTCTGTAGATCCCGAATTGGCCACATTAACCATCTTCGGACTCATGGAAGACAATCTTCCTCACCTGTGAAGGAAAGACAATAATAGATATAGACTTTGTTATTACATAATGTGATTGATATGTGACTGGGTTACTTCTATGCCACCTAAGGTCTCCATAGGAATGCACATTATGTCATAAGGTTTACTCTGGTTAAATATTCACCTAGCTCTTTTTATTTATTGAGGGCTAGACTTCCTCTTCATCGGTAGCTTCTCCCTTTCTTCCTTGCTTGGGTCTGCCTGTGCCGATCCCAGCTCTCGTTCTGTGGCAGCTCCGAGGCAGCTAAGAATTGTGTAGCTGAGACTTGCTTTATGCTGTACTGAAGCAACTCCACCCTAGCTGTCCAGACAGAAGATCTGTTGCTTCAGGACACCATGGTTTGTTCGATCAGAACATTTCTCTCTGCATGGCTCTCATTGGGCAGAATCTTAGTCGTGCAGAGGCAGCTTTGGAGGCAAGAGGGTGAGGAATTTCTGAAAGTTGATTACCTGACACATTCCCACCTCTGAGCGATTCTTGCTGGAGGCATGGTCATACCAGCACTGACTTTCTGTCCGGCAGAGCCAAGTAGCTAATTAGGATCAATTAAGTGCCCACTTGGGGGCAAACTGGTGTCGCTACTGAAATCTTCTGCCAGGATTGGAGGAGAACAGGGAAGAGAAGGAGTGTAGAGGACTGCAGCAGTATGAAAGCAACATGACTACTGTCAGGAAACTGGGTACAAGCGGGACGGTCTACATCTGAACCAGAGGGGGACTAACATCCTTGCTGGCGGGTTTGCTAGTGCTGTTGGGAGGAGTTTAAACTAATTTGGCAAGGGGGAGGGGATGCAGACTCCTAGCAGAGTAGGGACACAGCTAAACACAGGAAAGCAAACAAGTCAGAGGGAATACAACGGAAGTAAGTTTCAAGGGAGTAAGACCAGGATGGATGGCCTCTACTTTAATGCCAGGAGTATTACAGGTAAAACGGATGAGTTAAGGGCAAGGATTGACATGTGGAATTGTGATATAGTAGCTATCACGGAGACATGGTTGAGGGAGGGGCAGGATTGGCAGCTCAATATCCCAGGATATAGAATCTTCAGGCGGGACAGAGGAGGGGGTAAAAGAGGAGGGGGCATTGCAATATTAGTTAAGGAGTCAGTTACTGCAGTAAGGAGAGATGATATCTTGGAGGGGGCATCAAATGAAGCTTTATGGGTAGAGTTTAGGAATAAAAAAGGGACAGCCACATTGCTAGGTGTTTATTATAGACCCCCAGATAGTCAGCGGGAAATTGAGGAGCAAATATGTGTGCAATTCGCAGAGGTGTGTCAAAATAATAATAGGGTAATTATATTGGGTGATTATATTGGGTGATTGGAACATTAATTGGGATAGTCATCGTGTTAAGGGCTTAGATGGAGTGGAGTTCTTAAAATGTATACAGGAGAACATTTTAGCTCAATATGAAGAGGATCCAACAAGGGAGGGTGCAGTGCTGGACCTAATTCTGGGGAATGAAGGTGGTTGATGTGTTGGTGGGGGATCATTTTGGTGATAGCGACCACAACATGGTCCAATTTAAGCTTGTTATGGAGAAAGAAATAGACAAGTTGCAAAAAAAGGTTTTGGATTGGGGGAGAGCGAATTTTAGTAAAATAAGGCAGGATCTGGCCAAGGTAGACTGGAAAGAGTTACTTGTCGGGAAATGTACAGAAGAGCAGTGGGGGGCATTCAAAAAGGAAATGGGGAGGGTACAGGCCCAACATGTTCCCTCTAGAGTAACAGGCAGGAGCAACAATCCCAGAGAACCATGAATGACCAGAAACATTCAGGGTACGATGAGAAGGAAAAGATAGGCTTTTAGCAATTACAAGGAGATCAAATCAACGGAAGCATTAGTGGAGTACAGAAAGTGTAGGATGGAGCTTAAGAAAGCAAAGAGGGGATATGAGAAAGCTCTGGCTGGTAAAAGTAGGGAAAATCCCAAGATATTCTATAAGTATATCAATGGGAAGAGGGTAACCAGGGGAAGAGTAGGACCCTTTAGGGACCAAGAGGGAAATCTGTGGGTGGAGCCAGAGGACATTGGTAGGGTGTTGAATGAATACTTTACATCTGTCTTCACCCAAGAGAATGAGGATGTAGATATGGAACTCAGAGAGAGAGAGAGACTGTGAGGTTCTTGATCAAATTGTCATAGGGTATTGGAGGTATTGGAGGTTTTGGCAGGCTTAAAAGTGGACAAATCTCCAGGTCCGGATGATTTGTGTCCCAGGATGCTGTGGGAGGCGAGGGTGAAGATTTCAGGGGCTCTGACCCAAATTTGTAATTCCTGTCTGGCTACGGGGGAGGTGCTAGAGGACTGGAGAACAGCTAATGTGGTCCCACTATTTAAGAAAGGTTGGAGAGATAAGCCAGGGAACTAAAGACCAGTGAGTCTCACGTCAGTGGTAGTGAAACTATTGGAGAAACTTCTGAAGGAGAGAATCTATCTCCACTTGGAGAGGCAAAATTTGATTAGGAATAGTCAGCATGGCTTTGTCAGAGGGAAGTCATGCCTAACAAATTTGATTGAATTTTTTGAGCATGTGACCAGGTGTGTCGATGAGCATAGTGCAGTTGATGTAGTTTACATGGATTTCAGCAAAGCCTTTGACAAAGTCCCACATGGGAGACTTATCAAGAAAGCAAATGCACATGGGATACAGCGTAACTTGATAAGGTGGATTCAAAATTGGCTTAGCTGTAGGAGACAGAGAGTGATGACAGACGGTTGCTTTAGTGACTGGAAGCCAGTGTCCAGTGGCGTACCACAGGGATCTGTGCTGGGTCCCCTATTGTTTGTCATCTATATAAACGACATATATAACTATGTGGAGGGTAGGATCAGTAAGTTTGCGGATGACACAAAAATTGGCCGAGTGGTTAACAGTGAGGTGGAGTGTCTCGGGTTACAGGAAGATATAGATGGATGGTCAAATGGGCAGAAAAGTGGCAGATGGAATTTAACCCTGAAAAGTGTGAGGTGATACACTTTGGAAGGAGTAATGTGACATGAAAGTATTCAATGAATGGCCTGACACTGGGAAGTTCTGAGGAACAAAGGGACCTTGGCGTGTTTGTCCATCGATCTCTGAAGGCAGAAGGGCAGGTTAATAGGGTGGTGAAAAAGGCATATGGGACACTTGCCTTTATCAATCGAGGCATAGGTTACAAAAGCAGGGAGGTCATGTTGGAGCTGTACAGAACTTTGGTAAGGCCACAGCTGGAGTACTATGTGCAATTCTGGTCGCCACATTATAGGAAGGAAGTGATTGCATTGGAGGGGGTGCAGAGGCGATTCACCAGGCTGGTGCCTGGGATGGAACATTTAAGTTATAAAGAGAGGTTGGATAGGCTTGGGTTGTTTTCACTGGAGCAGAGAAGACTGAGGGGTGACCTGATCGAGGTGTACAAGATTATGAGGGGCATGGACAGGGTGGATAGGGAGCAGCTGTTCCCCTTAGTTGAAGGGTCAGTTACGAGGGAACACAAGTTTAAGGTGAGGGGCAGGAGGTTTAAGGGGGATTTGAGGAAGAACTTTTTTACCCAGAGGGTGGTGACGGTCTGGAATGCACTGCCTGGGAGGGTGGACGAGGCGGGTTGCCTCACATCCTTTAAAAACTACCTGAATGAGCGCTTGGCATGTCATAATATTCAAGGCTATGGGCCAAGTGCTGGCAAATGGGATTAGGTAGACAGGTCAGGTGTCTTTAATGCATCGGTGCAGACTCGATGGGCCGAAGGGCCTCTTCTGCACTGTATTATTCTGTGATTCTGTGATTCTGTGTTGACCTGCGACGAGTTACTGACTGTGGTCACAAATAAGTTGACCATTAAACAAATGGAAGCCCTTCCTGTTGACAAACAAAGCTGGTTCCTGCTGTGGACTGTGCAGGGCCACGTGGCTGCAGTCTGTGGTGTCCTATGCCTGGGGGAACACAGCTATGTGAACAAATCCCAATGCTCTTCCTTCTGGCTTGTCAGCCTCCTTGGGGATACTGATGAAGTGTTGACGCCTGGGAGACAGTATATCGGTGGTCTGCTGGATCACTGTGTGCACAGCAAACTGTCTGCATTTGCTTATGTCGTCAGAAGTAGTTTATAGGGAGCCAGAGGCATAAAAGTTTTGGGCCACATTGACTTTCCAGTGATAGTTGTTGTTAAAGGGGTCAACGACAGTACTATCAAGCTGCACTTGCCCAGAAATAACCTGCTCACTGACGCTCAGTTTGGATTCTGCCAGGACCACTTGGTGCCAAACCTTATTCCAGCCTTGGTCCAAACATGTACACAAGAGCTAAATTCCAGAGGTGAGGTAAGATTGATTGCCCTTGAGATCAAGATAGCATTTAACTGAGTGTGGTATCAAGCTGCCCTTGCAAAATTGAAGTCAATGGGACTCTGGGGAAAACTCACCACTAGTTTGAGTCATACCTACCACACAGAAAGATGGTTGTGGTTGTTGGAGGCCAATCATCTCACCCCAGAACATTGCAGCAGGAGTTTCTCAAGATAGTGTCTTAGGGGCAACAATCTTCAGCCACTTCGTCAATGACCTTCCCTCCATCAGAAGGTTAGAAGTGGGGAAGTTCGCTGATGGTTGTACAATGTTCAGCACCATTCGCAACTGCTCAAATACATGCAACATGCAGCAAGACCTGGACAACATTCAGGCTTGGGCTGATAAGTTGTAAGTAACATTCGCACCTCCAGCAAAAGAGTGTTTAACCATCCCTGCCCATTAACATCATCAAATCCCCACCATCAACATCCTAAGGGCCACCATTGACCAGAAGCTGAACTGGAACAGCCACATCAATACTGTAGCTACAAGAGCAGGTCAGAGGCTGAGAATTCCCTCCATCACCGACGCACAGTAGCAGCAATGAGTACCATCTACTCACCAAGGCTTCTTCATCAACACCTTCTAAACTAGTGACCTCTACCACCTAGAAGGACAAGGACAGCAGATGAATGAGAACACCAACACCTGCAAGTTCCCCTCCAAGTCGCACACCATTCCTGATTTGTAAATATATCGCCATTCCTCACTGTCGCTGGGTCAAAATCCAGGAACTCTCTCCCTAACAGCACTGTGGGTGTACTTAGAACACGTGGACTACAGCAGATCAAAAGACAGCTCTTCACCACCTTCTCAAGGGCAATAAATGTTGGCCTTGCCAACGATGCCCACATCCCATGAATGAATAAAAAAAAGGGCTGTGACCATCTTCCGTTGAAACACAACCGCCTCACACACCTCTATGAGGTTCAGGTATGATGCTCTGATGCTGAATCCCCCCATCTTTAATGCTTCCTGTGCTCTTTTCTTGCAGTCTGTGCAGTTCTTTGCTGCCTTCCTCGCTGCTGCTCCTGCTTCTGAATTGAGTGCCTCAATGATAGCAAGCACAGTTAATATACCCTGTTCAGTAATTCACAACACGCAAATCTCGTGAAACAGTTCCTGTGCTGCACAAACTCACTCTTCAAAAGTATTACAAGGAGAAACATTTTCTAAAACAACCTAATACCTGGCCCAATAGCATCCTATCAACCTCAATCAATAAAACAGAGACTTACCTTGAAGGAGGATATAGATCCCATTAAACAGCATTTGTGGAAACTGTGTTCCATGTGGTGCATCAAAATGGCAAAAGCCTTTATTTGCATGCATTGACATCAGAGGTTATGTGTATGGCAAGCCAGCGTATACAAAAGTATTTATCCAAACATCCCCTTTTCATAAAAAAATTGCATGCAACATTGTTTGTAAATTAATCCACATACATGAGAGTTACTTCATTGGAAAGTTACATTTTGTAATTTCCTCTTTTACAAAAGGTCATGAGGAGCTCTTTAGCTTGCTCAGCTTGATAGTCTTTGCAAGCACTGCACTGCCTGATGTGCTCCTTAATCTCTTTGCTCATGTTTGGCCAGTAGAGCACTTCTCTGGTCTTCCTCAGACTGGACTCAATTTCTTGATAGCTTGCATGGACGTTTTTCAGCATCCTTTTTTCTCATCTCTTTCGGGATAATGATCCTAGTCCTTTTGTATAAGATGCCATTTTGGGCAGTCACTTCATCTCTGTATGCCCAATAGACTCGTATAGCGACAGGTGTGTCCTTGATGGTTTCAGGCCATCCTTTCATCACAACTTGTAGCACTTGAATCTCGGCACACAGTTTGCCGGGGCTTCTGTTTACTTCTGTCAGTGAGTACTTCACCATCTGCCGACTTCAGGGGAGCAACTTTGGTGATGGCAGGGCCAAGCACCCTCTTAAAGAACATATGGACATACGAATTAGGAGCAGAAGTAGGCCATTCAGCCCCACTAGCCTGCTCTGCCATTCAATAAGATCATGCCTGATCTGTTGTGTCTCAAATTCCACACTCCCATCTACCCCCAATAACCTTTGATTCCCTTGCCTAACAAAAATCTACCTCTGCCTTAAAAATATTCAATGACCCCAACTCCACCACTTTCTGAGGCAAACAGTTCCAAAGTCACACAACCCTCTGAGAGAAAAAATTTCTCCTCATCACTGTCCTAAAAGGGTGAGCCATAATTTTCAAATAGTGCCCCCTAGTTCTGGACTCACCACAAGAGGAAACATCCTTTCCACATCCACCTTGTCAAGACCATTCAGGATCTTATAAACTTCAATTAAGTCTCCCCTCACTCTTCTAAACTCCAACGAAAACAAGCCCAGTCTGCCTAACCTTTCCTCATAAGACAACCCGCTCATTCCAGGTATCAATCCAGTAAACATCCTCTGAACGGCCTCCAACGCATTGACATCCTTCCTTAAATAAGGAGACCAAAACTGCACACAGTATTCGAGATGTGGTCTCCCCAATGCCCTGTATAACTGAAGCATAACATCCTTACTTTTATTTTCAATTCCTCTTGTAATAAAGGAAAGCATTCCATGAGCCTTCTTTATTACTTGTTGTACCTGCATACTAACATTTTGTGACTCATGTACTAGAACACCTAGATCCCTCTGCACCTCAGAATTCTGCAGTTGTTCTGCGTTTAATTAATAGTCTGCTTTTTTATTCTTCCTGCCAAAGTGAACAACTTCACATTTTCCCACATTGTACTCCATCTGCCAGATTTTTGCCCACTCACTCAACCGATCTATATCCATCTTGATCCCTTTGTTCATAGCTCGTACATAGAACATAGAACATTACAACGCAGTACAGGCCCTTCGGCCTTCGATGTTGCGCCGACCTGTGAAACTATCTGACCTACACTATTCCATTTTCATCCATATGTCTATCCAATGACCACTTAAATGCCCTTAAAGTTGGCGAGTCTACTATTGTTGCAGGCAGGGCATTCCACGCCCCTACTACTCTCTGAGTAAAGAAACTACCTCTGACATCTGTCCTATATCTATCACCCCTCAACTTAAAGCTATGTCCCCTCGTGTTTGTCATCACCATCCGGGCAAATAGACTCTCACTATCCACCCTATCTAACCCTCTGATTATCTTATATGTCTCTATTAAGTCACCTCTCCTCCTCCTTCTCTCTAACGAAAACAACCTCAAGTCCCTCAGCCTTTCCTCATAAGACCTCCCCTCCATACCAGGCAACATCCTAGTAAATCTCCTCTGCACCCTTTCCAAAGCTTCCACATCCTTCCTATAATGCAGTGACCAGAACTGCACGCAATACTCCAGGTGCGGCCGCACCAGAGTTTTGTACAGCTGCAGCATGACCTCATGGCTCCGAAACTCGATCCCCCTACTAATAAAAGCTAACACACCATATGCCTTCTTAACAGCCCTATTAACCTGGGTAGCAACTTTCAGGGATTTATGTACCTGGACACCAAGATCTCTCTGCTCATCTACACTACCAAGAATCTTCCCATTAGCCCAGTACTCTGCATTCCTGTTACTCCTTCCAAAGTGAATCACCTCACACTTTTCCGCATTAAACTCCATTTCCCATCTCTCAGCCCAGCTCTGCAGCCTATCTATGTCCCTCTGTAACCTACAACATCCTTCGGCACTATCCACAACTCCACCGACCTTCGTGTCATCCGCAAATTTACTAACCCACCCTTCTACACCCTCTTCCAGGTCATTTATAAAAATGACAAACAGCAGTGGCCCCAAAACAGATCCTTGCGGTACACCACTAGTAACTAAACTCCAGGATGAACATTTGCCATCAACCACCACCCTCTGTCTTCTTTCAGCTAGCCAATTTCTGATCCAAAGCTCTAAATCACCTTCAATCCCATACCTCCGTATTTTCTGCAATAGCCTACCGTGGGGAACCTTATCAAATGCCTTACTGAAATCCATATACACCACATCCACAGCTTTACCCTCATCCACCTGTTTGGTCACCTTCTCGAAAAACTCAATAAGGTTTGTGAGGCACGACCTACCCTTCACAAAACCGTGCTGACTATCGCTAATGAACTTATTCTTTTCAAGATGATTATAAATCCTATCTCTTATAACCTTTTCCAACATTTTACCCACAACCGAAGTAAGGCTCACAGGTCTATAATTACCAGGGCTGTCTCTACTCCCCTTCTTGAACAAGGGGACAACATTTGCTATCCTCCAGTCTTCCGGCACTATTCCTGTTGACAATGACGACATAAAGATCAAGGACAAAGGCTCTGCAATCTCCTCCCTGGCTTCCCAGAGAATCCTCGGATAAATCCCATCTGGCCCAGGGGACTTATCTATTTTCACACTTTCCAAAATTGCTAACACCTCCTCCTTGTGAACCTCAATCCCATCTAGCCTAGTAGTCTGTATCTCAGTATTCTCCTCGACAACATTTTCTTTCTCTACTGTAAATACTGACGAAAAATATTCATTTAACGCTTCCCCTATCTCCTCTGATTCCACACACAACTTCCCACTACTATCCTTGATTGGCCCTAATCTAACTCTGGTCATTCTTTTATTCCTGATATACCTATAGAAAGGCATATACCTGTGGAAGAGCCTGTCACTCCAGAATTGGCCTTTATAGCCACTCCAGGCGCTGCTTCACAAACCACTGACCACCTCCAGGCGCGTATCCATTGTCTCTCGAGATAAGGAGGCCCAAAAGAACAAAAGACCTATAGAAAGCCTTAGGGTTTTCCTTGATCCTATCCGCCAATGACTTCTCGTGTCCTCTCCTCGCTCTTCTTAGCTCTCCCTTTAGATCCTTCCTGGCTAGCTTGTAACTCTCAAGCGCCCTAACTGAGCCTTCACGTCTCATCCTAACACAAGCCTTCTTCTTCCTCTTGACAAGCGCTTCAACTTCTTTAGTAAACCACGGCTCCCTCGCTCGACAACTTCCTCCCTGCCTGACAGGTACATACTTATCAAGGACACGCAGTAGCTGCTCCTTGACTAAGCTCCACATTTCGATTGTGCCCATCCCCTGCAGTTTCCTTCCCCATCCTGCGCATTCTAAATCTTGCCTAATCGCATCATAATTTCCTTTCCCCCAGCTATAATTCTTGCCCTGCGGTATATACCTGTCCCTGCCCATCGCTAAGGTAAACCTAACCGAATTGTGATCACTGTCACAAAAGTGCTCACTTACATCTAAATCTAACACCTGGCCGGTGATTTCCTTTTGCACACAGTTTGGATCTCTTGACATAAGTTGATCCAGTGTTTATTTGTGCAGTATCTCCCTCTCTCTTGCATGGCTGTCTTGGCTACTTTCAGGTTGTGCAGTGTCTTCGCTGTTTGGTTTATGTTGTAGATCGTTAGGCCTTGTTTTTTGCATCAATGCCAGAGATCATCTCAGCTGAGTAGGTCTCAAATCAGCCCTTGTTGCCAGTTCTGCCTTTACCAAATGATGCCTCTGCTGCTTCATAGATGATTGAAGTTAGGAACTTCCAAGTTTCATCGATGTCAGCATTGGGGCTTCCCATTAAGACTTAGGTGGGTAGCAAGCATTCTAGTGACAGTGCAAAGTGCTGTTGATGCCTGGCGAGCCGTCATGTTTGGAGCTGTGAAACTTTCGGGGGTGTGCCTTCACTCTGCTGCTGATAAGAAAGTGGTCAGTGTCGCAATCTGCACTATGGTATGGACTGTCTCTCCATGCCTATAACTTGTTCTCCTTGACAATAAGCATCAAGAAAACTATGGTCATGGGACAAGGTGTTGCATCTCTGATCACATGAAATACCCTACTGGAAGTGGTTAGCAAATTCTGATATTGTGGGTCCACGGTGACAGACAATTTGTCCCTTGATGCAGAGCTTCATACACGCATATGGAAAACAGCTACCACCTTTGGCCGACTTGTGAAATGTGCATGGGAAAACACCAAGCTGACCCTTAGGACCAAGCTGATGGTTTATAAGGCCTGTGTTCTCAGCACCTTGCTGTATGGCTGTGAAACATGGACGACTCACAGCGACCAGATAAAGAAGCTCAATAATTTCCATCTTTATTCTCTGCGGCGCATTATGGGTATATCCTGGCAGGACAAAATTACAAATGTGGCAGTCTTCTCAAAGGCAGAGCTCCCAAGTGTGTTGGCACTAAATAAACAGAGGTGGCTTCGGTGGATCGGAAACGTCCGCAGAATAGAAGACCCAATGTTGGATCCCATTAGTTACACAAAGTGAGACGAGGTCCGACTGTAGCTTTAAGAAACTTTATTGCAGTACTTCTTGGTTACATCATCAGCAAAGCAAACAACAACAACACCTGGGCTCTTCTCTTCTCTCCTTTTCTCTCCCTTGTCTCCTCCTGCCCTCTCCTGCCCTCTCCCTTGTCTCCTCCTGCCCTTTCCTGCCTGAGCAGGGAAAACAAGCCTTTCCTTATAGTTCTTCATACACATCAGTGACACCCCCTTTATGTTCCCAATTGGTTGACAAACTTTGTAGTTTCTTGGTGTCAGGGCCTGATTAGGGTACTGCCTTGTCACCCTCTCCTCAAGCTGTTTCTTATTCCCCTACCTCCTTGGAACGTTGGGCTGATTGTTGTACAATAGGCTACTCTTCGGCAGGCTGCAGCTGCCCTGTTAGTTTTTAGCTTGTTAGTCTATTTCTACTGATAAGCTGTCTGTGCAGCCTTGAAGCTATGAAGTCATTTCTGATAAGCTGTCCCTCCCTGCAGCTCCGAAGTTAGTTTGTTAGTAATACATGATTGATTAATTATTTCATCTTAAATATCCCCATATTATTCTGTTCTCGAAAATTCTGTTCTCACAGTCCCCCCTTTGATTCTTCAAAACACTTTTAAGAATCATTCCCTTGATCCCACCTAGGTGCCTTTAATGGTCTCTATTTGTCTAGAAACAGCATTCAACACCCAGAGGGGTCACATTCAATACATTGCCTGCTTGTGCCACAGGAGGGGCCCGCAGGAGCTCTGTAAAGGCATATGTTTTGCAGGGGCTTCAGTTACTTGTTTACAACAACACTTAATAAGCAAAAACGTCAAATACAGAATTACAAGTCAAAAGTGAGCAACTACTTAAAATACATGCAAAGAAGGTAATACAAATTCTAAACATATCAGCAACTAATAATTCGCCGTTCAATCACGGGTGGCTCGTTTTACGTGAGAGGCATGTATCCAGGCTTTCTTTCCTTCGACTTTAACTGCTGCCTGGGTTGTCAGTAGCACTTGGAAAGGTCCCTCCCACTTGGCACCCAAAGGTTCTTTGTGTATTTTCTTCACGTGGACCCAAACTTCCGGGACGATGTCGTGCCCTCCTTCTGGTGGGTCACCCCAAGCTGCAGATACCTGCGAGGAATCAGAACTGATAGCATTTGTTAAGTTCTTGCAATATTCTAGTAAAGCGTCGCTCATCAAATGACAATCAGCTTTACGCAGATCAATTGTTCCCGGCAAAGACATGGGTCTTCCTGTTATTACTTCAAATGGGCTCAAGCCCGTGTATCCTTGGCAAGGTGGGAGAGTGATATAGTCTTCTTGTAAGCACTGGAATGGGCCCGCTGGAGCAGGGGCTCTTAGTTGAGGCATTATCGTAATGGGTCCTGGATTGTTTTCCTGACAGACCACACAGCGGTCAGCTACCAGCTGTGCATATTTTTTAAACCCTCAACCCCACCAGCTTTTCTGGAACCGTGCAGTCATGTGTTGCGGGGCCAGGTGTCCCCAGGAGTGAATTTGTTGGGCTAAAAAGGGCATCAGCGCCTGTGGTGCGACGGGTTTCTCGGTGTCCCTTTGTCTCCAGATGCCATCGTCACATAACTTAATCCCTGCTTCCATCCAGGTCCATTTTTCATCTTTGGAGCATTCACTCTGCATCACTTGTAGGTCTTGTGTCAGACGGGACGCATTCAGTTCACATATTTGCGTTCGTGTGTCCGGGGGATCACCCTGCGAGGCGGCTTCCTTGGCTGCCTGATCGGCTAGGGCATTCCCCTTCGCCCCTATGGTGTTGTCATTCGTATGGGCTTTACATTTCAAAATGGATACCTTTTGTGGCAATTGCATCGCCTCTAGTAAGTCTCGAACTTCTTTCCCATTTTGAATAGGTGTACCAGCAGCAGTGAGAAATCCTCTTTTGCGCCACAGCTGACCAAAGTCGTGAGCGACTCCAAAAGCATACCGTGAGTCTGTGTAAATATTAGCTATCTTCCCCTCTGCTATTCGACATGCTTCCGACAGGGCTTGCAGTTCGGCTTGTTGGGCCGATGTCCTTGAAGGCAGGCATCCCACTTCCACAACTTCATGTAAGGTTGTAACTGCCCATCCTGCTTTCCGTGTACCGTTGTCAACAAAGGAGGTTCCGTCTGTGAATAGGATTAAATCTGGGTTGAGCAATGCTTCCTCTGCTGCTAGGGCTGTCTCCTCTGTTTCTTCCATAATCTCCACACAATCATGTTCTTCTTCCTTCATCTCTTCAGACCACGGGAGCATAGCCTCCGGATTTACTGGGCTGGCCCGGACAATGTGGAGATTGGGAGCCTCTAGGACTGTTGTCCATCAGGTCCATCTGGCTGTTGTCACTTGGGATACTCTGTTCATAGATAGCAATGTGTGGACTGTGTGCGGACACTTAACAGTTAACTTTTGATCTAATACCAGACCTGCAGTAGCCATTACTGCTTGGCAAGTAGCTTCCATTGCTCTTAAACAACTGCCTCATCCTAGGGTGACGGTGTCCAGTCTTTTCGAATAGTATCCAATAAGTCTTTGTTTGTCCCCGTGCTCCTGTGTCAGTATGACAGTCATATATCCCTCTTTTTCGTGTACAAACAGGGTAAACGGTTTCCCGTTGTCGGGGATTCCCAGGGCTGGCGCTGAGCACAGAGCCCTCTTTAAATTTTCAAAAGCTTCTTGTTGTTCTTTGGTTAGGGTAACTGATTCTTTAGAGGCCCACTTTCCCTTCAAGAGATCGGTTAATGGTTGAGCCAGCTGTGTGTAGGAGTCGATCCAGTTTCTGTTGAAGTTGCACAAACCCAAAAATGACCTAAGCTCCTGGGCAGTTTGGCGGCTCGAATGACGGTGGTCCTGTCCTGGGTGAGTTCCCTTTTTCCTTTCGAAATCTTTTGTCCCAGATACACGACCTCTCCTTCTGCTATCTGTGCTTTGTCGAAACTAGCCTTATGTCCTCTCTGATGAAGGTGGCCTAGCAGGGTACGCAGATCTTGTTCATGCTGTTCTTCTGTCTCAGAGGCTAACAGGATGTTGTCCATGTACTGGATGACCGTGGAGTACATGGAAGGTCACTCCCTCAAATGGTTTTGTAGGGCCATATGAAATACCGTGGGGCTGTTGTGGAAACCCTGCGGCAGGCGAGTCCAGGTGTACTGCTGTTGTACAGTAAAGGCGAACCACGGTTGGACTTCGGGTGCCAGTGGCACCGACCAAAATCCGTTGGCCATATCGATAACAGAAAACCATTCGTGTTCCGGCTTCAGGGCATTTAATACCGTAGAGGGGTCAGCTACCAGAGGGGCCTTTTGATGAATACGCTGGTTAGCCTTTCTATAGTCGACAGTAAGCCACCAGGTCCTGTTTGGCTTCCGTACTGGCCACACAGGGCTGTTTGAGGTCCTGTGTGTTTTAACCAGCACACCTCACTCCTCTAGCTGTCTAATTACAGGTAGGATTCCTGCAATAGATGTTTGACTGATGGGGTATTGCTTAGTACAGGGCGGAGCGGATCCCGTAAACGTTGCCGGTTCCATCTGAAGTAGCCCACAATCGTTCTTATCCTGGGTCCATATTGGGTGCTCCCTCAGCTGCTCTTTCTTCAAATTTCTGATAGACCAAGTTACCTGGCCGCCTTCGAAATGCAACGAGGAGTTCAGCTGAGTGAGAACGTCCATACCGAGGAGTGCTTGGTCCACCGGACCTACCCAGACCGGTTTTATCAATTCGTGCGGACCAAGACCGATGCGTACGGGCTGGGTCCTCTTAATTACCAACCCATTGCCCCCAGCTGCGTAAGCTCTTTAGTCTTACCGTCCATCGGTAGGGAGTTTCCGTATTGTTGAGGTAGACACGTTAATTCGGCTCCGGTATCCAATAAGAAGTCAATGTCTTGATCGCCCACCCTCGCAGTTACATACAATCCATCTTTTCTATTTTCTACTAGCGCTAGGAGAGGCACCGAAAGGGTGAGGGAGGGCTCCTCTAGTTTTTTGTAGCATTGAGTAAGGAGGACATCTCCTTCTGTTGCTGGGGTGTCAACCGTTTGAACTTCTCAAAGAGGTCGTTGGCATCCGTGGAGGGAGCTGGTTTGGGTGCCGGGTTGCGTCCTTGGAGTCCTCCGCCTCATCCTCTCGCTCTACACGCCTTAGCCCAATGGCCTTCCTTCCCGCAGTAGTAACAGGGGCCGGGTCACGTAACTTGCTCTTTGTCAGGCTCTTTCGGTACTGGATCCGTCTGCACGGCTCGAAGCTTGACTCCCATATCCCTGTTCAGCTGAGCGCATCTGTCAATTAACTCTGCGTATTTCACTCTTACCGCGTCCCACTCCGGTAGGGTGGCCTTCAGTATTTTAGACAGTTCTGGCTTTAGTCCATCAACAAAAGCGGATTTTAAGGGTCCAAAACTGGTGTCGTCCAGATCCTCTGGAGTAGGGTCTACTATCCCTGAGTATTCCACCCAGGTGGACCTAAACCTCTCTTCGTACTCCCGCACCTCCTCCGAGTTCTTCTGCTGACAGGCTGCAATTTTGCCCCAGTCCGTTTTTACAGGACAAAACTCTCGCAACCACGTGTTAATCGCAATCCATCCGGCGTCAAATAGCTGTCCATCTTCACTCAAAGCAATTTGGACCTCTTTCCTTAGCTTTCGGCTCGCTCGTCCGGGCACCATTACGGCTAGAATCTGTACCCCGTCCCATGGATGGAGATCGTAAATTCCCTTCAATCGTTTCAGCTGCTCCCACATTTTCAGACCCCCTTTCTTCGGATCGGGCAATCTTGTGGACCACTTGTCGATTTTCTCAGGGGAAGCCGGGACGTGTGTCCAGTACGTGTTGTGCTCGACTGTGCTGACCTAGCTACCGTTCACAGTCTTCTTTTCCGTCTTGACCTTAACGCGTTTCTGTTTAAGGGGAGCTAGTCACGGAAACGGTAACCCATCATCATTGTCACTTTCTTCACTGGAAGACCCGGTTAGACCTGCTTCATGCAGTTGCATCTTCTGTTGTTCCGTTTGGAACGACTTCAAACTCGGATACAAGTTAGTTGGAGGTGGTTGGCGGGGTTCGCAGAACTGTCCCGGTTCCTTCGGTTGGGTCGTCTGCTGGTCTTGTAGTTGTTTTTTAAACTCTTTAATTTCAATCTGTAGCCTTTCCTTTTCAGATTGTTTTTCAGCCTCGAGCTTTTCCTTTGCAAGCTTTTCAATTTTCAGTTGTTCACAGACCGCCTTCATTTGATCCTTTGCACTTGTTAGGTCGCGGTCACATTGGGCTTGTCACATAATCTTATTGCGCTGCCGAATCTGGCCCATTATGGCTAGGGACCATTGGGTCCGTTCTTTTTCCTTTAAACGGGTTGTTTTTCCCCAGACTCTCTTTATATCTTCCAGGGACCACTGTCCCGTGGAGATGCCATATTTTTGCCCAATTTCGGTGTACGCTTTAGCCAGATTAAACTGTTGCTCTACATATTCTTTCAACTGCCGAAGTATTTCATCTTCGGGAATGTCAGGTGGGGCCCGCCCACCTTTGATGGCAGTTGGTAACTGTCGGTTGCCTTCGTCTGTCATTTTATCTATTCAGGTAGGGAAGTAGGTCTCGAGCCGTTAGGCTTTTCGCCAAATAGGTATTTAGTCAAATACCGCCAAGTTAGACGTCTAGAAAGGGGTTCTTGAGTCGCACAAGAAAGGGTATTTCCGTCAAATATCGCCATTTCGGGATCGCGTGGCAGGGAACCGAAATTTAGACAACGACCACGGACTGTTAACATAAAGAGGAGTCCTTACCTCTGGGGGCGCCGATATAGGTCCGATGTCTGTGGCTTCGGTCTTAGTCCTCCAGCTATCCTGCCGACTACGCCAAGTTGTTGGATCCCATTAGTTACACAAAGTGAGACGAAGTCCGACTGTAGCTTTAAGAAACTTTATTGCAGTACTTCTTGGTTACATCATCAGCAAAGCAAACAACAACAACACCTGGGCTCTTCTCTCCTCTCCTTTTCTCTCCCTTGTCTCCTCCTGCCCTCTCCTGCCCTCTCCCTTGTCTCCTCCTGCCCTCTCCTGCTCTCTCCTGCCTGAGCAAGGAAAACAAGCCTTTCCTTATAGTTCTTCATACACATCAGTGACACCCCCTTTATGTTCCCAATTGGTTTACAAACTTTGTAGTTTCTTGGTGTCAGGGTCTGATTGGGGTACTGCCTTTTCACCCACTCCTCAAGCAGCTTCTTATTCCCCTATCTCCTTGGAACGTTGGGCTGATTGTTGTACAATAGGCAACTCTTCGGCAGACTGCAGCTGCCCTGTTAGTTTTTAGCTTTTTGGTCTATTTCTACTGATAAGCAGTCTGTGCAGCCCTGAAGCTATGAAGTCATTTCTGATAAGCTGTCCCTCCCTGCAGCTCCGAAGTTAGTTTGTTAGTAATACATCATTGATTAATCATTTCATCTTAAATGTCCCCATATTATTCTGTTCTCGAAAATTCTCTTCTCACACCCAAGGACCTTCTCTATGGTGAGGTAGCCGGGGCCAGAGGACTAGTGAGGCACCCAAAGCTCCACTTCAAGTATGCTTGCAAGCATGACATGAAGGCCCTAAACTTCGAGTATCGCACCTGGGAGTCACTAGTTGGCGAAAGAGGGGAATGGCGACACATCCTGTGGAATGGTGTGCACTACCACAATGACCAGTTGCTACAGCAGCCTGGCAACAGGTGCCAATGTCAAAAACAACAACTCACAGCGGCACTTGTGGCAGAACCTGCCTCTCAAGGATTGGCCTTAACAGCTATCAGCAAAGGTGTGCCAAGAGAAGGCACCCCATAGGTACTGGTTGAAATAGTCACAAGCAAAGACAATAGCCAGGCACTCTTTCTAGATCTGAGCATAGTGTTGTTCAGTTTGTGTTACTGCTCTGTATGCAAAGCAACTGGTTGTCCTTTCTGCATGAGAGTTGCTCTAAGCCCTATATCACTGACATCACACTTCAGGGTGACTTCTTCATTGACATCATCATACTGCAGCACTGGCGTTGTCATCACTAGTTGTTTGATGCAAGTGAAAGCTGATTTTTGTTCTGTGCCCCAATACCATTGAACATCCTCCGCAATGAGCTTGCATCGAGGGTCACACCTTGATGACAGATTGGGCAAGAACTTGGCTAGGTAGTTCACAAATCCAACAAATCTTTGAACTGCCTTCACATTTGTTGGTTGCTGCATCTCTGCTAGACCTTGCACCTTATCAGGATCAGCACGAAGTCCTTTAGCTGTCAGTACATGCCCTATGTACCTGACTACAGTCCTCAATATTAGTCTTAGTGCAAAAGGCCTAAAGGGGGCAGAATTCTTAAAGTGCATCCAGGAGAGCTTTTTGAGCCAGCACAGAGAAAATCCTGCAAGTGAAGCGGTGGTACTGGACCTAATCTTAGGGAATGAAGCCGGACAAGTGGTAGAAGTGTCAGTGGGGGAGCATTTCGGGGATGGTGACCATAACTCTGGAAGATTTAAAGTAATTATGGAAAAGGACAAAGATGGACCAGAAATAAAGGGACTGAATTGGAGAAGACCGGCAGATTCAGAGGGTTGAAAACAGCAGAGGCCCTAGAGGAGTATAGAAAGTGTAGGGGGTACTTACAAAAGTAATTAGGAGAGCAAAGAGCGGGCATGAAAAAACACTGGCGGGCAAGATAAAGGAAAATCCCAAGGCATTTTATAAATATATTAAGGACAAGAGGATAACCAGAGAAAGAGTAGGACCCATTAGGGACCAAAGTGACAATCACTGTGTGGAGCTGAAGGACCCAGGTGAGGTTTTAAATGATTACTTTTCATCTGTGTTCACTATGAAGAAGAATTATATAAGTGTAGAGAAGGCTGAGGAGGGACATGATTGAGGTATACAAAATTGTGAGGGCATAGATAGGGTAGATAGGAAGAAAGTCTTTCCATTAGCGGAGGTGTCAATAACCAGGGGGCATAGGTTTAAGGTAAGCGGCAGGAGGTTTAGAGAGGATTTGAGGAAACAATTTTTCACCGAGAGGGTAGTTGGAATCTAGAACACACTTCCTAAAGGGGTGACAGAGGCAGGAACCCTCACAACATTTAGGAAGTATTTAGATGAGCACTTGAAATGCCTTAGCATACAAGGCTACGGGCCAAGTGCTGGAAAATGGGATTAGAATAGATAGGTGCTTGACGGCCGACACGGACAGGATGGACCAAAGGGCCTGTTTCTGTGCTGTATAACTCTATGACTCTATAATTCTATCTTCAGCTGCAACTTTTTCTTGTTCATTTTCAGGTTTATCTGGGGAGCTCTCTCTAGTGGTCTCACTAGATCCTGATCATGGTCTGCGATAGTGTTTTCCATCATATCTCCACATCCGTAGACTGGAAGGTGATCCACAATTGCTTCCACTCCTGTTAGACCATTGACTATCTCATGGGTACTCTTTGGAGCCTTAGAAATGACAAACGGCATGCACAATCATCCCAAATGGCATCCAGAAAGTGGTCAGAAAGCTGCTACTTTCATTCAATGTCACTTTCCAGTTTCCATCCTTAGCATCTACTTTGCCTTGGTAAATTAAGGCAGAATCTCTTCAATAGTTGGCGTAGGTAGTGAGGTCTCTCCAAAGCTTTATTGAGATCCTGTCGGTCTAAACACACTCTCAACTTTCCAGGTTTTTGCACTGCTGCATCCTGCTAATCCAGTCTGTTGGAGCTGTCACTTTCTTGATTACTCCTATCTATTCAAGCTCCTCTATCTTGTCTTTCAGGCAGGACTTGAGGGCAACTGGAACTCTCCTCGGAAGATGCTATGTTGGCCTCACTCTCTCATCTACTTCGAGATGATCCAAGACCTGTGAAAACATCTTTGTAATATGTCAGGATTTGTTCAGCAGTCAATGGCTTGGTGTCATGCGAAATATTACAAGTCTCCATCTGACACCTCATATCAGCCTGATGCTCTCCTTCTGCAGTCATCATTCCAAGAGTCACTAACCACTTTCTACCTCAAGACTTGACAGCACCAACACGTTCTAGTGTGTAGAGTAATTTGTCAGAATCATCGTCCAACACCTCTCCATCAACCATCTTTACAAGCTTGATTTTCTTCTTTCCAGCAAAACACTCGTGTACAAAGTGGTTCAGCTTCTTGCAGTTAGTGCATTGCTTTCCCCACGCTCTACATGCTTCATTTTCCTTCTTGTGGAGTCCCCAACGGTATTTACATCCAGTACTCTGGCTTTGATCTTTCTGCTGTCCCTTCTGAAAGTTGTCCTTCCTGTTGATCAGTTATTTGTGCTGGGAAGATTTGTACTGCCTCTCAGTATAGTGCACAGCCTTGACAGTTCGCCCATCAATACTCCTCAGCTGTCGATCAGCCACCTCAGAGCTTCTGCAAATATAAATAGCTTTCGTGAGAGAAAGCTTCTCATCTCTCAGCAGACGTGCTCTCACTGCAGGATCTCTTGTTCCTAAAACAATCCTATCTCTAATGAGATCATCCTTCAGTTCCCCAACTCACAAGACACAGCTAAACATCTCAGTAACATCACATACTGATCAATGTTCTCTCTCTTCCTAATGTTAAACACTTAGTGTTCAAAAATGACATTAGTAGAGGGTTCAAAGTGGGTCTTTAAGACCTCTAAAATCTCCCAAGTCTTGCTTTTCTTCTTCTCAGTGAGATCTAAGGTTTAATACAGCTTGTAACACTCCTTCTCCATCAATGTTAACAGAGTTGCTGCTCTTCTCTGTTCAGGTTTCTTATCCAACTCTGTAGTAATCTCATAATTCTGCCACTGAGACTGGAAGAATTGCCAGTTGCCTCTCAAATCTCCCTTCATGTCCATAGGAGCACGTACTGAAAAATTTGAAGCCATAATGACTTACTTAGCTGTTGATGTCCTTGCAAAGTTGCAGACAGAAGTTTTATGACCCAACTCCCATGTGAAATGCACACGTGGGCCATGGAGGGCTTCTGTGGCTTCTTAGTATGTCAAACGTCTGCTTAAAATTGTACTTAAGCTCTCCCTGCTGGAATTCCATGGGGCATATCTATCCTCTGATAGAAACATAGAGTTATAGAGTATTACAGCACAGAAACAGGCCCTTCAGCCCATCGTGTCCATGCTGGCCATCAAGCACCTAACTATTCTAATTTTCCAGCACTTGGCCCGTAGCCTTGTATGCTTTGGCGTTTCAAGTGCTCATCTAAATACTTCTTAAATGTTGTGAGGGTTCCTGCCTCTACCACCCCTTCAGGCAATGTGTTCCAGATTCCAACCACCCTCTGGGTGAAACCTTTTTTCCTCAAATTCCCTCTAAATCTCCTGCCCCTTACCTTAAATCTATGCCCCCTGGTTATTGACACCTCCGCTAAGGGAAAAAGTTTCTTCCTATCTAACCTAGCAATACCCTTCATAATTTTGTATACCTCAATCAGGTCCCCTCTCAGCCTTCTCTGCTCTAAGGAAAACAACCCTAGTCTTTTCAGTCTCTCTTCATAGCTCCAGCCCAGGCAACATCCTGGTGAATCTCCTCTGCACCCTCTCCAGGACAATCACATCCTTCCTATAGTGTGGTGCCCAGAACTGTACACAGTATTCTAACTGTGGCCCAACTAGCGTTTTATATAGCTCCATCATAACCTCCCTGCTCTTATATTCTATGCTTCAGCTGATAAAGGCAAGTATTCCATATGCCTTCTTAACCACCTTATCTACCTGTGCTGCTGCCTTCAGTGATCTATGGACATGTACACCAAGGTCCCTCTGACCTTCTGTATTTCCTAAGGTCTTACTGTCCATTATATATTCCCTTGCCTTGTTAGTCCTACCAAAATGCATCATTTCATACTTCTCAGGATTAAATTCCATTTGCCACTGCTCTGCCCATCTTACCAGCCCATCTATATCAAAACAACCTTGGTTCAAACATGGACATGGACAAAAGAGCTGAACTCAAGAGGTGAGGTCAGAGTGACTGCCCTTGACATCAAGGCAGCATTTGACCGAGTATGCCTTAGCAAAACTGAAGTCAATGGGAATCAGGGGGAAAATTCTCCACTCGTTGGAGTCATACCTGGTGCAAAGGAAGATGATTGTGGTTTATTTATTTAGAGCTACAGCACTGAAACAGGCCCTTCAGCCCACCGAGTCTGTGCCGACCAACAACCACCCATTTATACTAACCCTACAGTAACCCCATATTCCCTACCTACACTATGGGCAATTTACAATGGCCAATTTACCTATCACCTGCAAGTCTTTGGCTGTGGGAGGAAACCAGAGTACCCGGCGAAAACCCACACGGTCATAGGGAGAACTTGCAAACTCCGCACAGGCAGTATCCAGAATTGAACCCGGGTCCCTGGAGCTGTGAGGCTACGGTGCTAACCACTGCGCCACTGTGGTTGTTGGAAGTCAATCATCTGAGCTCCAGGACATCACTGCTGGAGTTCCTCCGGGTAGTGTCCTAGGCCCAACCATCTTCAGCTGCTTCATCAGTGACCTTCCTTCAATCATAAGGTCAGAAGTGGGGATGTTCGCTGATGATTACACAATGTTCAGCACCATTCGCAACTCCTCAGAGACTGAAGCAGTCCATGTAGAAATGCAGCAAGACTTGGACAATATCCAGGCTTGGGCTGATTAGTGGCAAGTAACATTCACACCACACGAGTGCCAGGCAATGATCATCTCCAACAAGAGAGAATCTAACCATCTCCCCTTGACATTCAATGGCATTACCATCGCTGAATCCCCCACTATCAATATCCTAGGGGCTACCATTGACCAGAAACGGAACTGGAGTAGCCATAGAAATGCCGTGGCTACAAGTGCAGGTCAAAGGCTAGGAATCCTGCGGCGAGTAACTCACCTCCTGACACCCCAAAGCCTCACCACAAGGCACAAGTCAGGAGTGTGATGGAATACCTTCCACTTGCCTGGATGGGTGCAGCTCCAACAACATTCAAGAGGCTCGACACCATCCAGGACAAAGCAGCCCACTTGATTGGCACGCCATCCACAAACATTCACTCCCTCCACCACCGACGCACAGTGGCAGCCGTGTGTACCATCTAGATGCACTGCAGCAACACACCAAGGCTGCTTAGACAGCACCTTCCAAACCCGCGACCTCTACCAACTAGAAGGATAAGGGCAGCAAATGCATGGGAACACCACCACCTGCAAGTTCCCCTCCAAGTCACACACCATCCTGACTTGGAACTATATCGCCGTTCCTTCACTGTCGCTGGGTCAAAACCCTGGAACTCCCTTCCTAACAGCACTGTGGGTGTACCTACCTCCCATGGTCTGCAGTGGTTCAAGAAGGCAGCTCACCACCACCTTCTCAAGGGCAATTAGAGATGGGCAATAAATGCTGGCCTGGCCAGCGACACCCACATCCTATGAATGAATAAAAAAAAATCATCCTGTAATATAAGGCTTTCCTCCTATTTATGACACCACCAATTTTCGTGTCATCTGCGAACTTACTTATGATACCTCCTATATTCACATCTAAATCATTAATGTAAATGTTTTTCACTTTTTCTGGCTGGCTTATAATTTACATGCCTCAATCCAAAGGCTCTCAAAGTCCTCTCAAATCCCGGAAACTCAAATCTAACACCATTTTCCACGTGGTGCATCAAAATGGCAAAAGCCTTTACTTGCATGCATTAACATCAGAGGTCACATGTGTATGGCAAGCCAAAGTGTACACAGGTTTTTATCCAAATAAGCTGCTTGCCAATTGGACCCACCAAGATTTCCTGGGCGAGTTAAGGAAGTGATGTTTCAGGCATGTACGGACACCAATTTAACAATGGGGACTTGATCCCACCACAGGACCCTTATTAGGATTTATAATAATGTCTGTGATTGTTAGAAGTCACCACCCTGGATACTTATGTAGCAACCTGGACTAATGTAGCATCGTGAGTGCCTCTGGTGCTGTTCCAGTGCAGAATTGGATCATGTTGTACCTGTTTTAAACCTTGGAAATGTGAAAGACCAATCACACTTTCTCTCCATTAATATCTCTTTGCAGTGACCTTCATCATGAAGTGGTTACTCAAGATTCAAGTGATGAAACATTTGCCATATTGGTGGTATTTTAAGGAGCATGCTGTCTAACCAGAAACGATATTAAGTGAAACAAATTCTGCTGTTAATCTGCCCTTGCTAATAGATCCAATATGTCCAGCTGGTGCTATAAAAGTTCTAATTCTGTTTTTATTTTATAGTCAGTAACTCCTACTGTGATAATTCACTGCAATGACATGAAAATGATTGTGAACATGTGTCAATGATGCCATTTTAGAAGATTCCACGGTGGCTTCCTAATTCAAACAATTTGGTTTGAGATGGCTTCTCGACATTCGAATTACTGCCCGGAGGCTCTTTTAAGGTTTCTAATTAAAGTCAAAACAAGGGTCATGTTGACTTGACTGGATTTTATGAGAGGCACACCATTACCTGGATTTGAGCTGTGGTTTCTAAATTAATGGAAACCCCATCCTTTTGCTTTCTTCCAATTCTTCCTTTCACTTCAATGGGCAGTGAATGATGGTGGGGCTTGGTTTAATAGGCAATGACTGATGGTGGGGCTTGGTTTAATAAGCAGTGACAGATGCTGGGGCATGGTTCAATGCTAATCCGGTGACACTTGGTTCAGTAAGAAATAAATGTTTGTGCTTGGGCTATTCATTTATTGAGCCATCACTGCCCCTATCCACATTGAAGGTTCACACACAGACGCTTTCCATCAGGAGTTGTAAATTCTGATGAAAGATTATTGACTGAAAAGTTAACTTCTGGTTCTCTCTGCACAGATGCGACATGATCTGCTGAGTATTTCCAGCATCTGCAGTATTTTGCCATTGTATTGGAGTATTCTTGGTGTCCTGGTCAGTATATATTCCTTAATCAAAGGTGCAAAAACAGATTATTTGGTCATTTGCTGTTTTTGGGGCCTTGCTCTGAGAAAATTGGTTGCCTTGTTTCCCCACATTACAACAGTTACTCACTTCAAAAGTACTTTGTTGATTGTGAAGTTGTTTGGGAATTCCTAAGGTCATAAAATTCTCTATCATCTAGATCGAGATCAACTCTCTATCCATACAATGACATTGCCAGATCAGTTTCTTCCAAGCATTACAGCCCAGCCCACGACATTGTGATCGGTGGCGGGAGGAGGGGAGCATGACAATTGGTCCAGATGAGGCCCGCCACGGACCTTGACGACAGGAGGGCCCGGCCCAATCCTCCCGGCAGCGGCGAGGCTGCGTGGCGGCTCTCACTGCCACTGGGCAACAGGACCTCAATTAAAATATTCAAATGAATAAAATTAATAAATTTACAAAGACTTACCTCCAATTTTGAGGGCCCGCCGTGATCATCAGCACAGTGGCCGGCACTCCCGTGCCTTCAATTCCCCGTCCAGGGAAAGGCGGAGTGACATTGGTGGGGAGTGGGGAGGAGGTAAGACTTTCAGTGGAGGAGGGAGGGAATGGGGTCAAATGCACATAATGGGTGTAGGGGATGGTAGGAAGGATTGAACGTCAAACTATGTGCAGTTTGGGGATGGAAGGCCAGATGTAAAAGGTAAGTGTTTTGAGCGGGAAGGGCAAATAGTTAATGTAATCATTACTGGGGGATGGGAAAGGGGCATTCGAAATGTATTTATTTAATTTAGGGTATTATGTGTTTAAAAATTTAAATTAGGCAGCAGGGCTGAGGATGAACAGCCTACCCCCTCCATGACATTGGGAATGGCGGGCCACCCCGGCTATTTAAATGAACTGCCATGCTTTGGGATTGTGGCGGTTCTTTGGCGTTTGAGCTCGCCACCGATCTCCAACTGCAGGGCTCTCACTTGTGCCTCATTGGCATAATAGCCCATTCTGTTAAGGACCTGTTCTATATTGTCATCCCTCTTGTTCTGAATCTTCCTTGTCTCCTCTGTAATGTTGGTAGTATTTTGGTGGTTCTTTATATAAATGGAAATTCTTTCTTTCTATCATTTTAGGATTTTTGAACATTTTTCCATAGAAATAATTTGAAAAAAAAGAGTTACATTTAATGTTGTGGTTTTGAAGCAAAGTGGTCGGTGATCAAGAAGTCTGCAGACGATGCAAAGATTGGCCGTGTGGTAGATAGCGAGGAGGATAGCTGTAGGCTACAAGAAGCCAAAGACTTGCAGGTTGATAGGCAAATTGGCCATTGTAAATTGCCCCTAGTGTAGGTAGGTAGTAGGGAATATGGGATTACTGTAGGGTTAGTATAAATGGGTGGTTGTTGGTCGGCACAGACTCGGTGGGCCGAAGGGCCTGTTTCAGTGCCGTATCTCTAAATAAAAATTAAAAATAAATAATAAAAATATTGATAGTCTGGTCAGATAGGCAGAAAAGTGGCAAATAGAATTCAACCTGGAGAAGTGTGAGGTGATGCATTTGGGGAGGTTAAACAAGGCAAAGGAATACACAATTAATGGGAAAATACTGAGAAGTGTAGAGGAAGTGAGGGATCTTGGAGTGAATGTCCACAGATCCCCGAAGGTAGCAGGACAGGTCAATAAGGTGGTTAAGAAGGCATATGGAATCCTTTCCTTCATTAGTCGAGGTGTAGAATATAAGAGCAGGGAGGTTATGCTGCAACTGTATTACTCATTTGTTAGGCCACAACTTGAGTACTGCGTGCAGTTCTGGTCACTTCATTACAGAAAGGATGTAATTACACTGATGAGGGTACAGAGGAGATTTACGAGGATGTTGCCAGGACTGGAAAAATGCAGCTATGAGGAAAGATTGGATAGGCTGGGCATGTTCTCCTTGGAACAGAGAAGGCTGAGGGGAGATCTGATTGAAATGTACAAAATTTGGAGGCGCCTGGACAGAGTGGAGGTGAAGGGCCTATTCACCTTAGCAGAGAGGTCAGTGACGAGGGGGCATAGATTTAAAGTGACTGATATAAAAAATTAGAAGGGAGATGAGGAAAACGTTTTTCACCCAGAGGGTGGTGAAGGTCTGGAACTCACTGCCTGAAAGGGTAGTTGAGGCAGAGACCCTCAACTCATTCAAAATGAGTCTGGATATGCACCTCAAGTGCCATAATCTGCAGGGCTACAGACCAAATGCTGGAAGGTAGGATTAGAATAGGTGGATCGTTTTTTGGCCGGCACCGACACGATGGGCCTCTTCTGTCCCTTAAACTTTCGATGATTCTATGATGTTGTTCCCCCATAGGCTGTAAATAATAAGCAGGTCATCAGCCTGTCTCTGCAATCAATGTTCACCTCACACCCATTGTATTGGGAAATCTCTGGTTGCTTCAGGCTCTGAATGCAGGGAAAAAACAGAATCAGAAACACAGACATCCAAGTAGGTTTCAAACAGAAAGTTGCAAAGTTGTCCAAAGTCAGTCAAACTAGATGACTCACTGTGTGGTGAAAGGTACTACATATTCAGTACTATGTATTATTTTATGAAGACAAGCTGTTCTCATTGGGCTAATTGAACAGGGTTATAACTATTGCTGTGTATGTTCACTTGCGGTGATAAAAAGTTTGTAACTTGTATCTCGGATTGAGAATTTGAATACAATTAAAAATATTTGGAAGTAAAAGGCTGGTAACTTTAAAAATGACTGTAAAGCTATCATATTGTTATAGATACCTAACTGGTTCATGAATATCCTTTTGGGATTGTTAAGGCCACGTGGTGAGGGATATGGGTGATTCCCCATATCAACTCCCACTGATTGTGGCAAGTGTTGTTATTAGGGTGTGTTTGTGTTTTATTTGTCAAATAAACCGACAGCGGCAGGTTTTCATGTATGTTTAAAACAGAAGATTAGTTATTTACTGGGCAATGTGCCTTTTCCCGAAATTGTCACAACCACATTCACTCACACATTCACTCACATGTGAACATACAAGAAGAGACAGATAGAGAGAAAAAGGAGTAAGTGGTTTTAAGTGGGGTAGGTTTGGGAGGGTCACAGTAAACCTGTTGATTTCTCTTGGAAGTCACGTTCTTTTTGGCTGCAGGCCTGAGGAGTTTGTAGGTTTCTCTCTTGGTTGAAAGTTCAATTGAAGATAGTGGATCACTTCTAATTCACTGCTGCAAAAGTAAAGATGTGGAATTCTACAGCAGGGTGCTTCCCTTCTGGCTTACTGGATTTCTCCCAGCCCCTTAGCTGGAAACAAGCTTCCTGGCGATGCCTCTTTCTGGGTGTCTCTCTCTCTCTCTCTTCAGGGAGCTAAGGTCAAAAATGATTTCACACCTTAGTCTCTGTTGAGAGATGTGGATCTCTCTCCCTGTGGTGACCAACAATGACCTAGGACAGGGTTGTCCAACCTTTTCACGTGAGGGTTCACATTACAATTTTTGTCTTACATAGGGGGTCGGTGAGATAATTTCAGAAAGATAAAGGCATTAAAAATTTATCTTGCTATTAATCAAAACAACAAATGTACATTTTTGTGAAGAAGCTTTAAATGAGAAGACTAATTTATTGACTTACTTTCCCTTCACTATGTTGGACACTGATACAGTGAGATACCTGGCATTTTTTACCTGCATAAGTAGTCAATGTTTTCCCGCACACTTGTAGCGATGCAAAGTATTCCAGATAGATGTTCATCTTGATCACTCTCTCTCTCTCTCTCTCCTTCCTGTGTTCTTGCCTCTCTGTGTCCCTCACCACTCTGTCCTACCTCTTTCTCTCTCTGTCCCCCTCTCTCTCTGAATGTTGCAGAGATCGAGAACGCTCAGAAGATGGTTGGTTAGTTTTTTTAAATAAATCGCAAGTCACAGCTGACTGCTGCTGACATCGGGAGCAACAGTTTCTGAAATTTGGACAGATTTGGGGTTTCCCGGCGGGTTCTGACTTTTTTTTACAGCCCACTGGAAAGCCCCAAATCTATCCAAGTTCAGAAACTGCTGTTCCCAATGTCAGCAGCTGTCAGCTGTGACTTACAATTTTTTTAAAGAGCCGTTCTGCAAGAAGAAGCCAGTGGTAAATTTCTCATCTCCAGCCATGGACCCATGGTGAGGATGAGGAATGGCCTGCTACAGTTTACATCTGCAGGCTGGATGGAAACCTTTGGCAGAATGGATCCTGGCCTGCAGGCCATACGTTGGACAACCCTGGCCTAGGATGTGGCTACTTCACGCATTCTTGTTTTACAAGAACCCACTCAATTCAAAGGTGTCTATATATGGCTTCAGGATGAGAATAATCCCGTTATGATGTTTCCACTCTATACCTTCTTTGTTTCAGAAGAGCCCATTCAATTCAGGAATGTTTCAGGATGAGCGTAATTGACCCTTCCCAGCTCATAAGGTATTCCTTTGTCCCTGTCGATGGTTTGAATATACAAAAGTCAGGTCGTTTACCTTCAGTGGCCAATTTTTAGCAGCCTTGTCCATTTTTTAAAAAGGTAAAGTCAATTTTTATAACTGTTCAGTTTTAGTCTGTATTTTTTCATCATCACACTTCTTGTTTGAGTGACAGGATGGAGACTTGCTGTCCTTACCCAGTCTGGCCTTTATGTGACTCCAGTCCCACTGTAACATGGTTGACTTTTAACTGCCCTCAGAAATGGCCTAGCAAGACAATCAGGAGACAAAACTGCTCGAGGTCCACCATCACTTTGTCAAGGTAACTAGGGATGGGCAAAAATACTGACCTTGCCAGTGATGCCCACACCCCAAGATTGTTTTTGAAATTTGGACTGGATTCACTCTTCCACATGCCCCATTGGGGATTTATTGAGCGACCTAAACTGGTAGCTGGGGTCAGATGCCAACTGTCTTGGCAGAGAAGTGGATGAAGGAAAGGATGGAGGTAGTTTGGTGAAAGGTGGGTGGGAGATGCAAAATAACTAAAAAGTCCATATGCAATGATCACATTCGCGACCACTTTTCAGAAAATCGCTTATAATAAAGAAAGATGTATATGAATTTATATAGCGCCCTTCATGACCTCAGAATGCCCCAATGCAGCCAATGTAGTATTTTTGAAATGCATTCACTGTTGTAATATGGGAAACTTGGCAGCCAATTTGCATGCAGCAAGCTGCCAGGAACAGCAATAACATAAATTACCAGAGATGAGGTGATGCATTTTGGCAGAAGGGATAGGGAGAGGCAATATACACTTAAATGGCATAGTTCTAAATAGTGTGCAGGTATAGAGAGACCTGGGAATTCATGCGTATCACTCTTTGAAGGCGACAGGACATATTGAGAGAGTAAATAGCAAAGCTACATATTGACTACAAAATCAAGGAAGTTATGCTGAACCTTTATAAAGCTCTGGTTAGTTCATAATGGGAGTATTGTGTCTAGTTCTGGTCACCACACTTTATGAAGAATATGAGGATCCTTGAGAGGGTGCAGAGAGATTTATAGAATGGTTCCAGGGATGAGGCATTTGAGCTACAAGGTTAGATTGGAGAAGCTGGGGTTGTTCTCCTTGGAGTAAAGTAGATAGGGGGGACACTTGATAGAGGTGTACAAGATTATGACAAGTTTAGATAAGGTAGACACAGAAAAGCTGTTCCCATTAACTGATGGTAGAAGGACTAGGGACACAGATTTAAGGTTTTGGGCAAGAAGTACAGGGGGAACGTGAGGACGAACCTCTTTATGCTGTCAGTGGTAATGACCTGGAACTTGTTGCCTATGTGGGTGGTGGAAGTGGAGACAATGAATGATTTCAAAAGGAAATTTGATGGGCACTTGAGGGAACTAAATTTGCAGGGCCAACGGGATTGAGCAGGGGAATGGGACAGACTGGATTTCTCTACAGAGAGCCAGCATGGATTTGATGGGCTGAATGGCTTACTTCTGTGCCATAATGATTCTATATCACTATGACTCTATAATTTGTTGCAGGTGTTGCTTGAAGGGTAAATGCTAGTCAGAAAACCAGGAGAACATCCCTCCTATTCTTCGAATAATACCATGAGAGCTTTGACGTTCACCTGAGAGAACAAATGGGAGTTCTGTTTTACATCTCATCCAAGCAACAGCGCAGCACTCTCTCAGTGCTGTACAGAAGTGCCAGTCTAGAATATGTGCTCAACTATCTGGAGTGGGATCAGAACCCACAAGCTTCTGAATCAGTCATGAATTTTCATTGGTTAAAGAAGAACATCATTTGAAGCAAAGTTACAGCCATATCCCATGTTATTTTATGAGAAAAAAAGCTTGAGACAAAATATGTTGATACAAAAAGTCTCCTATTAAAAGTCAAATACCAATGACTCAAGGGCACTCTCATGCCAGACAAAGCAAACTGTGTTTTCTCTTAGACATTTGGAGACATTGGAACAGTTTGTGTAAATTATCAATGAGTGGAGTGCTTGTGTATACCAACCTGAGCTTTGCCCAAGGCATCAGGATAGAGGTAGATGTGGATAGAGGAATAATAAAGCGCTGTAAAGTAAGGCATGATGGGCAGAATGGCCTCCTTCTATGCTGTAAATTCTATAATTCTATGACTAAAATTCTCATCCTTGTTTTCAAATCCCTCTATGGTCTTGCCCCTCCCTATCTCTGTAACTCCCCTGTAGCTCTACAACCCTCTGAGATATCTGCACTTTTCGAATTCTGGCCTCTTGTGCATCCCCAATTTTAAATCGCTGAAAGCACAGCTGAAGAATTGCATTAGGCTCTCTGACACGGGGCAAATGTATCCTCTTTCAGTTAACAGTTGATGTTTTTATTCTCTCTAGCTCTGAGGTTAGCTTAAAAAACTGCAACTTCATCTGAAGTCCCTAACGTAAAAGCTGTAAGTAAATTCCTGAGGCTGGAACAGTTCTCAAATTAATTGCTGGCAACTCCCCCAAATCACTAACCATTTCCCTTTAATAGGAAGGAATGTGTTCCTACTGAAACTTTATTCAGTTTTAACCTCAGTCTCTCTTTTGGTGTATTTCTCCCTTGTACCACTAAACCTCCTTGCTTGTTAATGTACAATTTGATGCTTTGACAGGAAATCGGTGCTTACTAAACACTAGAGGTGGTTCCATGCTCCAGTGGAAAACTGTAGTGGTGACAAGTGTATGCGGGACAAAGGACTGCAACTCTGTAGTGCAAATTCTCTGACCCCTGACCTCTTCGCTTGAAGCTGTGGAATCACCTTCATTTGCCCCTTACTCCTTCTTCTTTTAATATTTGGTCCTGAAACTCTGCTTTCAATGAACAATGAGTTACGTCAATTTTCTCCACATGACAAAACTGTGGAAATAGTGCCGATTACAACCTCAGGACATCCCAAAGCACTTTACAGCCAATGGAGTGCTTTTAAAGCGCAGTAATGCAGGAAACTTGGCAGCCAATTTACACACAAGGTCCCACAAACAGCAATGTCCCAATTACCAGACAATCTGTTTTTGTGATGTTGTTTGAGTAATAAATATTGGCCAGGACACGAGGGAGAGCTCCCCTGCTCTTCTTCAAAATAGTGCCATGCTATTTTTTACGTCCATCTGAGAGAGCCACACAAGTGCCAAGCAAGCATTCAGGTGCAGCAAGCAATTAGGAAGGTGAATGGTATGTTGGTCTTCATTGCAAGAGGATTTGAGTAAGGAACAAGGATGTCTTACTACAGTTATACAGGGCCTTGGTGAGACCACATTTGGAGTATTGTGTGCAGTTTTGGTCTCCTTAGAGGGAGGCAGTGCAAAGAAGATTTACTAGGCTGATTCCTGGAATGGCAGGATTGATGTATAAGGAGAGATTGGGTCGACTGGACTAGAGTTTAGAAGAATGAGAGGGGATCTCGTAGAAACCTATAAAATTCTAACAGGACTAGACAGGCTAGATGCAGGGAGGATGTTCCCAAAGGCTACGGAGTCCAGAACCAGGGGTCACAGTCTCAGGATACAGGGTATGCCAATTAGAACCGAGATGAGGAGAAATTTCTTCACTCAGAGGGTGGTGAACCTGTGGAATTCTCTACCGCAGAAAGCAGTGGAGGCCAAATCATTAAATATATTCAAGAAGGAGATAGATATATTTCTTAATGCCAAAGGGATCAAGGGAAATGAGGAGAAAGCGAGAACAGGGTACTGAATTAGACAATCAGCCATGATCTTTTTTGAATGGCGGAGCAGGCCCGAAGGGCTGAATGGTCTACTCTTGCTAATATTTTCTATGTTTCTATGACCATCTCAAACAAGAGAGAATCTAACCATCTCCCCTTGATGTTCCATGACATTACCATCGCTGAATCCCCCACTATCAACATCCCGGGGGCCACCATTGACTAGAAATTGAACTGGACCAGCCACATAAATGCTGTGGCTACAAGAGCAGCTCAGAGGTTGGGAATTCTGCACAAGTAACTCACCTCCTGTCTCCCTAGTGCCTGTCCACCATCTACAAGGTACAAGTCAGGAGTGTGATGGAATACTCTCCACTTGCCTGGATGGGTGCAGCTCCAACAACACTCAAGAAGCTTGACACCTTCCAGGACAAAGAAGCCCGCTTGATTGGCATCCCATCCACCACCTTCATCATTCATTCCCTTCATCACTGACGCACAGTGGCAGCAGTGTCTACCATCTACAAGATACGCTGCAGCAACTCACCAAGGCTCATCCGACAGCACCTCCCAAACCTGTGACCTCTACCACCTATAAGGACAAGGGCAGCGGACACATGGGAACACCACCACCTGCAAGTTTCCCTCCAAGCCACACACCATCCTGACTTGGGACTATATCACCATTCCTTCACTGTTGCTAGGTCAAAATCCTGGAACTCCCTTCCTAATAGCACTGTGGGTGGACCTACACCCCAAGGACTTCAGCGGTTCAAGAAGGTAGCTCACCACCACCTTCTCAAGGGCAATTAGGGATGGGCAATTAATGCTGGCCTTGTCAGCGATGCCCACATCCCACGAATGAATTAAAAAAACTCGCACAAAGAACAACATGATAATGATCAGATCATCCGTTTTTGTGATGTTAAGTTAAGGATAAATATTGGTCAGGGCACTGGGAATAGCTCCCCTGCTCTTCTACATCCACCTTAGGGGCCAGATAGGACCTTGGCTTAATATCTCATCCAAAAGGCAACACACCAACAGTGCAGCACTCCCTCAGAATTACATCTGAATCATTGGAACACCAGCTTGGATTTTTGTACTTAGGTCCTGGAATGGGACTTGAACCAACAAGCTCATGAGTAGGACGGCTAATCACTGAGCCACAGCTGGCACCAAGCAAACATGTGACTTCTGAAAATGCAACTTTGAATCTTGCAGCCCGTTTGTTCGGTGTTGCAATCACCCACAAATTGAACTGTCGTGACAAATTATAATTTCCCCTCCCCTCCTGCCATTATCGCTTGGAAAGTAAGTACGCAGACAGTATAGATGACAAGCATCATTCCCTATTAGGGTGGAATTTTTGTTGATGTCTATGTGTACTTGTGTGTTTTGATTGGATTGGAATGCCCAACAAACTTGTTTGTAAAAATATTTGGGCATCTAGTTTGGATGATTGCCTTGACATGATTCGGAAGGAGTCTAATAACACTGCAGTTTTGCAATCATTTTATTTGTCTTTCGACAAAAATGTAAATGTTGATTCTTGTGCCTTATCTTTGCCAGCACTTTTGACAAACGCGTCTTGGGGAGGAGAAAGGGGGATGGAAATCAATTTTCAGCAGCATGTTCAACGTGTTACGCAAGCTTACATTTACCAGTGCAGCTCTCCTAGCCTAATATGTCAGGCTTCTCAGACCCAATGCTGGCGATGGCTTTGGAAAGGAGTTGAGGAATATAAGTAAGTGACTGGAGAGTAGCGCCTTTATTGTAATTGATTCATCCCCCATTCTGTACGGAATGGAATAATCTCAATGGGGTTGTTGTAAGAATCCTGGGGAATCCCTACTTCGGGTTTTCTAGCTAATTAATGAGAACTAGCTTAAATGCTATGACTGACTGTACACTTTTTTAATTTCATTGTTACACATAATCTTATACTGAACTCTGTTTTTAATCCTGTTTATAATGCACCCAGGGTAAAAGCGGCTGACAGGTGACTTGATAGGGAATTGTGGTTTGGGCCTTCATTGAACAAATTGTAAAATATGGTAACTTCAGCAGAAATCTAGCAGAGTGCACAAACAGGCAGTCTGCTGTGAGAACTAAAAATAAACATCTCAGCAGAATTCCAGAGACCCAGATAGAGGGCAGAGAAAACAATGATGAATTGAATCCTAGCCAAGACACCTGGGTGGCAAGGCCACCATGTTTTTCAAACTTAACATTGAAATGTTTACGAACTTTTTAAGAGTTTGAGCATGGCAAGCCCCAGATCTTGAGAGGTTGACCTGGCTTGGGCGAGCACAGATGGTTCAAAGACATCTTTTATAATTGGGCAGTTCAAAGGCAGCAAGGTAATGATTGGGTTAAATAGGTCTCCATTGGCTTTGCTGTGTAAAAAAGTACAAGAGGAGATTCCCCGAGTCTAGAATTGCAGAGGTTTTATGTGTTGCATTAACTGATGCGACTGTACCTGGGGCATGACCAGGGAGTATAGATGTGGAGGCGGCGCTTCTACCTGGTGTGTAATGGTAATGCTGTTGCGCTTTGATACCACTGCTCAGACATTAGCAGGTCTTACTTAAAATATAACCACTGTCACCAGTAAGGGTTATCACTTGGAATCATTTTGGAACTTGAGAATAAGGGGTTCAAGTGTTAATTGACTCTGACACCCCGAATTCCAACATTGTGAGGGCGGGCAGATTTTTTTGAGGGCTTGGGATTTTTTTGCAACTTGTGATGTGGAGGAGTGGGGGAACTTCAATTAGCCTCACTAATTCAGTGGGGAAAAAGATTAGAGGGACATCCTGCCCATGGAACCTAACCAGTGAATATCGCAAGCACAGATGTTAGGTGGCCACAGTATCTGGCACTGTGGCACAGCCTCCTCCCCATGATTGAATAGACAAACAATACTTCTGTCACTTCATAACTGCTTTTAACAAGTTGTAAGTAAACCGAGTGCTCTGTTGTGTGTTCTGGTCCAGCTACCGCTGTGATGTGAGTTGACTACATGTGCAGAATTTCTGTGGCTAGGGGAAGGATGTCAGTGACGGAAGTTGGCATGCTTTCTGCTTTGGGCATCAAATGTCTGCATCGAAAGCACCTAGATAAGATACCACACAGCTAGTTGTAGAGTGAAATTTCCTCCACTCAGTCTCAAAACTTGAAACATACTGCACCTGTTTGGCATTTCCTTTTCCCCATAGCAGCCGTCCTTGTGGTTTCCCTGAGTGAAATTTCCAATTCCGTGCAAATTAGAAGCAGTTCTGTTGTTTTCCATTGCCCATGAGGAGTTTGGTATGAACTGTCGAAACATGGAGGAATCCAACAGTTCACAGGTGAAAGGACAATGAAATAGCTCCCTGACCTCTTTCAGATCCTGAAGCATGGTAGGTCAATGTTGCTTCACGCATTGGTGAATGATACCAGCACTTGTGCTGTGCAGCCGAACTGCAATGAAAGGATGAACTTTTATTTATTAGTTCATGGGACGTGAACATTGCTCGTAAGGCCAGCATTTATTGCTCATCCCTAACTGCCCTTGAAAAATTGGTGGTGAGCAGCCTTCTTGAACTGCTGAAGTGCATGTGGTGTAGGTACACCCACAGTGCTGTTAGGGAGGAGGTTCCAGGATTTTGACAGAGCAACAGTGAAGAAATATATTTATAAATCAGGATGGTATGTGGCTTGGAGGGGCATTTCCAGGTGGTGGTGTTTCCATGCATCTGCTGCCCTTGTTCTTCTAGGTGGTAGAGAATGTGGATTAGGAAATGTGCTGTCAAAGGAGCCTTGGTGAGTTGCTGCAGTACATCGTGTAGATAGCACACACTGTGCACTGAATGTTTGATGTGATGGATAGGGTACTGATCAAATGGGTTGCTTTGTACTGGATGGTGTTGAGCTTCTTGAGTGTTGTTGGAGCTGCACCCATCCAGGCAAGTGGAAAGTATTCAATTACACTTCGGACATGTGCGTTGTAGATGGTGGACAGGCTTTGGGGAGTCAAGAGATTAGATACTCTCTGCAAAATTTCCAGTCTTTGATCTGCTCTTATAGAATCACAGAATTATGGAATGATTACAGCACAGAAGGAGGCCATTTGGCCCATCGTGTCCATGCCAGCTCACCGGAAGAGAAACACAGCTGTCACACTCCCCTGTCCTTTCCCGTAGCCCTGAAAATCTTTTCGCCAGATAATTCTCCAATTCCCTTTTGATAATTACAATTGAACCTGCCTCCATCACATTCTCAGGCAGTGCATTCCAGATCCTAACCACATGCTGTGTCAAAAAGGTTTCCCACATGTCTTCCTCTGAACCTTCTCTTCTCTAAGGAAAACAAACCAGCTTCACCAATCTATCCTCATAACTGAAATCCCTCATCCCTGGAACCATTCTCCTGAATCTTTTCTGTACCCTTTCTAAAGCTTCACATCCTTTCTAAAGCAGAATTGGACCACAACGCTACAGTTGAGGCTGACCCAATGTTTTAAAAAGGCTCATCATAACGTTCTTGCTTTTGTACTCTATGCCTCTATCTATGAAACTCAGGATTGTGTATGCCTTTGGAACACTTTCTCAATCTGCCCTGCCACCTTCAAAGGTTTATGCACATAGACCTGCAAGTCTCTCTGTTCTTGCACCCTTTTAGAATTTCACCCTTTATTTTATGTTGCCTCTTCCTGTTCTTCCTATCAAAATGTATCACTTCACAGTTGGATGTGGGGACCAAATGTAATATTTCCAAATTTGTTGATGACACAAAACTAAGAGGGAATGTAAGTTGTGACGATGATGCAATGAATACATTTTGGCCAGGGGATCTCTAATACAGAAGCAAAATATTGCAGATGTTGGAAAGCTGAAATAACAACAGAAAATGCCAGAAATACTCAGCAGGTTTGGCAGCCTCTGTGCAGAAAGGAACAGATGGAAGGTCATCAACCTGAAATGTTAACCTTGTTTCTCCACGATGCTGCCAAACCTGCTGAGTATTTCCAGCATTTTCTGTTTTTGTGCCAAGGCAACCACCCTGCTTTTCTTCAAATAGTGCCATGAGTTCTTTTCCATTCACATAAGATGACAGAGCAGCCTCGACTTAAGGTCTCATCCAAAAGATGGAACCTCTGTGAATGCAACCCTCCCTCAGCACTGCACTGGAGTGACGACCTAGATTACAACTGAAGTGTCAGGAGTAGGGCTTGAACCCTCAGTTGAGAATGCTACTGCTGAGTCGAGGGTTGTTTTCGTGAGTGGAAGCTTGTGACCAGTGGTATACCACAGGGATTGGTGCTGGGTCCCTTGCTGTTTGTAGTGTACATTAATGATTTATACATGAATATAGGAGGTATGATCAGTAAGTTCGCAGATGACACGAAAATTGTTGGTGTCGTAAATAGTGAGGAGGAAAGCCTTAGATTGCAGGATGATTTAGATGGGCTGGTAAGATGGGCGGAGCAATGGCAAATGGAATTTAATCCTGAGAAGTGTGGGGTGATGCATTTTGGGTGGACTAACAAGGCAAGGCAATATACAATGGATGGTAGGACCCTAGGAAGTATAGAGGTCAGAGGGACCTTGGTGTACTTGTCCAAAGATCACTGAAGGCAGCAGCATAGGTAGATAAGGTGGTTGGGAAGACATATGGGATATTATTAGCCGAGGCCCTTGCCGATTCCTTATGTCCTCATCACAACAGCCCTCCCACCTATTTTTGCATCATCAGCAAATCTGGTAATGTTACACTTAGCCCCTTCCTCCAAGTCATTAACATAGATAGTAAAAAATTGAGGCCCTAGGACTGATCGCTGTGGCCTGGCGACTTGTCTATGACTGGAGAATTGATAACGCGGAACAGGGAAATGGCAGATAATTTAGACCAAAATATTGCTTTGGTCTTCACGGTGAAGGACAAGATAAACATCCTACAGATATCAGATAAGCAAGGAGCTAATGGGAGGAAAGATCTTGTAACAATCTCAAAACGAGGGACAAAGTATTTGACAAACTAATGGGACCAAAGGCAGACAAGTCGCCAGGAATTGATGGCCTGCATCCAAGGATTTTAAAGGAAGTGGTTGCAGAGATAGTGGAGGCATTGGTCGAAATATTACAGAACTCACTGGATTCTGGGAGGGTTCCAGATTGAAAACCGCTCATGTGATGCCCCTGTTCAAGAAGAGAGAGAGACAAAAAACAGGAAACTATAGGTCAGTCAGCCTAACATCGGTCATTGGGAAAATGCAAGAGTCCATTATTAAGGAAGAAATAGCAGGACATTTAGAAAAGCTTAATGCAATCCAACAGAGTCAAAGGGTAATCATGTTTGACAAATTTGCTAGAGTTCTTTAAGGATATAACAAGCAGAGTGGATAAAGGGGAACTGGTCGATGTAGTGTATTTGGATTTCCAGAAAGTATTTGATAAGGTGCCAAATAAAAGATTATTGCACAAGATAGCAGGTCACAGTATTGGGGTAATGTATTAGCATGGATTGAGGATTGGTTAACTCACAAAAGACAGAGTCAGGATTAATGGGTCTTTTTCAGGTTAGGAAGACGTAACTAGTGGAGTACCACAAGAATCAGTCCTAGGGCCTCAATATTTTACGATCTATATGAATGACTTGGAAGGGGGGGGGGGCAGAGTGTAATAGAACAAAGAACAAAGAACAGTACAGCACAGGAACAGGCCATTCGGCCATCCAAGCCTGCGCCGATCTTGATGCCTGCCGAAACTAAAACCTTCTGCACTTCCGGGATCCGTATCCCTCTATTCCCATCCTATTCATGTATTTGTCAAGATGCCTCTTAAACGTCTCTATGGTACCTGCTTCCACCACCTCCCCCCGGCAACAAGTTCCAGGCACTCACCACCCTCTGTGTAAAAAGCTTGCCTCGCACATCCCCTCTAAACTTTGCTCCTCGCACCTTAAACCTATGTTCCCTAGTAACTGACTCTTCCACCCTGGGAAAAAACTTCTGACTATCCACTCTGTCCATGCCGCTTATAACTTTGTAAACCTCTATCATGTCGTCCCTCCACCTCCGTCGTTCCAGTGAAAACAATCCGAGTTTATCCAACCTCTCCTCATAGCTAATGCCCTCCAGACCAGGCAACATCCTGGTAAACCTCTTCTGTACCCTCTCCAAAGCCTCCACATCCTTCTGGTAGTGTGGCGACCAGAATTGCACGCAATATTCTAAGTGTGGCCGAATTAAAGTTCTGTACAGCTGCAGCATGACTTGTCTATTTTTATACTCTATGCCCCGACCGATGAAGGCAAGCATGCCGTATGCCTTCTTGACTACCTTATCCACCTGCGTTGCCGCTTTCAGTGACTTGTGGACCTGTACGCCCAGATCTCTCTGCCTGTCAATACTCCTAAAGGTTCTGCCATTGACTGTATACCTCCCACCTGCATTAGACCTTCCAAAATGCAATACCTCACATTTGTCCGAATTAAACTCCATCTGCCATTTCTCCACCCAAGTCTCCAACTGATCTATATCCTGCTGTATCCTCTGACAATCCTCATCACTGTCCGCAACTCCACCAACCTTTGTGTCGTCCGCAAACTTACTAATCAGACCAGCTACATTTTCCTCCAAATCATTGATATATACTACAAACAGCAAAGGTCCCAGCACTGATCCCTGCGGAACACCACGAGTCACATCCCTCCATTCAGAAAAGCACCCTTCCACTGCTACCCTCTGTCTTCTATGACCGAGCCAGTTCTGTATCCATCTTAACACCTCCCCTCTGATCCCATGTGACTTCACCTTTTGTATCAGTCTGCCGTGAAGGACCTTGTCAAAGGCTTTACTGAAGTCCATATAGATAACATCCACTGCCCTTCCTTCATCAATCATCTTTGTCACTTCCTCAAAAAACTCAATCAAATTAGTGAGACACGACCTCCCCTTCACAAAACCATGCAGCCTCTTGCTAATATGTTCATTTGTTTCCAAATGGGAGTAAATCCTGTCCCGAAGAATCCTCTCTAATAATTACCCTACCACTGACGTAAGGCTCACCAGCCTATAATTTCCTGGATTATCCTTGCTACCCTTCTTAAACAAAGGAACAACATTGGCTATTCTCCAGTCCTCTGGGACCTCACCTGTAGCCAATGAGGATGCAAAGATTTCTGTCAAGGCCCCAGCAATTTCTTCCCTTGCCTCCCTCAGTATTCTGGGGTAGATCCCATCAGGCCCTGGGGACTTATCTACCTTAATGCTTTGCAAGACACCCAACACCTCCTCCTTTTTGATAATGAGATGACTGAGACTATCTACACTCCCTTCCCTTGGCTCATCATCCACCAAGTCCTTCTCCTTGGTGAATACTGATGCAAAGTACTCATTTAGTACCTCACCCATTTTCTCTGGCTCCACACATAGATTCCCTTCTCTGTCCTTGAGTGGGCCAACCCATTCCCAAGTTACCCTCTTGCTCTTTATATATGTATAAAAAGCCTTGGGATTATCCTTAATCCTGTTTGCCAATGACTTTTCATGACCCCTTTTAGCCCTCCTGACTCCTTGCTACTGTCTTTATATTCCTCAAGGGATTTGTCTGTTCCTAGTCCTTAGGAATGCTTCCTTTTTCGTTTTGACTAGGATCACAATATCCCGCGTTATCCAAGGTTCCCGAAACTTGCCAAGCTTATCCTTCTTCCTCACAGGAACATGCTGGTCCTGGATGCTAATCAACTGACATTTGAAAGACTCCCACATGTCAGATGTTGATTTACCCTCAAACAGCCGTCCCCAATCTAAATTCTTCAGTACCTGCCTAATATTGTTAAAATTAGCCTTCCCCCAATTTAGCACCTTCACCCGAGGACTACTCTTATCCTTATCCACAAGTACCTTAAAACTTATGGAATTATGGTCACTGTTCCCGAAATGCTCCCCCACTGAAACTTCGACCACCTGGCCGGGCTCATTCCCCAATACCAGGTCCAGTATGGCCCCATCCCCAGTTGGGCTATCTACATATTGTTTCAAGAAGCCCTCCTGGATGCTCCTTACAAATTCTGCCCCGTCCAAGCCCCTAGCACTAAGTGAGTCCCAGTCAATATAGGGGAAGTTAAAATCACCCACCACTACAACCCTGTTACCTTTACATCTTTCCAAAATCTGTCTGCATATCTGCTCCGTTGGCTGTTGGGAGGCCTGTAGTAAACCCCCAACATCGTGACTGCACCCTTCCTATTCCTGAGCTCCACCCATATTGCCACGCTGCATGACCGCTCTGAGGTGTCCTCCCGCAGTACAGCTGTGATATTCTCCTTAACCAGTAATGCAACTCCCGCACCCCTTTTACATCCCCCTCTATCCCGCCTGAAGCTTCTAAATCCTGGAACATTTAGCTGCCAATCCTGTCCTTCCCTCAACCAAGTCTCTGTAATAGCAACAACATCATAGTTCCAAGTACTAATCCAAGTTCTAAGTTCATCTGCCTTACCTGTTATACTTCTTGCATTGAAACAAATGCACTTCAGACCACCAGTCCCGCTGTTCTCCGCAACATCTCCCTGCCTGCTCTTCCTCTTAGTCTTACTGGCCTTATTTACGAATTCCCTTTCATTTATTTCACTTGCTGTCCTTCTGCTCTGGTTTCCACCCCCCTGCCACACTAGTTTAAACCCTCCCTAGTGACGCTGGCAAACCTCACAGCCAGGATATTTGTGCCCCTCCAGTTTAGATGCAACCCGTCCTTCTTGTACAGGTCCCATCTGTCCCTGAAGAGATCCCAATGGTCCAGATATCTGAAACCCTCCCTTCTACACCAGCTGTTCAGCCACGTGTTTAGCTGCACTCTCTTCCTATTTCTAGCCTCACTGGCACGTGGCACAGGCAGTAACCCAAGATTACAACCCTAGAGGTCCTGTTTTTTAACTTTCTACCTAACTCCCTAAACTCCCCCTGCAGGACCTCATCACTCTTCCTGCCTATGTCATTGGTACCGATGTGCACCACAACTTATGGCTGTTCATCCTCCCCCTTCAGAATGCCCCCAGTCCGTTCAGAGACATCCTTGACCCTGGCACCAGGGAGGCAACATACCATCCTGGAGTCCCTTTCACGTCCACAGAAGCGCCTATCTGTGCCCCTGACTATAGAGTCCCCTATAACTATTGCTCTTCTGCGCTTTGCCCCTCCCTGCTGAACAACACTGCCAGCCGTGGTGCCACTGCTCTGGCTGCTGCTGTTTTCCCTGATAGGCCATCCCCCCCAACAGTATCCAAAACGATATACTTGTTAGAGAGGGGGATAGCCACAGCGGATTCCTGCACTGACTGCCTGCCCCTCCTAGCGGTCACCCATCTATCTGCCTGCACCTTGGGTGTAACCACTTCTCTAAAACTCCTGTCTATGACACTTTCTGCCACCTGCATGCTCCTAAGTGCATCCAGTTGCCGCTCCAACCGATCCATGCGGTCTGTGAGGAGCTGCAACTGGGTACACTTCCTGCAGATGTAGTCGCCCGGAACGCTGGAAGCTTCACGGACCTCCCACATCTCACAGGTGAAGCACTTCACCCCTCTAACTGACATTTCTAGCACTAATTAGTTAATTAATATAAAATAAATAAATACTTATTAAATCCTTACTAAATTGTTATAATTAACTATATGGTCCCTCGTGCTCGATTTCTACAATAAATACTAAATGCTAACTAAATACAGTAATCTCCTCCCTCTGGTTTAGTTACTCTACTTACTAATTAGTTAATTAGTGTTTTTAATCAATTTTTACCAATGTTTTATTTTCAAATTCGGTACAGATTTCCTACCAGCCAATCAGGTCACAGCTTTCCTGTGACGTCACCTTTTCAGTTTTTTTTTTTCCCCACCAGAGGTAACTTACCGCTCTGGAACTCCGCCCTCCGAGTCTGCTCCGAGAATCCCCGAGGTAAGTTTTTTATACTTACCGCTCTGGAACTCCGCCCTCCGAGTCTGCTCCGAGAATCCCCGAGGTAAGTTTTCTATACTTACCGCTCTGGAACTCCGCCCTCCGAGTCTGCTCCGAGAATCCCCGAGGTAAGTTTTCTATACTTACCGCTCTGGAACTCCGCCCTCCGAGTCCGAATATATCCAAATTTGCTGACGATTCAAAAATAGGTGAGAGGGTATGTTATGATGAGGACATAAGGAATCTGCAAGGGGATATAGATAGGTTGAGTGAGTGGGCAAAAATTTGGCAGATGGAGTTTCATGTAGGAAAGTGTGAGGTCATGCACTTTGGTAGGAAGAATCAAAAGGCAGACTATAATCTAAATGGACAGCCACTCCAAAAAAGTGCAGCACAGAGGGATCTGGGTGTTCTTTTGCATGAAACACAAAAAGTTAGCATGCAGGTGCAGCAAATAATTAAGAAGGCAAATGGAATTTTGGCCTTTATTGCTAGGGGGTTGGAATTTAAAAATAGGGAAGTCTTGTTACAACTGTGCAGGGTGTTGGTGAGGCCGCACCTGGAGTACTGTATACAGTTTTGGTCCCTGTATTTAAGTAAGGATAGACTGGCATTGGAGGCAGTTCAAAAGAGACTCAGTAGGCTGATTCCTGGGATGAAGGGGTTGACTTATCAAGAATAGCTAAACAGGTTTAGGCCTTTATTCTCTAGAGTTTAGAAGAATAAGGGGTGATATTATTGAAACATACAAAATTCTGAGGGGGCTTGACAGGGTGGATGTTGAGAAGATGTTTCCAGTAGTGGGGGAATTAGGGGGACATAGTTACAGAACAAGGGGACACTCATTTAAAACTGAGATGTGAAGGAATTTCTTCTCTCAGAGGATAGTGATTGTCTGGAATTCTCTACCCCAGAGTGTTGTGGAGGCCAGATTACTGAAAGTATTTAAAGAGGAGGTAGATAGATTTTTGAAATATTGGGGAGTTGAGGGCTATGAGGAGCTGGCATGAACGAGGAGTTGAGGTCTGGGGCAGATCAGCCATGATCTTACTGAATGGCGGGGCAGGCTTGAGAGTCCGAATGGCCTACTCCTGCTCCTATTTCTTATGTTTAGTCCCATTAGTTTGTCAAATACTTTGTCCTTCATGATGGAGACTGTACAAGATCTTTCCTCCCATTAGCTTCTTGCTTATCTGATATCTGTGGGATGCTTATAGTGCCTTCCACCATGAAGACCGAAGCAATATATTGGTTTAAATTATCTGTCATTTCCCTGTTTCCCGTTATCAATTCTCCAGTCACATCCTCCAATGGTCCCATGCTCACTTTAGCTACTCTCTTTTTATATACCCATGGAAGCTCTTGCTGTTTAGAACAAAGAACAGTACAGCACAGGAACTGGCCATTCGGCCCTCCAAGCCTGCGCCGATCTTGATGCCTGTCTAAACTAAAACCTTCTGCACTTCCAGGGACCGTATCCCTCTATTCCCATCCTATTCATGTATTTGTCAAGATGCCTCTTAAACGTCGCTATCGTACCTGCTTCCTCCGGCAGCAAGTTCCAGGCACTCACCACCCTCTGTGTAAAGAACTTGTTTGTTTTTATATTTCTTGCCAATTTACTTTCATAATCAATTTTCTCCTTCTTTATAGCTTTTTAGTCATCTGCTGCTGGGTCCAAAAAATTCCCAGTCCTCTGGCCTACCACTAGTTTTTGCCGCTTTGTTTGCCTTAGTTTTTGATTGGATAATCTCCTTGACCGCCTTTGTTAACCACAGGTGGTTCATCCATCTCATCAAGTCCTTCTTTTTGACTGGGATAAATTTTTGCTGAGCGTTATCAAATATCTGCTTAAATGTCTGCCACTGCTCATTCACTGACCTTCCCCTTAGTCTATTCTCCCAGCCTGCTTTAGACAACTCTTTCTTCATACCTCTGTAATTGCCCTTGTTTAAGTTGAGGACACTGGCTTTAGACCTGAGTTGCTCGCCCTCAAACTGAATTTAAAATTCTACCATGTTGTGATCGCTCCCCCCTAGAGAATCCTTAATTACGATATCTCTTATTAATCCTACCTCATTACACATTACTAGATCTAAAATAGCCTGTTCCCGGGTAGGTTCTGAAAAGTATTGCTCTAAGAAACAATCCCAGATGCATTCTACAAATTCATCTTCCATGTTACCTCTGTCAATCTGATATGTCCAGTCCATTTAAGATAGAGATGAGGAGAATTTTTTTCTCTCAGAGGGCTGTGAGTCTTTGGAATTCTCTTCCTCAAAAGGCAGTGGAAGCAGAGTCTTCGAATATTTTTAAGGCAGAGGTAGATAGATTCTTGATAAGCAAGGGGGTGGACGGTTATCGAGGGTGGGTGGAAATGGGGAGTAATCAGTTCAGCTATGAACTTATTGAATGGCGGAGCAGTCTCGAGGGGCAGAGTGGCCTACTCCTGCTCCTAATTCGTATGCTCGTATGTTTATATTTTTATAGAGAAACCTGTAAGGATCCTCTTCAAGAATGGCGTGGATTAGTGCACTGTTAAAGAGTCCCTTGTTTGCACATCCTGCTGAAATGAAGCATTCACTGCATGATGATGGAATCTTCCATTGAATTGAAGGATGAGTAACTGACAGATCACTGCACTATGATGGCATTGGACAAATCTCAGGGAGAGCTTGTGGAAATGGCTGCTGCTGTAATGGAAGGATAAGCTCGCAGTGTTTAACTTGTGTTTATGTTTACGTACAAATATCGAATGTGGTAAGGCCATAATTATATGATGGCTAGTTAATTGCTTTGAATAGGCTGACGAAGGCTCTTATTTGAGATCTTCAGTAAGTCCATTGCTGGTGTCAAAGATTTATTATTGTTTCTGTAATTTGATGGTACTTGTCTCCTGACTCTATGGTAAGAAGCTTGAGTTCCAGCTACAGTTTACATCCTGAGTCATATGATCGACTTCTGCTGGCACTCAACTACACCACTGGGCAGGATGAGGTGCAGAGAGGAAACAGCTGTAATTGGTGTCTGTCTCAGTCCAATTCACTGGAGCCTGACAACCAATGAAATAATGAACACTTTGGAGGTTGTATGAGGAGGGCCAGGAAGCAGAATTTGTCGCATTTTTATCTGTTTTTCTTATTTATTGAACTATTCCTGTATCATAACAGTGGTCACACATCAAAAGTACTTCATTGGCTGTAAAGCATTTTGTGTCAACCTGAGGTCATGAAAGGCACTGTATAAATACAATTTTTTACTTTCTTATAATACTTAGCGCTTGGCTAAGAGAACAGAAAGCAGAGAGTTGTAGTGAGTGATTGTTTTCCAGATTGGAGGGAAGTGTTTATTTCGCAGGAGTCCACTGTTCTTTTTGATATATGCTAATAACCTCGACTTAAAGAAGGAAAGACGCATTTATATAAGCACCTTTCATAACCTCAGGATGTCCCAAAGTGCTTTACAGCCAATGAAATACTTTGAAGTACAATCACTGTTGCAATGTAGGGTATAGGGGGCACAGTTTCAAAGTTTGCAGATGACCAAAATTTGGAAATGTACCAAACAGTGAGAAGGATAGTAACAGACTTCATGAGTCTGAGACAGGCTGGTGAAATGGGCAGAAACATGGCAGATTCAATTTAATGCAGAGAAGTGTGAAGTGATGCATTTTCGGAGGAATAATGAGGAGAGGCAATATAAACTCAATGGTACAATTTTAAAGGGGGTGCAGGAGCAGAGAGACCCTGGGTTTTAGTACGCAAATCTTTGAAGGTGACAAGACAAATTTCCCTCTCAAGGGCAATTAGGGATGGGCAAGAAATACTGGCCTTGCCAGTGACACTCACATCCCATGAAAGAATAAAAAATAGTTGATAAAACTGTTAAAAAAGCATACTGGATCCTGGGCTTTATAGTAGAGGTACAGAGTACAAAAACAAGGAATTTCTGCTAAAACATAGGCCTCAGTTGAATTATTGTGTCTAATACTAGACATCACACCTGGGATGTCAAGCCCTTGGAGGTCAATCATCTCAGCCCCAGGACATCACTGCAGCAGTTCGTCAGGGCAATGTTCTAGGCCCAACCATCTTCAGTTGCTTCATCAATGTCCTTTCTTCTATCATAAGGTCAGAAGTAGAGATGTTCATGGATGATTGCACAGTGTTCAATCCTATTCACAACTTCTGAGACAATGAAGCAGCCCGAGCACAGCGAGACCCGGGCAACATTCTTGAGCTGATAAGTGACAAGTAGCATTTGAACCAGGTAATAACCGTCTCCAACAAGAGAGAATCTAACCATCTCCCCTTGGCATTCAATGGCATTACCATCCTGAATCCCCCACCATCAATATCCTAAGGGTTACCATTGACAAAACTTAACTGGACCAGCCACATCAATATTGTGGCTACAAGAACAGGTCGGATGCTGGGATTTCTGCAGCGAGTAACTCACCTTCTGACTCCCTAAAGTCTGTCCACTACCACAAGGCACAAATCAGGAGCGTGATGGAATACTCTCCACTTGCCTGGATGAGTGCAGCTCCAACAACACTCAAGAAGCTTGACATCATCCAGGATAAAGCAGCCCGCTTGATTGGCACCTTAAACATTCACTCCCTCCAGTATCTACAAAAAGCACTGCAGCAACTCAGCAAAGCTCCTTTGACAGCAACTTCCAAACCCCTGACCTCTACCACCTGGGAGTACAAGGGCAGCAAACGCATGGGAACACCATCACCTGCAAGTTCATCTCCAAGTCACACACCATCCTGACTTGGAAATATCGCACCGTTGCTTCACTTTTACTAGGTCAAAATCCTGGAAGTTCCTCCCTGACAGCACTGTGGGTGTACCTGCACTACATAGACTGCAGCAGTTCAAGAAAGCAGCTTATCACCACCTTTCCAAGGGGAATTAGAATGGGCAATAAATGCTAGCCTTGCCTGCGATGCTCAAATCCAATGAATGAATAAAGAAAATTAACCAGAATAGTATCACAGGTGATGGACGTCAGTTACCATGGGGTGGCTAGGGAAGCTGGGATGGTTCTTCGAGAAAAGAAGGTTAAAGAGAGACTTAATAAAGGTGTTCAAAATTACGAAGGGTTTTAATGGATTAAATGAGAAGGAGTTATTACCACTGGCGGGTAGTTTGGTAACCAGAGAACACAGATTTAAGGCAATTGGCAAAAGAACCAGAGGGGAGATGAGGAGAATTATTTTATGAAGCGAATTGTTGTGATCTGGATTGCACAGCCTGGAAGGGCAGTGGAAGCATATTCAATAATAACTTTCAAAGAGACCTTGAGATTCACAGGCACAAATCTTTCAAAGGGAAATACTTAAAAGGGAAAACTTTGCAGGACTATGGCAAAAGGTGTGGCTTGGGACTGATTGGATAGCTGTTTCAAAGAACTAGCAGAGACACAACGGACCAAATGATTCTCTCTTGAACAAGTGAAATATTATACATGGAGGGAAACAGTTTAACAAATAAGTTATAATTGAAACTGAGCCGTGCAGTCAGTTTGCACACTTGTCCTTTTTTATCAAATTCGTTCTTGGTATGTGGGTGACTTGGCAAGGTGCATATATTGCCTACACCTAGTTTCCCTGAGCAGATGGTCTGCATCTTCTCCTTGAACCACTTCAGTCACTGTACTGATGCTGTTCCCACAATGGACATTGACTCAGCAACAATGAAAGAACGATGATAAAAGTCAACATGAAGACAATGTGTAATCTGCAGGGAACTCTCGGAGGTGTTCCACGGACATCACAACTTTTGTCTTTATTTGTGATGGAGCTTGCTAGGAGGGGGTGCATTTGAAATAACTTTGGTGAGCTGCTGCAGTGCATTCTGTCAAGAGTACCACAGTGTACCTGTTGTGGAGGCAATGGACATTACTTGCCATTTCTGGGATTTGGATTTAAACTGCATCATCACGATTTGTTGAAAGTTCTCCCTTACGTGCTGGTGGTAAGACTTCTGCATAAACTCTATGTCAAATCTAAGTTTTATTTACCTCTCTTGCTGGCCTTGACTGAATTAGATAATGAAATTATGTGTATTAGATACCTCTGTTCCATCAAAGATACAGTTATTTGCATTACCGGGGAGGTGGTGGCGTAGTGGTATTTTCACTGGACTAGTAACCCAGAGACCCAGGGTATTGATCGGGGGGACATGGGTTTGAATCCCGCCATGGCAGAAGGTGGAATTTGAATTCAATTAATAAATTTGGAATTAAAAGCTGGTATGACCATGAAACCATTGTTGATTCTTGTAAAAACCCATCTGGTTCACTAATGTACTTTAGGGAAGGAAATCTGCTGCCCTTACCTGGTCTGGCCTACATATGTCTCTAGACCCACAGCAAAGCGGTTGACTCTGAAATGGTCCAGCAAGTCACTCAGTGTATCAAACCACTAGAAAGTCAATAAGGAATGAAACTGGGTGGACCACCGGTATCGACCTCAGCACTGGAAAAGACAATGGCAAACCTAGCCCAGTCAACCCTGCAAAGTCCTCCTTACTAACATCTGGGGGCTTGTGCCAAAGTTGGGAGAGCTGTCCCACAGACAAGTCAAGCAACAGCCTGACATAGTCATACACACTAAATCATTATCTTACTTTGTCCAGGCACTGCCATCATCATCCCTGGGTATGTCCTGTTCCACTGGCAGGACAGACCCAGCAGAGGTGGCGGCACAGTGGTATAGTCAGGAGGGAGTTGCCCTGGGAGTCCTCAACATCAACTCCAGTGCCCTTGAAGTCTCATGGTATCAGATCAAACATGGGCAAGGGAACCTCCTGCAGATTACCACTACCCCACCTCCCTCTCAGCTGATGAATCATTGCTTCTCCACGTTGAACAGCACTTGGAGGAAGCACTGAGGGTGGCAAGGGCACAGACTGTACTCTCGATGGGAGACTTCAATGTCCAACATCAAGAGTGGCTTGGAGCACCACTATTGACTGTGCTGGCTGAGTCCTAAAGGACATAGCTGCTGACTGGGCCTGCGACAGGTGGTGAAGGAACCAACAAGAAGGGAAAGTATACTTGACCTCGTCCTCACCAATCTGCCTGCCATAAATGCACGTGTCCATGACAGTATTGGTAGGAGAGACCACCGCACAGTCCTTGTGGAGACAAAGTCCGTTTTCACATTGAGGATACCCTCCATCATGTTGTGTGGCACTACCACCATGCTAAATGGGATAGACTTCAAACCGATCTAGCCGTGTAAAACTAGGCATCCATGAGGCACTGTGGGCTATCAACAGCAGCAGAATTATACTCAACCACAATCTGTGGCCCATGGCCCCGGCATATTCCTCCCCTTTCCTCCACCATTACCATCAAGCCAGGGGACCAAGTCTGGTTCAATGAAGAGTGCAGGAGGACATGCCAGGAGCAGCACCAGGCATACCTCAAAATGAGGTGTCAACATGGTGAAGCTACAACCCAGGACTACTTGCATGCCAAACTGCGTAAGCAGCAAGCGATAGACAGATCTAAGCTCTGCAGTCCTGCCACATCCAGTCATGAATGGTGCAGGACAATTAAACAACTAACTGGAGGTGGTGATTTCACAAATATCCCTGTCCTCAATGATGGGGGAGCCCAGTACATCAGTGCGAAAGATATGACTGAAGTATTTTCCCTATCAAAACTGAGATCAATGTTTCAAGGGGGGAAACCCTTCGTTGGTTGGAGTCATACCTATCACAAAGGAAGATGATTGTGGATGTTGGAGGTCAATCATCTCAGCTCCAGGACATCACTGCAGGAGTTCCTCAAGGTAGTGTCCTAGGCCCAACCATCTTCAGCTGCTTCATCAATTACCTTCCTTCAATCATAAGGCCAGAAGTTGGGATGTTCGCTGATGATTGCACAATGTTCAGCACCATTCGTGACTCCTCAGATACTGAAGAAGTCCATGTAGAAATACAGCAAGACCTGGACAATATCCAGGCTTGGGCTGATAAGTGGCAAGTAACATTTGCATCACACATGTACCAGGCAATGACCATCTCCAACAAGAGAGAATCTAACTATTTACCCTTGATATTCATTGGCATTACGATCACTGAATCCGCTGCTGTCAACATCCTAGGGGTTACCATTGACCAGAATCTGGAGTAGCCATATAAATACTGTGGCTACAAGAACAGGTCAGAGGCTAGGAATCCTGTGGCAAGTAACTCACCTCCTGACTCCCCAAAGCCTGTCCACCATCTACAAGGCACAAATCAGGAGTGTGACGGAATACTCTCCACTTGCCTGGAAGTGTGCAGCTCCAACAACACTTAAGAAGCTCAACACCATCCAGAACAAAGCAGTCCGCTTGATTGGTACCCCATCCACAAACATTCACTCCCTCCACCACCGACGCACAGTGGCAGCAGTGTGTACAATCTACAAGATGCACTGCAGCAATGCTACAAGGGTCTTTAGACAGCACCTACCAAACCCAGGGTCAAAATCCTGGAATTCCCTTCCTATCAGCACTGTTGGTATACTTACCCCACATGGACTGCAGTGGTTCAAGAAGGTGGCTCACCACCATCTTCTTAAGGGCAATTAGGGATGGGCAATAAATGCTGGCCTAGCCAGCGATGCCCACATCCTCCGAATGAATGAAAAAAATTTTGGCAGAATGACTGACTGTCATGCAAACCCTCACCTGCCAAGAATGAGGCATATTAATTTTGTCATATGAACACTGATTTTAAACTGTTGCTGGAGTGAAGAAATGACCTGTAAAAGAGATCACCAAACCTTTGACTGGAGGATATTTGCATACTAAGAGACGGTGCTTGTGGAGCCAAAGGACTACTCCCTGGTCCAATTGACCCAAATGGATTTTGATCACCAGACATTGAAGGTGTAAGAAATAGCATTCCGGGGACTGCTAAGACGATACAATCCACAAAGACAGGACCGGTCACATGACTAACCAGCTGGTCCAGGCTTTGAACGAGACACAGGACATTTTGAATTAGAAGGCAGTTTGCAACTGAAGCTGGAACAAGGAAGCCTCTCTCCTGGCTGTCTGTCTCTCGCTTTCTCCCCATCCACCGGACCCACGGAAGACATGTAAACCTCAAGAGAGAAAAGACTTTGACATCGAAACAGTTGAAGTGTGAACTAGGCCCCAACGAACAGCAGGACCTACTGGCAACCAAAGACTCCACATTGAACTCAAAGGACTGTAATTATAATCCCGATATTGCATCAAATTTTTCCCCTTTGTTCTTTTCTACCTTTTCTGTCTCTATCTGCGTGTGTGTTTATCACATATGCATGCTGACATGGTCACGTCGCATATTCGTAGTCATTAACCGGATTAGAGTTTAAGATTAATAAACTTCCACCTTTCTTGTTTAAATCTAACAAAACTGGTTTGATTTCTTTGCCTTACAATTGGAGCAGTGAACAAGGATTCACTGAAGGGGAGATTAAAATTAAACCCTGTTACAGTTAAACGAGGCAAGGGTTGAGAGGGAACCCCTAGACCCCTTCTCACCTGGTCGGAACACTGACCTATCTGTCAATCTTCTAGTCCAGAGCCTTTGATACTTGGAAGGTATCACGCCATTGAGATAAAAACAGAAAATGCTGGAAATACTCAGTAGGTCAGGCAGCATCTATGAAGAGAGAAACAGAGTGAACAGGCTGAATTTTAATGTGGAAGAGCACGTGGGTTTGGGTGCGAGTTGGGGATGGGAGTGAGGGAGGAGTTTAAACTGATGAAATTGGCAGCGAGTTGGGACGTTGGCTTTAAGCTGCTGACCTCCACATTTACATTTCTATTTCTAATTGCTCAATTAGAGCTGTAATAGGCTTAAAAGGACGGAGAGCTTGGAGGCAGCCACTTAGGAGCCTGCCTTCCAGAAGGTTGTGCCGATGGGCGCGCTGACAACATGGGCAGGTTGGGAACATGCAAATGGGCCCGACGTCAGAGTCCCGATGCCCCTATCTCTGTGGCCTGTGACATCACCCCCAACCCCATGCTTGAGCTGGTCTCCTCCAATCCCTCTGCAATTGTGTGAATTCCACTTTGAAGGCCTGTCAGTGTATTGCACATTGTCTGCTACTGCTGAATGATTTTCATCAACAGCCCCTGGGTTCAGCATCTGTACCCAGCTGAGCAGAGTATCCTGCACCCTCTGGCACGGACTCTCCACTGTTGTCCCTGTTTCCACCATTTACTCTTGTTCACTCGTGAAGTGTGAATCACCAGGTGGAAACCCAACCATCTGCCTTACTGGTCCCACTGGACTGCAGGTATCTGAGCTGGTGCATGTTATGTATGATTCATCTGATGGTGCACCCTCAGAAGGACTCAACTCCTCTGAAGAATCATTGTCAGTGACCTCCATCAGCTGCTGCTGCATGCGTATTGTCTGTGGGAGATAAAAGACATGAATTAGTCTTGCCTAGTTAAGAATATGTTGCTAGTTATCATTATGAAGCTGATCATATTTCATTTACTGTTGAAATCAGGTCTACATGACTGAGTGCCATATGACACATGGGTGGCTTTGATTTAGTTGTGTCACTAAGTAACTGGGCGGTCTCTGTCTCCCAATCTCCAATGGCCAGGGACACCAAAAACTCCACTAATTTCCAGTAATTCCTCCTCGACGCTTGTTAGCTGTGAGATGTTCGGAGATGTTTCTCTCCCTCTCCATGGTATTATTAGCTCTCCTCTTACAAGCAGGGAACAAAGAGACATATGAGTGAGTGTACTGGTATGTATTCATCAGATGGATGGTATGTATTTGGTGAGGGTGACTATGAGTTAGAGGCATAAGGATGAGGGTGAGTGACAGTGGTGGTTGGATAGATGGGAATGTGAGGAAGTGTATAGAATGTTTGGAGTGATGTACTGGTTTAGGCTTGTCAAGGCAGAGTGAGAGGAAGGGGTCAAGTGCACAGCAGCATGTGGATTAATGCATGTCTGCACTCACCTTTCCTGACCTGCTTATGTCACTAAAACACTTTCTGGCACCACGCTGTCTCTGCTATCTCCAATCCACCTCTTGGTCTCCAGTGCAGGCTTTTTCCTCCTGTTGCTTGAGAAGAGTATCTCTCTTTCCGATTCCTCACAGACACTAGCAGCACAACCAGAGAGGCATCCGTGAAACGAGATGCATCCCTTGCCCGTCTGAGCTCCATTCGGGCACTTCTTTCTCTTTGGTTCTCAACTTGAAACTCTTTCAAATTGCATGTTTGCCGTGGCCTTCTAAATACTGGAGTTGAGATCGTATATGCAGGTCCACATCACACCTGCTCCTGCACATTGGAAGTGCAATTATAAAAAGTTACTGACAGATGCACTGCACTTACTTCCAAGATTCCTGTGCACCAGCAGCCCCTCCTCTGGCTCCCAGTGCATTGTGGAATTAAAATCGGGGCCAACGTTTCAGATCGATGACCTCTCATCTGCACTGCAGAAGTTAGAGATGTAACAGTTTTTAAGCAAGTACAGAGGCAGTGAAAACAGGGTTGGGAGGAATGAACAAAAGGGAAGGTCTGTAATAGTGTGGAGGGACATAGTTAATTAAATGACAAAACGGATGATGGTACAAGGTATAGGGGATGTTAATGGGACACAAGAGATGGGTCTAGAAGAGGTGGAAATGATAACAATCAGAAAAGTCAAAGAGGAATTTGGCAGTGAGTAGGAAATGTTAAAATAAAGTTCTTTTTGAGGTAGAGGATCATTAAGGCATTTTATAGCTGTCAACAAAGTTTTAATTCATAAAGCCTCTTTGCACCCCCAACCCCCTCCGCCCTTTTATGATCAACAGTTGGAATTGGAATTTTTCTCTTCAAATTGTTACATTTAATTCAGGCCAGTAGTTTAAGAAATGAAGCTGCAGACAGTTTCTCTAGGCAGGATCTGAAGTTGTCTGATGAGCTTTAGAAATGCAAGTATTGCTGCCTCCTGCACACGGGCCTCGTACATTAAGAAAATTGACTTCACGGAAGTGCAGTAAAGCCATTCACATCAAAAAAAACCCAGGGGTTATTTGTGACCTCCATTCCTTTCACCTTTGACCCTTGGCAAACTTCCTGCTCTCCATGCCACTAAGACTCCTATCATGAGCTTTGTGATATTAACTGAGCTGAGATTCGGTATTAATCCCACTCTTCTTTCAGATGTCAAGCAAAAGAAGGAAATCACATTCTTTGAGGAAACAGAGTCCATAAAGCACTAAAGGTGCCCTTGGAACAGTTTATTAACATAAAGGCAACAACAAGAACATGTATTTATTTAGCACCTTTAATGTAGTCCCAAGGTGCTTCACAGGAGCGTTATTAATCAAAATTAGATGCTAAGCCACATATAAGATATTAGGACTGGTGACCGAAAGCTTTGATCAGAGAGGTAGGCTTTAAGGAGCATCTTAAAGGAGGAAAGAGAGGTGCAGAGGTTTAGGAAGGGAATTCTAGAGCTTAGGGTCAAGCTGAGCAATGGTCACCAATGGTGGAGTGATGGAATTTGGACAGAATTGTAGATATCACAGGGTTGACGGGCTGGAGGGGGTTACGGAGATAGGGGCTGGAATTTTACACATCCAAGCAGGCTGGGAGGTGGGGTGGGTGGGGGGGGCATAAAAATCAAGTGGACAGCAGAGGGGTGCCATGCCCATCGCCTACCTGCCCCTGCTTCTATTTTACCAGTGGCGGGGAAAGTGGCAAATGGCCCACTGGCCCAGGCTAATTGAGGCCTTTAAGTGGCCAATTAATTGCCACCTAAGGGCCTCTTTCCACTGCCGCTGGTACCTCACCAGCAGCGGACGGGCACTTCAGCACCTGAGGAGGTTGCCCAGGAATAAATGAGTCTGAAAAAGGGTAATATAAAATGGAACTCCTGTCCTACAATTTTCCTAGAAGGAATTGCCTGGCCCCCAGTATATAGGAACAGGAATAGGTTATTCAGCCGATCAACACAGTGGGAAGACGGTAATGTAGCGGTAATGTCATGGGTACTAGTAGTCCAGAATAGAGGCCTGCTACCCGACCCAAACCCGACGAGACCCGACAACATGTGTCGGGTTTGGGTCGGGTCGGGCCCATCTTCCGGGACCAGCCTTCGGGCTTGGGTCGGGTCGGGTCGGGCCATTCCAGGTCAAGTCGGCTCGGGTCGGGCCGGACGCACATGGTAAGTGCTCTGCCAGTAAGTATTGAAATTTAGAAAACTTACCTGATCTGGGAGTCTGGGACGAAACTGAGTCTGCGCAGTGTGCGATGACGTCACTGTGGCATCAGCTTGGTGGAGCTTCCCAGTGGGAAGGTCAGTAAAGCGATGGCTGGGTTGGGCTCGGGTCGGGTCGAGTAGTGGCGGCTTTGGGTTGGCTCGGGCTCGGGGCAAAATTGGAGGGACTCGGGCCGGGTTGGGCTCCGGTCCGCTGTGGTTCGGTCGTGTTCGGGTCGGGTTCTTTTTCCCGACCTAAAGGAGGCCTCTAGTCCAGAGGCCCGGGCTAATGCACTGGGGACGTGGGTTCGAATCCTACCAAAGCAGATGGTGAAATTTGAATTCAGTTAATAAACCTGGAATTAAAAACTAGTCCAATGGTGACTATGAAACCATTGTCAATTGTTGTAAAAATTCACCTGGTTCACTAATGTCCTTTCAGGAAGGATAAAAGCAAAATACTGCAGGTGCTGGAAATATGAAATAACAAGAAATGCTGGAAGTACTAAGCCGGTCTGGCAGCATCTGTGGAGAGAGAAGCAGAGTTAATGTTTCAGGTCAGTGACCCTTTGCCAGTTCTGAGGAAGGGTCACTGACCTGAAACGTTAACTCTGCTTCTCTTTCCACAGATGCTGCCAGATCTGCTGAGTATTTCCAGCATTTCTTGTTTTTATTCCTTTAAGGAAGGAAATCTGCTGTCCTTACCTGGTCTGGCCTACATGTGACTCCTGGACCAAAATCCTAGAATCCCTTCTGTTGGTGTACCTTACACGCCAAGGAGTGCAGCGGTTCAAGAAGGCAGCTCACTACTACCTTCTCAAGGGCAATTAGGGATTGGCAATAGATGCTGGCTGAGCCAGCGGAGCCCACATTCCCCGAACGAATAAAACAAAACAGGTTTTCAGGTGTCACTCCTGCTCTCAGTACCATCCTTTTTGGCCTGAGGAGAACCCCCTGTGTGACCAGCCTTCTCTTGTCACCCATAGCTGTTCAGGCTCCCATCACCTTCCCACCTTTTATCCTTTTCAGGTTTTTGGGGGTGACTAGGGAAGGGTTTCCCTTGGGGTAAGGGCTTGTGGATGAGTGTAAATTCATCAGCCAAAGTGACTGCCTGGAACCTTTTGTTACTCTGGGCTGAATTTTATAGAGGCCTCGACATCGGGATCCGTGGTGTGGGGGGTATGAAGCTTGCCCCGGTTGAGGCTCGCCATAGACCTTGACACCGGCAGGGCCCGTCCCGATACTGCCGGCAGTGGAGAGGACTCGTGGCGACCCCACCCATTGCTTGGCAACGTGACCATAATTTAAGTATTCAAATAAATTTGTTTACCTGCATTAATGACTTTCCTGTCGCCTCCGGACGTGCCGCCGCGATCTTCATCCCAGTGGCCTGCACTGCCACGCCTTCAGATCCCCGTCCGGGGAAACAAGGCACAACACTGGTGGGGAGGGGGGAGGAAATAAGTTTATCAATGTGGGAGGGGGGGGGAAGGAAACAGGGTCCAATGAATGTCAAGGGTATAGGGGATGGTGGGAAGGGTTATAGTTGAAATTTTGTGCAGTTTTGCAGGGGGGTGGGGGGGTGGTTGGTGGTTGTGGGGAAGGTCAGATTGTGAAGGTAAGTGTTTTTGAAGGAAAGGGCAAATAATTAATTCAATTGATATGGGGGGGGTGGGAGAGGGGCAAAAGAAATGAATTTTTTTCTTTCATTTGATGTTTCTTTAAATATTTAATTTTACAGGTAGGACTAACAGCCCTTTAGAAATGGTGTCAGCACCTGCGCACTGGCAGCTGACACCATTGTTGGGAACGGACAGCCCGGCCATCCACATGATTGGGGAGGGTGGCCCGCCCCAGCTATTTAAATGAGCCGCCGTGCTTGGAATCGTGACAACTCTTTGTCATTTGGCCCGTGCCGGTGGCCCGCCATTGTTTTCGCCCACTGCCAATTTCAGTGGCAGGCTGATAAAATTCAGCTCTCTATGTGAGTTTTAATGGAAAGGGGGAGTGAATTTTTGAACTCGTCAAGAAAGATCACCTCTCTGAAGTTTTCATATATGAGCTGTATCTTGAGTGCCCGTATCCACTGGTTGAAAGCAAGCTGCTTAACTCTATCAAACTCGAGGTAAGTTTTCTCAGGCTTCTTTCGAAGGATTTGGAATTTTTGGCAGTACACCTCTGATACTAGCTCATATGTGCCCAGGATAACATTTTTTAGTCATCTCATAGTCTGATGAACTGTCATCAGGCAACAGTGAATAAATCTCCTGGACTTTTCCTGTTAGTTTCCTTTGCAATAACAGCATCCAGCTCTCTGCCGGCCACTTCAGCTGTTTGGCAAGCTTTTCAAAAGTGATGAGAAATGCTTCCACATCCTCCTCATTGAACTTAGGTATCAACTGAGAGAACTTTAAGAGCTCAGCACTTGGTACTGAGCTAGGGGCAGCTCCCTCAATAGCCATGCCTTCACTGGGTGTATTGGGTCTTTCCCTAGTTAGTTCGAGCTGCCTTAACTCCCTTTCCACCTTCTCCTTCTGGAAAGCTCTTTCTTTTTCTCCTTCCTGAAACTCTCTTGCTCTTTCTCCTTCTGGAATTCTAATTCTAGACTCATCTGTTCTCATTATACTTTAGCAAATCTTACTTTGCCTGCTTCCAACTCTAAGCCTGTTTCTGAGTCTTCAGGTTCAAGTGCAAAATGGTTGGCCACATGTTTTAGGACTTCGGGCTTCCAAGCTTTTGGACAAATAGTAATCCCTAATTGCCCAGCTACATTCCTCAACTCCTCAATAGATAGGGCATTTAACCTGTCCCAAGTTACTTCACTCTGGTTTAGGAAGGTACTGGCCTCGAATGTGGACATGTTAGTAATCTAGCAGGGAAAACCACAAGAAAACCTGTATTGAAGTTTTTATTTTTTTATAGGGATCAATTTGGTTTCCAATTTCCAATTTCTTGTTTGTCTTTGGGTGCTGACCATGGACATGAGCCCCCACATTTCTGTTACGATCAGGTGAGGAGGGGGTCACAAAGCTTTTCTCTTGTCCTCCTCTGTTTGACCGCAACAGAGTTTATTCCTTTTTAAACAGTGGATGTACTTACCACTTCAGTGAGTGTTTTATCTTATACCTTTGTTGTGGTCGTAAAAGAACCAATCAGACAGGTACAGCATGTTTTCTTGACATACAGTTCCAGCATATCCTCCCAGCTCTTATTTTTTTTATTATTATTATTATTCGTTTCTGGGATGTGGCCACCGCTGGTTAGGCCAGCATTTATTGCCCATCCCTAGAGAACGTGGTGGTGAGTTGCCTTCTTGAACTGCTGCAGTCCATATGGGATAGATAGACCCACAGTGCTTTTAGGAAGTGAGTTCCAGGATTTTGACCCAGCGACAGTGAAGGAACTGTCAGTTCCAAGTCAGGATGGTGTGAGACTTGGAGGGGAACTTGCAGGTGGTGGTGCTCCCATGCATCTGCTGCCCTTGTCCTTCTAGGTGGTAGAGGTTGCGGGTTTGGAAGGTACCGTCTAAGGAGCCTTGGTGCACTTCTGCAGTGCATCTTGTAGATGGTACACACTGCTGCCAATGTGCATCGGTGATGGAGGGAGTGAATGTTGTGGAAGGGGTGCCAATCAAGCGAGCTGCTTTGTCTTGGATGGTGTCGAGCTTTTTAAGTGTTGTTGGAGCTGCACCCTTCCAGGCAAGTGGAGAGTATTCCGTTACACTCCTGACTTGTGACTTGTAGATGGTGGACAGGCTTTGGGGAGTCAGGAGGTGAGTTACTCGCCTCAGGATTCCTAGCCTCTGACCTGCTCTTGTAGCCACGGTATTAATATGGCTGGTCTAGTTCAGTTTCTGGTCAATGATGACCCCCAGGATGTTGATAGTGGGGGATTCAGCGATCGTAATGCCATTGAATGTCAAGGGCAGATTGTTAGTTTCTCTCTTGTTGCAGATGGTCATTGCCTGGTACTTGTGTGGCACAAATGCTACGTGCCACTTATCATCCCAAGCCTGGATATTGTCAAGATCTTGCTGCATTTCTAAACGGACTGCTTATATTCCATGCCTCAGCTAATACCGGCAAGTATCCAGTATGTCTTCTTAAACACCTATCCACCTATCCAGCCACCTTCAGAGATCTATGGACATGCACTCCAAGGTCCCTCTGTTCCTGTACACTTCTCAGTATCCTACCATTTATAGTGTACTCCCTTGCCTGTTTCCTTTCCCAAATGCATTACTTCACATTTCTCCAAGTTAAACTCCATTTGCCACTGTCGCTCCCACCTGACTAGTTCATTGATATCTTCCTGCAGCCTACAGTTTTCTTCTTTATGATCAGCCAATTTTTGTATCATTTACAAACTTCTTAATTATACTCCCTACATTCAAGTCCAAGTCATTGATATATAGCTCAAAAAGCAAGTGACCGAGTACTGAGCCCTGTGGAACCCCACCACAAACAGCCTTCCAAAAACACCCATTGAGCATTACATTTTGCTTCCTGCCTCTGAGCCAACTCTTGGATCCAACTTGCCACTTTGCATTTGATCCCATGGGCTTTTACTTTTGTGACCAGTCTGCCATGTGGGATCTTATCAAACGCCTTGCTAAAATCCATATAGGCTACATCAAATGCACTACCCTCATCGACCGACCTGGGTGTCCTTGTACAGGAAACACAAAAAATTAGCATGCAGGCACAGCAAGTATCTACGAAGGCAAATAGAATGCTGGCATTGATTGCAAGGGAGATTGAGTATAAAAATAAGGAAGACTTGCTACAATTGTACAGGGCATTGGTGAGACTACACCTGGAACACCGCATACAGTTTTGGTATCCTTATTTAAGGAGGGATATACTTGCATTGGAGGCAGTTCAGAGAAGGTTCACTAGGTTGATTCCTGTGTCAGTAACATGTGCTACGCAGAATGATGATTCTTTAATGCATCAGCTGGAAACCTGAACATAGAACATAGAACATAGAACAGTACAGCACAGTACAGGGCCATCAGCCCACGATGTTGTGCCGAACCTTTAACCGACTCTAAGATCAAACTAACTACCTACCCTTCATTCTACTATCATCCATGTACCTATCCAAGAGTCGCTTAAATGCCCCTAATGTATCTGCTTCTACTACCACCGATGGCAGTGCATTCCACGCACCCACCACTCTGTGTAAAGAACCTACCTCTGACATCTCCCCGAAACCTTCCTCCAATCACCTTAAAATTATACCCCCTGGTGATAGCCCTTTCCACCCAGGGAAAAAGTCTCTGACTATCCACTCTATCAATGCCTCTCATCATCTTGTACACCTCTATCAAGTCACCTCTCATCCTTCTTCGCTGCAATGAGAAAAGCCCTAGCTCCCTCAATCTTTCTTCGTAGGGCATGCCCTCCAGTCCAGGCAGCATCCTGGTAAATCTCCTCTGGACACTCTCTAATGCTTCCACATCCTTCCTATAATGAGGCGACCAGAACTGAACACAATATTCCAAGTGTGGTCGAACCAGGGCCTTATAGAGTTGCAGCATAACCTCGCAGCTCTTAAACTCAATCCCCCTGCTAATGAAAGCCAACACACCATACGCCTTCTTAACAACCCTATCAACTTGGGTGGCAACTTTGAGCCATCTATGGACATGGACCCCAAGATCCCTCTGTTCCTCCACACTACCACAGCTACTGCGTGTCCTTGATAAGTATGTACCGGTCAGGCAGGGAGGAAGTTGTCGAGCGAGGGAGCCGTGGTTTACTAAAGAAGTTGAAGCGCTTGTCAAAAGGAAGAAGAAGGCTTATGTTAGGATGAGACGTGAAGGCTCAGTTAGGGCGCTTGAGAGTTACAAGCTAGCCAGGAAGGATCTAAAGGGAGAGCTAAGAAGAGCAAGGAGAGGACACGAGAAGTCATTGGCGGATAGGATCAAGGAAAACCCGAAGGCTTTCTATAGGTATATCAGGAATAAAAGAATGACTAGAGTTAGATTAGGGCCAATCAAGGATAGTAGTGGGAAGTTGTGTGTGGAATCAGAGGAGATAGGGGAAGCATTAAATGAATATTTTTCGTCAGTATTTACAGTAGAGAAAGAAAATGTTGTCGAGGAGAATACTGAGATTCAGACTACTAGGCTAGATGGGATTGAGGTTCACAAGGAGGAGGTGTTAGCAATTTTGGAAAGTGTGAAAATAGATAAGTCCCCGGGGCCAGATGGGATTTATCCTAGGATTCTCTGGGAAGCCAGGGAGGAGATTGCAGAGCCTTTGTCCTTGATCTTTATGTCGTCATTGTCGACAGGAATAGTGCCGGAAGACTGGAGGATAGGAAATGTTGTCCCCTTGTTCAAGAAGGGGAGTAGAGACAGCCCTGGTAATTATAGACCTGTGAGCCTTACTTTGGTTGTGGGTAAAATGTTGGAAAAGGTTATAAGAGACAGGATTTATAATCATCTTGAAAAGAATAAGTTCATTAGCGATAGTCAGCACGGTTTTGTGAAGGGTAGGTCGTGCCTCACAAACATTATTGAGTTTTTCGAGAAGGTGACCAAACAGGTGGATGAGGGTAAAGCCGTGGATGTGGTGTATATGGATTTCAGTAAGGCGTTTGATAAGGTTCCCCACGGTAGGCTATTGCAGAAAATATGGAAGTATGGGGTTGAAGGTGATTTAGAGCTTTGGATCAGAAATTGGCGAGCTGAAAGAAGACAGAGGGTGGTGGTTGATGGCAAATGTTCATCCTGGAGTTTAGTTACTAGTGGTGTACCGCAAGGATCTGTTTTGGGGCCACTGCTGTTTGTCATTTTTATAAATGACCTGGATGAGGGTGTAGAAGGGTGGGTTAGTAAATTTGCAGATGACACGAAGGTCGGTGGAGTTGTGGATAGGGCCGAAGGATGTTGTAGGGTACAGAGGGACATAGATAGGCTGCAGAGCTGGGCTGAGAGATGGCAAATGGAGTTTAATGCGGAAAAGTGTGAGGTGATTCACTTTGGAAGGAGTAACAGGAATGCAGAGTACTGGGCTAATGGGAAGATTCTTGGTAGTGTAGATGAACAGAGAGATCTTGGTGTCCAGGTACATAAATCCCTGAAAGTTGCTACCCAGGTTAATAGGGCTGTTAAGTTTAGTTTAGTTTAGAGATACAGCACTGAAACAGGCCCTTCGGCCCACCGAGTCTGTGCCGACCATCAACCACCCATTGATACTAATCCTACACTAATTCCATATTCTTACCACATCCCCACCTGTCCCTATATTTCCCTACCACCTACCTATACTAGGGGCAATTTATAATGGCCAATTAACCTATCAACCAGCAAGTCTTTGGCTTGTGGGAGGAAACCGGAGCACCCGGAGGAAACCCACGCAGACACAGGGAGAACTTACAAACTCCACACAGGCAGTACCCGGAATTGAACCCGGGTCGCTGGAGCTGTGAGGCTGCGGTGCTAACCACTGCGCCACTGTGCCGCCCAGAAGGCATATGGTGTGTTAGCTTTTATTAGTAGAGGGATCGAGTTTCATGGCCACGAGGTTATGCTGCAGCTGTACAAAACTCTAGTGAGGCCGCACCTGGAGTATTGCGTGCAGTTCTGGTCACCGCATTATAGGAAGGATGTGGAAGCTTTGGAAAGGGTGCAGAGGAGATTTACTAGGATGTTGCCTGGTATGGAGGGAAGGTCTTACGAGGAAAGGCTGAGGGACTTGAGGTTGTTTTCGTTGGAGAGAAGGAGGAGGAGAGGTGACTTAATAGAGACATATAAGATAATCAGAGGGTTAGATAGGGTGGATAGTGAGAGTCTTTTTCCTCGGATGGTGATGGCAAACACGAGGGGACATAGCTTTAAGTTGAGGGGTGATAGATATAGGACAGATGTTAGAGGTAGTTTCTTTACTCAGAGAGTAGTAGGGGCGTGGAACGCCCTGCCTGCAGCAGTAGTAGACTCGTCAACTTTAAGGGCATTTAAGTGGTCATTGGATAGACATATGGATGAAAATGGAATAGTGTAGGTCAGATGGTTTCACAGGTCGGCGCAACATCGAGGGCCGAAGGGCCTGTACTGCGCTGTAATGTTCTAATTCTAATTCTAATCCTGTCTTGAAGCCTGTATTCCGCATTCAAATTCGACCTTCCAAAATGAATCACTTCACACTTTTCCAGGTTGAACTCCATCTGCCACTTCTCAGCCCAGCTCTGCATCCTGTCAATGTCCTGTTGCAACCTACAACAGCCTTCCACACTATCCACAACTCCAGCAACCGTCGTGTCATCGGCAAACGTGCTAACCCAGCCTTCCACTTCCTCATCCAAGTCATTTATAAAAATCACAAAGAGCAGAGGTCCCAGAACAGATCCTTGTGGAACACCACTGGTCACCGAGCTCCATGCTGAATACTTTCCATCTACTACCACCCTCTGACTTCTATGGGCTAGCCAATTTTGTATCCAGACAGCCAACTTGCCCTGAATCCCATGCCTCCTTACTTTCTGAATGAGCCTACCATGGGGAACCTTATCAAATGCCTTGCTAAAATCCATATACACCACATCCACTGCTCTTCCTTCATCAATGTGTTTTGTCACATCTTCAAAGAATTCAATAAGGCTTGTGAGGCATGACCTGCCCCTCACAAAGCCATGCTGACTGTCTCTAATCAAACTATGCTTTTCCAAATAATCATAAATCCTGTCTCTCAGAATCCTCTCCAATAATTTGCCCACTACCGACGTAAGACTGACTGGTCTATAATTCCCAGGGTTATCCCTATTCCCTTTCTTGAACAAGGGAACAACATTTGCCACCCTCCAATCATCCGGTACTACTCCAGTGGACAGTGAAGACGCAAAGATCATCGCCAAAGGCGCAGCAATCTCTTTCCTCGCTTCCCGTAATATCCTTGGGTATATCCCGTCTGGCCCCGGGGACTTATCTGTCCTCATATCATTCAAAATTTCCAGCACATCCTCCCTCTTAACATCAACCTGTTCGAGCATATCCGCCTGTTACACGCTGTCCTCACAAATGACCAGGTCCCTCTCACTCGTGAATACTGAAGCAAAGTATTCATTTAGGACCTCCCCTACCTCCTCCGACTCCAGGCACAAGTTCCCTCCACTATCCCTGATCGGCCTTACCCTCACTCTGTCTATCCTCTTGTTCCTCACATAAGTGTAGAACGCCTTGGGATTTTCCTTAATCCTACCCGCCAAGACTTTTTCATGTCCCCTTCTAGCTCTCCTAAGTCCATTCTTCAGTTCCTTCCTGGCTACCTTGTAACCCTCTAGAGCCCTGTCTGATCCTTGCTTCCTCAACCTTAAGTAAGCTTCCTTCTCCCTCTTGAATAGCTGTTTCACATCTCTTGTCATCCAAGGTTCCTTCACCCTACCATCCCTTCCCTGCCTCATCGGGACAAACCTATCCAGCAGTCGCAGCAAGTGCTCCCGAAACAACCTCCACATTTCTGTCGTGCATTTCCCTGAGAACATCTGTTCCCAATTTATACTCCCCAGTTCCTGCCTAATAGCATTGTAATTCCCCCTCCCCCAATTAAATATTTTCCCCTCCTGTCTGCTCCTGTCCCTCTCCATGACTGTCGTAAAGGTCAGGGAGTTGTGATCACTATCACCGAAATGCTCTCCCACCGAGAGATCTGCCACCTGGCCTGGTTCGTTGCCAAGCACCAAATCCAACATAGTCTCCCCTCTAGTCGGCCTATCTACGTATTGAGTCAGGAAACCTTCCTGGACACACCTGACAAAAACTGCTCCATCCAAACAATTTGCACTAAGGAGGTTCCAATCAATATTAGGGAAGTTGAAGTCACCCATGACAACAACCCTGTTACTTCTGCACCTTTCCAAAATCTGCCTCCCAATCTGTTCCTCCATGTCTCTGTTGCTATTGGGGGGTCTATAGAAAACTCGCAACAAAGTGACTGCTCCTTTCCTGTTTCTGACTTCCACCCATAATGACTCAGTAGACAAACCCTCCTCGACGACCTCCCTTTCTGCAGCTGTGATACTATCCCTGATTAACAATGCCACTCCCCCACCTCTTTTACCTCCCTCCCTATTCCTTTTGAAACATCTAAACCCCGGAACATCCAACACCCATTCCTGCCCCTCTGATATCCACGTCTCCGTAATGGCCACAACATCGTAGCTCCAAGTACTGATCCATGCTCTAAGTTCATCACCCTTATTCCTGACACTTCTTGCGTTAAAATAGACACACTTCTACCCATCATACTGGCTGCAACTTTGCCCTGTCAACTGTCTAACCTTCCTCACAGACTGAATTAACCTTTGAAAAAAGATGACTGCTGGCAGCTAAAATGACCATTGAAATTTGCATCATAATCCTCTACATTCCAATGCATCGAAAGGGAGTTGAATTGTCTGGCAAGTCCCCTCCAGAACAATGACTTTGGAAGTTTGGAATGAATCCCATGTCCAGCCGCCATTAACAAAACATTTAAAGGCAATCTTGGGACATTAGCTGGTGGAGGCGAGCCACTCAAAAGTAATCACTTGAACAGTGGGACCCAGATTGAGAGAAGGGAATTCCTAGACATGAACTAATTACATTGCAAGACGAAATACACACTATTAGAACATGACAGCGCAGTACAGGCCCTTCGGCCCTCGATGTTGCGCCGGCCTGTGAAACCATCTGACCTACACTATTCCATTTTCATCCATATGTCTATCCAATGACCACTTAAATGCCCTTAAAGTTGGCGAGTCTACTACTGTTGCAGGCAGGGCGTTCCACGCCCCTACTACTCTCTGAGTAAAGAAACTACCTCTGACATCTGTCCTATATCTATCACCCCTCAACTTAAAGCTATGTCCCCTCGTGTTTGCCATCACCATCCGAGGAAAAAGACTCTCACTATCCACCCTATCTAACCCTCTGATTATCTTATGTCTCTATTAAGTCACCTCTCCTCCTCCTTCTCTCCAACGAAAACAACCTCAAGTCCCTCAGCCTTTCCTCGTAAGACCTTCCCTCCATACCAGGCAACATCCCAGTAAATCTCCTCTGTACCCTTTCCAAAGCTTCCACATCCTTCCTATAATGCGGTGACCAGAACTGCACGCAATACTCCAGGTGCGGCCTCACCAGAGTTTTGTCCAGCTGCAGCATGACCTCGTGGCTCCGAAACTCGATCCCCCTACTAATAAAAGCTAACACACCATATGCCTTCTTAACAGCCCTATTAACCTGGGTGGCAACTTTCAGGGATTTATGTACCTGGACACCAAGATCTCTCTGCTCATCTACACTACCAAGAATCTTCCCATTAGCCCAGTACTCTGCATTCCTGTTACTCCTTCCAAAGTGAATCACCTCACACTTTTCTGCATTAAACTCCATTTGCCATCTCTCAGCCCAGCTCTGCAGCCTATCGATGTCCCTCTGTGCCCTACAACATCCTTCGGCACTATCCACAACTCCACCGACCTTCGTGTCATCCGCAAATTTACTAACCCACCCTTCTACACCCTCATCCAGGTCATTTATAAAAATGACAAACAGCAGTGGCCCCAAAACAGATCCTTGCGGTACACCACTAGTAACTAAACTCCAGGATGAACATTTGCCATCAACCACCATCCTCTGTCTTCTTTCAGCTCGCCAATTTCTGATCCAAAGCTCTAAATCACCTTCAATCCCATACTTCCGTACTTTCTGCAATAGCCTACCGTGGGGAACCTTATCAAACGCCTTACTGAAATCCATATACACCACATCCACTGCTTTACCCTCATCCACCTGTTTGGTCACCTTCGCGAAAAACTCAATAATGTTTGTGAGGCACGACCTACCCTTCACAAAACCATGCTGACTATCGCTAATGAACTTATTCTTTTCAAGATGATTATAAATCCTATCTCTTATAACCTTTTCCAACATTTTACCCACAACCGAAGTCATGGCTCACAGGTCTATAATTATCAGGGCTGTCTCTACTCCCTTTCTTGAACATCCTAGTAACATCCTGTTCAAGAACATCCCCTTCTTGAACATCCTTGGGAGAGACCAAGGCTAAGGGAGTAAACCCTAACAGAAAATCCGGAGCGGAACCCCGTAGGCGGTCATGTGTCACCTTTGGCATGTTTCCGGCAGTTCCTGCAGCCATACTGGTGCCAAACGTCGTGTCCTGCACTCCTTTGGACCCCACCAGAAAGGCCGAGAGGGGGGTTTTGACGACTGGGCAACTCTCAACCTCCATAAATTTGCCCAGGCATGCGCCATGGAGAGGTCACTCCATAGTTGCCTCACAGCGACTGAAACAACACGGAAGGCAGCAGTTACGGGTTATAAGTCCAGATAAATTGGTGTAGAAACTGGGCGCCACGGGTTGCCTTTGTCGGTGGGAGAGGTCATTGCACCTCACTGGACAGCTACCGCACGCCTCAAACCGGGCAGCCCCCGGTCAATAAGGTTCTGTCCCGCCACAGTCTGCCTGCTTCAATGGGTGCTTGGAGCTCAGGGTCATTGCCCGAAAGGTGGACTGATACACCGCACCAAACAACATGAAAAAAGGAAAGAAGGTACCAGCCCTTCGCTTTGCAAGCTGGAACGTCAGAACTATGTGTCCTGGCCTGTCGGAAGACCTTACACAAATCAACGATTCTCGGAAGACCGCCATCATTAACAACGAGCTCAGTAGACTCAATGTGGACATTGCAGCACTTCAGGAGACTCGCCTCCCCGCGAGTGGCTCTCTAGCAGAGCAAGACTACACCTTCTTCTGGCAGGGCAGGGATCCTGAAGAACCAAGACAGCATGGAGTGGGCTTCGCCATCAGAAACTCCTTGCTCAGCATGATAGAGCCTCCCTCAAATGGCTCGGAACGCATACTGTCCATCCGACTGCTCACCACCTCTGGTCCAGTACACCTACTCAGCATCTATGCTCCAACACTCTGTTCCGCACCTGAAGCTAAAGACCAGTTCTATGAACAACTCCATAACATCATTAGCAGCATCCCCAACACCGAACACCTATTCCTGCTGGGGGACTTTAATGCCAGGGTTGGGGCCGACCATGAGTCATGGCCCTCCTGCCTTGGGCGCTATGGCGTTGGAAGGATGAATGAGAACGGGCAGAGACTGCTTGAGTTGTGTACCTATCATAACCTCTGCATCACCAACTCGTTCTTTCACACTAAACCCTGTCACCAGGTTTCATGGAGGCACCCAAGATCACGTCGTTGGCACCAGCTAGACCTCATTGTCACAAGGCGAGCCGCCTTAAACAGTGTTCAAATCACACGCAGCTTCCACAGTGCGGACTGCGACACCGACCACTCCCTGGTGTGCAGCAAGGTTAGACTCAGACCAAAGAAGTTGCATCATTCCAAGCAGAAGGGCCACCCGCGCATCAACACGAGCAGAATTTCTCACCCACAGCTGTTACAAAAATTTCTAAATTCACTTGTAACAGCCCTTCAAAACACTCCCACAGGGGATGCTGAGACCAAGTGGGCCCACATCAGAGACGCCATCTATGAGTCAGCTTTGACCACCTACGGCAAAAGTGCGAAGAGAAATGCAGACTGGTTTCAATCTCATAATGAAGAGCTGGAACCTGTCATAGCCGCTAAGCGCATTGCACTTTTGAACTACAAGAAAGCCCCCAGCGATTTAACATCCGCAGCACTTAAAGCAGCCAGAAGTACTGCACAAAGAACAGCTAGGCGTTGCGCAAACGACTACTGGCAACACCTATGCAGCCATATTCAGCTGGCCTCAGACACCGGAAACATCAGAGGAATGTATGATGGCATGAAGAGAGCTCTTGGGCCAACCATCAAGAAGATCACCCCCCTCAAATCTAAATCGGGGGACATAATCACTGACCAACGCAAACAGATGGACCGCTGGGTTGAGCACTACCTAGAACTGTACTCCAGGGAGAATGCTGTCACTGAGACTGCCCTCAATGCAGCCCAGCCTCTACCAGTCATGGATGAGCTGGACATACAGCCAACCAAATCGGAACTCAGTGATGCCATTGATTCCCTAGCCAGCGGAAAAGCCCCTGGGAAGGACAGCATTACCCCTGAAATAATCAAGAGTGCCAAGCCTGCTATACTCTCAGCACTACATGAACTGCTATGCCTGTGCTGGGACGAGGGAGCAGTACCCCAGGACATGCGCGATGCCAACATCATCACCCTCTATAAAAACAAAGGTGACCGCGGTGACTGCAACAACTACCGTGGAATCTCCCTGCTCAGCATAGTGGGGAAAGTCTTTGCTCGAGTCGCTCTGAACAGGCTCCAGAAGCTGGCCGAGCGCGTCTACCCTGAGGCACAGTGTGGCTTTCGTGCAGAGAGATCGACTATTGACATGCTGTTCTCCCTTCGTCAGATACAGGAGAAATGCCGTGAACAACAGATGCCCCTCTACATTGCTTTCATTGATCTCACCAAAGCCTTTGACCTCGTCAGCAGACGTGGTCTCTTCAGACTACTAGAAAAGATCGGATGTCCACCAAAGCTACTAAGTATCATCACCTCATTCCATGACAATATGAAAGGCACAATTCAACATGGTGGCTCCTCATCAGAGCCCTTTCCTATCCTGAGTGGTGTGAAACAGGGCTGTGTTCTCGCACCCACACTATTTGGGATTTTCTTCTCCCTGCTGCTTTCACATGCGTTCAAATCCTCTGAAGAAGGAATTTTCCTCCACACAAGATCAGGGGGCAGGTTGTTCAACCTTGCCCGTCTAAGAGCGAAGTCCAAAGTACGGAAAGTCCTCATCAGAGAACTCCTCTTTGCTGACGATGCTGCTTTAACATCTCACACTGAAGAATGCCTGCAGAGTCTCATCGACAGGTTTGCGTCTGCCTGCAATGAATTTGGCCTAACCATCAGCCTCAAGAAAACGAACATCATGGGGCAGGATGTCAGAAATGCTCCATCCATCAATATTGGCGACCACGCTCTGGAAGTGGTTCAAGAGTTCACCTACCTAGGCTCAACTATCACCAGTAACCTGTCTCTAGATGCAGAAATCAACAAGCGCATGGGTAAGGCTTCCACTGCTATGTTCAGACTGGCCAAGAGAGTGTGGGAAAATGGCGCACTGACACGGAACACAAAAGTCCGAGTGTATCAGGCCTGTGTCCTCAGTACCTTGCTCTACGGCAGCGAGGCCTGGACAACGTATGCCAGCCAAGAGCGACGTCTCAATTCATTCCATCTTCGCTGCCTTCGGAGAATACTTGGCATCAGGTGGCAGGACTATATCTCCAACACAGAAGTCCTTGAAGCGGCCAACATCCCCAGCTTATACACACTACTGAGTCAGCGGCGCTTGAGATGGCTTGGCCATGTGAGCCGCATGGAAGATGGCAGGATCCCCAAAGACACATTGTACAGCGAGCTCGCCACTGGTATCAGACCCACCGGCCGTCCATGTCTCCGTTATAAAGACGTCTGCAAACGCGACATGAAATCGTGTGACATTGATCACAAGTCGTGGGAGTCAGTTGCCAGCATTCGCCAGAGCTGGCGGGCAGCCATAAAGACAGGGCTAAATTGTGGCGAGTCGAAGAGACTTAGTAGTTGGCAGGAAAAAAGGCAGAGGCGCAAGGGGAGAGCCAACTGTGCAACAGCCCCAACAAACAAATTTCTCTGCAGCACCTGTGGAAGAGCCTGTCACTCCAGAATTGGCCTTTATAGCCACTCCAGGTGCTGCTTCACAAACCACTGACCACCTCCAGGCGCGTATCCATTGTCTCTCGAGATAAGGAGGCCCAAAAGAAAATAACCTTTTCCAACATTTTACCCACAACCGAAGTCATGGCTCACAGGTCTATAATTATCAGGGCTGTCTCTACTCCCCTTCTTGAACAAGGATTTGCTATCCTCCAGTCTTCCGGCACTATTCCTGTCGACAATGACGACATAAAGATCAAGGACAAAGGCTCTGCAATCTCCTCCCTGGCTTCCCAGAGAATCCTAGGATAAATCCCATCTGGCCCAGGGGACTTATCTATTTTCACACTTTCCAAAATTGCTAACACCTCCTCCTTGTGAACCTCAATCCCATCTAGCCTAGTAGTCTGAATCTCAGTATTCTCCTCGACAACATTTTCTTTCTCTACTGTAAATACTGACGAAAAATATTCATTTAATGCTTCCCCTATCTCCTCTGATTCCACACACAACTTCCCACTACTATCCTTGATTGGCCCTAATCTAACTCTAGTCACTCTTTTATTTCTGATATACCTATAGAAAGCCATAGGGTTTTCCTTGATCCTATCCGCCAATGACTTCTTGTGTCCTCTCATTGCTCTTCTTAGCTCTCCCTTTAGATCCTTCCTGGCTAGCTTGTAACTCTCAAGCGCCCTAACTGAGCCATTATGTGACAGGCCCACCATCTGTGTGATTTAAGCTGGGGTTTCTCTCTCTGCAGCAGACAAGCAACTGGACACTGATCAGAAGAGACACAAGTTGAGTTCCTCTCTCTCTCTCTCTCTTCCCAGTCCACCTGGCAAGTTTCAAACCCTGCCTGCTAGCCATAACCACTTAAGCCCAACACTGTAGCAGACAGAGATCCCGTGAAGGAACTCATCTGCATTGCTGTTTTCCAGGAGGACTACTGAATCTTCTGGCCACATTTATGAGGATCATAGCCTCAGGATCACTGGGTTCAAGCAAAAAACAACTGAGTTACCAATCTCTACAGACTGTACACCCCTTTTTATTGCTTTGGACTCTAATCCGCCCAATCAATTCTTCCCCACTCTGGAACCAATTTGTGTGTGTGTGAACCTTGTGTGTATGTGACAGTTGGAGCATAGTTTATTATCTAACATAGATTGGTTTAAATACAATAAAGCTAACCTCTTTCTTTGTTAAACTCAACAAAACCTGTCTGATTGGTTCTTTTATGATCATAGCCTATAAATAGTTAAGCACTCACTGAAATGGCAAGCACATTCACTTTAAAACCCGGTTGCGGTCAAACAAGGAGAGAGACAAGAAGGGAGCCCTTTGACCCCTCCTCACCTGATCGTAATACCTGGGATGAAGGGCTTGTCTTATGAGGAAAGATGGAGCAGGTTGGGCCTATACTCATTGGCATTTAGAAGAATAAGAAGTGATCTTAATATATATAAAAGTGGGCTTGACAGGGTAGATGATGAAAGTCTGTTTCCCCTTATAGGGGAATCTGGAACAAAGGGACATAGTTCCAGAATAAGGGATTGCCCATCTGGGACAGAGATGAGGAGGAATTTCTTCTCTCAAAAGTTTGTGAATAATTGAAATTCACTGTGCCGTAGAGCTGCGGAGGCTGAATCATTGTATTTATTCAAGGCTGAGATAGACAGATATTTGAACTATGGGGTAGTCAAATGTTAGTGGGCGCAGGCAGGAAAGTGGAATTGAGGCCAAGCTCAGATCAGCCATGATCTTATTGAATAGCGAAGCAGATTGAGGGGCTGGATGGCCTATTTCTTATGTTCTTATGTTAAATAGTGCAATAAAAAAGAATAAAGAAGAATAAAAAAGAAGCATATTATCAAAATGGTGAGAAATTGCAGAGCTCTGAGATGCAGAGGGACCTGGGTGTCCGAGTGCATGAATCGCAAAAGGTCAGTATGCAGGTACAGCATGTAATTAGGAAAGCTAATAGAATGTTATCATTTATCATGAGGGGAATTGAATACAAAAGTAGGTAGGTTATGCTTCAGCAATACAGGGCATTGGTGAGACCACATCGAGAGTACTGTGGACAGTACAGATCTCCTTATTTAAGGAAGGATGTAAATGGGTTGGAGGCAGTACAGAGAAGGTTTACTAGACTAATACCTAAAATGGGCGTGCTGTCTTATGACGAAAGATTTGACAGGCTAGATTTGTATCGGCTGGAATTTAGAAGAATAAGAGGCGACTTGATTGAAACATATAGGATTCTGAGGGGTCTTGATAGGGTGGATGTGGAAAGGATGATTTCCCTTGTGGGAGAATCTAGAACTAGGGGTCACTTTTTAAAAATAAGGGGTCGCCCATTTAAGACAGAGATGAGGAAAATTTTTTTCTTTCAGAGGTTCATGAGTCTTTGGAACTCTCTTTCTCAAAAGGTGGTGGAAGCAGAGTCTTTGAATATTTTTAAGGCAGTGGTCGATAGATTGTTGATAAACAAGGGGGTGAAAGGTTATCGCGGGTAGGTGGAAATATGGAGTGATCAGTTCAGCTATGAAGTTATTAAATGGCGGAGCAGGCTCGAGGGGCCGAGTGGCCTACTCCTGCTTCTAATTCGTTTGTTCAATACAAATCAGTTTCTGTCCCCGTACTCAAACATTAACTAATTGTGTATATGAACATCCAAGTACTGAAGTCCAAATGGAATGTACAGCTTGTTACATAAGCTAAGAACCATAAAAACCTCAACACAGAATTTACCTCTCAGTCCATTGGGTCTGTCCAAATGCTTGCTATCTACTCATAGTGCAGTTCCCTGCTCTTTCCCTGAACAGTTCAATAATTTATTTTTCAAACATTTATCTAACTGCCTTGATTATTGCAACTGACTTAGCTTCAACTATTCTTTATTTTAAAACAAAACCTCCCTCTTCATGCTTCGAGTGCTTGTTCTGCATCAACGCCCCATTATTACAAATTCAGCAGCCAGTGTAAATCGTCTCTCAATAATCTCAGTCAATTTCAGGCAACCAAAATCCTTACAGAATTACATAGCATGTACAGCACAGAAACAGACCACTTGGCCCAAGTGATTCATGGCAATATTTAGGCTCCACATGACCTTTCCCCCCACCCCCCCAACTCTCTACATCTAACCATATCAGCATAACCTTCTATTCTTTTTTCCCTCCTGTGTTTATCTAGCTTCCCCTTAGAAAACAACTTTGCAGGGTAAACCTTTAGGAAAGTCTCTGCAATCACTCCAGGCCACTGATTAACTACACTATAGTTACTTACTAATGTGTTATCGACGGTAACAATTGACACCAGTGTGAGTCAGGTTGCATAAACTTGGCTTGTATTCCCTTGAGTAGAGGATATTGACGGGTGATTTGATTAAGATGTTAAATACGAAGGAGCTATTTCCTCTGGTGGGGAAACAAGCTGGGGAGTTTCTTAATTACAGCTAGGCCATTCAGAAGCAAAATCAGGAGGTTTTTTTTCACATGGAGGGTAGCAAAAATATGGAACTTTTTTGCCATAAGGCTATTGATGCTGGGGGATAATTGGAACTTTCAAGACTGAGATTTAGTTTGTGAGGTAAGGGCATTAAGGGTTTTGAGCCAAGGCTAATGGAATTCAGGTCCAGATCAGTCATGATCTACTTGAATTGAAGAAGTATCTTTTTTTTAATTTGTTCGGGGGATGTGGGCGTTGCTGGCAAGGCCAGCATTTATTGCCCATCCCTAATTTACCTTGAGAAGGTGGTGGTGAGCTGTCTTCTTGAACCACTGCAGTCCTTGGGGAGCAGGTACACCAACAGTACTGTTAGGAAGGGAGTTCCAGGATTTTGACCCAGCGACAGTGAAGGAACAGCAATGTAGTACCAAGTTAGGATGGTGTGTGGCTTGGAGGGAAACCTGCAGGTCGTGGTGTTCCCATGCATCTGCTGCCGTTGTCCTTCTAAGTGGCAGAGGTCACGGGTTTGGAACATACTGCTGAAGGAGACTTGGTGCGTTGCTGCAGTGCATCTTGTAAATGGTACATACTGTTGCCACTGTGCATCGGTGGTGGAAGGAGTGAATGTTGAAGGTGTTGGATGGGGTGTCAGTCAAGTGGCCTGCTTTGTCCTGGATGGTGTCGAGCCTCTTGAGTGTTGCTGGAGTTGCACCCATCTAGGCAAGTGGAGAGTATTCCATCACATTCCTGACTTGTGCCTTGTAAATGGTGGACAGGCATTGGGGAGACAGGAGGTGAGTTATTCGCCACAGAATTCCCAGCCTCTGACCTGCTCTTGTAGCCACAATTTTTATATGGCTACTCCAGTTCAGTTTCTGGTCAAAGGTGACCCCAAAGATGTTGATAGAGGGGAATTCAGTGATGGTAATGCCATTGAACGTCATGGGAAGATGGTTAGATTCTCTCTTGTTTGTCACTGCCTGGCACTTGTGTGGTGTGAATGTTACTTGCCACTTATCAGCCCAAGCCTGGATGTTATCCAGGTCTTGCTGCCTATGGACATGGACTGCTTCAGTATCTGAGGAGTCATGAATGGTGCTGTACATTGTGCAATCATCAGCGAACATCCCCACTTCTGACCTTATGATGGAGGGAAGGTTATTGATGAAGCAGCTGCAGATGGTTGGGCCTAGGACACTACCCTGAGGAACTCCTGCAGTGATGTCCTGGAGCTGAGATAATTAACCTCCAACAACCATAACCATCTTCCTTCGTACTAGATATGACTCCAACCAGCGGAGTATTTTTTCCCTGATTTCCATTGACTCCAGTTTTGCGAGGGCTCCTTGATGACATACTCAGTCAACTGCTGCCTTGATGTTAAGGGCAGGCACTCCCACCTCACCTCTTGAATTTAGCTCTTTTGTCTATGTTTGAACCAAGGCTGCAATGAGGTCAGGAGCTGAGTGGCCCTGGCAGAACCCAAACTGAGCAGCTTGTTGCTAAGCAAGTGCCGCTTGATAGCACTGTTGGTGACACCTTCCATCACTTTACTGATAATTGAGAGTAGGCTGATGGGGTGATAATTGGCCGCATTGGATTTTTCCTGATTTTTGTGTACAGGACATACCTGGGCAATTTTCCACATTGCCAAAGATACCAATGTTGCAGCTGTACTGGAACAGATTGGCTAGGGGCGCGGCAAGTTCTGAAGCACAGGTCTTCAGTACTATTGCTGGAATGTTGTCAGGGCCCATAGCCTTTGCAGTATCCAGTGTCTTCAGTCATTTCTTGATATCACATGGTGTGAGTCGAATTGGCTGAAGTCTGGCGTCTGTGATCCTGGGGACTTCAGGAGGAGGCCGAGATGAATCATCCACTTGGCACTTCTGGCTGAAGATGAATGCAAATGCTTCAGCCTTATCTTTTGCACTGATGTGCTGGGCTCCCCCATCATTGATGATGGGGATATTTGTGGAGCCAGCTCCTCCAGTTAGTTGTTTAATTGTCCAACATTCATGAATGGATGTGGCAGGACTGCAGAGCTTAGATCTGATCCGTTGGTTCTGGGATCGCTTAGCTCTGTCTATCGCTTGCTGCTTACACTGTTTGGCACACAAGTTGTCCTAGGTTGTAGCTTCACCAGGTTGACACCTCATTTTTAGGTATGCCTGGTGCTGCTCCTGGCATGCCCTCCTGCACTCTTCATTGAACCAGGTTTGCTACTCCAGCTTGATGGTAATGGTAGAGTGGGGGATATGGCAGGCCATGAGGTTATAGATTATTCTTGAGCACAATTCTACTGCTGCCCCACAGCACCTCATGGATGCTCACTTTTGCATTTCTAGATCTGTTCGTAATCTATCCCATTTAGCACAGTGGTAGTGCCACACAACACGATGGAGGATATCCTGAATATGAAGAGGGGATTTTGTCTCCACAAGGACTGTGTGGTGGTCACTCCTGCCAATACTGTCGTGGACAGATGCATCTGCAGCAGGCATATTGCTGAGGACAAGGTCAAGTATATTTTTTCCCTCTTGTTGGTTCCCTCACCACCTGCCAAAGACCCAGTCTAACAGCTATGTCATAGAGTCAGCAGGCCCTTCGGCCACCGTGTCTGCGCCGGTATTCAAGCCTATCTATTCGAATCCAATTTTCCAGCACTTGGCCCGTAGCCTTGTATGCAATGGCATTTCAAGTGCTCATTGGATACTTCTTAAATGTTCCTTGAGGACTCGGCCAGTACTGGTGCTACCGAGCCACTCTTGGTGATGGACATTGAATTACCCCACCAAGGGTACATTCTGCGCCCTTCCCACCCTCAGTGCTTCCTCCAAGTGCTGTTCAACATGGAGTACTGATTCATCAGCTGAGGGAGGGCGGTAGGTGGTAATCAGCAGGAGGTTTCCTTGCCCATGTTTGACCTGATGCCTTGAGACTTCATGGGCACTAGAGTTGATGTTGAGGACTCCCAGGGCAACTCCCTCCCACCTGTATACCACTGTGCCGCCACCTCTGCTGGGTTTGTGCTGCCGGTGGGACAGGGCATACCCAGAGATGGTGATGGCAGTGTCTGAGACATTTTCTGTAAGGTATGATTTGGTGAGTATGACTATTTCAGGCTGTTGCTTGACTAGTCTGTGGGACAGCTCTCCCAACTTTGGCACAAGCCCCCAGATGTTAGTTAGGAGGGACTTTGTGGGGTGGACAGGGCTGGGTTTGCTGTTGTCTAGGTCAATGCCAGGTAGTCCGCCTGGTTTCATTTCTTATTGATTTCAAAGCAGTTAGATGCAACTGAGCCGCTTGCTCGGCCATTTAAAGAGTCAACCACATTGCTGTGGGTCTGGAGTCACATGTAGGACAGACCAGGTAAGGACAGCTGATTTCCTTCCTTAACGGACATTCGTGAACCAGATGGGTCTTTAACAACAGTAGTTTTATAGCCATCATTAGCTTTCAACTCCACATTTATTAATTGAATTCAAATTCCACCTTCTGCCTTAATGGGATTTGAACCCATGTCCCCAGAGCAATATTCTGGGTAGAGGCCTGCTTTAGGTCGAGAAAAAGAACCTGACCCAAATCCGACTGAACCACAGCGGATCCGAGCCAGCTCGAGTCCCTCTGATTTTGCCCCAAGCCCGACCCAACCCGAACTCACCACTACTCGACCCAACCATCACTTTCCTTACCTTCCCCCTGGGAAGCTCCACCGAGCTGCAGCGCATGCGCGATGACATCATAGTGACATCATCACGCACTGCGCTGACTCAGTTTCGTCCCAGACTCCCAGCTCAGGTAAGTTTTTAAAATTTCAATACTCACCGGCAGAGTACTTACCGTGTGTGTCTGGCCTGACCCGAGCCGAACCAACCTCGACTCAGCCCCACCCAAGCCGAGCCCGAAAGCTGGCCATGGAAGATGGGCCCGACCCGGCCCGAACCTGACACAAGTTGGCGGGTCCCGTCGGGTTCGCGTTGGGTAGCAGGTCTCTAATTCTGGGTCACTAGTCGAGTGATAATACCACTACACCACCACCTCCCCATGGTGAGGACAGAGGAGGTAAAGGGGCAGGTATTTCACCTCCTGCGATGGCAAGGGAAGGTGCCGTGGGAAGGGGTCAAGGTGTTCGGGGTAATGGAGGAGTGGAGCAGGGTGTCGGAGAGATAACGATCCCTTCGGAATGCTGACGGGGAGGGGAGGGGAAGATACATTTGGTGGTGGCTGAGGAGAGACCTAATTGGGGAGAGACCTAATTGAGGAGAGACCTAATTGAAGTGTTTAAAGTTATGAGGGGTCTGGATAAAATGGATATGAAGGCTCAATTCTCCTTGGTTGAGCGGTCCATAACCAGCAGACAGAGATTTAGGGTAAGAGGTAGGAGGTTTAGAGGGGATTCGAGGGAGAATGTTTTATACACAGAGGCTGGTGGGGATCTGGAACTGACTGCCTGAAACAGTGGTAGAGGCAGAAACCCTCATAACATTTAAAAAGTACTTCGATATGCACTTGAAGTGGCCTAACCTACATGGCTATGGACCAAGAGCTGGAAAGTGGGATTAGGATAGATGGCTCCTTGTTGACCAGCTCAAACATGATGTGCTGAATGGCCTCCCTCCGCGCTGTAAATTTCTGTCATTTCAATGAGATCCCTCTGTACTGCAGTGTTCTGTAGTCTCTCTCCATTTAAATAATACTTTGCTTTTCCACTCTTCCTACCAAAGTGGATAACCTCACAATTTCCCACATTATACTCCATCTGCCAAATTTTTTCCCACTGTCTTCACCTATCTCTATCCCCTTGCAGACTGTTTGGACAATATTTTTGTTTTGGGGTCCGAATCCTGATGTCAGGACCATTTATGAGTTCTGACCCTGCATTGCATCAGTGCCTGAAGCCCGACAGGATTTTTGAATGGCCAAGGTGCATACTTGCCATCCAGTTAGGCCAATAGGAGACCCTCCAGCCCTGAGAGATCATCAGCCCCACCGTCAGAAGTGGGGGCTGCTGATGTAGGTAAGAGAGATACAGGGTGCTACAAGATGGAGGTGCCCTCTCAAGACTTTTTAATAAAGATGAAACTTATACTGGCCACAGCTGTCAGACTGCTATTTTGCAGGTGGAACCTCTCCACAGCATGGCATGCGCCTGGAATTGTGGCCACCAAAAAGACATGGCCACCAGGGTGGGGGTGTGAGGTTAAAAGAATTATTTACAGTGCCCCGGTCTGCCATCAGGAGGTCGCCTCCATGCATTGGCTGGGATTTAGCCACTGACAACTAGAAAATTCCAGTTGCATCTCCCAAGTGCCCTTAATAGGCCTTTTAAGGGCATTAGTTGGCTACCCACCATTTGTGAGCAGGTAGTTGTCAACCAACACCCTAACCATCCACTTTTAAAATGGCCCAGAAGTGGGAACATGCCTGCAAACAAAGACTCTGCACTCCGAGACCAATTTTCTAGTGCTCCCACCTCCAATGCAAATCAAACTTTTTGGTCTTTGTGTCCTCCTCACAACTTGTTTTCCCACCTATTTTTGTATCATCAGCAAATGTGGCTACAATACACTTGGTCCCTTCATCATTAATATAGATTGTAAATAGATGAGGTCCCAGCACTGATTCCTGTTGCACTTCACTAATTACAGTTTGCCAACCTGAAAATGACCCATTTATCCTGACACTGCTTCCTGTTAGCTTGCCAATCCTCTACCCATGCTAATATATCTCCCTCAACACTATGGCCTCTTATTTTGTGTAGTAACGTTTTATGTGGCATGTTATCGAATGCCTTTTGGAAATCCAAATACACTACGTCTACTGGTTACCCTTTATCCACCTTGATCGTTACGTTCTCAAAGAACTCTAAAAAAATTTGTCAAACATGATTTCCCATTTATAAAACCGTGTTGGTTTTGTTTGATAGTATTAAGATTTTCTAAATATCCTGATACTACCTCCTTAATAATGGATTCCAACATTTTCCCAATGACAGTTGTTAGGCTAACTGGCCTATATTTTCCTTTTTTCCGTCTCCCTCCATTCTTGAATTTGAGCATTACATTTGCAATTTTCCAGTATGCTGGAATCGTTTCAGCATCTAGGGCGTTAGTAATTAGCTGTTAGTAATTGTGTTTTGATGTTGATCAGTACCTTCATAAGCTAGACAGGAACTAATTATAAATTCATCAACTAATAATTCAGATTACATTAATGATAAGAAGCAGGAAAGACACACCGTGTTCAAACTGAGCAACATGACTCAGAGTCTTGCACAAGCATTTCTCCATCCCATCTAGACAAATGTCATGAAGAAGGGTACGATGATCTGGGTGTACGCACTGGGAGCATGTACTTAATGACATTGTCTAGACTGCCTCATATCTTACACCATATAGTTTAACTAACACATGTACCATCAGCTGTGAGATCACAACAAGCAAATATGTGGGCTTTGTTAAAACTAACTTGACATTCAGATATTTGGGGACCTGATTGCGAAATGCCCCTGATTTCTGCTCCATCTGGGCCTGTGATTACCACAGGTGTAAGGAGATAGTCAGATCCGTCCTGTGCCTTGAAGACTGACTTTGGATAGTAAAACAGAGGGAATGGAGTATATGTGTTAGTGAAGAATCCAATCACAGTGTTAGAGCTTTTTTTTATTCATTCATGGGATGTGGGCATTGCTGGCAAGGCCAGCATTTAGTGCCAGTACCTAATTGCCCTTGAGAAGGTGGTGGTGAGCCGCCTTCTTGAACTGCTGCAGTCCTGTGGGGTAGGTACACCCACAGTGCTGTTATGAAGGGAGTTCCTGGATTTTGACCCAGTGACAGTGAAGAAACAGCAATATTGTTCCAAGTCAGGATGGTGTGTGACTTGGAGGGGAAGTCGCAGTTAGTAATGTTCCCATGGGGAGGTGGTGGTGTAGAGGTAGTGTCACTGGACTAATAACCCCAGCTACTACTCTGTGGGCATGGGCTCAATTCTTATGATGGTAGATGGTAAAATTTTAATTCAATTAATCTGGGAATAACAATCTAGTCTAATGGTGGCCATGAAACCAGTGTCGACTGTTGTAAAAACCCATCTGGTTCACTAATGTCCTTTAGGGAAGGAAATATGCTGTCCTTACCTGGTCAAGCCTACATGTGACTTCAGACCCACAGCAATGTTGTTGACTCTTAAAATGCTCTCTGAAATGGCCTTGTAAGCCATACAGTTCAAGGGCAATTAGGGATGGACAATAAATGCTGATCTAGCCAGTAATGCCCACATCCCTCAAACAAATAAAAGAAAAATGTACCTGCTGCCCTTGTGCTTCTAAGTGGTCGAGGTCACAGGTTTCGAAAGTGCCGTCAAAGAAGTCTTGGCGAGTTGCTGCAGTGGATCTTGTAGATGATATACACTGCTGCTACTGTGTGCTGGTGTTGGAGGGAGTGAAAGGTTGTCCTAGTCAGAGTTCACATGGGCACGGTAATGAAAAGGTACAGTTCTTGCTGTGCTTAACATGTTAGCAAACAGTTGAGATAAGATATTGAGCAAGATCTGAAGGTCTATATGGGAAGGATAGGGAAATAACACTGAACCATTTTAACTACCCAAGATAGATTAGATTCAAAGTAATGCTTGTGGGGAACACTTTTTAGAATGCATTCAGGACCACTTCCGAGATCAGTATGTTTCTACTCAAACAAGGAAAGAAGTAATGTATGATTTACTTCTGGGAAATGACTTTGGCAAATAACTAATGTAAAAGTAGGAGAATAATCAGGAAATAGCAATTGCAACATAGTTAGGTTTGATGTAAGAGCAGAAAATGATAATGAACAGTCAAAGATAGGGGTACTGGACTGGAAAAGACAAAGTTGAGCACATTCAAGACAAAGATTGATAGAACTTTGTGTACTAGGGGCACCAAGGGATATGAGGATTGTTCATTTATTTAGAGATACAGCACTGAAACAGGCCCTTTGGCCCACCGAATCTGTGCCGACCAACAACCACCTATTTATACTAACTCTACAGTAATCCCATATTCCCTACCACCTACCTACACTAGGGGCAATTTACAATGGCCAATTTACCTATCAACCTGCAAGTCTTTTGGCTGTGGGAGGAAACCGGAGCACCCAGTGAAACCCACGCAGTCACAGGGAGAACTTGCAAACTCCGCACAGGCAGTACCCAAAATTGAACCCGGGTCCCTAGAACTGTGAGGCTGCGGTGCTAACCACTGCGCCACTGTACCGCCCTAAATCAGCATTGTGTGAGAAGGTGGAATTGAGGTAGATGATCTTATTGAATGGCAGAGCAGGCTTGAAGGGACAAATGACTTACTCTTGCTTCTATTTTGTATGTTCTTCGACAAGATGGAAGGAGATTAGGCACAAATGAATTGATCAGCAAAGTTAGCAAATAGATAGACTGATCAGCAGCGGAAAATCTAAGCTGAATCTAATATAAGTTAAATATATTTCTATAAGGCAAATAGCAGGTGCATCAAAGTGTAGAGTCCAATGAATAAATAGCAAGATTAACACTGAATTGAAACTCAAAACCAAAGCATGTGACCGATTTCGAGATAATTATGAGGAACAGAGAAAGTAGAGTGGGAAGGTGAAAAGGGAGACTAGAAGGGTTTAAAGGGAACATAAAAGGACAGATATAAGAGGAAAGAGCAAGGATTTTTATAAAATGTTAAAAAAATTATTTGAGGGAGAGTACGATCACTCAGGGATGAAGGAAGGAATCTCTTACTGTTGAGATGAAGGTATGATGGAGATAGTAAATAATTATTGTGCATTTAAAAAAAAAAAACATGGTGGAAATGAGAACACGGGTGCACCAGAGGCGGATATAGAATAATTGATAGATCTTGCAATATAAAAGGTATTGGCTCTGAAAAGATAGCAGAACTCCAGGTTGATAAGTCACTATGCTCTGATGGCCTGTTAAGAGAAGTCAGTGAGGATCTGGTCACAATTAAATAGCAAATTGTGCCTTGGATAATAATAATTATCCAATAATAACACCCTTGTTCAAGAAGAGATGGAAGGATAATTAGAGACAAGAAAGAAGAAACCTGCCTTTCTATAGTGTCGATCACGACTTAGGACATCCCAAAGCACTTTACAGCCAGTTAAGTATTTTTAACCTACAGTCACTTTTGGAATGTAGGCAGCCAATTTGCGCACAGTAAGTTCCCACAAACAGTGATGTGATGAACGACCAGATAATCGTTTTTTAAGTAATGTTAGTGAATACAGTAGATGTAGTGTATTTGGATTTTCAGAAGGCATTTACAACATAGAACATAGAACAGCACAGTACAGGCCCTTCAGCCCACGATGTTGTGCCGAACCTTTAACCTATTCTAGGATCAAACTACCTACATACCCTTCATACTACGATCATCCATGTACCTATCCAAGAGTCGCTTAAAGGCCCCTAATGTATCTGCTTCTACTACCACCGCTGGCAGTGCATTCCACGCACCACCACTCTCTGTGTAAAGAACCTACCTCTGACATCTCCCCGAAACCTTCCTCCAATCACCTTAAAATTATGCCCCCTGGTGATAGCCCTTTCCGCCCTGGGAAAAAGTCTCTGGCTATCCACTCTATCTATGCCTCTCATCATCTTGTACCCCTCTATCAAGTCACCTCTCATCCTTCTTCGCTCCAATGAGAAAAGCCCTAGCTCCCTCAATCTTTCTTCATAAGACATGCCCTCCAGTCCAGGCAGCATCCTGGTAAATCTCCTCTGCACCCTCTCTAGAGCTTCCACATCCTTCCTATAATGAGGTGACCAGAACTGAACACAATATTCCAAGTGTGGTCTAACCAGGGCTTTATAGAGCTGCAGCATAACCTCGCGGCTCTTAAACTCAATCCCCCTGTTAATGAAAGCCAACACACCATACGCCTTCTTAACAACTCTATCAACTTGGGTGGCAACTTTGAGGGATCTATGGACGTGGACCCCAAGATCCCTCTGTTCCTCCACACTACCAAGAATCCTGTCTTTAAGCCTGTATTCTGCATTCAAATTCGACCTTCCAAAATGAATCACTTCACACTTTTCCAGGTTGAACTCCATCTGCCACTTCTCAGCCCAGCTCTGCATCCTGTCAATGTCCCGTTGCAACCTACAACAGCCTTCCACACTATCCACAACTCCAGCAACCTTCGTGTCATCGGCAAACTTGCTAACCCAGCCTTCCACTTCCTCATCCAAGTCATTTATAAAAATCACAACGAGCAGAGGTCCCAGAACAGATCCCTGCGGAACACCACTGGTCACCGAGCTCCAGGCTGAATACTTTCCATCTACGACCACCCTCTGTCTTCTATGGGCCAGCCAATTCTGTATCCAGACAGCCAACTTTCCCTGTATCCCATGCCTCCTTACTTTCTTAATGAGCCTACCATGGGGAACCTTATCAAACGCCTTGCTAAAATCCATATACACCACATCCACTGCTCTTCCTTCATCAACGTGTTTTGTCACATCTTCAAAGAATTCAATAAGGCTTGTGAGGCATGACCTGCCCCTCACAAAGCCATGCTGACTGTCTCTAATCAAACTATGCTTTTCCAAATAATCATAAATCCTGTCTCTCAGAATCCTCTCCAATAATTTGCCCACTACCGACGTAAGACTGACTGGTCTATAATTCCCAGGGTTATCCCTATTCCTTTTCTTGAACAAGGGAATAACATTTGCCACCCTCCAATCATCTGGTACTACTCCAGTGGACAGTAAGGACACAAAGATCATCGCCAAAGGCGCGGCAATCTCTTTCCTCGCTTCCCGTAATATCCTTGGGTATATCCCGTCTGGCCCCGGGGACTTATCTGTCCTCATGTCTTTCAAATAATTTGATAAATTATATCACAGGAAGCTGGTTAGAAAAGCTCAGGTATATAAAATGTAAGAGAAAATGTAACAACTTGTACAGAAAGTTGTTTGATGTCCTGGAAACACAGAGTGAGTGTAAATGGAGTTGCTTGGACTGAAGAAGGGTTGGGTGTGGTCTACTCTATGGATCAGTTCTAGGTACGATTTGGATCTGGGTAGAGGGAATGAAATCTCATAGTTTGCTGCCGACACAAAAGTATGAATTTTGGAAAACAGTGGGAAGACTGCAAAAGATCTTCAGATGGGTTCGTGGAATGGCCAGTCAGGTGGCAGCTATGCAATGTCATGTGGATAGGTCTGAGGCAATGCATTTTGGGAGGAAGAACAAGAAATATAAGTACACATTCAAGGGAAGGACAGTGTGAATGTGCAGGGAGTCCTAAGGTTTCGGATACATAATTGCCTGAAAGAGTAAGTACAAGTAGATAAGTCCAGTTGAATTTTGAGTTTTATAAATAGACGTGTACGGTAAAAAAATAAGAGTACAATAGAAAGGACATATTGTGGAAGTACATGAACAGACCCATTAAGATTGGTGACTAAAAGGTGAAATAGCCCTTTTCTGTGTAATTGCTATAACCATTTACACCTCCTCCAGACCATCTTTTATTTCTATACCTGTCCCATTACCACCCACTTTTGCCTTCAGTTGCTTATAAACTGTTAAATCTCTAACTTCTTCCAGTTCTGATGAAAGGCCATTGACCTGAGACGTTGGGCTGAATTTTGTTTATCTCCCGATGTCGGGCTGCATGGCGGGGGGGAGGATTTGGTGGGAGGGGGTGGTGGCTAGAAGATCGGAGTAGCAGCAGCCCACTACGGAACCCAACGCTGAGATTGCCAGGCCCAATCTTCCCAGGGGTGGGGAGGCTCAGGGTCAGGCCCTCCGCCGCTCTGCGACGGGACCCGACTTTAAATATTTAAATGAGGTGCTTGCATGAATTAAAATCTAACTCGCAGCGATCTTACCTGCGGTACCGGATCTTCAGCGTGACAGGCTGCTCTCATGCGCCTTCACTTTCCCATCTCAGGGAAAGCTAGCGCCACTGAGGTGGGGAAGGGGGGATTCTCATTATTTGAAGTGCAGTGGGTGGCGGGGGGCGGAGCGGGGTGAAGGCTGCAATTTTAGTGTAGTAGGGTGGGGGAAGGGGTGAATTCTGCACTTTGTGCAGTTGTGAGGGAGAAAGGGTGAACTCTGTAATTTTAGTGTAGTGGGGGGACGGAACAAGCATTTAGTTTCAGTGTAGTGGTGGGGGGAGGGGGGAGACAGGGCCAGCTCTGCATTCTCTACGCAGAGCTGTCAGCCCTTTACAAATGGGTTCGTGGAATGGCCAGACAGGTGGCAGCTACAAGGTCATGTGGATAGGTCTGAGGTAATTCATTTTGGTAGGCAGAACAAGGTGTCGCTGAGGTGACTTGAACAGAGTGCTGGGAGTTCGGTGAGTTGAGGGAATCTTAATCGCTTTCTAAAAATATAATTTTGTTCGTGTTCAACATTTAACATTTAACTGAAAGTTACTGTTTAAATTCTGAATTTCATCCAGGGGCTTCAACTATTAGATCCCTACCTTCTTCCAGTTCTGATGAAAGATCATCGACCTGAGACACTAGGCTGAATTTTGTTTAGCTCCCGACATCAGGCTCTATGACGGGGTGGGTGGGGGGTGGCGGTGGGTGCAGAAGATCCGAGCGGCAGCGGCCTGCCATGGAACCCAACGCCGGGTTTGCCAGTTGACTCCAGAATGTGCTGTTCAAAGAAACTATCCTGATAACATTCAACTCCTCATCAAGACTACATTTTCCCACTATTGACGGGGAGCAGCTGTAGTTAGTTAATTGAGGAAAAATAGCTTGAAATGGTTTTCTATACCAGTGGCTCTGCTAATCTCTTTAGTTTCAGAACATATAAAAATAGAGGCATCTCAGCACGACTTGAACAGACTGCTGGCAGTTCAGTGAGTTGAGGGAGTTAGGTGAGGAGGGGAAGTTAGTGTTCCTTTGCTTTTCTAACTTTTTCACCCAGTAGGATTTGTTTCTTATTCTACTAGCAGGGAAGAAGCTAGCTGTTTGGCGAGTATCTGGTAAGTGGTTGAGGTCTAATCTATTCCTAAGGTTTAAAATAGCACAGGAACTGGTGCTAAGGTTAATAAAATATATAAAAAGGGAAAATATACAACTGAATAAAATAATTAAGTAGTTAATTAAAACACATTAAGGATGGCAGGACAGGTAATATGTCATGGCTGCAGCATGTGGGAGCGTCTGGATGCCAGTGCGATCTGGGGCAAACATGTCTGTGTTAAGTGTTTGCGGCTCGAGGAGCATCGGCTCCCAGTCATTGAACTGGAGGTTGAGCTGCAGACACTGCGACACATCAGGGAGGGGGATAGTTACCTGGACACTTTGTACCATGAGGCGGTCACACCCCTTAGGATAGGGTCTTCTGATTTGGCCAGTGGTCAGGGACAGGAAAGTGTGGCTGCAGCTGAGGCCCAGAGGACCCTTACAGAGGCCCAGTAAGGGGGTCCAGAGGGCAGGACTTCAGGAGCCTCAGCCTTTACGATTGTCCAACAGGTTTAAGGTTCTTTCTGCTTGTTGGGATGAGAGTGGGGGCTGCAGGGTGGATGAGCAAACTGACCATGGCACCATGGTACAGGAAGCCATTCAAGCAGGGAGAGCAAAAAGGAATGTAGTGGTAGTAGGGGACAGTATAGTGAGGGAGATTCACACTGTTCTCTGCTTCAAAGAGCAAAGTCTGGAAGGCTGTGTTGCCTGCCTGGTTCCAGGGTTCTGGACATCTGTTGAGGGCTGGAGAGGAAATCACAGTGGAAGGGGGAGAATCCAGTTGTTGTGATCCATGTAGGTACTAATGACATAGGCAGGACAAGGAAGGATGTTCTACATAGTCAGTATGAGGAGCTAGGCACCAAATTAAGAAGCAGAACCTCAAAGGTAATAATCTCTGATTATCTGCTGGAGTTTAGGAGAGTAGGAGGCAACTTGATTGAAACATATAAGATCCTGAAGGGTCTTGACAGGGTGAATGTGGAAAGGATGTTTCCCCATGTGGATGAATCTAGAACTAGGTGTCACTATTAAAAAATAAGGGGTTGCCCATTTAAGACAAAAATGAGGAGAATTTCTTTTTCTCTCAGAGGGTTGTGAGTCTTTGGAATTCCCTTCCTCAAAAGGCAGTGGAAGCAGAGTCTTTAAATATTTTTAAGGCAGAGGTGGATAGAATCTTGATAGGAAAGGGGGTGAAAGGTTATTCGGGGTAGGCGGGAATGTGGAGTTGAGGTTACAATCAGATCAGCCATGATCTTTTTGAATGGCCGGGTGGCCTACTCCTGCTCCTAATTCATATGTTTCTATGTTTGCTCACCCCTGCCATGTGATTGGGGATGGCCACCCTGCATATTCTAATGTGCCACCAGGCTCAAGATGGCGGTGGCATGGCGGCACACAGCGCGTGCGTGCTGGCAGCCATTTTTTGTGCCCTCCACCAATAGCAACAGGGAAACAAAATCAAGCTTATTAACTCTGTTTCACTCTCCAAAGATGCTGCCAGACCCGCCGAGTATTTCCAGCATTTTTGCTTTCAGTTCAGATTTCCATCATGCACAGTATTTTGCTTTCATTATACTTCTACACTAGATGCTAACTGACATTGATAGCGGATTATTTGAGCAATTATAACTTTGGATGACAGTGTAAGACGAAAGCAATCCAATCAGTTGCCTGTTATACATGTCTCCTGATTTTCATTTTTATTAGAGAGATGCAAAACAAGGGGCTGATCTAATATAATCCTTTTTACACTGATGGTCAGAGTCCTAACTAACCCCTACCTGTCTAATCTCTCTCTGAAGTGCTAATGAAACCTTTCGTCTGCCTAGACCATAAGCTCGAAATTTCCCCCAAACACCCTTACGTCTCTACCTCTCTCTCCTTTAAGGCATCATTAAAACTTATCTAATATAAAAGCAAAATACTGCTGATGCTGGAAATCTGAAACAAAAACAAGAAATGCTGGAATTACTCAGCAGATCTGGCAGCACCTGTGGAAAGAGAAGCAGAGTTAACGAAGAAGGGTCACTGACCCGAAACGTTAACTCTGCTTCTCTTTCCACAGATGCTGCCAGACCTGCTGAGTGATTCCAGCATTTCTTGGTTTTGATTAAAACTTATCTCTTTGACTAAATCTGCACCGAGTGCTGCTGGAGGGCCCAGAGTGTGAAGCATGGAGTTTGGTAAGTGAGGGAGTTCAGTATGGAGGGGGACTATAAATTAAGAAAAAAGTAAATTTGACTGTACTGAGATCTGCTTTGAGTGCACAGAGTGTAGAGTGGGCGTTTGATGCATGAGTGAGGGCTTTCTTTCTTTTTCTTTCTTTCTTTCTTTCTTTCTTTCTTTCTTTCTTTCTTTCTCTCTTTCTTTCTTTCTCTCTTTCTTTCTTTCTCTCTTTCTCTCTTTTTCAGCCTCCAGTAGCTGGCTTTCTCTCCAGTAAAGGGGAAGAAGCCGATTGGTGAGTAACTGGTAAGTTTTTCTACTTCTAATTGTAATAAATAGTTTTTAAAGTTATGTTATAGCAGGTCAGCTCGGCCAAGTGGAATGTACATCCTGCAGTATGTGGGAAGTCATGGACAGGCCACGTGTTCTAGATGAGCACATCTGCAGGAAGTGTCACCAGCTGCAGAAGCTTGAACTCTGGGTTTCGGAGCACGAGCAGCGGCTGGAGTCACTGTGCATCCATGAGGCAGAGGACTATATGGATAACATGTATAGAGAGGTGGTCACACCGCAGGTTAGGAGCAGGCAGCCAGACAGGGAATGGGTGACCGCCAGGCAGTCTAAGAGAATCAGGCAGACAGTGCAGGAGTCCTAATCTGTACGAATGCTTTGTCTTTCAACACACCATTAACATATTGTTTGCCTTTGCTCCGTGACCTTTTGGTCAGCTATGTGGCCTGGTCCAATCTAGACCTCCTTTGTTATCTCTTGCCCCACCCCCACCTCACTTGCTTATAACCTGTGACTTTTCTAATATTTGTCAGTTCCGAAGAAGGGTCACTGACCCGAAACGTTAACGCTGCTTCTCTTTTCACTGATGCTGCCAGACCTGCTGAGTGGTTCCAGCATTTCTTGTTTTTATATTAGTGCAGGAGTCCCTTGAGTCTGTCTTGCTTGTGAATCAGTTTTGTATTTTGGCTACTGCTCAGGGGAGTGCAGCCAGAGCAATGTCCTTGGCATCACGGGTGGCTCAGCTGCACAGCAGGGAGGAAGAAAAGTGGAAGAGCAATAGTAATAGGGGATTCAGTAGTTAGGAGATCAGACAGGCATTTCTGCAGCAGTAAACATGACTCCAGGATGGTGTATTACCTTCCTGGTGCCAGGGTCAAGGATGTCACGGAGTGACTGCAGGACATCCTTCTGGGGGAAGGTGAACAGCCAGAGGTCGTAGTCCACATTGGTACCACCAACATAGGTAGGAAGAGAGATAAAGCCCTGAGAGCAGATTTCAGGGAGTTAGGAAGGAAATGAAAAAGCAGGACCTCAAGAGCAGTAATTTATTTATTTATTTATTTATTTAGAGATACAGCACTGAAACAGGCCCTTCGGCCCACCGAGTCTGTGCCGACCATCAACCACCCATTTATACTAATCCTACACTAAGCCCATATTCCTACCACATCCCCACTTTCCCTATATTCCCCTACCACCTACCTATACTAGGAGCAATTTATAATGGACAATTTACCTATCAACCTGCAAGTCTTTGGCTGTGGGAGGAAACCGGAGCACCTGGCGAAAACCCACGCGGTCACAGGGAGAACCACACATGCTAGTGATCGATTGAACATGTGGCTGGAGAATTGGTGCAGGAGGGAGGGAATCAGATTTCTGAGGCATTGGGACTGGTTCTGGGGCAGGTGGGACCTATACAATGGGTGGGTTACCCCTTAACAGGACCGGAACTAACATCCTCACAGGGAGATTTGCTAGTGCTGTTGGGGAGGGTTTAAACTAGCTTGTCAGGAGGAAGGGAACCTGAGGGGTAGCTTAAATTGGAAGGAAGTAAAGCTGGTAACATGAGGTAGAAAAGTAGCAAGCGACATTAGAAGGCAGGCGAAACAAAGGCGAGCATCAACTAGGCTTAGAATGCAGAATAATGTCAAGAAGACAAGGTTAAGGGCACTCTACATGAATGCACGCAGCATTTGCAACAAGGTACATGATTTAAAAGCCCAAATAGAGGTAAATGGATATAATCTAATTGCCATTACAGAAACATGGCAACAAGGTGACCAAGACTGGAAACTGAATATTCAAGGATATTCGACATTTAGAAAGGACAGGCAAAAAGGAAAAGGGGGTGGTGCTGTGCTGATAATAAGGGATGGAATCAATACATTAGTAAGGGAGGATCTCAGATCGGAAGAACAAAATGTGGTATATGTTTGGGTGGAGCTAAGAAACAGCAAGTGGCAGCAAACATTGTTAGGAGTTATTTAGAGGCCACCGAACAGTAGTGGTAGAGTGGGGCAAGGTATTAATCAGGAGATTAGAGAAGCATGTAGCATAGGTAATACAATATTCATGGTAGACTTCAATCTGCGTATAGACTGGGTAAACCTAATGAGCACGAATGCTGTGGAGGACGAGTTTCTGGAGTGTGTTAGGGATGGTTTTCTAGAGCAGCCTCTTGAGGAATTGACTAGAGAACAGGCTATTTTAGACCTAGTATTATGTAATGAGAAAGGGCTAATTAATAATCTTGTAAAAGAACCTTCAGGGCTGAATAACCATAATATCATAGAATTTTACATTATATTTGAAAGTGAAGTAGTTAAATCTGAAGCCAGGGTGTTAAATTTGAATAAAGGAAATTATGAAGATATGAGGGGCAAATTGTCAGTGCATAGTCTTTAAAGAAATATTACATAGCTTGCAACAACTAAACATTCTTTCAAGGCACAAAATCCCCCAAAGTAAAGGCAGTCAACCGTGAATAACAAAGGAAGTTAAGGATTGTATTAATTTTAAAAAAGGCCTATAAAAAGGCCAGAAATAGTAGTAAACCTGAGGATTGGGAGGATTTTAGAATACAGCAAAGGAGGACAAAGAAACTGATAAAGAAAGGGAGAATAGAATATGAATGGAAGCTAGCAAAATGCATAAAAATGGACTGCAAAAGCTTCTATAGGCACGTAAAAAGGAAACGTTTGGCTAAGACAAATGTGGGTCGATTACAGGCAGTGTCAGGAGAATTTATAGTGTGGAATAGAGAAATGGCAGAGAAGCTAAATGATTACTTTGTGTCTGTCTTCATTGAGGAAGATACAAGAAATCTCCCAGAATTAGAGATCCAAGGGATTTGGGTGAATGAGGAAGTGAAGGAAATTAGCATCAGTAAGAAGGTTGTATTGGACAAATTGATGGTGCTGAAGATTGATAAGACCCCAGGACCTGATATTCTACATCCCAGAGTGTTGAAAGAGGTAGCTATGGAGATAGTGGATGCATTGATGATCATCATCCAAAATTCTACAGGTTCTGGAGCAGATCCTGCAGATTGGAAGGCCGCAATGTCACCCCACTATTTAAGAAGGGAGGGAGAAAGAAAACAGGGAATTACAGACCTGTTAGCCTTATATCAGTTGTTGGGAAAATGCTAGAATCTATTCTAAAGGATGTGCTAAATGGACATTTGGATAATAATGATCTAATTGGGCATAGTCAACATGGATTTATGAATGGGAAATCATGTTTGACGAACCTGTTGGAGTTTTTTGAGGATGTTACTAACAAAATTGATAGAGGGGAGTCAGTGGACATGGTATACTTGGATTTTCAGAAGGTTTTTGATAACGTCCCCCACAGGAGGTTGCTTGGAAAATTAAAGCATATGGGATAGGAGGTAACATTCTGGCATGGATTAAGGACTGGTTAACAAGCAGAAAGCAGGCAGTGGGAATAAATGGATCACTCTCACGTTTGGAGGCTATGACTAGTGGGGTACCGCAGGGATCTGTGCTTGGGCCCCAGCTGGTCACAATATATATCAATGATTTGGATGTGGGGACCAAATGTAATATTTCCAAGTTCGCGGATGACACAAAACTAGGTGGGAATGCGTTTTGTGAGAAAGATGCAAAGTGGCTTCCGGGGATTTGGACAGACTTAGTGAGTGGGCAAGAACGTGGCAAATGGAATATAATGTGGAAAAATGTGAGGTTATCCACTTTGGTAGGAGGAATAGATGTGCAGAGTATTTTTTATATGGTAAGAGGTTAGAAAGTGTAGATGTACAAAGGGACCTGGGTGTCCTTGTCAATAAGTTAATGAAAGCTCACATGCAGGTGCAGCAAGCAATTAGGAAGGCTAATGGTATGTTGACCTTTATCGCAAGAGGATTTGAGTACAGGAGTAGTGAAGTCTTGCTTCAATTGTACAGAACCTTGTTTAGACCGCACCTGGAGTGGAGTACCTTAGGAAGGATAATATTTCCATCGAGGGAGTGCAACAAAGGTTCACCAGACTTGTTCCCAGGATGGCAGGACTGTCCAATGAAGAGAGACTAGGGAAATTGGGCCTGTATTCTCTCGAGTTTCAAAGAATGAGAGGTGATCTCATTGAAACGTACAAAATACTTAAAGGGATAGACATGGTAAATGCAACTAAGATGTTTCCCCTGTTTGGGGAGTCTGGAACCAGGGGACACAATTTCAAAATAAGGGGGAAGCCACTTAGGAAAGAGATGAGGAGAGATTTCTTTACTCAGAGGGTTGTGAATCTTTGGAATTCTTCACCCCAGAGGGCTGTGGAAGCTCAGTCATTGAGTATGTTTAAAGCAGAGATTGCCAAATTTCTAAATACCAATGACATAAAGGGATATGGGGATAGTGTGGGAAAAGGCATTGAAGTGAATGATCAGCCATGATCATATTTAATGGCAGGGCAGGGCAGGGTTGATGGACTGAATGGCCTACTCCTGCTCCTATGTTCCTAAGCTTTTGGTCACCTGACCCAATGTCACTTTAGTTGGCTCAGTGTCAAATTTATTTCGATAATCACTCCTGTGAAGTGTCTTGGGACACCAAGTCTTCTTTGAGAGCATTTTCCAAACCCACAACCGCTACCACCTAGAAGGACAAGGGCAGCAGGTGCATGGGAGCACCACCACCTGCAAGTTCCCCTCCAAGTCACACACCATCCTGACTTGGAACTATATCGTTGTTCCTTCACTTGGTCACAATCCTTGAACTCCCTTCCTAACAGCATGGTGGGTGTATCTCCACCACATGGACTGAAGTGGTTCAAGAAGGCAGCTCACTACCAAGGGCAATTAGGGATGAGCAATAAAGCTGGCCTTCCCGTTGATGCCCACATTCCATGAATGAATAATAAAATAAGTCATGTTATATACATTGTATAAATGCAAGCTGTTGAGATGCATAGAAAAGCATTAGATTCCTCTGAAAGCATAATCATCTCCAGAAACTAGGCTTTGAAAATGCACTGCAATAACTGAATTCATGCCACCTTATGTCACTACTTAGAGGACAAAGATTGTTGCTCCAATTCAGAGGACTCTAGCTCTGAATGTTAGATGAATTGCCACTAAACCTTGTAAAAAGGAAGAGGAAATGGCACACTGCAAAATCCTCAGAGGCTGTAGTGTTCATATATAGTATCTAAACTTATCGTGATGTTGGAGCTTATTGTACACTTGAGCTGTGCCAGAAACCAGCTGAACATTTTCCCAGAATCTACAGAGAAATTTCCTGAATGAGTCAGCTGTAGGCATTGGAGTTATTTGCTGCAGGGTTGGTTTGGGTTATAGAGATGACGGCAGCTTCCAAATAGTGTACAAGTGAATACGTATAATTGTGTAAGTGATAGTACAAAGTAACTGCACCTCTGTGGTGAGAATCTGCGTGTGTCCTTGATTCACCTGGCTAAGGTGAACTCAGGGTGTCTGCCTCGCCACCAACTGCCAATGGAACTCGTCAAATAGAGAGATTTGTTTTCCCCTTCACGCTTTGTCTGTAACAGGTCTGTGGACTGGCTAAATAAAAACAAGAAATGCTGGAACCACTCAGCAGGTCTGGCAGCATCTGTGGAAAGAGAAGCAGAGTTAACGTTTCGGGTCAGTGACTCTTCATCGGAACTGGCTGCCTGTTACTGAATCCTTTCATTTCTATGAAGTCAGAAGGTCCAAGTCCCATAGAGACTTGAGCACATAATCGAGGCTAACAGTCCTGTACAATATTGAGGGCCCACTACATCGTTGGAGGTGCCATCTTTTGGATTAGATGTTAAACTGAGGATCTGTCTGCCCTTACAGGTAAATGATCCTACGAAGAAGAACAGGGGAGTTCTCCCATGTATTAATTTCCCTTAACAAACATCACTAAAACTGATAGTGCAACTAGAAATAAATAAATACAATCTGATAGCCATTACAGAGACATGGCTGCAGGATGACAGAGATTAGGACCTGAATATTGAAGCATTAGATTCCTCTTAAAGCATAATCATCTCCAGAAACGAGGCTTTGAAAATGACATTTAGGAAGGACAGGCGCTAGGAAAATGTGGAGGGGTGGCTCTATTAATTAATGATGGTATTAGCAGAATAGGGAGGGATGACCTAAGTTCAGGAAACCAGGATGTAGAAGGGGTTTGGGTCGAGATGAAAAATGACAAAGGCAAGAAGTCACGCGTAGAAGTGGTGTATAGGCCCCCAAACAGTAACCAGTTGGTAGGACAGGGTATAAAGGAAGAAATAATGGGTACTTGTCAGAAAGGTATGGCGATAATCATGGGGGATTTTAATCTACATAGAGATTGGAAAAATCAGATGGGCAAAGGCAGCCTCGATAAGGAGTTCATAGAATGTTTTCTGGATAGTTTCTTAGAATAGCATGTTCTAGAGCCAATCAGGGAGCAGGCAATATGAGACCTGGTATTATGCAACGAGATAGGATTAATTGATGACCTCATAGTGAAGGCGCCCTTGGTAGTAGCGATCATAATATGATTGAATTTTACATTCAGTTTGAGGGAGAGAAGCGTAGGTCTAAGACAAGTATTTGAAACTTAAATAAGGGCAATTATGAAGGCATGAAAGCAGAGCTAGCAATAGCGAACTGGCAAAGTAGGTTAAGGGATAGGTCAATAGAGATACAGTGACAGACATTTAAGGGGATATTTCAGAATGCACAGAATAGATATGTTCCAACAAGCAACAAAAATTCCAAGGGGAGGAACCACTATCCGTGGTTAAAGATAATATCAAACTTAAAGAAAAAGCATAGAATTATAAGAGGGAAGAGCAGATGAATGCGTGGCTGAAGATATGGTGCAGGACGGAAGGCTTTAGTTTCCTGGATCACTGGGTCTGTTTCTGGCAAAGGTGGGACGTGCACAAGTTGGATGGGTTGCATCTGAACTGGAATAGGACCAACATCCTTGCAGGGAAGTTTGCTCGTGCTGTTGGCGGGTGGATTGGGGGGTCGGTGGGGGTTAAAATAATTTGGCAGGGGCTTGAGATACAGAGTGGAGGTACAATAGGGGGTGATGCACAGCCAAATATAGAAGAGAAATTAAGTCAGTCTAGAAGGCAGAGCAAATATAGACCTGTTAAGGCACTAGCGAATAGTGCAAGGCTGGATTGCATCTATTTTAACGCAAGGAGTCTTACAATTAAAGCAGATGAATTGAGGACGTTGAATAACACATGGGAATATGATATTATTGCTATCACAGAGACATGGTTGAGGGAAGGGCAGGACTGGAAGCTCAATATTCCAGGGTATAGAATCTTCAGGTGTGACAGAGGGAGTGTAAAAGAGGAAGTGGAATTGCACTGTTGATCAAGGAGTCAATTACTGCAGTAAGGAGGGATGATATCTTAAAAGATTCCTCAAATGAAGCCATATGGGTAGAACTTAAAAAGAAAAAGGGGGCAATCACTTTGCTGGGAATGTACTACAGGCCTCCAAACAGTCAGGGAGAGATAGAGGAGCAGATATGTAGGCAAATCTCAGAGAGGTGTAAAAATAACAGGGTAATAATAGTAGGGGACTTTACCTTCCCCAATATTAAATGGGATAGTCTTAGTGCAAAAGGCTTAAAGAGGGTGGAATTCTTAAAGTGCATCCAGGAGAGCTTTTTGAGCCAGCATGTAGAGATTCCAACAAGAGAAGGGGTAGGACTGAACCTTTTTTTTTATTCATTCATGGGATGTGGGCATCGCTGGCCAGGCCAGCATATATTGCCCATCCCTAATTGCCCTTGAGAAGGTGTTGGTGAGCTGCCTTCTTGAACCGCTGCAGTCCATTTGGGTAGGTATACCCACAGTGCTGTTAGGAAGGTGAGTTCCAGGATTTTGACCCAGTGACAGTGAAGGAACGGCGATATAGTTCCAAGTCAGGATGGTGTGTGACTTGGAGGGGAACTTGCAGGTGGTGGTGTTCCCATGCATCTGCTGCCATTGTCCTTCTAGTTGGTAGAAGTTGCGGGTTTGGAAGGTGCTGTCTAAGGAGCCTTGGTGCATTGCTGCAGTGCATTTTGTAGATGGAACACACAGCTGTCACTGTGCGTCAGTGGTGGAGGGAGTGAATGTTTATAGATGGGGTGTCAATCAAGCAGGCTGCTTTGTCTTGGTTGGTGACGAGCTTCTTGAGTATTGTTGGAGCTGCGCCCATCCAGGAAAGTGGAAAGTATTCCATCACACTCCTGACTTGTTCCCTGTAGATGGTGGACAGGCTTTGGGGAGTCAGTAGGTGAGTTACTTGCCTCAGGATTCCGAGCCTCTGACCTGCTCTTGTCGCCATGGTATTTATATGGCTACTCCCGGTCAGTTTCTGGTCAATGGTAGCCCCTAGAATGTTGATAGTGGGGGATTCAGCGATGGTAATGTCGTTGAATGTCAAGGGGAGATGGTTAGATTCTCTCTTGTTGGAGATTGTCATTGCCTGGCCCTTGTGTGGCGCGAATGTTACTTGCCACTTATCAGCCCAAGCCTGGATATTGTCCAGGTCTTGTTGCATTTCTACACGGACTGCTTCAGTATCTGAGGAATTTTTTTAGAATTAGAATTAGAATTAGAACATTACAGCGCAGTACAGGCCCTTCGGCCCTCGATGTTGCGCCGACCTGTGAAACCATCTGACCTACACTATTCCATTTTCATCCATATGTCTATCCAATGACCACTTAAATGCCCTTAAAGTTGGCGAGTCTACTACTGTTGCAGGCAGGGCATTCCACGCCCCTACTACTCTCTGAGTAAAGAAACTACCTCTGACATCTGTCCTATATCTATCACCCCTCAACTTAAAGCTATGTCCCCTCGTGTTTGCCATCACCATCCGAGGAAAAAGAGTCTCATTATCCACCCTATCTAACCCTCTGATTATCTTATATGTCTCTATTAAGTCACCTCTCCTCCTCCTTCTCTCCAACGAAAACAACCTCAAGTCCCTCAGCCTTTCCTCGTAAGACCTTCCCTCCATACCAGGCAACATCCTAGTAAACCTCCTCTGCACCCTTTCCATAGCTTCCACATCCTTCCTATAATGCGGTGACCAGAACTGCACGCAATACTCCAGGTGCGGTCTCACCAGAGTTTTGTACAGCTGCAGCATGACCTCGTGGCTCCGAAACTCGATCCCCCTACTAATAAAAGCTAACACACCATATGCCTTCTTAACAGCCCTATTAACCTGGGTAGCAACCTTCAGGGATTTATGCACCTGGACACCAAGATCTCTCTGTTCATCTACACTACCAAGAATCTTCCCATTAGCCCAGTACTCTGCATTCCTGTTACTCCTTCCAAAGTGAATCACCTCGCACTTTTCCGCATTAAACTCCATTTGCCATCTCTCAGCCCAGCTCTGCAGCCTATCTATGTCCCTCTGTACCCTACAACATCCTTCGGCACTATCCACAACTCCACCGACCTTAGTGTCATCCGCAAATTTACTAACCCACCCTTCTACACCCTCTTCCAGGTCATTTATAAAAATGACAAACAGCAGTGGCCCCAAAACAGACCCTTGCGGTACACCACTAGTAACTAAACTCCAGGATGAACATTTGCCATCAACCACCACCCTCTGTCTTCTTTCAGCTAGCCAATTTCTGATCCAAAGCTCTAAATCACCTTCAACCCCATACTTCCGTATTTTCTGCAATAGCCTACCATGGGGAGTCGCGAATGATGCTGAACATTGTGCAATCATCAGCGAACAGCCCCACTTCTGACCTTATGATTGAAGGAAGGTCATTGATGAAGCAGCTGAAGATGGTTGGGCCCTGGACACTACCCTGAGGAACTGCTGCAGGGATGTCCTGGAGCTCAGATGATTAGCCTCCAACCACCACAACCATCTACCTTTGCACTAGCTATGACTCCTGCCAGCGGAGTATTTTCCCCCTGATTCCCATTCACCTCAGTTTTGTTAGGGCTCCTTGATGCCTTACTCCGTCAAATGCTGCCTTGATTTCAAGGGCAGTCACTCTCACCTCACCTCTTGAATTCAGCTCTTTTGTCCATGTTTGAACCAAGTCTGTAATGAGGTCAGGAGCTGAGTGGCCCTGGCGGAACCCAAACTGAGCGTCACTGAGCAGGTTATTGCTAAGCAAGTGCCGCTTGATGGCACTGTTGATGACACCTTCCATCACTTTACTGATGATTGAGAGTAGGCTGATGGGGTGGCAATTGGCCAGGTTGGACTTGTCCTGCTTTTTGTGTACAGGACATACCTGGGCAATTTTCTACATTGCAGGGTAGATGCCAGTGTTGCAGCTGTACTGGAACAGCTTTGCTCGGGGCGTGGCAAGTTCTGGAGCACAGGTCTTCAGTACTATTGCCGTAATATTGTCAGTGTCCATAGCTTTTGCAGTATCCAGTGTCTTCAGTCGTTTCTTGATATCACGTGGAGTGAATCGAATTGGCTGAAGTCTGGCATCTGTGATGCTGGGGACTTCAGGAGGAGGCCAGATGGATCATCAACTCGGCACTTCTGGCTGAAGATTGTTGCAAAGGCTTCAGCCTTATCTTTTGCATTGATGTGCTGGGCTCCCCCATCATCGAGGATGGGGATATTTGTGGAGCCACCTGCTCCAGTTAGTTGTTTAATTGTCCACCACCATTCACGGCTGGATGTGGCAGGACTGCAGAGCTTAGATCTGATCCGTTGGTTATGGGATTGCTTAGCTCTGTCTATCGCTTGCTGCTTACGCAGTTTGGCACGCAGTTAGTCCTGTGTTGTAGCTTCACCAGGTTGACACCTCATTTTGAGGTATGCCTGGTGCTGTTCCTGGCATGCCTTCCTGCACTCTTCATTGAACCAGGGTTGGTCTCCTGGCTTAATGGTAATGGTAGAGTGTGGGAAATGCCGGGCCATGAGGTTACAGATTGTGGTTTGAGTACAATTCTGCTGCTGCTGATGGCCCACAGCGCCTCATGGATGCCCAGTTTTGCATTGCTAGATCTGTTCGACAGCTATCCCATTTAGCACGGTGGTAGTGCCACACAACACGATGGACGGTATCCTCAATGTGATGGCGAGACCTCCTCTCCACAGGGACTGTGCGGTGGTCACTTCTACCAATACAGTTATGGACAGAAGCATCAGCAGCAGGCAGATTGGCGAGGACGAGGTCAAGTATGTTTTTCCCTCGTGTTGGTTCCCCTAACACCTGCCGCAGACCCAGTCTAGCAGCTATGTCCTTTCGGACTCGGCCAGCTCGGTCAGTAGTGCTGCTACTGAGCCACTCTTGGTGATGGACATTGAAGTCCCCCACCCAGAGTACATTTTGTGCCCTTGCCACCCTCAGTGCTTCCTCCAAGTGGTATTCAACATGGTGGAGTATTGAGTCATCAGCTGAGGGAGGGCGGCAGGTGGTAATCAGTAGGATGTTACCTTGCCCATGTTTGACCTGATGCCATGAGAATTCATGGGGTCCAGAGTCGATGTTGTGGACTCCCAGGGCAACTCCCTCCCTACTGTATACCACTGTGCCACCACCTCTACTGGGTCTGTCCTGCCGGTGGGACAGGACATACCCGGGGATAGTGATTGCAGTGTCTGGGACATTGTCTGTAAGTTATAATTCCGTGGGTATGACTATGTCAGGCTGTTGCTTGACTAGTCTGTGGGACAGCTCTACCAACTTTGGCACAAGCTCCCAGATGTTAATAAGGAGGACTTTGCAGGGTCGACAGGGCTTTGCCATTGTTGTTTCCGGTGCCTAGGTCAATGCCGGGTGGTCCGTCCGGTTTCATTCCTTTTTATTAACTTCGTAATTATTAACCAAGTCTTAGGGAATGAAGCCGGACAATTGGTAGAAGTGTCAGTGGGGGAGCATTTCGGGAATAGTGACCATAACTCTGTAAGATTTAAGGTAGTTATGGAAAAGGACAAAGATGGACCGGAAATAAAAGCACTGAATTGGGGGAAGGAGGATTTCAATATGATAAAACAGGATCTGGCCAAAGTGGAGAGCGAAGAGGGAACATGAAAAAACACTGGTGGGCAAGATGAAGGAAAATCCCAAGGTGTTCTATAAGTATATTAAGGACAAGAGGACAACCAGGGAAAGAGTAGGGCCCATTAAGGACCAAAGTGGCAATCTGTGTGTGGAGCCGGAAGATGTAGGTGAGGTTTTAAATGATTACTTTTCATCTGTGTTCACTATGGAGAAGGACGATGTAGGTGTAGAGATCAGGGAGGGGGATTGTGATATACTTGAACAAATTAGCATTGAAAGGGAGGAGGTATTAGCTGTTTTAGCAGGCTTACAAGTGGATAAATCCCCAGGCCCAGATGAGATGTATCCCAGGTTGTTAAGTGAGGCAAGGGAGGAGATAGCAGGGGCTTTGACACAAATTTTCAAATCCTCTCTGGCCACAGGAGAGGTACCAGAGGACTGGAGGACAACGAATGTGGTACCATTATTCAAGAATGGTAGCAGGGATAAACCAGGTAATTACAGGGCAGTGAGTTTCACACCAGTGGTAGGGAGACTATTGAAAAAAATTCTGAGGGGCAGGATTAATCTCCACTTGGAGAGGCAAGGATTAATCAGGGATAGTCAGCATGGCTTTGTCAGAGGGAGATCATGTCTAACCAATTTGATTGAATTTTTCGAGGAGGTGATTAAGTGTGTAGATGAGGGAAAGCAGTTGATGTAGTCTATATGGACTTCAATAAAGCTTTTGATAAGATCCCGCCTGGGAGATTGTTCAAGAAGTTAAGAGCCCATGGAATCCAGGGCAATTTGGCAAATTGGATCCAAAATTGGCTTAGTGGCAGGAGGGAGAGGGGGATGGTCGAGGGTATTTTTGCGAGTGGAAGCCTGTGACCAGTGGTGTACCACAGGGATTGGTGCCTGGACCCTTTCTGTTCATAGTGTACATTAATGATTTAGAAGTGAATATAGGAAGCATGATCAGTAAGTGCGCAGATGACATGAAAATTGGTGGTGTTGTAAATAGTGAGGAGGAAAGTCTTAGATTACAGGTATACAAAGAACAAAGAACAAAGATAATTACAGCACAGGAACAGGCCCTTCGGCCCTCCAAGCCTGCGCCGATCCAGATCCTCTCTCTAAACATGTCGCCTATTTTCTAAGGTTCTGTATCTCTTTTCTTCCTGCCCATTCATGTATCTGTCTAGATACATCTTAAAAGACGCCATCGTGCCCGCATCTACCACCTCCGCTGGCAACGCGTTCCAGGCACCCACCACCCTCTGCGTAAAGAACTTTCCACGCATATCCCCCCTAAACTTTTCCCCTTTCACTTTGAACTCGTGTCCTCTAGTAATTGAATCCCCCACTCTGGGAAAAAGCCTCTTGCGATCCACCCTGTCTATACCTCTCATGATTTTGTACACCTCAATCAGGTCCTCCCTCAACCTCCGTCTTTCTAATGAAAATAATCCTAATCTACTCAACCTCTCTTCATAGCTAGCGCCCTCCATACCAGGCAACATCCTGGTGAACCTCCTCTGCACCCTCTCCAAAGCATCCACATCCTTTTGGTAATGTGGCGACCAGAACTGTATGCAGTATTCCAAATGTGGCCGAACCAAAGTCCTATACAACTGTAACATGACCTGCCAACTCTTGTACTCAATACCCAGTCCGATGAAGGAAAGCATGCCGTATGCCTTCTTGACCACTCTATTTACCTGCGTTGCCATCTTCAGGGAACAGTGGACCTGAACACCCAAATCTCTCTGGACATCAATTTTCCCCAGGACTTTTCCATTTACTGTATAGTTCACTCTTGAATTGGATCTTCCAAAATGCATCACCTCGCATTTGCCCTGATTGAACTCCATCTGCCATTTCTCTGCCCAACTCTCCAATCTATCTATATTCTGCTGTATTCTCTGACAGTCCCCTTCACTATCTGCTACTCCACCAATCTTAGTGTCGTCTGCAAACTTGCTAATCAGTCCACCTATACTTTCCTCCAAATCATTAATGTATATCACAAACAACAGTGGTCCCAGCACGGATCCCTGTGGAACACCACTGGTCACACGTCTCCATTTTGAGAAACTCCCTTCCACTGCTACTCTCTGTCTCCTGTTGCCCAGCCAGTTCTTTATCCATCTAGCTAGTACACCTTGGACCCCATGCGCCTTCACTTTCTCCATCAGCCTGCCATGGGGAACCTTATCAAACGCCTTACTGAAGTCCATGTATATGACATCGACAGCCCTTCCCTCATCAATCAACTTTGTCACTTCCTCAAAGAATTCTATTAAGTTGGTAAGACATGACCTTCCCTGCACAAAACCATGTTGCCTATCACTGATCAGCCCATTTTCTTCCAAATGGGAATAGATCCTATCCCTCAGTATCTTCTCCAGCAGCTTCCCTACCACTGACGTCAGGCTCACCGGTCTATAATTACCTGGATTATCCCTGCTACCCTTCTTAAACAAGGGGACAACATTAGCAATTCTCCAGTCCTCCGGGACCTCACCCGTGTTTAAGGATGCTGCAAAGATATCTGTTAAGGCCCCAGCTATTTCCTCTCTCGCTTCGCTCAGTAACCTGGGATAGATCCCATCCGGACCTGGGGACTTGTCCACCTTAATGCCCTTTAGAATACCCAACACTTCCTCCCTCCTTATGCCGACTTGACCTAGTGTAATCAAACATCTGTTCCTAACCTCAACATCCGTCATGTCCCTCTCCTCGGTGAATACCGATGCAAAGTACTCGTTTAGAATCTCACCCATTTTCTCTGAGTCCAAGCATAACATTCCTCCTTTGTCCTTTAGTGGGCCAATCCTTTCTCTAGTTACCCTCTTTCTCCTTATATATGAATAAAAGGCTTTGGGATTTTCTTTAACCCTGTTTGCTAAAGATATTTCATGACCCCTTTTAGCCCTCTTAATTCCTCTTTTCAGATTGGTCCTACATTCCCGATATTCTTTCAAAGCTTCGTCTTTCATCAGCCGCCTGGACCTTATGTATGCTTCCTTTTTCCTCTTAGCTAGTCTCACAATTTCACCTGTCATCCATGGTTCCCTAATCTTGCCATTTCTATCCTTCATTTTCACAGGAACATGTCTCTCCTGCACGCTAATCAACCTCTCTTTAAAAGCCTCCCACATATAGATGGGCTGGTAAGATGAGCAGAGCAGTGGCAAATGGAATTTCATCCTGAGAAGTGTGAGGTGATGCATTTTTGGAGGACTAACAAGGCAAGGGAATATACAATGGATGGTAGGACCCTAGGAAGTACAGAGGGTCATAGGGACGTTGGTATAATAGTCCACAGATCACTGAAGGCAGCAGCACAGGTAGATAAGTTGGTTAGAAAGATATATGGGATACTTGCCTTTGTTAGCCGAGGCACAGAATATAAGGTTATGATGGAGCTATATAAAACGCTAGTTAGGCCACAGCTGGAGTACTGTGTACAGTTCTGGTCGCCACATTATAGGAGAAATGCGATTGCACTGGAGAGGGTGCAGAGGTGATTCACCTAGAAGTTGCCTGGGCTGGAGCTTTCCAGTTATGAAGAGAGACTGGATAGGCTCGGGTTGTTTTACTTAGATCAGAGAAGGCTGAGGAGGGACCTGATAGAGGTATACAAAATTATGAGGGGCATTGATAGGGTAGTGGAAGAAACATTTTCCCTTAGCGGAGGTGTCAATAACCAGGGGGCATCGATTTAAGATAAGAGGCAAGAGGTTTAGAGGAGATTTGAGGAAAAATGTTTTCACCCAGAGGATGGTTGGAATCCGGAACACACTGCCTGAAGGGGTGGTAGAGGCAGGAACCATCACAACATTTAAGAAGTATTTAGATAAGCACTTGAAATGCCATAGCATACAAGGCTATGGGCCAAGTGCTGGGAAATGAGATTTGAATAGATAGACTTGATGGCTGGCATGGACACGATGGGCTGAAGGGCCTTTTTCTGTGCTGTATGACTCTATCTCTATGACTCTAATTGTACAAAGTTGGGCAGCTGGTCAGAAAACTGAACAGAATATAAAAAACAGCAAAGAATGACTAAAAGATTAATAAGGAGGGAAAAATTAGAGTCTGAAAGAAAGCTGGTGAGAAATATAAAGATAGATTGTAAGAATTTCAAGATATTTTAAAAAGAAAAGAGTTAACAAAGTTAGTGTTGGTCCTGTAGAAAGTGAGTCTGGGGAATTAATAAGGGAAAATATGGAGATGGCAGATGAATTGAACAGGTATTTTGTATCGGTCTTCACCATAGAGGATGCAAGTAACATTCCAGAAATAGCTGAAATAGTAAATCAAGAATTGGAAAGGAGGGAGGAACTCAAGAAAATTACAATCACCAGGGAAGTGGTACTGAGCAAATTGTTGGAGCTGTGGGTTGACAAGTCCTCGTTTCCTGGTGGACTTCATCCCAGTGGCAGCAGTGTGTACCATCTACAAGATGCACTGCAGCAATGCACCAAGGCTCCTTAGACAGCACCTTCCAAACCCACGACCTCTACCAACTAGAAGGACAAGAGCAGCAAATACATGGGAACACCACCACCTGCAAGTTCCCCTCCAAGTCACACACCATCCTGACTTGAAACTGTATCGCCATTCCTTCACTGTCGCTGGGTCAAAATCCTGGAACTCCCTTCCTAACAGCACTGTGGGTATACCTACCCCAAATGGACTGCAGCGGTTCAAGAAGGCAGCTCACCAACACCTTCTCAAGGGCAATTAGGGATGGGCAATAAATGCTGGCCTGGCCAGTGACGCCCACATCCCATGAATGAATTAAAAAAAAGAAGCAGCTGGTGAGATAGTTGATGCGTTGGTTTTAATTTTCCAAAATTCCCTAGATTAAGGGAAGGTTCCATTAGATTAGAAAATAGGGAATGTAACTCCTTTATTCAAAAAGGGAGGGAGACAGAAAACAGGAAACTACAGGCCAGTTAGCTCAACATCTGTCAGAGGGAAAATTTTAGAATCTATTATTAGAAAAATTCAAGGTAATCGGGCAGAGCCAACATGGTTTTGTGATTTGTAATTTATTGGAATTGTTTGAAGAAGTAACATGTGCTGTGGATAAAGGTGAACTGGTGGATGTACTGTACTTAGATTTCCAGAAAGCATTTGCTAAGGTGCCACATCAAAGATTAGGAGACAGAGAGTAGGCATAAATGGGTCATTTTCTGGTTGGCAAGATGTAACAAGTGGTGTGCCACAGGGATCAGTGCTGGGGCCTCAAATTTTTACAATTTATATAAATGACTTTAATGAAGGGACTGAAGGTATGGTTGCTAAATTTGCTGATGACACAAAGATTTTAGACATGGGTAAGGCTGACTTTACCGGGATGAGACAGAGACTGTCCACGGTAAACTGGGTAGATCTGTTAATGGGTCAAACAACTGAAGAACAGTGGAGAATATTTAAAGAAACATTTAACAAAATACAGAGCGAGTATATACCCCTGAGAGGAAAAAGCTCCACTTCACAGAAAAAAATAGCCATGGACAGCAAAAGAGATTAGGGATAGCATAAAACAAAAAGGGCTTACAAAAATGCAAAACGCAGCACAGATCCGGCCGAATGGGATCGATACAAAGACCAGCAAAGGGTCACAAAGCAGCTTATAAGAGCTACTAAAAGAGATTATGAAAGGAAACTTGCAAGGGACATCAAAATCAATAAGAAGAAATTTTATAGTTACATAAAGGGAAAGCGGGTGGTCAAGCGCAATGTAGGCCCACTAAAAGCTGAAAATAGAGATATTGTCATTGATAATGGGGAAATGGCAGATATGTTGAACAATTACTTTGCCTCAGTATTTACAGTTGAAAAGGAGGATAACTTGCCGGAAGTCCTGAAAAAATTAATAGCCGATAGGGGACGGGGTCATAATACAATTAACGTAAGTAAAACATCAGTAACAAGGAAATTAATGGAACTAAAGAGTGAGAAATCCCCAGGACCTGACGGTTTCCATCCGAGGGTGTTAAATGAAATAGGGGAGCACATTGTAGATGCCCTAACTATAGTCTTTCAAAGTTCCCTAGATTCAGGAGTGGTCCCTCTGGATTGGAAAGTTGCACATGTCACTCCACTTTTTAAGAAGGGTGAAAGGGGGAACCAAGGAAATTACAGACCAGTTAGCCTGACATCTGTGGTGGGCAAATTGCTGGAGTCTATAATGAAGGATAGGGTGACTGAACACCTAGAAAAATTTCAGTTAATCAGGGACAGCCAGTATGGATTCATGACGGGAAGGTCATGCCTGACAAATCTCATTGAATTTTTTGAAGAGGTGACTAAGGTAGTGGACAGGAGAATGTCCATGGATGTTATTTATATGGACTTCCAGAAAGCATTTGCTAAAGTCCCACATAAGAGACTGTTAACTAAGGTAGAAGCCCATGGAGTTGAGGGCAAATTATTGACATGGTTAGGAAGTTGGTTGAGTGGTAGACGACAGAGAGTGGGGATAATGGGTAAGTACTCTAATTGGCAGGATGTGACTAGTGGTGTCCCACAGGGATCTGTGTTGGGGCCTCAATTATTCACATTATTCGTTAACGACTTGGATGATGGCATAGTAAGTCATATATCCAAATTCACTGATGATACAAAGTTAGGCAGCATTGTAGACAGTCTAGATGATAGCATAAAATTGCAAAGAGATATTGACAGACTTGGTGAGTGGGCAAAACTGTGGCAGATGGATTTCAATGCGGGCAAGTGTGAGATTATCCATTTTGGACCAAAAAAGGATAGAGCAGGGTACTTTCTAAATGGGAAGAGGTTAAGTACAGTGGATGCCCAAAGAGACTTGGGGGTTCAGGTGCATAGATCTTTAAAATGCCACAAGCAAGTGCAGAAAATAATCAAAAAGGCTAATGGAATGCTAGCCTTTATATCTAGAGGATTGGAGTCTAAAGAAAGAGAGGTTATGCTGCAGCTGTACACAAATACAAATTGGGTGGTTTTATTTTAATAAAAAAAAGTCAACAGATGAAACTCTCCGCCGAACAAAGGCGGTGTAGGGGTGCCACCACCACGCGGTAAACGGGACTCACTTGGAGTACTGTGAGCAGTTCTGGGCACCACACCTTAGGAAGGATATATTGGCCTTGGAGGGAGTGCAACGTAGGTTTACAAGAATGATACCTGGACTACAGGGGTTAAGTTACAAGGAGAAATTACACAAATTAGGCCTGTTTTCGAAAGAATTTAGAAGGTTAAGGGGTGATCTGATTGAAGTCTTCAAGATATTAACAGGAAAAGCCAGGCTAGATAAAGATAAACTATTTCCACTGGTTGGAGATTCTAAAACTAGGGGGCATAGTCTAAAAATTAGGACCAGACCGTTCAGGAGATATGTTAGGAAGTACTTCTTCACGCAAAGGGTGGTAGAGGTTTGCAACTCTCTCCCACAAACAGCAGTTGAAGCTAGAGCAGTTGTTAATTTTAAATCTGAGATAGATTTTTTGTTAAGCAAAGATATTACGGGATATGGGCCAAAGGCAGGTATATGGAGTTAGGCCGCAGATCAGCCATGATCTCATTGAATGGCGGGACAGGCTCGAGGGGCTGAATGGCCTACTCCTGTTTCTACCTTCCTATGTTCCTTTATGTTCCTAAGATAGGTAAGAAAGTAAGTTGTGAAGAGGATATAAGGAGGCTACAAAAGGATATAGATCGGTTCAGTGAGTGGGCAAAGATTTGGCAAATGGAGTATAATGTGGGAAAATGTGGAATTGTTCATTTTGGCAGGAAGAATAAAAAAGAAGCATATTATCTAAATGTTGAGAGATTGCAGAGCTCTGAGCTGCAGGGGATCTGGGTGTCCCAGTGCATGAATCGCAAAAGGTTAATATACAGATACAGCAAGTAATTAGGAAAGCTAATAGGATGTTATCATTTATTGCGAGGGGCATTGAATACAAAAGTAGGGGGGTTATGCTTTCGCTATACAGGGCATTGGTGAGACCACATCTGGAGTACTGTGTACAATATTGGTCTCCTTATTTAAGGAAGGATGTTAATGCATCGGAGGCGGTTCAGAGGAGGTTTACTGGAATAATACCTGGAATGGGCGGGCTGTCTTCCGAGGAAAGGTTGGACAGGCTAGGCTTGTATCCACTGGAGTTTAGAAGAGTAAGAGGTGACTTGATTGAAACATAGGGGTCTTGACAGGGTGGATGTGGAAAGGATGTTTCCCTTGTGGGAGAATCTAGAATTAGGGGTCACTGTTTAAAAATAAGACAAAGATGAGAATTTTTTTCTTTCAGAGGGTTGTGAGTCTTTGGAACTCTCTTCCTCAAAAGGCAGTGTAAGAAGAGTCTTTGAACATTTTTAAGGTAGAGGTAGATAGATTCTTGATAAGCAAGGGGGTGTAAAGCTTATTGGGGGTAGGCGGAAATGTGGAGTTGAGGTGACAATTAGATCAGCCATGATCTTGTTGAATGACGGAGCAGGCTTGAGGGGCCGAGTGGCCTACTCCTGCTCCTAATTTGTATGTTCGTATGTTTGTAGATAGACTAGGTGTTACCTCATTGTTGCATTGCTGTTTGTGGGAGCTTGCTGTGTGCAAAATGGCTGTTGTTGTTTCCTGTAATTACCCTTCAAAAGTGCTTTATTGGCTGTAAAGCAATATGGAACATCCTCATGTCATGAACAACACTACAGAAATGCATGTTCTTTATTTAACAATCTGGTCTGCTTACATTTTAGCATGTTTCAATCAGTTTCTATAATGGGCACTGGCAGTGCTCGATTTACTTGAATGAGGTTGCATTACCAGCAGTTTCTGTTGAACAGGAAAGCATATTTATCTAACATTGGCAGACGATTCGTGTGCTCCAGCTGCACCTTGGTTGATTTACGACCCAAGATTGCATCAGTTCCCCACACTTCTCTTTATTAATAAATTGGCTGGCAGCAAGTCTGGGCCGGAGAATTTAGCTTGGATGTCGAATTAAATCATTATTCTTAGTTTAGAGATACAGCACTGAAACAGGCCCTTCGGCCCACCGAGTCTGTGCCGACCATCAACCACCCATTTATACTAATCTTACACTAATCCCATATTCCTACCAAACATCCCCACCTGCCCCTATATTTCCCTACCACCTACCTATACTAGTGGCAATTTATAATGGCCAATTTACCTACCAACCTGCAAGTCTTTTTGGCTTGTGGGAGGAAACCGGAGCACCCGGAGAAAACCCACGCAGACACAGGGAGGACTTGCAAACTCCACACAGGCAGTACCCAGAATTGAACCTGGGTCGCTGGAGCTGTGAGGCTGCGGTGCTAACCACTGCGCCACTGTGCCGCCCTCATTCTGTACCACATTAACTGGGTTGCTGATAGTGGCACCTTGATCTGCACCTTTGTTATCTCCAAACTCAACTATTCCAATGCACTCTTGGCCAGCCTCCCATCTTCCACCCTCTGTAAACTTGAGCTCATCCAAAACTCTGCTGCCTGCATCCTAACTGGCACCAAGTCCCGTTCACCCATTACCCTTGTGCTCGCTGACCTACATCGTCTCCCAGTCTGCCCTCATTCTCGGTCATCTCCTCGAGCCCCACAACCCTCTGAGATCTCTGCACTCCTCTAATTCTGGCCTCTTGTGCATTCGCAATTTTGGCTCTGCCATTGGTGTTTGTCGCTTCAGCCGCCTAATCCTGAACTCTGGAATTCCTTCCATAAACCTCTCTGCTTCTCAACCTCTCGATCCTCCATTAAGATGCTCTTGGTCACCTGTCCTAATATCTCATGTTTCTCAGTGTTAAATTTTGTTTGATAACTGCTTCTGTTTTATTATGTTAAAGGCGCTAAATAAATGCGAATTGTTGTATTATGTGACTCCCAGGATGGTAGAAGATGAACTACGTGGGTCTTGATTGCTTCTTGTCTGGCAAAGATCCTATATAGCTGTTGTCTTACCATCAGTTTAGTTTGAAAGTAGTGTTCGCAATTGACCTTTTTCTGATTCAATTACGACCATGCACCTCTAAAGAGCTTCCTTCTTATTAGGTTCTCAAAAGTGAACCAAATACAGTCTCCCATTCCAGTCAAATTCTGTCAGCACTGCCTTCTTCAAAGCCCAAGGATTTTTTTTTCAGTCTTTCCTCATAAAACAAGTTCCCACAGAACAACATCCAAAACATCTGCAGTGGTGTGAAGCTCCCCTGATGGTTGACCTTATGCTGTCGCAGCAGGGTGTTTGAAGCAAGATGTTTTCAGTTTTGATCAAAACGGAATGTGACTGGAAACTCTTCTTAACAGCAAACCCTCCCCTTCAAGCAAAGTCTCATTTCCACGCAAACCACTAACATTTGCAAGAAGAGTTATTTTGAATGTTGGGTTTTTCCCAGTATGCAATGAACTTTGCTTTCCTTGCCAGGTGCCCAGCAATGTGATGCTTTGGCATACCAATGCATGACAACGAGTGACATTGGGTGTCACTCTCTTCGCTCAGCTGAGCTGCCAGTGTCGGAAGTCCTGCTCTGGGGACATCAAGAGTGGCATCACTAGAGGTGGCCACTTTTCTTGCAGCATCAGACACTGACACAGTGTTGACTAATAATGAGATGAAGGGTTGGGGGAAGAGGTGATTGTCGATACCACAAGAAGCCCAACAATCACTTGGGTGTATGTCATTTTGTTAACTGTGTTAGTTCTTTTTTTTTAACATGTACAGTGAGTTCTCTTAGTGTCCGCTAGTACAAGCAAAAGAACCAAACACAGGCTGCCAAGTTATTCACATCATTGCTGTTTCTGGGATCTTTCTGTGCACGACCTGATTCATTTGCCTACATAACAACAGTCGTTACTCTTCAAAAGTATTCCATTTTAAGTGAAGTGTTTTTGTTTATGAGGGATATGGTTAGGTGTGTACGGTGTGTCCGATCCTGTGAGAGTCATTCAGCCTTGCTGGTCACGACAGAAGCCACTTACTTACGGTCGAGGGTCGTGGGTTTACCCTTATGAATCACACTGAAGGATGATGAATAATGCAATCGACACAGGTTTCAGATTTCGAATAATAAAAGTATGTTTAATATGTACAGCGATTCTCAATATGGCTAAACCGATGCTAATGCTCCTATATGACTAACAACAAATAGATTATTTCCCCTTGGACTTCTTAAACTAAGCCCCACCATGTTCCCTTACTCACGGTCGGTTAACTCCCAACACTACACTAACCTCCTTTTCTAAGGTTTGGTTGGGACATGTAGAGGTAACTCTCCACATGGCTGTGAGTTGACTATTCTGCAGGCTGCGGATGAAATGCTCACCCTGCTGACTTTGGCTTCCAAGTCGTGTCTTCTATGATCGAAGTCCTTGGGGTATGCGACTTCCTTTGGTCCTGATTGTAGAGAGAGCAGCGTGCTCTGATCTTCTGTCCTGTAGAGCTGTGTGGCTGGTGTCCGATTGACATCAACTGTTCGACCCTCCTCTCCTTCCTCAGGTGCTTCAGTTCTACTGTTTCTGCGGCTTGCTTTTTCCGCCAAAACCGAATGTTCCCTTGTTTTCTGACTGATCTTGTCAGATGGTGGAAAATGCTCTGATTGGTCCCTGGAGAGAAAGCTTTGTTAGAATGTGTAGTAATTTCACGCCTCTCATCGAGCTGGTTTCGGTGGGGGGGGCAGGGGGGCGGTGGGGGAGCGATGGGGACAATGGGAACTGCTGGTCTTGCGTCATCTAGTTGCTATATGAGGTGTGAGCTGTTTCCAATGGGTTCTGTTGTCCAGACCGATTAACTTGATTATATCAACCGGTGGATTTCATTGTCTCCTTAGCCAGTTTGGAGACAGTGATGACGTGGGGGGCTGGCTGAGAGCAGAATGCAATGTCTCTGTTGGGTGGGTGGGTTTTGGTTTAGAATTTGAAAAAATTGTCCTTTCTGGTCTGAGACCAACAGCCTGTCCTTTGGTAACTGTGTTTTAAACAGGGTCCTTTTCGCAGCCATTTTCCCAACATTGGGGTTTTATCCCTGGGAATAAAGTCTTGGATTAAAAATGATAATCCTTTAGTCGCACTTACAAGGGTCATCTGTCTACCGAGACTGAGACCCCTCGCATAAATATCTTCCTTGTGAGCACACCTCATGTCCAGATCAAACCGTGTCCTCCCCTGTTAAACTAAACTGTGGGGAAATGCTCCCTCTCGCTTTAAACAAACTTAGATTAGAGATACAGCACTGAAACAGGCCCTTCGGCCCACCGAGTCTGTGCCGAACATCAACCACCCATTTATACTAATCCTACACTAATCCCATATTCCTACCAAACATCCCCACCTGTCCCTATATTTCCCTACCACATACCTATACTAGTGACACTTTATAATGGCCAATTTACCTATCAACCTGCAAGTCTTTTGGCTTGTGGGAGGAAACCGGAGCACCCGGAGAAAACCCACGCAGACACAGGGAGAACTTGCAAACTCCACACAGGCAGTACCCGGAATCGAACCCAGGTCCCTGGAGCTGTGAGGCTGCGGTGCTAACCACTGCGCCACTGTGCCGCCTTACTTTTGCTAGAACTGAATGGAAAACTATATACATACAAACAAGACAGTACTTTCCTCTTGCCAAAATGTATAGCCTTGGGGAAAACTCTCCTCTCTTATACAAAACAGAAAACTTCACTTTACAGTATACAGGAAAGAGAATAACATTTGTACATACAAGTTCTGGTTTTATACAATCTGCAAAAACAGCTCTTCCCTTCTGACTCAAAGCTTTAAAATTACAATTTTTTCTCTGTGAGAGCAATCCATTGGTCTTGGAGGGCTTTCTTGCATTTCCTGCAGGCGATATAAACCAAGTCACGTACTACTCCAGATTGTGCCACTACCAAGAGGTAAGACATCAATCGGGTGGGATCTTGATACTGAAACCAAAATCTCACCATGGAGGGGACGTTATGTCTTTCATTTCTTCCCCCGTCTCCCTGCTGCGTTGCTCTAATGTGTAAAAATGTTTTTGGGATACCTCTACTTGTTTTAGGAATTTTGTGAGATGTCCAGGCAGGGGTGGTATCTCATACCCGAACGTGATGATATAACTCTGTAGATTGTCTCCGGAGTTGTTAATGTCGAGGTGAACCGTGGTCTCCATTATAGGGAGAATTCTTACATTCGCCACCTGAACCTCTGTGTGGGGTTTCAAGCAGAAGGGCACCAGGTGTCGTTGTGAACCTTGTACTGGTCGAAGCCACTCGTCACGCAGTACGTTCCACTGCCAGAATATGCTACCTGAGGTGACACGTGGGCCTGGACCATCACCTCCATGATACAATTCACTAGATCTGTGCCTTCGGATTTAAACCCACACACAGATCTGTCTAAAGTGTTCAGGTGCTGTGGACACAAAACTACACGTGCTCCCCTCACCTGGCAGCCTTTGAGGTCACTGCCGGTCATGACATGCTCCCACCTAACCACATACGGTGGGACCTCAAGATGGCGCACGTATACCCCACCTCGGATGACTCCGATATTCTACACGCAGTACACCAGCACAGGCTTTTGGGCCTTGCTCAGTACCGGCATCCACAACACTATCCCCATAATCGTGTGGTTTGACTGACCACAGTCCACGGGAACTGGGCAGGCTTCTGAAGCCAGCCGGAGCAGACACGGGCTCAAACGGTTACTGTAAGGACTGAGCGCAGTGAGGTCCCTGTTAATAACCCAAGAAGGAACGCGACCATCCCTCAGGTCCTCCAGATTACTGCGTCCTTCATTTAACAACCAGGCCCCATAAAGTACACACGCGTCATACCTTGCAGCCTGAGCCGAGGCATTCCTGTCCTCCTTGATTTACTCGTTAATGGAGCGTGCATGAGACTCCAACTGCACGATAACCTCCCTTAAATGGATAGTCATAGCCTGGTCTTCATGCAACTCCCCTGCCTCGACCACGTTCCCCTCCCCCAGGACCTTTCGCAAGTGGTCTCTGAGGGTATTGACCTGAATCTGCAATTCAGCATCATCTAAACTGTTGATGGCTGATGTTCCTGTGCCGAACGCGGTTGCAGCATCATTTATCAATCCCCGTTTGTACCGTATAAAGCCAACGCTACTCTCCATATCCCGTGCATACAATACAACTAACTGTTCACCCCGTAACTTAACTCATAAAATTGATGGTACATTTCCCGGAGCAGGGTTTCATACAAACACTCCGTTTCAACCGGACACAATTCTGTGGGGACTAAAACCAAGCCATTCCCTGGATCCGGTGTGCTGGCTGGGTAACCAATCTCTGTTCCCCTTACCAGTGGGGCTGTTGGCAGAGGCTTTCTTTCCTGGGCAACAATTTCTGTGGCATTTAATGTGTTGGGAGGTCTCAGAGTTACACAGGAGATCATACTCCTGCACCAACCCACACCTGCCCCGGATTCCTGTCATTGCTTTATAAACGCAATCAACACTCCTTTGGTGCAGGCCCTCAATGATCCCCACACACAAAAATGCCCTGTTCCTCCTTCCACCTCTTGTTCCAGCACATCTCCACACCTCCTTTCTGCCCTGTGATTGTCCGGTATGTTTCCTTCCCCAATAATTCCCAGTCCGTGGTCTGGTTCCCTTTTACTGGGTCCAACTTTCTCAACCACCATCAAAGTCCCAGGGGAATGTTCCCCTCACATCTGAGACAGATGTTCTTTCCTTCAGTCACCCTAACCCTCGTGGCAGTAACCTTTATTTTTATACATGGCACGGAAGCCTCCCGGAAAGTGTAGCCAGAGTGGTTCATGTACCTGGTCGAATTCAACCCTACCCACCTTGGCCACCTTCCCTTGTGGAAATAGGCCCTCCGTCCATCTGTCACCCCTGTACCCTCCTTTAGTCACAGTGGGTCCGTGTCCTCCAGTTCACCCGTACACAATGGCTGCTTTGGTGTCTCCCCTTCCCGCCCTGCCGGTCTGTACGGCCAGCAAAAATACGAATCCCCATAGGGAGGTCTGCATCCTTCGTTCTTCCAATGTTTCCCTGCTTGTAAACAAAACAGACAGAACATATAATCCTCTGTGAGAGGTTTGATCCTCCACAGGTCCAACTGGTTATTTACAAAACATGGAAAAACTATCTACAAAACTCCACCGCCTTACTCGAGGCACACATGGCTAGATGGTATCCAGCCGGGGCCTCTTACAGTTCAGCACTGGCTCGTCGGGAGGCGACCACGGCACTCTTGGCCTTGGGGTCCTGTTGCTCCTCCTTACAGCCCCAGATATTGGGTCCTCGTTGTCATCCCAGATGAATGGCGACAGGCCCGTATCCACCAGACTCATTATGGGCCTGGGCTCCTTTTGACCTTTACCTTGCCTTCCTCAGGAGTAAACAGTTTACACTGTTTGATGTGAAACCATTTTGTCCTCCTGGGAAGCTTCACTGCATAAAACACAGGGCTCGCCTTGTCAATGATGTTGTACGGCCCCATGTACAGTGGTTCGAACACCCCTACGCGGGTGTAATTCCACACCATCACCATGTCTCCTTTCTTCCATTCCTGGCAGCACTGTTGTTCCAGCAGCAACTGGTTCTGGCGGTGCTGCTTCCCTGGATTGCTGGCAGCCTGCAGAAAAACAGGACCTCGAGGTTTGTAATCTCGGGATTGCTCCCTGTGCCACGTGCCATTGAGGCTAGAAATAGGAAGTTAGTGCAGCTAAACACGTGGCTGAACAGCTGGTGTAGAAGGGAGGGTTTCAGATATCTGGACCATTGGGATCTCTTCAGGGACAGATGGAACCTATACAAGAAGGACGGGTTGCATCTAAACTGGAGGGGCACAAATATCCTGGCTGCGAGGTTTGCTAGCGTCACTCAGGAGGGTTTAAACTAGTGTGGCAGGGAGGTGGGAACCAGAGCAGTAGAACAGCAAGTGAAATAAATGAAGGGGAACTAGTGAATAAGGCCAGTAAGACTGAGAGGACGAGCAGGCAGGGAGATGTTGCGGAGAACAGCGGGACTGGTGGTCTGAAGTGCATTTGTTTCAATGCAGGAAGTATAACAGGTAAGGCAGATGAACTTAGAGCTTGGATTAATACTTGGAACTATGATGTTGTTACTATTACAGAGGCTTGGTTGAGGGAAGGACAGGATTGGCAGATAAATGTTCCAGGATTTAGAAGCTTCAGGCGGAATAGAGGGGGATGTAAAAGGGGTGGGGGAGTTGCATTACTTGTTAAGGAGAATATCACAGCTGTACTGAGGGAGGACACCTCAGAGGAGTCATGCAGCGAGGCAATATGGGTGGAGGTCAGGAATAGGAAGGGTGCAGTCACGATGTTGTGGGTTTTCTACAGGCCTCCCAACAGCCAGCGGGGGGTAGAAGAGCAGATATGTAGACAGATTTTGGAAAGATGTAAAGGTAACAGGGTTGTAGTGGTGGGTGATTTTAACTTCCCCTATATTGACTGGGACTCACTTAGTGCTAGGGGCTTAGATGGGGCAGAATTTGTAAGGAGATTCGAGGAGGGCTTCTTGAAACAACACGTAGATAGTCCAACTAGGGATGGGGCCGTACTGGACCTGGTATTGGGGAATGAGCCCGGCCAGGTGGTCGAAGTTTCAGTAGGGGTGCATTTCGGGAACAGTGACCAAAATTCCATACGTTTTAAGATACTTGTGGATAAGGATAAGAGTAGTCCTCGGGTGAATGTGCTAAATTGGGGGAAGGCTAATTATAACAATATTAGGCAGGAACTGAAGAATTTAGTTTGGGGGCGGCTGTTTGAGGGTAAATCAACATCTGTTGATTAGAATCCAGGACCAGCATGTTCCTGTGAGGAAGAAGGATAAGTTTGGCAAGTTTCAGGAACCTTGGAAAACGCGGGATATTATGAGCCTCGTCAAAAAGAAAAAGGAAGCATTCGTAAGGGCTGGAAGGCTAGGAACAGATGAATCCCTTGAGGAATATAAAGACAGTAGGAAGGAACTTAAGCAAGGAGTCAGGAGGGCTAAAAGGGGATATGAGAAGTCATTGGCAAACAGGATTAAGGAAAATCCCAAGGCTTTTTATACGTATATAAAGAGCAAGAGGGTAACCAGGGAAAGGATTGGCCCACTCAAGGACAGAGAAGGGAATCTATGTGTGGAGCCAGAGGAAATGGGCGAGGTACTAAATGAGTACTTTGCATCAGTATTCACCAAGGAGAAGGACTTGGTGGATGATGAGCCTCGGGAAGGGAGTCCAGATAGTCTCAATCATCTCATTATCAAAAAGGAGGAGGTGTTGGGTGTCTTGCAAAGCATTAAGGTAGATAAGTCCCCAGGGCCTGATGGGATCTACCCCAGAATACTGAGGGAGGCAAGGGAAAAAATTGCTGGGGCCTTGACAGAAATCTTTGTATCCTCATTGGCGACAGGTGAGGTCCCAGAGGACTGGAGAATAGCCAATGTTGTTCCTTTGTTTAAGAAGGGTAGCAAGGATAATCCAGGAAATTATAGGCCGGTGAGCCTTACATCAGTGGTAGGGAAATTATTAGAGAGGATTATTCGGGACAGGATTTACTCCCATTTGGAAACAAATGGACTTATTAGCGAGAGACAGCATGGTTTTGTGAAGGGGAGGTCGTGTCTCACTAATTTGATTGAGTTTTTTGAGGAAGTGACAAAGAGGATTGATGAAGGAAGGGCAGTGGATGTTATCTATATGGACTTCAGTAAAGCCTTTGACAAGGTCCCTCATGGCAGACTGGTACAAAAGGTGAAGTCACATGGGATCAGAGGGGAGGTGTCAAGATGGATACAGAACTGGCTCGGTCATAGAAGACAGAGGGTATCAGTGGAAGGGTGCTTTTCTGAATGGAGGGATGTAACTAGTGGTGTTCCGCAGGGATCAGTGCTGGGACCTTTGCTCTTTGTAGTATATATAAATGATTTGGAGGAAAATGTAGTTGGTCTGATTAGTAAGTTTGCGGACGACACAAAGGTTGGTGGAGTTGCGGACAGTGATGAGGATTGTCAGAGGATACAGCAGGATATAGATCGGTTGGAGACGTGGGTGGAGAAATGGCAGATGGAGTTTAATTTGGACAAATGTGAGGTAATGCATTTTGGAAGGTCTAATGCAGGTTGGAAGTATACAGTAAATGGCAGAACCCTTAGGAGTATTGACAGGCAGAGAGATCTGGGCGTACATGTCCACAGGTCACTGAAAGTGGCAACGCAGATGGATAAGGTAGTCAAGAAGGCATACGCCATGCTTGCCTTCATTGGTCGTGGCATAGAGTATAAATATAGGCAAGTCATGCTGCAGCTGTACAGAACCTTAGTTCGGCCACACTTAGAATATTGTGTGCAATTCTGGTCGCCACACTACCAGAAGGACGTGAAGGCTTTGGCGAGGGTACAGAAGAGGTTTACCAGGATGTTGCCTGGTCTGGAGGGCATCAGCTATGAGGAGAGGTTGGATAAACTCGGATTGTTTTCACTGGAACGACGGAGGTGGAGGGGCGACATCATGGAAGTTTGCAAAGTTACCAGCAGCATGGACAGAGTGGATAGTCAGAAGTTTTTTCCCAGGGTGGAAGAGTCAGTTACTAGGGGACAGAGGTTTAAGGTGAGAGGGGCAAAGTTTAGAGGGGATGTGCGAGGCAAGTTCTTTACACAGAGGGTGGTGAGTGCCTGGAACTTGCTGCCGGGGTAAGTGGTGGAAGAAGGTACGATAGCGACGTTTAAGAGACATCTTGACAAATATATGAATAGGATGGGAATAGAGGGATACGGACCCCGGAAGTGCAGAAGGTTTTAGTTTAGGCAGGCATCAAGATCGGCGCAGGCTTGGAGGGCCGAATGTCCTGTTCCTGTGCTGTACTGTTCTTTGTTCTTTGTTGTTCTTTGAATGCTCTGGAGTGTCTCGTACAGATGCTGCACGAAACGATCCCGGTTAACCTTTCCTCACATGTCGATCTGATCACCCTGGAGCTAGCACGTGTGTGGGAGTTTTCATTATTCTTCCCATCATGAGCTCATGCGGGGAGTACCCTGTGCTTTTAGAAGGACTGGCTCGATCTCTCATTAGAATCAATGGAAGGACTTCATCCCACCGCTGAAAGAATGACCCTCTCTCCTTCCTCATCCTTTCTTTTGAAGTCCAGTTCATGCGCTCCACAATCCCTGAAGACTGGGGATTGTGAGACACATGCCACCTACTATGCATTCCCAAGAGTCCGAGGGTATCCCTCATGACCTGGCCCATGAAATGACTCCCCTGGTCGGATTCCACCACGTCTGGCAATCCTCACTGGGAGAACACCCCTCACCAGCAACCTCGCAGTTGTTGGTGCGGTGGCAGATCTACAAGGAAAAGCCTCAACCCTCTTGGAGAATACATAGACCAGGACCAAGCAGTACTTGTTCCCAGTCTTTGTCCTCGGTAACGATCCAATAAAGTCGATCTGCAAAGTCCACCACGTCTCCTCTACCTTTCGCGTGTGTCCTAAGTTTGCCTTTCTTTTCTGGGGATCGAGGTTGTTCACCCGCACAACAAACAGTTCGCACAGAACTCCCAAACGTATTCCCTGAGCTCAGGCAACACCCTACCTTCTCTACCCTCTTCCAGGTAGTTTCTGGCCCTGGGTGCCCTGCTCCCAGACCCGCGTGGGCCAACCGAAGAAATTCTTTCCGGTGCTGTTCGGGAACTACCCACTAATCCCCCTTAAAGAGCAAACCCTCTTTCACAATCACGTCTGCTGCCCTGAGCCGACCCTCAACCTTTTCTCCCTCAACCAGCTTTCCTAGGACCACTCTGATAGCCGGGCTCCTCTGCCTGGACTTGGTTAGGTCTGGGCCTCACACTACCCCCTGGGTCCCTCCTTTGTCCTGGATCGCTGCGACCGGCCCTGCCTGACAGGGATCCTCGAATTCTCCCTCAGTTCTGACCTGGAGTGGGCTTTCACTCAGCTTCAGGCTGCAAGGATCATTTTCAACAAAGGGGCTGTTAGAAGGGGTTTCCCATCTGCCGCTTTAAAGCCACGGTGACTCCAAATCGCCAGATATTTGGTACACGAGTTGCAGGTGAACATCGAGTCTGATCAAATGGTGTAAGGAGTGGGGAATTCCTCGGGGTGCTTAACCACATGCACCACTGCGGAGAGTTCTGCGTATTGGGCACTCATGGTGTCGGGGAGTTTAATTGCCTTGGTCACCTTGGCCTCAGGATCATAAATCCCACATCTCATGAGTTGTGTCCCATTTACGACAGAACTTGAACCATCAACATAGATGTCCCTGCCGGTAGAATGGACTCCGGCCTTGAACCCTGCATCTTGGTCCCAAACCCCTTCAACCGTGCATCTATGAGCTTCCCCTGCATATGTGAGGTTCATGGTGGGTTTGGGCTCCGTGAGCCCCCGCACTTTCAAATTTAGCTGAGACAGTAGTGAAGTCCAGTGTGCAATGTGAGCACTGCTCACCGTGTCATCCTTTATCCTGCAGTCCAGCAGTATTTGAGTGGGGGTTTAGTGGGTTAACAACATGATGAGCGAGCACCCTGTGAAAAGCTGAGAGTGTTTCATGGCCCAATGCATGGCTAGAAGATGCCATTCGCAATTGGAGTACCGTTAATCCACATCTGTGAGGACCCTTGAGGAGTACACCATGGGCCTTAGCTTGCCGTGCCGCTCCTGGAACAAAACTGCACCGAGACATCCCGGCTGACAGCTGCTTCCAAGAAGAAATCCTCATCCCCATTAATCACCCCTAGTGCTGGTGCCATTTGGAGGTTTTCCGTGAGGCACACAAACACTGCCTGGCAGTTCTCATCCCACTCCCATCCGACTCCCTTTCAGAGGAGCTGGAGCAGAGGGGCTGCTGTGGTGGTGTAGCCGTCAATGAAGTTGCGGCAGTATCCTGTGAGCCCCAGGGAAGACCTTACCCCGGTAACGTCTTTCAGCGCTGGCAACTCCTGTACTGTCTTCCTCCTTCCCTCATCTATGCAGCACTATCCTGCCCACATGATCAAACCCGGGGCTTCGGGCTGACCAATCTAAACTTTTTTGTGATTCACCTTGAATCCCACCTCGTTTAGTAGCCCGAGCCACTCTGGTAACAATGGGATATCGTCCTCATCCCCCTCTGAGTCGAGCACCAAGTTGTCCATGTATTGGACTAGCTGGTGTGGCCGGCTGTCCGCTTTGAGTGCATCAGCCATACTCTGGTGGAAGGTAGACGGGCTGTTGTGGAAGCCCTGGGGAAGACAAGTCCAAGTATGTTGTTGGCCTTTAAAAGTGAAAGTAAACTTCTACTGGTCCTCCCGTTTTAAGGGGATTAACCAGAACCTGTTTGAAATCTCCAGCACTGAAAACATGGTTGCAGTGACTGGAATTCTCACTATGAGGTCGGCTACTGCTGCCACAGGAGGTGCGCATGCTGGAATGTTTTTATTCAGGACTCGATCGTTCCCGGTAGCTTTCCACAAATTGTCCTGTTTCCTGACTGGCCAAAGTGACGAGTTCACATGGGTCGCTATCGTCCTCAATACCCCTTGCTGCACACGGGATCCCAGTGCTGTCTCGAGGTCAGCCTCGGCTTCCTTGGGAAAACTTTACTGCCGTTGTGGTCATGACATCAGGTCTCCTAGGACTCTAACCTCCACCTCGGTCACCCTACCACTATCGTGTTTGTGGGTGGCAAACGCTGTGAGATTGGCTCACACGTAGGCCTGGTACTGTGCTGGGGTGTTCCCGACTGGTGCTTCCAAGTCGTAACCTCCCTTTGGACTCATCGTACAGATGTTTCCCCTCTTATCCCTATCCTGAGGGATAACTATCACTTCCTGCACTTCCTCGGATCCACCTGCTCTCCATAAGCAATGGTTCCTGAGATCCACAATAATCCAGTTTGCTAACAGAAAGTCAGCACCGAGGACTCCGGATCCCGGTTGCTCTCACTTCATCAGCATGTATTTCCACGTGGTGTGAAGCACCCTAACATAATAGTGAGGGGTTTTGAAATCGCCACAGTCTGTTCATTCCCAGTGAACCCCACCAGGCTGAAGTGAACCCCGTTAGACCAGGGTGAAGTGGTCGGGTTATTTGCATGGTGTACCGTGCTAGAAGCCCTGGTATCCACCAAATATTCCCCCTTAACCATCTCCACCCCTATCTTCACACAGGGTCTGCCACACTCGTCATAGGTGAGTGGGCACAGGTGCTCAGGCGTGCTCTAGTCAGGGTCGTGGACTTACCCTTATGAATCACACTGAAGGATGATGAATAATGCAATTGACACAGGTTTCAGATTTCGAATAATAAAACTATGTTTAATAAGTACAGCGATTCTCAATATGGCAAAACCGATACTAACGCTCCTATATGACTAACAACAAATCGATTACTTCCCCTTGGACTTCTTAAATTAACCCCCTCCTTGTTCCCTTACTCACGGTCAGTTAACTCCCAACACTACACTAACCTCCTTTTCTAAGGTTTGGTCGGGACATGTCGAGGTAACTCTCCACATGGCTGTGAGTTGACTATTCTGCAGGCTGCGGATGAAATGCTCACCCTGCTGACTTTGGCTTCCAGGTCGTGTCTTCTCTGATCGAAGTCCTTGGGGGCCGTACCCGTTCCTTGGGACATGCGACTTCCTTTGGTCCTGATTGTAGAGAGAGCAGCGTGCTCTGATCTTCTGTCCTGTCGAGCTGTGTGGCTGGTGTCCGATTGACATCAACTATTTGACCCTCCTCTCCTTCCTCAGGCGCTTTAGTTCTATTGTTTCTGTGGCTTGCTTTTTCCGCCAAAACCGAATGTTCCCTTGTTTTCTGACTGATCTTGTCAGATGGTGGAAAATGCTCTGATTGGTCCCTGGAGAGAAAGCTTTGTTAGAATATGTAGTATTTTCCTGCCTGTCATCTAGCTGGTTTCGGGGGGAGGGTGGGCGGCGGGGTCAGGGGGGGTGGCGATGGGGACAATGGGAACTGCTGGTCTTGCGTCATCTAGTTGCGTACTCTACGAGGTGTGAACTGTTTCCAATGGGTTCTGTTGTCCAGACCGATTGATTTGATTCTATCAACCGGTGGATTTCATTGTCTCCTTAGCCAGCTTGGAGACAGTGATGACGTGGGGGGCTGGCTGAGAGCAGAATGCAATGTCTCTGTTAGGTGGGTGGGTTTTGGTTTAGAATTTGAAAAGTTTGTCCTTTCTGGTCTGAGACCAAAAGCCTGTCCTTTGGTAACTGCGTTTTAAACAGGGTCCTTTTCGCAGCCATTTTCCCAACGTTGGGGTTTTGCCCCGGCGAATAAAGTTTTGGATTAAAAATGATAATCCTTCAGGTGCCATTTTCATATGCTTTGTTTCTGAAGCTGCTTTAATCCTGCCGTTGTAGGTCAAATGTTTGGGAACAGCTGTTAGTTTACAGCATTTATGCTAAATCTGGCTCCCTGATCGCACAGACCTGAGAGCAAAAAGTGCTTGGAACTTTCCCAGGGTGTTGTTCTCCCAGAATCCGAGGTAAGGTCTCCCCGATATAAGTGCCTTCGTGCCATTAACTTACTTTGCATTAATTTAAACAGCGTTTTTATTTGTAAGAACTTTATATCGTGCCTTTCATAAACTCAGGATACTCCAAAGCACCTTACAGCTAACAAAACACGTTTTTAGTGTCGTCCCTTTTGTAATGTAGGAAATGTGGCAACTTTATGCACAGCAAGCTCCCACAAACTGCAATGTGATAACAAAAGTAGGATAATTGATTTTATTAAAAAGTTATTTCCCTGTTACTTAGTGGTCACTTTCCCATTCTTCATCTCCCCATTTTCATAGAATCATTGATTATTACAGCACAGAAGGAGGCCATTTGTCCCTTTGAGTCTGTGCTAGTTCTTTCAACGAATAATCCAGTTAGTCCCGTTCCCTGCTCTTTCCCATTTCCCTACAATTTTTTCTCCATCAAGTTTTTATCCAATTCCCTTTCCAGGAAATACCTTCTATTTTCTGCTGTTGTTGTTCGAAAGATTGTTGGCTAGTGCACTCGGACGAACTCTCTTGCTGTTTTTCAAATTAGTGCCATGGGAACTTTTATATCCACTTGAGGTGGCAGATGGGATTTAACATCTCATCCAAAAGACACACCTTCGACAATGCAGCACTCGCTCAATACTCTATTGGAGTGTCAGCCTAAATTTTGTGCTCAAGTTTCTAAAGTGGAAGTTAAGTCTCCAATCTTCTGATTCGCGTGAGAGTGCTACCACTGAACCAGGTTAGCCAGCTTTACATGTAATACATAGAAGTAATTCTTTCACAATATTGTATAAAATTGACAGTTAACCTCGGGTTTTATGTAACAACACTGTTTATTTAGCCTGTGTTTGAACTTGTACTTCTGACTGAACATCCAGAGAACCCGCCCAGCTTCTTTCTGAAGATCTCATTATCCATCACTCAGCTCAGTAATCACAGACTGAGAGAGGCCATCTGTTAATGGCTCAGATTATGCAAAAACTATAATCACCTTTCCTTTGTGGAAGGTTTACCTATCCAAATATTTTGTCTTCTGATTATATAAACAGCGGTTACAGGCATCATTAGGGGAACTTGCTCACTGGGAATGGGGCTGGGGGTGCATGTGTGGGATAAGAGACAGAACTGATAATCTAAGTGGTAAAGAGATACATTCATAAATTCAAGTGTACTTCATCAGCTCTCTTCTTTCAACTGTACATCTGAACTTGTTTACCTTGCAATGTCTGATTCATCAGTGCGAGTCATTTTCCCCAGTGATGTTACCAGCATGAACTGTTGGAACAGCCACTTTAACAGAAATCCTGAAAATGGAAAAAACCCAAAAGGAAGTAAAAATTAATTTCAGTTTACGTCACAGTTGAGATAAGGTGCAAGTGTCACAATTGACCTATCTGTTCTTTCTTTATTACAAAGTATTCATATCACAGAAACAGGCCATTCAGCCCATCAGGTCAATGCCAATGCTTATGTTGTTCCACACAATCCTCCTTCCACCCTTCTTCATCTAACTCCATTAACATATCCTTCTACTCCTTTCTCCCTCATGTGTTTATAAAGCTTCCCCTTAAATATATCTATTTTATTCACGTTGACCACCCCTTGTGGTAGTGAGTTCCATATTTAACAACTCTCTGGGTAAAATAAAAATCTGAATTCCCCTTTGGATTTATTATCTCTTAATTTTATGTCCCCTGGTTCTAGTCTCGCCTGCAAGTAGAAATATCTTCTCGAAGTCTAACCTTTCAAATCTTTCATAATCTTAAAGACTGCTATCAAGCCACACCTCTGTCTTCTCTTTTCTATAAAAATGAGCCCCAGAATCTTCAATCTTTCCTGATTGGTATAACCTCTCAATTCTGCTATCATTCTAATAAATATTATTTGCACCTTTTTCAGTGTCTCTATATCCTTTATATAATATGGAAATCAGAGGGCTTCGGCCCTTTGGGGAGAAGCTCCGAGGCGGCGGTAGGCAGGTTGGGTGTGGTTGCAAAATATCAGGACAGAAGATGTTGGAGAGCAAGCAACTCAATTAATTGGCCAATTTAGAGCAATTTTACAGGGATTTTTGAATTTTGCACGAATTTTGAACAATGCGCGAGAACCATGGGGCTCTGGAACCGTACATGCATAAGACACCTTGGAAACTGAGAGTAGCCCCCTGCCATGGGCATCATCAGCCAGGCTTCGGTCCTCTGATGAGGAGGAAGAGCAGCAGAGAGGGAGGGAGGGAGGCCCAGCTACAGGCAGTGGGAGATCAGCAATCTCTGGGCCAACAGGAAGGCCAGCCCCGGGGTGGGGATGCAGAAGAAGGGGGCAGAGGGGCATGTGATCAGCTACCTGACTGCAGAAGAGGCTACCCACTAGGGAGGGTCTATCATCTGAGGCTCAGCGGCCTTCAAATATCCGAGTGGCAGTGTGGCTGAAGACTGCACCTCTCCAGAGAGATCATTGATTTGTGTGCCACGCTGAAGGACGAGCCGAGCCCCAGGGGAGATGGTGGCCACCCATTGCCAGTGGCGCTGAAGGTCACCATGGCACTGAACGTCTACACCTCTGGATCTTTCCAGGGATCCACTGGAGATATGTCTGGGATCTCACAGTCCACGGCACATCAATGCATTCATAGGTGACCTTTATTTTTACTCGTTCGTAGGATGTGGGCATCGCTGGCCAGGTCAGCATTTGTTGCCCATCCCTAATTGCCCTTGAGAAGGTGGTGGTGAGCTGCCTTCTTGAACCTCTGCAGTCCATGTGGGGTAGGTACACCAACAGTGCTGTTAGGAAGGGAGTTCCAGGATTTTGACTCAGCGACAGTGAAGGAGCGGCGATATAGTTCCAAGTCAGGATGGTGTATGGCTTGGAGGAGAACTTGCAGGTGGTGGTGTTTCCAAGAATCTGCTGCCCTTGTCCTTCTAATTGGTAGAGGTCGCGGGTTTGGAAGGTGCTGTTGAAGAAGCCTTGGTGATGTGCTGCAGTGCATCTTGTAGATGGTACACACTGCTGCCCTGTGCGCCGGTAGTGGAGGGAATGAATATTGAAGGTAGTGGAGGGGGTGCCAATCAAAGGGGCTGCTTTGTTCTGGATGGTGTCAAGCTTCTTGAATGTTGTTGAAGCTGCACTCATGCAGGCAAGTGAAGAGTATTCTATCACACTCCTGACTTGTACCTTGTAGATGGTGGACAGGCTTTGGGGAGACAGGAGGTGAGTTACTCGCAGCAAAATTCCTCGCCTCTGATCTGCTCTTGTAGCCACAGCATTTATGTGCCTGGTCCAGTTCAGTTTCTGGTCAATGGTAACCCCTAGCATGTTGATAGTGGGGGCTTCAGCAATGGTAATGTCATTGAATGCCAAGGGGAGATGGTTAGATTCTCTTGTTTGAGATGGCCATTGCCTGACACTTGTGTGGCAAGAATGTTACTTGCCATTTTTCAGCCCAAGCCTGGATGTTGTCCAGGTCTTGCTGCATATGGAAATGAACTACTTCAGTATCAGAGGAATCATGAATGGTGCTGAACATTGTGCAATCATCAGTGAACATCCCCACTTCCGACCTTATGATGGAGGGAAGGTGATTGATGAAGCAGCTGAAGATGGTTGGGCCAAGAACACTGCTCTGAGTAACTCTTGCAGTAATGTCCTGGGACTGAGATGAGTGGCCTCCAACAACCACAACTGCCTTCCTTTGTGCTAGGTATGACTCCAACCAGCGGAGAGTTTTCCCTTTGATTCCCATTGACTCCAGTTTTACTAGAGCTCCTTGATGCCATACTCAGTCAAATGCTGCCTTGATGTCAAGGGCAGTCACTCTCACCTCATCTCTTGAGTTCAGCTCTTTTGTCCATGCTTGAACCAAGGCTGTAATGAGGTCAGAAGCTGAGTGGCCCTGGCAGAACCCAAACTGAGCATCAGTGAGCAGGCTATTGTTGAACAAGTGCTGCTTGATAGCACTGTCTACGACCCCTTCCATCACTTTGCTGATGATCGAGAGTAGACTGGAAAGGGTGGTGATTGGCCAGTTGGATTTGTTCTGCTTTTTGTGGACAGGACATACCTGGACAATTTTCTACAATGCTGGGTAGATGCCAGTGTTGTAGCTGTACTGGAACAGCTTGGCTAGGGATATGTTTAATTCTGGAGCACAAGTCTTCAGTACTATTGCTGGAATGTTGTCAGGACCCATAGCCTTTGCTGTATCCAGTGTCTTCAGCTGTTTCTTGATATCACACGTGGTGAATCGAATTGGCTGAAGACTGGCATCTGTGATGCTGGGGATCTCAGGAGGAGGCTGAGATAAATCATCCACTCGACACTTCTGGCTGAAGATAGATGCAAATGCTTCAACCTTGTCTTTTGCACAGATGTGCTGGTCCCCCCATCATTGTGGTCCTCCTCCTGTCAGTTGTTTAATTGTCCACCACCATTCATGACTGGATGTGGCAGGACTGCAGAGCTTAGATCTGATCCGTTGGTTGTAGGATCGCTTAGCCCTGTCTATTTCATGCTGCTTCTGCAGTATGGCATGCAAGTGTTGTCGCTTCACCAGGCTGACATCTCATTTTTAGGTATGCTGTTCCTGACATGCCCTCCTGCACTCTTCTTTGAACCAGGGTTGATCCCCCGGCTTGATAGTAATGGTAGAGTGGGGTATATACTGGGTCATGAGGTCACAGATTGTGATTGAATACAATTCTACTCTTCTGATGGCCCACAGCACCTCATGAATGCCTAGTTTTGATTTGCTAGATCTGGTAATGATAGTGCCACACAACATGATGGAGGGTATCCTCAATGTGAAGATGGCCCTTCATGGTGGTCAATCCTACCAATACTGTCATGGGCAGATGAATCTGCGACAGGCAGATTGTTGAGGACGAGGTCAAGTATGGTTTTTCCTCTTGTTGGTTCCCTCATCACCTGCTGCATACCCAGTCTAGCAGCTATGTCCTTTAGGACTCGGCCAGTTCGGTCAGTAGTGGTACGACCGAGCCACTCTTGGTGATGGACATTGAAGACCCCCACCCAGAGTACATTTTGTGCCCTTGCCACCCTCAGTGCTTCCTCCAGGTGGTGTTCAACATGGAGGAGTACTGACTCATCAGCTGAGGGAGGGTGGTAGGTAGTAATCAGTAGGAGGTTACCCTGCCCATGTTTGACCTGATGGCATGAGACTTCAACTCCAACATCTGTTCTTTTGTCGATGACTCCAGAGGTATGACATCAGGCTGGGCTCAGCATTGCCCTGGCCATCGACAGTCCTCCATCGATCAGCGGCCTTGGCTGTCACAGCCTCCATCAGCCGCTCAGGCACGTCCTTGCTGTGTTCACCAGGTTGTGTCCCCGAATTTAAGCGCGAACAGATTCCCAGCGACATGAGAATATCTGCACTGGTGGAGGGTGTGGGGAAATTATGTGATGGTGCACCCTTTCAGATCCCCTCCTCCTCCTGCCCTCCGGTGACTGCAACTCTCTGTTCTTCAGCCTGACCTGCATGAGAGAAGAGATAGATTAAAGGGTTATGTGCTTCCCGTTGCGTCCTTCCAACTACTCCTAGTGTGGAGCTTCCTGTGTCTAGTGGTTGACACATGAGGACTGTGCCTCGTGTGCTGCACTCAGCCACTCACACTCTTGTGTCTGCACTCCTGTCTCACCATCAGCAATGGGGCGGCTGCCATGCTGCCCTGCCAGTTCTGAAGTCTCCTCCTCCATGGGGGTTAGGATGGCCAGGAATGGGAACTGCTCCTTAAAGTTATGGCCTATTTTCACCTGCATGCAGAATGATGAACAGTGTTAGTAGCTCCACAAAAACAAGCACAACACCTAAGCTGGCAGCAGCCCAAGCTGTCCATGATGGGGGCACATGAATGCCTCATGCTTGTGGCCACTTCAAGGGACCTTGTGGGAGTCAGCAATCAGAGACGGGCGCCTCTCATTGAGATGCATCCATGCCTCTGACAGGATATGCTGCTGCCTGAACCCTTTGGTACTGACTAATAGTGGTAACTCCCTCTCCATTCACTCATTCACATTGCCAGATGCAAACCTCAAAGGGGAAAGAGGTATGAAGTGCACACCTTGGCAGAATGAATGGGATTATTGATGCGCTTGTGGCACTGGATTTATGTTCTGGGGGTGACCTCACAGCTGCTGACCTCCTCTGTAATCCCCTTCTAGGTTTTCTGGTTTCCTTCTCCTGTCCCTGGGGAAGGGGACCTCCCGCCTTCCCTTGCAACCTGGAGGCGAACCTACAGGGAGCCATAGCTGAACCATGGGGCAGTGAGTGGTTAAGGTCTGGAATGCCCTGCCTGAGATTGTGGTCAAGGCAGGTTCAACTGAAGCAGTCAAAAGGGAATTAGACAGTTATATGAAAAAGAAGAATATGCAGGGTTACGGGGAGAAGGCAGGGGAATGGAACTCTCTCAGAGAGCCGGTGCGGACATGATGGGCCGAATGGCCTCCTTCTGCACTGTAGCAATTCTGTGATCTTCTATGATGAATGCAATCTATCTAGACTAGGGTTTTTTTATCTTCTCTGAGTTTGTTTAGCTTATCAATTACCTCCCCTATTGAAATAAGTTTCTGTCCTTTTTGATCTCTTCTTCTAATGTCACGTCCACCGTGTTACTTTCTAAATACTGAGGCAAAGTAATTAATATTTCTGTCATTTTGCCGTCATTATTGTGAGTTTATCATGTGCATCCCTTAGTGGCCTGACCCCTATCCTAATTTTTCTTTTGATATTTAAGTGTCTGTCGAATACTTTAATACTTCTTTTTATATTCCTTGATAATTTTATTTTGTAATTTGTCTTTGCTTTCCTAATTGTTTTTGACATCTTCCGTAACCACTTCATATTCTCTTTCGTCATCCTTTGCGTTGTTTTCTATATACTTCGTATATTTCTTTTTCTTTAGTTACAATTCTTCCCTTATTTCTTTATTCATCCATCATATGCCATTACTGGTTTGTTTGCACTTACTCTTGAGGGGTTCTATTTCTCCTGGACTCTTGCTGATCATCATTTTAAATTCTTCACACTGCTGTTTTATTTTTTTATGTATGTCAGTACATTTTTCCAGTTTACTTTCCCATGTTCCATTCTCATCCCCTTAACATCAACCTTTTCCCAATTTATTAATTTGGTCTTTGTCTTACTTGCATCCTTCTCAATCATTATTTTAAACGCTATTATGTTGGGAATGCTGTTACCTGGAACTATGACTGCTTATCTATTCTGATACATTTCCCATCACTAGATCCAGCAGTCGGAAAAAAGGGAGATAACCAACAGAAGGTTAGAAGCAGAATCCATATGGATTGAAGTAAAAGATAAGAAGGGGTCAGTCAGTGCTCCTTCTCTTGTTCGGCTTTTTACATACTGGATAAGAAAACAGTCCAGCACACATTGTAAAAACTGCACTTCCTGGACCCTTTTTGCTAACTCTTCTTGCCAGTTTATTTAGAGTTGTTAAAATATTCTATGATTATTAGTTTATATCTTTTCCTCCTTTCACATATTTGTTCACATATTTCTTTCTCCACTTCCTTCCCACTATTGGGTGATCTGTAGTTTAGTGTGACCAATCCTTTTCTATCATTTATTCCAATCCATATGTACTCAGTTATCTCTTTGTTTTTGCAACTGCCATTAAGTTATCTTCTGTTAGTACAGTTACCCCATCTCCCCTTCTTCCCTCCCTATCCTTTCTGATTATGCTCTAACCTGCCAGTTGCTAGTTCTGTTCTTTATGTAGCCATGCTTCAGTTAGTCCGACTACATATGGTTCCTTACCACAGATTCCATCTAGTTCCCTTGTTTTATTTTGGATGTTCTACACGTTGTTGTACAGGGAGCTTAAATCATCCTTAGTAGTTGTTCCTTTTACTTTATTTTTAACATTCCTTTTATACTTCTGATTTCTAACTGTATTCGTCCCCTGACTGTTTATATCACCCTTTGTCTGACGTTTACTCTTATCTCTTATTTCTTTTATCTTCAGAATTATGTTATTTTCACCGGATCCTTGCCTCCAGTCTTGCTAGTTTAAAGTTCTACTGACAGCCCTAGTTATCCTTTCCACTTGACAATGGTCTGGTTCACGTGGAGCCTGTCCAAGCAGTACAGCTCATTCCTGTCCCTGCATTAGTGTGAAATATCCCACGAAATGGAACCCCTCTTCCAAGGCTAGTCGTTCAGTCATGCATTCACATTCCTAATCTGGCTAACCCTACGCTAATTAGCTCATGGCTTTGGTAGTAATCCCAGGATCCTCAGGATGTGGACATCATTAGTCTATCCCCAGTTGTCCTTGAGAAGATGATGGTTAGCCCTCTTCTTGAACCACTGCAGTTCTTGCATTGAAGGTGCTCCCATAGTGCTGTTTGGTAGGGACTTCCAGGATTTTGACCCAGCAACGAGGAAGGAATGGTAATATATGCCCAAGTCAGGATGGTGTGTGACTTTGAGATGAATTTGCAGGCGGTGGAGATTATAGGTCAGAATTTCATCTGGGTGCTTTTTGTACCCAGACTTGGCAGACAACACATGTCCAACTGATAGACCCAAGTTGGCATGACATTGGACAAATGGGTGAGCTAATTGAGGTCTTAAAGAATCTGAAAGGATTTGAGAGGGTAAACATAGGGAGGATGTTTCCACATGTAGTCCAGACCAGAACCAGCTTACATTACTGGACTAGTAGTACCATAAACCTAAACTAATATTTCAGAGAATTTGAATTCAAATGGCAGCATGAGAGTATGAATTCTGTTTTTTTAATCTTGTATCGATAAATGCCAGATTGTCATGAAAACCTAACAAGCTCATTAATGTTCTTAAAGAAGGAAACTTGCTGTCTACACAAGGTCCAGTCCCACACCAACCTGCCAATTGAAGTGGCATAGCAAGTCAATCAGTTCTATGAAACCATGTAGGGCAATTAAAATGTGCAATAAATATTAACCTTGTCCCCATCCTGAGAATGAATTAAAAAAATGTTGTATTGTTGTTTGGCATCTTTTTTGGGACTATTTAAAAATGAGAGATGATCTCAGCGAAAAGTATAACATTCCTAGAGGGATTGACAAGTTAGTTGCTGAGACGATGTCTCCCCTGGGTGGAGAGCTATTAACAAGGGGTCATAGTCTCAGTATAAGGAGTTGGCCCTTAGGACTGAGATGAGAATAAATTTCTTCACTCAGATGGTTGTGAATATTTGGAATTCTCTACCCCATAGGTCTGTGGATGCTCAGTCAATGAGTATATTCAAGACTGAGATCGATAGATATTTGAACACGATGGGACTCAAGGGCTATGGGGTTAGGGAAGGAAATTAGAGTTGAACTGTAAGGTCAGCCATGATATTAAATGGTGGAGCAGGCTTATGGGCCAACCCCTGCTCCTATTATGTTCTTGTGTAATGTAACTATAAAGCAAAAATCTGCTGATGCTAGAGATCTAAAGCAAAAGCAGAAAATATTGGAAACCCATGGCAGGTGTGTGCGAAGAGAACAAAGGAGTTGACATTTTGGCTGTGAACCCTTTGGAAAATCTTGAAGAGATAACAGATGAACAGCCTTTAACAAGGCACAGAAAAGGAAAACAAACACACACAAGAGGAAAGAAAATGACTTATAAAATGGTCGAAGTCACCCTGAGAGAGCAGGCTGCAGAATGAGGCGAACAGGAGGAGACCATTCGACCCCTCAATCCTATTCTGCCATTCAATGAAATCATGGCTGATCTGTACCTGAACTCCATCCACTTGCCTTGGCTCTGTATCCTTTTGTGCCCTTGTCTAGCAAAAATCTATCAACCTCAGATTCAAAATTAATAATTGTGCTGAAATAATTGAGAGAAATCAATGAAATGTTTCGGGTTGGGGTGGCACTCACCTCCTACAAGAGGCAGGTGCTGTATAACATTATGTGATGGAATACTCTCCACTTGCCTGGATGGGTGCATCTCCAACAACACTGAAGAAGCTCAACACCATCCAGGACAAAGCAGCCCGCCTGATTGGCACCCCATCCACAAACATTCACTCCCTCCACCACCGACACACAGTGGCAGCAGTGTCTACCATCTGCAAGATGCACTGCAGCAACTCACCAAGGCTCAACTGACAGCACCTTCCAAACCCACAACCTCTACCACCTAGAAGGACAAGGGCAGCAGATGCATGGGAGCAGCACAATCTGCAAGTTCCCGTCCAAGTCACACACCACCCTGACTTGGAACTACATTGCCGTTCCTTCAGTGTCGCTGGGTCAAAGTCCTGAAACTCCCTTCCTAATAGCATTGTGGGTGTGCCGACACCCTAAGGACTGCAGTGGTTCAAGAAGGCAGCTCACCACCACCTTCTCAAGGGCAATTAGAGAAGGGCAATAAATGTTGGCCTAGACAGCGATACCCACATCCCATGAACGAATAAAAAACAAATCAGGGCCTGAGTGTTGAGTTCCGAACACCTAAGTGGGTCAGAGAGGAATTTTCCATTGCTTCCCCCAAATTGGCCTGAGATTTTATCTTAAACTTTTTTTCTTCCTTTCAAGTGTCAAGGAACGCAAGCTCCAGCAGCTGATGGGGACGAATGCTCCTCCAGATCCTCCTTCCACTTCACTTCCCTCTGACCCCACCCCTTCTGATCTGACCCCTTGCCGTGTATTCACTATACCCTCTGACCTCTCCCTCTCTGATGCTGAATGTTCTGTACTCAGCAAAGGTCTCAGTTTTATCCCCTTACGCCCCCACCTCAATGAATTTCGTGTTCGGCATGACGTTGAGCTCTTCTTCCGTCGTCTCTGTCTCCGGGCTCACTTCTTTGACCAGGAGTCCTCCCCCCGACCAGCAGACCCATTCACCCGCCTCCAGCATTCTCCCTCTACCTGGACTCATCCCCCTGGCCTCTTACCCGCTCTTGATCTCTTCATTGAAAACTGTCGGCAAGGCATTGGTCATCTCAATTTCTCTGCTCCCCTCACTCACTCTAACCTGTCCCCCTCTGAACATGTTCTCTCAGGTCTAACCCCGACATGGTCATCATGGTGCTGTTATTGTATGGCGTACCGACTTCTACCTTGCAGAAGTTCAACGCCAACTCACAGACACTTCTTCCTACGTCCCTCTGGACCATGACCCCACCACCGAGCATCAAGCCACTGTCCAAAGGACTGTCACTGACCTCATCTCCTCTGGAGATCTTCCCTCTACAGCTTCCAACCTCATAGTCCCACAACCCCGGACAGCCCACTTCTACCTCCTTCCCAAAATCCACAAACGGGACTGTCCCAGCAGACCCATTGTGTCAGCCTGCTCCTGTCCAACTGAACTTATTTCTTCCTATCTTGACTCTATCTTTTCTCCGCTGGTCCAGTCTCTTCCCACCTACATCCGTGACTCTTCTGACACCCTACATCATTTTGACAATTTCCAGTTTCCTGATCCCAACCGCCTCCTCTTCACTATGAACGTCCAATCGCTCCACACCTCCATCCCCCACCAGGATGGTTTGAGGGCTCTCCGCTTCTTCCTTGAACAGAGGCCCAACCAGTCCCCATCCACCACCACCCTCCTTCACCTGGCTGAACTTGTTCTCACATTGAACAACTTCTCCTTCAACTCCATGCACTTCCTTCAAGTAAAAGGTGTCGCTATGGGTACCCGCATGGGTCCTTCGGAAGAAGGGTCACTGACCCGAAACGTTAACTCTGCTTCTCTTTCCACAGATGCTGCCAGACCTGCTGAGTGATTCCAGCATTTCTTGTTTTTATTTCAGATTTCCAGCATCCGCAGTATTTTGCTTTTATATTACCGCAGTTTTCTCACTTAGGACAACCAGCAGCCTCAATGATGACAGCCGTGGGGAGTTTAAAAGTCCCATACTTCATATGACCCAGCTCTGTTCCCACACCGGCTGGCTCTACTTGGACAGGAATCCTGTCTTCATTTCAATTAAGGGCTTACACAAGTGAAAATTGTGACGATAATCACTTTCCCACCGGAGGTAGGTTTGGGACCCGAAAACTGTCCCAATTTCTGTTTCTTGCATCTCTGGGGAAAATTCAGCCCAGTGAGGGGGAATTTTAACCCTCAGAAATGGGTGGGTTTGGATCTGGTGGGATGTAAATATTTTAAAAATCGCAAACCTGAACCTGCTTTAAACCCACCCATTGCGGGTTTTAATGGAGGCGGGATCGGGTGGGTGCCCAAGCAGCTCCCTGGAGGGGAGGGGGTTTCTCACTTAAATATTTTAATGAGGCTGCATGGCTCACATTTTAGCTCCATTTTAAATTTAGTTCTGGCCAGCTGGCTTTCCCAGGCCTCAGGAAGCACAGCAGCTAAAGGGAGGGGCGGACTGCTGCCTGGAAGAGGTCACGGCTTTGCCAGCTCTGCTTGTCTGCCAGGAGGAGCACAAGTGTTTCCTCCCAGCATCCCCAAGCTAGCTTGCTTCCCTCCCTGTGATGAGACCCTCCCCCTGTGTTCGGTTCGCCCTCACCCCCTACTCCTACTCTGCCCTCATCTGCCCCCGACACCCTGTGATCACACTCCTGTCTCTCCAAACCATGCTGTGCCCAACTTCTCGCCTCGCGATTTCTACCCCAGCAGCAAGAAACTACCGGGTCCTGGACTGTAGCCTCTGCTGCAGCATTCCCTGCCCAAAAGGGGGCCAAAGCTGCCAATGCAGGCAAGGATCCTGTTGAAAAAGCAAAGCATGCACACAGTGGAGTTAATACACGGGGAAACCCGGGCTTCCACATTTCGCGGCCAGGGTGCCTCATGCCTCCCCCACTTGGAAATCCTGGCCTAGTAAAGATTGAGGCCCAGTATCTCCTATACCTGTTGTGGTCACTTGGAGAGCTGTAACTCTTCTCCATCAATATCCATCTTTTCTACATTATGAAGCATCTCTCCATCTAGTGTAGATTGCCCTCATTTTCTATTTCCTGTTGCAGTCCACAGCTGGAGCTCCTCAGGAATGCGTTATCACACATTCCAGTACCATGACCAAACCACATCAAGACTTTAACTTAATTATCTGGAACACTGGTGGTTGCTGTGTTCTTTTCCTAATGGATTATTTGCTGATCTGCAATTACCATTTAAGGCCAGTGAGTTCTGTACCCAGTGGTGGTCTCTCTTGATAAGTGAGAAGTGGCCTGATTGAGTGTGAGTTTCAGCACAGTAAGAAAAGAAAGATTAGCATTTCTACAGCTGCAGGTCCTGCGGCCATTTCACAACCTCAGGACATTCCCAAAGTGTTTTATAACCAATGAAGTACTTCAGAAATGGAGGGCAGAATTTTGTATTGCCCTTGGAGGTGGGCACGGAGGTGGGGGGGGGGGGAGGGGGGCAGGGCAAGCAAAATGGTGCCATTCCTGATGTTGATGAGGTCCCCCGCCATCTTGTCTGGGATGGGGATGGACGAGGACAGCCTTCCTGCCCCAAACTAATTGAGACCCTTAAGCGGCCAATTAATGGTGCAACCTTTTCATAAATCTCTTCTGTATGCTCTCTAGTGCATTCACATCCTTCCTGTAATGCGGTGGCCAGAACTGTATGCAGGGATCTGGATGTCCTTGTACAGGAATGACAAAAAGTCAGTATGCAGATACAGCAAGTAATTGGGGAGGCAAATAGAATGTTGGCATTTATTGCAAGGGGGATGGAGTATAAAAGTAGGAAAGTCTTGCTACAACTGTACGGGGCATTTGTGGGACTACACCTAGGCTACTGCAGACAGTTTTGCTCTCCTAATTTAAGGATGGATATACCTGCATTGGAAGCAGTTCAGACAAGTTTCACTAGGCTGATTTTAGGGATGAAGGGGTTGTCTTATGATGAAAGGATGAGCAGGTTGGGCCTATACTCATTGAAATTTAGAAGATTGAGAGGTGATCTTATTGATATAAGATTATGGGGGGGCTTGACAAGGTAGTTACTGAAAGGATGGGCTGGATTTTATGCTGGGCTGATGGAAGCTGGCCAATGACGTAAAAGTCGGTGGTGAACCCACTTCCGCCCAGCCCGGGGATCTGACCCCGCATTTTAAACGTCCCCGGGCTTTAATAGTTCCGAGGCAGGACTTACACCACTTGAGGGAGGAAGTCCCGCCTTATTGAACTGCCGGCCAGTCATCGGGCTTGCAGCTTTTAGCCCCAGCAGCGCCACCGGGGAGCTTTGGCCACTGCTGGGACGGCAGTCCAGCTGGGGGCATGGAGCCTTGAGATAAGTAAAGGTTGCCTTGTCTGGGTCACACCCAGGCAAGGCCGTTTGGGGGGGAAGGGGGGCGTCTTGGGTCCTGCAGGTATTTGGGGAAGCGGGGGCAGCCCTCCATCGGGCACCCTGTGCCCGATTGTCAGGCACCGCCCACCCACCACCACCAACCCCCCCCCCTCCCCCGGTGCGCTGAGAGGCTGTCAAGTATCACTGGGCAGCCTTTCAGGTCTCCCGGACACCTGCTTGCCATGGGTAAAATACCCGTGGAGGCAGGTGAAGGCCCTTAGTGGCCGTTAAGCGGCCACTTGATTGGCCTAGGGCGGGCGTCCCGTTTCTCGCACACGACCCCCTCCACCGGCCCATGTAAAGAGGGGCGGAGGCGGGATTGGGCTGGGAAGGCCTCCTGGAGTCTCCCGCTCAAAGTTACGCCATCCCCCCGCCACCATCCAGCTCGCTGGGGTGGCGTAAAATTCCGGCTGATGTTTCCCCTCGTGGGCCAATCTAGAGCTGGGGCCACAGTTTCAAAATAAGGGGTCTCCCTGTTAAAAGAGAGATGAGGAGGAATTTATTCTCTCTGAGGATCATTAATCTTTGGAATTCTCTTCCCCAGACAGCAGTGGAGGATGAACGACTGAATATATTCAAGGCTGGTTAGACAGATTTTCGATCTGCAAGGGAGTCACAAGTTATGGTGGGCAGGCAGGAAAGTGGAGTCAAGATCATAATCAGATCAACCATGATCTTATTGAATAGCGGAACAAGCTCGAGATGCCAAATGGCCTACTCCTGCTCTTATTTCCTATGTCTTTATGTTCTCTATTTGTGGCCTAACAAGGCCGAGATTTTAAGGGCCCCCCTGAGGTGGGATCTGAGGAGGGGGGGGGGGGTGGGGATGGGCATAGAGCATCGCGACAGGTGGCGGGGGTTAGCAGGGCAGAGGGCCCATTGTCCAATGATCTTACCGGGGGCGGGTTAGGCCGATGATGGCCTTCCCACCCAGAGGCCAATTGAGGCCCTTAAATGGCCTATTAATGCTAGTGACCTAGGGGTAGGTGCCATCCTGCTCCAAGATGATGAGTTAGGCACTGACAGACCTGTTGGGTATTCCTCCAAAAAATTAAACAAGCATCAAAGGAGATATTCTACTGTAGAGAAGGAAGCCCTGGGACTGTTGCTGGCTCTCAAAAATTTTGATGCATATGTCCAAAATAAATATAGAGAGACTGTAGCTAAAACCAACCACAATCCTTTGACCTTTGTGGAGAAATTTGAAACCAGAAACCAGTTGGAGCCTGCTTCTGCAACCTTACCACCTAAAGATTAACCACATTACAGGGAAAAAAACAATGTGATAGCTGACACTTTATCTCGGGTTTAGCTTAGCATGGAATCATCCTGGATAAAAAAAACTGAACCAGAGCATGGCTATTACAGTAAGACTGATGAGTGATGTTGGAGGATGAATGTGTGTGTGTAGTTTATTTGTAAATTGTGACCTCATAATGAAATGCTCCTGTTGTCACATGTTGTTTCGCATGGTGGGGAGGTGTCATGAAAACATCCTTTGTTGAATGATAATTTTCTTTAATCCACTGACTGGAGACCTAAATTTATACTTTTTAAAGAAATTTTAAAAGGAACAGATAAAAAATGACTTTGCTGACAGCTTAAGATGGCCACCTAATTTGCAACACTGTATCTACATTGCAAGGCCTGTGAAGTGAAGCTGAAATGTCTGCTCATCCCAGCGAGAACCAAGACCCAGGAAGATTTAGGGAACTGCCTGTTCTTTTTAGCAAGAAGAAATACACTGCTAACTACCATGTTTGAATCACTGGGTGACTGTCTTGTGACAAGCCGTCTCCTTCCATCTGTGTTTTTAAGCTGGTGTTTCTCTGCGGCAGGTTGAGAAGCAGCTGGACTCTGACACATGCAGACCTATGTGGGGGTCCCTCTCTCTCTCTTTCACTTCATTCCAGCTTGCAACCTTCAAACCCTGTCTGCTGACTAAAACCTCTGCAGACTCTGGCTACAATCAGAAACCCCTTTGCAGGAAATCATCCGCATCGTTTTCTCCAAGAGACCCACCGAATCAGTCATCTATCTCTTCAAACCAAAAGCCTCAGGACCAGCAAATTCAGCTAGAAGTCAGCTGAATCACCATCTCCACAGACTGTATATCCCTTTTGTCTATGGACTCTAACTCAATCAATCTATCCTTCCCCACTCTGTAACCTATTTGTGTGTGTGTGAAAGTTGGAGCGTAGTTTATTATTTTACTTAGCTCAGTTTAAGTATAATAAAGTTAACCTTTCTTTGTTAAACTCCAGAAAACCTGACTGATTACTTACTTGTTATGATCATAACAAGAACCAATCAGACACCTACTGAATTGGCCAATACATCCACTTTAAAAAAGAATTAAACCTCTTGTGGTCAAACAAGGAGAGGGAAAAGAAAGAAGCCCTTCGACCCCTCCTCACCTGACCGTAATAAGATGGTATAATAAATACAAGTTGTTGTTGTAACTTTGATGGGAGATTGGTGAAAACCCTGGAGAGATGGGAGAAATAGTGTAAACCAAGTTACAGTTGGAGAGAGAAGACCTTCGTGGGAATACTACCTCTTATGTGCCTTTAAAGTGGCCTGGCAAGCAAAATTGGTGATTCATGCGGGCAGCTACTAATTTCTTTCTGAGGACGGGCACAAATATCCATGACCTTGCCAGTGTTATCTACTTCACTGGAACAATTTTATTTTTTAAAATTGGATTGCTGTTTTGCAAAAACTCTTGAATACTATCTTTTGTGTACATATTTCATTTATTGCGTAGTTCTTATCTATAATACTGTTACCGCATAAAGCGCTCTTAATTCTTTTGAGGTTAGTGGGCTTTTCTGTGCCACCAACACAGCTGTAATTAGAGTAAAGACCTGCCTTTAGATTCAATGCCTAAACTAAATCATGAACAGGTTGAATCCTTCCCATTCTTTTTTTGCCTTGGGTAGTCAGGCAGTGGACACAAGGAGAACACTAAAACTATTTGCAAAATTGTATTGTTCACTTCACTAATGTGCCGTAACCTACATATTCAGAAGAACGTTTTTCACATAGGCTGTTCGGACCACAATGTTTTATTACTGGGATTTTTATGATGATGTCAGTCGTCATCTTGCCTCTGAATCAGAAGATTGCGAGTTCAAGCCCCATTCCAGAGACTTAAGCACATAATCCATGATGACATACCAGTGCTGAGAGAGTGCTGCACGGTCAGCGGTGTCTACTTTTGGATGAGACGTGAAATTGAGGCCCCGTCTGCCCTCTCAGGTAGACGTATAAGATCCCATGAAACAATTTTGAAGAAGGGCAAAGGAATTCTCCCCAGTGTCCTGGTCAATATTTATCCCTCAATTAACTTCACTAAAACAGATTATCTGGCTCTTATTATATTGCTGTACTATTTCTGACATTACAATAATGACTATACTTCAAAAGTACTTCATTGACTGTAAAGCACTTTGGGAAGTTCACTGCTCATGAAAGGTGCTATATAAATGCAAGTTTTATATATGCACACAGATTTGGAAGAAAGTTGTCAGACACAGGCTGTTAGGAACAACTATACTTTATTATTGGAATGTCAGATGGCGTGTTGACAGATTGTGATTGTGAGGGAGGGGACAAAGGTTACAGTGCAGATAGGTTGGGGAAACCCAGAAGTTTCCACGCAGGCTGAACAAAGTCAGCCCCTTTAAGTTACCGCAAATGTTCAGCCGCACAGAAAAATTTAAAGAGCCTGTGCACTTAAGTGACTAGGCCGCACACTACAGAAAAAAAATTGGAGGGAACGTTGATTAGGCTGCATGATGCTGCTATAACAACATAGGTGGGCAGGTTTTACACTGGGCACTTTGACTATTTTAAGATGGCAAGGTCTTTTTTAACAAAAGGGTCTGCCAAACAGTCACAATGAGATGCAAATATAGATGGGCTGGGAGGATGGGCGGAGCAGTGGAAAATGGAATTTAATCCTGAGAAGTGTGAGGTGATGCATTTTGGGAGGACTAACAAGGCAAGGGAATATACAATGGATGGTAGGACCCTAGGAAGTACAGAAGGTCAGAGGGACTTTGATGTATTTGTCCATGGATCACTGAAGGCAGCAGCACAAGTATATAAGGTGGTTAGGAAGGCATATGGGATACTTGCCCTTATTAGCTGAGACATAGAATATAAGAGCAGGGAGGTTATGATAGAGCTGTATAAAATGCTAGTTAGGCCACAGCTGGAGTACTGTGTACAGTTCTGGTCACTACACTATAGGAAGGATGTGATTGCACTGGAGAGAGTGCAGAGGAGATTCACCAGGATGTTACCTAGGCTGGAGCATTTCATGAAGAGAGACTGAAAAGGCTAGGGTTGTTTTCCTTAGAGCAGAGAAAGCTGAGGGGAGATATGATTGAGGTATACTAAATTATGAGGAGCATTGATAGGTTAGATAGGAAGAAACTTTTTCCCTTAGCGGAGGGGTCAATAACCAGGGGGCATAGATTTAAGCTAAGGGGCAGGAGGTGTGGAGGAGATTTGAGGAAAATTTTTCACTTAGAGAGTGGTTGGAGTCTGGAACACACTGCCTGAAGGGGTGGTAGAGGTAGGAACCCTCACAACATTTAAGAAGCATTTAGATGAGCACTTGAAATGTATTAACATACCAGGCTATGGGCCAAGTGCTGGAAACTGGGATTAGAATAGTTAGGTGCTTGATGGCCGGCACAGACACGATGGGCCGAAGGGCCTGTTTCTGTGCTGTATTACTCTATGACTCTAACTCTAAATACTATAGTGTTGTGAAGATATCTTTACTTTCCTTGCATGGGATACTCACGATAAATACATCCCACATGTGTTTCAGAGGTGACGGCTTTTACATCAAGCAAATTCCCATTCAAGCACAAGCAAAATTCCTGAAAGTTATCCAGAATTAAGAATTTTTTTCCATGAAAATAAAACATAAACATCTTTGCAAACAGGAAAAAAACCATTTGACCTTTTTCTTTTGCTTTCAAGAACCGCACCACCACCCCCCCCCCCACCCCACATCCCCCCCCCCTCCCCGCAGCCTCACCTGTCTTCTCATCAAATCTCTTACTGTTTCTCTGAAAATATATCTATGCCATTTATACTTCAACGCCCTGCCCTGGTATCTGATTCCATTATCCTTGCACTTTATGTTAAGGAGCTCAATCAGACTTTCCTTCTCACTGCAGCTTCTCAATTCGTTACCAGAACCAGACAAGTCCGCAGTAGTCAAGGGTGCTATTGATCAACCAGCTAGCTTAGTTTCATAATGAGACCTGGAAGACAGATATGTCATTGGCAGCAAGAGGTTTTTCAAATGAGACTGTGATTGTGAAATTAGTCTTTCCAGGAGTGGACTGATAGTGAATCAGCAGTCCCATTTTACACTGACCTTAAACTTTAACTCGGCTTCTCTCTCCACAGATGCTCCCAGACCTGCTGAGTACTTCCAGCATTTCTTGTTTTGAGTCCCGCTTTACATGGTGTTTGTTTTTTTTCCCACTGACGCCAATGGAAAAGAAACTTGACCGTGGTATAAAAAATGGTTGCCAATACACTATGATTTGCTTGGTGCTACTGGCCAATTACCACACCCTATAGATAGATGCACGGATTACCAACTGCTTCTGGTGACGTCACTGAATTTCTTTTCCTCTTGATGCCATCAGTTTACAGTATTGGTTTCACCAATTACATAGAAATGACATTGTAACTCCCAAAATTCATCTGGCTGCCTGGCACTGCTGTACTGGGTAAGGCCATACAACTAGTTCTGATGGGGTCATCAGCAACTTCAGTGAAATTGCTACTTAGATTATTAGTTGAACATTCGAGGGTTCCCTGATGGGAGCAAATATAGCATCTCCTCTTATACCATATGTTATCTGTCCAGAGAAAATGTACAGACAGCCAGAAATAAAAGCAGCTTTTATATTACCGCACCAACTTGAGTGTTCACTTGGACAGAATAAAGTGAACTAAAAATCAGCAGAAACAAACAGGAAATGGATATATTAATCAGGATATTTTGCCTTTATACCATTCTTTTCTGTTTTGGTAAAGATTACGCCTAATTCCTGCCTCTTTCTCTGCGTCTTAATTCGGTATACACTAAGACCAGGCAGCATAGCCTCTGTGCTGTAACCTTCTACAAGTTCAGAATTAAAAGCATTAGATAACCTAGCACAGGCTTCTGGCACAAGGTGTTGCCTTGCCGTCTGATTTTATTTTCCCTTTATATCAGAGTGTGGGCTCCATTAAGCACCTTTCCCCAGGTCAACTTATAAATCTCAGCACATGGACATGGCGAATCACGGACATGACCATGCACTCGACAATTCAGTAGGGGAATGTCTGTTTGTTGGTCACATTTTAAACTGGTCCTGAGAGTGATGCTGCCTCTTCAGGAGAAAGTGTTACCCATGAGTTGGTTTGTTTTCACTGTTTCCATAGCAATATACTGACTATAGCAATATATTCTGATAAGAGTAAGCGGGTTCACTTGTAAACAAGGTTTTCCTTTCAGCTCCAGTGATCCAAGGTATTGTCACTTTGTACCTTTAGTGCTGCAGTCTGCAGTGTTAGTCACCCATTAATGATCTACAATCATGAAACAAAGGCCTCTCAATGTACAAACAGCCCATTTACAAATATTGATAACTTGCAACAATATTGCCATTTACATTACTAAGATTGTATCGGAATGAACTTGGAACACACAGCAATCTAGACCTTTATCTTGTCTGTCAATCCAACACTATGGGCAGTAATTCAGGTCCCACATTAGATTTAGTGCTGAGTTTGATAGGTTTGAGAGAGAGAATGGTGAGTCATGAAACAAAGTTTCAAATTTAGAAAAGGTTGATTTTAGAGGGACAAGGCAGAAACAGACCCCATTAAACTGAGCATAGCCATTAATGCATAAAACTACAGAGCAACAGTGGGGGGAAGGGGGGTGCGGTGGCATATACCAAGGTCCAAGACTACATGCTGAGGGATGCACTAAAGATTGAGGCAGCTGCCGCAAAGGCTCAGTGGGAAATGGCCACTGTGTAAGGCCCTCCCGTCATAGTAGATTGAGGGGCTGAAAACCATGTAAAACACCTTGGGTTGTATGCACCAGAAAATGTTTGCCATGTAATGTAAATGTACATTGTAAAATGACCTGAAGTGGCAAGTGCACTGTGGCACCTCATGTACTGTATTGAAAGAAACCAATCTGTATTGCACTTTATGTAATGTCAAATTTGAATAGTTATGCAATGTATTTTTACAAATTTTATGAATAAAGTATATTTTTGGAAAAAAAACTTGGCTGGTGGTGAGAAAGGCCCTCCCCGTCAGATCCTCATGCACACCCGGAGTCTCAGTGCCATCACAAGCTGCCCTCAAGGCGGCTGTCACGGAGAAGAGACCGTCGTCCATTCCTTCTGGAATGGGCCTTTGCAAAGAATGTCTGGAAAAAAGTGCAGTGGTTTTTGTCGAGGTTCGTCTCGAATAGCTTCGAAACACAGGACTCAGCGTTCTACAGGCTGTTTCCAGGAAGCACACCGAGATAAACACCAGCTGCTGCTGGAGGACCAACTACTCGGTGAAAGACGCTCTTTGGTCTGCCTGTAACTTGTTGGTCTTCCAGTGCCAAGAGTGATCCACGACTGACTGTTGCAGACTGGCACATTCCAAGGTCTAGGACCACAAGTTAAGAGACACACTGGAACTTGGGGCAGCCGCTGCAAAGGCTCAACGGGGAAAGGCCACTGGTCTGAGGCCCTCCTGCCCTAGTACACCAAGGAGCTGGAACCATCGTAAAACCACTCGGGCTGTATGTTTGCCATGAAATGCACATTATAAATATAACCTGTAATTGTAAATGTCGTGCGACACCTCAGAGTGACACATACTGTATTGAAAGAAATCCAACAATATTGCACCTTTATGTACCTTTACAAATTTTATGGATGAAAAAAATATTTGTTAAAAAAGAATTATTTGGTGCAATATAAGGCCTGTATGCACCCCAAAAGGGTATGAGCTCCTCTTGTCTAATTAAACAACCTTGGTCAACAAACAAAGGGCTAGATTTAGTTGCGCTGATGGGGCTCCTGGAGTTGGGCTGAAAAGGCAAGGGAACCCTGCCTCAACCTTTCTGAGCCACCCCCTAGCACGATTCAACGGCGTTCAGGCACTTAAGTGTCCTGCACCGGGATCCTCATCCCCTCAAAGATGGAGATCCCGCCTCCAAGAGCTGCTGGTGAATCAGAAAGCCGACAGTTCAGTAGTATCGGCAGCGCCACTGGGAGCATTGGCCACTGCCGGTACTACAGGAGGCCTGGAGTGTTGGACTATAGGTGAGTGAGGTAGGGTCTCCAGAGCTGGAGTGGCAGGCCCCAGCAATGGCAAGAGGAGGGTGGGGTGTTACGGGACATGGGTTGTTTACTGGTGGGGGTCCTCCATGGAGCACAGATTGTTCACAGAGGAGCCCCCCTCCAACAAGCCCACAGGGCTTAATTCCAGTGGTGGCAGCAAGAGGCTAATAATTGGCCACTTAAGGGCCTCAATTGGCCTCTGGGCAGGAAGGCTGTCTTTGGCCTTTCCCACCCCGACTTTATCATGGCGCGATGGGAAGGCGACGGGCCCTCCGCCCCCTGCTGCCCCTCGCAATTCTATGGGCCCCCTCCCCTCCTAGCCGGTTTCTGGGGGGGCTCCATTAAATCTAGCCTGAAGTATTTTAAAACTAAAAGAAAAGGGAAAGAACAGTAGAGATCCCATAGACCAGAAGAGATATAAAGATCAGCAAAGGGTAATAGAAAGTGGTAAGAGAATACATGAGAACACTCCTTTGGGATATCAAAGGCAACACAAAGGTTTTTAACAAAAATATTAAGAGAAAGGAAGTGACTAAAATTACGCTTAATGGCAGACACATGTAATATTGTAATTGAAAAGCAGGAAATGACAGACTTGCTGAATATTTATTTTTTATTGGTTTTCACAGTAGAAGATGAGAATAAAGTATCAGAGATGAAAAGGAAAGTGAAAATAAAACTAAATAAAAGTGCTGGAGAAAATAATGGGATTAAAGATTAACAAGTTTTCAGGACCTGATAGTTTCTACTCCAGTATATTAAAAAAGAGTAGGTGATGAAATTGTAGATGCTCTAAACATCTTCTTCCAAAACTCTCCTGGTTCAGTAACTGTCTCCTTATATTGGAAATTTCCCAATCCCAAGAGAGATAAACTAGGATTAAAAAAATGCTGGAAATACTCAGTAGGTCTGGCAACATCTGTGGAGAGAAAGGCAAAGTTAACGCTTAAGGTGTGTGACCTTTCATCAGAACTGGAAAAGGTTAGAAAAAAATTAGGTTTTGAAGGGGAGGGGGGTGGGGAAGAGATAGGGCAGAGGGCAGGAGAGATTAAATAACAAAGCTGTCCTGGGATATTCTCAGGTATTCCCCAGCGATCTGTCCTGGGGCCGTAACTTTTCATCATATTGACAAATGACTTAGATGAAGGAATATATCTAAATTTGCTGACAATACTAACTTGGGCCAAATCATGAGCAATGAGAGCATCAAACATGACAGCAGCCCAATATGTCAGCTGTAACTTTCATGATTGTTTGATTGAGGACCGTTTCAAAGGTGTGAGATGGATTATTCTGGAAATCTTCCATTCCCCCAATTTAGCCTTGCTTCAGAAGACACTTTTGCAAGGCATTGCCAGGTCTGTTGAAGAACCATTTATAAAATAACAAGTTGGAATATTTGTGCAAAGTGTGAATGGAATTCTCGATGTGGAAGAGTCCTTCTTGTTCACATGTAACTTAATCAATTTTTCTGGTGTATTTCAGAGGATCCACAGTTACCAGAAGGGACTAGTGGTATGACCAGGTGACGTCTCGGATCGTGTTTTTGGGATCCTTAAGGGGGAGGGGGAGCAGCCCCAAGTCGTGGTCTACATAGGCACCAACGACATAGGTAGGAAGAGAGATGGGGATTTAAGGCAGAAATTCAGGGAGCTAGGGTGGAAGCTTAGAGCGAGAACAAACAGAGTTGTTATCTCTGGGTTGTTGCCCGTGCCACGTGATAGCGAAGCGAGGAATAGGGAGAGAGAGGAGTTGAACACGTGGCTGCAGGAGTGGTGCAGGAGGGAGGGTTTTGGTTTCCTGGATAATTGGGGCTCTTTCTGGGGTAGGGACCTCTACAAACAGGATGGTCTTCACCTGAACCAGAGGGGTACCAATATCCTTGGGGGGGGGGGGGGGGGGGGGGAGATTTGCTAGTGCTCTTCGGGGGGGTTTAAACTAATTCAGCAGGGGAATGGGAACCAAAATTGTAGTTCCAGTGTACAGGATGTTGAGAGTAGTGAGGTCAGGGATAAGGTTACGAGGACGCAAGAGGGCACTGGCAAGAAAGAACTTGGTTTAAAGTGTGTCTACTTCAATGCCAGGAGCATCCGGAATAAGGTGGGTGAGCTTGCAGCATGGGTTGGTACCTGGGATCTCGATGTAGTGGCCATTTCGGAGACATGGGTAGAGCAGGGGCAGGAATGGATGTTGCAGGTTCCGGGATTTAGATGTTTCAGTAAGAACAGAGAAGATGGTAAAAGAGGAGGGGGTGTGGCATTGTTAATCAAGGAGAGTATTACAGTGGCAGAAAGGACGTTTGAGGACTCGTCTACTGAGGTAGTATGGGCCGAGGCTGAGGGACTTGAGGTTGTTTTCGTTAGAGAGAAGGAGGAGGAGAGGTGACTTAATAGAGACATATAAGATAATCAGAGGGTTAGATAGGGTGGATAGTGAGAGTCTTTTTCCACGGATGGTTTTAGAATTTTAGAATATTACAGCGCAGTACAGGCCCTTCGGCCCTCGATGTTGCGGCGACCTGTGAAACCATCTGACCTACACTATTCCATTTTCATCCATATGTCTATCCAATGACCACTTAAATGCCCTTAAAGTTGGCGAGTCTACTACTGCTGCAGGCAGGGCGTTCCACGCCCCTACTACTCTCTGAGTAAAGAAACTACCTCTGACATCTGTCCTATATCTATCACCCCTCAACTTAAAGCTATGTCCCCTCGTGTTTGCCATCACCATCCGAGGAAAAAGACTCTCACTATCCACCCTATCAAACCCTCTGATTATCTTATATGTCTCTATTGAGTCACCTCTCCGCCTCCTCTCTAACGAAAACAACCTCAAGTCCCTCAGCCTTTCCTCGTAAGACCTTCCCTCCATACCAGGCAACATCCTAGTAAATCTCCTCTGCACCCTTTCCAAAGCTTCCACATCCTTCCGATAATGCGGTGACCAGAACTGCACGCAATACTCCAGGTGCGGTCTCACCAGAGTTTTGTACAGCTGCAGCATGACCTCGTGGCTCTGAAACTCGATCTCCCTACTAATAAAAGCTAACACACCATATGCCTTCTTAACAGCCCTATTAACCTGGGTAGCAACCTTCAGGGATTTATGTACCTGGACACCAAGATCTCTCTGCTCATCTACACTACCAAGAATCTTCCCATTAGCCCAGTACTCTGCATTCCTGTTACTCCTTCCAAAGTGAATCACCTCACACTTTTCTGCATTAAACTCCATTTACCATCTCTCAGCCCAGCTCTGCAGCCTATCTATGTCCCTCTGTACCCTACAACATCCTTCGGCACTATCCACAACTCCACCGACCTTAGTGTCATCCGCAAATTTACTAACCCACCCTTCTACACCCTCTTCCAGGTCATTTATAAAAATGACAAACAGCAGTGGCCCCAAAACAGATCCTTGCGGTACATCACTAGTAACTAAACTCCAGATGAACATTTGCCATCAACCACCACCCTCTGTCTTCTTTCAGCTAGCCAATTTCTGATCCAAAGCTCGAAATCACCTTCAACCCCATACTTCCGTATTTTTTGCAATAGCCTACCGTGGGGAACCTTATCAAACGTCTTACTGAAATCCATATACACCACATCCATGGCTTTACCCTCATCCACCTGTTTGGTCACCTTCTCAAAAAACTCAATAAGGTTTGTGAGGCACGACCTACCCTTCACAAAACCGTGCTGACTATCGCTAATGAACTTATTCTTTTCTAGATGATTATAAATCCTGTCTCTTATAACCTTTTCCAACATTTTACCCACAACCGAAGTAAGGCTCACAGGTCTATAATTACCAGGGCTGTCTCTACTCCCCTTCTTGAACAAGGGGAGAACATTTGCTATCCTCCAGTCTTCCGGCACTATTCCTGTCGACAATGACGACATAAAGATCAAGGACAAAGGCTCTGCAATCTCCTCCCTAGCTTCCCAGAGAATCCTAGGATAAATCCCATCTGGCCCAGGGGACTTATCTATTTTCACACTTTCCAAAATTGCTAACACCTCCTCCTTGTGAACCTCAATCCCATCTAGCCTAGTAGTCTGTATCTCAGTATTCTCCTCAACAACATTTTCTTTCTCTACTGTAAATACTGAAGAAAAATATTCATTTAACGCTTCCCCTATCTCCTCTGATTTCACACACAACTTCCCACTACTATCCTTGATTGGCCCTAATCTAACTCTAGTCATTCTTTTATTCCTGATATACCGATAGAAAGCCTTAGGGTTTTCCCTGATCCTATCCGCCAATGATTTCTCATGTCCTCTCCTAGCTCTTCTTAGTTCTCCCTTTAGATCCTTCCTGGCTAGCTTGGAACTCTCAAGCGCCCTAACTGAGCCTTCACGTCTCATCCTAACATAAGCCTTCTTCTTCCTCTTGACAAGCGCTTCAACATCTTTAGTAAACCACGGCTCCCTCGCTCGACAACTTCCTCCCTGCCTCACAGGCACGTACTTATTAAGGACATGCAGTAGCTGCTCCTTGAATAAGCTCCACATTTTGATTGTTCCCATCCCCTGCAGTTTCCTTCCCCATCCTACGCATCCTAAATCTTGCCTAATCGCATCATAATTTCCTTTCCCCCAGCTATAATTCTTGCCCTGCGGTATATACCTGTCCCTGCCCATCGCTCAGGTAAACCTAACCGAATTGTGATCACTATCACCAAAGTGCTCACCTACATCTAAATCTAACACCTGGCCGGGTTCATTACCCAGTACCAAATCCAATGTGGCATCGCCCCTGGTTGGCCTGTCTACATACTGTGTCAGAAAACCCTCCTGCACACACTGGACAAAAACTGACCCATCTAAAGTACTCGAACTATAGTATTTCCAGTCAATATTTGGAAAGTTAAAGTCCCCCATAACAACTACCCTGTTACTCTCGCCCCTGTCGAGAATCATCTTCGCTATCCTTTCCTCTACATCTCTGGAACTATTCGGAGGTCTATAAAAGACTCCCAACAGGGTGACCTCACCTCTCCTGTTTCTAACTTCGGCCCATACTACCTCAGTAGATGAGTGCTCAAATGTCCTTTCTGTCGCTGTAATACTCTCCTTCATTAACAATGCCACACCCCCCCTCTTTTACCATCTTCTCTGTTCTTCCTGAAACATCTAAATCCCGGAACCTGCAACATCCATTCCTGCCCCTGCTCTACCCATGTCTCCGAAATGGCCACTACATCGAGATCCCAGGTACCAACCCATGCTGCAAGCTCACCCACCTTATTCCGGATGCTCCTGGCATTGAAGTAGACACACTTTAAACCAAGTTCTTGCTTGCCAGTGCCCTCTTGCGTCCTTGTAACCTTATCCCTGACCTCACTACTCTCAACATCCTGTACACTGGAACTACAATTTAGGTTCCCATTCCCCTGCTAGTTCCCATTCCCCTGGTGATGGCAAACACGAGGGGACATAGCTTTAAGTTGAGGGGTGATAGATATAGGACAGATGTTAGAGGTAGTTTCTTTACTCAGAGAGTAGTAGGGGCGTGGAACGCCCTGCCTGCAACAGTAGTAGACTTGCCAACTTTAAGGGCACTTAAGTGGTCCTTGGATAGACATATGGATGAAAATGGAATAGTGTAGGTCAGATGGTTTCACAGGTCGGCGCAACATCGAGGGCCGAAGGGCCTGTACTGCGCTGTAATGTTCTAAAAAAAGAGGTCTAGGGTTCCCTTTCAGCTTAACATCTTAGCGTAACAGGGATTTATTTTTAAACACACCGTGTTTTTAGCTCCCCCTTGGTGAATCCTTGTTCACTGCTTTCCAACTATAAGGCAAAGAAACCAGCACAAATGGGCTTTCTTAGGTTTAAAGAAGAAATATTGAAATTTATTAAACTTAAACTCTAATTCGGTTGACACCTACGGATACACAACACGCTTACGCTAGCATACATATGCGATACATACATGAAAACAGAGACAGAAAAGAGCAGAAGAAAAATAAAGTGGAAAAGTTTGAGGCAATATCTGAAGAGTTTTTGTTATGGTTCTTTGAGCTCACTGTAGAGTCCTTGATTGTAGGTAGTTCTTGCTTTTTGCTGGGGCTCAGTATTCTTAGTCAACCTTGTTTGCTGTTGGAGACTTTTCTCTCTTGGGGTTCATGTGTCTTCAGTGGATTCAGAGGCTTGTGAGAAAGAGATGGGAGCAGACAGGAGAGATCTTCTCAGTCCAGGAGCAAACAGACACTCTCAGTTCAAACTGTTTGTACAATTCAGAAAAGCCTATGTTGCCCAGCAGGTTAGTCATGTGATTAGCTGGTTTGACCATGTCTGTTTGTAAATTTGGCCATCTTAGCAGTCAACCTGGAATGCGAGCTCCCCCACCTTCAACATTTGGTGATCAAAAGTCCATTCTGGGTTGAATGTGTCAAGGAATGGTCCTTTGTCCTTCCAAACACTGTCTGTTAATAGACAAATGTCTTTCCAGCCAAGATCTGGCATTTTTTTTTTTAAAACAAGCCCTTTCTTCATTTCAACAAGAGTTTGAAATGCAAGCCCATGTGGTAAAATTAATATGCTTCTTGCGTGACAGGTGGGGGCTTGCAAGAGCTTAATTCTAGTTTTTTTAAAAAAAAGAACATTGAATAAGTATTTAATTAGGAATGGGTTTAACAGGTAAAGGGACAAATGTGGGGTGAGTTAATCAAACAGATCACAATGGTTCCAGTTCCACTGGGATGGAAAAAATGTCATTGTGGAATGTGACTCTCCAGTGTTGAATAATGGAGATTCAAAGAAGTCCTCAGTAAATACAGATGTAACAAACTTGTTTTCAACTTGAAAGGAAAGGAATTTTCTTGCTTGTCCGAAAACTCTATTCCTTGCGTCAGTTGGAAGCTCTTTGATCTGTCTGATGTCCATGTGAGATTCATTGGCCGAGAATTTCCTTGAAGCTACTCTGGCTCCCTCATCATAACTTTGTTGGAAATGTGATGGGAACATGGAATATACAGTACAAAAACAGATCATTCAACCCAACCAGTCAATGCCGCTGTTTATGCTCCACTCCTGGTACCTGAATCACAAAAGGTTAGTATGCAGGTACAGCAAGTGGATTAGGAAGGCAAATGGAATGTTGGCATTTATTGCAAGAAGAACCAAGTATAAAAGTAGGAAAGTGTTGCTACAGTAGTACAGGGCCTTAGTTAGATTGCATCTGGAGTACTGTGTACAGTTTTGGTCTCCTGAAGGAAGGATATAATTGCATTAGATGCATTTCAGAGAAGGTTCACTCGACCAATTCCTGGGATGAAGGGGTTGTCTTATGAAGAAAGGTTGAACAGATTGGGCCTATTGGAGTTTAGAAGAATGAGATGTGACCTTATTGAAACATATAAGATCCTGAGGGGGCTTGAAAGGGTGGATTCTGAGAGGATGTTTCCCCTTGTGGAGGAGTCTAGAACTAGGGGACATAGTTTAAAAATTAGGGGTCTCAAATTTAAGACAGAGATGAGGAGAAACTTCTTCTCTCAGAGGGTCGTTAGTCTGTGGAATTCTCTTCCAACGACAGCAGTGGAGGCTGGGTATTTGAATATATTCAAGGCTGAGTTAGATAGATTTTTAATCGACAAAGGAGTCAGGGTTATGGCGGACTGAAAGAAAGTAGAGTTGAGGCCACAATCAGATCAACCATGATCGTATCGATGGCAGAGCAGGCTCGAGGGGCCGAATGGTTTATTCCTGCTCCTAATTCTTGTGTCCTTGTCTGTTCCTCTTGAGCCTCCTCCCATCCTTCTTCATCTAACTATCAGATAACCCTCCATTCCCTTCGCCCTCATATGCTTATCGAGCTTCCCCTTAAATTCATCCATACTATTTGTTAATTGTGTTTAATCATATGCAGGTGGAGGGTGATAATTAGTGTCTTACTTGTCTGTAGATAAGGAGACACTTACTGAAACTGGGTGAAGGAGTGGGGAGATGCATGTTGGTAATCATTTTACTTTGTAAAATCAATGTAGGACTGAGTAAAATTTTGCTCCAGCATAACCCTTCAACAACAAACTTTCTGGAGTTTAACATGGCAGCAGAGAATGGTTGCCTAAAGGTCAAGGTTGGAAACTAAGAATTTTTTTTCACATAGAAAACTAAAGTACCAGTGGCTATTTTGGGAAATGGCAGAAAACAAGTGTAAATTGTCAGGGTCTGATGCATTCGCCAGAGCTGGCGGGCAGCCATAAAGGCGGGGCTAAAGTGTGGCGAGTCGAAGAGACTTAGCAGTTGGCAGGAAAAAAGACAGAAGCGCAAGGGGAGAGCCAACTGTGTAACAGCCCCGACAAACAAATTTTTCTGCAGCACCTGTGGAAGAGCCTGTCACTCTAGAATTGGCCTTTTTAGCCACTCCAGGCGCTGCTCCACAAACCACTGACCACCTCCAGGCGCTTACCCATTGTCTCTCGAGATAAGGAGGCCAAAGAAGATTACCCTCCAATGTTCTCAGAGTCAGAATCATATGACCAGTGGAAGAATTAAGTGGAGATATGAACATGATTTAAAAGAGGAAACAAGGTATGGTCTTGGCATTGTCACTTCCTACCAAAAGTAAGAAGTGGGGCGGCACAGTGGCGCAGTGGTTAGCACCGCAGCCTCACAGCTCCAGCGACCTGGGTTCAATTCTGGGTACAGCCTGTGTGGAGTTTGCAAGTTCTCCCTGTGACCGCGTGGATTTTCGCCGGGTGCTCCTGTTTCCTCCCACAGCCAAAGACTCGCAGGTTGATAGGTAAATTGGCCATTATAAATTACCCCGAGTATAGGTAGGGGAATATAGGGAAGGTGGGGATGTGGTAGGAGTATGGGATTAGTGTAGGATTAGTATAAATGGGTGGTTGATGGTCGGCACAGACTCGGTGGGCCAAAGGGCCTGTTTCAGTGCTGTATCTCTAAATAAAGAAGTAAAGTGTTTTGTGAACTGGATGCTCGTCAGTTGGATCTTCTATTAGAATTCTTGAATGAGATTTACAAGAAAGATGACCTATTGAATGCCGATGAGGCATGGTTAGACTTTGATAGATTTTGGAAAACAGATAGTTATTCAATGGAGGAATATATCATGGATTTTAAAAAACTGTATAAAAGATTGAGAAAATCCATTTTGGAGATCCCCAGCTCAGTGTTGGCATTTAAATTTCTAGATTGTGCTAGGGTGTCACAAACGGACAGGCTGCATGTTCTAACTGGGCTTTGGTTCTCAGAAAAAGACTCCCTGTTGGATTAGATATCTGCTGCTTTAAAAAAAAAATTCTGGGGAAAAAATCATTTTCTGCAGCTTTGGTAAAACAAATAGGGCATTCTGTGGTGACACAAAAAATGGAGGGCATTTTAAACAGCCCAGATACTGGATGCAGGCACCAGTTTAATTGAAAAGTTAAAGACAGGAGGAATGAAGATGAAGGCACCTTTAGCAGGACTGATTATTACAGCAGAAGACAGAATTGGAAGAGCTATAATAGCCAAATGTATCTCAGGAATGCCCAAGGAACAGTTAATAGGTGCTGCAGGGAATGACAATTAGTTCATTTTTTTTTAGAAACATAGAAACATAGAAAATAGGAGCAGGCGTAGGCCATTCGGCCCATCGGGCCTGTTCCGCCATTCAAAAAAGGTCATGGCTGATCGTCTGATTCAGTACCCTGTTCCCACTTTCTCCCCATATCCCTTGATCCCTTTGGCATTAAGAAATATATCTATCACCTTCTTGATTATATTTAATGACTTGGCCTCCACTGCCTTCTGCGGTAGACAACGCCACAGGTTCACCACTCTGAGTGAAGAAATTTCTCCTCAACTCGGTTCTAAATGGCATACCCTGTATCCTGAGACTGTGACCCATGGTTCTGGACTCCCCCGCCATCGGGAACATCCTCCCTGCATCTAGCTGCTCTAGTCCTGTTAGAATTTTATAGGTTTCTATGAGATCCCCTCTCATTCTTCTAAACTCTAGTGAATATAGACCTAGTCAACCCAATCTCTCCTCATACGTCAATCCTGCTATCCCAGGAATCAGCCTAGTAAATCTTCTTTGCACTCCCTCTATGGCAATAACATCCTTCCTCAGATAAGGAGACCAAAACTGCACGCAATACTCCACATATGGTCTCACCAAGGTCCTGTATAACTGCAATAAGACATCCTTGCTCCTGTATGCAAATCCTCTTGCAATGAAGGCCAACATACCATTCGCCTTCCTAACTGCTTGCTGCACCTGAATGCTTGCTTTTAGTGACTGGTGTACAAGGACACCCAAGTCTCGTTGCACCTCCCCCTTTCTCAATCTATCACCATTCAGATAATAATCTGTCTTTCTGTTTTTACAACCAAAGTGGATAACCTCACATTTATCCACATTATACTGCATCTGCCATGCATTTGCCAACTCCCCCAACGTGTCCAAATCACATTGGAGCCTCTTTGCATCCTCCTCACAGCTCACATTCCCCCCCCAGCTTTGTGTCATCTGCAAACTTGGAAATGTACATATAGTTCCCTCACGCAAGTCATTAATATATATATTGTGAATAGCTGGGGCCCAAGCACTGATCCCTGCAGTACCCCACTAGTCACTGCTTGCCACCGGGAAAAAGACCTGTTTATTCCGACTCTCTGTTTTCTGTCTGTCAACCAATTCTCAATCCGTGCCAGTATATTATCCCCAATCCCATGTGCTTTAATTTTGCGCACTAACCTCTTATGTGGGACCTTATCAAAAGCCTTCTGAAAATCCAAATACACTACATCCACTGGTTCTCCCTTATCTATTCTACTAGTTACATCCTCAAACTCCAGTAGATTTGTAAAGCACGATTTCCTTTTCGTAAACCCATGCTGACTTTATCTAATACCAAAAGCAAAATACTGAAGATGCTGGAAATCTGAAATAAAAATTTTCGAAGATGACCACCAATGCATCCACTAATTCCAGGGCCACTTCCTTTAGTACTCTGGGATGTAGATTATCAGGCCCTGGGGATTTGTCAACCTTTAACCCCATTAATTTCACTAGCACTATTTTTTTACTAATACTGATTTCCCTCAGTTCCTCCTACTCATTACACCCTCGGTTCCCTAATATTTCTGGGAGGTTATTTGTGTCCTCCTTTGTGAAGACAGAACCAAAGTAGGTGTTTAATTGCCATTTCTTTATGCCCCATTCCCTTTCTGACTGTAAGGGACCTACATTTGTCTTCACTAATCTTTTTCTCTTCACATATCTATAGAAGCTTTTACAGTCAGTTTTTATGTTTGCCACAAGTTTACTCTCATACTCTATTTTCCCACGCTTAATCAACCTCTTTGTCCTCCTTTGCTGAATTCTAAACTGCTCCCAATCCTCAGACTTGCTGCTTTTTCTGGCAATTTTATATGCTTCCTCTTTGGATCTAATACTATCCCTAATATCTTTTGTAAACCACGGTTGAGCTGCCTTTCCGGTTTTATTTTTGTGCCAAACAGGAATGCATAATTGTTGTAATTCATGCACATGTTCCTGAAAAATTATCCATTGCCTATCCACCATCAACTCTTTTCGTAAAGTTCCCCAATCTACCATAGCCAACTTGTGCCTCATACCTTCGTAGTTTCCTTTATTTAGATTCAGGACGCTAGTTTTGGATTCAACTATCATGTTATGGTCGCTCCTCCCCAAGGGACCCCGCACAACAAGATTGTTAATTAATCATTTCTCATTGTACAATACCCAATCTAGGATAACCTGTTCTCTAGTTGGTTCCTCAACGTATTTCTCTAAAAAACCATCACGTACACACTCCAGGAAATCCTCCTCCACAGTATTATTGATAATTTGGTTTGACCAATCTATATGTAGATCAAAGTCCCCCATGATTACAGTTGTACCCTTATTGCATGCGTCTCTAATTTCCTGTTTAATGCCATCCCTTACATCTCCACTACTGTTTGGGGGCCTATAGGCAACCCCCACCAACGTTTTCTGTCCCTTGGTGTTTCTTAGCTCCACCCATACAGATTCCACATCATGACTTTCCGAGCCAATATCCTTCCTCACTATTGCATTGATTTCCTCCTTTACTAACAACGCTACCCCACCTTTCCCTTTTTGCCTGTCCTTCCTAAATATTGAATACCCCTGGATGTTCAATTCCCATCCTTGGTCACCCTCAGCCATGTCTCTGTAATCGCAACTATATCATAACTGTTAATATCTATTTGCGTTGCCTTACTTCTACCTTATTGCAAATGCTCCGTACATTCAGACTCAATGCTGAGTCAGTCATCTTCGCTTTATTTTGCACTATCGCCTGATTTGTTTCTCGCCCTCGTTTTCTCTGCCTTCCACTTTTGCTTCTTACCTTTCTGTCTTTCATTTCTATCCTTGTTTCCCCCTCCTCTGTCTCCCTGCTCAGATTCCCATCCCCGACATTCGAGTAAAAACCCTCCCTGACATCATTAGCAAACAGCCCGCGAGGACATTGGTCCTGGTCCTGCCCAGATGCAACCCGTCCGGCTTATACTGGTCTCACCTTCCCCAGAACCAGTCCCAATGTCCCAGGAATCTGAATCCCTCCCCCCTACACTATTTCTCCAGCCATATATTCATCTGATCTATCCTGCTATTTCTACTCTCGCTAGCATGTGGCACTGGTACTGATCCTGAGATTACTACCTTTGAGGTCCTACTTTTTAATTTACATCCTAACGCCCTATAGTCAGCTTGTAGAACCTCATCCTTTTTTTTTTACCTATGTCATTGGTACCAATATGTACCATGACAGCTGGCTGCTCGTCCTTCACCCTCAGAGTGCTCTGCAGCCGCTGAGAGACATCCTTGACCCTAGCACCAGGAAGGCAACATACCATCCTGGAGTGTCTTTTGCAGCCACAGAAATGCCTGCCTGTTCCCCTTACGATTGAATCCCCTATCACTGTAGCCCTGCCACTCTTCTTCCTCCCCTCCTGTGTAGCAGAGCCACCCATGGTGCCATGAACTTGGCTCTTGCTGCTTTCCCCTGAGCCATCTCCCCTAACAACATCCAAAGCGGTATATCTGATAGAGAGGGGGATGGCCACAGGGGACTCATGCACTATCTGCCTTCCTCTACTCTGCCTGATGGTCACCCATTCCCTTTCTGCCTTCGCAGCTTTTGCCTGCAGTGTGACCACCTTGCCAAATGTTCTATCCACGATGATCTGAGCATCGCGGATGCTCCGCAGTGACTCCACCCTGCAGCTCCAGCTCTGTAATGCAGGTAGCCAGTAGGTGCAGATGGATACACCTCCTGCACATATGGTCGTCAGGGACATTGGAAGCGTCCCTGATTTCCCACACAGCGCAGGAGGAGCATATCACGGGTGCAAGCTCGCCTGCCATGACTTACCTTTAGATTATTTAATTACTCCCTTAAATTAAAAAATACTAATTACGCTAGGGGCGTGGTTCTACTCCAAACACTACCCACTGCAATCTAAAGTCCTTACCTTTACTTTTGAAGCTACTGATAAATCCTACTAAAAATCAATACAGTTCACTAGTTAAAATAAACCTTACTCAAAAAAAGGTTACTCACTTGTTCCTTATTATTAAGCTATTTACACACGCACCCTAACACTGGTGTACTAACTCAGCTATTTAGAGTTATTCCCTAACAGCAGTTACTCACCAACCAATCACCTTGCAGCTTTCCTGTGACATCACTTTTCACTTTGTTTTCAAACTCCGGCGCGCCTGCATTCCTCTCCGCTGCTCTCCCGGAAGGTAAGAGATTTAGGCGCGATCCTCGGGCTCCATTTATCCGCTCCTCACTGCGTGTTCTTCCCGCAGGTTCGCTCCTCTCTGCTGCTCTCCCGGAAGGAACCTGAATGCTTTACATGCAGGGAGACGGGCTTTCATCAAAGTTGAGATCTCAGAGAAAATATAGAGAGCTCTGAGGCATCGTATAAGACCACCTGAAACAGAATTTAATCCAGGAGATTTGTGGTATTATAAAAGAGAAGGTCATAGGGAATGGAAGGACCCTAGTGGTGATAAGACAATAGTTTTCAAACATGGAAATCAAACTGTTAAGGTTCATTCCTCATGATTGATCAATACTAACTACAAAATCTCAGAATCTGAGCAGCTGATAGAAGGAAATGAGGTACCTTGTACCTCAAATGATAACGTGTTTTGTGATGAAGGTCCTGAGGAACAGAATACAGTAGATTAAGGGTTGGATAGTAGTAATGTGAGAGATCACGATGCGCAGGACAGAGCTATCACATCTAAAGATCAATTGCCCCAATCTATTGGCAAATTTAAACATTGGCTGAATGTTGAGGATGATGGCAGGAAGTGCAGTCCATGGACTGCAGAATGGTGTGAAAGAGCGGAGAATAAGAAAGCATAGTGCAAGTTCTAATTGTGGGTCTGGAAGTGACTCGTGCATCAGCAAACTATTGTACAATGGAGAAAGAGCCTCTGATAGTGCAAGAGGGAGATCTTACAGTAGAGTCATTGAGAGATACAGCACTGAAACAGGTCCTTCAGCCCATTGAGTCTGTGCCAACCATCAACCACCCATTTATACTAATCCTACATTAATCCCATATTCCCTATCACATCTCCACCTTCTCTCAATTCTCCTCCCACCTACCTACACTAGGGGGCAATTTACAATGGCCAATTTACCTATTAACCTACAAGTCTTTGGCTGTGGGAGGAAACCAGAGCACCTGTCAGAAACCCACGCAGTCACAGGGAGAACTTGCAAACTCCACACAGGCAGTACCCAGAACTGAACCCAGGTTGCTGGAGCAGTGAGGCTGCAGAGCCAACCACTTCGCCACTGTGCCACAGTAGTATCCTAGAAAGACATCAAAATGCTAGTCGAGGCCATAATTTGAACAGATTACACAATGAAATGAAGGCTAAAGAACAGTCTCGCAATAGAACTAGAAGCAGAAGTCCTCATGACTGTGAAGCTTTGGTGGCTGCCAATAAACTTGAGGATGGACTAGTAACAGAAGCGAAACAAAAGCAGTTCGAGAGTTTGGTACCAGATAAGGGACAGCCAGTCTTTTCACATAGATGGATTTGAAATAAAAAGTCCATGCAGATGGGACTTAAAGTTAAAATGAAGCTAGTTGCAAGGGATTTTGAAGAGCGACTGGGTGATACAGATGTTAGAATGCATTCTCCCAAATCTGGACATTAATGTTGAAAATCCTTTTAGCTCTTTCGGCCACATATGGGAAGGCGGTGGCATAGTGGTATTGTCACTGGACTAGTAACACAGAGACCCAGGGTATTGGTCTGGGGACATGTGTTCAAATCCTACCACAGCAGAAGGTAGAATTTGAATTCAATTAATAAATCTGGAATTAAAAAGCTAGTCTAATGATGGGCCATGAAACCATTCTGGTTCATTAATGTCCTTGGGGAAGGAAATCTGTTGTCCTTACCTGGTCTGGCCTACATGTGAATCCAGACTGACAGCAATGTGTTTAACTCTTACATGCCTTCTGAAATGGCCTAGCAAGCCACTCAGTTGTATCTAACCACTACGAAGTCAATAAAAGGGAATGAAACCGGACAGACCACCCGGCATTGACCTAGGCACTGGAAACGACAACAGCAAACCCAGCCCTGTTGACCCTGCAAAGTACTCCTTACTAACATCTGGGGGCTTGTACCAAAGTTGGGAGAGCTATCCCACAGACTAGTTAAGCAACAGCCTGACATAGTCATACTCACAGAATCATACTTGACAGACAATGTCCCAGGCACTGCCATCACCATCCCCGGGTATGTCCTGTCCCACCGCCAGGACAGATCCAGCAGAGGTGGTGGCACAGTGGTATACAGTAGGGAGGGAGCTGCCCTGTAAGTCCTCAACATTGACTCTGGACCCCATGAAGTCTCATGGCATCAGGTCAAACATGGACAAGGAAACCTCCCTCAGCTGATGAGTCAGTACTCCTCCATGTTGAACAGCACTTGGAGGAAGCCTTGAGGGTGGCAAAGGCGCAGAATGTACTCTGGGTGGGGGACTTCAATGTCCATCACCAAGTGGCTCGGTAGCACCACTGCTGGCCAAGTCCTAAAGGACATATCTGCTAGAGTGGGTATGCAGCAGGTGGTGAGGGAACCAACAAGAGAAGAAACCATACTTGACCTCGTCCTCGCCAATCTGCCTGCCGCAGATGCTTCTGTCCATGATTGTATTGACCACTGCACAGTCCTTGTGGAGACGAAGTCCCGCCTTCACATTGAGGATACCCTCCTTTGTGTTGTGTGGCACTACCACCGTGCTAAATGGGATAGATTTTGAACAGATCTAGCAATGCAAAACCTGGCATCCATGAGAGCCATCAGCAGCAGCAAAATTGTACTCAACCACAATCTGTAACCTCATGGCCCGGCATATCCCCCACTTTACCATTACCATCAAGCCAGGAGACCAACCCTGGTTCAATGAAGAGTGCAGGAGGGCAGCAGGCATACCTCAAAATAAGGTGTCAACCTGGTGAAACTACAACACAGGACTATCTGCGTGCCAAACTGCGTAAGCAGCATGTCATAACCAACGGATCAGATCTAAGCTCTGCAGTCCTGCCAAATCCTGCTGTGAATGGTGGTGGACAATTAAACAACTAACTGGAGGAGGTGGCTCCACAAATATCCCCATCCTCAATGATGGGGGAGCCCAGCACATCAGTGCAAAAGATAAGGGTGAAGCATTTGCAACAATCTTCAGACAGAAGTGCCGAGTTGATGATCCATCTCGCCCTCCTCCTGAAGAAGGTAAATCTTTCACACAAAGGATAGTGGGTATCTGGAATGAGCCTCCTGAGGAGATGGTGAAGACAGGAACAGTAGCGACATTTAAGAGGCATCTGGACAGGTACTTGAATGAGCAAGGCATAGAGGGATATGGAATTAATGCAGCAGGTGGGATTAGTATAGATAGGCATTATGGTCAGCATGGACGCGGTGGGCCGAAGGGCCTGTTTCTATGTTGTACAACTCTATGACTCTAAAAAAAACCCAGCATCACAGATGCCAGACTTCAGCCAATTCGATTCACTCCACGTGATATCAAGAAACGACTGAAGACACTGGAAACTGCAAAGGCTATGGGCCCTGACAATATTCCGGCAATAGTACTGAAGACCTGTGCTCCAGAACTTGCTGCGCCCCTAGCCAAGTTGTTTCAGTACAGCTGCAACACTGGCATCTACCCTGCAATGTGGAAAATTGTCCAGGTATGTTCTGTACACAAAAAGCAGGACAAGTCCAACCCGGCCAATTACCGCCCCATCAGCCTACTCTCAATCATCAGTAAAGTGATGGAAGGTGTCATCAACAGTGCCATCAAGTGGCACTTGCTTAGCAATAACCTGCTTAGTGATGCTCAGTTTGGGTTCCGCAAGGGCCACTCAGCTCCTGACCTCATTACAGCCTTGGACAAAAGAGCTGAACTCAAGAGGTGAGGTGAGAGTGACAGCCCTTGACATCAAGGCAGCATTTGACCAAGTATGGCATCAAGGAGCCCGAGCAAATCTGAGGTCAATGGGAATCAGGGGGAAAACCCTCTGCTGGTTGGAGTCATACTTAGCGCAAAGGAAGATAGTTATGTTTGTTGGAGGTCAATCATCTGAGCTCCAGGACATCACTGCAGGAGTTCCTCAGAGTAGTGTCCTAGGCCCAACCATCTTCAGCTGCTTCATCAATGACCTTCCCTCAATCATAAGATCAGAAGTGGGGATGTTACTGATGATTGCACAATGTTCAGCACCATTCGTGACTCCTCAGATACTGAAGCAGTCCGTGTAGAAATGCAACAAGACTTGGACAATATCCAGGCCTGAGCTGATAAGTGGCAAGTAACATTCGCGCCACACAAGTGCCAGGCAATGTCAATCTCCAACAAGAGAGAATCTAACCATCTCCCCTTGACGTTCAACAGCATTACCATTGCTGAATCCCCCACTATCAACATCCTAGGGGTTACCATTGACCAGAAACTGAACTGGAGTCGCCATATAAATACCGTAGCTACAAGAGCAGGTCAGAGGCTAGGAATCCTGCGGCGAGTAACTCACCTCCTGACTCCCCAAAACCTGCCCACCATCTGCAAGGCACAAGTCAGGAGTGTGATGGAATACTCTCCACTTGTCTGGATGGGTTCAGCTCCAACAACACTCAAGAAGCTCAACACCATCCAGGACAAAGCAGCCCGCTTGGTCTACAAACATTCACCCCCTCCACCACCGACGCACAGTGGCAGCATTGTGTCCCATCTACAAGATGCACTGCAGCAACGCACAAAGGCTCCTTGGACAGCAGCTTCCAATCCCACGACCTCTACCAACTAGAAGGACAAGGGCAGCAAATGCATGCGGACACCACCACCTGCAAGTTCCCCTCCAAGTCACACACCATCCTGATTTGGAACTATATCGCCGTTCCTTCACTGTCGCTGGGTCAAAATCCTGGAACTCCCTTCCTAACAGCACTGTGGGTGTATCTACCGCACATGGACTGCAGCGGTTCAAGAAATCAGCTCACCACCACCTTCTCAAGGGCAATTAGGGATGGTCATTAAATGCTGGCCTAGCCAGCGACACCCACATCCCATGAATGAATAAAAGAAATATTCATGGGAGTGTAGATCTATCGACATAAAAGTCATGTTTCTGCAGGGTGATAATGTTTCAGAAACATTTTTTCTGCCTGAAAAGTAAGAATGCAGAAAGAAAACTATGGAAACTAAACAAATGCGTCTATGGCCTGAATGATGCTTCCCGGGTCTGGTATTTCTCAGTGACATCTGTTTTGCTGAAAATTGGTTGTATTCAACAAAAAGCAGATCCTGCGATGTTTTATTGGTATCATAAAGGGAAACGTCAAGGCATCTTCATGATGCACATTGATAATTTCTTATGGAGTGGTACTGCAGAATCTGAGAAATGTGTTATTAATAAAAGGTTAAAGTAAAATTTAAGATTGGGAGTCAGGCTTGTGGGGCTTTTAAGTATATTGGTTTGGAACTTTAGCAGACTGGAATAACTTTAAATCAACAATCCTATTTAGAGATTGTTACTCCATCCCAGCTAATCATGCTCGATCATCACAAAAAGATGATATATCTAAAGAAACAGTGCAATTGCGAAGCTTAATTGGTCAATTAAACTGGTCGTGCACTCAGATTGGACCTGATGCTAGTTTTGATGTGTTGGAGCTAAGCACTACAATGAAGCACCCAAAAGCTGAGACTGTTTTAAGGGAAAATAAAACAAGTTCCAATCCTAAGGTTACCTAAAAGGACATGAAACTAGTCATTTTTAGCAGTGCTTCATCTGCTAATCTTCTTGATGCATATTCTAGTGCAGCTGGTTTCATAATATTTCTTATGGGTGAAAATCGGAAATGCTGTGCTTCCGCTTGGGAAGCTAAGAAAATAAAAAAGTGTTGTAAAAAGTACTTGAGCTGCAGAAACACTGGCTCTTGTGAAGGCAGTGTATAAGGGGTGCTTTTTAAAATATTTTAGGTGAGATTCTGTACAAGGGGCATACTGAAGATAGGATACCCTTTGAATGTATTGTAGATAATTGTTCCTTGTGGGAGAATGTACACTCTATAAAAAGTGAATGAAAAAAATGTTGTGGATTGAAACAAATGCTGGAAGGAAAGGAGATCTGTAAAATTAAATGGGTGGATGCAAGACATCAACTATCTGATTGCTTTATGAAAAGAAATCCTTGTACAAAGAAATTGTTCGGGATCCTAGAGGAGACGTGTCTCTCAATGAAATGTTTTGTACAGAATATAGAATATATTTTGATTTGCTTGGAAATGCATGTTAAACTCTACATTCTATTTAAAGAAAAAGAAGGGAATCTGTTAATTGTGTTTAACTATATGCAGGTTGAGGGTGTTAATTAGGGTCTTACTTGATTGTATATAAGGAGACACTAACTAAAACTGGGTGAAGGTTTGAGTGCGGAGCTGCAGGTTTGTAATCTTTTTACTTTGTAAAATAAATGCAGGACTGAGTAAAGATTGGTTCCAGCATAAACCTTCAACAACAAGCTTTCTGCAGTATAAAACTCTTCACCTTAACCACTCCCTATGGTAGCACATTCCACATTCACAGAATTCTGGATAAAGAAGTTTCTTCTGCATTCCATATTTGATTGTTTAGTTACTACTTATATTGATGACCTTTACTTTTGCTCTTCTCCACAAGTGAAAACTCTCTCTATCCCTACTCTATCAAAACCTTGCATAATTTCAAAGACCTCGATTAGGTCATCCCGTCAGCCTTCTCTTTTCTAGAATAAAGAGTCCCATCCTGTTTATCATTTCCTGATAGGTGTAACCTTGCAGTTCTGATATAATTCTTGTACATTGGTTTTGCACTGACTCCAGTGCCTCTAACATTTTTATAACATGGCGACCAAAACTGTACTCCCAAGTGTAATCTAATTAAAGTTTGATACAAGTTCAGCATAACTTCTCTACTTTTGAATTCTATCCCTCTCAAAATAAACCTTCATATTTGGTCTGCTTTCTAACATTAACCCTGTTAACTCATATAAATGGGATTCCTGCTGCACTTTGGGCAGCAGTTACAGTGCCAGAGTGGGAGCAGGACTGATAAAATTCCTGCCATTTGAACTTTAGCCCACAATTGATTATAGCAGCATGCAGTGTTCATTTTTGACATTCTGTTAAGTTATTTTCCTTTTGTTTTTTTATCTTAAAATTGATCTTTATTAAATGTGTGACTGTAGGGGGACTGCACGGTGACTGTAGGGGGATTGTGGTGATTGTAGGGGGCACTGCGTGGTGATGGTTACTGAAATAGTATCTAGGTTTGAACCAGCTCAGACGGGTGGAAAACATAGTCTTCTTACTCTGCTGCCTAGAGGGCCTTATGTGAGATGACATTGCTGACATTGAAGAGGTACACCACCGAAACCAATGTGCTCGCTCAGCCTATGGTGAATTACATACTCGAGTTTTCGAAGATCATGATGTCAGACCAGACACTAAACTCACAGTCTATCGGGCAGTGGTTCTCACCACACTTCTCTATGGTTTTGAAGCTTGGACGACTTCTAGGCACCATATTAAGGCCCTAGAACACCAACATCAACGCTGTCCTGGAAGGATCTTGTGAATCAAGTGGGTCAAAAGAACAAACATGAGCGACCTCCATGTCACAGACATGCCAAATGTAAAGGGAATGATAATCTCACATCAGCAGAGATGGAAGGGACACGCTGTCTGAATGCTCGGTACAAGACTACCTAAAGTGTTACTCTACTCAGAGCTCTGTCAGGGTGCCTGCTCATTTCTGTTGTGGTCAGGTGTGGAGGAGTCAAAAGGCTTCCCTCTTTTCCCTCCTTTTTTGACCAATTCAGTAGGTGTTTGATTACTTACTTGGTATGATCATAATAAGAACCAATCGGACAGGTTTTCTTGTGTTTAACAAAGATATACACACACTAGAGGGTTGCACACACAAATAGGTTAGAGAGTGGGGAAAGGTAGATTGGTTGAGTTAGAGTCCATTGAAAAAAGGGGGATACAGTCTGTGGAGTTTAGTGATTCAGCTGTCTTCTAGCTGAATTCGGTGGTCTTGAGGCTTTTAGTTTGATGAGATAGATGACTGGTTCAGTGGGTCTCTTGGAGACAGCGAAGCGGACAATTTCCTCCAATGGGGTTTCGGATTGTAGCCTGACTATGCAAACGTGGTCAGTCAACAGGCAGGATTTGAAAGCTTTCAAGCTGGAATGGAGAGAGAGCGAGCCCCCCACTTGGGTCTGCAGGTGTCAAGTCCAGTTGTTTCTCCTTTCTCTGCAGCAGAACGACACAAGCTTAATACCTCAGATGCGGAGGATCTTGTCACATGACACAGTCATTCAAACATAGTAGTTAGCAGTATTTCTTTTGTTAAAAAGAACAAGAAGTTCCTTTAAACTTCCTGGGTCTTGGTTCTTGCAGAGGCATGAGCAGACATTTCATCTCCCTCCTCACAAGCATTGCAGTGTAGGATACGGTGTTGCAAATTAGGTAGGATCTTAAGCTGCCAGCAAAGTCATCCTTTCAGCTGGTCTTTTTTAAAATGTCTTTTTTAAAATATATGTAAATTCAGACCTCCAGTCAGTGGATTAAAGAAAATTATCATTCAACAAAGCACATTGGCATAACAGTTTCAAAGACAATCTCAAAGTCTCCATGAAGGTCTGCTCCATTAACACTAACATGGGAAACAGATGCTCAATCACAACCAAAATGGTGATACATCATCCAAAATGACGTCAAGATCTTCCAATCCACAAGAACAGCCACTGAAAGACAAACAGAGCGGGTAAGCTGCTTGATCACCATTTTGGCTGTGCACATTGGGTGTTCAGTAGGCTGAAGGCCTTGGTACCCAATCCAATGTGCTGCAGTGCCTTGGACTTCTGGAATTGCATTATTGACTCTAATGACTGAAAGGGAACAAATAGGTTAAATTTTCAGTCTTTGTCACAGTGTGACACCGACTTTCCAGTGTCTAGTCAGAGGCCATTGGGATGGCTGTTATTTTTGAATTCATTCCAGTGAAACGGGCATGGCTGGCAATGCCAGATTTCATTGCCTATCCCTAGGTGTCCTTGAGGTGGGTACAGTCAAAGGAAATTCATCTGACTTCTAAGCTCTACCTTACCTGATCTTGGAACAATCGAAGCTAATTTTGGCATCAAACAAACTTTGCCCATCTTGCTCAGCACAAAAATTCAATATCAGATGAGAATGGTGTGTCACGTCAGATTGTCAATAACCCTCTGAAACCACAGCGACATCAGCATGCAGCAGTTCATGCTCCCGTCAACTTTCTTCTTGACAAAATTGAATGTTGTATCGTTAATGCTCTGACTTAAAGCCTTAAATTGTTAATGATTGTCTTAGGTTTTGTATTGTACACAGGTATGGTAAGTTGTTACTGCAATGGCCCAGTTTTCACAAGAGTGAAAGATAATAATTAGTGATTGTGAATTTGATTTTAGCAGTAGGCCGTTGTCATACTAACTGTCTATGTTAGCTGAGTTTCCTTTTAAAGGGGCCTTGTCTCCTGTACAGCAGGAGCTTCTATTTCCACAGATCATAGTTAATAGCCTGCAATTAAACAGTGCTTCATCATGCCCCAAAGTGCTTAGTAACCTACTTGTGAAGCATAGTCATGGTAGTATGTAGGCAGACATGGCAGTCAATGTACCCACTGCAAGGTTCCACAAACAGCAAATGAGTTATCAGATAAAGGGGATATTGTTCACTTTGGTCAACATCCACAATGGATTTAAACACAGACAAGAATGGGAACCAGGAGCCACTGTAGGTCAGTGAGAGGAGTGATAGGCAAGAGGGGATTTATAAGGCTAGGATATGGTCCTCAGAGTTTTGGATGAACTGGAGTTTATGGTGGGTGAGGACTGGCCGAAGAGCATGAAGGTATTCAATTATATGGTGAGTGCCTGGAACTTGCTGCCAGGGGAGATGGTGGAAGCAGGTACGATAATGACGTTTAAGAGGCATCTTGACAAATACACAAATAGATGGGAATAGAGGGATACGGTCCCCGGAAGTGCAGAAGGTTTTAGTTTAGGCAGGCATCAAGATCGGCGCAGGCTTGGAGGGCCGAATGACCTGTTCCTGTGCTGTACTGTTCTATATAAAAAAGCATAGGTGAGGGTCTCAGCAGCAAATGCTCTGAGGTGGGGGTGAAAGTGGGCAATGTTAGAGGTGAAAGCAGGCAGTCTTTGCAATGGAGCGGATATGAGGTCTGAAACTAAGGTCAGGATCAAACAGTTCGTTGATGTTGTGAACAGTCTGGTTCAACCTGTGATGGTATGGGAGGGGGATGACGTCAGCGGTGAGGCAACACAGTTTGTGGTGGAGATCAAATACAATGGCTTTGGTCTTTCCAGTGTTTAGCCGGAGGAAGTCAAGACTCATCCAAGTTGTCTGACAGTACGGTTGGTGGAGCTGGTCAGGAGATTTGATGAAGATTAAGCGAGACATTTAGGATCCGGTATTTGAGGACTTTTGGTTTCAGCTTTGTTACAGTTTAGCTGGACTCATGGATTCATCCCATCATGTGACAGGTTCCTGTGGATAGAGACCTGATATAATGTAACACACCACAACAAGAGCATTATTGTTTAGAGTATCAGTTCTGGTGCTTCTGTCAGAGATACAGCAACAGATGGACCTAGTTTAACAAAGGGTCCCATTCACTAGCAAATCTGTGTAAAATGGAATATTTCCAGTTATTCTCCTCCATATTCCTTTGGAGTCAGGGAAGCTCTTGTGTTTTAGTTTGGGTTGTCTTTTTGCTTCTTTCCAGCGTTGGAATTGTATTGCCTTTTGTACTATTCATAACCTTTGCCTCTCCACTTTGCTCATTAGATGGCTAAGAAGCCCATTAGAATCTCATTCAGTGCAAAAGTAAGACTGTTATTTTGTGGTTTAAATGGCCCAGAGATTCCTTCGGTTTCAAAAACAACAAAACTAGGTATTTAATAGAAAATTATTTCTATAAATAAGCATTTCATATAAATTGCACAGAGCTGGCCCCAGAGTCATTTTGGATTCAGGGTGCTTGTAAGTAGCCATGACAGAAGACTAAAGGCTTCCTATCAGCTGTGATTTACTTTTTATTTCTTAACAAAGTAAGATAAACTTCAAGTTAAGCTGCTGAACAAGAAACATTTTATCTCCCTTTAGTTTCCCCCCCCCACCCCCTGCTTCTATATGCGCCAAAACCCCATAAAGTGCCTGATAAAATGGTTATTTTCTTCCTGTACGAGCTTAGAAAGGAATGATTTGCATTTATATGCGGTGTCTTTCACGCCCGCAGGACGTTCTAAAGCACTTTATAGCTAATGAAGTACATTTGAAGTGTAGTCAATATTTCATGTAGGAAATACAGCAGCCAATTTGTACACAGCAAGCTCCCACAATCAGCAATGAGATAATAACCAGATAATCTATTTTAGTGATGTTGGTTGAGGGATTAAATGTTGGAAGTCTGAAATGAGAACAGAAAGTGCCGGAAATATTCAGCAGCTCTGGCAGCATTTGTGGAGAGAGAAAGAGTTAACGTTTCAGGTCTGTGACCTTTCATCAGAACAGACAAACTTTAGAAATGTGACAGGCTTTGAGCAAGTGAAAGTGAGGGGAGGGGGCTGGGGAAGAAGAACAAAAGGGAAGGCTTGTGATAGGGCATAGGGTGGCAGAGATTAAATGACAAAGATGTCATGGAACAAAAGGCAAAGAACAAGAACAAAGAACAAAGAACAGTACAGCACAGGAACAGGCCATTCGGCCCTCCAAGCCTGCACCGATCTTGATGCCTGCCTAAACTAAAACCTTCTGCACTTCCGGGGTCCGTATCCCTCTATTCCCATCCTATTCATGTCTTTGTCAAGATGCCTCTTAAATGTCTCTATGGTACCTGCTTCCACCACCTCCCCCAGCAACAAGTTCCAGGCACTCACCACCCTCTGTGTAAAGAACTTGCCTCGCACATCCCCTCTAAACTTTGCCCCTCTCACCTTAAACCTATGTCCCCGAGTAACTGACTCTTCCACCCTGGGAAAAAGCTTCTGACTATCCACTCTGTCCATGCTGCTTATAACTTTGTAAACCTCTATCATGTCGACCCTCCACCTCCGTCGTTCCAGTGAAAACAATCCGAGTTTATCCAACCTCTCCTCATAGCTAATGCCCTCCAGACCAGGCAACATCCTGGTAAACCTCTTCTGTACCCTCTCCAAAGCCTCCACGTCCTTCTGGTAGTGTGGCGACCAGAATTGCACGCAATATTCTAAGTGTGGCCTAACTAAAGTTATGTACAGCTGCAGCATGACTTGCCAATTTTTATACTCTATGCCCCGACCGATGAAGGCAAGCATGCCGTCTGCCTTCTTGACTACCCGATCCACCTGCGTTGCCACTTTCAGTGACCTGTGGACCTGTACGCCCAGATCTCTCTGCCTGTCAATACTCCTAAGGGTTCTGCCATTTACTGTATACTTCCCACCTGCATTGGACCTTCCAAAATGCATTACCTCACATTTGTCCAGATTAAACTCCATCTGCCATTTCTCCGCCCAAGTCTCCAACCGATCTATATCCTGCTGTATCCTCTGACAATCCTCATCACTGTCCGCAACTCCACCAACCTTTGTGTCATCCGCAAACTTACTAATCAGACCAGCTACATTTTCCTCCAAATCATTTATATATACTACAAACAGCAAAGGGAGTAGTAAAATCTGTCATAAAATACAAAGCGTTTGTCCAGAGAGAGTGTTAATGGCAGAATAACGAACAGCTCTGTCTGAAAGCAAAAACAAGAAAACAAGTTTAAGACTGTTTTTACCATGTCCCAATCAAAATGGTTATGGTCTGAAGTTGTTGAACTCAATGTGTCGAGAGGGATGTAGCGTGCCCTCGGGAGATGAGGCGCTGCTCCTCGAGCTTGCGTTGAGCTTCACTGGAACACTGCAGCAGGCCGAGGACAGAAATGTTGGTGTGAGAGAAGGTGGTGAATTAAAATGGCAAGCAACCAGAAACTTGGGATCATGCCTGTGAACTGAGGGGAGGTGTTCCACAAAGCGGTCACTCAATCTGCGTTTGATCTTCCCAGTGTAGAGGAGACCGCATTGTGAGCAGCGCATACAGTACACTAAACTGAAAGAAGTACAAGTAAATCGCTGCTTCACCTGGAAGGAATGTTGTGGCCTTGGATGGTGAGGAGACAGAAGGTAAAAGGGCAGGTATTACACCTCCTGCGATTGCATGGAAAGGAGCCATGGGAAGGGGACGGGGTGTTGGGGGTGACTGAGAAGTGGACCAGGGTGTCACGGAGGGAGTGGTCCCTTCGGCATGCTGACAGGAGAAGGGAGGGGAACATATGTTCGGTGGTGGCTGGAGGTGCCGGAACACACTCTCTGGACAAATGCTTTGTGTTTTACTATGGCTAATACTATTCCCCTTTGCCTTTTATTCCATGACATTTTTGTCATTTAATGCACTGGAGCGTCAGCCTGGATTTTGTGCGCAAACTCCCTGAAGTGGAACTTGAATCTAAAACCTTCTGACTCAGAGGCAAGAATGGTACCAACTGAGCTACCCCTAGCACCTAAACAGGAAAGGAGTTAAATTTCCTTAGTGCGAGCTCAATTGATAAACTTTTGTTTTTGAGTCTACAGAGAGATTACTAACTATTAACCCACCCTCCTAAAGTAACTTCGGATTGATAATAGGCGATAATACATGAACTCACTGATTCAGGGTTATTTTGCTTGTTAAGCTACAGCCAAGTGGATTTGTGCAAGCTTATAGATTTTGCTGACATTACAAAGAGTGACCCAGCTATCAATGATTAAGGGTGGGGCTGACAGTTGGGGGTGGGGGGGGGCGGTGTGGGTGGAGGTGTGGGGAGGTTGCAGGTGATTGCAGGGGAAACCATACTCTGACTTAAAATTTTACAATCACCAAAAGAAATATGTTGCTGTGTAGCTCTTAGTGTAATATAGACACAGTTTCCCTGGTTGGCTCTACCAGGTTGAAGAGTGAGCGATCTGCGTTTCTAATTGCTAAAGGTCGGCCAAGTTATAACTGGCTATGGCAATTTGTTATCCTATCTCTCAAATTGAAAGGGGCCTTGGAATCTTAAACACTGAGAGCAGCTGAGAACATTTCACTTCAGTCAGCCGCTCTCCATCATTGCTCTCTGATGCCCCACAGAGCCCAATACGTGCAGAAATGCTCAAACACACACACAGACCCTGCCCAGCCTCTTGAACTATCAAAGTATTGTCAATCCAGGGCAGCTGCAGTTCCTGGCGGGTACAGATTGATGGCTTCAGCCACCTTGGTTCTATTACATTGAATTATCCTCCTTAGTCCCCTCACCTCTCCATGTCATAACCTTCTGGAAACCCATTTTTTCAATCAAGCTTTCAGTCACTTCTCCCAAAGAACCCAGCAACATCTGCTTTTTTGTCCTTTCTCTATCTATATTTTTTGTCTTCCTTACCACCTGTAAAGTGTTTTCTGTGTTAAAGAACCTAAAATTTTTATCATTTGCCAGACTCTGCCAATGAGTTTGAAAAATTCATGTCCAAATGTGTCATCATGTTGCAGAAGTGTCATTCTTCTTTGAGACTGTCCTCCGTCCCTAGTAAAGGCAAACCAGAGGGATACTAGTTGCTCTCTGTTGAATGGCATACAGAGTCAAAGCGCAAAGTAAATCATAATTTATAAGCATCAAAAAGGTAAGCATGTGAAATGCTTAATCAGAGATTATTTAGCTAATCCTGTCAATTAGGTCCATTCTCTGAATAAAAAGGTTATCCGGAACCAACTGAAGGACTTAATAGTAACTGAATAAAATAATTTTTGGTTAAGGCTTTTTAGTTACCTATTTCCCTGCTTTCAAAGGTCTCCTTGATACCTTCCTCTTCAGTTATGCCTTTATTCCCCATCTTGGCTTCTCCTGTTCTTTCCCTATTAGTGCTTGCCATATCTCTTTCCCCCTTATTGTAAAGCACTTGGTCATTCACAATCAGTGTCTGCCATATACCTTTCCAGTTAGCGTCAAGCATTCGAGCAAACCTTTTCTGCTTGAGGAATGATAAGTCAATGCAAAGTTTATTGTGTCTAAGTACAGCTTAGACACAATGTTCTACACCTGACATGGCTGTCGGGAGTGTTGCACTCCGAGTACAGACAGTCCTCACTTTGATAAGTGCAAAAAGATTTTTTGGGGGCTGGGGCGGAGGCAGGACAGAAAAAACCAGAACACTGTGTAACCAAAACAAACAAAAAGCCATTGTATGTGAGTTTTAACTAGATGGTTATTAATATTTCATCTGACTGTAAACAGTAACCATTAATCTACGGTTCATTGCAGGTCCTGCTATTTGCTACTATTTTGCATTGTTCTCAGGAATGTTCTTCAGGGCCACCAGCACTGGGAAAATAACAAGTGTGAGACTTTTTAAAGCGATTACAATCATTTTTTTTAAAAAGCAATTAAAATGCTTTGTTAAATTTAAGAAAGTGTATTAAGAATAAAGTCTATGCCGATCCAATGAGGAGTGAAACAAATGCTCGCCAGTTATGCAATCAAATGCCTTTCGGTCTCTTGAAGCAGAAAAGTCAGGCCGGCGATGAAGTAATAGACCATGTTCATAGCAATGAGAGACATTAACGCAACAAGTGTCATTGGAAGAAAATCATGGAGTGTGCCTGGTTTTCTGGCCAACATTCCTCGCTCATTCAATGCAACCTGGTCACTTGCAGCATCCACGATTCAGCGACTGCCTATATTAGACAGATGGTGCTATAACCATTTCCTATCGCCATAGGAATTGATTACAAAGGTGTCGCTTGTAATGTGTTTAGTACGATGACTATAAAAGGCAGTTGAAGAAGTTCTTACCTTGTACTGACCAATTTTTAAAAGGTTCTGCTGATTTCAGGAAAAGTCGGCTCTTCGGGCAGATTTAATCAGCTGTTCGCAATTGGTTAAAGTGCGAGTATCTTAGTGACAAGATTCTGGATGCAACTGCTGCTTCCAGCTATACAAAATAACTCTTTGAATATGAAGTTCCCAGGAAACACAATAAAAGGTAATATCATATGCAGGCGGCTACCATCCGTGCTTTGGGGCTCTGTCCACATGTCTGTTTTTGTGGTTGAACAGAAGTATTGATCAGGCCCCCTCCCACTGGCCCAAGCACCAGTCCTGAGGCCCCTAAAGATAAATCTTGCAGCTTTAACACTTGGAGTGATTACGTGACAGGCATCTAATCACCGGGGACAAATTGGAAAAATGCTGCGGGTTGCTGGAAATCCGAAAAAGAAGTAAATGCTGGAAAGACACTCAGCTGGTCAGGCAGCATCTGTGGAGAGAGAAACAGTGTTCACGTTTCAGGTCAATAACCTTTGGAAAGTAGTTTGAGCATTTTGTGTTTTTAAATCTAATCACAGAGATCTAATCGCAGCTAGTTTGTATTTATAATAGTAGATATTTGGGAGCAATCTCAAACCAATAAACTAATTGAGGATAAAAGCAAAATACTGCTGATGCTGGAAATCTGAAATAAAAACAAGAAGTGCTGGAAATACTCAGCAGGTCTGGCAGCATCGGTGGAGAGAGAAGCAGAGTTACGTTTCGGGTCAGTGACCCTTCTTGGAACTAGCAAATATTAGAAATGTCAAAGGTTATAAGCAAGTAAAGCGGGGAGCAGGGTGGGGGCAAGAGATAACAAAGGAGAAGGTGTAGATTGGACAAAGCCACAGAATAGCTGACCAGAAGGTCATGGAGCCAAGGCAAGCAATATGTTAATGGTGTGTTGAAAGACAAAGCATTAGTACAGATAGGGTGTTAACGGACTGAAGATTGAACAGCAGCAAGTACAAACATGAAAAAAACCAGTGGGTAAGCAAACTGAACAAACTAAGATGAAATGAAATAAACAAACAAAAAAAAGCAAAAAATGTAAAAAAGAAAAAATAACTAAAAATAAAAGTAAAATGGGGGGCCCGTCATGCTCTGAAATTATTGAACTCAAATGTTCAGTCCAGCAGGCTGTAGTGTGCCTAATCGGTAAATGAGATGCTGTTCCTCGAGCTTGCGTTGATGTTCACTGGAACACTGCAGCAATCCCAGGACAGAGATGGGAGCATGAGAGCAGGGGGGAGTGTTGAAATGGCAAGCAACCGGAAGTTCAGGGTCCTGCTTGCGGACTGAGCGGAGGTGTTCCGCAAAGCGGTTACCCAGTCTGCATTTGGTCTCCCCAATGTAGAGGAGAACACATTGTGAGCAGAGAATACAGTATACTACATTGAAAGAAGTACAAGTAAATCGCTGCTTCACCTGAAAGGAATGTTTGGGGCCTGGGATAGTGAGGAGAGAGGAGGTAAATGGGCAGGTATTACACCTCCTGCGGTTGCAGGGGAAGGTGCCATGGGAAGGGGACGAGGTGGCGGGGGTAATGGAGGAATGGACCAGGGTCTAATTGAGGAGTTCTCGACAGGTATAAAATCCTGACTGTGAATCATGAATCCTAATGCTACATTACAGGTTTGGGGTCACTTTGCTGAAATGTTACTATTTATAATACCCAATGGCGGTTTTATGTGGCCATTTTCTCATGGTAACCGTCAGTTTTATTGCTGTCTGTGATTAGCTGCATAGTCATCACCTGTCAGATTGATCTATCTGCTTGATCAACATTCTAACAAGAACATTATCGACTTGGCTATTAAGGATGATGGTGTAATGAGAAATAATTTGCGGTTGGTAACCCTGAAATTCCACGGCAATTCTCCAGATAGTATTTTCTTATCAAAATTTACTGAGTGGTTTAAATGTAAGGGGGAAAGTTGTTAATAAAGCACGATTACCTTACTCAGGAGCAATTATAATGAGACTTACAGTTGGTGCCAAGCTCAGTCTGCCCACTGAGGCCTTTCTGCAAAACTCAATTTGCTGATTTGAGTTTTCATTTGGGTTTCAGTCCGTTTGGATTTGTATTCATTTTGCACAAATGGATATAAAAGTGGTGCATATATTTGCGGCAATTTCTGTCTTCAGCCAGTGCACAAAGGAATGCGCTCTTCTACCACTAATTCACATGATCATTCTGGCCCATATATTTAGTGTTTGGTGGCACGCAATCGGCTGTATGCTTTGGCAGGAGGACACCTCATGCTGGTACTTCATATAGTCTCCATTCTCCTTGTGTTAGCCTATTCAATGACTGCTGAGAAGCTATTCAACCACGGAGCAATGAGATGGAAAAGCTTTGTCTCAGAGATACTGCACCTGCCATTTGTCCTACAGGGTCTGACCCTGCCCATTGCCTACGGGTTGCTGTTCTCATCTTTTGTCCCATTGGTCCTGCTGTGATCTTTTGTCCTATTGGCTCAGCTCAAAACCTTGGTTCCATTGGTGTCTTTCTCGTTAATGGGATGTGACTGTCTCTGGCAAGATCAGCATTTGTTGCCCATCTGTAATTGGCCTTGAAGGTGAGCCACTTTCTTGAACTGTTACAGTCCATGTGGGGTAGGTATACCCACAGTGCTGTTAGGGAGGGAGTTCTAGGTTTTTGACCCAGCAACAGTGAAGGAACAGTAATATAGTTCCAAGTCATGATGATGTGTGGCTTGGAGGGGAACTTGCAGGTGGTGGTGTTCCCATATGTCTGCTGCTCTTGTTCTTCTAGGTGGTAAAGCTCATGGGTTTGGAAGGTGCTTTCAAAGAAGCCTTGGCAAGTTACTGCAGTGCATCTTGTATAAGGTACACATTGCTGCCACTGTGCATTGGTGGTGAAGGGAGTGAATGTTTAAGGTGGTGGAAAAGATGCCAATAAAGTGGTTGCTTTGTCCTGGATGGTGTTGAGCTTTAGAGATGTACTCATCCAGGCAAGTGGAGAGGTTATTTTGTTCTTTCATGGGATGTGGCCTTCGCCGGCAAGACCAGCATTTATTTCCTGTCCCTAAGTGCCTTGAGAAGGAAGTGGTGAGTTGCCTTCTTGAACTGCTGCAGTCCATGTGGGGTATATACATCCTCAGTGCTGTTAGGAAGGGAGTTCCAGGATTTGGATCCAGTGACAGTGAAGGAAAGGCAATATATTTCCAAGTCAGGATGGTGTGTGACTTGGAGGTGAACTTCCAGGTGGTGTTTCCATGCAACTGCTGCCCCTTGCCTTTCTAGGTGGAAGAGGCCACTGGTTTGGAAGGTGCTGTCAAAAGAGGTGTGGTGCATTACTGCAGTGCATCTTGTAGATGGAACACACTGCTGCCACTGTGCGTCGGTGGTGCAGGGAGTGAATGTTTAAGGTGGTGGATGGGGTACCAATCAAGCGGGCTGCTTTGTTCTGGATGGTGTTGAGCTTCCTCACTGTTGTTGGAGCTGCACTCATCCAGGCGAGTGAAGAGTATTCCATCACACTCCTGACTTGTACCTTGTAGATGGTGGACAGGCTTTGGGAAGTCAAGAGGTGAGTTACTCACCTCAGAATTCCCAGTTTCTGACCTACTCTTGTAGCCACAGTATTTATGTGGCTGGTCCAGTAAAGTTTCTGGTCAATAGCAATCCCAGGATGCTAATGGTGAGGGGATTCAGTGACTGTCAAAGAGACAGGGTTAGATTCTCTCTTGTTGGAGATGGTCATTACCTGGCACTTCTGTGATGCAAATGTTACTTGACATTTATCAGCCCAAGCCTGAATTTTGTCCAGGTCTTGTTGCATGTGGACACAGACTGCTTCGTTATCTGAGGAGTCTTGAATGGTACTGAACATTGTGCGATCTTCAGCGAACATTCCCACTTCTGACCTTATGATGGAGGAAAGATCATTGATAAAGGAGCTGATGATGGTTGGACCTTGTACTCTACCTGAGGACCTCCTGTGATGTCCTGAGATTGAGATGATTAGCCTTCAACAACCACCAACTATCTTCCTTTGTTCTAGCTATGCCTCCAGCCTGTAGAGTTTTTCCTTGTGATTCCCATTGACTTCAATTTTGCGAGGGCTCCTTGATGTCACACTTAAATGCTGCCTCAAAGTTAAGGGCAGTCACTCGCATCTCACCTGTAATGAGTTCTGGAGCCAAGTGGTCCTAGCTGAACCCAAACTGAGCATTGGTGAGCAAGCTATCGGTGAGTGAAAGCTGCTTGATTGTCGAGTTGACTGCTGGGGTGGGAATTGGCCAGATTGGACTTGTTCTGTTTTTTGTGGACTGGAATACCTGGGCAATTGTCAGTAGATGTCTATGTTGTAGCTGTGCTGGAACAGCATAGCTAAGAGCACAGCTGGTTCTGAAGCACAAGTCTGCTGCACTACAGCTGGGATGTTGTTAGGGCACTGCCTTTGCTGTATCCAATGCGGTCTGCTGCTACAACACTTTATCTTATTGGTGCTGATGCTTCCATTCAATTTGTATACTCCATTTTTTAGGGCTAATGAAGTGGTTTTATTAGTAATCTTCATTGGATTCTTAATTGGGATTAATTTATGACTGCTGGACTAATATTACCAGGGAGAATGTAGTCTTTGTGAAAGTGCAAATTGACATAGAGATGTGAGTAATGAATGTAATATATGTATAACTAATAAAAGAAAGCTATACCCTAATAACTGATCCGATTTTACAGCACTCGGGGCTGGTTAACTTAGAGAACAAAGATTATCTTCCAGCTTACCCTTGCAAGTTTGAAATTCCACAGTCCAGAAAATCTGTCAGCTTCTAAATTCAAGCATCCTAAACAATGCCCAGCAATAAAGGACAATGTTCCCACATAAATCCCAGTGAAGAACAATGCCAGTTACTTATGCGAAAGCGATTAAAGAGAAAAATTTGCTCATATGAATTTGCCCCTATCTGGAGATGACTGAATGCAAACATTAATGTTGACTGTTTGGTGAGAACACCACTGGCAGATAAACACATAAAAATAACATGCCAGGAACAAGGCTGGAGATTAGAGGTGATTGTATTCTTTTTCTTCATAGCTCTATGATTACGCAGACTCGACTCCCAGATAAATGCTGTATTGTTTAATAAGTTCTCTTTAAACAAAAATGCCTGGTGAGCCGCAGAGTTGAGATATAAGGGTTCCTACAGATAAAAGTATGCTGTACAGAACAAGGTGGCTCTGAGCTGCTGAGATTGTGTACATGTCAAGCTAATGAACACCACTCCTTTAGGATGCAAGCTTGGTGTGACTTAATGGGCTGACTTTTATCAGCCAAAATGACAGCCCGCCTATGCAGGCCTCACACCAATGAGCCACCGAGATTCCAAGGCTCATTTAAATAGCTGGGGCGGGCCGCAGCCCCCCTGACCCCCACCAACTTATGTGGAGGGGGTGGGCTGTCCATCCCCAGCAATGGCATCAGCTGCCTGTGCGCAGGCGCTGATGCCATTTTTAAAGGGCTGTCAGCCCTAATGGGAAATAAGGGAAATTGAATTAAAATAAACAAAAACATCTCTTTTGCCCCTCTCCCACCCCCTAAAAACAATTAAATTAATTATTTGTCCTTCCCCCCCCCCCTTCAAAACACTTACTTTTACCATCTGACCTTCCCCCCCCCACCCCCCCGCAAACTGCACAAACTTTCAACTTCAACCCTTTCCACCATCCCCGACACACATGACTCTAATTTGACCCCGATCCCGCCCCCTGCCATACTGGTAAACATGCCTCTCCCACCGCCCCACAAGTGTTCCACCTCATTTCCCCAGACATCAATGCCATCAGCCAGGCTGAAGTTTGCAGTGGGACATCAGGAGGAGAAGTAAGATTAATCAATTCACTTATTTTAATTTATTTAAATATTTAAATTGCAATACGGTTGCTGAGAGTGGCCATTTGGCCCAACTAAATAATGCTTCCATACAGAACCATGATTCCTTCATGACATCTCATGGCTTTTTTTAATTATCCCAGAGAGTCTGACTCGACTGCCTTACCCAGAAGACCATAGTTGGTCTTAACCACTGTGTAATGAAATGATTCCTGACAGCAGTCCTACAGTGGCTCCCAATCTGGCAATGCCTTGATTTTAAAATTCTCATCTTTGCTTTCAAATCCCTCCATGGCCTCATCCATTCCCATTTCTATAATTTCCTCCAGTTGCACAACTCTCCAAGGTGACTGCTTTCCTCCAATTCTGTCCTCTTGTACATCCCTGATTTTAATGACTCCATCATTGGCGGCCTGCCTTCAGCTATCTAGCCCCTAAGCACCAGAATTCCCTCCCAAAACCTCTCCACCATTCAACTCATTCTCCATTAAGAAGCTCCTTGCAACCTACCGCTTTGACTCAGCTTTTGGCCATCTATCCTATGTGGGTTCGGTGTCAAATCTAATTCGAAAACACTCCTGTGAAATGCTTTGGGACATTTTACAACATTAAAGGTGCTATATAATTTGTTTTTTATTTGTTCATGGGATGTGGGTGTCGCTGGCTAGGCCAGCATTTATTGCCCATCCCTAACATGCAAGTTGTTCTTGTTGTTCTGTAGAAATGTCCTCTGTTTGTTGCCCAGGCTATTGCTGCACACCCATTGTGACTAGTTGAAGAGCAGCGTTGGCAAAGTTTTTTAGCACACAAGTGGGTCAAGCAAACTCCACCCAGCAGCATTGCATTCAGTGCCAGTCACAAAGGCCTAAGACCCAAGAGAGATATCCAAGCTCTGAAAGCAGTGCAAAAAAAAAGGGACATGAGGCTAATCTCTGGTATCAGAAAGAACTCGAATTCATATCACACCTCATGATGCCATTAGTGCTTTGCAGCAATGAAGTAGTTTTTGAAGTGTAATCACTGTTGTAATGTAGGAAACACAGTGGCCAATTTGTGCATTGACAGTAATGTTTGTGAAAGCACAGCAAGAGTCCAGAATTGGGGGAGTGTAGAGGTCTCAGGGGGCAGGGTAGGGAGTTGTAAATTTGGCGGAGGTTATACTGAGATAAGGAGGAGCGAGGCACATAAGAGATTGGGAACTGAGCAGAATGGATGTAGCGAGTGGCTTTCTTTCTTGGTCTACAGTGCCAGCCATTGATGTGAGACCCGCAATAAATCTCTTAAGAAACGAATCATCCAATCATGAGGAAAGCATGTCATTGATCTACAAAGTACTGTACTGGGCTATTCAAGTGCTGTGTACTGAAACGGTCTTGTGGAAATATATTCAAAGCTGGAGCAGTTATTGATTTGTAGATTATATTGTATGTGATGTCTTCTTGGCTACATTGTGCCTGCATTGTGAAGCCTTGCATTTGTTATACATGAAGTAATTCCAGAGGGGATGCATATCCAGATATGTGAAACTCTACATACTTGTTCTTTTACAGATGGTAAATAAGATGGCCTCAGATCGATCCCAGTTTTCTTTGTAACCTCTGACAGCTGGGAAAATGGCCCCAGAACCAAAACCAAGTGGTTGACTGGTCAGAATTTCTTCAACACACAGAACAAGTTGCTGGTGGAGGTAGTGGAATACAAAACTTTTTAGAATCACTAAACGCATTAAAGGGGAGGTTAGAAAACTCTTTCCACAGAGAGTTGTTGGAATGTGACATTCTCTGCCACAAACCATGGTTAGAACTGACACCATAAATTATTTTAAAAGAATTAGATCGAAGGATTTGGCGAGCAAGCTGTCGAGTGAGCTTAGAGTTGAAGACAAAAAAGAAAGGAAAGGAGGAAGGACAGAAAGAAGGAAAGAACTTGCATTCATGCAGTTCATTTCACAACCTCAGGATACCACAAAGCATTTCCCACTCAACAAGTGTAGTCACCCTCGAAGAGTAGTCACTGTTGTAATTTAAGATACACGGCAGCCAATTTGCACACAGCAAGCTCCTACAAACAGCAATAAACAAAAAGATCATCTGTTTTACTGGCGTTGATTGAGAGTCTCTGAGGTTAATGGCTGGGCCTCATTAGCGTCCTGCTCTCCAGCTTCCTGCCCTCAATATCTAACTGCCAAGTGAAGATTGGGCAGCCTAGAGAGGAGGGTTTGGACGGGTTCCACAGTGTGGGACATCCCAGGGCAATACAAGCCCAGAATTACCTTTTAAGACGCAGAGGAAAAAAAGACATTCATTTATATATTGCCTTTCATGACCACAGAATGGCCTAAAGTGCTTTACAGACAATGAAGTACTTTTGAATTACTGTTGTAATGCAGAAGCAGGGGGTGTCCAGTAAGTTTCACAGGTTCAAGTGACCATGGCGATCGACCAAGCCAGTTGAACGATAGGATTAGCACTTGTGCCTGAGTCAGGCAGATGCCTCATTAAGTCACCAATTAACTGCCGCTTAAGGGCCTCCTCCAGTATTTGACCAGCGGTGGGCGGGTGGCTCAGGCCCTCCAGGAGGCCGCCAAGTAAAACCTGTGCCCATGGCCTAATTGCCCTCACTACACAACACTCCTCCCCCTTTCCTCGCCAGGGCCTGGCTGATTGTCCCTGGCAAGGCCCTAGATACTTACCTTTGTTCCAGGACCTCTTGCTCCTTTCCCTGGGTGCAGTCCCAGCAGTGGCCACTGCTCCCAGTGGCGCTACTGGGACTGAAAGCTGCCGGCCTGCTGATTGGCTGGCAGCTCTTGGAGGCGGAACTTCCTTCCTCAGGGGGGTGGAAGTCCCACCCAAAGCCAATTAAGGGCCTGGGAATATAAAATCCTGGCATAGCTCCCCAGGTCCAGTGGGGGTAGTCTCACCCCTGAATTTTTGGCCAGAGGGCAGGGCCTCCTGGCCAGTATAAAATTCCAACTGTAGTGTCAGTTATCCAAAGGAAAACATTGCTGTCAATTCAGAGAAATATTTATTATGCACTACTCCCCTTCACTGGACAGAATGAAATCTGATAATCTACTGGTCCTCAGGAAAATAGGGAGATGTAGTTCTGACAGAACCCCATCGCGATCACACTATCCTTTTGTCGGAAGAAATTAGGTCTACATTGTACTCACTTTGGGAATCAAAGTTCAGAATCTGCTGACCCCTATTTCACCTATTAACTATGATTTTAAGCATTGCAAGGAAAATATTACAAAATTTCTCTGCCTGTTTTGATAACACAGTTCAAAGTCCTCAACAGCCGTCTATTTTCTAGGCCGTTGCTAATCTATTAATGTCTGTCCTTCCTGAAGTAAATGCTACCTCCTTAGAATAGTAGTGTAAAACACAGTCTAACAATCTGTATGACTCATCTTCAGAGAAGGTTTTTGTCGATGGTTCATTATCACATCCAAATTCTTTTTTCCCAGTTCGCTGTGAATTAACTGCTTGTCCTAAGGGCATGTTTAATGATGTTAGTGCCTCTATGAATTATTGTGTATTATTCTACAAGAAGTGAATGGCTTGAATGTGGAAGGAAAAGATAGATACTGAGGGGAAGATAATTGATTATGTCCCCAGCTTCCTGATACTTTAATAGATATTTTTCCTGTTTTCTTCGCTGAGAACCAGATTCAATAACAATAAGTGACTTATATTTATATAACGTCTTTAACCTGGTAACACTTCCCAAAAGGCTTAAGAGAAGCCTTATAAAACAAAAATTGAATTCTGAGCCACGTAAGGAGATATTATGGTAGGTGACCAAAAGCTTGGTCAAAGAGGTAGGTTTTAAGGAGTGTCTTAAAGAAAGAAAGGTGGAGAGATATAGGGAGGGAATTGCGGAGTTTAGGGCCCAGGCAGCTGAAGGGACAGCGGGCAAAGGTGAAGTATATTAAATCGGGGATATGCAAGAGGCTAGAATTGGAGGAGTACAGCTATCACAGAGGGCTGGAGGAGATTACAGAGATAGGGCGAGGCAAGGCCATGGAATCATTTGAAAATCAGGATGAAAATTTTAAAATTAAGACATTGCTTAACTGGAGCCAATGTAGGTCAATGAACAGAGGAGTAATGGGTGAACGGGACTTGACATAAGTTTGGACACAAGCAGCAGAGTTTTGGATTACCTCAAGTTTCAAATTGTGATGTGGGATAGTGTCATATGGATGTTTAACCCATTTGTCGGAAATGTTTTACCTTATATTTTAGGCAAGGGACAAACTGTCCACTTAAAGAGATTAACAGCTCTGCTATTGTTGAAGGGAGAGTGATCTCAATACTCTCATGACATAACTACCAATTTAAATACTTGTAATAACATTAAATGGTACATGCCTACCAATGAGGGAAAGTGAAAGAATCTCCTTTTTAGACAAGTTTTATTTCTGGCTGTTTCTAATGTTTTATAAGTCCCTCGGCACATGTTGAATTCATTTACCCAACTTTTGACACATCTTTACAATTAATTGACATGCTGATTTGATGGAACTATCAGAGCTGCCCGGGAACCTGAAAAGTCTGGACATCCTTCCTGTTCTCAATTGGAAACCGGAGTTTCAAACAGCTAAAAAAAAATGCTATTCGGTCCAATAAGCCTGCAACTTTTTAAATCTGTTGCTGAATCGTACTTTTTGACTGACTAACATTGGCTCCAGGTCCTTGATTTTCAAACTCTCATCCATCCTCCTGTTCAAATCCCTCCATGGCCCTGCCATCTTTATAATCTTTGTAACCTCCTGCAACCCTCTAAGAACTCTGCGTTCCTCCAAATCTGTCCTCCTGTGCATTGTCCAATTCCTTTGCCCCACCATTGGTGGCTGTGCCCTGCCTCTGTCACCATTCCTCATATCTCCTTCTTTGGCTGGGTGTCAATTTACATTCCTGTGAAGCGCCTTGATGTGTTCTTACGTTAAAGGCACTATTTGTATGCAAGTTATTGTTAATCATTGTCAAGAGCCAGTTTAAGGATAGTGAAATGATTTTCATCCCACATCCATGTCCTAAATGGGATACTGAACACCTTGCTCTGACAGTAGAGGAGATAGGGGAATATTAGAGTCATAGTCATAACAACACAGAAGGAGGCCATTTTGCCTATTGAGTTCACGCTGGTTCTCTGTAAAACAACCCAGTCAGCCCCATTCCCCGGTTCTATCGCCATAGCTCTACAAGTTTATTTATCTCAAATACCCATCCAATTTCCTTTTGAAATCATTCATCGTCTGTTTCCCTGGATTTTAGAAGATTAAGGTGTGATTTGATTGATATTTCAAGATATTAGGGGAACAGGTAGAGTAGATAGAGAGAAACTATTTATGCTGTTTGGGGAGTCTCGGATTAGGGGGCAAAGACTAGAAATCAGAACTTGACCTTTCAAGAGTGAAATTTGGAAATACTTCTGAACATAAAGTGTGGTAGAAGTTTGGAACTCTCTTCCGCAAATGCCGATGATGCCAAATCAATTGCTAACAATTTTTAATCTGAGATTAATAGATTTTTGTTAACCAAAGGTATTAAGGGATATAGGGCAAAGATGGTATATGGAGTTAAGTTGCAGAACAGCAATACTCTCACTGAAAGAGCAGGTAATTGAGACACTGGAAGGGCTAGACATTGATAAAGTGAAGGTATTAGAAAGGCCGTCTGCACTTAAAGTTGAAGAATCACCAAGTCTGGATGGGAAGTAAGATTGGAAATTGTGAAAATACTGGCCAAAATTTTCCAATCCTGTAGCACCAAATCGGTACATGGCATTATGATATTATAGCTATTATGGAAACGTGGTTGAGGGATGGGCAGGACTGGCAGCTCAATGTTCCGGGGTACCGATCTTTCCGGCGTGACAGAGGTGGAGGTAAGAGAGGAGGGGGAGTTGCACTATTGATTAGGGAGGACATCACGGCAGTACTTCGCGAGGATATCCCGGGGAGAATGTCTAGCGAGGCCATATAGGTAGAACTTAGAAATAAGAAAGGGGTGATCACTTTGATGGGATTATACTATAGGCCCGCCAATAGTCAGAGGGAAGTGGAAGAGCATATATGTAGGGAAATCACAGATAGGTGTAGGAATTATAGGGTTGTAATAGTAGGTGATTTTAACCTCCCTAATATTGACTGGGACTGCCTTAGTGCTAAGGGATCAGATGGGGAAGAATTTGCTAAGTGTGTCCAGGATAGTTTTCTGAAGCAGTATGTGGATGGCCCTACTAGAGAAGGCGTTACACTCGACCTCCTCTTAGGAAATGAGGATGGGCAGGTGGTTGATGTGTCAGTGGGGGAGCGCTTTGGGACCAGTGACCATAACTCTATTAGCTTCAAGATATTTATGGAAAAGGATAGGACTGGTCCTCAGGTTGAATTCCTAAATTGGGAGAAGGCTGATTTCAATGGCATCAAACAAGAACTCTCAAAAGTTGAATGGGAGAGGCTGTTTAAAGGTAAAGGGACTTCTGGCAAGTGGGAGGCTTTTAAAAGTGAGATAGGAAGAGTTCAGGGCCGGCATGTTCCTGTTAGATGGAAGGGCAAGGCTGGCAGGTTTAGGGAACCTTGGTTGACGAGGGATATTGAGGGTCTGGTCAGGACAAAGAAGGAGGCATATGTCAGGTATAGGCAGCTGGGATTGAGCAAGTCCCTTGAGGAGTATAGGGGATGAAGGACTACACTTAAGAAGGAAATTAGGAGGGCAAAAAGGGCCATGAGATTTCCCTGGCACATAAGATAAAGGAGAATCCTAATAGATTCTATAAGTACATGAAGAGTAAAAGGGTAGCTAGGGAGAGAGAGTAGGTCCCCTTAAGGATCAGTGTGGCAATCTATGTGTGGAGCCACAGGAAATGGGCAAGGTCTGAAATTAATATTTCTCTTCTGTATTTACCGTGGAGAAGGTCATGGAAGCTAGTGAGCTCAAGGGAGGGAACACCGATATCCTGGAGCATATCAATATTACAAAGGAGGAGGTGTTGGAGGGCTTGAAGCGCATTAAGGTGGATAAGTCCCCAGGGCCTGACCAGGTTTATCCTAGGATGCTATGGGAAGCAAGGGAGGAAACTGCTGGGGCCCTGGCAGAGATTTTTGTATCATCGTTAGCCACGGGTGAGGTTCCAGAAGACTGGAGAATAGCTAATGTTGTGCCTTTATTTAAGAAGGGCAGCAGAGATAAGCCAGGGAACTACAGGCCAGTGAGCCTTACGTCAGTGGTGGGAAAGCAATTGGAAAGGATTCTGAGAGACAGAATTTGTATGTATCTGGAAAGACATGGTCTGATTAGGGATAGTTAGCATGGCTTTGTGCATGGGAAATCATGTCTCACGAATTTGATTGAGTTTTTCGAGGAGGTGACCAAGCAGATTGACAAGGGCAGGGCGATGGACGTTGTCTACATGGACTTTAGCAAGGCCTTTGACAAGGTCCCGCATGGTAGGCTGGTCCAGAAGGTTCGAACACATGGGATCCAGGGTGAGCTAGCAAATTGGATACAAAATTGGCTTGGTGATAGGAGGCAGAGGGTGGTAGTGGAGGGTTGTTTTTCAGATTGGAGGCCGGTGACCAATGGTGTGCCACAGGGATCGGTGCTGGGCCCTCTGTTGTTTATCATATATATTAATGACTTGGATGTGAATGTAAGGGGCATGATTAGTAAGTTTGCAGATGACACCAAAATTGGTGGTATAGTGGACAGTGAAGAAGGTTGTCTAAGGTTACAACAGGATATAGATCAACTATAGGGCAAGGGAGTGGCAAATGGAATTTAACACAGACAAGTGCGAAGTGATGCATATTAGGAAGTGAAACCAGGGCAGGACATATACAGTGAATGGCAGGGCCCTGGGGAGTGTTGTTGAGCAGAGAGACCTAGGGGTGCAAGTACATAGTTCCCTGAAAGTGGCAACACAGGTAGACAGGGTGGTGAAGAAGGCATATGGCATGCTTGCCTTCATCGGCCGAGGCATTGAGTACAAGAGTTGGGACGTCATGTTACAGTTGTACATAACGTTGGTTAGGCCGCATTTGGAGCACTGTGTGCAGTTCTGGTCGCTGCACTACAGGAAAGATGTGATTAAGCTAGAGAGGGTGCAGAAAAGATTCACAAGGATGTTACCTGGTTTGGAGGGCTTGAGTTATAAAGAGAGATTGGATAGGCTGGGTCTGTTTTCCCTGGAGCGAAGGAGGCTGAGAGGGGACATGATAGAGGTATATAAAATTATGAGAGGCATAGATAGGGTAGATAGCCAGAGTCTGTTTCCCATGGTAGGGGTGACTAAAACTAGAGGGCATAGATTTAAGGTGAGAGGGAGGAGGTTTAAAGGGGATCAAAGGGGTAAATTTTTCACACAAAGAATAGTGGGTATCTGGAATGAGCTGCCTGAGGAGGTGGTGGAGGCAGGAACAGTAGCAACATTTAAGAGGCATCTGGACAGGTACTTGAATGAGCAAGGCATAGAGGGATATGGAATTAATGCAGGCAGGTAGGATTCGTATAGAAAGGCATTATGGTCGGCATGGACACGGTGGGCCGAAGGGCCTGTTTCTATGCTGTACAACTCTATGACTCTATGACTGGAGAATTAAAAAATGTGAAGTGATATATTTTGGTAGGAAGTATGAAGAGAAGCAATATAAACTAAACAGTATAATTCTTCTCTCATCCTCTCTTTCCTTTACATGTCTATCTCCAACACTTCCCTTCCTTTCCTCGACTTCTGACTTCATCTCTGGGGATAGACTGTCCACTAATATTCATTATTAGCCCACCGACTCCCCTGGCTACACTTCCTCACAACCTGTTTCCTGTAAGGACTCCATCCCATTCTCCCAGTTTCTCAGTCTCTGTCGCATCTGTTCTGATGATGCAACTTTCCACAACAGCGCTCCTGACATGTCTTCCTTTTCCCTCAACCGAGGATTCCTCCCCCTGTGGTTGACAGGTCCCTCAACCATGTCCAACCCATTTCCTGCACTTCTACCCTCACTGCTTCCCCTCTCTCCCAGATCCATGACAGGGTTCCCCCTGTCCTCACTTCCCACCTCACCAGTTGCCACATCCAAAGGATCATCCTTCGCCATTTCCGTCACCTCCAGCATGATGCCGTCATCAAACACACCTTCCCTTCCCCTCCCCTGTCAGCATTCTGAAGGGATCGTGCCCTCCGCGACACCCTGGTCCAGTCCTCCATTACCCCGACGCTTCGTCACCTTCCCATGCAATCGCAGGAAGTGTAATACCTGCCCATTTACCTCCTCTATCCTCACCATCCAGGGCCCCAAACACTCCTTCCAGGCGAAGCAGAGATTTATTTGTACTTCCTTCAATTTAGTATACTGTATTCACTGTTCACAATGCGGTTGCCTTTCTATTGGGCAGACCAAACGTAGACTGGGTGACTGCTTTGCGGAATGCCTCCACTCAGTCCAAAGGCATGACCCTGAGCTTCTGGTTGCTTGTCATTTCAACACACCACCCTGCTCTCGTGCCCACATTTCTGTCCTTGGCCTGCTGCAGTGTTGCAGTGAACATCAACGCAAGCTTGAGGAACAGCATCTCATTTTTCGATTAGGCACTCTACAGCCTTACGGACTCAACGTTGAGTTCGATAATTCCAGAGCAAGACTGGCCTTTTTAATTTGTTTTTTTAAAATTTAATTTTGTTTTGTTTTATTTTTTAACCATGTGCCTGTTTTTCATGTGCTTTTGGACAGAGCTGCTCATTATTCTGCCATTAACACTCTCTCTGAACTAATGCTTTGTCTTTCACCACAGCTATTAACAATCTCTGTGCCTTTGTCCCTTGTTTGTTATTTAATCCCTTCTGCCTTCTGCCCTATCACACCTTTCCTTTTGTTCTCTTCCTTCTATGTCATAATGACTCTATGATTTTATGAGGAAGAGGCCATTTGATCAATTTGTTGTGTGCCAGTTCTTTGACAAACTATCTAATTAGTCTAATTTCTCTGCTCTTTCCTCATAGCCCTGCAAATATTTCCTTTTCAAGCATTTATCCAATTCCCTTTTGAAAGTTACTCTTGAATTTGCTTCCATCACCCTTTCTGGCAGTGCATTCCAGACCTTAAGTCATGTGTCTAAAAATTATCCTCTCGTTCCTTTGCCAATGACCGCAATACTGTGTCGTCGTAACTGACCATCCTGCATCAAAACAGTTCCTCCTAATTTACTCCATCAAAACCATCATTAATTTGGAATTTAATTTTGAGTTATTACAGTCCCTCAAAACAAGAAATATATTTATTTAATGCCACCAAAGAAATAAAATGATGTTTTGAAGTATTTTTGTTGTGATAGCATATAAACCCTTTTGATTTGAGCACAGCTGGGACCAATATCTTGGCAGGGAGGTTTACTGGTGCTGTTCTGGCTGCTTTGAACTAGCTTGGGAGGGGGAGGGGCACCTGAGCATAGATTTAGAGGGAGAGAAGCAAAGCTGGAAATTTAGGCAGAAAATTAGTAAGTGGGTATGGAAGGCAGAGAAAGCAAGGCTAGAAAATAGACAACAAAGGAATTATTTAGTGATTACTAGTATATCCAATGCAAGGAATCTCGTGAATAGGACAGCTAAGCTAGGCCACAGAGAGATGCTTGGAAGTATGATAGCAAAGCGCTTGCTGAAACATGGCTTAAAGGAAGGCAGAAATGTCAGCCCAATATTCCTGGTTACAGTGTTTGCAGATGGAATAGGCAGGGAGATAAAAAGAGCAGGTCACAACATTCATTCAAGAAACAATCACAGCTGTGAGGAGGAATGATTTGCTAGAAGGATCATCAACTGAGGCCATATGTGTTGAACTGAGGAACAAAAAAGAGGTAATCACATTGCTGAGCAAATATGTAGGAAAATTGCTGAGAAGTACAAAACAATTGGGCAGTAATAAGGATTTCAACTACACATATTAACTGGGATAAAATCAGTGTAAAAGGTATAGAAGACGCAGAATTCTTCAAATGCATTCAGTGGCACTTTTTTAGCAAGCGTGAGAAAGGGCAGGTTTGGACTTACCTTTAGAAAATGAAGCTGGACAGGTGGAAGGGATATCAGTGTGAGAGCATTTTGGTGGTAGTGATCATAACCATCAGCCTCAAGAAAACGAACATCATGAGACAGGACGTCAGAAATGCTCCATCCAGCAGTATCGACGGCCACACTCTGGAAGTGGTTCAAGAGTTCACCTACCTAGGCTCAATTATCACCAGTAACCTGCCTCTCGATGCAGAAATCAACAAGCGCATGGGTAAGGCATCCGCTGCTATGTCCAGACTGGCCAAGAGAGTGTGGGAAAATGGCGCACTGACACGGAACACAAAAGTCCGAGTGTTTCAAGTGTGTGTCCTCAGTACCTTGCTCTACAGCAGTGAGGCCTGGACAACCTATGTCAGCCAAGATCAATGTCTCAACTCATTCCATCTTCGCTGCTTCCGGAGAATACTTGGCATCAGGTGGCAGGACCATATCTCCAACATAGAAGTCCTCGAGGCAGCCAACATCCCCAGCATATACACCTTACTGAGCCAACGGTGCTTTTGAGATGGCTTGGCCATGTGAGCCGCATGGAAGATGGCAGGATCCCCAAGGACGCATTGTACAGCGAGCTCGTCACTGGTATCATACCCACCGGCCGTCCATGTCTCCGCTTTAAAGAAGGATCCCCAAGGACGCATTGTACAGCGAGCTCGTCACTGGTATCAGACCCATCGGCCGTCCATGTCTCCGCTTTAAAGACATCTGCAAACGTGACATGAGGTCCTGTGACATTGACCACCAGTCGTGGGAGTCAGTTGCCAATGACCGCCAGAGTTGGCGGACAGCCATAAAGGTGGGGCTAGAGTGGCGAGTCAAACAGACTTAGCAGTTGGCAAGTAAAAAGACAGAAGTGCAAGGAGAGAGCCAACAGTGTAACAGCCCCGACAACCAATTTTATCTGCAGCACCTGTGGAAGAGTCTGTCACTCTAGAATTGGCTTTTATAGCTACTCCAGGCGCTGCTCCACAAACCACTGACCACCTCTAGGTGCTTACCCATTGTCTCTCGAGACAAGGAGGCCAAAGAGGAAGAAGATCATAATTCAGTTAGATTTAGTGTAGTTATGGAAAAGGAGAAAGACTGAACCATAGAGAAAGTACAGCACAGAAGGAGGCCATTCAGCCCATCATGTCCTCGCCAGCTGAAAAAGCTAGCCACCAAAACTAATCCCATCTTCCAGCACCTGGTTCATAGCCCTGAAGTTTACAGCGCTTCAGGTACATGTCCAGGTACCTTTTAAAAGAATTGAGGGTTTTTGCCTCCACCACCATTCCTGGCAGTGAATTCCAGACACCCACCACCCTCTGGGTGAAAAAGTTTCCCCTCATATCCCTTCTAATTCTTCTACCAATTAGCTGAAATATGAGTCCCTCTGGTAACTGACCTCCCTGCTCGGGGAAACAGGTCCTTCCTGTCTACTCTATCTAGGCCCCTCATAATTTTGTACACATCAATCAAGTCACCCCTCAGCCTCCTCTGTTCCAGGGAAAACAACCCTAGCCTATCCAATCTTTCTTCATAGCTGCAACCTTCAAACCCTGGCAACATTCTTGTAAATCTCCTCTGTACTCTCTCCAAAGCAATCACATCCTTTCAGTGATTTTTATTTTTATTTTTATTTATTTATTTTTTATTTGGAGATACAGCACTGAAACACGCCCTTCGGCCCACCGAGTCTGTGCCGACTATCAACCACCCATTTATACTAATCCTACACTAATTCCATATTCCTACCACATCTCCACCTGTCCCTATATTTCCCCACCACCTACCTATACTTGGGGCAATTTATAATGGCCAATTTACCTCTCAACCTGCAAGTCTTTGGCATGTGGGAGGAAACCGGAGCACCCGGAGGAAACCCACGCAGACACAGGGAGAACTTGCAAACTTCACACAGGCAGTACCCGGAATTGAACCCGGGTCGCTGGAGCTGTGAAGCTGCAGTGCTAACCACTGCGCCACTGTGCCGCCCCAATGTGGTGACTAGAACTGCAGCAATACTCCAGCTGTGGCCTAACCAGTTTTTTATACAGTTCCAGCATCACATCCCTGCTTTTGTACTTTATACTTCAGTCAATAAAAGAAAGCAATCCATATGCCACCTTCACCACTCTATCCACCTGTCCTGCCATCTTCAGGGACATGTGGACATGCACTCGAAGATTTTTCGTTTCTTCTATCCCTCTCAATATCCTCCCATTTATTGTGTATTCCCTCGCTTTATTTGACCTCCCTAAATGCATTACCTCACACTTCTGTGGTTTGAATTCCATTTGCCACTTTTCTGCCCACTCAACCAAACCATTGATATCATTCTGGAGTCCATGGCTTTCCTCCTCACTATTAACTACACAGCCAATTTATGTGTCATTAGCAAATTTCCCAATCATGCCGCCCACATTTAAGTCCAAATCATTAATATATACCACAAACAGCAAGGGACCCAACACTGAGCCCTGTGGAAAGCCACTTTCCATTCACAAAAACATCCGTCGACTACTCCACTTTGGTTCCTATCCCTGAGCCAATTCTGGATCCAACCTGCCACCTTCCCCTGTATCCCATGGGCTTTCATTTTACTGACCAATCTACCTTGTCAAATGCCTTTTAAAATCCATGTGGACCACATCCACTGCACTACCCTCATCAATCCTTCTTGCTACTTCCTCAAAAAACACAATCAAGTTAGTAAGACATGACCTTCCCCTAACAAATCCATGCTGACTATCCCTGATTAATCCATGCCTTTCTAAGTGACAGTTTGTCCCCTCCCTCAGAATAGCTTCTAACAATTTACCCACCACTGAGGTTAGACTGACTGGCCTATGCTTATTTAGCTTATCCCTTGCACCCTTTTCAAACAATGGTACTAAGTTCGCAGACCTCATCATCTGGTACCTCACCTGTATCTAGTGAGGATTTGAAGATGATCCTCAGCACATCCGCTATTTCCTCCCTGTCTTCCTTTAACAACCTGGGATGCAATTCATCTGGTCCTAGCAATTTATCCACTTTCAGGGATGACAGGCCCTCAAGCACTTCCTCTCTCAATATGCTTACCAAATTGAGGAAAGGCCAATTTTTCTAGCTGATATGATTTGGCAAAAATGGACTTGGAACAGTTACTTGAGAGTAATTTGATGTCAGAAGAGTGGGAAGCATTCAAAGAGGAGATAGAGAGAATTTAGAACAAATATGTTCCCACAAAGAAGAAAGATGGGACTCACAAATCTGGAACTACTTTCCCCTACCTCACCCCGGATGTCAAAGAGGGTGGGATAAGGCAAAAAAGTGAAGCTTATGTCAGATACTGAGAGCTCCATCCTGCAAAAAGCCTCTTAGTATATGGGAAGCTCAAGGCTAAAATTCAAAAGGAAATAAAGAAAGTAAAGAGAGAGCATGAAAAATATTAGCAAGTAAAATCAAAGAGAACCCAAAGATGTTTTATAAATATGTAAAAAGCAAGAGGATAACTAAAAAAGAGTCGGGCCAATTAAAGACCCAAAAGCCAACTTCTGTGTGAGAATAACGAAGAAAAGAGTAGGGCCAGATGGAATATATCCCAGGCTGTTAACAGAAGCAAGGGAAGTAATAACAGAGGCTTTGACCATCATTTTCCAATCCTCTATGTCTACAGGCATAGTTTAGTTTAGAGATACAGCACTGAAACAGGCCCTTCGGCCCACCGAGTCTGTGCCGACCATCAACCACCCATTTATACTAATCCTACACTAATTCCATATTCCTACCAGATCCCCACCTGTCCCTATATTTCCCTACCACCTACCTATACTGGGGGCAATTTATAATGGCCAATTTACCTATCAACCTGCAAGTCTTTGGCATGTGGGAGGAAACCGGAGCACCCGGAGGAAACCCACGCAGACACAGGGAGAACTTGCAAACTCCACACAGGCAGTACCCGGAATTGAACCCGGGTCGCTGGAACTGTGAGGCTGCGGTGCTAACCACTGCACCACTGTGCCGCGCATGATTCAGGAGGACTGGAGGACTGCTAACGTTGTATTGTTCTTTAAAAAGGGAGAAAGTGAGTGACCGAGTAATTACAAGCCTGTCAGCCGAAGCTGAACAATTAATGGAAAAAATTCTGCAAGTTAGTATAAATTGCTATTTGGAAAGGCATGGAATAATCAAGGACAGTCAGCATGGATTTGTTGCGGGAAGGTCATGTCTGACGAACTTGATTAAATTTTTTGAGCTGGTAACAAGCAGGGTCAATGAGGGTAACACGTTTGCTGCAGCCTACATGGATTTTAGCAAGAAAATAAGAACCCATGGGATCCAACGGAAAGTGGTGATTTGGATCCAAAATTGGCTCAGCGGCAGCAGGAGCCAAAGGATAATGGTCGATGGGTGTTTTTGTGACTGAAAGGCTGTTTCCATTGGGGTTCTGCAGGGCCTAGTTTTAGGCCCCTTGCTTTTTGTGGTTATATATTAATAATTTGGACTTAAATATAGCGGGCATGATTAAAGAAGTTTGCAGATGATATGAAAATTGGTCGTGTGATAATGATAAAAAGGCTGTAGACTGCAGGAAGATAGCAATGGATGGGTCAAGTGGGCAGAAAAGTGGCAAATGGAATTCAATTCAGAGTGTGAGACAATGCATTTGGGGAGGGCAAACAAGGCAAGGGAATACACAATAAATGACAGGATACTGAAAGCGTAGAGGAAAAAAAGAGGGACTTTGGTGTGCATGCCCACATAAAAGTAGCAGGAAAGGTAGATAAGATGATTAAGAAGGCATCCCAGATATTTTCCTTTATTAGCTGAGGCATATGTGCAAGGTGGTTATGCCAGAAATGTAGAAAACACTAGTTAGAGCACAGCTAGAATCTGTGTACAGTTCTGGTTACCGCATTACAGGAAGGATATAATCACACTAGAGAGGATACAGTGGAGATTCATGAGGATGTTGCCAGGAATTTACCTATGAGGAAAGAATGGATAGGCCAGGGTTGTTTCCTTTGGGACAGAGTAAGCTGAGTGGAGATTTAATTGAAGTGTATAAAATTATAATGGGCCTAGATAGAGTGGATAAGAAGGTCCTATTTCCCTTAACAGTGAGGGTAATAACAGGGGGCATAGATTTAAAGTAAGCTTCTGACCACATATTCGCACCGTCACTAAGACTGCCTATTTCTACCTCCGTAGCATCACCCAACTTTGCCCCTCCCTCAGCCCAAGTTCTGTTGAAACTCTCATTCATGCCTTCGTTACTGCTAGGCCTGATTCCAATGTATACCTGGTCGGTCTCCCATATTCTCCCCTCTGTAAACTCTGCTGCCTGTGTCCTAACCAAGTTCTGTTTCTCTATCGCCCCCTGTGCTGGCTGACCTACCTTCACTCCTGGTTAAGCAATGCCTCGATTTTAAAATTCTCATCCTTGTTTTGAAATCCCCTCACCCCCTACCTGTCTCTGTAATCTCCTCCAGCCCCACAACCATCTCAGATATCTATGTTCCTTTAATTTTGGCCTCGAGTATCCCTGATTTTAATTGCTACACCATTGGTGGCTGTGCCTTCAGTTGCCTGGGCCCTAAGCTCTGGAATTTCCTCCCTACACCACCTCACTTTCTTCCTTTAAGACACTCCTTAAAACCTACCTGTTTGACCAAGCTTTTGATCATCTTGAATTGAATACAAAAGTAGGGAGGATTATACTTCAGCTATACAGAGCATTGGTGAGACCAACCACATCTGGAGCACTGTGTACAGTATTGGTCTCCTTATTTAAGGAAAGATGTAAATGCATTGGAAGCAGTTCAGAGAAGGTTTACTGGACTAATACCTGGAATGGGTAGGTTGTCTTATGCGGAAAGGTTGGACAGGCTAGGCTTGTATCCGTCGCTGTTTAGAGGGCCTAAGCCACATGGTGATGCCACTAGGTATATACTGGCAGCCTGACTGTGGGCTCGAGTGTTGGTGGGGAGGTGAATGGTTCCCTTCTGCTTGTGCACCCTGTACCGCATGGAGGGCTCCCCCAGTGAAAATGGTATCCCCGGCTTGATTTCCCCGCCCCCCCTCCCCCATGTCCTTGCTGGAGCCAGTCAGTCAGGCCCCCGTGAGCATGTCCCAATTTATCTGAACTCTGGGCCTCCAGCGCTGGCTGGGACTGGGGCCAGATGCAGTCCCAGCAGTGGCCATCGCTTCCAGTGGCACTCCTGGGACTGAACAGTTGCTGGCCCTCTGATTGTCCGGCAACTCTTGGAGGTGGGGATATCCTGCCTCATGGGGGCTCAAGGCACGACCTCAGAGAACTATTTGCCTGTGTAATGCAAAATTGCGTCGTGGCTTCCTGGGCCGTTGAAGGTGGGCTCGCATCTGACTTTACGATCATATGAACAGACGAATTAGGAGCCGCAGTAGGCCACTCTGCCCCTCGAGCCTCCTCTGCCGTTCAATGAGATCATGGCTGATCTGATTGTAACCTCAACTCCACATTCCCACCTACCCCCAATAACCCTTCGCCCCCTTGATAATTCAGAATCTATCTACCTCTGCCTTAAAAATATTTAAAAACTCTGCTCCACCACCTTTTGAGGAAGAGAGTTCCAAAAACTCACAACCCTCAGAGAAAACATTTCTCCTCTTCTCTGTCTTAAATGGGTGACCCCTTATTTTTAAACAGTGACCCCTAGTTCTAGATTCTCCCACAAGAGGAAATATCCTTTTCACATCCACCCTGTCAAGACCCCTCAGAAACTTATATGTTTCAGTCAAGTCACCTCTTACTCTTCTAAACTCCAGCGGATACAAGCCTAGCCTGTCCAACCTTTCCTCATAAGACAACCCACCCATTCCAGGTATTAGTCCAGTAAACCTTCTCTGAACTGCTTCCAATGCATTTACATCTGTCCTTAAATAAGGAGACCACTACTGTACACAGTACTCCAGATGTGGTTGGTCTCACCAATGCCCTGTATAGCTGAAGCATATCCTCCCTACTTTTGTATTCAATTCCCCTCGCAATAAATGATAACATTCTATTAGCTTTCCTAATTACGTACTGTACCTGCATACTAACCTTTTGTGGTTCATGCACTAGGATACCCAGATCCCTCTGCAGCTCAGAGCTCTGCAATCTCTCACAATTTAGATAGTATGCTTTTTTTATTCTTCCTGACAAAATGGACAATTTCACATTTTCCAACATTATATACTCCATTTGCCAGACTTAACCTATCTATATCCCTTTGCAGCCTCCTTATGTCCTCTTCACAAGTTACTTTCCTACCTATCTTTGTGCCATCAGCAAATTTAGCAACCATACCTTTGGTCCCTTCATCCAAGTCGTTTATATAAATTATAAAAGGTTGAGGCCCCAGCACTGATCCTTGCACTCGTTGCATCTTGCCAACCAGAAAATGACCCATTTATGCCGACTCTCTGTTTCCTGTTAGCTAGCCGATCTTCTATCCATGCCAATATGTTACCCCCTACACCATGAGCTTTTATTTTGCGAAATAACCTTTGATTTGGCAACTTATCAAATGCCTTCTGAAAATCTAAGTACAGTACATCCAGCAGTTCCCCTTTATTCACAGCACATGTTACTTCTTCAAAGAACTCCAATAAATTGGTTAAACATGATTTTCCTTTCACAAAACCATGTGACTCTGCCTGATTACCTTGAATTTTTCTAAATGCCCTGCTATAACGTCTTTAATAATAGCTTCTAACATTTTCCATAAGACAGATGCCAAGCTAACTGGCCTGTGGTTTCCTGCTTTCTGTCTCCCTCCCTTTTTGAAAAAAGGAGTTACATTTGCTATTTTCCAATCTAATGGAACCTTCCCCGAATATAGGGAATATTGGAAAATCAAAACCTATGCATCAACTATCTCACTAGCCATTTCTTTTAAGACTCTAGGATAAATGCCATCAGGACCCAGGGACTTGTCAGCCTCCAGCTCCAACAATTTGCTCAGTACCACTTCCCTGGTGATTGTAATTTTCTTGAGTTCCTCCCTCCTTTCCAATTCCTGATTTATAGCTATTTCTGGGATGTTACTTGTATCCTCTTTGGTGAAGACCACTGAAGATGCACTGCAGAAATGCACCAAGGCTCCTTAGACAGCACCTTCCAAACCCGAGACCTCTACCAACTAGAAGGACAAGGGCAGCAAATACATGGGAACGCCACCACCTGCAAGTTCCCCTCCAAGTCACACACCATCCTGACTTGGAACTATATCGCCGTTCCTTCACTGTCGCTGGGTCAAAATCCTGGAACTCCCTTCCTAACAGCACTGTGGGTGTACCTACCCCAAATGGACTGCAGCGGTTCAAGAAGGCAGCTCAGCACCACCTTCTCAAGGGCAATTAGGGATGGGCAATAAATGCTGGCCTGACCAGCGTCGCCCACAACCCATGAATGAATAAAAAAAAAATACCTGTTCAATTCATCTGCCATCTACTTATTTTCCCTTATTAATTCCCCAGACTCATTTTCTATAGGACCAACGCTCACTTTGTTAACTCTTATCTTTTTAAAAATATCTATAGAAACTCTATCTGTCTTTATTTTTCTCGCCAGCTTTCTCTCGCCCTTTAATTTTTCTCTGATCTTTTCGTAGTTCTTTGCTGCTATTTATATTCTGTCCTATCTTCTGACATGCCATCCATCTTTGCACAATTATATGCTTTTTATTGTGGAAAATAGAGAATTTTGTCGGAGCTTTTCGACTTGCACTCATCAGGACAATTCGGAAGAATACCAATGTAAGGGAAAGCAACAAATTTATACTATGAGAAGAGAGTGCTGATTGGTTGGCAAGTGGACTCTGCTTGATGCGTTGCCATGGAGAATGCACCAGTTTATGGTGACAGACAGCTAACTGCCAAACTTTGTTTGAAATTTAAATTTATCACATTACTGACTGTGGGATCACACTGTGTACATATCAGCTGCTGTGTTTCCTACATTAGACACTTTCATTAGCTGTAAAGGACTTTGAGTTGTCCTCAGGTTGTGAAATGCACTATCCAAATGCGAGCTGTTTCTGATTGGCTGTCCCTATATTCATCATTCTCCCTGACCATAATCACATGTTTGATCACTATTTCCTATGCATACAGGCAGCTTTTCAGCGTCACTGTGAATCGAAAGTCAGAAACAAGACTTCTGTTGATCCACATTCCAAACTCCATCTGAATTCAGACTACGAACATCATTTTTGGAATTGCAAAGTGCTCCACTGTATCGAGAAACTAGGCAGTCACAATGGTCCCCGCACCCTCGTATACTGAAAACATTTACCGGGGCACAGGTCAAATTGCATCAGAAATGTTTTATTTTATATAGATCAGGTAACACTGGGAGACTATTATGGAGGAGAAAGTCAGAGACCAGTATAAAACTTGCACAATGCTCAGGCTTTAAGCATTAAGGTAAATAGCCAGCATTATATTAGTCAGTTTGCAGGATTGGCAGTGCAGCTGCACATCTGTAGGCAAGTACACACTGACCTTCTAAATGGCCAGTTCAGTCAGCTGATTACTAGGCCAGCCTTTGATCTTAAGCTTTAATCTATCTGTTTACATATTTTAAAAGGATGTGATTGAATTTTGTTTTATATTTGTTAGCTATAGAGCCTATGAAAAATGGGTATCCATGACGATGAAGTCAAAAATGTGCCTTGATCCTCAGGGCAGGATTTAATGCGGACGTTTGAAGCGGGAATTGTGGCATGGGGAGGCGGACAATCGTGTTGGAACCGTCTGCCCGGAAATCCAGAGCCGTGACGTTGGTTCTGGATTTTGTCAGCAGCGGGAAAGCACCAAGGTGGCATTGCGACGGGAATCTAATTTAAGTTGCTGAGCAGTTGATTGTAATGTATTTACATCTAATTCATCTCGATTGAATGGTGGGCTTGTGATGTAGTGGACGGCAGGCGGCCTTCGGGTTTACAGCTGTTAAAAGCTGGTGGCACCGAGGCGAGAGGCTCCAGTGTCATGACGGGTAGGCATCCATGAACAGCAGTGCATAGGGGGAGAGGGCAGCACAGGGGCCATTTTCCGACTGTATTGCTGTGTGCTCTGCAAAGGGAGTTCGGGGTCTCTGGTGTCTCTGACAGGAGCGGTGTTGGGGTCTCAGGGTTTCTGACAGGGGGGATCAGGGTCTCGGGTTCTCTGACAGCACACAAGGCTACGGGCCAAGTGCTGGAAAATGGGATTAGAATAGATAGCTTGATGGCCGGCACAGACATGATGGGCCGAAGGGCCTGTTTCTGTGCTGTATAACTCTATGACAGTGGGGTTCGGGGTCTCAGGGTCTCTGACAGCAGGGTTCGGAGTCTCGGGATCTCGGAGGGGGGCGGGGGTGCTTTGAGGTCTCGGGGTCTCTGGCAGGGAGGTTCAGGGTCTCAGGGTTTCTGACAGGAGGGTCAGCATCTTGCGGTCTATGGTGGGGTGTTGGGGTCTCTGATGGGGGTGTTCGGATCTCGGGGTCTCTGAAGGGGAGGTCGGGGCCACAGGGTCTCTGGTGGGGGTCTCTGAAAGGGGGGCTTAGGGTCTCGGGGTCTCTGTTGGGGGGAGGGGGTCTCAGAGTCTCTGACAGGAGGATTCGGGGTCTTGGGGTCTGATTGGGGGGGGGCCGGGGGATTGGAGTCTCTGACAGGGGAGATCAGAGTCTCAGGGTCTCTGACGGGAAGGGGGGTTTGAGGATTTGAGGACTCGGGATCTTTGGGGGGTATTGAGGTCTCAGGGTCTCTGACAGTGGGGTGGGGGGGGGATGCAGTCAGCGTCTCGCGGCCTGACGGCGGTGTCGGGGTCTCTGGATCTCTGACAGGGAGGAGGGGGTTGGGTTTTCGATATGTCTGATGCGGGGGGGTTGAGGTCTGGGATTTCTAAAGCCGGGGGGGGGGGGGTCAGGGGTCTTGGGGTCTCTGATGGGGGTGTTAGAGTCTCAGGTTCTCTGGTGGGGGTCGGGGTCTCTGATAGGAGGATTGGGGTATTGGGGTCTGATGGGGGTGTTGGGGTATTGGAACCTCTGACGGGGAGATCGGGGTCTCAGGGTCAGGATCTCGCAGTCTGACAGGGCGGGGTCGATGTCTCGAGATCTCTGACAGGGTGGAGTGTCAGGGTCTCGCGGTCTGATGGTGGGTCTCAGGGTTTTGGGATCTTTGACCGAGGGCAGTCGGGGTCTCAGGGTCTTTGATGGGAGCGGGGTTCAGGGTCTAGGGGTCTCTGATGGAGGGTGTCAAGGTCTCAGGATCTCTGACGGGAGGGAGGTTCGGTGTCTCAGGGTCTCTGACGAGTGCGTTCGGGGTCTTGTGGTCTCTGACGGGGGGTGGTCGGTGTCTCTGTGTCTCTGACGGAGGTGTCGGGGTCTCGAGATCTCTGATGGGGGGTTGGGATCTGGGACATAACCAATAGCGAAGCAAAGCATTAACACACAGTGAAAATATGAAAGTTCCCTTTTACCTTAGACACACACACACCAGATAACCAAACAAAAAGAGATTTTCTCTTCAGAGCTCTATTACAAACCTCAAAAACATACTTTGGCCAAATACTTGCTAATTCTTGAAGTAAAAAAGAGATGTCTTGTTTTATAATGATTAGATTAGATATACAGCACTGAAACAGGCCCTTCGGCCCACCGAGTCTATGCCGACCATCAACCACCCATTTATACTAATCCTACACTAATTTCATATTCCTACCACATCCCCACCTGTCTATATTTCCCTACCACCTACCTATACTAGGGGCAATTGCTAATGGCCAATTTACCTATCAACCTGCAAGTCTTTGGCTTGTGGGAGGAAACCGGAGCACCCGGAGGAAACCCACACAGACACAGGGAGAACTTGCAAACTCCAAACAGGCAGTACCCAGAATTGAACCCGGGTCACTGGAGCTGTGAGGCTGCGGTGCTAACCACTGCACCACTGTGCCGTTTATTAAAGAAACCTGTTTGGTGTATTTTATTCTGGGATAATAATGGAGTATATGATTGACCGTTTCGGTAACTGGGAAAAAATTTAAACATATATTGTAACCTGTGGAGAAGTGGAACTAGAAAAACAGTGCACTCCTTCTGCCTCAGTCGTAACAACATGTAGCTGACAATTGCTGCAATGATGCCACGTATTATCTAATGGACTCACCATGTCCCTGGGATCTCTGGCGGAATGCGTATTGCTCTATCATCACACTTTTCTTTGGCCTGAAGTATTTTTCGAGAGCAATTATCAAACATAGATGTATCTTCTGTGAACTGCTCGAATATGCGCTGCCCTTCTGCTCCAAGACAATGTACAAGTATTGCTTTCTCAAGGTTGGCTGCGACATCTTGGCTTTCCATGGTTTGCTGTCCCAAATACACGTGGACAGCTGCCACTGGGATCTTCCTAGAATAGGTCTCGTCAGGCGACATTGAAGATCAGTTTGAGCAGGCTTTCCAGGAGAAATGCGGCAACAGTTTCAGTCTGTTTCTTATACTAACTTCTCAGGGTTTCGTAAAGAGATGGAATAGTTGGCATGCTTATTTTAAAGAGATGGAACAAGCTGAGATGGGGTTTGCTCCCTTGGCAAGTTTTCTCCAACTGTCATTTTAACACTGTTCACACCCCCAACTCACAGTCCAAAGTGAAACCAAAAACAATGTAACAGGAGTCAAGCCTCTTGACCTTATAAATCTTGACCTGTCACTTCTTTGTAAACATCTTCCCCCAAGTCAAAATAACCCTGCTGGGTAATTATCTGAAGACAGGTGCCTTCCAGTAAAGGCTTGTTTTTAGCACTCCTTGACTCTTCCAGTAATTTTTGTTTACAAGCTCAGTCCAAAAGCCCTTCTTATGATCTATTTTTAAAAAACACCAAGGTCCAGCAGTAATGGAATTATTTTTCAGTTTTAAAACACAAATCCTCATAATTTAGCAAACAAAAAGAAAGCACTCGTAACAATGTAAATTTGGCACACTAACCAATGAACTAATTTGTGACCAACTAATTGAAAAGACTTCAATTCCACAAATTAGGAACTTCTCCTCATGGAGGATGATGATTTAACCTTCGAAAAAGTCATAACCTTCGCAGTCCAAATCAAATCTGCCATTTTAGATTCGAAGAGGTTACACACATATGCATCCTTAGACTCAGGGTTGCAGACACAGCTTCAGTGCAAGGGTTAAAGACAAGAAGACCTCAGCAACCTCATCAAAATGTGCCCCATCATGGTCAGTTACCTTCAAAACTGTGCCCAAATTGTGAAATGCTCATCAAGTCACTATGCCATGTCTAGCTCAAGGGAAAAAGTGTAACTCATATTTAATGTGGAACCATTTTGGAAAGATGTGCAGGTTATTGAAGAAAAATACTTCATTGGTTTGACATGTGGGGGAGTTCCTACCTGACAGTGAGGTACAACATGTATTTACCATCACAAAAAGTAAATCACTAGGTCACATTAAGGAGTGCTCAGTCGAGATTGCAGGCATCTCAGTGTCACTTCTTATTGATGTTGGCATGAAAGTATCCATTTTGACTGACAAACTCTACTATCGGTATTTTTCGCAATTCGCTCTCACTCCTGCAACAGACACTCTTCAAGTTTATGAAGACACTATCATTCCAGTTTCAGGGATGACCACAGTTCCAGCATGCTACAAAATGTCACCCTAGACAGGTTCACTTGCTATATAGCTGAAGGCCGAAGCCTTATGGGGATAAATCTTTTCGATAGGCTTGGATTCAAGCTTGAAGACTCCATAGGAGCACACATTAATGGGATTGACAATTCAGATTATACACACCAGTATCTTTCCTTATTTACTGGATTTGGGGAGATCAAAGGTACTGTTATGTTCCTCGCATTGACACATCAATTTGACCAGTTTCACAAAATTTGAGACAGTTGCCATTTGCGATCTGTGCTGAAGTGTCACAGGAGCTGAAACGACTAGAAGCAGACGGTATCATTGAACGAAACAACTCATCTAGTCATTGCATGACGAAAAAATGGCGAATTTAGACTATGCATTAACCTAAAGGCAGTCAACAAAGCTATCATACCAGACAAGTATCCACTTCCAACAATTCAAGAACTGTCAGCATCATTTCACGACTCCACAGTCTTCACAAAGCTTGATATGCGATGGAGTTATCTTTCAGATACCTCTAGGAGAACAAAGCCGATGGGCTGGATTTTACCAAGCCCGTGATGTCGGACTCCGTGGCGGGGGAGGGGGGGAATGGGACAGAATGTGGGTCTGGCAATGGCCCACCATGGAGGTGGACGCTGGGAGGGCCTGGCCCGATCTTCCTGGTGGTGGCGAGGCTCCGTGGTGTCCCCCCCAAACCGCCCCATCGTCCTGGGCGATGGGAATTGAATCTAAATATTTAAATGAATGTCTTGAGTAAATTTAAATAAACTTACCTGAAATCCTGCAGGCCACTCCTGCGTCTTCAATTCCCTATCCGGGGAAAGCAGGCATGGCACTGGTGGGAATGTGGGGAGTTAAGATTTTCAGTGCATGGGGCGGTAGGAACAGGGTCAAATAAATGTAATGGGTGTAGGGGATGGTGGGAAGGGGTGAACTTTAAACTTTGCTCATTCTGGGCAGGGTGGGGATTAGTCAGATTTTAAAGGTAAGTGTTTTGGGAGGGGTAGGGAAAATACTTATTGTTTTTGGAGGTGGGAAGGGGGCATTAGAAATGTATTTGATACATTTTGGGGGGGTGGGTGTATCTTTAAAATTTAAATATGCCAGCAGGGCTGACAGCCCCTTTAAAAATGGTGTCAGCACCTACACACAGACAGCTGCCGCCATTGCTGGCAACAGACAGCCCATCCCTTCCAGGTGATTGATGGGGGTGGGCCATCTGGCTATTTAAATGAGCCACCACGCGGGAGATCATGGCGGCTCTTTGGCTTCCGTCCTGCGCCTGCAACCCGCCATTTTTGGAGCTTTCTGCTGAGATTGGCGGTAGGCTCTTAAAATCCAACCTGATATCTTACAGCTTTTGTTGCCCATGAAGGTGTGTTTCAGTACCGCAGAATGTCCTACAGACTAAGTTCAGCACCTAGTGTATTGCATAAGATCATTTCTTCAGTGTTGTCGGATGTTGAGGAAATACCTAACCTTCTTGATGACGTTGTCCATGGAAGGGGCAAAGCTGAACATGATCAACGATTATCAGCAATGCTCACTTGATTTGCAAAACACAATTTGATGCTAAACAAGGACAAATGCACATTTGCGGCACCCTAGATTGACTTTCTAGGTTACGGAGTAACAGCAGCTGGAGCAAAGCCTACAAACTCTCTGACAGGAAAGACACCAGCCGACCTTATGATAGGTCGTAACTTTCACATGCCACTAACCATTCTTAAGTCATTACTACCAGTTCACAAGAATGTCAGAGTGAAAGCAGATGAAATCACAAAGTGACAAGGTAAAGCAAAATCATACTTTGACAAACGTACAGGAGCAAGGGAACCACAATTTAAAGTTGGAGATTGGATTTGAATCAAATGGCCAAATCGTGACTACAAACTTGCTTCATCAGTAGCAGGTCCAAAGCAGATTAAACGTTTGCTAGGTACCAATGCTTATCTATTGGATGATAACATCAAGTAGAATCCGAGACGTTTGATAGGGAGCAGACCAGGATATTTTGAGGATTGTGGTTATGAGGATATATTTCCTTTATCTATGAGTGATATTAATCAACAGCCTCATCAAGCTGATCAAACAGATCCATAACCTCAAATTCGTAAATCCAATCGCAGACCTAAGAGACCTTCCTATTTCAAAGACTATTTCTGTACTTAGAAAAAACAGACAAGTTAAACACTAAGAAATAACTTGATGTATACATTTTGATGTTTAGAATACTTTAATCTTGAATTCATGTCTTTAGTCAGAAGGATGAAAAATGTAGTGTTTGATTGATCTGCGTTTGATTGTATTAGTCTATCCAATGTTCACTGTGTTTGATTGCTTAAGCCTATGGTGGAGCTTAAGAGTTTGAAACTGTAACCAAAAAGAGACAGAGCTAGAATGTTCTACTAAATAGAGACTGTTCTGAGAAGACATTGTACTGAGATCTTGTAAGTTCTGAGATATTTTAAAGAGCTGTAAATAAACCAGTTGGTGATTTAACAGAAGAGTGATATCTGCATTGCTCTGAGATAAATTATATACATATATATCCAGCAACCCGGTGTAAACATTACACCTCTTACCTCATTATATCTGTCTGTTCCCAAATATTGGATGTGGGCATTGCTGGGATTCAGCACTGTTCACTTACTATCTCTGGTAAGAGAAAACACAGCAAAACAATTGGGAGGGAGTGTTATCCCAGCCTCTCTAACACAACACAGGATTACTGGCATGCCAAACTGCGCAAGCAGCATGCAATAGACAAGGCTAAGCGATTCCACAACCAATGGATCAAATTAAAGCTCTGCAGTCCTGCCACATCCAGTCATGAATGGTGGTGGACAATTAAACAACCAACAGGAGGAGGAAGCTTCACAAATAGCCCCATCCTCAATGATGGGGGGAGCCCAGCAAATCAATGCCAAAAAAAGGCTGAAGCATTCGCAACCATCTTCAGCCAGAAGTATCGAGTGGATGATCCATCTCGGCCTACTCCTGAGGTCCCCAGCATCACAAATGCCAATCTTCAACCAATTCGATTCACTCTGTGTGATATCAAGAAATGGCTGAAGGCATTGGATACTGCAAAGGCTATGGGCCCTGACAACATCCTGGCTATAGCACTAAAGACCTGTGCTGCAGAACTAGCTAAGTTTTTCCAGTACAGCTACAACACTCACATATGCCTGATGATGTGGAAAATTGCCCGGTGTGTCATGTACACAAAAAGCAGGACAAATCCAATCCGGCCAATTACTGCCCCGTCAGTCTACTCTGAGTCATCAGTAATGTGATGGAAGGTGTCATCAACAGAGCTACCAAGCACCACTTAAACAGTAACAACCTGCTCACTGATGATCAATTTGGGTTCTGCTAGGGTCATTCGGCTCCTGACCTCATTACAGCCTTTGTCCAAACATGAACAAAAGAATTGAATTTAAGAGGTGAGGTGAGAGTGATTTCCCTGGATATCAAGGTAGCTTTTGACTGAGTGTGGCATCAAGGAGCCCTAGCCAAAGTGAAGTCAATGGGAATCAGGGGGAAAACTCTCCACTGATTGGAAACATACCTAGCGCAATGGAAGATGGTTGTGATTGTTGAAGGTCAATCATCTCAGTCCCAGGACATCTCTACAGCAGTTCCTCAGGGTAGTATCCTAGGGCCAAGCTTCTTCAGCTGCTTCATCAATGACCTTCCCTCCATCATAAGGTCAGAAGTGGGGATGTTCGCTGATTGTATGATGTTCAGCACCATTCGCAACTCCTCAGATACTGAAGCAGTCCGTGTCCATATGCAACAAGACCTGGACAACATTCAGGCCTGGGCTGATAAGTGGCAAGTAACATTCGCGCTACACAAGTGACAGGCAATGACCATCTCCAACAAGAGAGAATCTAACTATTTCCCCTTGACATTGAATGGCATTACCATTGCTGAATCCCCCATTATCAACATACTGGGGGTTATCATTGATCAGAAACTGAACTTGACCAGCCATATAAATTCTGTTTCTTCAAGAGCAGGTCAGAGGCTAGGAATTCTGTGGCAAGTAACCTACCTCCTGACTCCCCAAAGCCTGTCCACCATCTACAAGACACAAGTCAGGAGTCTGATGGAATACTCTCCACTTGCCTGGATGAGTGCAGCTCCAACAACACTCAAGAAGCTCGACATCATGCAGGACAAAGCAGCCTGTTTAATTGGCATTCCATCCACCACCTTAACCATTCACTCTCTCCACCACCCGCACGCAGTGGCAGCAGTGTGTAGCATATACAAGATGCACTGCAACAATTCACCACGCCTCCTTCGACAGCACCTTCCAAACGTGCGACCTCTACCACTTAGAAGGACAAGGGCAGCAGGCACATGGGAACACCATCACCTGCATGTTTCCCATCAAGCTATATGCTATCCTGATACATCGCCATTCTTTCACTGTTGCTTGATCAAAATCCTTAAACTCCCTCCCTAAGAGCACTGTTGGTGCACCCACACCAGATGGACTGCAGATCACCACCTTCTCAAGGGGAATAATGATGGTCAGCAAATGCTGGCCTTGCCAGCGATGCCCACACCCCATGAAACAAATAAAAAAAAGACAAAGCATAAGTGAACAAAGTTCTTTCCCTTTCCTACACATGTTGGGACAAACCCTTCTCCAAATATTGTTTGCATGCTGGAAAGGGAAATTACTGAATTTTGAAATTCAGGTTGAGGGAAGGACAGGATTGGCAGCTAAATGTTCCAGGATTTAGAAACTTCAGGCGGGATAGAGGGGGATGTAAAAGGGGTGGGGGAGTTGCATTACTGGTTAAGGAGAATATCACAGCTGCACTGCGGGAGGACACCTCAGAGAGGTCATGCAGCGAGGCAATATGGGTGGAGCTCAGGAATAGGAAGGGTGTAGTCATGATGTTGGGGGTTTACTACAGGCCCCCCAACAGCCAGCGGGAGGTAGAGGAGCAGATATGTAGACCGATTTTGGAAAGATGGAAAGGTAACAGGGTTGTAGTGGTGGGTGATTTTAACATCCCCTATATTGACTGGGACTCACTTAGTGCTAGGGGCTTGGATGGGGCAGAATTTGTGAGGAGCATCCAGGAGGGCTTCTTGAAACAATACGTAGATAGTCCAACTAGCGATGGAGCCGTACTGGACCTGGTATTGGGGAATGAGCCCGGCCAGGTAGTCGAAGTTTCAGTAGGGGAGCATTTCGGGAACAGTGACCATAATTCCATAAGTTTTAAGGTACTTGTGGATAAGGATAAGAGTAGTCCTCGGGTGAAGGTGCTAAATTGGGGGAAGGCTAATTATAACAATATTAGGCAGGAACTGAAGAATTTAGATTGGGGGCAGCTGTTTGAGGGTAAATCAACATCTGACATGTGGGAGTCTTTCAAACGTCAGTTCATTAGAATCCAGGACCAGCATGTTCCTGTGAGGAAGAAAGATAAGTTTGGCAAGTTTCGGAAACGTTGGATAACGCGGGATATTGTGAGCCTCATCAAAAAGAAAAAGGAAGCATTCATAAGGGCTGGAAGGCTAGGAACAGACGAATCCCATGAGGAATATAAAGACAGTAGGAAGGAACTTAAGCAAGGAGTCAGGAGGGCTAAAAGGGGTTACGAGAAGTCATTGGCAAACAGGATTAAGGAAAATCCCAAGGCTTTTTATACATATATAAAGAGCAAGAGGGTAACCAGGGAAAGGGTTGGCCCACTCAAGGACAGAGAAAAGAATCTATGTGTGGAGCCAGAGGAAATGGGCAAGGTACTAAATGAGTACTTTGCATCAGTATTCACCAAGGAGAAGGACTTGGTGGATGATGAGCCTAGGGAAGGGAGTGTAGATAGTCTCAGTCATCTCATTATCAAAAAGGAGGAGGTGTTGGGGGTCTTGCAAAGCATTCAGGTAGATAAGTCCCCGGGGCCTGATGGGATCTACCCCAGAATACTGAGGGACGCAAGGGAAGAAATTGCTGGCGCCTTGACAGAAATCTTTGCATCCTCATTGGCTACAGGTGAGGTCCCAGAGGACTGGAGAATAGCCAATGTTGTTCCTTTGTTTAAGAAGGGTAGCAAGGATAATCCAGGAAATTATAGGCTGGTGAGCCTTACGTCAGTAGTAGGGAAATTATTAGAGAGGATTCTTCGGGACGGGATTCACTCCCATTTGGAAACAAATGGACTTATTAATGAGAGGCAGCATGGTTTTGTGAAGGGGAGGTCGTGTCTCACTAATTTGATTGAGTTTTTTGAGGAAGTGACAAAGAGGATTGATGAAGGAAGGGCAGTGGCTGTTATCTATATGGACTTCAGTAAAGCCTTTGACAAGGTCCCTCATGGCAGACTGGTACAAAAGGTGAAGTCACATGGGATCAGAGGGGAGGTGTCAAGATGGATACAGAACTGGCTCTGTCATAGAAGACAGAGGGTAGCAGTGGAAGGGTGCTTTTCTGAATGGAGGGATGTGACTAGTGGTGTTCCGCAGGGATCAGTGCTGGGACCTTTGCTGTTTGTAGTATATATAAATGATTTGGAGGAAAATGTAGCTGGTCTGATTAGTAAGTTTGCCGACGACACAAAGGTTGGTGGAGTTACGGACAGTGATGAGGATTGTCAGAGGATATAGCAGGATATAGATCAGTTGGAGACTTGGGCGGAGAAAAGGCAGATGGAGTTTAATTCGGACAAATGTGAGGTATTGCATTTTGGATGGTCTAATGCAGGTGGGAGGTATACAGTAAATGGCAGAACCCTTAGGAGTATTGACAGGCAGAGAGATCTGGGCGTACAGGTCCACAGGTCACTGAAAGTGGCAACGCAGGTGGATAAGGTAGTCAAGAAGGCATACGGCATGCTTGCCTTCATCGGTCGGGGCATAGAGTATCAAAATAGGCAAGTCATGCTGCAGCTGTACAGAACTTTAGTTAAGCCACACTTAGAATATTGCGTGCAATTCTGGTCGCCACACTACCAGAAGGACGTGGAAGCTTTGGAGAGGGTACAGAAGAAGTTTACCAGGATGTTGCCTGGTCTGGAGGGCATTAGCTATGAGGAGAGGTTGGATAAACTCGGATTGTTTTCACTGGAACAACGGAGGTGGAGGGGTGACATGATAGAGGTTTACAAAGTTAAAAGCGGCATGGACAGAGTGGATAGTCAGATGCTTTTTCCCAGGGTGGAAGAGTCAGTTACTCGGGGACATAGGTTTAAGGTGAGAGGGGCAAAGTTTAGAGGGGATGTGTGAGGCAAGTTCTTTACACAGAGGGTGGTGAGTGCCTGGAACTTGTTGCCGGGGGAGGTGGTGGAAGCAGGTACCATGGAGACATTTAAGAGGTATCATGACAAAGACATGAATAGGATGGGAATAGAGGGATACGGACCCCGGAAGTGCAGAAGGTTTTAGTTTAGGCAGGCATCAAGATCACTGCAGGCTTGGAGGGCCGAATGGCCTGTTCCTGTGCTGTACTGTTCTTTGTTGTTCTTTGTTGTTGTAGAAATTGATAATGTATAGTATCAAAATAGGTCAACAACAGAAGCAGAGACTCTCCTAGGAATAGAAGCAGACACATGGGGGGTAGGAGTCCCACCGTCAGCTGACACCATTCTTGCACTGTTGGATGCTGCTGTGAATTTAAAAAATACAAGAACAAATGTCATAGAATCTTACAGCAGAGAAGGAGGCCATTTCGCCCATTGTGCCTGTGCCAGCTCTTTTGAAACATCTATCCAATTAGTCTCACTCTCCAGCTCTTTCACCATAGCAATGCAAATGTTTCTCTTTCAAGTAGTCATTCAATTCCCTTTTGAAAGTTACAATTGAATTTGCGTCCAGCAGCCTTTCAGGTAATGCATTCTTACGGCTATTTATCATGTAATCTGATGGCTGAGTGCATTGCTGAAGCAAGAGAAATAATGACCAAATGACAGTGGCAAAAATTTGGTTGTACAATTCTCCTCAAAGTAAAATAAAATGTTATATAAGCTCGAGAAGCATTGCAGAGGACAAGTGATGAGTCTACTCACTCAGAGGGATGATCTTTGAGGGATGATTAAAAACATTGGCGGGTGGTGGGGCGGGGGGGTGGGGGGGTGGGGGAGCGAAATTGAACTTCACCAGTAGCATAAAGCAAGTTCACACTGAATCAGCAGCCTTGTTTGAAGTCAAAGGAAAATAAAAATCAGGCAAGGTATAAAAAGGGCTGCTCAATTGCTGTGACTGTTCTTCACTATTGGCAAAGATCAATTTCACTCCTCCCAGGACTCTTCAGCCTGAAGAAAGGGGGACTTTAGAAAAAAGTGTTACAGTCCTTTAGGCACAGTTTCAGGAGCTGGCAAAAAGATTATAAAAAGGACCTGAAAGGGTAGTAATCTCAGGATTACTTCCAGTGCCATGTGCTAGTGAGTATGGAAACAGGAAGATAGTGCAGGTAAACGCATAATTGGAAAATAGGAGCAGGTGGGAGGGTTTCAGATTTTTGAGGCATTGGTACTGGTTCTGTGGGAAGTCACACCTGTACAAGATGGATGGGTTGCACCTGAACAAAGGCAGGATCAATGTTCTTGCTGAGAGGATAAGCAATACTGTTGGGGAGGGTTTAAATTAATTCCCTCTTCCACGCGGAGGGAACCATAAAATAGCAAAGTGGAACAGAAATGAGATCAGAGGACTGACAGATATAAACAGCATTAAAATTAGAAATACTCCAAAAATTACCATGACCAGATTAAGGGAAATGTCAAATGTGACAAAGAAGGTATTAACTTGTTGATATGTCAATGTCGATAGTGTAACTAGTAAAGTTTATTGAACTGCAGCAGAAATTGCTACAAGGGATTAAGACATGGCTACATCAATAGAGACATGGCTCAAAAAATCCCAGGAATGCTTCTTAATATTTCTGGTTACCGAGTTCTCAGGAATGATAAAGAAAAAGAGGAGAGGGTATGGAAGCATTGATTAAGGATGTTACAATGCTAAATATAAAGGATATATTAGATATAAGGATATTATCTACATATACTAGAAATAAGGATATTCCAGAACTGCATCTATTAGGCTTGAGTTAAGGATCAGAGTGGGAGCTGTTAAAAGGCTTTTGTTAGAGCTTCAAACAGTGAGAAGGAGATGGATAAGCAAATTTATTGGCAAATTTCAAAGTCATGTACCAAAATTACAGTAATAATATTAGGTGACTTTAATTATCCTATAGACTGGGAAAAATATAGTGCTAAGGGGAGAAGGAGAGGAATTTCTGATATGCATGGAGGAGTTCTTTCTTGATGAATATTTCTCCAGTACAACAAGGAAGGAGACAGTGTTAGATCTAGTTCTGGGAAATTAAGTAGGGCAAATGGAATATGTTACAGTAGGAGATCATTTAGCTAACAGTGACCGCAATATAATTCAGTTTGAAGTAATTATGGAAAGTGATCAGAAAATATCGAAGGTAGAAATGCTCAGCTCAGGAATAACTAATTTCAGTGATACAAGAAGGGACCAAGCTCACGTAAATTGGAAAAGGAGACTGCAGAGTAAAGCAATAACTGAGCAACAGAGGACCTCCAGTAAAGAGGTAGTTTAGTGACAAAATACACATATACCTTTGAAGGAAAATGCAGTTCATTCAAAGCTAATAGACCCTGAAATAAAAGTTAAAGCAGAAAAAAGGAGGCTTATGACAAAAGTCAGGAGCAAGATTTAGTCAATTACCAGGAAGATTATGGAAAGTATGGGAGGGAATTGAAGAAGTTAATATGGGAGGCAAATAGAGTTTATGAGAGAAGATTAGGAGGCAACATTAAATTGAACATTAAAATGATTTATAAAAATATAACGTGTGAGAAGCTAACTAGAGAAAATGTTGGGCCTACTAAGGACCCAAAGGGAAATCGCCATGTAGAGACAGAGGACATGGCAAAAATATTAAATGAATACTTTGTATCTGTCTTCACAAAGGAAGCAGATGATGTGATGGTTATGCCAAAAAAGGAGAGGGAGGTTATGGACAGCATAGTAACAAATAGAGAATCTGTACTAAAAAAATCAGCATTACTAAAATTTGGTAAGCCACCTGATTCAGATGGAATGCATTCTAGGTTGTAGACAGGAGTAGAGGTAGAAATAATACAGACATGGGTGACAATCTTTCAGTCCTCATCGGAGATGGAAGTAGTGCTGGAAGACTGGAGTGTTGCTTATATTATACCACTATTCAAGATAGGGAGAGGAATAAACCAGGAAACTACAGGCCAGCCAGTCTGACATTGGTGTTGGGAAGTTATTGGAAACTAAAATCATGGTCAAAATAAACTTTCATTTGAAAAGGCGAGGAGAGCCAGAATGGATTAGTTAAAGGCAAACCATGTCTGACTAACTTGAATGAATTCTTTTATAAGGTAACACAGAAGATTGATCAAGGTAGTGAAGTAGATATGATATATCTGGGCTTTCAAAAAGCATTTGATGAAGTGCCACATAGGAGGCTTATGACGAAAATGGAAGCCCATGGAATTAAGGAGAAAGTAGTGGCATGGATACCAAATTGGCTGAGTGACAGGAAACAAAGGGTAGTGGTGGATGGATATTTTTCAGACTGGGATGTGGTTTGTAGCTGTGTTACCCAAGGGTTAGTTTTTGGTCCATTGCTCTTTTAAATTTTTATAAACGATCTAGTCTTGGGTATAGGGAGCAGCATTATAAAGTTTGCAGATGATAGTGATGAGAATAGTTATAGGCTTCAGGATGATGGTGGAATGGGCAGAAGCATGGATAGCACATTTAGTGAGGTGGTCACACCACAGGTAATAGCTGCACAGGCAGAAAAGAGATGGGTGACCACCAGACGGAGTAGTAGGTGCAGGCAGGTAGTGCAGGAGTCCCCTGTGGCCATCCCCCTCTCAAACAGACATACTGCTTTGGATACTGTTGAGGGTGGATGACCTCCTAGGGGAAAGCAGCAACAACCAAGCTCGTGGCACCACGGAGGGCTCTGCTGCACAGCAGGGAAGGAAAAGGGGTGGAAGAGCTATAGTGATAGGGGATTCTATCGTAAGGGGTGCAGATAGGCATTTCTGTGGCCACAAACGAGACTCCAGGATGGTATGTTGCCTCCCAGGTGCTAAGGTCAAGGATGTCTCAGAGTGGCTGCAGGACATTCTGAAAGGGTAGGGTGAGCAGCCAGAGGTCATGGTCCATATTGGTACTAATGACATATTCAGGAAGAGAGATGAGGTCCTGCAAACTGAATATAGGAAGTTAGGCAGAAGGTTAAAAAGCAGGACCTCTAGGGTTGTAATCTCAGGATTACTCCCTGTGCCAGGAATAGGAGGATAAGGCAAATGAATGTGTGGCTGTAGAGCTGGTGTAGGAGGGAGGGCTTCAGCTACTTGGATCATTGGGATCTCTTCTGGTGCAGAGGTGACCTGTACAAGAAGGACGGGTTGCATCTAAACTGGAAGGGGACCAATATCCTTGTGGGGAGGTTTGCTAGTACTACTCGAGACAGTTTAAACTAGTCTGGCAGGTGGGTGGGACCCAAAGTAGTAGTGTCTCAGATGAGATGGTTGAGGCAAATGTAGAGGTTATAGCGAGCAAGTCCAGTAGACAGGCCGGGCAGGAGAAGGACAGGGAGCGTGGAAGGTCTGGTAGGCTAAACTGCATTTACTTTAATGCAAAAAGCCTTACACGTAAAGCAGATGAACTCAGAGCATGGATCGGTACATGGGTTTGTGATATTATAGCTATTACGGAAATGTGGATGAGGGATGGGCAGGACTGGCAGCTCAATGTTCCGGGGTACCGATGCTTCCGGCGTGACAGAGGTGGAGGTAAGAGAGGAGGGGGAATTGCACTATTGATTAGGGAGGACATCACGGCAGTACTTAGGGAGGATATCCCGGGGAAATGTCCAGCGAGGCCATATGGGGAGAATGTAGAAATAAGATAGGGGTGATCACTTTGATGGGATTATACTGTAGACCCCCCAATAGTCAGAGGGAAGTGGAGGAGCATATATGTAGGGAAATCACAAATAGGTGTAGGAATTATAGGGTTGTAATAGTAGGTGATTTTAACTTCCCTAATATTGACTGTGACTGCCTTAGTGCTAAGGGATCAGATGGGGTAGAATTTGTTAAGTGTGTCCAGGATAGTTTTCTGAAGCAGTATGTGGATGGCCCTACTAGAGACGGGGCTACACTCGACCTCCTCTCAGGAAATGAGGATGGGCAGGTGGTTGATGTGTCAATGGGGGAGCACTTTGGGACCGGTGACCATAACTCTATTAGCTTCAAGATAGTTATGGAAAAGGAAAGGACTGGTCCTCAGGGGAAGGCTAATTTCGATGGCATCAGACAGGAACTCTCAAAAGTTGAATGGGAGAGGCTGTTTACAGGTAAAGGGACGTCTGGCAAGTGGGAGGCTTTTAAAAATGAGATAGGATGAGTTCAGGGCCAGCATGTTCCTGTTAGATGGAAGGGCAAGGCTGGCAGATTTAGGGAACCTTGGTTGACGAGGGATATGGAGGGTCTGGTCAGGACAAAGAAGGAGGCATATGTCAGGTATAGGCAGCTGGGATCAAGTGAGTCCCCCGAGGAGCAGAGGGGATATAGAACTACGCTTAAGAAGGAAATTAGGAGGGAGAAAAGGGGCCATGAGATTTCCCTGGCACATAAGATAAAGGAAAATCCTAAAAGATTCGATAAGTATATGAAGAGTAAAAGGGTAGCTAAGGAGAGAGTAGGTCCCCTTAAGGATCAGTGTGGAGCCACAGGAAATGGGCAAGGTCTTAAATGAATACTTCTCATCTGTATTTACTGTGGAGAAGGTCATGGAAGCGAGTGAGCTCAAGGGAGGGAACTGCGATATCCTGGAGCATATCAACATCACAAAGGAGGAGGTGTTGGAGGTTTTGAAGTGCATTAAGGTGGATAAATCCCCAGGGCCTGACCAGATGTATCCTCGGATGCTATGGGAAGCAAGGGAGGAGATTGCTGAGGCCCTGGCAGAGATTTTTGTATCATCGTTAGCCACGGGTGAGGTACTGGAAGACTGGAGGATAGCTAATGTTGTGCCTTTATTTAAGAAGGGCAGCAGGGATAAGCCAGGGAACTACAGGCCGGTGAGCCTTACATCAGTGGTGGGAAAAATGCTGCCAGACCTGCTGAGTGGTTCCAGCATTTCTTGTTTTTAATTTTAAAAGGGAGTTGGATAGGTCCTTGAGCATAAGGAACTTATAAGTTTATGGGTCAAAAGCGCGGATGTGGGACTAAGCATGATTGTTCTTTCAAAGCCCCAGCACAGACATCATGGGCCGAGTAGCCTCCTTCTGTGTTGTAAGTTTCTATGATTTATAGAAATATGTAAAATACTTAATGCGACAGGAAAAGTGAACCTGGAGAAAATCTTCAAATACCCCAAATTAAATGGGCACGGATTCCATTGTAGTGAAGGGTACATTTGGGACAGATGCCACAAAGCATTTCTTTTTGCAGTTGGATTGAGTTGCCAGGAATGGAGGTTGGGACCAAGATATTTAAGAAATGGAAGACTGAACAGTTTTCAATCTGGAATAATAAGGTCAAATGGTCTAAAGGGCATCTAACCCTTTAAGCCTGACTTCGTGATCTTGTACAGAAAGATTGAAAAGACAGAAAAGTGAACTGCAAGGAAAAAAATGACTGAAGAGACTGGAAACAGGAGTATATTTTCACAGACAGAAAACAAATCAAACAAGAAAAAGCAAAGAATTAATAAAAGAGGAAGCAGAGAAATAGTAAACGAATGCTTCTCAGTACTTTTTCATCTCCCTGCCACCCCATGCAAAAGTATGGTCTTGGGATAAACCCCAGGATTCCAGCAACACCATTCTGAAATATTCCCTTAGGAGACATAAGCCAGTTCATACCGTTTATTTCCTGTCCGTGCCCTGTGGGGAAATAAGAGCTTTTCATCTGACAACACTCAATGGAGGCAGGGTTCAGTCTGACCATGTGGTGAGATTCACGAGCATGGACCCGTATACGGTCACTCTGTAGTGCAACAGAATGCATGTATTCATGAAAGTGGCCCTTGGACAGCACGCTGTTTGAGAATGTGAACCGTGGTATTTTAATTGAATAGTACTGCTGTACTGCACAGTCTGATGGTGTGCATCCAACTCTAGCCAACTGATCTCTGTGTTACTTGTGCATGGTCTAATCATACGCTTTGTACTAGCTTTCTGTAGATTTTATGAAATATCTCTGCAATAATGTAACCTGACTTCAAGCGTATGTTATGTACTCATGTTGCATATTGAGTCATCACTGAAACAAATCGGTTATTGTGTATATGGCCAGAACATTCTGACCCTCAATGCCATTAACAATAAATGACGAGTTCAAACTAACACAAACACTTATTACAAAAAACCTAGCCCTGCTATAGTCAAGTAGCATACATGCAATACTGATGCTGCTTTCAGCCTTGTGCAATTACCCTGATAACTGACATGTGTTAAGGTATGGCCCCATTACTTGATGTCGACACTCTTGCAGATTAATATTCTAATGCAGATGAGTGTCTCAACCCTAATAGTGCACTGGCATTGGTCAGTGAGTGGTCAATGAGCAACACTGAATGCACGATTACATTCCAGCCTGTAATCACTCCCGGGTATCTGTTATTCACTATATAAACCATCTGAACCCCTCGATTAGATTCCAGTCTGTAATCACTCCCGGGTATCCGTTATTCTATATATAAACCATCTGAACCCCTCGATTAGATTCCAGTCTGTAATCACTCCCGGGGATCCATTATTCTATATATAAATCATCTGAACCCCCCGATTAGATTCCAGTCTGTGATCACTCTCGGGTATCCATTATTCTATATATAAATCATCTGAACCCCCCGATTAGATTCCAGTCTGGAATCACTCCCGGGTATCCGTTATTCTATATATAAACCATCTGAACCCCTCGATTAGATTCCAGTCTGTAATCACTCCCGGGTATCCGTTATTCTATATATAAATCATCTGAACCCCCCGATTAGATTCCAGTCTGTAATCACTCTCGGGTATCCATTATTCTATATATAAACCATCTGAACCCCTCGATTAGATTCCAGTCTGTAATCACTCCCGGGTATCCGTTATTCTATATATAAACCATCTGAACCACTCAATTAGATTCCAGTCTGTAATCACTCCCGGGTATCCGTTATTCTATATATAAATCATCTGAACCCCTCAATTAGATTCCAGTCTGTGATCACTCTCGGGTATCCATTATTCTATATATAAATCATCTGAACCCCCCGATTAGATTCCAGTCTGTAATCACTCTCGGGTATCCATTATTCTATATATAAACCATCTGAACCCCTCGATTAGATTCCAGTCTGTAATCACTCCCGGGTATCCATTATTCTATATATAAACCATCTGAACCCCTCAATTAGATTCCAGTCTGTGATCACTCTCGGGTATCCGTTATTCTATATATAAACCATCTGAACCCCTCGATTAGATTCCAGTCTGTAATCACTCCCGGGTATGCGTTATTCTATATATAAATCATCTGAACCCCTCAATTAGATTCCAGTCTGTAATCACTCTCGGGTATCCATTATTCTATATATAAATCATCTGAACCCCTCGATTAGATTCCAGTCTGTAATCACTCTCGGGTATCCATTATTCTATACATAAACCATCTGAACCCTTCGATCCGATTCCAGTCTGTAATCACTCCCGGGTATCCGTTATTCGATATATAAACCATCTGAACCCCTCGATTCGATTCCAGTCTGTAATCACTCCCGGGTATTCGTTATTCGATATATAAACCATCTGAACCCCTCAATTAGATTCCAGTCTGTAATCACTCCCGGGTATCCATTATTCTATATATAAACCATCTGAACCACTCGATTAGATTCCAGTCTGTAATCACTCTCGGGTATCCATTATTCTATATATAAACCATCTGAACCCCTCGATTAGATTCCAGTCTGTAATCACTCCCGGGTATCCATTATTCTATTTATAAACCATCTGAACCCCTCGATTCGATTCCAGTCTGTAATCACTCCCGGGTATTCGTTATTCGATATATAAACCATCTGAACCCCTCGGTTAGATTCCAGTCTGTAATCACTCTCGGGTATCCATTATTCTATTTATAAACCATCTGAACCCCTCGATTAGATTCCAGTCTGTGATCACTCCTGGGTATCCATTATTCTATATATAAACCATCTGAACCCCTCGATTAGATTCCAGTCTGTAATCACTCCCGGGTATCCGTTATTCTATATATAAACCATCAGAACCCCTCGATTAGATTCCAGTCTGTAATCACTCCCGGGTATCCATTATTCTATATATAAACCATCTGAACCCCTCGATTAGATTCCAGTCTGTAATCACTCCCGGGTATCCGTTATTCTATATATAAACCACCTGAACCCCTCGATTAGATTCCAGTCTGTAATCACTCCCGGGTATTCGTTATTCGATATAGAAACCATCTGAACCCCTCGATTAGATTCCAGTCTGTAATCACTCCCGGGTATCCGTTATTCTATATATAAACCACCTGAACCCCTCGATTAGATTCCAGTCTGTAATCACTCCCGGGTATCCATTATTCTATATATAAACCATCTGAACCACTCGATTAGATTCCTGTCTGTAATCACTCCCGGGTATCCATTATTCTATATATAAACCATCTGAACCCCTCGATTAGATTCCAGTCTGTAATCACTCCCGGGTATCCGTTATTCTATATATAAACCACCTGAACCCCTCGATTAGATTCCAGTCTGTAATCACTCCCGGGTATCCATTATTCTATATATAAACCATCTGAACCACTCGATTAGATTCCTGTCTGTAATCACTCCCGGGTATCCATTATTCTATATATAAACCATCTGAACCCCTCGATCAGATTCCGATCTGTAATCACTCTCGGGTATCCGTTATTCGATATATAAACCATCTGAACCCCTCGATTAGATTCCTCTCTGTAATCACTCCCGGGTATCCATTATTCTATATATAAACCATCTGAACCCCTCGATTAGATTCCTCTCTGTAATCACTCCCGGGTATCCATTATTCTATATATAAACCATCTGAAAACACTCGATTAGATTCCAGTCTGTAATCACTCCCGGGTATCCGTTATTCTATATATAAACCATCTGAACCCCTCGATTAGATTCCAGTCTGTAATCACTCCCGGATATCCATTATTCTATATATAAACCATCTGAACCCCTCGATTAGATTCTAGTCTGTAATCACTCCCGGGTATCCATTATTCTATATATAAACCATCTGAACCCCTCGATTAGATTCCAGTCTGTAATCACTCCCGGGTATCCGTTATTCGATATATTAACCATCTGAACCCCTCGATTAGATTCCAGTCTGTAATCACTCCCGGGTATCCGTTATTCGATATATAAACCATCTGAACCCCTCGATTAGATTCCAGTCTGTAATCACCCCCGGGTATTCGTTATTCGATATATAAACCATCTGAACCCCTCAATTAGATTCCATTCTGTAATCACTCCCGGGTATCCGTTATTCGATATATAAACCATCTGAACCCCTCGATTAGATTCCAGTCTGTAATCACTCCCGGGTATTCGTTATTCGATATATAAACCATCTGAACCCCTCAATTAGATTCCATTCTGTAATCACTCCCGGGTATCCATTATTCTATATATAAACCATCTGAACCCCTCAATTAGATTCCATTCTGTAATCACTCTCGGGTATCCATTATTCTATATATAAACCATCTGAACCCCTCGATTCGATTCCAGTCTGTAATCACTCCCGGGTATTCGTTATTCGATATATAAACCATCTGAACCCCTCGATTCGATTCCAGTCTGTAATCACTCCCGGGTATTCGTTATTCGATATATAAACCATCTGAACCCCTCAATTAGATTCCAGTCTGTAATCACTCCCGGGTATCCATTATTCTATATATAAACCATCTGAACCACTCGATTAGATTCCAGTCTGTAATCACTCTCGGGTATCCATTATTCTTTATCTAAACCATCTGAACCCCTCGATTAGATTCCAGTCTGTAATCACTCCCGGGTATCCATTATTCTATTTATAAACCATCTGAACCCCTCGATTCGATTCCAGTCTGTAATCACTCCCGGGTATTCGTTATTCGATATATAAACCATCTGAACCCCTCGGTTAGATTCCAGTCTGTAATCACTCTCGGGTATCCATTATTCTATTTATAAACCATCTGAACCCCTCGATTAGATTCCAGTCTGTAATCACTCCCGGGTATCCATTATTCGATATATAAACCATCTGAACCCCTCGGTTAGATTCCAGTCTGTAATCACTCTCGGGTATCCATTATTCTATTTATAAACCATCTGAACCCCTCGATTCGATTCCAGTCTGTAATCACTCCCGGGTATTCGTTATTCGATATATAAACCATCTGAACCACTCGATTAGATTCCAGTCTGTAATCACTCCCAGGTATCCATTATTCTATATATAAACCATCTGAACCCCTCGATTAGATTCCGATCTGTAATCACTCCTGGGTATCCATTATTCTATATATAAACCATCTGAACCCCTCGATTAGATTCCAGTCTGTAATCACTCCCGGGTATCCATTATTCTATATATAAACCATCTGAACCCCTCGATTAGATTCCAGTCTGTAATCACTCCCGGGTATCCGTTATTCTATATATAAACCATCAGAACCCCTCGATTAGATTCCAGTCTGTAATCACTCCCGGGTATCCATTATTCTATATATAAACCATCTGAACCCCTCGATTAGATTCCAGTCTGTAATCACTCCCGGGTATCCGTTATTCTATATATAAACCACCTGAACCCCTCGATTAGATTCCATTCTGTAATCACTCCCGGGTATTCGTTATTCGATATAGAAACCATCTGAACCCCTCGATTAGATTCCAGTCTGTAATCACTCCCGGGTATCCGTTATTCTATATATAAACCACCTGAACCCCTCGATTAGATTCCAGTCTGTAATCACTCCCGTGTATCCATTATTCTATATATAAACCATCTGAACCACTCGATTAGATTCCTGTCTGTAATCACTCCCGGGTATCCATTATTCTATATATAAACCATCTGAACCCCTCGATTAGATTCCAGTCTGTAATCACTCCCGGGTATCCATTATTCTATATATAAACCATCTGAACCCCTCGATCAGATTCCGATCTGTAATCACTCTCGGGTATCCGTTATTCGATATATAAACCATCTGAACCCCTCGATTAGATTCCTCTCTGTAATCACTCCCGGGTATCCATTATTCTATATATAAACCATCTGAACCCCTCGATTAGATTCCTCTCTGTAATCACTCCCGGGTATCCATTATTCTATATATAAACCATCTGAAAACACTCGATTAGATTCCAGTCTGTAATCACTCCCGGGTATCCGTTATTCTATATATAAACCATCTGAACCCCTCGATTAGATTCCAGTCTGTAATCACTCCCGGATATCCATTATTCTATATATAAACCATCTGAACCCCTCGATTAGATTCCAGTCTGTAATCACTCCCAGGTATCCATTATTCTATATATAAACCATCTGAACCCCTCGATTAGATTCCAGTCTGTAATCACTCCCGGGTATCCGTTATTCGATATATTAACCATCTGAACCCCTCGATTAGATTCCAGTCTGTAATCACTCCCGGGTATCCGTTATTCGATATATTAACCATCTGAACCCCTCGATTAGATTCCAGTCTGTAATCACTCCCAGATATCCGTTATTCGATATATAAACCATCTGAACCCCTTGATTAGATTCCAGTCTGTAATCACTCCCAGATATCCATTATTCTATATATAAACCATCTGAAAACACTCGATTAGATTCCAGTCTGTAATCACTCCCGGGTATCCGTTATTCTATATATAAACCATCTGAACCCCTCGATTAGATTCCAGTCTGTAATCACTCCCGGATATCCATTATTCTATATATAAACCATCTGAACCCCTCGATTAGATTCCAGTCTGTAATCACTCCCAGGTATCCATTATTCTATATATAAACCATCTGAACCCCTCGATTAGATTCCAGTCTGTAATCACTCCCGGGTATCCGTTATTCTATATATTAACCATCTGAACCCCTCGATTAGATTCCAGTCTGTAATCACTCCCGGGTATCCGTTATTCGATATATTAACCATCTGAACCCCTCGATTAGATTCCAGTCTGTAATCACTCCCGGGTATCCGTTATTCGATATATAAACCATCTGAACCCCTTGATTAGATTCCAGTCTGTAATCACTCCCAGATATCCATTATTCTATATATAAACCATCTGAAAACACTCGATTAGATTCCAGTCTGTAATCACTCCCGGGTATCCGTTATTCTATATATAAACCATCTGAACCCCTCGATTAGATTCCAGTCTGTAATCACTCCCGGATATCCATTATTCTATATATAAACCATCTGAACCCCTCGATTAGATTCCAGTCTGTAATCACTCCCAGGTATCCATTATTCTATATATAAACCATCTGAACCCCTCGATTAGATTCCAGTCTGTAATCACTCCCGGGTATCCGTTATTCTATATATTAACCATCTGAACCCCTCGATTCGATTCCAGTCTGTAATCACTCCCGGGTATCCGTTATTCGATATATTAACCATCTGAACCCCTCGATTAGATTCCAGTCTGTAATCACTCCCGGGTATCCGTTATTCGATATATTAACCATCTGAACCCCTCGATTAAATTCCAGTCTGTAATCACTCCCAGATATCCGTTATTCGATATATAAACCATCTGAACCCCTTGATTAGATTCCAGTCTGTAATCACTCCCAGATATCCATTATTCGATATATTAACCATCTGAACCCCTCGATTAAATTCCTGTCTGTAATCACTCCCGGGTATCTGTTATTCGATATATAAACCATCTGAACCCCTCGATTAGATTCCAGTCTGTAATCACTCCCGGGTATCAGTTATTCTATATTTCAACCATTTGAATCACTCTATTGGATTTCAACTCTCCAGTGAGGAACCAGTTGGTCTCCTTAGTGTTAAATTATCCAGGATATACTAGTTGTACAAGTGCCTTATCTGAAATCATCTGTTGATCTTAAACAGTCCGATGCCACCAAGGAAGTAATTTCAGAGGAGCATATCAGAGATTTTAACGCTGTCATACCTTCCGTACAAATTCATGTTTGACTCAAATAAAACATGATAGAATGTGATCTTCTACCCCTTTAAGATTCTGTCCTTGAGATCCTGGTCTGTGGAATGTATCGCATGCTTTGCCTGTCTTATTGAGTTCCAAGTGTTCTTTAACTTGTGTCAGAGACAACAGCTGAGTTATGGGCCTGTTCACCAGTAAATCAATGTCAAGGGTGAGTAGTTTCCACAGGGAAGAGAATACAATTTCCTATTGAATGTTATATCATGGGTTCTATTACTTTAGTATTTGGTCAGTGGGAAGCCGTAAGAAACTCGACTGATCTGCTCAACAAATAGCTCTCCATTTCTTTCTGCAAGACAACAAAGCCTAATAATATATTACATTTTTCCATACATGAATCCACAGAATCTTCACACAAATTTCCTGTCAGATATTTGTCTGGTAAGCTCATTCAATGGAGCGCACTCACTTCCAACATGTGCAGCCTTAATGCGAGACAGCTGTTGCATCTGACCTTCATACTGATGCACAAAGTCGCAGCTGCCACTGGGTCTGACCCACTGCCCTTGACCTTTGACCCTTAGCGACTGTTAAATACAATTAGAGATGAATAGAGCATGCTGCTGGAAGGTTGGGTTGTGGGGGGTGGGTGTGGGGGAGGGCAGTGCAGGGAGTGGGTGGACGTTTTGAGTTCTCACAGGTGGTCCCAAACGCACAACCTTTGATCCTCTATTTGGAACAAAAAGCATCATGGGAATGTAGCCCAGTGTGAAAAAGGAGGCGACATATGGGTGATTTCTTGTATTCTTTCCAATCTTTTACATACTGCTTTCTACAAGCTGTCAGAAAAAAAACAAAACCTCTTCTTCTGAATAACCATTATACTGTTGAGACAATAGTGCCTACAATGGAGGGGTGGGGGGCGGGGGGTGGTGGTGGGGGCTGTGGGGGGTTGGTGTGAATGTAACATTCCTGATAATTTTAAAGTCTCTGCCATACAGAACCAGCTATAGCTGCCCTGGTGCGAAGGACACTGATAGGGACAGGCTCAGCTGTGACGCTACCATTCATTAGCTGTCCGACAAGCCACTGCAGTGGAAAAATGAATGAAATTCTGGTGGCATGTCTTACAGTCACCTCCCCCACCTCTAGCATGTGGCGAATGTGCCACAACCCAGCCAAAGATGGTTAGGCCACAGTTGGAGTATTGCGTACAGTTCTGGTCACCACATTACAGGAAGGCATAATTGCTCTGGAGATAGTACAGAGGACATTTACAGAATGTTGCCAGGGCTTGAAAGTTGCAGCTATGGGGAAAGATTGGATCCACTAAGGTTGTTTTCCTTAGAACAGAGGATGTTGAGGGGTGACGTAATTGAGGTGTACAAATTTATGAGGGGCCTAGATAGAGTAGACAGGCAGGGCCTGTTTCCCCCCTAGAGGAGAGGTCAGTTACCGGGGTCACAGATTTAAGGTGATTGGTAGAAGGATTAGAGGGGACATGAGGAAAGACTTTTTCACCCAGAGGGTGGTGGGTGTCTGGAATGGGTGGCGGTTTCCAACTGACCAAACACTGCCAGGAACATGGTGGAGGCAGAAACCCTCAATTCTTTTAAAAGGTACCTGGACATGCACCGGAAGGCTACGGACCGGGTGTTGGAAGGTGGGATTAGATTGGGCGGCTAGATTTTTCGGCCGGCGCAGACACGATGGGCTGAATGGCCTCCTTCTATGCTATAATTTTCTATGGTTCTATGGTTCTTTCGTTTCCCACTGCAAGCCTACTAGACCAGGCTCACCGCTTGACTGCTTCCACTGGCCCTAGGGACTCCCAAAGAGAGGGGTGGTGGTCAACTTTGGGGCAGCTTTGGAACTGAACCGTCCTTTAGGAGGGAGAGGACCCACTAGTGGGAACTATCTCTACTCTGCCTCCAATACCTTAGCCCTAGGTTCATTCTGAGGCCATACTGCCTGATTCCTCGGGCCTGTTGCGCCCGACTTTAAATTTGTTCCCCTCCTCTACATCCACCAGTTCTGCTGCATCTTCCCTCCCTCTGGCCGTGGCAGGCTCCAATCTTGCTGACAGTGATTCCATTGGGAGCCCAACCCAGGAAAACGAGTTGGGGTCATGGTCAGGGCCAAGCTGCCAACAGAGGTCCTGCCTGGTCCTCCCCTAGGTGGAAAATCCTAGTCTTGTTGTCTGGGTTCACTTGTGAGGAATGGCCACTCAGACAACAACAACAACAACAATAACTTTCATTTATATTGCACCTTTAACATAGTAAAAGGTTCCAAGGTGCTGAACAGGGAAATGATCAGACAATAAATAATTTGCATCAAGCCAAAGAAGGTAGACATTAGCAGACATGACCTAAAACTTGCTCAAAGTGGTAAGTTTTAAGGAGTGACTTAAAGGAGGAGAGAGAGGCAGAGCGGCAGAGAGGTTTAAGGAGGGAATTCCAGAGTTCAGGGCTTAGACAGCTGAAGGCACAGTCACCAGTGATGGGGCAAAGGAGGTGGAGGATGGACCAGAGGCAAGAGTTGGAGGAACACAAAGTTCTTGGAGGGTTGTAGGGTAAGGAGCATCCTGTAGGAGGCAACAGAGATAGGGAGGGATGAGCCAAGGAGAAATTTGAACATGAGGGTGAGAATTTTCACTTTAAGGACATGGTACTGGAAAGCAGCCAGTATGTAGCCTAGCAAAGGGTCAGTGGCACCGTATGGGGGATGGGGGTGGGTGGGTAGTGGGTGTTGGGGGAACATTGCAGATAAAAGTAAAAGCTTCACAGATAGAAACATCACAAAGCACTTCACAAACTGAGTAATTACTTTGTAATGGATCAAGTTGTGTAAATAAATGTGGCAGCCATTTTACACATGACAAGATCCCTATGACAATACTAAGATGAAACTGTTTCTTGTTGATCAGAGCAACAGGAGGGCTCAGATCTTTGATTTGGGCAGGCAGTGGCATAGTGGTATTGTCACTGGACTAATAACCCAGAGACCCAGGGTATTGCTCTGCGGACATGGGTTAGAATCCCACCATAGCAGAAGGTGGAATTTGAATTAAATTAGTAAATCTAGAATTAGAAGCTAGTCAAATGATGGCCATGAAACCATTGTCAATTGTTGTAAAAACCCATCTGGTTCACTGATGTCCTTTAGGGAAGGAAATCTGCTGTCCAGACCTGGTCTGGCCTACATGTGACTCCAGACCCACAGCAATGTGGTTGACTCTTACATATCCTCTGAAATGGACTAGCAAGCTACTCAGTTGTATCTAACCGCTAAAAGGTCAAGAAGGAATGAAACTGGACGGACCACCCAGCATCGATCTAGGCACCAGAAATGGCAATGACAATCCCAGGGGCCTGAGGAATAAACGCCCCCTAAACAAAAGAAAAATATAAAAGGGGCCTGGGGTATGAAGGGCACCTTAAAAAAAAAATGGGGTTAGATACAGAGTAAAGCTCCCTCTACACTGTAAAAAGAAAAGGAAAAAAATGACAAACCCAGCCCTGTTGCCCCTGCAAAGTCCTCCATACTAACATCTGGGGGCTTGTGCTAAAGTTGGGAGAGCTGTCCCACAGACTAATCAAGCAACAGCCTGACATAGTCATACTCACGGAATCATACCATACAGACAATATCCCAGACACTGCCATCACCATCCCTGGGTATATCCTGTCCCACCAGCAGGACATACCCAGCAGAGGTAGCGGCACATTGGTATACAATCGGGAGGGAGTTGCCTTGGGAGTCCTCAACATCGACTCTAAACCCCATGAAGTCTCATGGCATTAGGTCAAACATGGGCAAGGGAACCTCCTGCTGATTACCACCTACTGCCCTCCTTCAGCTGATGAACATCACTTGGAGGAATAACTGAGGGTGGCACAGGCGCAAAATGTACTCTGGGTGGGGGACTTCAATGTCCACCACCAAGAGTGGCTCGGTAGCACCACTACTGACCGAGCTGGCCGAGTCCTAAAGGACATAGCTGCTAGACTGGGTACGCGACAGGTGGTGAGGTAACCAACAAGAGGGGAAAACATACTTGACCTCGTCCTCACCAATCTGCCTGCCGCAGATGCATCTGTCCATGACAGTATTGGTAGGAGTGACCACTGCACAGTCCTCGTGGAGACAAAGTCCAGCCTTCACATTGAGGATACCCTCCATCACGTTGTGTAGCACTATCACCGTGCTAAATGGGATAGATTTTGAACAGATCTAGCAATGCAAAACTGGCCATCCATGAGGCGCTGTGGGCCATCAGCAGCAGCAGAATTGTACTCAACCACAATCTGTAACCTCATGGCCCGGCATATCCCCCACTCTACCATTACCATCAAGCCGTAAGACCAACCCTGGTTCAATGAAGAGTGCAGGAGAGCAAGCCAGGAGCAGCACCAGGCATACCTCAAAATGCGGTGTCAACCTGGTGAAGCTACAACCCAGGACTACTTGTGTGCCAAACTGCGTAAGCAGCATGCGATAGACAGAGCTACGCGATCCCATAACCAACGGATTAGCTTTAAGGTCTGCAGTCCTGCTAATATCCAGCCGTGAATGGTGGTGGACAATTAAACAACTAACTAGAGGAGGTGGCTCCACAAATATCCTCAATGATGGGGGAGCCCAGCACATCAGTACAAAAGATAAGGCTGAAGCATTTGCAACAATCTGCAGCCAGCAGTGCCGAGTTGATGATCCATCTAGGCCTCCTCCTGACGTTCCCAGCATCACAGATGCCAGACTTCAGCCAATTCGATTCATTCTGCGTGATGTCAAGAAACGATTGAAGGCACTGGATACTGCAAAGGCTATGGCAACATTCTGGCAATAGTACTGTAGAGCCCTTTCCTATCCTGAGTGGTGTGAAACAGGGCTGTGTTCTCGCACCCACACTTTTTGGGATTTTCTTCTCCCTGCTGCTTTCACATGCGTTCAAATCCTCTGAAGAAGGAATTTTCCTCCACACAAGATCAGGGGGCAGGTTGTTCAACCTTGCCCGTCTAAGAGCGAAGTCCAAAGTACGGAAAGTCCTCATCAGAGAACTCCTCTTTGCTGACGATGCTGCTTTAACATCTCACACTGAAGAATGCCTGCAGAGTCTCATCGACAGGTTTGCGTCTGCCTGCAATGAATTTGGCCTAACCATCAGCCTCAAGAAAACGAACATCATGGGGCAGGATGTCAGAAATGCTCCATCCATCAATATTGGCGACCACGCTCTGGAAGTGGTTCAAGAGTTCACCTACCTAGGCTCAACTATCACCAGTAACCTGTCTCTAGATGCAGAAATCAACAAGCGCATGGGTAAGGCTTCCACTGCGATGTCCAGACTGGCCAAGAGAGTGTGGGAAAATGGCGCACTGACACGGAACACAAAAGTCCGAGTGTATCAGGCCTGTGTCCTCAGTACCTTGCTCTACGGCAGCGAGGCCTGGACAACGTATGCCAGCCAAGAGCGACGTCTCAATTCATTCCATCTTCGCTGCCTTCGGAGAATACTTGGCATCAGGTGGCAGGACTATATCTCCAACACAGAAGTCCTTGAAGCGGCCAACACCCCCAGCTTATACACACTACTGAGTCAGCGGCGCTTGAGATGGCTTGGCCATGTGAGCCGCATGGAAGATGGCAGGATCCCCAAAGACACATTGTACAGCGAGCTCGCCACTGGTATCAGACCCACCGGCCGTCCATGTCTCCGTTATAAAGACGTCTGCAAACGCGACATGAAATCGTGTGACATTGATCACAAGTCGTGGGAGTCAGTTGCCAGCATTCGCCAGAGCTGGCGGGCAGCCATAAAGACAGGGCTAAATTGTGGCGAGTCGAAGAGACTTAGTAGTTGGCAGGAAAAAAGACAGAGGCGCAAGGGGAGAGCCAACTGTGCAACAGCCCCAACAAACAAATTTCTCTGCAGCACCTGTGGAAGAGCCTGTCACTCCAGAATTGGCCTTTATAGCCACTCCAGGCGCTGCTTCACAAACCACTGACCACCTCCAGGCGCGTATCCATTGTCTCTCGAGATAAGGAGGCCCAAAAGAAAAAAAAAGACTGTAGACCTGTGCTCCAGAACTTGCCGCGCCCCTAGCCAAGCTGTTCCAGTACAGTTACAACACTGGCATTTACCCGGCAAAGTGGAAAATTGCCCAGGTATGTCCTGTACACAAAAAACAGGACAAGTCCAACCCGGCCAATTACTGTCCCATGAGTCTATTCCTAATCATCAGTAAAGTGATGGAAGGAGTCATCAACAGTGCCATCAAGCGGCACTTGCTCAGCAATAACCTGCTCAGTGACGCTCAGTTTGGGTTCCGCCAGGACCACTCAGCTCCTGACCTCATTACAGCCTTGGTTCAAACATGGACAAAAGAGCTGAGCTCAAGAGGTGAGGTGAGAGTGACTGCCCTTGACATCAAGGCAGCATTTGACCAAGTATGGAATCAAGGAGCCCTAGCAAAACTGAAATCAATGGGAATCAGGGGGAAAACTTTCTGCTGGTTGGAGTCATACCGAGCGCAAAGGAAGATGGTTGTGGTTGTTGGAGGTCAATCATCTCAGCCCCAGGACATAACTGCAGGAGTTCCTCAGGGTAGTGTCCTGGGCCCAACCATCTTCAGCTGCTTCATTAATGATCTTCCTTCAATCACAAGGTCAGAAGTGGGGATGTTCGCTGATGATTATACAATATTCAGCACCATTCGTGACTCCTCAGATACTGAAGCAGTCCGTGCAGAAACGCAGCAAGACCTGGACAATATCCAGGCTTGGGCTGATAAGTGACAAGTAACATTCGCGAAACACAAGTGCCAGGCGATGACCATCTCCAACAAAAGAGAATTTAACCATCTGCCCTTGACATTCAATGGCATTACCATCGCTGAATCCCCCACTATCAACATCCTAGGGGCTACCATTGACCAGAAAATGAACTGGAGTAGCCACATAAATACCATGGCTACAAGAACAGGTCAGAGGCTAGGAATAAAAACAAGAAACGCTGGAAATACTCAGCAGGTCTGGCAGCATCTGCAGAGAGTGAAGCAGAGTTAACGTTTCAGGTCAGTGACCCTTCTTCAGAACTGCCAGATATAAGAAATGTAAAAGATTTTAAGCAAATGAAGCGGGGGTGGTGCGAGAGATATAAAGAAGTGTCACTGACCTGAAACGTTAACTTTACTTCTCGCTCCACCAATGCTGCCAGACCTGCTGATTATTTCTAGCGTTTCTTGTTTTTATTTCAGATTTCCAGCATCCGCAGTATTTTGCTTTTATTTCAGAGGCTAGGTATCCTGCAGCGAGTAACTCACCTCCTGACTCCCCAAAGCCTGTCCACCATCTGCAAGGCACAAGTCAGGAGTGTGATGGAATACTCTCCACTTGCCTGGATGGGTGCAGCTCCAACAACACTCAAGAAGCTCAACACCATCCAGGACAAAGCAGCCCGCTTGATTGGTACCCCATCTACAAACATTCACTCCCTCCAGTGGCAGCAGTGTGTACCATCTACAAGATGCACTGCAGCAATGCACCAAGACTCCTTAGACAGCACCTTCCAAACCCGAGACCTCTACCAACTAGAAGGACAAGGGTATCAAATGCATGGGAACACCACCACCTGCAAGTTCCCCTTCAAGACACACAGCATCCTGACTTGGAACTATATCACCGTTCCTTCACTGTCGCTGGGTCAAAATCCTGGAACTCCCATCCTCACAGCACTGTGGGTGTACCTACCTCACAAGGACTGCAGCGGTTCAAGAAGGCAGCTCACCACCACCTTCTCAAACGCAATTAGGGATGGGCAATAAATGCTGGCCTGGCCAGCGACGCCCACATCCCATGAATGAATAAAAAATAAAGTCAAGCTACCAGAACAGGTAGTTGTTTTGCAGTGACAGCTGAAGGACAGCACCTCCGGCAACACAGCACTCCATCAGTATAACACAGGAGTGTTGGGTCTAGACTATGGATTTGAACCCACAATTTTCCAACCCAGACTGAGACGTAGCTGATAAGTGACAGAACCAGCACAGAAAGAAAATATGATTCCTATTACCATGTATTATCAATCAGTGACTACTGGAACAGCTTGGGAATAACAGGCTCATGTGGATCTGTTAAATAACTTCTCTGTTCAAGCAGCTGCATACCCAAGAGATTTGCCTGTGGACATAAATTGGCTCCGGTGCACTCTTGTCACATACACATATCGACATTGGCTGACGATTCACTGGAAAGCTCTTAAACCTGCCGTCTGTTAAACGTTAGTACTTGGTCTTAATTTATTATTGTTATCAGTATATGCTGCTCACAGTTGAGTTGTATAATATGATGGTTTATAATGACAGCAACAACTTACATTTCTGTAACACCTTTAATTTTTTTATTATTCATTCATAGAGTCATAGAGTCGTACAGCATAGAAACAGACCCTTCGGCCCACCGCGTCCATGCCGACCATAATGCCTATCTATACTAATCCCACCTGCCTGCATTAATTCCATATCCCTCTATGCCTCGCTCATTCAAGTACCTGTCCAGATGCCTCTTAAATGTTGCTACTGTTCCTGCCTCCACCACCTCCTCAGGCAGCTCATTCCAGATACCCACTATTCTTTGTGTGAAAAACGTACTCCTTTGATCCCCTTTTAACCTCCTCCCTCTCACTTTAAATCTATGCCCTCTAGTTTTAGTCACCCCTACCATGGGAAACAGACTCTGGCTATCTACCCTATCTATGCCTCTCATAATTTTATATACCTCTTTCATGTCCCCTCTCAGCCTCCTTCGCTCCAGGGAAAACAGACCCAGCCTATCCAATCTCTCTTTATAACTCAAGCCCTCCAAACCAGGCAACATCCTTGTGAATCTTTTCTGCAACCCCTCTCCAGCTTAATCACATCTTTCCTGTAGTACGGTGACCAGAACTGCACACAGTACTCCAAATGCAGCCTAACCAACATTATGTACAATTGTAACATGACGTCCCAACTCTTGTACTCAATGCCTTGGCCGATGAAGGCAGCATGCCATACGCCTTCTTCACCACCCTGTCTACCTGTGTTGCCACTTTCAGGGAACTATTTACTTGCACCCCAAGGTCTCTCTGCTCAACAACACTCCCCAGGGCCCTGCCATTTACTGTATATGCCCTACCCTGGTTTGACTTCCCAAAATGCATCACTTCACACTTGGCTGCATTAAATTCCATTTGCCAAGCCCTTGCCCACTTTCCCAGTGGATCTATATCCTGTTGTAACCTTAGACAATCTTCTTCACTGTCCACTATACCATCAATTTTGGTGGCTGGCTAGCATTTATTGCCCATCCCTAATTTCCCTTGAGAAGGTGGCGGTGAGCTGCCTTCTTGAACCGCTGCAGTCCATGTGAGTCCTTTCAGTTGGTGGAGGTCGCGGGTTTGGAAGGTGCTGTCTAAGGAGCCTTGGTGTGTTGCTGCAGTGCATCTTGTAGATGGTACACACTGCTACCACTGTGCTTCGTGGTGGAGCGAGTGAATGTTGGTGGATGGGGTGCCAATCAAGCGGGCTGCTTTGTCCTGGATGGAGTTGAGCTTCCTGAGTGTTGTTGGAGCTGCACCCATCCAGGCAAGTGGAAAGAATTCCATCACACTCCTGACTTGTGCCTTGTAGATGGTGGACAGGCTTTGGAGAGTGAGGAGATGTGTTATTCACCGCAGGATTCGTAGCCTCTGGCCTGCTCTTCTAGCCACAGTCTTTATTTGGCTACTCCAGTTCAATGGTAACCCCTAGGATGTTGATAGTGGGGGATTCAGCGATGGTAGTGCCATTGAATGTCAAGGGGAGATAGTTAGATTCTCTCTTGTTGGAGTTGGTCATTGCCTGGCACTTATGTGGTGCGAATGTTGTTTGCCACTTATCAGCCCAAGCCTGGATATTGTCCAGGTCTTGCTGCATTTCTACACAGACTGTTTCAGTATCTGAGGAGTCACGAGGAGGAACATTGTGCAATCATCAGCGAACATCCCCACTTCAGACCTAATGATTGAAGGAAGGTTATTGATGAAGCAGCTGAAGATGGTTGGGCCCAGGACATTACCCTGAGGAAGTCCTGTAGTGATGTTCTGGAGCTCAGATGATTGACCTCCAACAAGCACAACCATCTTCCTTTGCACTAGTCGTGACTCCAACCAGTAGAGAGTTTTCCCCCTGATTCCCATTGACTTCAGTTTTGCAAGGGCTTCTTGATGCCATATTCGGTCAAATGCTGCCTTGATGTCAAGGGCAGTCACTCTCACCTCACCTCTTGTATTCAGCTCTTTTCCATGTTTGAACCAAGGCTGTAAAGATGTCAGGAGCTGAGTGGCCCTGGCAGAACCCAAACTGAGCGTCACTGAGCAGGTTATTGTTAAGCAAGTGCTGCCCTGTTGGAGACACCTTCCATCACTTTACTGATGATTGAGAGTAGGCTGATGGGGCGGTAATTGGCCAGGTTGAACTTGTCCTGCTTTTTGTGTGTAGGACATACCTGGGCAATTTTCCGCACTGGGTTGATGCCAGTGTTGTAGCTGTACTGGAACAGCTTGGCTAGGGGTGCGGCAAGTTCTGGAGCACAGTTCTTCAGTACTATTGCTGGAATATTGTCAGGGTCCATAGCCTTTGCAATATCCAGTGCCTTTGTGTTTCTTGATATCACGCAGAGTGAATCGAATTGGCTGAAGTCTGGCATCTGTGATGCTGGGGACATCAGGAGAAGGCCGACATGTCACTTCTGGCTGAAGATTGATGCAAATGCTACTGCCTTATCCTTTGCACTGATGTGCTGGGCTCCCCCATCATTGAGGATGGGATATTTGTGGAGCCACCTCCTCTAGTTAGTTGTTTAATTGTCCACCACCATTCACGGCACGACTGCAGAGCTTAAGTCTGATCCATTGGTGATGGGATCACTTAGCTCTGTCTATTGCATGCTGCTTACACAGTTTGGCACACAAGTAGTCCTGGGTTGTAGCTTCACCAGATTGACGCCTCATTTTGAGGTATGCCTGGTACTACTCCTGGGATGCCCTCATGCACTCTTCATTGAACCAGGATTGGTCTCCTGGCTTGATGGTAATGGTAGAGTGGGGGATATGCCGGGCCATGAGGTTACAGATTGTGGTTGAGTACAATTCTGCTGCTGCTGATGGTCCACAGTGCCTCATGGATGCCCAGTTTTGCATTGCTAGATCTGTTTAAAATCTATCCCATTTAACATGGTGATAGTGCCACACAACACGATGGACGGTGTCCTCAATGTGAAGGCGGGACTTCGTCTCCACAAGGACTGTGCGGTGGTCACTCCTCCCCATACTGTCATGAACAGATGCATCTGCGGCAGGCAGATTGGTGAGGACGAGGTCAAGTATGTTTTTCCCTCTTGTTGGTACCCTCACCACCTGTCGCATACCCAGTCTAGCAGCTATGTCCTTTAGGACTCGGCCAACCCGGTCAGTAGTGGTGCTACTGAGCCATTCTTGGTGATGGAAATTGAAGTTCCCCCACCCAGAGTACTTTCTGTGCCTTTGCCACCCTCAGTGCTTCCTCCAAGTGATGTTCAACATGGAGGAGTACTGACTCATCAGCTTAGGGAGGGCAGTAGGTGGTAATCAGCAGGAGGTTTCCTTGTCCATGTTTGACCTGATGCCATGAGACTTCATGGGGTCCGGGGTCGATGTTGAGGTCTCCCAGGGCAACTCCCTCCCTACTGTATACCACTGTGCCACCACTTCTGCTAGGTCTGTCCTGCCAGTGGGACTGGACATACCATGGGATAGTGATGGCAGTGTCTGGGATATTGTCTGTCAATTATGATTCGGTGAGTATGACGATGTCAAGCTGTTGCTTGACTGGTCTGTGGGACAGCTCTCCCAACTTTGGCACAAACCCCCTGATGTTAATCAGGAGTATTTTGCAGGGTCAACAGGGCTGGGTTTGCTATAATTGTTTCCGGTGCCTAGGCCGATGCCAGGTGATCCGTCGGTTTCATTCCTTTTTATTGACTTGGTAGGCAGTTCGATACAACTGAGTGGCTTGCTAGGCGATTTCAAAAGGCATGTAAGAGTCAATCACATTGCTGTGGATCTGGAGTCACATGTCGGCCAGACCAGGTAAAGACAGCAGATTTCCTTCCCTAAAGGACATTAGTGTTGTAAAAAGGTCCAAGATGCTTCACACTTGTTATGTCAGAGTTATAATTATTCAGGATGTTCTGAAAAGTTGGAGAAATTTAAACAGTTTTTACCAGAATGGCTATTGATATATCACCACAGCTGAATTAGTCAATACCTCACCATATCATACAGCTTGTTGGATCATTAGTTCTCTATATTATTTCTTAATGTAGAGTGAAATATAATGGAATCCATATTTATTTAGAGATACAGCACTGAAACAGGCTCTTCGGCCCACCGAGTCTGTGCCGACCAACAACAACCCATTTATACTAATCCTACATTAATCCCATATTCCCTACCACATCCCCACCACCTACCTACACTAGGGGCAATTTACAATGGCCAATTTACCTAACAACCTGCAAGTCTTTGGCTGTGGGAGGAAACTGGAGCACCCGGTGGAAACCCACGCGGTCACAGGGAGAACTTGCAAACTCCGCATAGGCAGTACCCAGAACTGAACCGGGTCGCTGGAGCTGTGTGCCTGCGGTGCTAACCACTGCGCCACTGTACCGCCCCATATAATGGATAGTGTGTACCATCTGCAAGATGCACTGCAGCAACCTGTCAAGCTTCCTTCAACAGCACCTTCCAAACCCACAGCCTTGACCAACTAGAAGGACAAGGGCAGTATAAAAGTCGGGAAGTCTTGCTACAACAGTAAAGTGCATTGGTGAGACTACACCTGGAGTACTGCGTTAAGTTTGGTCTTCTTTCTTAAGAACTTTGGGTGGTCCAGATCTCACTGCCATTTACAATCCGCAAGTTCCCGTCCAAGTGACGCACCATCCTGACTTGGAACTATATCGCCGTTCCTTCACTGTCGCTGGGTCAAAATCCTGGAACTCCCTTCCTAACAGCACTGCAGGTGTACCTACACCACATGGACTGCAGCGGTTCAAGAAGGTGGCTCACCACCACCTTCTCAAGGCAATTGGAGATGGACAATAAATGCTGGACTTGCCAACGATCCTCACATCTTTGAATGAATTAAAAAAAGTTAAGAAACTTTGGATCACCTCTCATTCTTCTAAGTGCCAACTTGTATTTATATAGTGCCTTTAAAGTAGTAAAATGCCCAAGATACTCCACAGGAGCGATTATCAAATTTAATTTGACACTAAGCCACATGAAGAGATAGAAGGACAGGTGATAATAGGCTTGGTTAAAGAGGTGGGCTTTAAGAAGTGTCACGCCAATGTGCTTTGTTGAATGATAATTTTCTCCAATCCACTGACTGGAGATCTAAATTTATATTTTTTAAAGAAATTTAAAAAGGAACAGCTAAAAGATGACTCTGCTGGAAGCTTAAGATGGCCACCTAATTTGCAACACTGTATCCTACATTGCAAGGCCTGTGAGGTGGAGACAAAATGTCTGCTCATTCCCCAGCAAGAACCAAGACCAAGGAAGGTTAAGGGAACTGCCTGTTATTTTTAGCAAGAAGAGATACACTGCTAATTGCCATACTTGAATCACTGGGTGACTGTCATGTAATAAGCCCCCCACCACCCCTCGGTATTTCTCTGCATCAGGCTGAGAAGCATCTGGACTGTGTGGAGTTTGCAAATTCTCCCTGGGTTTCCTCCGGGTGCTCCGGTTTCCTCCCACATGCCAAAGACTTGCGGGTTGATAGGTAAATTGGCCATTTAAGAAATTTCCCCTAGTGTAGGTAGGTGGTAGGACAATTGAGGGAAGGTGGGGATGTGAGAGGGAAAAATGTGATTACTGTAGGATTAGTATAAATGGGTGGCTGATGGTCTGTGCGGATTCGGTGAGCCGAAGGGCCTGTTTTGGTACTGTATCTCTCCATGACTCTATGTGCGGATCCAAGTGGAGATCCCTCCTCTCTTTCTCTCTATTCCAGCTTGCAAGCTTCAAACCCTGCCTGCTGACTGACCACCTCTGCATACTCCGATTACAATCAGAAGCCCCTTTGCAAGAAATTATCTGCATCACTGACTGCAAGAGACCCACCAAATCAGTCATCTCCCTCTTCAAACTAAAAGCCTTAGGACCAGCGAATTCAGCTAGAAGTCAGCTGAATCACCAACTCCACAGACTGTATACCCCTTCTTTCTATGGAGTCTAACTTAACCAATCTATCCTTCCCCACTCTGTAACCTATTTGTTTGTGTGTGAACCTCTAGTGTGTGTGTGTGTGTGTGTGTGTGTGTGTGTGTAAGTTGGAGCTTAGTTTATTATTTTACTTCGTTCGGTTTAAGTATGATAAAGTTAACCTCTTTCTTTGTTAAACTCAAGAAAACCTGTCCAATTGGTTCTTGTTATGATCATAGCAAGTAAGTAATCAAACACCTATTGAATTGGCCAGTACATCCTTTTTAAAAAAGAATTAAACCTGGTGTGGTAAATCAGGAGAGGGAAAAGAGAGAAGCCCTTCGACCCCTCCTCACCTGACCATAACAGAAGCCTTAAGAAGATGAGAGAAGTAGAGAAGTGAAGAAGCTTAGAGTGGGAATTTAAGGCCTAGGCAGCTGAAGGCAGGGACATTATGCCATATAATACACACTGTATAGCAATAATCCAGCAGTGTTTAACTAAGTCTGTTCCTTTAACCAATAAAATTTAAATCCGGGGATAGTGGATCCTGGGGCTAATCAGAGGTTAGCCACTAGGGTATGAGAGAGGTTTGTAGTTTGGCAGGCACAAATCCAGGTCAGAAGAAATCAGCAGGAAATAAGGTTTTTTAGATTTGTTTTATAGTTTGAAGTGTGTTAGACTCAAGACTTACATACCTATCTGCTAAAGAATCTTGTGTAGGACGCACACTTTCTGTCTATAAATCTTACATACTGTTGTCGCAGTTTCTGCTAATGATTTTATATCAATGTTTACAATTCAAACTGCCTATGTAAACATTTTTAATGGCAGTAAACAGATATTTATCAACAACAACGACATTTATATAGAGTCATAGAGTCATAGAGTTTTACAGCACAGAAACAGGCCCTTTGGCCCAATGTGCCTGTGCCGACCATCAAGCGCCCGTCTTAACTAATCCCATTTCCCCGCACTTGGCCCATAGCCTTGTATGTTGTGGCATTTCAAGTACTCATCTAAATACGTCTTGAATGTCGTGAGTGTTACTGCCTCTACCACCCCTTCAGGCAGTGTGTTCCAGATTCCAACCACCCTCTGGGTGAAAAGATTCTTCCTCAACTCCCCTCTAAACCTCCTGCCCCTTACCTTAAATCAATGCCCCCTAGTTATTGACCTCTCCCCAAAGGAAAAAAGTTTCTTCCTATCCATCCTATCAATGCCCCTCATAATTTTGTACACCTCTATCATGTCCCCCCTCAGCCTTCTCCACTCCAAGGAAAACAACCCCAGCCTATCCAGTCTGTCTTCATAACTAAAATGCTCCAGCCCAGGCAACATCCTGGTGAATCTCCTCTGCACCCTCTCCACTGCAATCACATCCTTCCTGTAGTGTGGCAACCAGAACTGTACACAGTACTCCAGCTGCAGCTTAACTGGCATTTTATACAGCTCCATCATAACCTCCCTGCTCTTATGTTCTCTGCCTCGGCTAATAAAGGCAAGTATCCCGTATGCCCTCCTAACCACCTTATCTACCTGTGCTGCTGCCTTCAGTGATCTATGGACAAGGACCCTAAGGTCCCTCTGACCCTCTGTACTCCCTAGGGTCCTACCATCCATTGTTAGACCATTGCCTTGTTGGACCTCCCAAAATGCATCACCTCACACTCCTCAGGATTAAACTCCATTTGCCACTGCTCCACCCATCTTATCAGCCCATCTATATTGTCCTGCAGTCGAAGGCTTTCCTCCTCACTATTTACGACATCACCAATTTACGTGTCGTCCGCGAACTTGCTGATCATACCTCCTATACTCACGTCTAAATCATTAATGTACACTACAAACAGTAGGGTCCCAGCACCGATCCCTGTGGTACACCACTGGTCACAGGCTTCCAATTGCAAAAACAACCCTCAACCACCACCCTTTGCCTCCTGCCACTGAGCCAATTTTGAATCCAATTTGCCAAATTACCCTGGATCCAATGGGCTTTTACCTTCTTAACCAATCTCCCGTGCGGGACCTTATCAAAAGCCTTACTGAAGTCCATGTAGACTACATCAACTTTTAACTTGGTAAAATGTCCCAAGGTGCTTATCCTATAGTTGCAGGCTCCCATCACTGATCAATCTCCATTCTGCATTGCTGTGTCTTTACCACCTTAGACCTGTTGGTGTGTCGATGCCGTTGCCTCAATGTGCTTTTAATCCCACTGGTGTGTTACCCCTTCTCCATTCCTGAGCTACGCCTGCTTTCTGATGTGCCTCAATTCTCTCCCTCACTCGCTTGCTCCCCAGTTCTCCCTTTGGATATCATTCTTGGCAAGGCCCAGCACCTCAATTAAAGTTCTCACTAGCAGATGGTGGAGGAAGATCTATCTGCTCTAGAGAACTCTAGAGAGTGCTGAGGAAGCACAGGATGAGAGAATGGCAGCTAACAAGCAAGATAAGCATAAAGTCCTCAACTCATTAAAGGATAACAGGGAGCAGGTTAGACATTCAGTATGAAGGACATGACCACACATCACCGGGGCACCAGTTGATGGTAAGCGGGAGAGTGAAAGTGGATGCAGATCCCGGTGATATGGGGGAATGTGTTTTTTAAAATTTCTTTCTGAAAATAGCATTTTGGGGTGCAGTATATGAGTAATTGGAATCATGACACGTAAGTCTATCATGCTTGGGAGGAACAGGTTATTTTGGACCTTTGGTTCCCAGAGCTCTCCACCACAGTGGCTTTTCCTCATGTCTGGGTCTGTTGTAGCCTAATTGATAGAGATTGATTTCTATGATTAGTCAACAACTCCATAATTTTATTATGTGATTATCAGAATGTTAGAAGACGAACTAGATGGTAGTTGGTCTTTTTTTTGTCCAGCGTTTCCTATGTTCCTATGTGAGGCGATGATTGCAAACCATTACCGTTGGAACAAAACTTTGAAATGTTTCACTTTCAGATCTAACGCAACCTTCTCTGCGCCTGTCACCTGAGCAGCTCCACACCCTTGCATGCTGCCCAATTCCTGTCACTGCAAGGAAAGAACAAGAGAAAGGACCACAGAGGAAAAACACAAGACAAACTTAGAGTTGTGCAGATTAAAAGTAGAGACAGAAAAGAAAGCATAAACGTGACTGAGACAGATAACAGAAAAACTGTGGCCTTCAACTCGCAGTCAGCAACACAATAATAAATCCATTAATATAGATATAGAGAGAGAGAGACAGGGCAAAAGAGAGAGTGTGAAAGAGAGAGAGAGATACATTCTTGTCATGGTCTGGAACAACATGTTGACTTTCATTCTTTGTGATTCATTCCCACAACTTCCCAGCAAACCAAAGATTACAGTGCACAACGTGGACAGGATATGAGGAATAGTTCAACCGTTATTATACTTTTCAAGGCTGAATATTTGTATTGTAACACTACAAGTAGTAGTTTTACAGCAGAGAGATTAGGGGAGCTTTCATCCCACAGTGTTATAAATATCTGGAATAGATCTTCTGTTGCTCAATGGGTATATGGGATTAGGCAGGACTGACCTGGAGTCCCTGGTACATGTTCAGTAAGGTGATTTAAACCAGAGCAGTAGTTAGCCTTAGTGGGAGAATGTGAGTCAGAGTTCCTGCTTATGACTGCTGTCTAGTGACCCCAGGTGGAATAAACACATATGTACATGTATGGATATTGGTAAAGGAGGAGGTCATGTCAAGCTGTCATCCCTTCCAGGCTTGAATAGCCTGCAGACATTTATAACATTGATTGATAACAGGGCCCAAACTTAATCGAGGGGTTCAGATGGTTTATATATAGAATAATGGATACCCGGGAGTGATTACAGACTGGAATCGAATTGAGGGGTTCAGATGGTTTATATATAGAATAATGAATACCCAGGAGTGATTACAGACTGGAATCTAATCGAGGTGTTCAGATGGTTTATATATAGAATAATGGATACCCGGGAGTGATTACAGACTGGAATCTAATCGAGGGGTTCAGATGGTTTATATATAGAATAATGAATACCCGGGAGTGATTACAGACTGGAATCTAATCGAGGGGTTCAGATGGTTTATAAATTGAATAACGGATACCCGGGAGTGATTACAGACTGGAATCTAATCGAGGGGTTCAGATGGTTTGTATATAGAATAATGAATACCCGGGAGTGATTACAGACTGGAATCTAATCGAGAGGTTCAGATGGTTTATAAATTAAATAACGGATACCCGGGAGTGATTACAGACTGGAATCTAATCGAGGGGTTCAGATGGTTTATAAATTGAATAACGGATACCCGGGAGTGATTACAGACTGGAATCTAATCGAGGGGTTCAGATGGTTTATATACAGAATAATGGATACCCGGGAGTGATTACAGACTGGAATCTAATCGAGGGGTTCAGTTGGTTTATAAATTGAATAACGGATACCCGGGAGTGATTACAGACGGGAATCTAATCGAGTGGTTCAGTTGGTTTATATATAGAATAATGGATACCCGGGAGTGATTACAGACTGGAATCTAATCGAGGGGTTCAGATGGTTTATATGTAGAATAATGGATACCCGGGAGTGATTACAGACTGGAATCTAATCGAGGGGTTCAGATGGTTTATATATAGAATAATGGATACCCGGGAGTGATTACAGACTGGAATCTAATCGAGGGGTTCAGATGGTTTATATATAGAATAATGGATACCCGGGAGTGATTACAGACTGGAATCTAATCGAGGGGTTCAGATGGTTTATAAATTGAATAACGGATACCCGGGAGTGATTACAGACTGGAATCGAATTGAGGGGTTCAGATGGTTTATATATAGAATAATGGATACCCGGGAGTGATTACAGACGTGAATCTAATCGAGGTGTTCAGATGGTTTATATATAGAATAATGGATACCCGGGAGTGATCACAGACTGGAATCTAATCGAGGGGTTCAGATGGTTTATATATAGAATAATGGATACCCGGGAGTGATTACAGACTGGAATCCAATCGAGGGGTTCAGATGGTTTATATGTAGAATAATGGATACCCGGGAGTGATTACAGACTGGAATCTAATCGAGGGGTTCAGATGGTTTATATATAGAATAATGGATACCCGGGAGTGATTACAGACTGGAATCTAATCGAGGGGTTCAGATGGTTTATATATAGAATAACGGATACCCGGGAGTGATTACAGACTGGAATCTAATCGAGGGGTTCAGATGGTTTATAAATTGAATAACGGATACCCGGGAGTGATTACAGACTGGAAACTAATCAAGGGGTCTGTTAGCATAAAAGTAATGAATCACTCATAGTTTATGATGTTATCTCTGAGATGAGTTCACAGCTTTGTCATACTTCCCAGGTATATATTGTGCTTTTTATATATAATACTAGTACATTTGCTTTGGTATCATTTACAAGAAGTTGGAAGGTATGGGGGCGGCGGGGAAAAATTGAACATGAATGTAGATGCAAATATCGTAACAGTTGCCCATTATATGCCCTGCCTGATATTCAGTTCCACTGACTGCAATAGAACTGAAGAATGGGCAAAATAATATAATGACTGCCAAAAATGATCCACCCTGTTTTGCGTCACTGCCCATGTCCAATCTCACCGCCATTCTGTTTAATGCCAAGTATTGCACAATTTATTATTTTGCTGCCAAGGTGCATCCAATCTACATCCCTTTATGGCCACAAGGTCCAATTGCTGTAAATCGACACATCCTGACATCAGAGGTCAAACCCAAAGAGCAAGTCAAGACGACAATAGATTAGCAACTGCCTGTCAATCCCCAGCCGTTCCTCCAGGTCCGAACACCAATAAGGAAATGACTGGATTTTTTTTTTCAATCTTCATTTTTGAGATTGAGAAGGTTATGGTGAGACTTAATCAACTTGTTTAAAATTATAAGACGCTTTGATAGGGAAAAACAGTTTCTACTGGTAGGAGGGTCAGTATCTAGAGGACACAGTTTTAAAGTAATTGCCAAAAAATCCAGTGCAGGGAGATATGGAGAATTTCTTTAGTTGTACAGTGGGTTGTTATGATCTGGAGTGCGCTGCCTGAAAGGGCGGTGGAAGCAGATTCAATAATAACTTTCAAAAGGGAATTGGATAAATATTTGAAGGGGAAAAGAATTGTGGGATTATTCGGCAAGAGCAGGGGCGTGGGACTAATTGGATAGCTCTTTCAAAGAGCTATCACAGACACAAAGGGCTGAATGGCCTCCTTCCATGCTGTATGCCTCTATTGTTTTGTATCTGTAAATGTGACATCTGACGTATGATTGACTCAAAACTGCTACAAATGAACTGACAGATTTGTGGTGGCATTGCCCACAGTGAGTTAGAGGACTCATTGTTTCATAACAATTGAGCTGTTTATTCCACATGGGGGAATATTATCAGGGGCACTGACCTGCAGTGACCGAATAAGCCAAATTCCACTTTTGTTCAAAAGTATGTTGGGATTTTTACTGGTGCTTTAGGGGGTAACATTCCATGACTTTATCCATTACTTCCTGAAATGTTTCCTTTGTTTTATACGTAATTCCTTTACAAACAAAGAACAAAGAACAGTACAGCACAGGAACAGGCCATTCGGCCCTCCAAGCCTGCGCTGATCTTGATGCCTGCCGAAACTAACACCTTCTGTACTTCCGGGGCCCATATCCTTCTATTCCCTTCCTATTCATATATAATGTCAAGATGTCTCTTAAACATCGCTATCGTATCTGCTTCCACCACCTCCCCTGGCAGCAAGTTCCAGGCACTCACCACCCTCTGTGTAAAAAACTTGCCTCGCACATCCCCTCTAAACTTTGCCCCTCGCACCTTAAACCTATGTCCCTTAGTCACTGACTCTTCCACCCTGGGAAAAAGCTTCTGACTATCCACTCTGTCCATGCCGCTCATAACTTTGTAAACCTCTATCATGTCACCCCTCCACCTCCGTCGTTCCAGTGAAAACAATCCGAGTTTTTCCAACCTCTCCTCATAGCTAATGCCCTCCAAACCAGGCAACGTCCTGGTAAACCTCCTCTGTACCCTCTCCAAAGCCTCCACGTCCTTCTGGTAGTGTGGCGACCAGAATTGCAAGCAATATTCTAAGTGTGGCCTAACTAAGGTTCTGTACAGCTGCAACATGACTTGCCAATTTTTATACTCTATGCCCCGACCGATGAAGGCAAGTATGCCGTATGTCTTTTTGACTACACTCTCTGCCTGTCAATACTCCTAAGGGTTCTGCCATTTACTGTATACTTCCCACCTGCATTAGACCATCCAAAATGCATTACCTCATATTTGTCCGGATTAAACTCCATCTGCGATTTCTCCGCCCAAGTCTCCAACCGATCTATATCCTGCTGTATCCTCTGACAATCCTCATCATTATCCGCAACTCCACCAACCTTTGTGTCGTCCGCAAACTTACTAATCAGACCAGCTACATTTTTCTCCAAATCATTTATATATACTACAAACAGCAAAGGTCCCAGCACTGATCCCTGTGGAACACCACTAGTCACATCCCTCCATTCAGAAAAACACCCATTCACTGTTACCCTCTGTCTTCTGTGACTGAGCCAGTTCTGTATCCATCTTGCCAGCTCACCTCTGATCCCGTGTGACTTCACCTTTTGCACCAGTCTGCCATGCGGGACCTTGTCAAAGGCTTTACTAAAGTCCATATAGACAACATCCACCGCCCTTCCCTCATCAATCATCTTCGTCACTTCCTCAAAAAACTCAATCAAATTAGTAAGACACGACCTCCCCTTCACAAAACCATGCTGTCTCTCGCAAATAAGTTTGTTTGTTTCCAAATGGGAGTAAATCCTGTCCCGAAGAATCCTCTCTAATAGTTTCCCTACCACTGACGAGAGGCTCACTGGCCTATAATTTCCTGGATTATCCTTATCACCCTTCTTAATCAAAGGAACAACATTGGCTATTCTCCAGTCCTCTGGGACCTCACCTGTAGCCAATGAGGATGCAAAGATTTCTGTCAAGGCCCCAGCAATTTCTTCCCTTGCCTCCCTCAGTATTCTAGGGTAGATCCCATCAGGCCCTGGGACTTATCTACCTTAATGCTTTGCAAGACACCCAACACATCCTCCTTTTTGATAATGAGATGACTGAGACTATCTGCACTCCCTTCCCTAGGCTCATCATCCACCAAGTAATTCTCCTTGGTGAATACTGATGCAAAGTACTCATTTAGCACCTCACCCATTTCCTCTGGCTCCACGCATAGATTCCCATCTCTGTCCTTGAGTGGGCCAACCCTTTCCCTGGTTACCCTCGCTCTTTATGTATGTATAAAAAGCCTTGGGATTCTCCATAATGACTTTTCATGACCCCTTTTAGCCCTCCTAACTCCTTGCTTAAGTTCCTTCCTACTGTCTTTATATTCTTCAAGTGCTTTATCTGTTCCTAGCCTTCCAGCCCTTACAAATGCTTCCTTTTTCTTTTTGACTAGGCTCACAATATCCCGTGTTATCCAAGGTTCCCAAAACTTGCCAAACTTGTCTTTCTTCCTCACAGGAACATGCTGGTCCTGGATTCTAATCAACTGACGTTTGAAAGACTCCCACATGTCAGATGTTGATTTACCCTCAAACAGCCGCCCCCAATCTAAATTCTTCAGTTCCTGCCTAATATTGTTATAATTAGCCTTCCCCCAATTTAGCACCTTCACCCGAGGACTACTCTTATCCTTATCCACAAGTACCTTAAAACGTATGGAATTATGGTCACTGTTCCCGAAATGCTCCCCTACTGAAACTTCGACCACCTGGCCGGGCTCATTCCCCAATACTAGGTCCAAAATGGCCCCATCCCCAGTTGGACTATCTACAAACTGTGTCAAGAAGCCCTCCTGGATGCTCCTTACAAATTCTGCCCCATCCAAGCCCCCAGCACTAAGTGAGTCCCAGTCAATATTGGGGAGGTTAAAATCACCCACCACTACAACCCTGATACCTTTAAATCTTTCCAAAATATGTCTACATATCTGCTCCTCTACCTCCCGCTGGCTGTTGGGAGGCCCAAGTAAACCCCCAACATCATGACTGCACCCTTCCTATTCCTGAGCTCCACCCATATTGCCTCGCTGCATGACCTCTCTGAGGTGTCCTCCCGCAGTACAGCTGTGATATTCTCCTTAACCAGTAATGCAACTCCCCCACCCCTTTTACATCCCCCTCTATCCCGCCTGAAGCTTCTAAAGCCTGGAACATTTAGCTGCCAATCCTGCCCTTCCCTCAACCAAGTCTCTGTAATAGCAACAACATCATATTTCCAAGTACTAATCCAAGCTCTAAGTTCATCTGCCTTACCTGCTATACTTCTCGCATTGAAACAAATGCACTTCAGACCACCAGTCCCGCTGTGCTCAGCAACATCTCCCTGCCTGCTGTTCCTCTTAGTCCTACTGGCCTTATTTACTATGTCCTCCTCATTAACTTCACCAGCTGTCCAACTGCTCTGGTTCCCACCCCTCTGCCACACTAGTTTAAACCCTCCCGAGTGACGCTAGCAAACCTTGCAGCCATGAATACCTATGTATTCATTTTTTTTTGACTTTTTAAAGCTAAGGAAACACAGCAAGATGCTGTCTGCCAGATGCTCCAGTTGGATATAAATAACCATTTAGCAACAGTGGGGAAGACGAGTGAAAGTTAACTGCATTGGAAGGAGGGGTGGGATTTATGGATGGGTGTGTGCCCCTCGGCTGTGGTGGTACTGAGGTTGGTTCTGGAATTTGGAAGAACTGCAGTGAGGATGAAGGGATTTAGCAGGATGGTTGGGAGTGGGGTGGGGGCGGAGGTGGGAAGGTCGAATGTTCTCGTCTGGCATCACTTTGGGTGGAATGTTGGTTGTGGCTTACTGGTTGGTCCTTGTTGTCCATCAGCAGTGAGGGGAGAATGACAGTTTGGCTCTCACAGTGCTTCAATGGGCTGCAAGAAGGTCCTTGGATTAATGGTACTGGGTTGTAAGTTTCTGAGAGATTTCCAAGATTTCTGTGCCTCACAGGTGTTGTTTTCATTTTGTAACTAGCAACACACCACAGTTGCTATCTATAATTCAAAAAACAGTCAAAAACAACTACAGGTGTACATGCAATAGAATCTGTCATTTTTACACATGCGCTATTATTTTTCAAAAAAACTCAAAAGCACTATGTGAGTTATGTGTTTACAATTTGTTTTACAGCTTTTCTTCAAATCATTTTTCACCTTCCGCTATTGTATTGTGATGACCAGGTAAGAAAGGGGGATCTCAGGCTCCCCTTTCGCCCCTTCTCTGATTTGACTGCAACAGGGTTTATTTTTTTTTAACCCAGTGATTTAACTTAACCACCTCAATAAGCACTTGCTCCTGTTCCTCTAATATAATTGCAAATGAACCAATCAGACAGGTTTTCTTGAGTTTAATCAAGAAAGATGTAAGTTTATTAACCTTTTCACTCTAAACCAGTTAAAATTACTAAAATATACAACACATCCACGCCCACATTCACACAAAAGGCCCGCCCCCCAACACACACACACACACATAGATTACAGAGGGAAAAACAGAGTTGGGAAGTTGGAGTAGAGTCCTTAATAAATGGAATGTAGATACTGAATCTCAATGTCTTTAGTTGAAGTTGTAGTCCTGAAGTCCTCGCTGGGCCACGTGCACAATTCGGGCTTGCTTCTCTGGTTCCAGAAGGCATAGAGTCATAGAGTTATACAGCACAGAAACAGGCCCTTCGGCCCATCGTGTCTGTGCTGGCCATCAAGCACCTAACTATTCTAGTCTCATTTTCCAGCCCTTGGCCGTAGCCTTGTTTGCTATGGCGTTTCAGGTGCTCATCTAAATACTTCTTAAATGTTGTGAGGGTTGCTGCCTCTACCATCCCTTCAGGCAGTGTATTCCAGATTCCAACCACCCTCTAGGAGAATTTTTTTTCCATCAAATCCCCTCTATACCACCTGCCCTTACCTTAAATCTATGCCCCCTGGTTATTGACCCCTCCACTAAGGGAAAAAGTCTTTTCCTATCTAACCTATCAATGCCCCTCATAACTTTGTACATCTCAATCAAGTCCCCCCTCATCCTTCTCTGCTCCAAGGAAAACAACCCTAGCCTTTTCAGTTTAGTTTAGTTTAGAGATACAGCACTGAAACAGGCCCTTCGGCCCACCGAGTCTGTGCCGACCATCAACCACCCATTTATACTAATCCTACACTAATCCCATATTCCTACCACATCCCCACCTGTCCCTATATTTCCCTACCACCTACCTATACTAGGGACAATTTATAATGGCCAATTTACCTACCAAACCTGCAAGTCTTTTGGCTTGTGGGAGGAAACCGGAGCACCCGGAGAAAGCCCACGCAGACACAGTGAGAACTTGCAAACTCCACACAGGCAGTACCCAGAATTGAACCCGGGTCGCTGGAGCTGTGAGGCTGCGGTGCTAACCACTGCGCCACTGTGCCGCCCATTCAGTCTCTCTTCATAGCTGAAATGTTCCAGCCCAGACAACATCCTAGTGAATCTCCTCTGCACCTTCTCCAGTGTAATCACATCCTTCCTATAGTGTGGTACCCAGAACTGTACACAGTACTCCAGCTGTGGCCTAACTAGAGTCTTATACAGCTCCATCATAACCTTCCTGCTCTTATACTCTATGCCTCGGCTAATAAAGGCAAGTATCCCATAGGCCTTCCTAACCACCTTATCTACCTGTGCTGCTGCCTTCAGTGATCTATGGACAAGTACACCAATGTCCCTCTGACCTTTTGTACTTCCTAGGGTCCTACCATACATTGTGTGTTCCCTTGCCTTGTTAGTCCTCCCAAAATACATCACCTCACACTTCTCAGGATTAAATTCCATTTGCCAAAGCTCCGCCCATCTTATCAGCCCATCTGTATTGTTTTGTAATCCATGGCTTTCCTCCTCACTATTTACGACACCACCAATTTTCGTATCATCTGCGAACTTACTTATCATACCTCCCATATTCACGTCTAAATCATTAATGTACACTACAAACAGCAAGGGTCCCAGCACCGATCCCGGTGGTACACCACTGGTCACAGGCTTCCACTCGCAAAAATGAGGCAGAAGTGGGGCTTTATCTGTGTCCTCTGGTTGCTGATTGTAAGAATCTGTAGACCCATCTTCCACCAGTGCAGCTTGAGGCTTCTCAGGATCTCTACTGGAGAGAGAGTGAGAGAGAGAGAGGTGGGATGTTCCCTGGCTGAATATCAGTTACTGTCTGAATTCTGAGTCACCACTCACAAATCTCCAGAGTGGCCCAAGCAGTCATGTGTGTTTGAATCAGCATCTTCCGGAAGGGTTTTTGAAATTCTAGGCTCTCCGTTCAAGGTGTTGAGACATACTTCGTGTGGGGAGGGGGTTCGCTTTTTCAAAGTCAATTGGTGTCAATGGCTTTTGATGACCACATTAATAAGGTTATATCAGATAAGTGAATCAGAGAGCACCCCATTGTTCTGTGTTAATCACATCTGTCTCCAGCCTGATTCTTCGGGTTTTTCATATGCAAATTGTGTGTGGTCATCTTGGCTGCTAGCTGTTCAGTTTTGAAAGTTATTTGTAATAATTTCCAGGAAAGTCCCACACAGTGAAATAAATATTTCCATTTGGCATTGTGGGGTTTTCATCACAGTATTCATATTGTTGGCTCTCTCTTGAATTCCAATTCTTTCACTGGCAAGGCCACTATTTATTGTCCAGGCCTAATTGCCTTTAATTGAGTGGCTTGCTAGGCCATTTTAGAAGCAGTTAAGAGGTAACCACTTGTTTACCTGTTTACCTGGATTTACTTGTACTTCTTTCAATATAGTATACTGTATTCGCTGCTCACAGTGTGGTCTCCTGTACATTGGGGAGACCAAGCGTAGACTGGGTGACCGCTTTGCGGAACATCTCCGCTCGGTCCGCAAGCAGGACCCTGAGCTTCCGGTTGCTTGCCATTTCAACCCTCCCCCCTGCTCTCATGCTCACATCTCTGTCCTGGGATTGCTGCAGTGTTCCAGTGAACATCAACGCAAGCTCGAGGAACAGCATCTCATTTACCGATTAGGCACACCACAGCCTGCCGGACTGAACATTGAGTTCAATCATTTCAGAGCATGACAGCCCCCCATTTTACTTTCATTTTTAGTTATTTTTTCTTCCTTTTTTTTTACATTCTTTTTTACATTTTTTACAATCCTTTTTTTTGCATTTATTTCATTTCATCTTAGTTTGTTCAGTTTGCTTACCCACTGTTTTTTTTTCAGGTTTGCACTTGCTGCTGTTCAATATTCAGTGTATTTACACCTAATCTGTACTAATGCTTTGTCTTTCAACACACCATTAACATATTGTTTGCCTTTGCTCCGTGACCTTTTGGTCAGCTATGTGGCCTGGTCCAATCTTGACCTCCTTTGTTATCTCTTGCCCCACCCCCACCTCACTTGCTTATAACCTGTGACTTTTCTAATATTTGTCAGTTCCGATGAAGGGTCACTGACCCGAAACGTTAACTCTGCTTCTCTTTCCACAGATGCTGCCAGACCTGCTGAGTGGTTCCAGCATTTCTTGTTTTTATTTCAGATTTCCAGCATCCGCAGTATTTTGCTTTTATTATATAAGAGGTAACCACATTGCTGTAAGTCTGCAGTCACATATAGGCCAGAACAACAGATTTCCCTCCTTAAAGACATTAGTGAACCTGATGGGTTTTTACAGCAATCCAGTAGCTTCATGGTCACCATGACCACGCTTATTCCAAACGTATTTATTAACTGAATTTAGATTCCCTAGCTGCTGTGGTGAGATTTAAACTCATATCTACAGATTTGAACTCCTGTTGACAGAGTATTAGTCTAGGCTTTAGGATTACTAATCTAGTAGCATTACCACTATGCCATTGTTCACTTCTACTCTCTTGCACTTCTTCTGCTGCCTTCTCTTTCCTTCTTTTGACTTATCTCTTATACCATGAGAGGCTTTGGGGTGAAAGTTTTAGTACTGAGCAGTGGAAAGTTTTGGTTAGGGCTGCAGGTGGGTGGGTGGAGTATTGTCTTTGGATTGCAGGTGGGCAGAGAGATTGTTCCCGGAAAGCCATGTTTATGGATAGTAGACTCAAGGTGTGAGTGTGGGGATGGATCAAAACTGAAGGCCATATTTTCGACTAGTTGGTGTATAGACCTCCATTCAAGGCACAGTGATGACTTCAGGCACTCCTCATGGAAGTAAAGAAATGTGCCGGTGATGATATTGTAGCTGTTCAACTTTGAAGATACAAATCTCAGCATGTGGGGAGCACTGGAGAGTAAGTATATGGGAAATGTAAACCTCACTAGTTTAAATCTAACATCTATGGCATGGCACTGAGGTGTAATGCACAGGCATGATGAAAATAGCCTGATGGGACCTTCCTGTCACCACAGGACATGCAGGTAAACGCTTGATTTTATTATCGGTTGATCTCCTGTGACATTGCCCACATTAAGTCATAAGTTTTGCTCCCTTTTACTTGCTATTTTCACTCTGTCTCTCGTTCACTGCTTCTGTACCTTTCTCTCCCTTCATTTCATCCCATCACTAACTTTATCTTCCTTGTTGCTTTTCCCTCTATTCTTTTATTCTTCTATCTCTCCTTTGATCTTGTTTCCTTTCAGGTGGGAGTTAATAGCTGGTGTGCAAATCAAAAACGAAAAATGGAACAGACACGATGGGCCGAATGGCTTCCTTCTGTGCTGTAAATTTCGATGATTCTAGCAACCGAGGGATTTTGAGATTCATCTTACCTTGTGGGAAAAATGTGACAGCTTCTTTCAATCCCCTCCCATTTTGCTGATGCTTCCCCCAATCACCTTGCTCCTGTACCTGTGCAATCGGAATCTCCTTTCCAACATTTCCCTCCTGATAACCCTCTCTCTCTTCCCATTGTCCTCAAGCATTTACCACCCCTTTACCTTCTCACTACTTGCTCATGCCTTGTATCCTCCTTAATGTCTTGCTGCCCTCCCAGCCTCTTCCACCACTAACCTAACCATTTCCTGCTCTCTTACTCTTCACCACCCATCTCCTCACAAACTATTCCCTACAGTTCCTCTCATATCATCAACAATACTCACCCTCACCTCCACCTGCTCTCCCCTCACTTATAGAATCATAGAATCAAAGAAGGTTACAGCACAGAAGGAGGCCATTTGGCCCATTGGGTCCTTACTGGCCCTCTGCAAAAGCATCACATCTAGTCTCACTCTACCCTTCTTTTCCCGTAGCCCTCCAAAGTTTTTCTCTTCAGATAATTATCCAATTCTCTTTTGAATTCCTTGATTGAACCTTCCTCCACTGCACTCTCGGACAGTGCAATCCAAATCCTAACCACTCGCTGTGTAAAATCAGTTGTTTCCTTTGCCCATCACCTTAAATTGGTATCGTCTGATTCCCTTCTGCCAATGGGAATAGTTTCTCCATATCCACTCCATCCAGACTCCTCATGATTTTGAACACCTCTATCAAATCTCCTCCTCCAAGGAGAACAGCCCCAACTTCTCAAATATAGCTACATTTCTCTATTTTCTCTATTTTCTATGTTTCTATGTTACACAATCGAAGTCCTTCATTCCTGGAACCATTCCTGTGAATCTTTTCTGCACCCTATCGAATGCTTTCACATCTTTCCTAAATTGTCATGCCCAGAATTGGACGCAATACTCTAGTTGAGGCCGAACCAGTGTTTTATAAAGGTTCACCTTAGCTTCCTTGCTTTTGCACTCTATGCTCCCATTTATAAAGCCTAGGATCCAGAATGACTTATTAACCATTTTCTCAACCTGCCCTGCCACCTTCAACGATTTGTGCACATATACCCCCAGGTCCCTCAGCTCCTGCACCTCCTTTAGAATTGTACCCTTGATGTTATATTGCCTATTCTCGTTCTCCCTATCAAAATGTATCACTTCACACTTCCCTGCATTAAATTTCATCTGCCACTTGTCCACCCATTCCACCAGCCTATGATCTTTCCCAGCACCTCTATTCCATTTCCTCTTCCTATCCCATCACTTCCCTCCTTAGGTGCAATTCCCTTTGTCTCTCTTTCAAGCCCCATTGTCTTACTCAACCATCCCCTTTGCTATGCTTATTCTCTATCCATCTTGGCCGATATCCTCTTCCCCCTTCCCCTCAGTCTCTTTATTCATTGTGACCAAAGCCCCAAACCCATCCCCTCCAACAGCATTATTCAAAACTCCTATTCCCTTGTCAGAAATCATAATAGGAGCAGGAGTAGGCCATTTGGCCCCTTGAGCCTGCTTCACCATTTGATAAGATCATGGCTGATCTGATGTGGCCTCAACTCCATTCTCCTGCCAGCCCCCATAACCTGACTCCTTGTCAATCAAAAATCTGTCTAATTCAGTCTTGAATATATTCAATGACCCAGCCTCTACTGCTCTCTGGGGAAGAGAATTCCAAAGATTGGTGACCCTCTGAGAAAAGAAATTCCTCCACATCTCAGTCTTAAATGGGAGATCCCTCACTTTGAAAATGTGCCCCCTAGTTCTAGATTCCCTCATGAGGGAAATCATCCTCTCAGCATTTACCCTGTCCAGTCCCCTCAGAATCTTATACTTTTCAATAAGGTCACCTCTCATTCTTCTACTTAGTATAGGTCCAACCTGCTCAACCTTTCCTCACAAGACAACCCCTTCATCCCAGGAAACAGCCTCATGAACCTTCTCTGAACTGATTCCAATACAGGTATATCTCTCCTTTCATAAGGTGACTAAAACTGTACACAGTACTCTAGGTGCGGTCTAACTAATGCCCTGTACAGTTCTAGCAAGACTTCCCTACTTTTATACTCCATCCCCCTTGCAATAAATGCCAACATTCCATTTGCCTTCCTAATTACTTGCTGTACCTACATGCTGTCTTTTTTTGTGATTTATGTACAATGACATCCAGATCCCTCTGTACCACAGCATTCTGCAGTCTCTCTCCATTTAAATAATATTCAGCTTTTCTATTTTTATTCTTCCTGCCAAAGTGGACAACCTCACATTTTCCCACATTATACTCCATCTACCAATTTCCCCCCCCCAATTTTTTAACCTATCTGTATCTCTTTGCAGACCCTTTGTGTCCTCACAACTTATTGCCCTCTTCCTCAGCAGCCTGGTGTAAAAATCCCATTTCTGTTCCTTCTCCTGACTTGCTTCTTCTATGTCAACTTCCCAGCGCTTGGAAACTGCTGAACCACGAGTTCATCATGGGACATAGGTAGGCATGGAAAAGAGTGAGGGTTGAGGTCTGAGGCCAGCTGGATGCATGAGCCTACAGTTGCAATGCCCTGCTGCAGTCGAAAATAGCGTGGGTGAGCGTCAGGCCCGGCACAGTACCAGTGTGTGTGGAAGGGAGGTTGGGCAGCCTGAGTCTCGAAGCTCCACAACGGAAGGACAAGAAGACCTGTGAAGGAGGCTGCAAAAATAAGTAAAATTATAACATAAATAAAACAAAGACCAACAGTAATAGAAACGTTCATTAAAATATTTAAATATAATTTATGGAATGAAAGTGCCTTTCATGTCCTCAGGATGCCTCAGTGCTCACAGCCAAAGAAATACTTTGATTGTTGTGAAGGCAAACATGGCCCACAAAGTGATGGGATAAATATTGGCCAAGACGATGGGGAGAACTCCCCTCTTCTTCTTCAGTTAGTGCAATAGATTTCTTTATGGCCAAACTGAATAGATAGACAGAGCCTCACACAGTCATAGGATAACCTCTCCAACTGCAGTGCTCCCTTGGAACTATGCTGAAGTTCAGCCGGATTATGTGCTTGAGCCCTGGAGTTGGGCTTTTACCAACCCACTGACTCCGAAGCAGGGGCATGACCACTGAATCATGCTGCTATAATTTTAAAAAGGCTTAAAATAAAACTTACCTGTTGGAACGTAATAAATGTGTGTGAGACTGTTAACAGAAATGTTCTCCTGCAGCGCCATCTAGAGAAACAAAGCAGATGATGCAGTGAAGGGCAGCAGAAGCGCCACCTAGGGATGAGTGGCCTGAAGGGTAAGTGTCAAAAGTGGTATAAGCTTTTCAATTTAAACTGAAATTCTAGGCATTACACAACAAAATAGTAAGATAAGGTTTGACTTATTAGTTGATTGATAGATCTTTATTTGCCAAGGGTATTAAGGTTTATGAAACTAAGACGGGGAAGCTTGTTTCATCTGTTAATTGTGTATCAATTGTTTGATTATATGTAGGTGGAGGATGTTCATTGGGGTCTGACTTGAGCACTTATAAGCAGACACTTACTGAGACTGGTGGACGGTTTGAGTGAGGAGCTGCATGTTTGTAATTTTTTACTCTGTACAATAAATGGGCAGCACAGTGGCGCAGTGGTTAGCACCGCAGCCTCACAGCTCCAGCGACCCGGGTTCAATTCTGGGTACTGCCTGTGTGGAGTTTGCAAGTTCTCCCTGTGTCTGCGTGGGTTTCCTCCGGGTGCTCCGGTTTCCTCCCACAGCCAAAAGACTTGCAGGTTGATAGGTAAATTGGCCATTATAAATTGCCCCTAGTATAGGTAGGTGGTAGGGAAATATAGGGACAGGTGAGGATGTGGTAGGAATATGGGATTAGTGTAGGATTAGTATAAATGGGTGGTTAATGGTCGGCACAGACTCGGTGGGCCGAAGGGCCTGTTTCAGTGCTGTATCTCTAAATCAAAAATCAAATCAAATGTGAAACTGATTAAAGATAGGCTCCAGCATTATCCTTCCATAACAAGCTTTCTGGAGTTTAAACAAAGCTAAGATCTAGATTCACCATGATCTAAGAGAATGCTTATTTGGCTGAGTGGCCTGCTCCTATTTTTATATTCTTATGGTGGCAAAATAGTGACACAGAAAGTAAATGCAATACACAGGATAGACACAGGACTTTTCCCATGGCATTATACACGGAGATCAAGACAGTACTTGGTCTTTAGCTGAACTGGGGATAGAGGGTGGGGGTATAATTGGACCAGAGGGCGCAAATGTAATTCAGTCCCCAATTTAAAACCACACATCTTTCAATAGGATCACTGAACAGTGATGAAAAGTGGACAGCCTGGCAGTTTTATTCCTCTCACTGGCACAGGAGAACCCTGGACAATTATAGCTCACCCATTGCTGCCTCTGTTGACATCAGTCAACTCAGGGGTGGGAAATTAAAATGAAAATGTCCTCATTCTTACAGCTCAGTTCAACACTGAGCAGTGAATTACTAACAGAGCCACTGTAAATTCTCTACCCTAGAGGATTGTGGATGCTCCATCATTGAATGCATTTTAAGGTGAGATATGGGGATGGGAAAGTGGAGTTGAGGCAGAAGATCAGCCTTGATCGTATTGAATGGCAGAGCAGGCTCGAGGGGCCATTTGGTCTACTCCTTCTTCTATTTCTTATGTTCTTATGCTCCCATATTCTTATGTTAAAAAGGCATAATGGATCCTGGGCTTTTTAAATAGAAGCATGCAGTACAACATCAAGTAAGTTATGATGAACCAATTGCCCCAATTGGCGACTTGTGTCCAATTCTGTCCTTTAGGAAGAATGTGAAGGCATTGGAGAGGGTGTAGAAAAGATTTATGAGAATGGTTCCAGGGATGGGGGACTTCAGTCATGAGGATAAGTTGGAGAAGCTGGGGCTGTTCTCCTTAGCGAAGAGAAGGGTAAGAGGAGATTTGATAGAGGTGTTCAAAATTATGAGTGGTCTAGACAGAGTAGATAGAGAAAATTGTTCCCTTTGGCTGAACGGTTGAAAGCCAGATTACACAGTTATTGGCAAAAAAAACAAAGGCAACATGAAGAAATTTTTGTTTATGTGGTGGGGATCTGGAATGCACTGCCTGAGAGGATGATGGAGGCAGATTTATTTGTGGCTTTCAAATGGGAATTGTATAAGTACCTGAAGAGAAAGAATTTACAGGTTTACGGGCAAAGGATCGGGGAGTCGGTCTAGCTGAATTGCTCTTGCAAAGAGCTGGCGCAAACTTGATGGGCCAAATCACATTCTTCTGTGCTGCAATCATTCTATGATTCTATGATTCTATTTGGCCGACTTGGCACAGCCCAGTCCCGCAATGTCGCAATCACTATTTGCATCAGACTCAAAATGTCAACAAGACTGTGATTGGGAATTTAACAGTTAAGTGAATAAATTCTCTGCAATCAGTTTTAGCTCGATGTATAAATTTGGGATTACTTAAAGTGATTTTGCAGGAATGGGTGGTGAATGGGGGCATAAGTCCCTCTGGCGCCACCCCCCCGCCCCACCAGCTTTGTTACTAGGTGTCTAGTCCTAGTGACTATGAAACAGTTCACTCCTATTATTTAGCTGTACGGTTTTATGCACGATTACATGGCCACATAAACTATATTCAATACTTCATAAAATCTTAAGGCAGAAAGGAGGCCATTCGGTCCATCATGCTTGTGCTGGCTCTTTGAAAGAGTTACCCAATTAGTTTACCATAAGCCTGAAGGTTTTCCTTTTCAAGTATATGTCCAATTCTCTTTTGAAAGTTGCTATTGAATCTGCTTCTACCACCCTTACAGGCAATACATCCCAGATCATAACAGCTGCATTCAAAAAATACTTCTCATCTCTTCCCTGGTTCTTCTGCCAATGATATTCATCCAGTAAAAGAGTCTCGATAACTTCCATTATCCAGGAGCTTTCAGTGCTGACTGACACTCAAAATCTCTTTTCAAGATGTACGATTTGCAATTTGCAGAACACACGCCTGCTCCCACTTTCATTGTAATAAGCTAATGTGTGTGAAGCTACTGTGAAAAAACTCCGACCGTTACAGAATTATTGAACTCCAAATTAAACTTTTCAGAAGTTGGACAACACCAAAGATAGGCAGGCGGCCAGCTGACCCCTGGGCCCCAGGTTGAAATCAGTCCCTGACTGAATGAAGGTGTCATGTCTCTGCCAGCTGTAAGGGCCAGTGTGAAATGTGTCTCACCATATCTCCTAGCCAGCATAAACCCACACTATAGACAAGAAAAAACCCAAGGTACACTGCTTCTTGGTACCAAACTGGCAGATTCTCTGAAGCCGCTGACTGGACTGGCCTGTGCCATAGATAATCTTCATGAGCACAGTAAAAAAAGGTATAGTGGCATAGTTGTTTGTTACTGGACTAGTAATCTGTACTAGACATCGGTACCAATGACATAGGCAGGAAGAGTGACGAGGTCCTGCAGGGGGAGTTTAGGGAGTTAGGTAGAAAGTTAAAAGCCAGGACCTCTAGGGTTGTAATCTTGGGATTACTCCCTGTGCCACGTGCCAGTGAGGCTAGAAATAGGAAGATAGTGCAGCTAAACACGTGGCTGAACAGCTGGTGTAGAAGGGAGGGTTTCAGATATCTGGACAATTGGGATCTCTTCAGGGACAGATGGGACCTGTGCAAGAAGGACAGGTTGCATCTAAACTGGAGGGGAAATATATCCTGGCTGCGAGGTTTTCTAGCGTCACTTGGGAGGGTTTAAACTAGTGTGGCAGGGGGGTGGGAACCAGAGCAGTAGGACAGCAAGTGAAATAAATGAGGGGGAACTAGTAAATAAGACCAGTAAGACTAAGAGGAAGAGCAGGCAGGGAGATGTTGCGGAGAACAGCGGGACTGGTGGTCTGAAGTGCATTTGTTTCAATGCGAGAAGTATAACAGGTAAGGCAGATGAACTTAGAGCTTGGATTAGTACTTGGAACTATGATGTTGTTGCGATTACAGAGACTTGGTTGAGGGAAGGACAGGATTGGCAGCTAAATGTTCCAGGATTTAAAAGCTTCAGGCGGGATAGAGGGGAATGTAAAAAGGGTGGGGGAGTTGCATTACTGGTTAAGGAGAATATCACAGCTGTACTGCGGGAGGACACCTCGGAGGGGTCGTGCAGCGAGGCAATATGGGTGGAGCTCAGGAATAGGAAGGGTGCAGTTACGATGTTGGGGGTTTTCTACAGGCCTCCCAACAGTCAGCGGGAGGTAGAGGAGCAGATATGTAGACAGATTTTGGAAAGATGTAAAGGTAACAGGGTTGTAGTGGTGGGTGATTTTAACTTCCCCTATATTGACTGGGACTCACTTAGTGCTAGGGGCTTAGATGGGGCAGAATTTGTAAGGAGCATCCAGGAGGGCTTCTTGAAACAATATGTAGATAGTCCAACTAGGAATGGGGCCGTACAGGAACTGGTATTGGGGAATGAGCCCAGCCAGGTGGTCGAAGTTTCAGTAGGAGAGCATTTCGAGAACAGTGACCATAATTCCATAAGTTTTAAGGTACTTGTGGATAAGGATAAGAGTAGTCCTCGGGCGAAGGTGCTACATTGGGGGAAGGCTAATTATAACAATATTAGGCAGGAAATGAAGAGTTTAGATTGGGGCGGCTGTTTGAGGGTAAATCAACATCTGACATGTGGGAGTCTTTCAAATGTCAGTTGATCAGAATCCAGGACCAGCATGTTCCTGTGAGGAAGACGGATAAGTTTGGCAAGTTTCGGGAACCTTGGATAACGCGGGATATTGTGATCCTAGTCAAAACGAAAAAGGGAGCATTCCTAAGGGCTAGGAACAGACGAATCCCTTGAGGAATATAAAGACAGTAGCAAGGAGTCAGGAGGGCTAAAAGGGGTCATGAAAAGTCATTGGCAAACAGGATTAAGGAGAATCCCAAGGTTTTTTATATATATATAAAGAGCAAGAGGGTAACTAGGGAAAGGGTTGGCCCGCTCAAGGACAGAGAAGGGAATCTATGTATGGAGCGAGAGGAAATGGGCGAGGTACTAAATGAGTACTTTGCATCAGTATTCACCAAAGAGAAGGATTTGGTGGATGATGAGCCTAGGGAAGGGAGTGTAGATAGTCTCAGTCATCTCATTATCAAAAAGGAGGAGGTGTTGGGTGTCTTGCAAAGCATTAAGGTAGATAAGTCCCCAGGGCCTGATGGGATCTACCCCAGAATACTGAGGGAGGCAAGGGAAGAAATTGTTGGGGCCTTGACAGAAATCTTTGGATCCTCATTGGCTCCAGGTGAAGTCCCAGAGGACTGGAGAATAGCCAATGTTGTTCCTTTGTTTAAGAAGGGTAGCAAGGATAATCCAGGAAATTATAGGCCGGTGAGCCTTATGTCAGTGGGAGGGAAATTGTTAGAGAGGATTCTTCGGGACAGGATTCACTCCCATTTGGAAACAAACAAACTTATCAGTGAGAGGCAGCATGGTTTTGTGAAGGGGAGGTCGTGTCTCACTAATTTGATTGAGTTTTTTGAGGAAGTGACAAAGATGATTGATGAAGGAAGGGCAGTGGATGTTGTCTACATGGACTTCAGTAAAGCCTTTGACAAGGTCCCTCATGGCAGACTGGTACAAAAGGTGAAGTCACACGGGATCAGAGGTGAGCTGGCAAGATGGATACAGAACTGGCTCTGTCATAGAAGACAAAGGGTATCAGTGGAAGGGTGCTTTTCTAAATGGAGGGATGTGACTAGTGGTGTTCCGCAGGGATCAGTGCTGGGACCTTTGCTGTTTGTAGTATATATAAATGATTTGGAGGAAAATGTAGCTGGTCTGATTAGTAAGTTTGCGGATGACACAGGTTGGTGGAGTTACGGATAGTGATGAGGATTGTCAGAGGATACAGCAGGATAGAGATCGGTTGGAGACTTGGGCGGAGAAATGGCAGATAGAGTTTAATCCGGACAAATGTGAGGTAATGCATTTTGGAAGATCTAATGCAGGTGGGAAGTATACAGTAAATGGCAGGACCCTTAGGAGTATTGACAGGCAGAGAGATCTGGGCGTACAGATCCACAGGTCACTGAAAGTGACAACGCAGGTGGATAAGGTAGTCAAGAAGGCATACGGCATGCTTGCCTTCATCGGTCGGGGCATAGAGTATAAAAATAGGCAAGTCATGCTGCAGCTGTACAGAATGAATATTTTGCGTCAGTATTTACAGTAGAGAAAGAAAATGTTGTTCAGGAGAATACTGAGATTCAGACTACTAGGCTAGATGGGATTGAGGTTCACAAGGAGGAGGTGTTATCAATTTTGGAAAGTGTGAAAATAGATAAGTCCCCTGGGCCAGATGGGATTTATCCTAGGATTCTCTGGGAAGCTAGGGAGGAGATTGCAGAGCCTTTGTCCTTGATCTTTATGTCGTCATTGTCGACAGGAATAGTGCCGGAAGACTGGAGGATAGCAAATGTTGTCCCCTTGTTCAAGAAGGGGAGTAGAGACAGCCCTGGTAATTATAGACCTGTGAGCCTTACTTTGGTTGTGGGTAAAATGTTGGAAAAGGTTATAAGAGACAGGATTTATAATCATCTTGAAAAGAATAAGTTCATTAGCGATAGTCAGCACGGTTTTGTGACGGGTAGGACGAGTTTATCGAGAAGGTGACCAAACAGGTGGATGAGGGTAAAGCAGTGGATGTGGTGTATATGGATTTCAGTAAGGCGATTGATAATGTTCCCCATGGTAGGCAATTGCAGAAAATACAGAAGTATGGGGTTGAAGGTGATTTAGAGCTTTGGATCAGAAATTGGCTAGCTGAAAGAAGACAGAGGGTGGTGGTTGATGGCAAATGTTCATCCTGGAGTTTAGTTACTAGTGGTGTACCGCAAGGATCTGTTTTGGGGCCACTGCTGTTTGTCATTTTTATAAATGACCTAGAAGAGGGTGTAGAAGGGTGGGTTAGTAAATTTGCAGATGACACGAAGGTCGGTGGAGTTGTGGATAGTGCCGAAGGATGTTGTAGGGTTCAGAGGGACATAGATAGGCTGCAGAGCTGGGCTGAGAGATGGCAAATGGAGTTTAATGCGGAAAAGTGCGAGGTGATTCACTTTGGAAGGAGTAACAGGAATGCAGAGTACTGGGCTAATGGGAAGCTTCTTGGTAGTGTAGATGAACAGAGAGATCTTGGTGTCCAGGTGCATAAATCCCTGAAAGTTGCTACCCAGGTTAATAGGGCTGTTAAGAAGGAATATGGTGTGTTAGCTTTTATTAGTAGGGGGATCGAGTTTCGGAGCCACGAGGTCATGCTGCAGCTGTACAAAACTCTGGTGAGACCGCACCTGGAGTATTGCATGCAGTTCTGGTCACCGCATTATAGGAAGGATGTGGAAGCTATGGAAAGGGTGCAGAGGAGATTTACTAGGATGTTGCCTGGTATGGAGGGAAGGTCTTACGAGGAAAGGCTGAGGGACTTGAGGTTGTTTTCATTGGAGAGAAGGAGGAGGAGAGGTGACTTAATAGAGACATATAAGATAATCAGAGGGTTAGATAGGGTGGATAGTGAAAGTCTTTTTCCTCGGATGGTGATGGCAAACACGAGGGGACATAGCTTTAAGTTGAGGGGTGATAGATATAGGACAGATGTCAGAGGTAGTTTCTTTACTCAGAGAGTAGTAGGGGCGTGGAACGCCCTGCCTGCAACAGTAGTAGACTCGCCAACTTTAAGGGCATTTAAGTGGTCATTGGATAGACATATGGATGAAAATGGAATAGTGTAGGTCAGATGGTTTCACAGGTCGGCGCAACATCGAGGGCCGAAGGGCCTGTACTGCGCTGCAATGTTCTAATTCTAATTCTAATTCTAATTCTAACCTTAGTTAGGCCACACTTAGAATATTGTGTGCAATTCTGGTCGCCACACTACCAGAAGGACGTGGAGGCTTTGGAGAGGGTACAGAAGAGGTTTACCAGGATGTTGCCTGGTCTGGAGGGCATTAGCTATGAGGAGAGGTTGGATAAACGCGGATTGTTTTCACTGGAACGACGGAGGTGGAGGGGTGATATGATAGAGGTTTACAAAGTTATGAGCGGCATGGACAGAGTGGATAGTCAGAAGCTTTTCCCCAGGGTGGAAGAGTCAGTTACTGGGGACATAAGTTTAAGGTGAGAGGGGCAAAGTTTAGAGGGGATATGCGAGGCAAGTTCTTTACACAGAGGGTGGTGAGTGCCTGGAACTTGCTGCCGGGGGAGATGGTGGACGCAGGTACGATCATGACGTTTAAGAGGCATCTTGCCAAATACATGAATAGGATGGGAATAGAGGGATACGGACCCCGGAAGTGCAGAAGGTTTTAGTTTAGGCAGGCATCAAGATCAGCGCAGCCTTGGAGGGCCGAATGGCCTGTTCCTGTGCTGTACTGTTCTTTGTTCTTTGTTTGTTCTGATCTGGAAGCCTGGAGACAAGAGTTCAAATCCCACATGACAGCTGGGGTATTTAAATTCAGTTTATTCAATAATTTGGAACAAAGAGCTAGTATTAATGGTGACCCTGAAACTACCTGATTGTGTGAAAACCCATCTGAGTACTGAGAAAAGTGATGGTTCATCTGGGAACTGCAGCCAGAGCCAAGTCCATGGCACCATGGGTGGCTCAGCTGTACAGAGGGGGCACAAAGAAGACTGGAAGAACGATAGTGATAGGCGATTTGATAGTCGGGGAACAGACAGGCATTTCTGTAGTGCAGACATGAATCTAGGATGGTGTGTTGCCTCCCAGGCGCCAGGGTCAAGGATGACACTGAACTGCTGGATTACTCCCAGTACCATGTGCAAGTGAATACAGGAATTGGAGAATAGTGCAGATCAATGCATGGTGGGAAAGATGGTGCAGGAGGGCAGGCTTTAGATTCCTGGGACACTGGGACCAGTTCTGGAGAAGCTGGGACCTGTATGGGTTGGACCTCAACAAAGCTGGGACAAATTTCCTTGCAGGGTGATTTGCTAGTGCTATTGGGGAGGATTTAAGCTAACTTGGCAGAGGTGTGGGAACCAAGAGGAAATGCCAGAGAGAAAGACCAAGATGCACAGAATACTGGCAGAGAGAGATAGCACTCGAGTAGAGAATAGCAAATTACTTGGTGGGGTCAGAGTAAGGGAGAAAGTAATTTGTGAGTTACAGGTGCAGATTGACATGTGGAAATATGATGTTGTGGCTATAACAGAGACCTAGCTCAAAGAAGGTTAAGACTGGGTATTAAATATTCCTGGATACAAGGTGTTCAGGAAAGATAGGAAAGGAAAAAAGGGGGAGGGGTGGCAGTATTGCTTAAGAAGAGCATTGCAGTGCTGGAGAAAAAGGATGTCCTAGAGGGGTCGAGGACAGAATCTATTTGGCTAGAGCTAAGGAACAAAAAGGACACAGTTACATTTCTCAGTGTTGTCCATAGGCCACCAACTAGTGGCAAGGACATGGAGGAATAAATTTGCAAAGAAATTACAGAGAGGTGCAAAAATTATAGGGTAGTTATAATGGGGAACTTTATCCAAACATAGACTGTGATAGTAGTAGTGTAAAGGGCAGTGAAGGGCAAGAGTTCCTAGAGTGTTTTCAGGAAAATTTTCTACAGCAGTATGTTTCTAGTCCAACGAGAAAGGAGGCACTGCTAGACCTGGTTCTTGGGAATGAGGTGGGCCAAGTGGATCAAGTATCAGTAGGAGAACATTTAGGGGACAGTGATCTTTGTATCATAAGATTTAGGCTGACTATGGAAAAGGACAAAGAACAATCCAGAGTAAGAATAATTAATTGGGGAAAAGCCAACTTCAATGGGGTAAGAACGGATCTGGGACAAATAAATTGGAGTCAAGGTTGGCAGGAAAAGCAGTAGCTTAACAATGGGCTACCTTCAAAGAAGAGATAGTTTGGGCACAGTCAAGGTATGTTCCCTCGAAGGGGAAAGGTAGGGTAAACAAATCCAGAGCTCCCTGGATGACAAAAGAGATAGAGATTAAGATAAAGAAGGAAAGGTGTAATTGTAACAGATGTCAGGTAGAAAATACTATTGAGAACAAGGCTGAATGTAGGTTCAAAGGCTAAATGAAAAAGCAAATAAGAGAAGCAAAGAGAGAGTATGAACAGACACTGGCAGCTATCATAAAAGGGAATCCCACTGCTTTCTATAGACATATAAATACTAAAACGGTGGTAAAAGGAGCAGTGGGACCGATTAGGGACCAACAAGGGGATTTACACACAGAGGCAGAGGGCATTACTGAGGTATTAAATGAATACTTTGCATCAGTCTTTACCAAGGAAGAAGTTGCAACCCAGGCAATGGTGAAAGAGGAGGTAATTCAGACACCAGAAGGGTTTAAAATTGAAAGGAGGAAGTGTTGGGTAGGCTGTCTGTACTTAAAGTGGCTAAGGCACCAGGACCAGATGATATGCATCCAAAGGATACTGAGGGAAGTGAGAGTGGAAATTGCTGAGGCACTGGCCATAATTTTCCAGTCTTCCTTAGACTCGGGGGTGGTGTCAGAGGACTGGAGAATTGCAAACGCTACACCCTTGTTCAAAAAAGGGTGTAAGGATAAGCTGAACAACTACAGACCAGTCAGTTTAACTTCAGTGGTGGGGAAACTTCTAGAAAGACAAAATTAATTGTCACATGGACAAATGTGGGTTAATTAAATAAAGCCAGCAAAGATTCCTTAAGGGAAAATCATGTTTAACTAACTTGCTGGAGTTTTTTGAAGAAGTAACAAAGAGGGTTGATGAGGGTAATGCCGTTGATATGGTGCACATGGACTGTCAAAAGGTGTTTGATACATTGCCACGCAACAGACTTGTGAGCAAAATTATAGCTCATGGAATAAACGGGACAGTAGCAACATGAATACGGAATTGGCTGAGTGACAGAAAACAGAGTAGTGGTTAATAAATGTTTTTCGGGCTGGAGGAAGGTTTGTAGTGGAGCTCCCCAGGGGTCAGTTTTGGAACCCAGACCTTGGTGTACAGGGCACTATTTCAAAGTTTGCAGATGATATGAACCTTGGAAGCATTGTGAACAGTGAGGAAGATAGTGCAGAACTCCAAAAGGACATAGACAAGTTGGTGGAATGGGCGGACAGGTGGCAGATGAAGTTCAATGCGGAGAAATGTGAAGTGATGCATTTTGATAGGAAGAACATGGAGAGACAATATAAAATAAAGGGTACAATTCTAAATGGGGTGCAGGAGCAGAGGGACTTGGGTGTATATGTGCATAAGGTGGCAGGACAGGTTGAGAGAGTTAATAACGTGTACAGTATCCTGGGGTTTATTAATAGAGGCATAGAGTACAAGAGCAAGGAGGTTATGTTGAACTTGTATAAAACACTAGTTCGGCCTCAGTTGGAGTATTGCGTCCAGTTCCGGGTGCCGCACTTTAGGAAGTAAGTGAAGGCATTAGAGAAGGTGCAGAAATGATTCATGAGAATGATTCCAGGGATGAGGAACTTCAGTTATAAAGATAAATTGGAGAGGTTGGGGCTGCTTTCCTTGGAGAAGAGAAGGCTGAGAGGTGATTTGATAGAGGTATTCAAAATCATGAGGGCTTTGGACAGAGGAGATAGAGAGAAACTGTTCCCACTCGCGAAAGGGTCCAGAACGAGAGGGCACAGATTTAAAGTATTTGTTAAAAGAAGCAAAAGTGACATGAGGAAAAAACCTTTTCACACAGCGAGTGGTTAAGGTCTGGAATGCACTGCCTGAGTGTGTGGTGGAGGCAGGTTCAATTGAAGCATTCGAAAGTGAATTAGACTGTTATATGAAAAAGAGGAATGTGCAGGATTACGGGGAGAAGGCGAGGGAGCGGCACTAGGTGAATTGCTCATTCAGAGAGCCGGTGTGGACACTATCAGCCAAATGGCCTCCTTCTGCACTGTAATAATTCTGTGAGTCTATGAACTTTAGGGAAAGTAATCTGCCATCCTTACTTGATATGGCCTATATGTGACTCCAAACCCACAGCAATGTGGTTGATTTTTAACTTCCCTCTGAAATGGCTGAGCAAGTGACTCATTTTTCATCAAGAAGGCAGCTCACCATCACCTTTTCAAGGGCAGTTCGCGATGTACAGTAAGTGCTGCCCTTAGCATCCATGTCCATGTCCCATGAATGAATAAAATAAAAGTAGAGTTGGCATTGAGATGCATTAATCAGATTATCTAGAGGGAGCTGAACTCAACAGCTGACCTGTGCTGCAGCTGACGTGGGCGAAAAGTTCAGGATCGGATTTGTTTCTAAGACTCTGAAATTCTGTGTGGAGGGACAATTGGAATTTCAAGGCCAGTATTTCTATAGATATATACTTTGTTCACTAAATTTGTAAAAGTACATTATGTAACAGTTCAAATGTGACTTACAGAAAATGCCACACAGTTTAATTAATTTCAATATAGTACTCTTAGGTGATTCCCTACACATACAATTACAGGTCATATTTGCAATTTACATTTACATTTCATTTCATGCATTCGCTGCTGCAAACGGCCTGAATGGCTTGACAGGGGTTCCAGCCCCTCGGTGTACTATGAGGAGAGGGCCCTAGATTGTGGCCTTTCCCCATTGAGCCTTTGCGGTGGCAACCCCAACCTTCAGTGTGTCTCTCAGCAATGTAGTCCTGGACCTTGGAATGTGCCAGTATGCAACCCTCAGTCGTGGACAGCTCCTTGCACTGGAAGACCAGAAAGTTTTGGGTGGATCAAAGAGTGTCTTTCATCTAGTTGATGGCCTTCCAGCAGCAGTTGAAGCTTATCTCAGTGTGCATCCTTAGGAACAGTCCATAAAGCAAAGAGTCCTGTGTTACAGAATTATTTTATTTATTTTATTTTTTTTTATTTAGAGATACAGCACTGAAACAGTCCCTTCGGCCCACCGTGTCTGTGCCGACCAACAACCACCCATTTATACTAACACTACAGTAATCCCATATTCCCTATCACCTCCCTACACTAGGGGCAATTTACAACAGCCAATTTACCTATCACCTGCAAGTCTTTTGGATGTGGGAGGAAACCGGAGCACCCGGCGAAAACCCACGCAGACACAGGGAGAACTTGCAAACTCTGCATAGGCAGTACCCAGAATCGAACCCGGGTCCCTGGAGCTGTGAGGCTGCGGTGCTAACCACTGCGCCACTGTGCCGCCCAAATTGCTCGGGATGAACCTCAACAAAAACCACTGTGTCTCTTTCCAGGCGTTCTTTGCAAAGGCAAAGAAGTAGATGAGGGATGGTCTCTTCCCCACCACAGCTACCTTGAGGACAACATTTGGTTCCACTGAGACGCCAGGTTTACATGAAGGATCCGGCAGGAACTGCCATTCTCACCAGCAGCCAAGCTGCATCTTGGTGCTTGTTTGAAAGTTCTGACAATGAGACCTTCTGCCAAATGACTTTGACATTCTGCTTGGGGGGAACCATCCAACAGGATCCACCTTTACCCACAGGGCCTCAAGGACATTACATGCAGACCATTGCCTGATGAACTTGGAGTCAAAGGTGTTTTTTTGCACAAACATTTCCATGAGGATTATTGCGCCACCTACAGGAGAATATATCAAACAGCAGAGGACTGAATTGTAATTTTCCTGTTAGTTGATCGATGCATTTATCATCCTATCAAAGGCAAGTTAACATATATGCAAAATTAGCCAGCCTGCTACTTGAAAAAAAGATTTACAAAGCACATTTTACTCCCTTCTGCCCTTCTTCTCAAGACACTGACTCCACACTTGGTTCCACAGGGTGAAAGCCTTTCAAGTACCTCACTCAGATGGCTATCATTAATCCAGGGAGGCTGACAGCCTATTTTGACTATGGGAGACAGCACAGCCAAGCCCAAACCTTTCCTTAATTTACACGTCTTTTAGATGAGAAGTTATTCCAAGATCCTCTCTGGATACTCAAGTCGATGTAAAAGATCCCAGGGAATTATTTTGAAGAAATACAGGAAAGTTCTATCTGGTGTCCTCATCAATATTTATCCCTTAACCAACATCACGGAAGCAGATTGTCTTGTCATTATCACCTTATTGCTTGTGGGGCCTTGCTGATGGCAAATTGGCTGCCATATTTCCTACATTACAACAGTGATTACACTTCAAAAAGTACTTCATTAGCTGTAAAGTGCTTTGGGATGTCCTGAGGTCATGTAAGGTGCTATAGAAATGCAAGTTCTTTCTTTCTGTCACTAGATAGCGATTGGGAGTGGGGACCCAAGCATGTTTTTCTCTTTTGCTAAGCCAGGAAACTTGAAACCAAATAAAATACCCTCTACTGCCAGCCACCCTGCTGAAATCAGCACCAGCTGGAGAATCAAACTCAACTGCTCAGTGGATACACTCGATGAGCTTCATTGGGGCTTTTAAAGGATACTTCCCCTCCCCTCCCCCCCACCCCACCCCGATCAGCCTTACATCCCAGGCCTCTGCCATGGAGCAGCAACAGTGTCACCTAGAGGTACAAAGCAGGAGCTGCATCAACAGCGTCACCTAGAGGTCCAGAGTGGAACCTGCTGCAACAGCGCCACCTAGTGGTACAGAGCAGGAGCTGCAACAGCAGCACCAGCTGGAGGTACGGAGCAGGAGCTGCAGCAGTACCACCACCTAGTGGTATAGAGCAGGAGCTGCAGCAGCAGCACCACCTTGAGGTACGGAATGGGAGCCTCATCAAGAGCGCCACCTAGATGTACAGAGTGAGACCTGCAGCAATAATACCACCTTGAGATACAGTGCAGGAGCTGCAGCAACAGTACCATCTGAGGTGTACGAAGAGGGAGCTGTATCAGCAGCGCCACCTAGAGGCATGGAGCGGGAGCTGCATCAGCAGCTGCATGTCCAGATTTAGAATTCGACCTGCATCAGCAGGGCCATCGAGAGGTATGGAGTAGTTCACCAATGTCCTTTCGGGAAGGAAATATGCTGTCCTTACCTGGTCTGGCCTATGTGACTCCAGACCCACAGCAAGGTGGTTGACTCTTAACTGTCCTCTGAAATGGCCGAGCAAGCCACTCAGTTGTCAATGGCAATTAGGGATGGGCAACAAATGCTGGCCTTGCCAGTGAAGCCAATTTCCCATGAAACAATTATAAAAAAGGAGCTGCAGCAGCGCCACCTTGAGGTAAAGAGTGGGAGCTGCAGCAGCAGCGCCATCTAGAGGTATGGAGCTAGAGGTGCAGTAACAACATCACCTAAATGGATGAAGTGCTGGCAGCTGCAGCAGCTCTACCTAGGGTCGGGTGGTCTGAAAACTCGTACAAACTTTTCTCTGTAATCGATTTGCCTCACTCATCTGCTTCAGAACATAGAGCCTAAAAATAGTCTCTTCATCAACCTTAAAACCCACACAGTGGCGCAGAGGTTAGCACAGCAGCCTCACAGCTCCAGCGACCCAGGTTTGGTTTTGGGTACTGCCTGTGCGGAGTTTGCAAGTTCTCCCTGTGACCACATGGGTTTCCGCCGGGTGCTCCGGTTTCCTCTCACAGCCAAAGACTTGCAGATTGATAGATAAATTGGCCATTGTAAATTGCCCCCAGTGTAGGTAGGTGGTAGGAGAATGGTGGGAATGGGGTAGGGGATATGGGATTAATGTAGGATTAGTATAAATGGGTGGTTGATGGTCGGCACAGACTTGGTGGGCCGAAGGGCATGTTTCAGTGCTGTATCTCTCTATGAAAATAAATCTACTAATGGTCAGGAGGTAGGAGTCTAGGAGTTGGGAACCAGAGCAGTAGGACAGCAAGTGAAATAAATGAGGGGGAACGAGTAAATAAGGCCAGTAAGACTAAGAGGAAGAGCAGGCAGGGAGATGTTGCGGAGCACAGCGGGACTGGTGGCCTGAAGTGCATTTGTTTCAATGCGAGAAGTATAACAGGTAAGGCAGATCAACTTAGAGCTTGGATTAGTACTTGGAACTATGATGTTGTTGCTATTACAGAGACTTGGTTGAGGAAAGGACAGGATTGGCAGCTAAATGTTCCAGGATTTGGAATCTTCAGGCGGGATAGAGGGGGATGTAAAAAGGGTGGGGGAGTTGCATTACTTGTTAAGGAGAAGATCACAGCTGTGCTGCGGGAGGACACCTCGGAGGGGTCATGCAGCGAGGCAATATGGGTGGAGCTCAGCAATAGAAAGGGTGCAGTTACGATGTTGGGAGTTTTCTACAGGCCTCCCAACAGCCAGCGGGAGGTCGAGGAGCAGATATGTAGACAGATTTTGGAAAGATGTAAAGGTAACAGTGGTGTGGTGGTGGGTGATTTTAACTTCCCTTATATTGACTGGGACTCACTTAGTGCTAGGGGCTTGGATGGGGCAGAATTTGTAAGGGGCATCCAGGAGGGCTTCTTGAAACAATATGTAGATAGTCCAACTCAGGATGGGGCTGTATTGGACCTGGTATTGGGGAATGAGCCCGGCCAGGTGGTCGAAGTTTCAGTAGGGGAGCATTTCGGGAACAGTGACCATAATTCCATAAATTTTAAGGTACTTGTGGATAAGGATAAGAGTAGTCCTCGGGTGAAGGTGCTAAATTGGGGGAAGGCTAATTATAACAATATTAGGCAGGAACTGAAGAATTTAGATTGGGGCAGCTGTTTGAGGGTAAATCAACATCTGACATGTGGGAGTCTTTCAAATGTCAGTTGATTAGAATCCAGGACCAGCATGTTCCTGTGAGGAAGAAGGATAGGTTTGGCAAGTTTTGGGAACCTTGGATAATGCGGGATATTGTGAGCCTAGTCAAAAAGAAAAAGGAAGCATTCATAAGGGCTGGAAGGCTAGGAACAGACGAATCCCTTGAGGAATATAAAGACAAGTAGAAAGGAACTTAAGCAAGGAGTCAGGAGGGCTAAAAGGGGTCATGAAAAGTCATTGGCAAACAGCATTATGGAGAATCCCAAGGCTTTTTATATATATATAAAGAGCAAGAGGGTAACCAGGGAAAGGGTTGGCCCACTCAAGGACAGAGAAGGGAATCTATGTGTGGAGCCAGAGGAAATGGGCGAGGTACTAAATGAGTACTTTGCATCAGTATTCACCAAAGAGAAGGACTTGGTGGATGATGAGCCTAGGGAAGGGAGTGTAGATAGTCTCAGTCATCTCATTATCAAAAAGGAGGAGGTGTTGGGTATCTTGCAAAGCATTAAGGTAGATAAGTCCCCAGGGCCTGATGGGATCTACCCCAGAATACTAAGGGAGGCAAGGGAAGAAATTGCTGGGGCCTTGACAGAAATCTTTGCATCCTCATTTGCTACAGGTGAGGTCCCAGTGGACTGGAGAATAGCCAATGTTGTTCCTTTGTTTAAGAAGGGTAGCAAGGATAATCCAGGAAATTATAGGCCGGTGAGCCTTACATCAGTGGTAGGGAAATTATTGGAGAGGATTCTTCGGGACAGGATTTACTCCCATTTGGAAACAAATAAACTTATTAGCGAGAGGCAGCATGGTTTTGTGAAGGGGAGGTCGTGTCTCACTAATTTGATTGAGTTTTTTGAGGAAGTGACAAAGATGATTGATGAAGGAAGGGCAGTGGATGTTACCTATATGGACTTCAGTAAAGCCTTTGACAAGGTCCCTCATGGCAGACTGGTACAAAAGGTGAAGTCACACGCGATCAGAGGTGAGCTGGCAAGATGGATACAGAACTGGCTCTGTCATAGAAGACAGAGGGTATCAGTGGAAGGGTGCTTTTCTGAATGGAGGGATGTGACTCGTGGTGTTCCACAGGGATCAGTGCTGGAACCTTTGCTCTTTGTAGCATATATAAATGATTTGGAGGAAAATGTAGCTGGTCTAGTTAGTAAGTTTGCGGACGACACATAGGTTGGTGGAGTTGCGGATAGTGATGAGGATTATCAGAGGATACAGCAGGATATAGATCGGTTGGAGACTTGGGCGGAGAAATGGCAGATGGAGTTTAATCCGGACAAATATGAGGTAATGCATTTTGGAAGATCTAATGCAGGTGGGAAGTATACAATAAATTGCAGAACCCTTAGGAGTATTGACAGGCAGAGAGATCTGGGCGTACAGGTCCACAGGTCACTGAAAGTGGCAACGCAGGTGGATAAGGTAGTCAAGAAGGCATACGGCATGCTTGCCTTCATCGGTCGGGGCATAGAGTATAAAAATTGACAAGTCATGCTGCAACAGAACTTTAGTTAGAATATTGCGTGCAATTCTGGTCGCCACACTACCAGAAGGACGTGGAGGCTTTGGAGAGGGTACAGAAGAGGTTTACCAGGATGTTGCTTGGTCTGGACGGCATTAGCTATGAGGAGAGGTTGGATAAATGCGGATTGTTTTCACTGGAATGATGGCGGTGGAGGGGTGACATGATAGAGGTTTACAAAGTTATGAGCGGCATGGACATAGTGGATAGTCAGAAGCTTTTTCCTAGGGTGGAAGAGTCAGTTTTCGGGGACATAGGTTTAAGGTGTGAGGGGCAAAGTTTAGAGGGGATGTGCGAGGCAAGTTCTTTACACAGAGGGTGGTGAGTGCCTGGAACTTGCTGCCGGGGGAGATGGTGGAAGCAGGTACAATAATGACGTTTACGAGGCATCTTGACAAATACATGAATAGAGGGATACGGTGCCCGGAAGTGCAGAAGGTTTTCGTTTACGCAGGCATCAAGATTGGCGCAGGCTTGGAGGGCCGAATGGCCTGTTCCTGTGCTGTACTGTTCTTTGTTCTTTGATATTGGGGAGAACAGTGAAAATAAGCTTAAGGATGGAACTTCTCATTCTGCGACTGTACTGGACGCTTTAATGAATTGGGAAATGCAGCTTAACACCAACAGAGTGAATGATAGAGGAGTGTGATTCTGCAGGTTGAGTCTTTGTTAATGCACACCATAGCCACACGTTGTTAGAAATCAAAATTTTATTAAGTATATAAACAAGTTTTATTTTATTCTTTCATGGGATGTGAGCGTTGCTGGCAAGACCAGCATTTGTTGAACATTCCTAAATGACCTGGAAAAGGTGGTGGTGTGCTGCCTTCTTGAACCGCTGCAACCATCTGGTGTAGGTACACCCACAGTGTTGTTAGGAAGGGAATTCCAGGTTTTTGACCTAGCAACAGTGAAAGAGAAGCAATATATTTCTAAGTGAGGATGGTGCGTGACTTGGAGAGGAACTTACAAGGTGGTGGTGTTCCTATGCACCTGCTGCCCTTGTCCTTCTAGGTGATAGAGGTCATGGGTTTGGAAGGTGCTGTCAAAGGAGCCTTGGCAAGTTGCTGCAGTGCATCTTGTAGATCAGGATTGTCCAAACTTTTCATATAGGAGGGGCCACATTCCAATTTTTGTCTTATATAAGGGGCCGGTGAGACAATTTTGGAAAGATAAAGGCTTAAACATTTATCTTACTATCAATCAAAACAACAACAAAGATGCATTTTTGTGAAGAAGCTTTAAATGAGAAAATTAATTTATTGACTTACTCTATCGTCACTATGTTGGACACTGATTTAGTGAAAAACCTGGCATTCATTTGCTTGCACAAGAAGTCAATGCTTGCCTGCACATTTGTAGCGATGTGGAGTATTCCAGATAGCTGTCCATGTGTCAGGAGTGATCTGGATCTCTCTCTCTCCCTCTCTCTCTGACTCTCTCTCTGATTCTCTCACTCTGACTGTATCTCCCTGTGTTCCCCCCTCTCTGTGCTGTTCCAACCCCTCTGTGTCATCCTCAACTTCTGTGACCCTTCTCTTTCTCTCTCTTTGTCCCCTCTCTCACTCTCTGTCTGTCCACCCCCTCTCTCTCCCCTCCTCTCTGTTTCCCCCTCTTTGTCCCCCACTCTCTCTGTCCCTCTTCTCCGTTCCCCCTCTCTCGCTGTTCCCCCCCTCTCTCTGTCTCTCTCTCTCTCTCTCTCTCTCTCTCTGCGCCACCCCTCTCTCTGACAGTTGCAGGGAGCAAGAGTGCTCAGTACAGCAGCTTTGTGGTTGGTCAGTTTTTTTTAAAAAACAGGAACAGCATTCTCCAACTTTGGACAGAATTGGGGTTTTCTGGCGGCCTTTTAAAAAAAAAAGTCAGAAAACCCCGAATCAGTCCAAAGTTGGTAAAGTACTGTTCCTGCTCCCAGCACCTGTTAGCTGTGAAACTCAGCACGATTTTTTAAAATAGCCAGTCTGGAAGAAAAAGCCAGTGGAAAATTTCTCATCTCTGAAATACAACCGCGGGCCAGATGGAAACCTTTGGGCGGGCTAGGTGCTGGCCCATGGGCCGTATGTTGGACAACCCTCTTGTAGATGGTACACACTGTTGCCAATGTGCATCGGTGGTGGAGGGAGTGAATGTTTGTAGATGGTGTGCCAATCCAGTGGGCTGCTTTGTCCTGGATGGTGTCGAGCTTCTTGAGTGTTGTTGGAGCTGCACCCATCCAGGCAAGTGGAGAATATTCCATCACACCTCTGACTTGTGCCTTGTAAATGGTGGACAGGCTTTGGGGAGTCAGAAGGTGAGTTATTCGTCACAGAATTCCCAGCCTCTGACCTGCTCCTGTAGCCATAGTATTTATGTGGCTGGTCCAGTTAGGTTTCTGGTCAATGATGAGCTCCAGGATGTTGATAGTGGGGGATTCAGTGATGGTAATGCCATTGAATGTCAAGGGGAGATGGTTAGATTCTCTTTTGTTGGAGATGGTCATTGCCTGGCACTTGTGTGGCGTGACTGTTACTTGCCACTTATCAGCCCAAGCCTGGATATTGCTGGACACGGGCTGCTTCAGTATCCAAGGAGTTGCAAATGGTGCTGAACATTGTGCAATCATCAGCGAACATCCCCACTTCTGACGTTATGATTGAAGGAAGGTTATTGATGAAGCAGCTGGCGATTGTTGGGCCTGGGACACGACAGTGAGGAACTCCTGCAACTGTGTCCTGGGGCTTAGATGTTTGGCCTCCAACAACCACAGTCATATTTCCTTGTGCTCGGTATGACTCCAACCAACAGCGAGCTTTTCCCCTGATTCCCATTGACCTCAATCTTGCCAAATGCTGCTTTGATGTCAAGGGCAGTCACTCTCACCTCATCTCTTGAGTTTAGCTCTTTTGTCCATGTTTGAACCAAGGCTATAATGAGGTCAGGAGCTGAGTTCCCCTTGCAGAACCCAAACGAAGCATCGCTGAGCATGGTTATTGCTGAGTAAGTGCCGCTTGATAGCACTGTCGACGACGCCTTCCATCACTTTACTGATGATCCAGAGTGGACTAATAGGGCAGTAATTGGCTGGATTGAATATGTTCTGCTTTTTGTGTACAGGTTATACCTGGGCAATTTTCCACATTGCCAGGTGGATGCCAGTGTTGTAGCTGTACTGGAATAGCTTTGTTAGGGATGTGGTTGGTTCAGGAGCTCAAGTCTTCAGTACTCCTGCCGGAATGTTGTCAGGGCCCATAGTCTTTGCTGTATCCAGTGTCTTCAGCCATTTCTTGATATCACGTGGTGTGAATCGAAAAGGCTGAAAACTGGCATCTGTGATGCTGGGGACCTCAGGAGGAGGCTGAGATGGATCATCCACTCAACACTTCTGGCTGAAGATGAATGCAAATGCTTCAGCCTTGTCTTTTGCACTGATGTGCTGGGCTCCCCCATCATTGAAGTTTGGGATATTTGTCGAGCCTCCTCCTCCTGTTTGTTGTTTAATTGTCCACCACCTTTCATGACTGGATGTGGCAGGGTTGAAGAGTTTTGATCTGATCTATTGATTGTGGAATTACTTAGATTTGTCTATTGCGTGCTGCTTCCACTGTTTAGCATGCAAGTAGTCCTGTGTTGTAGCTCCAGCAGGTAGGTACCTCATTTTTAGGTCGGTCTGGTGCTGCTCCTGACATGCTCTCCTGTATTGCTCATTGAACTAGGGTTGATCCCTTAGCTTGATGATAACAGTAGAGTGGGGCATATGCCGGACCATGAGGTTACAGATTGTGGTTGAATAAAATTCTGCAGCTGCTGATGGCCCACAGTGTCTCATGGATGCCCAGTTTTGAGTTGCTATATCCCATTTTGAATTTATCCCATTTACCACAGTGGTAGTGCCACACAATATGATGGACGGTATCCTCAGTCTGAAGGCTGGACCTCGTCACTACAAGGACTGTGCGGTGGTCACTCCTATCAATCTTGTCATGGTGAAATGCATCTGCGACAGGTAGATTGGTGAGGACGAGGTCATGCAGGTTTTTCCCTCCTTCAGGACTCGGCCAGCTCGGTCAGTAGTGGTGCTACTGAACCACTCTTTGTGATGGAAATTGAAGTTCCCCCATCCAGAGCACATTCTGTGCCCTTGCCAACCTCAGTGCTTCTTCCAAGTAGTGTTCAACATGGCGGAGAACTAATTCATTATCTGTTTAGGCAGGCATCAAGATCGGCACAGGTTTGGAGGGCCGAATGGCCTGTTCCTGTGCTGTACTGTTCTTTGTTCTTTGTTCTTTGAGACCGGGTGGCAGGTGGTAATCAGCAGGAGGGTTCCTTGCCCATGTTTGATCTGATGTCATGATACTGCATGAGGTTCGGAGTCAATGCTGAGGACTCCCAGGGCAATTCCCTCCCGACTATATACCACTGTTCCATCACCTCTGCTGGGTCTGTCCTGCTGGTAGGACAGGATAAACCCGGGGATGGTAATGGTTGTATCTGGGACATTGTCTGTAAGGTATGATTCTGTGAGTGCGACTGTCAGGCTGTTGCTGGACTAGTGTATAGGATGGCTCTCTCAACTTTGGCACAAGCCCCTAGTTGTTAGTAAGGGGGACTTTGCTGGGTCTGCTGTTGTCAGTGCCGGGTGGTCTGTCTGGTTGTATTGATTTCATAGCAGGTAAATACAACTGAGTGGCTTGTTAGGCCATTTCAGAATCAACCGCATTGTTGTGGGTCTGGAGTCATACGTAGACCAGACCGGGTAAGGACAGCAGACTTCTTTCCCTAAAGTACATTAGTGAACCAGATAGGTTTTTACAACAATGATTTTATGGCCATCATTAGACTAACTTTCAATTCCAGGTTTTTTATTAATTGAATTTTAATATCACATTCTGTTGTGGTGGGATTCAAACCCATGCCCCTAGAGAAATACCCTAGATGTTTGGGTTACTAGTCCACTACACCACTCCTCCTCACATGGTGGCAACTGTAGTGAGAAGACTGAATCCAAGATTGAAGACCACAGGAAAACAGCTTTAAAGCTACCTATAGCTAAAAGAGAGAAAGTTTTAAAAAAAACACAGGCCCAAACAGTGCAAAGGAGAAAAAAACTCTCACCTCCAGTTGTGGAAGACAGAGCCAAATGACTGCAAATCATTCACTGTGATCGGGTGAGTCAATACAGGAAACCAAGTTTAACAAAAAGCTCTAAGGTGCTTGCAAAATTGATTTTTTTAATAAAGGCTCAGTAAAAGAAAAAAACAGGGAAAACCCAATCCCTATCTTAGGTTGATTGATTTTTTCCAAAGGCTGCCGGAGGCTGATCAGGTCCGCGCCATTCATGCAGCATGCAGCTAGAGCTATAAAAAGGAATCTATTAAATCACTTCAATGTGAAGAGCTTTCATTCACTCAGCGTAATTTAACAAACTCATAAAACCACTCAGTGTGAAGAACTGTCTCTTGAACGCCAGTATAAACAAACCCAAGCAAAAAAAAAAAGCATTTGAACTGCATATTCAACAGCAGGTATAAGACGCTAGTTCGGCCACAGCTGGAGTACTGTGTACAGTTCTGGTTGCCTCATATAGGAATGATGTGATTGCACTGGAGAGGGTGCAGAAGAGATTCATCAGGATGTTGCCTGGGCTGGCGCATTTCTGCTATGAAGAGAGACTGGATAGGCTAGGGTTGTATTCCTTAGAGCAGAGAAGGCTGAGGGGGGACCTGATTGAGGTATACAAAATTATGAGGGGCATAGATAGGATAGATAGGAAGAAACTTTTTCCCTCAGTGGAGGTGTCAATAACCAGGGGGCATAAATTTAAGGTAAAGGACAGGAGGTTTAGAGCAGATTTGAGGAAAAAATTTCACCCAGAGGGTGGTTCGAATCTGGAACACACTGCCTGAAGGGAGGGTAGAAACAGGAACCCTCACAACATTTAAGAAGTATTTAGATGAACACTTGAAACACCATAGCATACAAGGCTATGGGCCAAGTGCTGGAAAATGGGATTAGAATAGATAGGTGCTTAATGGCTGGCACGGGCACGATGGGCCGAAGGGCCTGTTTCTGTGCTGTATAATTCTATGACTCTCTGACTCTATAAACGGACAGTCTAGCGTGCAGGAAGCTAGATAAACAGACAAGCACTGTTAAACACCCGCCAAGGCAGCCACAAAATTTCTTTAAGAGAAAACAAGTACAGAGTCATAAAGCAAGTTCTTAAAGCAAGTTTTAAAGCAAAAGAACAGCAGAAAGATGGATATCAATTTTCCCAGCATGAACTGGAAAGCCTTGGATATCCTGTCTGAGTTCAAACTGTTCCAACAGAGAATGCAATTATGCTTTACTGACCAAGTTATGATAGAACCAGAGAAGCAAGCTCTAAAAATACTAATAGTGATTGGAAATGAGGGATTGCACAGAATCAATACCTCTGCATTATCTGAACAGGACCAGAAAGATCCCGCAAAGTTATGGAATGTGCTGGAAGATCAGCTCCGATTAAGAGTGAATTTTTGAATTCACCGTCTAGAATTGATGTCCTATAAGCCATTGTCTTCGGTCCCCACCACAAATTATTCCCTAGCCTATAATTCTATCTCCCTCGCTGATCACTATCTCAAGTTGCACAAGGCTCTGCTGAAACTTCATCCATGCTTTTGTTAGCTCTGGTTTCAACTATACCAACGGTATGCTAGTCGGCCTCCCTCCTTCTACCCTGCATAAACTTGCACACATCCAAAACTCTGCTGTCCGTATCCTACCTCTGACCTAGTCATTAAAATGGCAGCACAGGAGATGGCTTTTCGGTCCATTGGGCCTGTGTTCACCTGTGAGACCTCAAATCAATTTGTCCCCTTTTCTATCCTTTAACAAGGTAGTACTGAGCCCAATTGTAGAGCCTTTACGACCACCTTGACTGAGATGAGATGACTTAGTGAAGACTAGGAACCCTCTTCCTCGTCAGCATGGCGTACATCGTACCATAAGGATGCAAGTACAGTTGAGGTGGATATACTACCTTTCTTTCTTTTGGGCCTCCTTATCTCGAGAGACAATGGATACGCGCCTGGAGGTGGTCAGTGGTTTGTGAAGCAGTGCCTGGAGTGGCTATAAAGGCCAATTCTGGAGTGACAGGCTCTTCCACAGGTGCTGCAGAGAAATTTGTTTGTCGGGGCTGTTGCACAGTTGGCTCTCCTCTTGCGCCTCTGTCTTTTTTCCTGCCAACTACTAAGTCTCTTCGACTCGCCACAATTTAGCCCTGTCTTTATGGCTGCCCGCCAGCTCTGGCGAATGCTGGCAACTGACTCCCACGACTTGTGATCAATGTCACACGATTTCATGTCGCGTTTGCAGACGTCTTTATAGCGGAGACATGGACGGCCGGTGGGTCTGATACCAGTGGCGAGCTCGCTGTACAGTGTGTCTTTGGGGATCCTGCCATCTTCCATGCGGCTCACATGGCCAAGCCATCTCAAGCGCCGCTGACTCAGTAGTGTGTATAAGCTGGGGGTGTTGGCCGCTTCAAGGACTTCTGTGTTGGAGATATAGTCCTGCCACCTGATGCCAAGTATTCTCCGAAGGCAGCGAAGATGGAATGAATTGAGACGTCGCTCTTGGCTGGCATACGTTGTCCAGGCCTCGCTGCCGTAGAGAAAGGTACTGAGGACACAGGCCTGATACACTCGGACTTTTGTGTTCCGTGTCAGTGCGCCATTTTCCCACACTCTCTTGGCCAGTCTGGACATAGCAGTGGAAGCCTTACCCATGCGTTTGTTGATTTCTGCATCTAGAGACAGGTTACTGGTGATAGTTGAGCCTAGGTAGGTGAACTCTTGAACCACTTCCAGAGCGTGGTCGCCAATATTGATGGATGGAGCATTTCTGATGTCCTGCCCCATGATGTTCGTTTTCTTGAGGCTGATGGTTAGGCCAAATTCATTGCAGGCAGACGCAAACCTGTCGATGAGACTCTGCAGGCACTCTTCAGTGTGAGATGTTAAAGCAGCATCGTCAGCAAAGAGGAGTTCTCTGATGAGGACTTTCCGTACTTTGGACTTCGCTCTTAGACGGGCAAGGTTGAACAACCTGCCCCCTGATCTTGTGTGGAGGAAAATTCCTTCTTCAGAGGATTTGAACGCATGTGAAAGCAGCAGGGAGAAGAAAATCCCAAAAAGTGTGGGTGCGAGAACACAGCCCTGTTTCACACCACTCAGGATAGGAAAGGGCTCTGATGAGGAGCCACCATGTTGAATTGTGCCTTTCATATTGTCATGGAATGAGGTGATGATACTTAGTAGCTTTGGTGGACATCCGATCTTTTCTAGTAGTCTGAAGAGACCACGTCTGCTGACGAGGTCAAAGGCTTTGGTGAGATCAATGAAAGCAATGTAGAGGGGCATCTGTTGTTCACGGCATTTCTCCTGTATCTGACGAAGGGAGAACAGCATGTCAATGGTCGATCTCTCTGCACGAAAGCCACACTGTGCCTCAGGGTAGACCTACCTACAGCCAGCAGATGTCACTGTCAGCCCCAGTACTGCAGCATCCTGAGTCCTACACTTAAAACAACATAAACATTTCTTGTCTCTTTACTGCAAGTTTAGTGATTTCAGCTTCGTACTGGTTGGTGGTGGAAACCCGGAGCCAGAGCCCATCCTGATTCTGGAGTGAAGCAGATTGAGACCCCTTACTGTCATACTGCTTCAGTTTAAATACACATAGGATATACATCCTACGCGTTGGCTGTCTATCCGAGGTGCAACTCATACTTGCAGAGTTAGGGGATCTAAAGGTTTTCAGACCCGAACGCAGAACTTAGCAATAGGTCTTATACACTCAGAATCTGACTCCTCCAATAAGGAGGAGATTGATGGAGAGAGAGAGAGAGACAGTTGTAGGCACAGGGAGCAGACCTACAATACCCAGAAGAGCAGCAGGCTCCTGAGGGTGACAGAAGACGGGTGGGAAAGAGGAGGGCAGAGACCACTTCAATTGGAGGAACATGGTCACAGAAGGCACTACCCTGCCGAAAGGTTCCACTGGCAAAGACTCAGCTACATGGAGATGTCGGAGCATCAGTGTCTGCGAAGACTGCGGCTGTCCAGGCAGGTGGTGTCGGAGCTGTGCGCAATACTGGAGGTGGATTTGAGGCCACTGGGATGTAGTGGCCACCCTTTGCCCGTGGCAGTAAGAGTCACAGTGACCCTCAACTTTTACGCCTTAGGATCATTCCAGGGATCCTCTGGAGACATCTGTGGGATCTCCCAGTCAGTGGCCCATCGCTGCATCAAGCCTACCAGAAGGCAGGCTTTCGTGTAGATCAGGCCGAGAGGCCGATTGAATTCAGTGGAATCATTGGATTCTCCCAGGTGCAGGGGGCAATTAACTGCATACATATGGCGATCAAGGCTCCCATAGAGCAGCCAGAAGCCTTCATCAACAGGAAGGGATTCCACTCGCTGAATGTACAAATAGTATGCGACCACCGCAAACAGATCCTGCTGGTGTGTGCAAGCTTCCCGAGAAGTTGTCACGACTCTATATCCTGAGACAGTCCCAGGTGCCTCAGCTTTTCAGAACCCCCGAATAACTCTGTGGATGGATACTGGGTGACAAGGGCCACACTCGGAAGACATGGCTCCTAGCACTTGTGCGGCACCCCAACACAGAGGCAGAGGGCAACTGGTGCAACATGACCACAAGGGCAAGCATTGAGCAGGCCATAGGCCTGCTGAAAATGAGGTTCAAATGCCTGGATAGATCTGGTGGAGCCATGCAGTGCATATCATCAAGGGTCTCATGTATCGTGGTGGTATGCTGATCTCTGCACATCCTGACTCTACAGAAAGGGGTAGCTTTGCAGACTGAGGATCTCTTTGAGTGCATACCCTCCTCTGAAGAGTAGGAGGATCTGGAAGGAGTTCCAGACCACGTTGACAATGGCAATGCACCTGGGGCACTGATGCCAATGGGCATCGACACACATGCCTGGGAGACACGTGAATCATTCATATGAACACGTTTCTCCTGAGCCTAACTTAAATGCCTATGAGGTTCTTCACTTATCTCCCTCACACATTCTTGTTGGCCTTTCCTTGAATGCCTTACCATTTCAGTTGGCCTGTCATGACAGAACACCAAGGCATATACTCACCTTGGCCTCGTGCAGTGCAGACCTCCTCACCTCTTTCTCACGAGCTCACCAGCTAGTGATGGCCCAATAGTGCAGATATGAGCACTTGTGACATTAGCTGAAGCAAAATATCACCTTTAATTTATCACACTAATCCAAATCTTTGTCCTTACACAATAAACTATCACCCAGTGAGATCCAAATACAACTAGGTGTTTTTATGTGAATGCTTTCAGGTGCTCCTATGTTGTGCAGCTCCAATGCATGCAGCTGAGGTGGAGGGAGGCAGGCTGCTTGACTTTCTGCTCCGGTGCTTTAGGCAACATCAGTGATAATCCTCTGGGTTGCTGAGGCCTTGAGGTCTGTGTCCTTTGTTGTTGTCTCATCTGGTACTTGACTTGCGAGAGAGACAAGAGTTTGTAAGGCTATGAGCTCCTTAGTTGTTGCATATCATAAGAATGTTGTGACGTCTAAAGTTACAATCTTGTTTAACAATGGTGGTATAGCAATTTCAAGAAATAATGCTATCTGAAGACTTTTACTATGTAGTGGGAGTAAAGATATTTTTATTTTCAATGAGTGGTCAAAAATATTAGGAATGCATCAATTAAAAATTTAAAATGGTTTATTGATTCTTCATTTTGTCATCTTCTATACATGGCTGTGGTGGGTTGGTGCTGGTGGATTTCGGCTGGAGAGGGGTCTTATGGTGAATGATTCCCTGATATCATGCAATATAAAATGTTTGGCACATCCAAGGAGGATCATTTTGACTTTGTCAGTGGTGTAAAAGGGGCGACATCAAATTAAACGCCCATTGGACACATCGCACGATTTTACCCTCCAATAACTTTAATCAAAGGAATATCAGACAGGGTGTGTAATGAGCTAATTCATTATTGCCCATTTTACTTCACTGAGATATGATAAAATTACTTCCTGAGCATGTGGTTCTCCCATATTTCAGGACTCCCGAATGATTCCGCGGATGAATACTGGGTGACAAGGGCTACACTTGGAAGATATGGCTCCTAACACTCTGCTCAGCTCTGACACCACCTGCCTGGATAGCTACAGTTTTTGCAGATACTGATGCTCCGATATCTCCATATAGCTGAGTCTTTGCCAGTGGAACCTTTCGACAGTGTAGTGCACCTCCAATTGTTCCTTGCAGGGCTCTTTTCCAGCTAAGATCTGCTGGTGCTCTCTCATGATAGCTGCATGTGGAGGATGCCATAAAGCAGAATCAATAAACTTTCCTCGTAAATTTTTCAATACTGTGTGTATCACCATGAAGTTTATTAGCTTTTTCTATCGTGATCAGTTCAGTGCATTTCCTTACATATCTGCTGACTGACGCTTCTGTCTAAACAGAATCAGTATCCTTAAAGGTCAGATTCAACTGATGTATGAAATGCTCATAGCCACAAATGTTATCTTTTCTGCTTCTTACAGGTTTTTTTTAAATTGTCAATGTGGATGTCACTGGCAAGGACACTATTTATTGCCCATCCCTCGTTGCCTTTGAGAAGGTAATGGTGAGCTTTCTCGACCACTGCAATCCTTTGTAACAGTCAACAGGCTCAAACTGAACACTAAAATTGTGTGCAGAAAAATTAACCTTTCTAAAACATTGTTATGACCCGGTGAGAAAGGGGTCTGGTCTTTCAGTAACAGGGTTTTAATTTTAAACACACTGTGTTTTTAGCTCCTCCTTGGTGAATCCTTGTTCACTGCTTTCCAATTATTTATTTTTTATTTATTTAGAGATACAGCACTGAAACAGGCCCTTTGGCCCACTGAATCTGTGCCGACCGTCAACCACCCATTTATACTAATCCTACACTAATCCCATATTCCTACCACATCTCCACCTTCCCTATATCCCCCTACCACCTATCTATACTAGGGGCAATTTATAATGTCCAATTTACCTATCAATCTGCAAGTCTTTGGCTGTGGGAGGAAACCGGAGCGGTTCACAGGGAGAACTTGCAAACTCCGCACAGACAGTACCCAGAATTGAACCCGGGTCGCTGGAGCTGTGAGGCTGCGATGCTAACCACTGCGCCACTGTGCAAAGAAACCAGCAAAACAGGTTCTCTTAGGTTTAAAGAAGAAAGGTTGAAATTTATTAAACTTAAACTCTAATTCAGTTAATGCACCCATGCTAGCATGCATACACGATACACAGAGACTGATAGAGACAGAAAAGAGCAGAAGAAATAAAGTGGAAAAGTTTGAGGCAATCTCTGAAGAGGGTTTTTGTTACGGATCTTCGAGCTCATGTAGAGTCCTTGATTGTAGGTAGATCTTGCTTCTCGTTGGGGCCCAGTATTCTTCTTAAACCTTGTTCGCTGTAGGAGACTTTTCTCTCTTGGGGTTCATGTGTCTTCAGTGGATTTGGAGTTCCGTGAGAAAGAGATGGGAGCAGAAAGAAGAGACTTTGGTGAGCCAGCCAGGAAAGGTCTATTCAGTGCAGGAGCAAAGAGACACTCTCTGTGCAATTCATGTGACTAGCTGGTCTGACCACGTCTGTTTGTGGTATCTCAGGTCTTAGCCGACCCTGGAATGTCTCTTCTTACACACAATACCTGGTGTTCAAAGTCCATAGTGAGTTAAATTGGAGCAGGGAATATCCCCTTTGTCCTTCCAAGCACTGGCTGTTAGTATGCAAAAAATGTTTTTCCAGCCAAGGGCCTGGTGATTTTTTAAACAAGTCCTTTCTTCACTTCACCAACAGTTTGAAATTTAATGTCCATACGGCGAAATTAATATGCCTCATTCTTGGCAGGTGAGGTTCTAGCATGACAACATACTACTGAATTTTGGGATAACTTAAAAGGTTAATGTTAGTACCTGCCTGTGTTCTATATCTCAGAATTCTAATGGTTCCTATTTATGCCGGGAGCCACACGGTGCTAAACCTATTAAGAATATAAAAATAAAAATTAATTGATGGCCACCTGCATAAGCAACCATGAAATAAACAGATTTTGAAAAGACGTCTATATCAGAATATGACTTTTCTTGTTGTGACTTGGGTCTGGGAGAATTAGAGCATGTAGGATGTGACTGAAAGCTCTGATCGTCAAGATGCTTAAACTTTGACAAAATCTGATGCATTCTGTCAATCAGTTGTTTCCCAGGTGTCATTCACATGCACACTTATGCAGTGAGCCAATCTCCATGGAATCATAATGTAGTTTTAAATATAATGAGATAACTTCTTGTTGAAATATTTAAAAAGAGTCCAATGATATTCCATAGTGGTTCACCCAGTTGATTCTCTAATATCATACAGGGAAGGAAACCCTGCCACCCCCTATCCAATCTTAGCCACAATGGGGCTACAAATCTATGCTAATGGTTGACTTGTAATACCCTCTAAATTGGTCATGACGCTGCTCAATGGTAAACTAGCACTGCCATTAAAATCAAGGAAAAGACCAGATGGACCTATTAGCAGCATCTCAAGCGTCATATCTAGACAAGACTTACACAATCAGCCCTATCAACTCTGTGAAGTTCGCAATAAAATCTGAGGACTTGTGCCCAGGAATGGAGAACTGTGGATAAATCAAGCAACAGACTGACCATAGTCATTCTCAGAGAATTAGCAGCCAAAATCCCCAACTTCTCCATCACCATCTTTGGACATGTCCTGTATCTTCTTTTTTGGCCTCCTTGTCTCTAGAGACAATGGGTAAGTGCCTGGAGGTGGTCAGTGGTTTGTGGAGCAGCGCCTGGAGTGGCTATAAAGGCCCATTCTAGAGTGACAGACTCTTCCACAGGCGCTGCAGATAAAATTGGTTGTTGGGGCTGTTACACAGTTGGCTCTTTCCTTGCATTTCTGTCTTTTTTCCTGCCAACTGCTAAGTCTCTTTGACTGGCCACTCTTTAGCCCCGCCTTTATGGCTGTCTGCCAGCTCTGGCGATCGTTGGCAACTAACTCCCACGACTTGTGGTCAATGTCACAGGACTTCATGTCGCGTTTGCAGACATCTTTAATGCGGAGACATGGACGGCCGGTGGGTCTGATACCAGTGACGGGCTCACTGTACAATGCGTCCTTGGGGATCCTGCCATCTTCCATGTGGCTCACATGGCCAAGCAATCTCAAGCGCCGTTGCCTCAGTAGGGTGCATATGCTGGGGATGTTGGCCACCTTGAGGACTTCTGCGTTGGAGATACGGTCCTGCCACCTGATGCCAAGGATTCTCCAGAGGCAGCGAAGATGGAATGAATTGTGACGTCGCTCTTCGCTGACCTACGATGTCCAGGCCTCGCTGCCGTAGAGCAAGGTACTGAGGACACAGACTTGAAACACTCGGACTTTTTTGTTCCGTGTCAGTGCGCCATTTTCCCACACTCTCTTGGCCAGTCTGGACATAGCAGCGGACCCCATGCACTTGTTAATTTCTGTGAAGGACAGGTTACTGGTGATAGTTGAGCCTAGGTAGGTGAACTTTTGAACCACTTCCAGAGTGTGGTTGCCGATATTGATGGATGGAGCATTTCTGACGTCCTGTCCCATAATGTTCGTTTTCTTGAGGCTGATAGTTAGGCCAAATTCGTTGCAGGCAGCCATAATCCTGTCGATGAGTCTCTGCAGACACTCTTCTGTGTGGGATGTTAATGCAGCATCGTCAGCAAAGAGGAGTTCCCTGATGAGGGCTTTCTGTACTTTGGTCTTCGCTCTAAGACTGGCAAGGTTGAACAACCTGCCATCTGATCTTGTGTGGAGAAAAATTCCTTCTTCTGAAGACTTGAACGCATGTGAGAGCAGCAGGGAGAAGAAGATCCCAAACAGTGCAGGTGTGAGAACACAGCCCTGTGTCACGCCACTCAGGATAGGAAAGGGGTCTGATGAGGCACCGCTATGCTGAATTGTGCCTTTCATATTGTCATGGAATGAGGTGATGATACTTAGTAGCTTTGGTGGACATCTTGCTAGTAGTCTGAAGAGACCACGTCTGCTGATGAGGTCAAGGCTTTGGTGAGATCTATGAAAGCAACGTAGAGGGGCATCTGTTGTTCGCAGCATTTCTCCTGTATCTGGCGAAGGGAGAAGAGCATGTCAATGGTGGATCTCTCTGCTCGAAAGCCACACTGTGCCTCAGGGTAGATACGCTCAGCCAGCTTCTGGAGTCTGTTTAAAATGACTCAAGCGAAGACTTTCCCCACTATGCTGAGCAGGGAGATTCCATGGTAGTTGTTGCAGTCACCGCGGTCACCCTTGTTCTTATAGAGGGTGATGATATTGGCATTGTGCATGTCCTGTGGTACTGCTCCCTCATCCCACTATCAGGATAAACCCATGAGAGATGGGAAGCACACTGGGATACAATTAGGTGAGCGTGGGACTAGAATGTCTCAACATTGGCTCTGAACTGCATGAAGTCTCCTAGCTTCAGGTCAAAAAAGATCAAGAAAATATATTGATCACCATCTACCAACCTAATGAAGCTACAATATAGGACTATCTGCATGCTAAGCACCAAAAACTGAAGGCTATAGAATAAAATTTCAAAGCTTTTTTCGATGATACCCAACTTGGAGCTGTGGCCAACAGTAAGGATGATACCAATTGACTGCAACAGGACATAGATAGCTAACAGAATGGACAAAGTTGCCAAAAGGATCAAGAGAGCCATTATAGACTTAATGGCACAGTTCTAAAGAGTGTGCAGGGACAGAGGGACCTGGGAGTTTCAATTGCATAGATCTTTATAGGTGGCAGGATGTATTGAGAAAGTAGTTAGCAAAGTATATGAGATCTTGGGCTCCATAAATAGTGAGTACAAAAGCAAAGAAGTTATGCTGAAGCTTTAAAAAGCTCTGGTTAGGCCATAACTAGATTATTCCATCCAGTTCTGGTTACCATATTTCAGGAAGGATGTGAGGATCCTTGAGAGGGTGCAATGATGAGGGATTTTAGCTATAAGGTTAGGTTGGAGAAGAAGGGGTTGTTCTCCTTGGAGCAAACAAGGTTGAGGGGAGATTTGATAAAGGTATACAAGATTCTGACTTTTAGATCAGGTAGATAAAGAAAAACTGTTTCTATTAGCCAATGGTACAAGGACCAGGGACACAGATTTAAAGTTTTGAGCAAGGGATACAAAAGCTGAGAAGTTATGCTGAAACTTTACAAAGCTCTGGTTAGGACACAACTAGAGTATTCCATCCTGTTCTGGTCACCGCACTTCAGGAAGGATGTGAGGGTCCTTGGGAGGGTGCAATGGTTCCAGCGGGGAAGTGAGGAAGAACTTTTTCATGTAGCAAGCAGCAATGACCTGTAACTCACTGGCAACAAGGGTGGTAGAAGCAGAGATGATGAATGATTTCAATAGGAAATTGGGTGAGCACTTGAAGGAAATAAACTATGGGGATAGAGTTGGAGAGTGGGACTGACTGGATTGCTGTACAAAGAGCTGGCAAGGACTAGATGGGCCGAATGGCCTCCTTCTGTGTTGCATATGACTCTAAGAGTGATGTTAGGACACTGCACTTTCCACCAACTCCTTCTGCCTTTCATGCATCTGGAGCTGTCTGTGTTCATCACTGGCCACAGGTGCACCATATGTAGTCCATGACATAAGGTTCAGAGGATGCTTCCATGAAGCAACTCACTCTCTGTAGCCTCCACCCTCAGCGACAAGCTGCCCTGCTGAAACCCTCTCCTTGCTCCAATGCCTCCTTCTCCATTGGCGTCAATACTGCTCGCAGTAGCAATCCTCCTCCAGTTCATTTCTGCTCCCTGGCATTGTGAACTGCCTTCTCCTGCAAACACAAACATGCTGCACTCGTCATCCTGTGCCAGTTTCAAGGTCCAGCATTGCACCACTGGGGGACCTGCTGCTAGGGGCCAATGCAGCCATCAATGCAGACTGACCAAGACGGGCCTTTGCTGTGAGGCAACTATGTGTCTCATCTGTGAACACTGGTGCCTGGTCATGCTCGATGCCAGGATTCTCAACCTTGTCTCACATTGCATTGACACCTTTTGTGGTATCCAGGGATGTGAGCTTAGTACGAAGCAGTCCACTCGCCTTGCTAGATCTTAGCAGGCCACTGAATTGCTTGCAGCACTGCAACCATGTCTTTGTGACCACCCCGCAGCTGCTGACCATGTCTGCGACCTCAAGCCACGCTTTCTTAGTGAGGCCTACTGTCCTCCTCCCAACTAGTGGGAAAAGCATCTCTTGCTGTGCCCATGCTGCCTGGATGAACACCTCCAGGGAGGCACCACTAAACCTGGGCATTACTCTGCCTTTTCCTTTCAGGTGCCTCTTTTTTGATGCCTTATCCTCCCATTTGATAAAATTCAACCCAACATTTCAGATCAATGACTTTTCGTTAGAACTGGTGATGCTTAAAGGTCCTAAGCTTTAATTTCCCCCCCAAACCTGCCCACCTCTCTTTTCTCCTTTTGACGCTCCTTAAAACCTACCTCTTCGACTGAGCTTTTGGTCATATTCCCTAATATCTCCTGACTTGAAGATATATCACCGTTCCTTCATCGTCACTGGGCCAAAGTCCTGGAACTCCCTCCCTAACAGCTCTGTGGGTGTACCTATGCCACACCGACTGTAACCGTTCAAGAAGGTGTTTCACCAACATCTTCTCAAGAGCAATTAGGGATGGACAATAAATGCTGACCTTCCCAGCAACACTCATATCCAATAAACAAACAAAAAAATGTGACTGTGTGTCAAATTTTTTTTTTATAATGCTCCTGTAAAATGCCTTGGGATATTTTACACATGAACAGTAGTTCTAATCTCACGTGTCTGCTCTGTTTCATATCTCTTTGTCCCCCTTTCCTTCAATCATCTATTTAACCTAGTCTTAAATGCTGACATGCTCTCTGCTTCAATCATTAACTCTGATTATACACTCTGTAGTCTCGGCTCTCTGTCATAAATCTCTTGTATCTTATCAAATCACCTTTCACTCTAATGAAAGCAGAGTTTATCTAATTCCCTCACAACTATAGTGATTGGCCTTTCCATTCTTCTACGTCTTTGCAGGTCTTCTCTTACATAGTCCCACTATCTCAACTTTCAGTTTCCATTGTAGACTTTTCCATGTTAAGACCTATTTCATACACCTTCCAACACCACTGTTCTCTCATTCATGCAGCATACTTGTCTCTGTGTGCCACCATCTTCTCTCTGTAACACTCTTGTGTTACTGCATGCAATCTGCTTCCCCTCATTCCTTTCATGTTTAGCCACTCAATCCTGAAAACCAACTGAATAATCTATTTGATTTATTAATCCTTCAATGGTAGCCCAGCACACTAGGATGAACGCAATCAGTCATGCTACTTGTACTGATAAAGTGCAAGCCTGTATTTATATATCACAGCCTCAGGACATCCCAAAGTGCTTCACATCCAATGAAGTCCTTCCAAAATGTTTTCTGTTACGAAACATGGCCACCATGTTTCACACAGCGAGGTATCGCCAAGAGCAATGTGATAAATGACCAGATAATCTCTTCTAGTGATGTTGGTTGAGGGATAAATATTGGTCAGGATACTGGGGAAATCTCCTCTGCTCTTCTTCAATATAGTGCCATCAGATAATTTACATCCACTTGAGAAAGTAGACAGGGTCTCAGTTTAACATCTCATCAAAAGACAGCACCTCCAACAGAAAGTCCTTCCAGCCGAGCTGCAATCCCTGACACTAGAGTGTCAGCCTGTATTCTGTTCTTATATCTCTGGAGTGGGACTTCAACCCATGTCATTTAGTTCTTTTATTTGTTCATAGAATGTGAGACCACAAAAACCCACTGTGGAAAATAACGTTTCCTCATGTGGTCTCTAAGTCTTTTGTCAGTCCCCTTAAATCTGTGTCCTCTGGTTACTGACCTTCCTTCCACTGGAAACAATTTCTCTTTAATTACTCTATCTATTCATGATTTTGAATACCTCTATCAAATCTCTTAATCTTCTTTGCGCTAAGTTGAATAACCCCAGCTTCTCCAGTCTTTCCAATTAACTGAAGTTCTTCATCCCTGGTACCATTCTATTAAATCTCTTCTGCACTTTCTACGAGGCCTTGACATCCTTCCTAAATGTATGGTACCCAGAACTGACTACCGTACTCCAGTTGAGGCCTAACCAGTGTTTCTTGATTTTGTACTCTGTTCCTCCATTAATAAAGCCCAGGGTTCTATTTGCTTTTATAACAGCCTTCTCATCTCATACTGCCATCCTTTAAAGAATTGTGTACATACACCTGCAGGTCTCTTTTTCTTACCCCTTCTTGGAATGTGAACATTGCTGGCAAGGTCAACATTTGTTCCCCATCTCTAATTGTCCTTAAGAAGGTGATGGTGAGCCGCCTTCTAGAACCATTGCAGTCCATCTGGTGTAGGTACACCGACAGTGCTGTTAGGGAGTGATTTTCAACATTTTGACCCAGTGACAGTGAAGGAACGGCAATATAATTCCAAGTCGGGATGGTGTGTGACATTAAAGGAGAACTTACAGGTGGTGGTGTTCCCATGCGTCTGCTGCCTTTGTCCTTCTAGGTGGTAGAGGTCTTGGGTTTGGAGGGTGCATGTCATAGATGGTACAGACTGCTGCCACTGTGCATCGGTGGTGGAGGGAGTAAATATTTAAGGTGGTGGCTGGGGTTGCTTAATCAATCCTCAATCATGCTTATACATTACCCTCAATATTTAATGCTCAGGGGATTGAGGGTTCTATATAAGCATGGATTGAGGATTGCTTAAGCAGCCCCGAAAGGAAGGCTGCTTTGTCCAAGATGGTATCGAGCTTCTTGAATGTTGCTGGAGCTGCACCCATCCATTCAAGTGGAGAGTATTTAATCAAACTCCTGATTTGTGCCTTGCAGATGGTGGACAGGCTTTGGGGAGTCAGGAGTTAAGTTACTCTCCTCAGAATTCCCAGCCTCTGATGAAAGGTCATAAACCTGAAACAGGGCTGAATTTTAACAGCGCCTTGATGCCGTGGGTCGTGACAGGGAGGCCCGTAAAATGTTGGCGGGAGTGGCCTGCCACAACGCCGAGAAGGCCCCGCCGGATATTAGCAGCGGCGGTGTGGCCTCTGTGCAGCCCCCACCGCCGCCAAGCGGTCGGGCATTATTTCAATCGGCATGAATGAAATTCAAATTAACTTACCTGCCAACAGCGGCTGTTCCCAAGCCTATTTTACGTCCAACCGGCTGCGACTTGTGCGCCTTCGAGGCGAGACTGGTGGAGAAGTATGAGGAATAAAATTATCAGGGTGGGAGGTGTGGGGAAGCAGGGAAATCACTTTTTATCGGCTGTGGGGATGGTGGGAAACAGTTCAAGGGCAAATGTGAGAAGGTTTGGGGGGAAAGTTCGAGTCGGGAATAAAATAAGCTTTCCGAATATAGAGCAATGAAAAGGCCATGGGGTGGGGGGGAGTCGGGGGGGGGGGGGTGGTGGTTTGGGAAAGGGAATCCATCTTCTAATTATTTATTAAAAGCAAAGAAACTCTAATTTCCCATTAAAAATGTAAATTTTTGCTAAGGGTTTGAAGCCCTTTAAAAATGATGCCGGCGCCTGTGCAGTCGCACCGGACATTGTTGCCAGGGATGCGGCGGCCACCCCCTCTACATCATCGGGGGCAGCCGCTCCGCCTCCTCCATTTAAATCAGCCCCCATGCATAATAACGCGGAGGCTGTGCGGCAGTACTTACGATAAAATTCAGCCCATTAACTCTGTCTCTCTCTCTACAGATGCAGCCAGACCTGCTGAAGATTTCCAGCATTTCAGCTGCTTCATCAATGCCCTTCCTTCAATCATAAGGTCAGAAGTGGGGATGTTCGCTGATGATTGCACAATGTTCAGCACCATTCGTGACTCCTCAGATACTGAAGCAGTCCGTGTAGAAATGCAGCAAGACTTGGACAATATTCAGGCTTGGGCTGAAAAGTGGCAAGTAACATTCGCGCCACACAAGTGCCAGGCAATGACCATCTCCAACAAGAGAGGATCTAACCATCTCCCCTTGACATTCAATGCATTACTATTGCTGAATTCCCCACTATCAACATCCTAGGGCTACCATTGACCGAAAACTGAACTGGAGTAGCAATATAAATACCGTGGCTACAAGAGCAGGTCAGAGGCTAGGAATCCTGCAGCGAGTAACTCACCTCCTGACTCCCCAAAGCCTGTCCACCATCTGCAAGGCACAAGTCAGGAGTGTGATGGAATACTCTCCACTTGTCTGGATGGCTGCAGCTCCAACAACACTCAAGAAGCTCGACACCATCCAGGACAAAGCAGCCCGCTTGATTGGCACCCCATCTACAAACATTCACTCCCTCCACCACCGACGCACAGTGGCAGCAGTGTGTACCATCTACAAGATGCACTGCAGCAATGCACCAAGGCTCCTTCGACAGCACCTTCCAAACCCGAGACCTCTACCAACTAGAAGGACAAGGGCATCAAATACATGGGAACACCACCACCTGCAAGTTCCCCTCCAAGTCACACACTATCCTGACTTGGAACTATATCGCCGTTCCTTCACTGTCGCTGGGTCAAAATCCTGGAACTCTCTTCCTAACAGTACTGTGGGTGTACCTGCCCCAAATGGACTTCAGCAGTTCAAGAAGGCAGCTCACCACCATCTTCTCAAGGGCAGTTAGGGATGGGCTATAAATGCTGGCCTGGCCAGCGACGCCCACATCCCATGAATGAATTTTAAAAAAGCTTTTGTTTCGGATATCCAGCATCTGTATTATTTTGCTTTTATTTTATATGACTGGTCCTGTTAAGTTTCTGGTCAATGGTAGCCCCAGGATGTTGATAGTGGGGGATTCAGCGATGGTAATGCCATTGGATGTCAAGGGGAGATGGTTAGATTCTCTCTTGTTGGAGATAGTCATTACCTGGCACTTATGAATTTCCTAGATTTTAGAATGGTCCCAGGAATTGGAAGGTAGCAAAGTAACCTAACTATTCAAGAAAGGAGGGAGAGAGAAAACAGGGAACTACAGGCTGGTTGGCTGAAGTCAGTGGTAGGGAAAGGGTAGAAGCTGTGATTAGAGAATAGGGCACTGAGAAAATCATAATGTGATTGGCAAAGTCAACTTGGATTTATGAAAGGAAAATGCTGTTTGACCAATCTGTTAAGAGTTTTATGAGGTTATAAATAGTAGGATAGATAAGGGAGAACAAGTGTATTTGGGTTTTCAAAAAACATTTGATAAGTGCCACACAAAAGGTTATGATACAAAATTAAGTCCCATGGGATTGAGGGTAATATATAAACTTGGATTAAGAATTGGCTAATGGACAGGAAACAGAGAGTAGGAATAAACGGGCCATTTTTGGGTTGGCAGGTTGTAACTAGCAGAGTACGGCAAGGATTAGTGCTTGTGATTCAACTGTTTACAATTTATATCATTACCTTATATGAGGAGATTGAGTATAAGTATGTAAGTTTGCTGATGATACTAAGTTGTGTAAGAAAGTAGGCTGAGAGAAAGATGCAAAGTGGCTGCAGAGGGATATCGACAGGTTAAATGAGCAATGATCTCATTGCTTTTTGAATGCTTTTTGAAATTCCAAATACACTGTATCTACTGGTTCTCCCTTATCTGTGCTGCTACTTACAACCTCAAAAAACTCCAACTGATTCAAACACAAATTCACTTTCATAAATCCAAAACTCTGCCCAATCTTATTATGATTTTCTCAGTGCCCTTTCCCTAAAAATAGATTCTGGTATTTTCTCAGGTTAAGTCAGTGGGAAAGAATGTGGCAGAGCGAATATAATGTGGAGGAATGTAAAGTTATTCACTTTGATAAGTAAAGTATAAAAGTAGAATATATTTTAGATGGTGAGAGACTGGGAAATGTTGGCATTCAGAGGGATTTGGATGTTATTGCACATGAATCCTAAAAAGTTAACATGCACGTACAGCAAGCAATTAGGAAAACAAATGATAAGCTAGCCTTTATTACAAAGAGATTGGAGTATAAGAGAAAAGAAGTCTTCGTACAATTGTATAAAGACTTGGTGAGATCACAACCCCAGAGTGTACAATTTTGGTTACCTTACCTAAGGAAGACTATAATTGACTTACAGGGTGTACAACGAAGGTACGCTAAACTGATTCCTCAGATGAATTGATTGCATATACAAGGGGAGATTGAGTAGACTAGGCCCTAGCCTAGCAACATATAAAATTCTTAAGGGGCTTGACAGGGTAGATACTGGGAGGAATCTTCTCCTGGCTGGGAGTCTAGAACTATGGGTGACAATCTCAGAAAAAAGGATCAGCCATTTAGGACTGAGATGAGGAAATGAGGAGAAATTTCTTCACTCAAAGGGTTGTGAATCTTTGAAATTCTCTGCCCTAGAGAGCTGTGGATGCTCAGTCATTGAGTATGTTTAAGACTGAGGTGGACAGAATTTTGGTTATGAAGGTAATTAAGGGACACAAGGATAGTGCAGGAAGGTGAAATTCAGATCGAAGATCAGTGATAACCTTATTGAACAGCTGAGCAGGATTGAATGTCTTACTCCTGTTCCTATTTTTTATGTTCTAATGTTCTTACAAGCATATCAGTAGGACAGGTAGAGGTAGAGTGCAGTGAGACTGAGGAGGGATCATGTGCAATTCACTATAATGAATGAGAAAATTGGGTCAGATTCCATTGAGTTCCTGTCAATATTAACATAAGGCATATTGGGCTCTTCCGTGCTTTTCCTATAAAAAGCAAAAACAGGATGTCAACCCAAAGTGGCTGCTGAAATACTCTTTACTGCCATTAATGGGCCAATTTTCTGGGTACGTGTTGCCAGTGAAAGCCTTCACCTGTAGGAGATGAGGGAGTCCCTGACAAGGTCACATTTATTGCCCAACCTGAGCTGTCCTGTGATTGTGGGCAGGATCTTGACTCAGTGACAATGAAGGAGCAGCAGTATATGTGCAAGTCAGGATGGTTGTTGATTTAGAGGAGAATTCAAAGCTGGCGGTGTTCCTATCACTGTGGCCAGGTGGTACAGTCAGAGTAACCTTGGTGAGTTGCTGCAGTGCATCTGATAGATGGTAAACACTGAATCCACAGTGAACAGGAGAAGGTGGACATTGCATCCAGTAGTAGGGGCACTAACAACAGACTGCTTCACTGTGGCCAGCTGGGGATGGGTCTGTTCTCCATTCTCCTTTCAGTAGACCAGCTCTTATTTGTGCAATTTAATAGTAAGAAAATATTGCTTTTGTGCAAGAAATGGCAAGGTCAGGTAATAAATGAGAAGGCACATGTACTTCAAGCTTGCACCAGAGCACTGACTGTTTTGATACACATTCACTATTGACATTTGATTACAAAGTTGCGTCAGATAGATGGTAAATATTTAAACTGTTCCTGTTAATGTGGGGTTATTTTTCGTTTTTTTTGTCTCTCAGTCATGTTATGATTTTCTTCATCCTGAGTTATTCTGTGCAACAAAAACTCCTTCCTAAGTTGAGAGCTCCCGGGAAACTGTCGTTTGACCTTTGACCTGCTACAGGAAAAATTCTATCACAGGGTTCAGAAGGTCAAAGTAAAGCAGCAAAAAAAAAGGAGACCCTTATGCTTCATAGATGTGTCTCATTCACCCTTTGGGTCAGAGAGATGGATCAAAAGAAGGAACCTGTTTGGCTTGCAGGAATTTAAAAGAAATGAAGGAACATCAAACATTCCAGGTATTTCCAGCATTTTGGGGTTTTATTTCAGATCTCCAGCATCCGCAGTATTTTGCTGTTGCCACACTGACTTTGAATTTTCTGTTTGTGAAAATGGTCTTCTCCCTTTTCAATATCAGAAGCACTCTCTGTTGATTGAATGCTGGATGGGACACCATTTGACACTCTTTTCTGGAAAAATGGAATGGGACTTTTTACATCTAGCTGAATATGCAGACAGGGCCTTAATTTAATGTGTCATCTGAAAGGCAGTACATCTGACAATTTTAATACAACTCATTGGGTGGGAACATGCTTTGGCTTGCAGATTAATGAGAAAGATGCAAAGCTAGGTGAGAACAGGTCCTGCAGGGGTAAGGGGGGAGGGTGCGGGGTAGAATTTAAACCTGAAAAAGTGACTCGATTTGGATGAGAGCGGCAGGTTAAAAGCATTGAAAAATAGAAACATAGAAATAGGAGCAGCAGTAGGCCATTCGGCCCTTCAAGCCTGCACCGCCATTCAATAATATCATGACTGATCGTCCAAACTCAGTACCCTGTTCCCGCTTTCTCCCCATATCCCTTGGTTCCTTTAGCCCTAAGAACTATACCTAACTCTTTCTTGAATATATTTAATGATTTAGCCTCAACTGCTTTCTTTGATAGAGAATTCCACAGGTTCACCACTCTCTGGGTGAAGAACTCCCTCCTCATCTCAGTCCTAAATGGCTTACCCCTTATCCTTAGATTGTGACCCCTGGTCCTGGACTCCCCCGCCATCGGGAACATCCTTCCTGCATCTAGTCTGTCCAGTCCTGTTAGAATTTTGTAGGTTTCTATGAGATCCCCTCTCATTCTTCTAAACTCTAGCGAATACAAGCCTAATCGACGCAATCTCTTTTCTTGCAGTAGAGAAAGAAAATGTTGCCGAGGAGATTACTGAGATACAGCCTACTAGGCTAGATGGGATTGAGATTCACAAGGAGGAGGTGTTAGCAATTTTGGAAAGAGTGAAAATAGATAAGTCCCCTGGGCCAGATGGGATTTATCCTAGGATTCTCTGGGAAGCCAGGGAGGAGATTGCAGAGCCGTTGTTGTTGATCTTTAAGTCGTCATTGTCGACAGGAGTAGTGCCGGAGGACTGGAGGATAGCAAATGTTGTCCCCTTGTTCAAGAAGGGGAGTAGAGACAGCCCTGGTAATTATAGACCTGTGAGCCTTACTTCGGTTGTGGGTAAAATGTTGGAAAAGGTTATAAGAGACAGGATTTATAATCATCTTGAAAAGAATAAGTTCATTTGCGATAGTCAGCACGGTTTTGTGAAAGGTAGGTCGTGCCTCACAAACCTTATTGAGTTTTTCGAGAAGGTGACCAAACAGGTGGATGAGGGTAAAGCCGTGGATGTGGTGTATATGGATTTCAGTAAGGCGTTTGATAAGGTTCCCCACGGTAGGCTATTGCAGAAAATACGCAAGTATGGGGTTGAAGGTGATTTAGAGCTTTGGATCAGAAATTGGCTAGCTGAAAGAAGACAGAGGGTGGTGGTTGATGGCAAATGTTCATCCTGGAGTTTAGTTACTGGTGGTGTACCGCAAGGATCTGTTTTGGGGCCACTGCTGTTTGTCATTTTTATAAACGACCTGGATGAGGGTGTAGAAGGGTGGGTTAGTAAATTTGCGGATGACACGAAGGTCGGTGGAGTTGTGGATAGTGTCGAAGGGTGTTGTAGGGTACAGAGGGACATAGATAGGCTGCAGAGCTGGGCTGAGAGATGGCAAATGGAGTTTAATGCGGAGAAGTGTGAGGTGATTCACTTTGGAAGGAGTAACAGCAATGCAGAGTACTGGGCTAATGGGAAGATTCTTGGTAGTGTAGATGAGCAGAGAGATCTTGGTATCCAGGTACATAAATCCCTGAAAGTTGCTACCCAGGTTAATAGGGCTGTTAAGAAGGCATATGGTGTGTTAGCCTTTATTAGTAGGGGGATCGAGTTTCAGAGCCACGGGGTCATGATGCAGCTGTACAAAACTCTGGTGAGGCCGCACCTGGAGTATTGCGTGCAGTTCTGGTCACCGCATTATAGGAAGGATGTCGAAGCTTTGGAAAGGGTGCAGAGGAGATTTACTAGGATGTTGCCTGGTATGGAAGGAAGGTCTTACGAGGAAAGGCTGAGGGACTTGGGGTTGTTTTCGTTGGAGAGAAGGAGGAGGAGAGGTGACTTAATAGAGACATACAAGATAATCAGAGGGTTAGATAGGGTGGATAGTGAGAGTCTTTTTCCTCGGATGAGGATGGCAAACACGAGGGGACATAGCTTTAAGTTGAGGGGTGAAAGATATAGGACAGATGTCAGAGGTAGTTTCTTTACGCAGAGAGTAGTAGGGGCGTGGAACGCCCTGCCTGCAACAGTAGTAGACTCGCCAACTTTAAGGGCATTTAAGTGGTCATTGGATAGACATATGGATGTAAATGGAATAGTGTAGGTCAGATGATCGGCGCAACATCGAGGGCCGAAGGGCCTGTACTGCGCTGTAATATTCTAATTCTAATTCTAATTCTAATTCTTACGTCAGTCCTGCCATCCCAGGAATCAGTCTGGTGAACCTTTGCTGCACTCCCTCCATAGCAAGAACATCCTTCCTCAGATAAGGAGACCAAAACTGCACACAATATTCCAGGTGTGGTCTCACCAAGGCCCTGTATAATTGCAGCAAGACATTCTTCCCCTGTACTCGAATCCTCTCGCTATTAAGGCCAACATACCATTTGCCTTCTTAACTGCCTGCTGCACCTGCATGCTTACTTTCAGCGACTGGTGCACAAGGACACCCAGGTCTCATTGCACCTCCCCCTTTCCTAATCTATCGCCATTTAGATAATAATCTGCCTTTCTGTTGTTGCCACCAAAGTGGATAACCTCACATTTATCCACATTATACTGCATCTGCCATGTATTTGCCCACTCACTCAACCTGTCAAATCACACAGGAGCTTCTCTGCATCCTCCTCATAGCTCCCACTCCCTACCAGCTTTGTGTCATCTGCAAACTTGGGACATATTGCCGCTAATTCCCTCATCTCTATTATTAATACATATTGTGAATAGCTGGGGTCCTAGCATTGATCCCTGCGGTACCCCACTAGTCACTGCCTGCCACCCAGAAAAAGACCTGTTTATTTCGACTCTTTGTTTCCTGTCTGCCAACCAGTTCTCTATCCATGTCAGTACCTTACCCCCAATCCCATGTGCTTTAATTTTGCATGCTAATCTCCTATGTAGGACCTTATCTAAAGCCTTCTGAAAGTCCAACTACACCACATCCACTCCTTTATCTATTCTACTAGTTACATCCTCAAAAAATTCCAATAGATTTGTCAAGCATGATTTCCCTTTCGTAAATCCGTCTTGATGTGTCCGATCCTGTCAATGTTTTCCAAGTGCTCTGCTATTACATCTTTGATAATGGACTCTAGCATTTTCCCCACTACTGATGTCAGGCTAACCGGTCTATAATTCATTGTTTTCTCTCTACCTCCTGTTTTAAATACTGGGGTTACATTAGCTACACTCCAATCCTTTGGAACTGTTCCAGAGCCTATAGAATTTTGAAAAATGGCCAGCAATGCATCTAATATTTCAAGGGCCACTTCCTTAAGTACTCTGGGATGTAGATTATCAGGCCCTGGGGATTTATCGGCCTTCAATCCTATCAATTTCCCGAACACCATTTCCCTACTAACACTGATTTCATACAGTTCCTCCTTCTCACTAGACCCTATGTTCCCCAACATTTCTGGCAGGTAATTTGTGTCCTGCTTTGTGAAAACAGAACCAAAATATGTATTTAATTGGTCTGCCATTTTTTTGTTCACCATTATAAATTTCCCCATTTCTGACTGTAAGGGACCCACATTTGTCTTCACTAATCTTTTTCTCTTCACATATCTATAGAAGCTTTTACAGTCAGTTTTTATGCTCTCTGCAAGCTTACTGTCATACTCTATTTTCCCCTTCTTAATCAATTGCTTTGTTCTCCCTTGATGAATTCTAAACTGCTCCCAATCTTCAGGTTTGCTGCTTGTTCCGGCCATTTTATATTTCTGCTCCTTGGATTTAATACTATCCCTAATTTCTTTTGTAAGCCAGGGTTGAGCCACCCTTCCTGTTTTATTTTTACGCCAGACAGGAATGAACAATTGTTGTAATTCATCCATGCACTCTTTAAATGCTAGCCATTGCCTATCCACTGTCAACCCTTTAAGTAACATTCCCCAATCTATCGTAGCCAACTCGCACCTCATATCTTCATTTTTCTTCCCAAAATATACTTTATTCATAAAAATCTGTAAAAAATACACCACCAAACAGTTTCAAACAGCACCAAGTCAAAAAATACAAACAGTGCAAAGGAGATCAGTTTCCTTCAATACAGGAGTGAGTTTCCTCACAACCCTTCCATTTCATTTTTCATGCCATATACATTTTTACATTTTACAGCACACAAAATTTTCCCGATACAGTTCGAGGGGTTTCCCATGGATCCAGCCCCTCAGTTCAGCTTGGTGGGGGGACCTTACACAGTGGTCTTTCCCCATTGAGCCTTTGCTGCGGCTGCCCCAAGCTTTAGTGCGTCACTCAGCACGTAGTCCTGGACCTTGGAATGTGCCAGTCTGCAACTTTCGGTCGTGGACAACTCTTTGCGCTGGAAGACCAGCAGGTTTTGGGCAGACCAAAGGGCATCTTTCACCGAATTGATAGTCCTCCAGCAGCAGTTGATGTTTATCTCGGTGTGCGTCCCTGGGAACAGCCCGTAGAGCACAGACTCCTGTGTTAGAGAGCTGCTTGGGATGAACCTCGACAAAAACTACTGCATGTCTTTCTACACCTGTTTTGCAAAGACACATTCCAGAAGGAAAAACAAGAAATGCTGGAATCACTCAGCAGGTCTGGCAGCATCTGTGGAGAGAGAAGCAGAGTTAACGTTTCGGGTCAGTGACCCTTCTTCGGAACTGCTTCTCTTTCCACAGATGCTGCCAGACCTGCTGAGTGATTCCAGCATTTCTTGTTTTTGTTTCAGATTTCCAGCATCCGCAGTATTTTGCTTTTACATTCCAGAAGGAGGTGGGCAACCGTCTCATATCTTCATAGTTTCCTTTATTTAGAATCAGGACCCTAGTCTCAGAATCAACTCTTTCACTCTCCATCTTAATGAAGAATTCTATCATGTTATGGTCGCTCTTCCCCAAGGGGCCCCACACAACAAGATTGTTAACTAATCCTTTCTCATTTCACAAATACCAAGTGCAGGATGGCCTGTTCTCTAGTTGGTTCCTCAACGTATTGGTCCAAAAAACCATCACGTATGCACTCCAGGAATTCCTCCTCTACAGTATTATTGCTAATTTGGTTTGCCCAATCTATATGTAGATTAAAGCCACCCATAATTACAGTTGCACCCTTATTGCATGTGTCTCTATATTCCTGTTTAATGCCATCCTCTACATCGCCACTGCTGTTTGGGGGTCTATATACACCCCCACCAACGTTTTCTGCCCCTTGGTGTTTCTTAGCTCCACCCATACAGATTCCACATTAGGATTCTCTGAGCTAATATCCTTCCTCACTATTGTATCGATTTCCTCTTTTACGAACAACGTTACTCCACCTCCTTTCCCTTTTTGCCTGTCCTTCCGAAATAATGAATACCCCTGGATGTTCAGTTCCCATCCTTTGTCACCCTGCAGCCATGTCTCCACAATCGTAACTATATCGTATCCATTTACATCTATTTGCGTGGTTAATTCGTCTACCTTACTGCAGGTACTCCGCGCATTGAGACACAATGCCTTTAGGCTTGTCTTTTTCACTTTCTTAGTCATCTTAGCATTATTTTGCACTATGGCCCTATTTGTTTCTTGCCCTTGATTTCTATGCCTTCCACTTTTGCCTTTTTGTTTCCTGTTTTTTGTTCCTTGTTTCCTCCTCCTCAGTCTCCCCACTCAGGTTCCCATCCCCCTGCCATTCTAGTTTACATCCTCCCCAAAAGCACGAGCAAATCCCCCTGTGAGGACATCGGTTCCAGTCCTGCCTGGGTGTAACCCATCCTACTTGTACAGGTCCCACCTTCCCCAGAACCGGTCCCGATGTTCCAGAAATCTAAATCCCTCCCTCCTGCACCATTTCTCCAGCCACGCATTCATCTGGTCTATTTTCCTGTTCCTATACTCACTAACACGTGGCACAGGAAGTGATCCTGAGATTACAAGCTTTGAGGTCCTGCTTTCTAATTTAGTTCCTAACTCCTTAAATTCATTTTGCTGGACTTCACCCCTTTTTCTACCTATATCGTTGGTACCGACATGTACCACGACCACTGACTGTTCACCTTCGCCCTTCAGAATGTCCTGCGCCACTCCAAGACATCCTTGACCCTAGCACCAGGGAGGCAACATACCATCCTGGAGTCTCGTTTGCGGCCACAGAAATGCCTGTCTGTTCTCCTTACAATTGAATCTCTTTTTCCCCCATCCTGTGCAACAGATCCATCCGTGGTGTCACAAACTTGGCTGTTACTGCTTTCCCCTGGGAGGCCATCCTCCCCAACAGAGTCCAAAGTGGTATATCTGTTTGAGAGGGGGACGGCCACAGGGGACTCCTGCACTACCTGCCTGCGCCCACTACTCTGCCTGGTGGTCACCCATCCCTTTTCTGCCTGTGCAGCCATTACCTGTGACCACCTCGCTAAATGTACTATCCACGACGTCCTCAGCATCGCGGATGCTCCATAGTGAATCCATCTGCAGCTCCAGCTCCATAATGCGGGTAGCCAGTAGCTGCAAATGGATACACTTCCTGCACACATGATCGTCAGGGACACTGGAAGCCTCCTTGATTTCTCACATAGCGCAGGAGGAGCATATCATGGGGCTGAGCTCTCAAAGAACAAAGAACAAAGATAATTACAGCACAGGAACAGGCCCTTCGGCCCTCCAAGCCTGCGCCGATCCAGATCCTCTCTCTAAACATGTCGCCTATTTTCTAAGGTTCTGTATCTCTTTTCTTCCTGCCCATTCATGTATCTGTCCAGATACATCTTAAAAGACTCCATCGTGCCCGCATCTACCACCTCCGCTGGCAACGCGTTCCAGGCACCCACCACCCTCTGCGTAAAGAACTTTCCACGCATATCCCCCCTAAACTTTTTCCCTTTCACTTTGAACTCGTGTCCTCTAGTAATTGAATCCCCCACTCTGGGAAAAAGCCTCTTGCTCTCCACCCTGTCTATACCTCTCATGATTTTGTACACCTCAATCAGGTCCCCCCTCAACTTCCGTCTTTCGAATGAAAATAATCCTAATCTACTCAACCTCTCTTCATAGCTAGCGCCCTCCATACCAGGCAACATCCTGGTGAACCTCCTCTGCACCCTCTCCAAAGCATCCACATCCTTTTGGTAATGTGGCGACCAGAACTGTACGCAGTATTCCAAATGTGGCCGAACCAAAGTCCTATACAACTGTAACATGACCTGCCAACTCTTGTACTCAATACCCCGTCCGATGAAGGAAAGCATGCCGTATGCCTTCTTGACCACTCTATTTACCTGCGTTGCCACCTTCAGGGAACAGTGGACCTGAACACCCAAATCTCTCTGGACATCAATTTTCCCCAGGACTTTTCCATTTACTGTATAGTTCACTCTTGAATTGGATCTTCCAAAATGCATCACCTCGCATTTGCCCTGATTGAACTCCATCTGCCATTTCTCTGCCCAACTCTCCAATCTATCTATATTCTGCTGTATTCTCTGACAGTCCCCTTCACTATCTGCTACTCCACCAATCTTAGTGTCGTCTGCAAACTTGCTAATCAGTCCACCTATACTTTCCTCCAAATCATTAATGTATATCACAAACAACAGTGGTCCCAGCACGGATCCCTGTGGAACACCACTGGTCACACGTCTCCATTTTGAGAAACTCCCTTCTACTGCTACTCTCTGTCTCCTGTTGCCCAGCCAGTTCTTTATCCATCTAGCTAGTACACCTTGGACCCCAAGCGCCTTCACTTTCTCCATCAGCCTGCCATGGGGAACCTTATCAAACGCCTTACTGAAGTCCATGTATATGACATCGACAGCCCTTCCCTCATCAATCAACTTTGTCACTTCCTCAAAGAATTCTATTAAGTTGGTAAGACATGACCTTCCCTGCACAAAACCATGTTGCCTATCACTGATAAGCCCATTTTCTTCCAAATGGGAATAGATCCTATCCCTCAGTATCTTCTCCAGCAGCTTCCCTACCACTGACGTCAGGCTCACCGGTCTATAATTACCTGGATTATCCCTGCTACCCTTCTTAAACAAGGGGACAACATTAGCAATTCTCCAGTCCTCCGGGACCTCACCCGTGTTTAAGGATGCTGCAAAGATATCTGTTAAGGCCCCAGCTATTTCCTCTCTCGCTTCCCTCAGTAACCTGGGATAGATCCCATCCGGACCTGGGGACTTGTCCACCTTAATGCCCTTTAGAATACCCAACACTTCCTCCCTCCTTATGCCGACTTGACCTAGAGTAATCAAACATCTGTTCCTAACCTCAACATCCGTCATGTCCCTCTCCTCGGTGAATACCGATGCAAAGTACTCGTTTAGAATCTCACCCATTTTCTCTGAATCCAAGCATAACATTCCTCCTTTGTCCTTTAGTGGGCCAATCCTTTCTCTAGTTACCCTCTTTCTCCTTATATATGAAGAAAAGGCTTTGGGATTTTCTTTAACCCTGTTTGCTGAAGATATTTCATGACCCCTTTTAGCCCATGCCTGCCATGACTGACCTTTAAATTACTTAGTTATTCCCTATAAAAAATACTAATTACGGTAGAGGCCTTGTTCTATTCCAAACACTACCCACTACAATCTAATGTCATCAATAAATTACACTAATTTTAAAAAACACACTTTAGTAGTACTCACCTTACCACGTGAGGGTTGTTAAAAAAAAACTTTCCCCTTCTTTTTTAAGCTATTTAAATACACTAACAACTGTTACTTACCCAACAAATCACCTTGCAGATTTCCCGTGATGTCACTGTAAATTTTTTTTTGCTCTTTCGAATCTCAGCACACAGAGAGAGAGAGAGAGAGAGCCTGCCGCTGCTCCGGTCACCAGGCAAGTAAGGACCTCGAGCCCCGCTCTCTCCATTTTAGGTCCCGCTCAGGATGCGATTCCTCCCAGGTCCACCTGCCATTGCTCTTGTCTCCAGGTCAGTAAGGACCTCAAGCCCCGCTCTCTCCATTTCAGGTCCCACTCAGGATGCAATTCCTCCCAGGTCCACCTGCTGCCACTCCGGTCTCCAGGTAAGTGCTGAAATTGATGGCACGTTGGGAAGTCAGTCCAACGAGATATTTCCTTCAATTTGATTGGCTGTGTGCAAAACCCCCTCAGGAGGGGTGGAGTGTCAATTATAATATGTGAAAAAGTAATTAGCAGCTGCTTTAACTTGGCTTTTCGAATTTAACACTGAGTGCACAGGTTTCCTGAGCTTTGAGGAGCTTGCTGGTGAAAGCAAGGGAAGAGGAGAGCAGGAACTGAAGGGGCTACAAATGGCAGACAAAACATTATGCCAGTACTCAGACCTCACAGATGCTTCCTTGCCTAAGTGAAAAACTTTTGCTCATGGGAATAAAACAAGAAAATGCCAGAAATACTCAGCAGGTTCGGCAGCATCTGTGGAAAGATAAACAGAGTTAACATTTCAGGTCTGTGACCTTTTATCAAAACTGTGAAAAGTTAGAAGTGTAATAGGTGGGAGGGGGCGGGGGAAGAACAGCAGGGAAGGTCTGTGATAGGGTAGGAGAGGTTTCATGGTACAAAGCCAAAGGGAGTGGTAATGGAACAAGTAAAGAAACAAAAGATGTGCCTGGATGAGGTGTCAGTGGCAGGATAGCAGCCATACAAATGCAAAGTAAAGGGATTAAGAAAGAAACAAGAAGGGAAAAAAATGAACCAGCAGAAAAAAAAAGAAAAAAAGAAAACAAAAAGAAGTTATGATCTAAAAATTGTTGAACTCAACGTTGAATCCAGAAGGCTGTAAAGTTCTCAGTCAAAAGATGAGGTGCTGCTCATTGAGCTAGTGTTGAGCTTCATTAGAGCACTGCAGCAGGCCACGAATGGGAGCAGAAATGTCAGAATGGAAGCAAGGTGGAGAATTGAAACAACAAGTGACAGGAAGTTCAGGGTCACACTTGGGGACTGAACGGAGGTGTTCCATAAAGCGGTTACCCTAGCGTTTGGTCTCCCCAATGTAGAGGAGACCACACGTGAGCAGCGAAAACAATATACTAAACAGAAAGAAGTACAAGTAAATCGCTACAAATTATTTCAGAATTCCAGCATCTGTGGTATTTTGCTTTTGTTTTGCTCACAGGACTTGTTCTGAGAGTGTGCTTTTCCTGCTTTGGAGGTACTTTGGATATAACTTCTGCTACCGTGGAGTCTGATTCACCCTTCAAACATCAGTGCAGCATGCGTGCTGCTTATGTAGTTTCACCTGGGAGCTCATATGAGGATAAAGATGAGCGGGAGCAGCCTTCTCCTCACCCACATCCATCTCTGCAGCAGAGAGAAAGGGTAAACATAGCTGTGATACCCCCAACAGGGTTTACAGGCAGAGGATCAGCTTCCTGGATATGTATGAGCACCAGTGCCTTAGGAGGCTCGAGGTATTGCACCGGTTGGTTGCTGACATTTGCAGCATTATGGAAGCAGGCATCCTGCCAAGTGAACTGGGTGGGCTCCTATTGCCAGTGCCTGTAAAAGTCTCAGCCACCTTTAAATTCTTCACCTCTGGCTCCTTCCAGTGAGCTGCAGGAGTTATTTGCAGAATTTTGCAGTCTGCATCCCACAAAGGCATCTCACCAGTGACCAATGCCATGTTTGCTGGGGTGGAAATTATGTGCAATTTGGAACTGATGAGGTCAGTCAGAACAAGCGGGTGCTTGGTTTTTGGCTCTGGCTGGCTTCCCACAGATTCAGGGTGTTACTGTCTGGGCACACCTGGATCACCCTGGAGTCTTTGTTAACTGCAGGGGCTTCCATTTCATCAATGTGCAGCTTGTCCGCAACCACAGAAAGATCATCGTGCACGTTTATGCAAGATCCCAGGGTGCTGCCTTGATACTTTCATCCTGCACCAGTCAAGCTTCCCTGAGCTCTTCACATCCCGAAGCAGAGTTAGCGGCTAGCAGGGGCGGACTCGCCCATCGGGACAGGAAGCAGCATGTGGGACACTGACAGAGGAGATGACTAAGGAGATGAAGGCTACCCACTGGAGAAGTGGTTGATGTCTCCTGTTAGGAGTCCAGCCAAGGATGCCCAGGAGAGATAGAATTGAAACCACCTGACCATAAAAGCTGTGATCGAGCAAGTATTTATGATGCTGATGATGCACTTCAGGCGCAGATCCGGGCACCCTTCAGTATACACCAGCTCAGGTATCCAGAATGATAATGGTGTGCTGTGCCTAGCACAACATAGTGCAGCAGTAAGGAGGAAGAAGTTGCTGAGTGCACTGCCTCTTCAGAGGAGGAGCAGAAGAAGAATGGACTTGATGTGGCAAAGGCACCAGCAATGGCACACATAGCTGCCTGGGATGCCTGGCACGGCTTAAGTCTGGCACAGTCCAATTAGACTGAAGCAGTGCACCCATTTGGTAGCCATATTCTGAACCCACTTGGACCCCCATCCCCATCCCCAACTCAAAGCATTCCAACAGTCTACAAAACATCACAGACATCTATTGCTCATCTTTAACTCTTGACTTATCATTCATCAAAGTGAGAAGGCCACTTCCCAGGCAGAAAGCAAAAATGGGCAACATGGGAAAATGGGCCAGACAGATAATTTTAATTTTGTGGAAAAATTAAACAGAAATATAACAATCTAAACACCCATGTGCATACACTGGTAGAACTACCATTCTTCACCCTTCCTTTTCCACTAATTCTACTTGGTGCAACCCCGGTAGCTTCAGCAGAGGTCAAGACAAGTTGCTCAGATCCCTGCCCTGACTGCTCAGATGCTCTTGGCTGATGGCCCTCTGTGATTTGGAGCTCATGAGAGCCCTGCTAAGGACTGCCTCACTTGCACCTCTGCAGGGGCAGACTCGCCCATCGGGACAGGAAGCAGCATGTGGGACACTGACAGAGGAGGCGGGCAGCGAGTGAGAAGTGGAAGCACTTTGAGCAGAGTCTCCACTTCCATGTCCTCTTTCTCCATCTTCCATAGCCCACTCAAACTTCCCTACTAGCAATGAGTTGGAGAGCACTTTGCTGCACATCAGTGAAGCGCTGAGGGCCAAGGCTAATTTCCAATCAACCCTGTTTACAGTAGCATTTTGAGTGTGCAAGTATTGGGGTAAGGGAAAGCATGCACTCTTTTGAATACCGTGCCTAATGCTCCATTCAGGTAGCCACTCTTTCCGTGCAGGTAGGCATAATTGCAAAGGCCTGCAACATCATGGCACTCATTGAGATGGACTCCTCCAATCTCTCTACAATGGTGCACAATGGAGCTGGAATTGCTTACAGCACCTCATACATTTTTTGCTGCTGCTCCAGAATTATCCTCTTCTTCGATGTCCCCCAAGGGTCAGCATCTGTGTCTAACTGAGCAGAGCTTAGAGCATCTGCGGCCTCCGATGGGGTCTGTCCACTGCTGTCCTTGTGTCAACCGCCTGCTCTTGCTCCCTTGTAATGTGTGAGACAGCATGTGAGAACTCAGCACAACCTGTCCTTCCATTCCCGCTGAAGTATGTGTATCTGATCTGGTAGATGGTCTGTATGAGTCTTGTGACAGTGTGTTCTCAGAGTAAGTGACCTCCTCTGAGGAGTCTTTGTCTTTCCCCTGCACCACCACCTGGAGGATGTGTAATCTGCCTGTGAGGGAAGAAAGACATGATTTAGAACTGTCAAGGCAAGAAGGTGTTAAGTCAACATTGTGCACATTATATTTCACTGGTTGTTGCCATCAGGTCAATATGAGTGCTGGTTGTATGCCATGTGGCTGTGTGATATTTCATTGTGTCACTAGGTAGCTAGGAGAACCCCCATCTCTCCACCTCTGATGGCCAGGCATTCCGACACTCAGCTTGTTGCTTGCCCATCCTCATCTGCAGTCTCAGAATGGAGATGCAGGAGAACCATTCCGGTTCTCTGTGCCTTCCTGGTGCTCTATGCTGTCATCTCCAGAAAGGTGGGAAAGAAGAGATCTATGATTGGGAGTAATGGAATACGTTGAGTAGATGGATGGACAATAATGGTGGAGGGTTACTACGAGGAACAGGTGTAACATTGCATTGAGTGGGAGTGTCAATGGGTGGCTGGTCAGCTGGGCGTGTGAGAAAGTGTCTAGACAGAGACGGATGGGTGCATCTGTAGGGTAAGTTGGTATGAGGAGTGAGGTGCAGGAGTAGGCTTTGGAAGATAGAGTGAAGGGATTTGGGGTTAGAAGCACATCAGGATATACTCGAATGTGCCATGCCATTCACCTTTCCTGACCTGGTAGGTCAGCTGTGTCCAGGAGCATGATGCCACACCCATGCTGCTAACCTCCTTAGCAAGTTCCAACCATGCTTTCTTGCTAAACGTGACAGATTTCTTTCTCCCACTGTCAGGGAACAGAACCTCTCTATGGGCCCATACAGCCCATAGCATCATCTCTAAGGAGGCATCAGTGAAGCAAGATGCTGCCTTGCAATGTTGTGAATCCATTGCTGCAGTTTCTTGCTCTGTGGAAGCAGCTGGACAATTCTTCAACGGTTAGCTTTAAATACTTCAGCTGAAATAGACTCATGCCTGCTCTCACTAGTTGGTTGGCAAACTTGGAAATCAGATGCTAGTGCAGTGGCTGAGTTATAAAGCCGCTGACAAACGTGCTGCTGAAACTACCAGGTTCCCACATACTACCAGGCTGCCTTCACCACCAGTGCTTCGAACAGTTAAAATCCTCCTGACCTAACAATGACAATGTTAACGTATCCCGCCAGTTGTGAAACTGATGAGTTTGGGTGCAACGTTAGTTTTACTCCACATCCAATGTTATTCTCCATTGAGGCCTATTGGTAATTTTGGTCGGGTGTAACTTCAGCGTTCCACTGATTCCATGTGTTTTCCACCCGACAAGTTAAGTTAAAATTGTCCCTTATGAGTCTTAGAGTGGGACTTAAATGCATGACTCACTCGGGAACAAACAAGTCTTAATTTTTATAAGTAAACAATTTAATGAGCATTTTTATTGATGATATCTTGCTAGAGCGACAGGTTGGTTTTTCTATATGGAATGAAATGAGATCATCATATGCTGGGCCGCTCCAGGATTTGGGTGACAATCATATATGTCAGTGATTTGTAAGTTGTGAGATTACTAAAGCAAGGTTAATGCAACAAGACAAACAAGGCAAGAGAAATATAAAAATACTAGTTAGGGTACTGCATTAAATTCTGGTTACCACATTAGTGGAAGGATATGATTGCACTAGAGACAGTACAGAGGAGGTTTACAAGGATGTTACCAGGAATGGAGAGTGTTAGCTATGAGAAAAGCTTGGATAAGTTGGGGTTGTTTTCTTTGGAACTGAGGAGGCTGAGGGGAGATTTAAATGAGGTATATCAAATTATGAGGGGTCTAGTTACAGTGAATAGGAAGGACCTATTTCCCTTAGTGAACAGATCAATAACCAGGAAGCTTAGATTTAAAGTATTTGGTAGAAGGATTAGAGGTGAGTTGAGGATTAAATGTTTTGCCCAGAGTCTGCTGGCGGTCTGGAGCTCACGGCCTGAAAGGGTGGTAGAGGTAGAAACCTTCATCACATTAAAAAAGTATTGGATATGCACAAGGTGCTGTAACCTACAGGTCTATGGACCATGAGCTGGAAAGTGGAATTAGGTTGGATAGCTTTCTCGGCTGGGACAGACATGATGGGTCTTGTGGCCTCCTTTTGTGCCATAAATTTGCTATGTTTCAAACATATAACAAAATAAAACCTTTTGGATGTGGAAGCCTGTTAACTGAAAGCTATTTAACTTAAATGGCAAAAGATTTTTGTATAATCCGTAGGTTGTTGGAATTGCTTCTCTTTGATAATAGATCTGATCTTCTCTGCTTTCAAGGTGTGCTGTTCTGTCATTTGGATTGTGCAATAAATAGCACATCATTTAAGAGTTTCCAAACTTCGAGTGTTCCCTGCATTCAGACTCCACTAGGCCAATTAAGGTACAAAATTTCAGCTTCACCAGTCCAAAAGGTTTGCACCATAATAGAATCTCTTTAAAATTAATTCTCAGGATATGGGTTTTGCTGGAGGACTGACATTTATTGTCCATCTCTAGTCATCCTTGAGAAGCTGGAGAAGGTGGTGATGGGCCATTTCCTTGAACTGCTAATGTGGCGAAGGTCCTCCTGCAGTGCAGTTAGGGAGGGAGTTCCAGGATTTCAACCCAGCAACAATGAAGGAATGGTCTGTGACTTGGTGAGAAACTCGGAGGTGTTGGTGTTCCCATGCACCTGCTGCCCTTGCCCTAGATAGGGGAAGACACGGCTTTGGAAGGTACTATCAATAGAAGCACCAGAGTGCAAGTTGAAGTCGTGTTCCGTTGACATCTCGGGTAGTGTAAGGAGATCAACAGCAGATTTGTAAAAGCCAGATTGTTGTTCACTAATTGAATTATTTGATGAAGTAACAGAGAAGGTTGATGAAGGGCAAGCAATGGATACTATTTATATGGATTTTAAGAAAGCGTTTGACAAAGTACCACATAAAAGACTGGTTAACAAAATTGAGGCCCATGGAATAGGAGAGTTGGTATAAGCTTGGATATAAAAATTGGCTTAAGGACAGAAAATGCAGAATGGTGGTAAATGGTAAATAATAATATATTTCAAAATTTTCCAATGATACCAAACTTGGAGGTGTGGCAAGATAGTGAGGACAATACCAATCGATTGCAACAGGACATAGATAGGGTAGCAGAATGGGCATACTGTTGGCAAATGAAATTTAATACAGAGAAATGTGAGGTGATGCATTTTGGCAGAAGGGATTGTGAGAGGCAATATAGACTTCATGGCACAGTTCTGAAGAGTGTGCGGGGACTGACTGACCTGGAGGTTCATGTGCATAGACCTTTGAAGGTGGCAAACATATTGAGTGAGTAGTTAACAAAGCATGTGTGATCTTGGGCTTCATAAGTAGAGATATTGAGTACAAAAGCAGGGAAGTTATGCTGTAGCTTTATAAAGCTCTGGTTAGGCCCCATCTAGAGTACTGCATCCAGTTCTGGTTACCACACTTTAGGAAGGATGTGAGGATCCTTGAGAAGGTGCAGAGGAGATTTACCAGAATGCTTCCAGAGATGAGATATTTTAGCTACAAGGTTAGGTTGGAGAAGCTGGTGTTGTTCTCCATGGAGCAAAGGAGATTGAGGAGAGATTTGATAGAGGTGTACAAGATTATGACAGGTTTAGATAAGGTAAACAAAGAAAGGCTGTTCCCATTAACTGATGGTGCAATGACTAGGGGACACAGGTTTAAGTGTTACGGCCATGTGGTGAGGGATAAGGGTGGTTCCCCTTGTTCAACTCACACTTGACTGCGGCAAGTGTTTTTTTGTTATTAGGGTTTAACCCCTTGGTGCTTTATTTGTCAAATAAACAGACTGTAACAGGTTTTCTTGTAGGCTTAAAATAGAAGATAAATTATTTATTGAGCAATATGCCTTATCCTGAAATTGACGCAACCACATCCACTCGCGCATCCACTCACGCATTTGCTTGCACACACACACACACACACACACACATGAACAGACAGTTAGAGAGGAAAAGGGAATGCAGTTTCCAGGTAAGGTAGGGCTTCGGAGTTCACGGTAAACCTGTTGAATTTTCAAGTCAAGTTTTTGATGGTTGCAGGTCTGATGTGTTTGTAGATATCTCTCTTGGTTGAAAGTTCAGTTTGATGACAGAGAATCAGTTCCAAATTCACTGCTGCATAAGTCGAAACAGCAGGGCACCTTTCTTCTGGCTTGCTGGATTTTTCTCACAGCTGTTTGCTTGACAAGCTATTTGGTGATGTTTCTTTCTGGGTCTCTCTCACTCTTTCTCTCCTCGAGGGCTGCCTTTTTAAGGTAAAAATTTTGTCACATTATCTTTTGGTAGGAGATGCTTTGGTCACTCCCCCATGGTGGTCACACAATGGCCCAGGATGAGAATAATCCGGTTATGACGTTTCACTTCATAACTTCTTTGTTTCTGTAGAACCCATTCAATTCAGGAATGTTTCAGGATGGGTTTAGGATGGGTGCAAATGATACCTCTTAGCTTTGAAGGTATTCTTTGTTCTAAACAGACAGTGTGGCAATATTCAAAAACACATGCAGCCATCATTTGCAGCACTGTCCATTTTCTACAAAAGGCAAAGTCAATTTTTAAAATTCTTCAATTTTAGTCCATAATTTTTCATCATCACACCCCTCGTAATTGTGACATAAAGTTTTCGGAAAGAGGTGCAAGGGGGATGTGAGGAAGAACATTTTTATGTAGTGAATCGTAATGACCTGGAACTACTTCAACAAAAAAATTAATTAGATTAGTCAAGCACAATCTATCTTTTACAAATCCATGCTGTCTCTCCTTAATTAACTTGCTGTTGATTTTGTTCTCTGATTATTGTTTCTAAAACCTGTCCCACGACTGATGTTGAACTGACTGGCTTGTCATTACTAGGACTACCCTGACAACCTTTCTTGAATAAAAATGTCACATTTACCAATGTACACATGTATCAATCCTCTGGTACCTCTGCCATATTTAGGGAAGATTGGAAGATTATGGCAAGCCCTTCTGTTATCTCCACTCCCACTTCCTTTAGTAACCTGGGATGCAAGCCATCTGGAAGATGGGGTTTTAACCACTCTAAGCATAGCCAGCCTTTCCAATACTTCCTGTCCCTCAATTTTCAGCCCATCCATTACCTCTACCATCTCTGCTTCTACTGCTATTTGTTCAGAATTCTCTTCCTTAGAAAACACTGATATAAAGTATGCATTAAGTATTCCAGCCTTGCCCTATGCCTCCAAGCATACATCAGCCTCTTTGTCCCTAATAGGCCCTATCCCACCTCTTACTACCCACTTACTATTTACATGCTGGTAGAAGATTTTTGTGTTCCCTTTTATATTGACCTCTCATATTCTCTCTTTGCCAGTCTTCACGTCCCCTCTCAACTTATTCTATTCGACCTAGTTCTCACTTAAAGAATTCACCGGATGCATCATACACCCTCTCTTTTTGATTTTATCATATTCTCTATCTCCCTCATCATCCAAGGAGCCCTGTTTTTCGGTTCCCCTACCTTTCACCCTCTTGAAATGTACCTATCCTTAACCTGAAGCATCTCCTGCTTAAAGATCACCCATTGTTCTGTTAAAGGTTTTCCTGCCTATTTTACTCTGGCTAGATCTCCTCCAATCCCATTGAAGTTGGCCCTCTTCCAATTTAGGCATTCCCTTTTGATTGCCCTTGCTCTTCTCCATTACTAGTCTAAACTTTATAATATGGTAATGACTCTTACCCAAGTGTTCCTCTGCAGTGACTTGGTCCACTTGGCTCACCTTTCTCCTCAGCACTAGATCCAGCAATGTCTCCTTCCTAGTTAGACCGAGAATGTACTGATCAAGGACGTTCTCCTGAACCCATGTCAGAAATTTCTCCCCCTCCTTTCCCTTTACTCTAACATTATCTCAAGTGATATTTGAGTAATAAAGTTCCCAATATCACCATCTATCTATAGTTCTTGCAGAACACTGTGATTTCCCTGCAGATTTGCTCCTCTTTCTCTCACTATTTGGAGGCCTATAGAATACCCCCTGTAGCATGATCATCCCATTTTGCTTTTCAATTCCAACCAAATGGATTCTGTCTTTGCCCCTCAAGGACAACCTTCCTCCCTTTCCAACACTACAATGTCTTCCCTAATCAGTGCTCCCATGCCACCTCTGTTTTTTCCTTCCCTATCTTTTCTGAACTCTTGGATACTAAGCACCTGGATCTGAAGCGCATCTTCAATAGGCCTGCAGCCCATTCGGTAGTTTCTTAGTTTGTGCCATGACAGGTGTTGTAATTCCCTGCTGCAGCAGTACTAGTGTTCCTCACAGTTGTCAGTAGCCACTTCTTCAATGGGTAGTCTTTGCCACCCAGTATCCATCCTAGAAGCACACGGGGGGTCTAAAATAGTCCAGGACTGCCTTAGTATGTAGATGTCGTGGTTGCTGGGAACCATGCACACACCTTCAGGAAGTGCTTGCGATGGTCACAGACAAGCTGTACATTGAGCAAGTGGAGGCACTTCCGGTTGATAAAGGCTGGAGGCTGGTCTGTGGGAAACTTGATGGCTACATACCTGCAGTCAATGGCACCCTGCACCTGGGGGAATCCAGCAATGGCCCCGAACTCTATGGCCCTGTCAGCCTAACTGTCTGGATGAGTACTGGCTGGCCCTCTTGAACATGGCATTGGTGACTACCTTGATGCAGACTGGGAGATTGCACACATATCTCCAGTGGATCCCTGGAATGATCCTGTGGTGTCGAACTTCAGCACCACGGTGACTGTCAGCACCACATAAAACCTGCTACTGTGTACAGCAACACATGATAATTCGTAAATTATCTTCATTTGAGAAATACATTGATTCACAAACACATGTAAAAACGTGATTTAATGATATGTACATTCTAAACTAGTCTTCTGTACCAATTGATCCTGGGTGGCCACCACTTCCCATGGAACTCAGCTCGTTCTCCATCATGACACATAGCTTTGTGATGGCCTCTCTGGGGACACTGCTACTCCGATATCTGAAGGTAGCTGAGCCTCGGTCTGTAGACCCTCTCTGATGGGTAACCTCTGGATGCTGGTTGTGAGGGCCTCTGCACCCTTCTCCTCCATTCCCCCTACCCCTGAGGTTGTTGCTCCTTGTGCCCCTCTCATTGCTGCTGCTCCGCCATCTGTCGATGCAGCTTTCTCTCTCTCAGATGCTTCTCCTCACCGGAGGAACCAAAACCTGAGTGAACAAGGCCCATGGCAAGTAGATTCACGCAGTCCGCAGGGCCTCTTTCCACCCCTCCTTTACCCACATGTTCCAGTTTTGATATGCCAATCTAGTGATATGCCTCACATCACTGGCACCTTTTCTCCTTCTTCCCCCTGACTATGCCAATACCCACTGTTCCACTCTCCCTGCCAAGGGACGTTTGTACTCACGATGTCTGCTGTTTGGGGTCAGAACTGACCACCTGCGAAGGCATCTGCTCCTTGTATCTGGCAAGGCTCTGAAGCCCCATGGTTCCCTTGCACTTCTGGAAAAATCTGAAAACCTTTGTAATATTGAAGTTAATTTCCTTTTAAACATGCTTAATTACCCGCCGCTGTGTGTAAACGTGAGGTCTTTCCGCCATGCCGGCCACCCTTTGCAATATCTAGTTATGATGCAAAGACTTTGGGCTTCGTTCCGACCTATTCCTACCCAATATTCCAAACCCTCCCGCCTTTCAGCCTGCCTCCAATGGGCTGGAAAATTCAGCCCTATGTCTCTATGGCTGGAATTTTACGCTCCCCCCCCCCCCCCCGCCACTACAGGAGCAGGCTCGAAGCGGGGAGATGTAAAATTGACTGGGAGGCGGGAGGAGCCATTCTTGTTGACTTCCCATCCCCGCTGCAATTTTACGAGGGGCGGCAGCGGTGACAAGAAACGGTCTGCCTGCCCCAGGCTGATTAAGGCCCTTAAGTGGTCAATTAACTGCCACTTAATGGCCTCCTCCCACCACTACTGATATTTTACCCGCAGCCGGCAGGTGGCACAGGCCCCAAGGAGGCTGCTCTGTAAAACCTGGCGGCCTGTCTGCGGGCTGGGGGGAACCCTCCTGATCGGGCACCCTGTTCCCCCCCTAAGGGCCAACTGCCTCCCCCCCACCCCCCCCACTCCCAGCGAGGCCAAAAGGCACTTACCCTTTCTCTGGGGCCAGCGACCCCTTTGCACCACTCCCTGCCCGCAGTCCCAGCAATGGCCACCACTCCCAGTGGTGCTACTGGGACTGAGAGCTGCCGGCCCACTGATTGGCTGGCAGCTCCTGGAGGCGGAACGTCCTGCCTCACGGAGTGGAGGCCCGGTGAATTAAGGGCCTGGGCCACACAAAATCACTGCATGGCTCCCAGGCCCAGCGGAGGCAGGCTCGCCCCTGACTTTTTGGCCAGGGTGTGGGGCCTCCCACCCAATGTAAAATTTCGGCCTGTGAGTCAAAGGTTTATGAATCGTTGGAATTCTCTACCCCAGAGAGCTGTGGATGCTCAGACAGTGAATATATTCCAGACAGAGGTCATTAGATTTTTGGGTACTCAGGGAATTAAGGAATATGGGGATAGATAGAGTTGAGGTAGAAGATCAGCCATGATCTTGGTGAATGGTGGAGCAAGCTCGAAGGGCCAAATGGCCTACTCCTACTCCTATTTCTTATGTTCAATGATCTAAAGGCAAAGCTATGATTGCTTTGTCCACCCAAAAGCAATCAGTTATCTTCAAATTAAAGGAGGCAGATAAAAATGTTTCAGAATGAAGCAGTGATGTGTTGGCCTGGAATCATTGAATGTTGAGGGAATGGAAACCTTATGGTAGGTACATAACAATTTGATTGACTGACAGCACCAATAACTGACTAAATAACTAATTATAACAGTAAATTGGCAAGAAATATAAAAACAAACAGGAAGAGCTTCTACGGGTATATAAAAAGAGAGTAGCTAAAGCAAGTATCGGACCCTTAGAGGATGAAACTGAGGAATTAATAGCAGGGAACAAGGAAATAGCAGATAATTTAAACCAATATTTTGCATCGATCTTCATGGTGGAGGACACTATAAACATCCCACAATAATAGATGAGCAAGGTGTAAATGGGAGGGAGGAACTTGTAGCAATCTCTATCATGAGCGAAAAGATGCTGGACAAACTGATGGGATGAAAGGCAGACAAGTTATGGAGTCATAGAGTCATACAGCAGAGAAAAAGGTCCTTCGGCCTATCGTGTTTGTGCTGGCCATCAAGCACCTAACTATTCTAATCCCATTTTCTAGCATTTTCCAGGTTGCCAGGACCTGATGGTCTGCATCCAAGGGTTTTAAAAGAAGTGGTGCAGAGATAGTGGAGGCATTAGTCATAATATACCAAAACTCACTGGATTCCGGTAGGGTACCAGCAGATTGGAATACCGCTAATGTGAAGCCCCTATTCAAGAAAGGAGGGAGACAGAAAGCAGGAAACTATAGACCAGTTAGATTAACATCTGTCATTGGGAAAATTCTAGAGTCCATTATTAAGGAAGAAATGGCAGGACATTTAGAAAAACATAATGCAATCAAACAGAGTCAACATGGTTTTATGAAAGGGAAATCATGCTTGACAAATTTTTTAGAGTTCTTTGAGGATATAACAAGAAGAGTGGATAAAAGGGAATTTTCAGAAGGCGTTCGATAAGGTACCACATAAAAGGTCTTACAAAATAAGAGCTCAGGGTATTGGGGGTAATGTATTGGCGTGGATTGAGGATTGGCTGACACACAGAAGGCAGAGAGTCAGGATCAATGGGCCTTTTTCAGGTTGGAAAGCCGTAACTAGTGGGGTGCCACAAGGATCGGTCCTAGGGCCTCAACTATTTACTATCGATATGAATGACTTGGAGGAAGGGACAGAGTGCAGTATATCCAAATTTGCTGATGATACAAAAATAGGTGGGAAGGCATGTTGTGATAAGGTCCCAAAGAATCTGCAAAGGGATATAGATAGGTTAAGTGAGTAGGCAAAAACTTGGCAGATGGAGTTCAATGTGGGGAAGTGTGAGGTAATTCACTTTGGTAGGAAGAATAAAAAGGCAGATTATTATTTAGATAGAGAAAGACTACAAAATACTGCAGGACAGTGAGATCTGGGTGTTCTTGTACATGAAACACAAAAAGTTAGCATGCAGGTGCAGCAAGTAAATAGGAAGGCAAATGGAATTTTGGCCTTTATTGCTAGGGGGTTAGAGTTTAAAAATAGGGAAGTCTTGTTACAACTGTACAGGGTGTTGGTGAGGCCATACCTGGAGTACTGCATATAGTTTTGGTCCCCATATTTAAGCAAGAATATACTAGCAGTGGAGGCAGTTCAGAAAAGGTTCACTAGGCTGATTCCTGGGATGAAGGGGTTGTCTTATCAAGAATTGCTAAACAGGTTAGGCCTTTATTTATTGGAGTTTACAAGAATGAGAGGTGATCTTATAGAAACATAGAAGATTTTAAGGGGGCTCGACAGGGTAGATATTGAGAATATGTTTCCACTGGTGGGGAATCTTGACATAGTTACAGAATAAGGGGGCACACATTTAAAACTGAGATGCAAAGGAATTTCTTCTCTCAGAGGGTGGTGAATCTCTGGAATTCTCTGCCTCAGAGAGTTGTGGAGGCTAGATCACTAAATGTATTAAAGGAGGAGGTAGATAGATTTTTGAAATATTGGGGAGTCGAGGGTTATGTGGAGCAGGCCTGAAAGAGAAGTTGAGGCCTGGGACAGATCAACCATGATCTTATTGAATGGCGGGGCAAGCTTGAGGGGCTGGATGGGCTACTCCTGCTCCTATTTCTTATGTTCTAATGTTGGTGCAGCCCCAAATACACATAGCATTCTAGGAAACATAGCAGTGATATAAGATTTAATACAAAAGCAATATACTGCAGATGCTGGAAATCTGAAATAAAAAACAGAAAGTGCTGGAAATGCTCAGCAGGTCTGGTAGCATCTGTGGAGGGAGAAACAGATTTAATGTTTCAGGTCTGTGATCTTTCATCACAACTGAAAAAGGTTAGAAATGTTAATAGGTTTTGAGCGAGTGAAAGTGTGGGGAGGGGTGGTTGTGGTGAGGAAGACGAACAAAAGGGAAGGTCTGTAATAGGATGAAGGCAGGAGGGATTAAATGACAAAAGCTTTCATGGTTCAGGCCAAAGGGTGTTGTGTTTCCTTTTCTTATGACTGAACACAAAGGCACTAACCATCCCTGGATTTGTCCTGTCCCACCGGCAGGACAGACCCAGCAGAGGTGGCGGCACAGTGGTATACAGTAGGGAGGGAGTTGCCCTGGGAGTCCTCAACATCGACTCTGGACCTCATGAAGTCTCATGGCATCAGGTCAAACATGGACAAGGAAACCTCCTGCTGATTACCACCTACCGCCCTCCCTCAGCTGAGGAGCAGTACTCCTCCATGTTGAACAGCACTTGGAGCAAGCACTGAGGGTGGCAAGGGCACAGAATGTACTCTGGGTGGGGGACTTCAATGTCCATCACCAAGAGTGGCTCAGTAGCACCACTACTGACCGAGTTGGCCGAGTCCTGAAGGACATATCTGCCAGACTGGTATGCGGCAGGTGGTGAGGGAACCAACAAGAGGGGAAAACATACTTGACCTCGTCCTCACCAATCTGCCTGCCGCAGATGCATCTGTCCATGACTGTATTGGTAGGAGTGACCACCGCACAGTCCTTGTGGAGACGAAGTCCCACCTTCACATTAAGGATACCCTCCTTCATGTTGTGTGGCACTATCACTGTGCTAAATGGGATAGATTTCAAACAGATCTAGCAATGCAAAACTGGGCATCCATGAGGCGCTGTGGGGCATCAGCAGCAGCAGAATTGTACTCAACCACAATCTGTAACCTCATGGCCCGGCATAGCCCCCACTCTACCATTAGCATCAAGCCAGGAGACCAACCCTGGTTCAATGAAGAGTGCAGGTGGGCATGCTAGGAGCAGCACCAGGCATACCTCAAAATGAGGTGTCAACCTGGTGAAGCTACAACACAGGACTATCTGTGTGCCAAACTGCATAAGCAGCATGCGATAGACAGAGCTAAGCGATCCCATAACCAAAGGATCAGATCTAAGCTCTGCAGTCCTGCCACATCCAGCCATGAATGGTGGTGGACAATTAAACAAATAACTGGAGGAGGTGGCTCTACAAATATCCCCATCCTCAATAATGGGGGAGCCATCTCAGCCTCCTCCTGAAGTCCCCAGCATCACAAATGTCGTGACTTCAGCCAATTCATATCACTCCGCGTGATATCAAGAAACGACTGAAGGCACTGAATACTGCAAAGGCTATGGGCCCTGACAATATTCTGGCAATAGTACTGAAGACCTGTGCTCCAGAACTTGCCGCACCCCTAACCAAGCTGTTCCAGTACAGCTCCAACACTGGCATCTACCCTGCAATGTGGAAAATTGCCCAGGTATGTCCTGTACACAAAAAGCAGGACGAGTCCAACCCAGCCAATTACCACCCCATCAGCCGACTCGCAATCATCAGTAAAGTGATGGAAGGTGTCATCAACAGTGCCATCAAGCAGCACTTGCTTAGCAATAACCTGCTCAGTGATGCTCAGTTTGGGTTCTGCCAGGACCACTCAGCTCCTGACCTCATTACAGCCTTGGTTCAAACATGGACAAAAGAGCTGAACTCAAGAGGTGAGGTGAGAGTGACAGCCCTTGACATCAAGGCAGCATTTGACTGAGTATGGCATCAAGGAGCCCTAGCAAAACTGAGGTTAATGGGAATCAGGGGGGAAACCCTCCGCTGGTTGGAGTCATACGGCGTGCAAAGGAAGATGGTTGTGGTTGTTGGAGGTTAATCATCTGAGCTCCAGGACATCACTGCAGGGGTTCCTCAGGATAGTGTCCTAGGCCCAACCATCTTCAGCTGCTTCATCAATGCCCTTCCTTCAATCATAAGGTCAGAAGTGGGGATGTTCGCTGATGATTGCACAATGTCCAGCACCATTCGTGACTTCTCAGATACTGAAGCAGTCCGTGTAGAAATGCAGCAAGACTTGGACAATATCTAGGCTTTGACTGATAAGTGGCAAGTAACATTTGCGCCAAACAAGTGCCAGGCAATGACCATCTCCAACAAGAGAGAATCTAACCATCTCCCCTTGACATTCAATGGCATTACAATTGCTGAATCCCCCACTTTCAACATCCTGGGGGCTACCATTGACCAGAAACTGAACTGGAGTAGCCATATAAATACCGTGGCTACAAGAGAACGTCAGAGGCTAGGAATCCTGCGGCGAGTAACTCACCTCCTGACTCCCCAAAGCCTGTCCACCATCTACAAGGCACAAGTCAGGAGTGTGATGGAATACTCTCCACTTGCCTGGATGGGTGCAGCTCCAACAACACTCGAGAAGCTCGACACCATCCAGGACAAAGCAGCCGCTTGATTGGCACCCCATCTACAAACATTCACTCCCTCCACCACCAAAGCACAGTGTCAGCAGTGTGTACCATCTACAAGATGCACTGCAGCAATGCACCAAGGCTCCTTCGACAGCTCCTTCCAAAGTCGCGACCTCTACCAACTAGAAGGACAAGGGCAGCAAATGCATGGGAACACCACCACCTGCAAGTTCCCCTCCAAGTCACACACCATCCTGACTTGGAACAATATCACTGTTTCTTCACTGTCGCTGGGTCAAAATCCTGGAACTCCCTTCCTAACAGCACTGTGGGTGTACCTACCTCACATGGACTGCAGCGGTTCGAGAACGCAGCTCACCACTACCTTCTCAAGGGCAATTAGAGATGGGCTATAAATGCTGGCCTGGCCAGCGATGCCCACATGCCATGAATGAATAAAAAAAACACTCAAATAGGATTAGTAAACTCAAATGTGGGTTCTTTATTTGTGAAGATTAAGTAGCACATGTGCAATCTTGGAACGCTCTTAATAACACATCTTACTCGGATGATTACCGCAGACTACCTATCATGTGGTACCTTACATCACTTTCTAACTGGTGGTATATGAAGATCATAGCCACACTGACTTAAAAGTGTACCACAACAAAGGGAGTCGTAAGTGTGAAAGGCACAGAGGGGACAAAATTCTTGAACTGTATTCAAGGGAACCTTTTCAGCCAGCCGGTAATAAACCCAATGAGAGGGGGCATAATTCTAGATTTAGTCTTCGGTAATGAAGCTGGGCCAGTGGATGAAGTAACTGTGGGTGACCATTTTGGTGTTAGTGACCATAATGCAATTAGCTTTAGCATAATCATGGAAAAGGACAAAGGTAAAACAGGAATAAAAGTTCTAAATTGGAGGAAGGCAAATTTTACAAAACTGGGAGGTGACCTGGCAAAAGTGTACTGGATACAGCTACTTGAAGGAAAATCAGTGCCAAACCAATGGGTGGCATTTAAAAGTGAGATACTACAGGCACAGTGTAGGCATGTCCCCACAAAGATAAAGGGTGGTACTGCCAAATCTAGAGCCCCCTGGTTATCTCGAAGCTTACAGAGTAAGTTGAAGCAGAAAAAGAAAGCTTATGACAATCACAAAAATCTTAATACTTTAGAAAGCCTAGAAGAGTATAGAAAGTGGAGGAGTGAAGTAAAAAAGGAAATTAGAAAAGCAAAGAAGAGAACATGAAAAATTATTGGCAGGTAAAATCAAGGAAAACCCGAAGAAGGTTTATCAGTACATTAAGAGCAAGAGGATAACTAAGGAAAAGGTAGGGCCTATCAAAGATGTACAAGAGAACTTAGGCGTGGATGAAGAAGATGTGGGCAGGGTTCTAAATGAGTTTTATGTCTCTTTCTTCACAAAGGAGAGGGTTGATGCATACATTGTAGTTAAAGAGGAGGAGTGTGAAATATTAGATATGATAAGCATAATGAGTGAGGAGGTATTCGAGGGTCTGGCATCCTTGAAAGTGGATAAGTCACCAGGGCCAGATGGATTGCATGCCAGGTTGTTAAAGGAAGCCAGGGAGGAAATAGCGGATGCGTTGAGGATCATCTTCAAATCCTCATTAGATACAGGCGAGGCACCAGACGATTGGAGGTCTGCTAATGTTGTACCATTGTTTAAAAAGGGTGCGAGGGTTAGGCCAAATAATTATAGGCTAGTCAGTCTGACCTCAGTGGTGGGTAAATTGTTAGAATCAATTCTGAGGGACAGGATATGCTGCCACTCAGAAAGGCACGGATTAATCAGGGATAGTCAACATGGATTCAGAGTCATAGAGTTATACAGCACAGAAACAGGCCCTTCGTCCCATTGTGTCTGTGCTGGCCATCAAGCACCTAACTGTTCTAATCCCATTTTCCAGCACTTGGCCCATAGCCTTGTATGCTATGGCGTTTCAAGTGCTCATCTAAATACTTCTTAAATATTGTGAGGGTTCCTGCCTCTACCACCTATTCAGGCAGTGTGTTCCAGATTCCAACCACCCTCTGGTGAAAAAGTTTTTCCTCAAATCCCCTCTAAACCTCCTGTCCCTTACCTTAAATCTATGGCCCATCGTTATTGACCCCTCCGCTAAGGGAAAAAGTTTCTTCCCATCTAACCTATCAATGCCCCTCATAATTTTGTATACCTCAATCATGTCCCCCCTCAGCCTTTTCTGCTCTAAGGAAAACAACCCTCGCCTTTTCAGTCTCTCTTCAGAGCTGAAATGCTCCAGCCCAGGCACCATCCTGGTGAATCTCCTCTGCACCCTCTCCAGTGCAATCACATCCTTCCTATCGTGTGGTGACCAGAACTGTACACAATACTCCAGTTGCGGCCTAACTAGCATTTTATACAGCTCCATCATAACCTCCCTGCTCTTATATTCTATGCCTTGGCTAATAAAGGCAAGTATCCCATATGCCTTCCTAACCACCTTATCTATCTGTGCTGATTTGTTAGGGGAAGGTCATGTCTTACTAACTTAATTGAATTTTTTGAGCAAGTAACAAGGAGGATTGATGAGGGTAGTGCAGTGGATGTGGTCTATATGGATTTTAGTAAGGCATTTGACAAGGTCCCGCAGTGCAGACTGGTCAGTAAAATGAAAGCCCATGGGATACAGGGAATGAGGCAGGTTGGATCCAGAATTAGCTTAGGGACAGGAAACAAAGGGTAGTAGTTGATGGATGTTTTTGCGACTGGAAAGCTGTTTTCAGTGGCGTTCCACAGGGCTCAGTGTTGGGTCCCTTGCTGTTTGTGGTATACATTGGACTTAAATGTGGGAGGCATGATTGGGAAATTTGCTGATGACACAAAAATTGGCCATGTAGTAGATAGTGAAGAGGATAGCCATAGACTCCAGAATGATATCAATGATTTAGTTGAGTGGGTGGAAAAGTGGCAGATGGAGTTCAATCCGGAGGAGTCATAGAGTCATATACAGCACAGAAACAGGTCCTTCGGCCCATCGTGTCCGTGCCGGCCATCAATCACCTATCTATTCTCATCCCATTTTCCAGCATTTAGTTCATAGCCTTGTATGCTGTGGCATTTCAAGTGCTCATCTAAATACTTCTTAAATGTGTGAGGTAATGCATTTGGGGAGGGCAAATAAAGCGAGGGAATACACAATAAATGGGAGGTAATTGAAAGGGGAAGAAGAAGTGAGAGACCTTGGAGTGCATGTCCACAGGTCCCTGAAGGTGGCAGGACAGGTAGGTAGAGTGGTGCAGAAGGCACATGGAATGCTTTCCTTTATTGGCTGAGGTATAGAATACAAAAGCGGGGATGTAATGCTGGAACTATATAAAACACTAGTTAGGCTACAGCTGGGGTATGGCATACAGTTCTGGTCACCATATTACAGAAAGTACATAATTGCTCTGGAGAGAGTACAGAGGAAATTTACAAGAATGTTGCCAGGTATTGAAAGTTGCAGCTAAGAGGCTCAGGTTGTTTTCCTTAGAACAGAGGAGGCTGATGGGTGACTCAATTGAGGTGTACAAAATTATGAGGGGCCTAGCTAGAGTAGATAGGAAGGACCTGCTTCCCCTAGCGGAGAGGTCAATTACTGGGGGCACGGATTTAAGGTAATTGGTAGAAGGATTAGAGGGGACATGAGGGGCAACCTTTTCACCCAGAGGGTGGTGGGTGTCTGGAATTTACTGCCAGGAACAGTGGTGGAGGCAGAAACCCTCAATTATTTTAAAAGGTACCTGGACATGCACCTGAAATACTGTAACCTGCAAGGCTACGGTCTAGGTGCTGGAAGGTGGGATTAAATTGGGCAACTAGTTTTTTTATGTCCAGCACAGACATGACAGGTTGAATGGCCCCTTTCTGTGTGATAATGTTTCTATGGTTCTATGGTAATGGGACAAGTAGAGAAACAAAAGATGTGGCTAGAAGAGGTGTGAATGGCAAGATCCTGAATAATTGCAGTCTGAAAGCAAAGTCAATAACTAAGAGACAAAGGAGAGCAAAAAAATGAACTCGCAAAGAAAAATGAAAGAAAATGGGGGTGGGGGTTACGATCTAAAATTGTTGAACTCATGTTGAGTGCAGCAGGCTGTAGAGTGACCAGTCGAAAGATGAGGTGCTGTTCCTTAAGCTCGTGTTGAACTTCATTGGAACACTGCAGCAGGCCAAGGATAGAAAGGCCAGAATGGGACAGGTGACAGGAAGCACAGGGTTACACTTGCAGACGGAATCGAGGTGTTCTGCAAATCGGTCACCCAGTCTGCATTTGGTCTGCCCAATGTAGAGGAGACCAGACGTGAGCAGCAAATACAATATCCTAAATTGAAAAAGGTACAAGTAAATTGCTGTTTCACCTGGAAGGAGTATTTGGGGCCTTGGATGGTGAGAAGGGGTATTGTAAAATGTCTAATGTTATGTGTGACCAGCTGTTTGTCAGCATTGCCACATCCAGTCCTGAATGGTGGTGGACAATTAAAAAACTGATAGGAGGAGGATGCTCCACAAATATCCCCATCCTCAATGGTGAGGGAGTCCAGCAGATCAGTGCAAAAGACAAAGCTGAAGCATTTGCATCCATTTTCAGCCAGAAGTGCTGATTGGATGATCCATCTCTGCCTCCTCCTGAGGTCCCCAGCATCACAGATGCCAGTCTTCAGTCAATCCAATTCACTCCATGTGACATCAAGAAATAGCTGAAGGTACTGGTTACTGCAAAGGCTATGGGCCCTGACAACATTGCGGAATAGTACTGAAGTCGTGCTCCAGAACTTGCCACGTCCCTAGCCAAGCTGTTCCAGTTTAGCCAAAACACTGGCATCTACCCGGCAACGTGGAAAATTGCCTAGGTCTCTCCTGTGCACAAAAACCAGGACAAATCAAACTCAGAAAATTACCGCCCTATCAGTCTATTCCCAATCATCTGCAAAGTTATGGAAGGGCTTGTCAACAGTGCTATCAAACGGCACTTGCTCAGCAGTAACCTGCTCACTGATGCTCAGTTTGGGTTCCGCCAGGGCCAGTCAGCTCCAGACTTCATTATAGTCTTGGTCCAAACATGGACAAAAGAGCTGAACTTCAGAGGCGAGATAAGAGTTGACATCAAGGCAACATTTTGTAGTGTGATTGCCTTGAAGAGTGATGTCCCTTTGAGATCTTAGTTTGCGAATGAGCTAAGAACCAAGATGCAGTCATGCGATCCAGAGCCTGTGTCTCATTCTGTAACTGGAACACCAAGAGGCAAGTTCTGTAAATAGATAGCTCTGTACTGTATATACTTGTCAGCTGTTAATAAACCTGTTTGAGATCTTCAATCAACTGAACTCTACATATCTCATTTATGTTGCTTCAGATAACATAAAAAGCTTCTCATTACATATTTGACCGAGTATGGCATCAAGAAGCCCAAGCAAAACTGGAGTCAATTTGAATCAGGGGGAAACTTCTCCGCTGGTTTGAGTCATACCTAGCGCAAAAGAAGAAAGTTGTGGTTGTTGGAGTCCAATCATCTCAGCTCCAGGACATCACTGCAGGAGTTCCTCAGGGTTGTGTCCTAGGCCCAACCATCATTTTTTATTCGTTGATGGGGCACGTTGACAGCGCACTGTCGGCAATGCTGCATGCCTTTATTTAAACCACTGCAGAAAAAAAAAAAACCCTTAGCAAATGTAATCACCTCTAAGTCTGCCAAATGATGCTTCACCTCCCGAAGGACGTGGATGAGCTTTCCGGACGTCGATGGTGGGCACTGAGGAAATGGCTTATTACCTGCACCAGATTCCACCCCCCCTCCCCCCCCCCCTTTACCCCCCTTCCACCCCCCCACCCCCGTCCCCTTCCCTGCTCCACCCTCTCAGCTCACCCCCTCACAACCCCGTCCCAGCCCGCCCCCCCTCGCACCATCTTCACCCCGCACCCCCTTCCCCTGCACCCCCCCCCCACCCCCTCCCTCTACCCCTCCCCCTTGCATCCCCTCCTCCCACCGGCACCATCCTACACCTGTGTAGGGGCCCCAACAACCCCACTGCCTTGTGGGCGTCTCGGGAGAGACCAAGGCTAAGGGAGTAAACCCTAACAGAAAATCCGGAGCGGAACCCCGTAGGCGGTCATGTGTCACCTTTGGCATGTTTCCGGCAGTTCCTGCAGCCATACTGGTGCCAAACGTCGTGTCCTGCACTCCTTTGGACCCCACCAGAAAGGCCGAGAGGGGGGTTTTGACGACTGGGCAACTCTCAACCTCCATAAATTTGCCCAGGCATGCGCCATGGAGAGGTCACTCCATAGTTGCCTCACAGCGACTAAAACAACACGGAAGGCAGCAGTTACGGGTTATAAGTCCAGATAAATTGGCGTAGAAACTGGGCGCCACGGGTTGCCTTTGTCGGTGGGAGAGGTCATTGCACCTCACTGGACAGCTACCGCCCGCCTGAAACCGGGCAGCCCCCGGTCAATAAGGTTCTGTCCCGCCACAGTCTGCCTGCTTCAATGGGTGCTTGGAGCTCAGGGTCATTGCCCGAAAGGTGGACTGATACACCGCACCAAACAACATGAAAAAAGGAAAGAAGGTACCAGCCCTTCGGTTTGCAAGCTGGAACGTCAGAACTATGTGTCCTGGCCTGTCGGAAGACCTTACACAAATCAACGATTCTCGGAAGACCGCCATCATTAACAACGAGCTCAGTAGATTCAATGTGGACATTGCAGCACTTCAGGAGACTCGCCTCCCCGCGAGTGGCTCTCTAGCAGAGCAAGACTACACCTTCTTCTGGCAGGGCAGGGATCCTGAAGAACCAAGACAGCATGGAGTGGGCTTCGCCATCAGAAACTCCTTGCTCAGCATGATAGAGCCTCCCTCAAATGGCTCGGAACGCATACTGTCCATCCAACTGCTCACCACCTCTGGTCCAGTACACCTACTCAGCATCTATGCTCCAACACTCTGCTCCGCACCTGAAGCTAAAGACCAGTTCTATGAACAACTCCATAACATCATTAGCAGCATCCCCAACACCGAACACCTATTCCTGCTGGGGGCTTTAATGCCAGGGTTGGGGCCGACCATGACTCATGGCCCTCCTGCCTTGGGCGCTATGGCGTTGGAAGGATGAATGAGAACGGGCAGAGACTGCTTGAGTTGTGTACCTATCATAACCTCTGCATCACCAACTCGTTCTTTCACACTAAACCCTGTCACCAGGTTTCATGGAGGCACCCAAGATCACGTCGTTGGCACCAGCTAGACCTCATTGTCACAAGGCGAGCCGCCTTAAACAGTGTTCAAATCACACGCAGCTTCCACAGTGCGGACTGCGACACCGACCACTCCCTGGTGTGCAGCAAGGTTAGACTCAGACCAAAGAAGTTGCATCATTCCAAGCAGAAGGGCCACCCACGCATCAACACGAGCAGAATTTCTCACCCACAGCTGTTACAAAAATTTCTAAATTCACTTGTAACAGCCCTTCAAAACACTCCCACAGGGGATGCTGAGACCAAGTGGGCCCACATCAGAGACGCCATCTATGAGTCAGCTTTGACCACCTACGGCAAAAGTGCGAAGAGAAATGCAGACTGGTTTCAATCTCATAATGAAGAGCTGGAACCTGTCATAGCCGCTAAGCACATTGCACTTTTGAACTACAAGAAAGCCCCCAGCGATTTAACATCCGCAGCACTTAAAGCAGCCAGAAGTACTGCACAAAGAACAGCTAGGCGTTGCGCAAACGACTACTGGCAACACCTATGCAGTCATATTCAGCTGGCCTCAGACACCGGAAACATCAGAGGAATGTATGATGGCATGAAGAGAGCTCTTGGGCCAACCATCAAGAAGATCACCCCCCTCAAATCTAAATCGGGGGACATAATCACTGACCAACGCAAACAGATGGACCGCTGGGTTGAGCACTACCTAGAACTGTACTCCAGGGAGAATGCTGTCACTGAGACTGCCCTCAATGCAGCCCAGCCTCTACCAGTCATGGATGAGCTGGACATACAGCCAACCAAATCGGAACTCAGTGATGCCATTGATTCCCTAGCCAGCGGAAAAGCCCCTGGGAAGGACAGCATTACCCCTGAAATAATCAAGAGTGCCAAGCCTGCTATACTCTCAGCACTACATGAACTGCTGTGCCTGTGCTGGGACGAGGGAGCAGTACCCCAGGACATGCGCGATGCCAACATCATCACCCTCTATAAAAACAAAGGTGACCGCGGTGACTGCAACAACTACCGTGGAATCTCCCTGCTCAGCATAGTGGGGAAAGTCTTTGCTCGAGTCGCTCTGAACAGGCTCCAGAAGCTGGCCGAGCGCGGCTACCCTGAGGCACAGTGTGGCTTTCGTGCAGAGAGATCGACTATTGACATGCTGTTCTCCCTTCGTCAGATACAGGAGAAATGCCGTGAACAACAGATGCCCCTCTACATTGCTTTCATTGATCTCACCAAAGCCTTTGACCTCGTCAGCAGACGTGGTCTCTTCAGACTACTAGAAAAGATCGGATGTCCACCAAAGCTACTAAGTATCATCACCTCATTCCATGACAATATGAAAGGCACAATTCAACATGGTGGCTCCTCATCAGAGCCCTTTCCTATCCTGAGTGGTGTGAAACAGGGCTGTGTTCTCGCACCCACACTTTTTGGGATTTTCTTCTCCCAGCTGCTTTCACATGCGTTCAAATCCTCTGAAGAAGGAATTTTCCTCCACACAAGATCAGGGGGCAGGTTGTTCAACCTTGCCCGTCTAAGAGCGAAGTCCAAAGTACGGAAAGTCCTCAGCAGAGAACTCCTCTTTGCTGACGATGCTGCTTTAACATCTCACACTGAAGAATGCCTGCAGAGTCTCATCGACAGGTTTGCGTCTGCCTGCAATGAATTTGGCCTAACCATCAGCCTCAAGAAAACGAACATCATGGGGCAGGATGTCAGAAATGCTCCATCCATCAATATTGGCGACCACGCTCTGGAAGTGGTTCAAGAGTTCACCTACCTAGGCTCAACTATCACCAGTAACCTGTCTCTAGATGCAGAAATCAACAAGCGCATGGGTAAGGCTTCCACTGCTATGTCCAGACTGGCCAAGAGAGTGTGGGAAAATGGCGCACTGACACGGAACACAAAAGTCCGAGTGTATCAGGCCTGTGTCCTCAGTACCTTTCTCTACGGCAGCGAGGCCTGGACAACGTATGCCAGCCAAGAGCGACGTCTCAATTCATTCCATCTTCGCTGCCTTCGGAGAATACTTGGCATCAGGTGGCAGGACTATATCTCCAACACAGAAGTCCTTGAAGCGGCCAACACCCCCAGCTTATACACACTACTGAGTCAGCGGCGCTTGAGATGGCTTGGCCATGTGAGCCGCATGGAAGATGGCAGGATCCCCAAAGACACATTGTACAGCGAGCTCGCCACTGGTATCAGACCCACCGGCCGTCCATGTCTCCGTTATAAAGACGTCTGCAAACGTGACATGAAATCGTGTGACATTGATCACAAGTCGTGGGAGTCAGTTGCCAGCATTCGCCAGAGCTGGCGGGCAGCCATAAAGACAGGGCTAAATTGTGGCGAGTCGAAGAGACTTAGTAGTTGGCAGGAAAAAAGACAGAGGCGCAAGGGGAGAGCCAACTGTGCAACAGCCCCAACAAACAAATTTCTCTGCAGCACCTGTGGAAGAGCCTGTCACTCCAGAATTGGCCTTTATAGCCACTCCAGGCGCTGCTTCACAAACCACTGACCACCTCCAGGCGCGTATCCATTGTCTCTCGAGATAAGGAGGCCCAAAAGATGGGATATGCATTGTTGATGTACTTACACCCTAAGGACTACAGTGGTTCAAGAAGGCAGCTCACCACCACTTTCTCAAGGGCATTTGGGGATGGTCAATAAATGCTGGCTTTGTCAGCAATGCCCACATCCCACAAACGAATAATAAAAAAAAATCTTGGCAAAATGAACCTCCCTAGCCTTCTCTCATACAGCTGGACATGGTGTCTTCAGCAAAAGCTGACAATCTCCACTAGGTACCAGAACAGATCTAGTAGCAAAAAAAAAACTTTTATAGCCTTAGGCAGAGAAATTTAAGCACCTCCAAATCTAGAGTCAGTGTTGGATATAGACCATGTCCAGCTGTATGAGAAAAGGCTAGGGAGGCTCATTTCTCCAAGAATTTTTTTTATTATTCGTTTGTGGGATGTGGGCATTGCTGACAAAGCCAGCATGTATTGCCCATCCCCAAGTGCCCTTGAGAAAGTGGTGGTGAGCTGCCTTCTTGAACCACTGCAGTCCTTACGGTGTAGGTACATCAACAATGCATATCCCATCAACAAATAAAAAAAGATGGTTGGGCCTAGGACACTATCCATTCGTTACAGTAGTGTTGTGGTTATGTTTGTGGACTAAAAGTCCGCAGGCCTTGACTAATAACCTGCAGAAGATGTGAGTTCAAATCCCATCATGGCATGTTGTGAATTTGAATTTAGTTTAAAAAAAACATTTCTATATAAATCCTGTGGAAGCTGCAAATATGAACTCTAAACAGAAAATGTTGGAAACACTCAGCAGGCCAGGCAGCATTTATAGAGATAGAAACAGAGGGTTAACATTCCAGGTCAATGACCTTGCATCCAGTACTGGCCCTTAACCTCAAATTCCAACTGCGTTCTCTGTTTTTATCAATTAATATTTTTAGTGTCTATGAAGATCACAAAAGAAATCATATTTCATTCAACAGTATATGACCAGTTAAATTGCCATTGCACAGGATATAGAATCATAGAAAGTTTACGGCACAGAAAGAGGCCACTTGGCCCACCATGTTTGCGCCGGCCGAGAAATGAGCCACCCAGCCTAATCTCACCTTCCAGCATTTGGTCCGTAGCCCTGCAGGTCATGACACTTGAGGTGTATATCTAGACTCCTTTTAAATGATTTGAGGGTTTCTGCCTCTACTACTCTTTCAGGCAGTGAGTTCCAGATGCCCACCACCCTTTTCGGTGAAAATCTTTTTCATCTTCCCTCTAATCTTTCTATATAGGGGCCCATGATAGTTTGACAGCTTGAATTTTAAGTGACCCAGGGCTGAAGTGATTATTTTGCCCTTTTATTTATTTAACTGCTTTTCCACTCTTTTACTGAGAATTGTGTTTTAGATACGTCATGGAGGGGAACGGAACAGACACAAAGCCTTGAACTAAAGGGATATCCGATGAAACAGCCACAGCATGCACACCTTATTGTTTCCCTCCAAGGGCATTCAACTTTTGTTCACAGATAACAAATGAGCGTTCGAAAGGTTGCCTTCAACTAGCTTTACTTATTATTTTTTAAAAAAGATACAGCTCTGAAATCTGTGCAGCACTTACAGTATGAAGTACATAATTGAAATAAATGGTATAAAAGGAAAACTAGCAATTACATAGCACTTTTAGGTATACTATATAGGTCATTATCAAAGTGCCTTGTGACCAACGTTGGTACTTTTGAAGTGTTTTTTTTAATCCATTCATGGGATGTGGGGGTCGCTGGCCAGGCCAGCATTTATTGCCCATCCCTAATTGCCCTTCAGAACGTGGTGATGAGCTGCCTTCTTGAACCGCTGCAGTCCATGTGGGGTAGGTCCACCCACAGTGCTGTTAGGAAGGGAGTTCCAGGATTTTGACCGAGCGACAGTGAAGGAACGGCGATATAGTTCCAAGTCTGGATGGTGTGTGACTTGGAGGGGAACTTGCAGGTGGTGGCGTTCCCATGTATTTGCTGCCCTTGTCCTTCTAGTTGGTAGAGGTCGTGGGTTTGGAAGGTGCTGTCTAAGGATCCTTGGTGCGTTGCTGCAGTGCATCTTGTAGATGGTACACACTGCTGCCACCACCACTGTCGGTGGTGGAGGGAGTGAATGTTTGTAGATGGGGTGCCAATCAAGTGGGCTGCTTTGTCCTGGATGGTGTCGAGCTTTTTGAGTGTTGTCGGAGCTGCACCCATCCAGGCAAGTGGACAGTATTCCATCACACTCCTGACTTGTAGATGGTGGACAGGCTTTGGGGTGTCAGGAGGTGAGTTACTCCCCTCGGGATTCCTACCCTCTGACCTGCTCTTGCAGCCACGGTATTTATATGGCTACTCCAGTTCAGTTTCTCGTCAATGGTAACCCTAGGATGTTGATAATGGGGGATTCAGCGATGGTAATGCTGTTGAATGTCAAGGGGAGATGGTTAGATTCTTTCTTGTTGGAGATGGTCATTGTCTGGCACTTGTGTGGCGCGAATGTTACTTGCCATTTATCAGCCCAAGCCTGGATATTGTCCAAGTCTTGCTGCATTTCTACACGGACTGCTTCAGTATCTGAGGAGTTGCGAATGATGCTGAATGTGCAATCATCAGCGAACATTCCCCACTTCTGACCTTATGATTGAAAGAAGGTCATTGATGAAGCAGCTGAAGATGGTTGGGCCTAGGACACTACCCTGAGGAACTCCTGCAGTGATGTCCTGGAACTCAGACGATTGACCTCCAACAACCACAACCATCTTCCTTTGCGCTAGGTATGATCCAGCCAGCGGAGAGTTTTCCCCCTGATTCCCATTGACTCCAGTTGTGCTAGGGCTCCTTGATGCCATACTCAGTCAAATGCTGCCTTGATGTCAAGGACAGTCACTCTCACCTCACCTCTTGAGTTCAGCTCTTTTGTCCATGTTTGAACCAAGGCTGTAATGAGGTCTGGATCTGAGTGGCCCTGGTGGAACCCAAACTGAGCATCACTGAGCAGGTTATGCATAATTATACTGTTGGAACATAACTGGCGATTTGTGCACAGCCAGGTCCCACAAAAATGATTGACTGACCAGATAATCTATTTTAGCAATGTTGGTTGAAGGATAAACATTGGCAAGGGCATCAGGAAGAACTCCCTCCTTCTTCTTTGAATAAGGTCATGGGATCTTTAATATCCACCTGAGAGAGCAGACGGGGCCTTGGTTTAACATCTCATCCAAAAGACGGCAGCTCTGACAACACAGCGCTCTGTCCTGCAGAGGCGGGTTAGCCTAGATTATGTGCCTAAGTCTCTGGAGTGGAACTTGGACCCAGAGCCTTCTGACTCATGGCACACTGCGACCAGCTGAGCCACAGCTGATACTATATAATTCGATATTAAACAGAAATTAGGACAATAATGCCAAACATTGGACTGACCCAATAAAGTTGTCTGTTGATGTACTTATAACAAAAGCATTGGGTGGTGTAGTCACCACTGAAACCTGGATTGAATTCAACATAGCACCATGCACAACAAACTCAATGAGTAGTGACTTCAATGGAAAAATAAACTGGGCATGGGGTAAAACGGGTCTGACGATTCGCTGTGAGTCCATTTGAGCTACCAATTTTACCCTCAGTACAACAAATTCACTGAATATCAACTTGGCTCCCTTATCTTGGAAACAGGGTGTAGAAGGTGGGGGAACCAGGATTCTAGGGCACAATTCAGGCTTCCTAGTACTGAGAGAAGTGCTGCATTGTCAGAAATGCTGTCTTTCAGATGAAGATGTTCGAGTCATAGAGCCATAGCGTTTAACAGCACAGAAACAGGCCCTTCGGCCCAACGAGCTTCCACTGACCATCAAGCACCCATACAATCTAATCCCATTTTCCGGCACTTGGCCCGTAGCCTTGTATGCTATGGCGTTTCAAGTGCTCATCTAAATACTTCTTAAATATTGTGAGGGTTCCTGCCTCTCCCACCCCTCCAGGTACTGTGTTCCAGATTCCAACCACCCTCTGGGTGAAAAACAATTTGCCTCAACTCCCCTCTAAACCTCCTGCCCCTTACCTTAAATCGATGCCCGCTGGTTACTGACCCCTCCGCTAAGGGAAAAAGTTCCATCCTATCTATCCTATCAATGCCCCTCATAATTTTGTAGACTTCAATCAGGTCCCCCCTCAGCCTTCTACGCTCCAAGGAAAACAACCCAAGCTTATCTAGTCTGTCTTCATAACTGAAATGCTCCAGCCAAGGCAACATCCTGGTGAATCTCCTCTGCACCCTCTCAAGTGCAATCACATCCTTCCTATAATGTGGTGACCATAACTGTACACAGTACTCCAGCTATGGCCTAACCAGCATTTTATACAGCTGTAACATAACCTCCCTGCTCTTATATTCTATGCCTCAGTTAATAAAGGCAGGTATCCCATATGCCTTCCTAACCATCTTATCAACCTGTGCTGCTGCCTTCAGTGATCTATGGACAAGTACACCAAGGTCCCTCTGACCCTCTGTACTCCCTAGGATCCTACCATCCATTGTATATTCCCTTGTCTTGTTAGTCCTCCCAAAATGCATCACCTCACACTTCTCAGATTTAAACTCCATTTGTCACAGCTCCACCCAACTAACCAGCCCATCTATATCACCCTGTATTCTAAGGCTTTCCTCCTCACTATTTACGGCACCACCAATTTTCGTGTCATCTGCGAACTTACTGATCATACCTGCTAAATTCATGTCTAAATCATTAATGTACACTACAAACAGCAAGAGTCCCAGCACCGATCCCTGTGGTACCCCACTGGTCACAGGCTTGCATTCGCAAAAACAACCCTCGATCATCACCCTCTGCCTCCTGCCACTAAGCCAATTTTGGATCCAATTTGCCAAATTATGCTGGATCCCATGGGCTCTTACCTTCTTAACCAAGCTCCCATGCGGGACCTCATCAAAGGTTTTACTGAAGTCCATGTAAACTACATCAACTGCTTTACACTCATCTACACATCTAGTCACCGCTTTGAAAAATTCAATCAATTCAACCTAGCCTGCCTCTTCAGCTCGATGTATAACTGCAGCAAGGGCATTGTATGGGTGTTCTCATCGCACAGTTTATGAGTAATTGATTTGTTGGTGGAATTAATAATACATCAGACCAAACCAGCGAATTTTCAGATGCCAATCAATCAGCTAATAATGGTAAAATCCCATGGATCTATTTGAAGGATTGCAGGATGTTTCTCCTCGCATCCTGGCCAATCCCACCAAAGCAGATTAACTGGCAATTTCTCTCATGTCTGTTTGAGGGATCTTCCTGTGCACAAATTGGCTCCCACATTTTATGTTTGAGGCATGCCTACAGTGTATTTTGGGTCCATCACAGAACCTGGTTCCTCTGCAAATAACCGACCACTGTGCTGCCCATCTGGTTTTGAACTGAGCATATGGCCCTATGAGAGGTGAACTCCTCAAGAAGGCCAGCCATTAGCTGGCTGGTACGACATTTTCAAAGCAGGGATTTAAGCCCTTGCCAAGTGGAAAACAGCTCCTCAGCAATGGTACAATGAGCAACAAAGTTCACCACAAAATATGTGAATGTGTTGACACCTTGAGATGGATTTTCATGAGGGAGGCAGGAAATAGGAGCCGCTTCTTGTTTTGGATCAGAAACCCACCTCCTGTGGGAAACTGATTCCGATTGCAATTTTCAAATGGGCAAGCTCTTAGTTGGTAAGGAGACAGGTTTCCTGAACACTTAGAGGCAGTGGGATTGAAAATGGCCGTGGGTCAGATCAAGTGTGGGGCTCATGTAGACTCCTATGGCAGCCATCACTGAGGCTGCTCATTGTCCTGACGAAGAGATCTGCCTTCCACTGCACCTGAGGGACATGAGTTGTCATAGGGGAGGTGGAGGGCTGGCATGAAGGGCAGAGTTGACAGTTATGATTAGGTGGGAAGGGGTTGAAGGCTTCCCCTCTAGTCCCTCTCTATGTTTGACCACAACAGGTTTATTTCTTTTTTAAAGTAGCTATACTTGCCAATTCAGTGAGTGTTTAACTATTTACGTGCTATGATCATAAAAGAACCAATCGGACAGGTTTTGTTGAGTTTAACAAAGAAAGAGGTTAGCTTTATTGTACTTAATCCAATCGAAGTAAAATAATAAACTACGCTGCAACTTTCACACACAAACACACACACTTGAGGTTCACATGCACAAACACAAATAGGTTACAGAGTGGGGAAGGATTAATTGGTCAGATTAGAGTCCAGAGCAATAAAAATGGTTATACAGTCTGTGGAGTTTGGTGACTTGGCTGGCTTCAGGCTGGATTCAGTGGTCCTGAGGTTTCTGGTTTGCAGATATAACCAGCTGGTTCAGTGGTTCTCCTGGAGACAGCGATGCTGATGATTTCCTTCATGGGTCTCTGTCTGTAGCAGCGATAGGCATGGGTGGTTATGGCCAGCAGGCAGGGTTCGAAGATTGTAAGGTGGACTGGAGAGAGAGAGGGGGGAAGGGACCCCAATTGGGTTTTCTCTTGTCGGTATTTAGCTGCTTGTCTGGTTGCTGCAGAGAAAACACCAGCTTAAACACACATGACCATCACCCAGTGATGGCTATCAGTATATTCCCTCTTGCAACTTAATCAGTTCATGCCCAGGAATTCCCTTCTCTCAACTCGAGTGCCATTGTTCAATTGATTAGGTTTGAGTGGTGCGTCTCCACCAGTTTAATGTCTCAAGTGATTGCCTTAATGTCTAAGTGATTGCTAATGGGAGCAGGACAGGTAGCTCACTCAAATTCCCCAGGTCATTGTTCTTGAGGGGACTGGGAAGACAATTCGTCTTCACCTCAATGCATTGAACTGTAGGGTATAGTGATGCAAATTGCGGTAGCCAGCTTAGCTGCTAACAAAATCGCCTTTTACCTGTTTCTTTTCCCTTTTTAAAAAAATTAATTCAGGTTTCCAGCCAGTGGATTAAAACATCGTCGTTCGACTTAGCATGCTTTCATGATACTGACCCTCGCTTCATTGATACCCACCCGGATATAATGCTGGAGACTGTGAGGGAGGTGGGAGGTCCTCTTCCCAGACAGTGGCAGGAGGAGGCCACCTCATCATGCAGCACAGGCACCTCTCTGTTCAGTGTTATCCCCCTCTGCCCCTTCTTCCTTCTCCTCTTACCTCCTGCTCCTTTCCCAATGAGCTGTTTCCTTCCAGTGCCTCACTGTTCTCAAGGTCCACACCTCTCTGGAGGGCCATGTTATGGAGAGTGCTGAAAACCACCACAATGACAAGTGCGGAAAGGCTGCGTTTGCTGACAACGCTACCACTAGGTAGAAATGCAGCCTGTGCCACTAAAACGTCACAGTCTGTGATGTCAACAGCTGCCATGACTAAAGATGGCGCTGCTCAAATAATCACACGAAGGCAACCTAAACACATGGCAGCACACAATGGGAGGAGGGAGCGGGCGTGCGGGCAGGCCGGGGGTGAGAGCAAGGGGCCGGGCCGGGGGGTGAGAGGGTGGGCCAGGGGTGAGAGCAAGGGGCCGTGCTGGGGGGGTGAGAGTAAGTGGGCAGGGCGGGGGGGGGTGAGAGGGTGGGCCGGGGTTGGGGGGGTGGTGAGCGCGAGCGGGCGGGTTGGTGGTGGGGGGGGTGGGGTGAGAGGGTGGGCCGGGGGTGGGGGGAGGAGAGCGCATCCGCCACCACCACCAAGGTCTTTGGCCGCGCTCTCCCTGCTTCCCCCACCTCCGCTCTCTGTACGTGTTACTCGAAGACCTAATCTGTGCACGTGCCAACCAGTCCTGGCAATGCGGAACCCAGCGCATGCGCAGAGAGTAGGAGCCAATCCAGGCACCGGAATCGCATCTTCAGAAACCTGATGGCCTGCTCAATGGTTGGCATACTGAGCAGATGGCATTGTTTGTTTCATCTCTGTGCCTCCGTCTGGGTCTTCCATTGAGGGGTCAGTAGCCCGAGGCAGAAGTAGAAGGACTGAGGCAGCGAAAGATAAAGGAGTCATGACAGCTGCCAGGAAAGCCCTTACTGTGGTCGTGGGCCAGTTGGACGTTGAGGGAGTGAACGCCCTTTCTGTCGATGGATCTGACTGGCCAGTCGCTGGGAGCCTTGATGGCTAGGTGGGCGCAAGCGATGATGCCCTGCACCTGGGGGAATCCAGTGATGAAGGCTGAACCCAATGCCCTCTGTGTCTGCACAGGCCCATCTGTGTCAAAGTGAATGTAGCCCCCTGCTCTCCTGAAAATGGTATCCGTGACCTGCCTGATGGCCTGATGAGCTGCTGACTGCGAGATGCCACCTAGGTCCACAACTGATCCCTGGAACGACTCGGTTTTATACAAGTTTAGGATGACAGAGTCCTTGATGGCTGCAGGTAGGGTGAGATCTCAGATCATTGTGGATCAGAGCTCAAATGTCTGAAACCATCTGCCTGGAAAGGCACTGGTTTTCAGGTAGCTGACTCTTGGGCTGTGCACCCGATATCTCAGGTAGCGCCTTCCTTCCCTTGCAGCCCCAACTGTGCTCCTCTGGCCTCCTGCTGTCCAGGAGGTTGCATCTGCTGAAGCTCATCCTGGCTGCTCTGTCTAATGTCAGAATAGCCTGTTCCCATCTGAACTCCCTCAGCTGGCACTCCCACTGACACTAACAGCTGAATTTTACTTGAAACAAGGATGTCCCACTGCTGCGACTGAAAGCCGGTCCCGAGCCCACTCAGGTGGACAGTGGGAGCGTGGAGCGATTTTACTGGCGGCCGCCAACTTTCAGAGGACAGCAGCCTGCCTCTCTGAGCTGGTAGCCCAATCAGAGGGCCAGCAGCTCTGGATCCTTGGCAGCCTCACCAATAGAGATGGCCACTGGTGAGGTCGCAGGGAGAAGGAGAGGGTGCCTCCATGTTGATGCACCCTCGAAGGGCGGGTAAGAATATTCTTTTTTAATATGCCGGGGTCAGCCAGGCAGGCCCCAATGATCGGAGGGGTGAACCCTCCAGCAGTGGTGTTGGAGTCGGGGGCTGGCCATTGCTGCTGACGGTGGAGGGGGGCGTGGGGGGCTGTCGTGGGCCATGGAGCAGCCAGAAAGGAAGGCCCAATCCCCCACCGCCTCGATATATCTGGCAATTTTCACATGCGGCGGGTCCTGTCCTGACGCTGGTGAAATGCAAGTGGAGGTGTAAAGTGGCCATTAAGTGGGCAGTTAATTGAATTAATTGGCTGTCCACCTCCAGTTGGCAGGCAGCCATGCTGCTGCCATTCCCACTTCTGGGAACATCCCGTGGTGCGGGAAGACATCTGCCTCCAATTTATGAGACCTCCCCCCTTCCAGTCCGCCTCTGGCCGAAGTTCACAGCCGTGAAAAATGCATCACGAACCGTGAAATCCTGGGTCCTCTGTTAAGTCGGCTATTTTGCGGACTTCGTGCGTTTTCTTCATTGACACAAGGCTCATCTCGCTGATTGCTGGCCATGTTTCTGTGATCCACACAAGGTTCACCTCACTGACTGGTGATGAGGGAAGACTTTTGGTGCAGTTTTGAGAGAAGCAGTCTCGAGTATTAGCAGACAAGTGAGAATGTCAGAATGAGTAAATCAAAAATGGCCACAACGATTACTGCAGCACATTGGAAGACAAAATCTGCATGCTGATGGTGGAATGCTGTTTTGTACAAGCTGCTGTGTTTTGTTTGATCACACATGGAGGGCAACGGTTCAGCGCCACTTAGAGTCTAAAAGCCATTGCAGCAGAAAGAGAGCATCTGACACTGCACTGCTGGAAAACGAACACACAAAAAACAAGCAATGACTCCATTTCTTTTTAAGAGGTCGACAGAGAGCTCAGAAAATCATCAGTTTGTTACAATGGAACTTGTGGATGCTTTTGCAAGAGCCAACATACCATCGGAAAAACTTGATCACCCAAAGCTGCAGGTATTCATTCACCATAATGTGAAAAATGGTAGTTGTTTGCCAAGTGCAAATAAACTATGACAGGAAGACCTACCGAAGGTATTTGCTCCACTGGAAGGAGATGAAGTCTCAGACTAACGCATGTGAGTCTCCATGTTCAAATTCAACCACTTACTTCAGTGAGTAAAGAATGTGACCTGGTTATAATCAGCTTTTTACAAGTTTTTGAGTATATAATAAATGCCATTCGAAATCAGAAACCTCCCTTGTGTTTTTTTGTTTTAAACAGATAAATTTCATGGTTTGTTGTGACACCGTGAAATTTACGATTTAAATTTGTAAAATTGTGAAATTCATAGTTCTTAAAATGCTGTGACCATGACATTTGTAATTTGGTAGGGCTTTACTCATGAGCATGGGTCCACGAAGTAAGCTACCCACCATTAGGTACAGATTTGACCTTTACAACGACAACAGCAACAAAAACTTGTACTTATATTTTTAAAAATTCATTCATGGATGTGGGTGTCACTGGCTAGGCCAGCATTTATTGCCCATCCCTAATTGCCCTTGAGAACGTGGTGGTGAACTGCCTTCTTGAACCGCTGCAGTCCATGTGGGTTAGGTACATTCACAGTGCTGTTAGGAAGGGAGTTCCAGGATTTTGGAATTCCTTCCAGCGACAGTGAAGGAATGGAGATATAGTTCCAAGTCAGGATGGTGTGTGACTTGGAGGGGAACTTCCAGGTGGTGGTGTTCCCATGTATTTGCTGCCCTTGTCCTTCTAGTTGGTTAAGGTCGCGGGTTTGGAAGGTGCTGTCGAAGGAGCCTTGGTGCATTGCTGCAATGCATCTTGTAGATGGTACACACTGCTGCCACTGTGCGTCGGTGGTGGAGGGAGTGAATGTTTGTAGATGGGGTACCAATCAAGCGGGCTGCTTTGTCCTGGATGGTGTCGAGCTTCTCGAGTGTTGTTAGAGCTGCACCCATCCAGGCAAGTGGAGAGTATTCCATCACACTACTGACATGTGTCTTGTCGATGGTGGACAGACTTTGGGGAGTCAGGAGGTGAGTTACTCGCACACAAAAACAAGAAATGCTGGAATCACTCAGCAGGTCTGGCAGCATCTGTGGAAAGAGAAGCAGAGTTAACATTTCGGGTCAGTGACCCTTCTTTGGAACTACAGATGCTGCCACAGATGCTGTCAGACCTGCTGAGTGATTCCAGCATTTCTTGTTTTTGTTTCAGATTTCCAGCATCCGCAGTATTTTGCTTTTATTTTAGTGAGTTACTCGCCTCAGGATTCCTAGCCTCTGACCTGCTCTTGTAACCACGGTATTTATATGACGACTCCAGTTCAGTTTCTGGTCAATGGTAGCCCCTAGGATGTTGATAGTCGGGGATTCAGCGATGGTTATGCCATTGAATGTCAAGGGGAGATGGTTAGATTGTCTCTTGTTGGAGATGGTCATTGCCTGGCACTTGTGTGGCGCGAATGTCACTTGCCACTTATCAGCCCAAACCTGGATATTGTCCAGGTCATGTTGCATTTCTACAAGGACTGCTTCAGTATCTGAGGAGTCACGAATGGTGCTGAACATTGTGCAATCATCAGCGAACATCCCCACTTCTGACCTTATGATTGAAGGAAGGTCATTGATGAAGCAGCTGAAGATGGTTGGGCCTAGGACACTATCCTGAGGAACCCCTGCAGTGATGCCCTGAAGCTCAGATGACTGACCTCCAACAACCATAGCCATCTTCCTTTGTGGTAGGTATGACTCCAGCCAGCGGAGAGTTTTCCCCCTGATTCCCATTGACTCCAGTTTTGCGAGGGCTCCTTGATGCCATACTCGGTCAAATGCTGCCTTGATGTCAAGGGCAGTCACTCTCACCTCACCTCTTGAGTTCAGCTCTTTTGTCCATGTTTGAACCAAGGCTGTAATGAGGTCAGGTGGTGAGTGGCCCTGACGGAACCCAAATTGAGCGTCACTGAGCAGGTTATTGCTAAGCAAGTGCCGCTTGATGATGACCCCTTCCATCACTTTACTGATGATTGAGAGTAGGCTGATGGGGCGGTAATTGGCCGGGTTGGATTTGTCCTGCTTTTTGTGTACAGGGCATACCTGGGCAATTTTCCACATTGCAGGGTAGATGCCAGTGTTGTAGCTGTACTGGAACAGCTTGGCTAGGGGCACGGCATGTTCTGGAGCACAGGTCTTCAGTACTATTGCCGGAATATTGTCAGGGCCCATAGCCTTTGCAGTATCCAGTGCCTTCAGTCGTTTCTTGATATCACGCGGACTGAATCGAATTGGCTGACGTCTAGCATCTGTCATGCTGCGGACTTCAGGAGGAGGCCGGGATGGATCATCAACTCAGCATTTCTGGCTGAATTTGTTGCCAATGCTTCAGCCTTATCTTTTGCACTGATGTGCTGGGCTCCCCCATCATTGAGGATGGGGATATTTGTGGAGCCACCTCGTCCAGTTAGTTGTTTAATTGTCCACCACCATTCACGGCTGGATGTGGCAGGACTGCAGAGCTTAGATCTGATCCGTTGGTTATGGGATCGCTTAGCTCTGTCCATCGCATGCTGCTTATGCAGTTTGGCATGCAAGTAGTCCTGGGTTGTAGCTTCACCAGGTTGACACCCCATTTTGAGGTCTGCCTGGTGCTGCTCCTGGCATGCCCTCCTGCACTCTTCATTGAACCAGGGTTGGTCTCCTGGCTTGATGGTAATGGTAGAGTGGGGGATATGTCGGGCCATGAGGTTACAGATTGTGGTTGAGTACAGTTCTGCTGCTGCTGATGGCCCACAGCGCCTCATGGATGCCCAGTTTTGCCTTGCTAGATCTGTTCAAAATCTATCCAATATAGCATGGTGATACTGCCACACAACACGATGAATGGCATCCTCAATGTGAATGCGGGACTTCGTCTCCACAAGGACTGTGCGGTGGTCACTCCTACCAATACTGTCATGGACAGAAGCATCTGCGGCTGGCAGATTGGTGAGTATGAGTTCAAGTATGTTTTTCCCTCGTGTTGGTTCCCCCACCATCTGCCGCAGACCCAGTCTCGCAGCTATGTCCTTTAGGACTCGGTCAGCTTGGTCAGTAGTGGTGCTACCGAGCCACTCTTGGTGATGGACATTGAAGTCCCTCACCCAGAGTACATTTTGTGCCCTTGCCACCCTCAGTGCTTCCTCCAAGTGGTGTTCAACATGGAGGAGTACTGAGTCATCAGCTGAGGGAGGGCGGTAGGTGGTAATCAGTAGAAGGTTACCTTGCCCATGTTTGACCTGATGCCATGAGACTTCATGGGGTCCGGAGTCGATGCTGAGGACTCCCAGGGCTACTCCCTCCCTACTGTATACCACTGTGCCGCCACCTCTGCTGGGTCTGTCCTGCCGGTGAGACAGGACATACCCGGGATGGTGATGGCAGTGTCTGGGACATTGTCTGTAAGGTATGATTCCGTGAGTATGACTATGTCAGGCTGTTGCTTGAGTAGTCTGTGGGACAGCTCTCCCAACTTTGGCACAAGCCCCCAGATGTTAGTAAGGAAGACTTTGCAGGGTTGACAGGGCTGAGTTTGCTGTTGTCGTTTCCGGTGCCGAGGTCGATGCCGGGTGGTCCGTCTGGTTTCATTATATAGTGCCTTTAACATTGCAAAATGTTCCAAGGCAACTCGCAGGAGCTTTATCAAACAAATTTTGTCACCAAGCCACATAAGGAAATATTAGGGGTGACCAAAAACTTGGTCAAAGTGGTAGGTTTTAAGGAGCGTCTCAAAGGAGGAAAGAGAGGTGGAGGACTTTAGGGAGGGAATTGCAGTGCTTACAGCCCTGAAGACACGCCTGCCAGTGGTGGAGCAATTAAGATCGAGGTTGCTGAAGAGGCCAGAATCAGAAGCGTACAGTTATCTTGGAAGGTTGTGAGGCTGGACGAGATTGCAGAGGTAGGGAGGGGCGAGGCCATGCAGGGATTTGAAAACAATGATGAGACTTTTAAAAACGAGGTGCTGCTTAACCACGAGCCAGTGTAGATCAGTAAGCGTAGGAGCGATGGATGAATAAGACTTGTTGGTGCGAATTAGGACACGGGCAACAGAGTTTTGAATAATCTCAAGTTTACGGAGGCCAGAAAATGGGAGGCTGACCAGGAGTGTATTAGAATAGTCAAGTGTCAAGGTAACAAAGGCATAGATGAGGGTTTCAGCAGCAAATGAGCTGAGGCAACGGTGTATTCAGACAATGTTATGGAGGTGGAAATGAACAATTCTCACACAGAAACCCATAAATGGATGGTGTAGGAGATTGACAGTGAATGCTCTTTTGAAACAAGAGTCAAGTATTGTTATTGGGACAGAGTTGATCAAATGATTAATATTGTAAATATTTTCCACGCAAAAATATTGACTTTGGCCCATTTGCTAAACTAGTCTCTCTGACGTTCAAGGACATATCACATCTGTTTTCACTGCAAAATTTACCACATATTTTTCATCCTTTGCATCCAATTTTTACTTGCAAGGTTAATATATATATTTTAAAAGATTTAACTCACCACATCAGCAGAGCATTGATAACAGTAAGCTTCTACTCTGCAGGAGAAAACCAAAATCAGATTTTTTTTTTCAGGAATAAAACTGCATGAAACCAAGTTTTAAAATAATCACTCAATCTGCAGCAGACTGGTTTCAGGTTTTGGGATCATCCTCAAACCTTTAAGGCTTTCTATCTAGCTGGAGAGCCAGTGGTGAAGTCACTATTGTCCAGAAACTCAACTGGACTGGTCACATAAATGCCGTGGCAATTCGAGCAGATCAGAGGCTAGATATTCTGCAAGTGACTCACCTTCTGGCTCCGAAAAGCCTTTCCACTACTCTACAAGGGACAAGTAGAAGGCTGATTGAATACTCTCTACTTGCCTGGATAGGTGTCATTGCAACAACACTCAAGACACTTGTGGTCAGCTAGGACAACCTTCTGCTTGATTGGCACTTCATCATACGAACATATGAACGTATGAATTAGGAGCAGGAGTAGGCCACTCGACCCCTCGAGCCTGCTCCGCCATTCAATAAGTTCATGGCTGAACTGATAACTCCACATTTCTACCTGCCCCCGATAACCTTCCACCCCCTTGCTTATCAAGAATCTATCTACCTCTGCCTTAAAAATATTCAAAGACTCTGCTTCCACTGCCTTCTGAGGAAGAGAATTTCCAAGACTCATGACCCTCTGAGAGAAAAAATTTCTCCTCATCTCTGTCTTAAATGGGCGACCCCTTATTTTTAAACAATGACTCCTCGTTCTAGATTCTCCTACAAGGAGAAACATCTTTTCCACATCCACCCTGTCAAGACCCCTTAGGATCTTATATGTTTCAATCAAGTCACCTCTTACTCTTCAAAATTCCAGCGGATACAAGCCTAGCCTGTCCAATCTTTCCTCGTAAGATAGCCCACCCATTCCAAATATTAGTCTCATAAACCTTCTCTGCACTACCTCCAACGCATTTACATCTTACCTTCAATAAGGAGACCAGTACTGTACATTGTATTCCAGATGTTGTCTCACCAATGCCCTGTATAGCTGAAGCATAACCTCCCTACTTTCCTATTCAATTCCCCTCGCGATAAATGGATAACATTCTATCATAAACATCAACCCCCTCAACACCAGTGTATTGAGTCTACAATGTGTACAATCTACTGGAAGCACTGCAGCAATTCCCCAAGGCTTCTTCAGCAGTGCCTCCCAAACCCTCAACCTTCACCATCTGAAAGGACAAGGGCAGCAGGTGCATTGGAACACCAGTGCCTTCAAGGTTCACAGCACCCTAACTTGAACATATATCACCATTGCTCTACTGTAGCTGGGTCAAAATCCTGAAACTCTGAAGAAATAGCTTGTAGGAGCATCTTCACCACACAGTCTACAGTGGTTCAAGAAGAAGGCCCACCACCACCATCTCAATGGCAACTTGCTACTGACACCCACATCCCAGGAGTTAAAAACTAAATGTCATTCACAGAGTGAGGACAGACATTCAGAGAACTTTTTATCCTGGAAGTTACTGCAGTATGGAATGGATTACAACAAGGATGCAGACACTGTTGTATATTTTAAAGGAAGTGTAGATAAACTTCCTAAAGGAAGATCTGGGTCTTGAAGAGACAACATTGGAATTAGTTTTGGATTGCTCTAGCAAGGTGCTTGCACCTTTGCAATCTCCTAGGTAATAACTGAGTGGACGCATGTCCTCGAAAAGTCCTGCCTCAGTGGTAATCAAGAAGTTTGGAGCTCATTGCTACAGTAACCACTGTATTGAGGCAAAATCTTTGGAATTAAAGAGTAGGCTGGGTGGAAGGATTATATTTTCATAGACTGTGGCCTAGAAATAATCTCAAAATTACACGCAACAACTTAATGCACTTACTTTAAATTTCCTTTGTCAGCTATTTTAACTCATTTGTTTCAAATGGGGAAACACATCTGCTAAAATGCTGGACAAAAGAATGTCACACAAGCATATGAAATGATTGTACACTAATATTGCAGTCATTTTCTCAGTTTCTGAAATGAATTATGAGAAGAAGGAGATAAATATTTCAAACATACGAACATTCGAATTAGGAGCAGGAGTAGGCCATTAGGCCCCTTCGAGCCTGCTTCATCCTTTAACAAGATCATTGCTGACCTGATTGTGGCCTCAATTCCACTTTCCCGCCTACCCTCGAAACCCTTTGACTCCCTCATTCGTCAAGAATTTATCGACCTCTGCCTTAAAAATATTCAAGCTTGAAATATTTGAAAAGGAGAAATTTGCAAGACAATAGGGAAAGAGAAGGGGTGTGGTACTAGTCGGTGAGCTCTTTCAAAGAGACAGCACAGGCACAATGGGCTGAATGGCCTCCTTTGGTGCTGTACAACCCCAGAACATCATGGTACGACACAGGAATAGGTGAGAGAATGTGAGATGTGGTGCATGTAGACCACCTTATGGATCGGGTTTGAAATCCAAACAAGAATGCTGGCAATAACAGTAGGTCCATCAGCTCTGAAAGAGAGAGGAGGCCAATTGTTTCCCTAGTGGTAGAAGTGTGTAACTGCAGGCATGACTGTGAGTCACACAGAAAATGCTGATGCCCAAATAAGGAGTGTGTGCCATGCATAGGAAATATAATCGATTATAGATGATGGGTACCATGAGACAAATAATTGTCTCTCCCGCCATAATGCCATTAGAGTATGTCATGTGGCAGCTCAAAAAGCTAATTAGATTATTGCTTCAAAAATAGTCTCAGTGTAAGCAAACCTGGAACTTAATTTATAGAAGACTAATACAGAGAATTAGAATTAGAACATTACAGCGCAGTACAGGCCCTTCGGCCCTCGATGTTGCGCCGACCTGTGATACCATCTGACCTACACTATTCCATTTTCATCCATGTGTCTATCCAATGTCCACTTAAATGCCCTTAAAGTTGGCGAATCTACTACTGCTGCAGGCAGGGCGTTCCACGCCCCTACTACTCTCTGAGTAAAGAAACTACCTCTGACATCTGTCCTATAGCTATCACCCCTCAACTTGAAGCTATGTCCCCTCGTGTTTGCCATCACCATCCGAGGAAAAAGAGTCTCACTATCCACCCTATCTAACCCTCTGATTATCTTATATGTCTCTATTAAGTCACCTCTCCTCCTCCTTCTCTCCAACGAAAACAACCTCAAGTCCCTCAGCCTTTCTTCGTAAGACCTTCCCTCCATACCAGGCAACATCCTAGTAAATCTCCTCTGCACCCTTTCCATAGCTTCCACATCCTTCCTATAATGCGGTGACCAGAACTGCACGCAATACTCCAGGTGCGGTCTCACCAGAGTTTTGTACAGCTGCAGCATGACCTCGTGGCTCCTAAACTCGACCCCCCTACTAATAAAAGCTAATACACCATATGCCTTCTTAACAGCCCTATTAACCTGGTTAGCAACCTTCAGGGATTTATGCACCTGGACACCAAGATCTCTCTGTTCATCTACACTACCAAGAATCTTCCCATTAGCCCAGTACTCTGCATTCCTGTTACTCCTTCCAAAGTGAATCACCTCACACTTTTCCGCATTAAACTCCATTTGCCATCTCTCAGCCCAGCTCTGCAGCCTATCTATGTCTCTCTGTACCCTACAACATCCTTCGGCACTATCCACAACTCCACCGACCTTAGTGTCATCTGCAAATTTACTAACCCACCCTTCTACACCCTCTTCCAGGTCATTTATAAAAATGACAAACAGCAGTGGCCCCAAAACAGATCCTTGCGGTACACCACTAGTAACTAAACTCCAGGATGAACATTTGCCATCAACCACCACCCTCTGTCTTCTTTCAGCTAGCCAATTTCTGATCCAAAGCTCTAAATCACCTTCAACCCCATACTTCCGTATTTTCTGCAATAGCCTACCGTGGGGAACCTTATCAAACGCCTTACTGAAATCCATATACACCACATCCACTGCTTTACCCTCATCCACCTGTTTGGTCACCTTCTCGAAAAACTCAATAAGGTTTGTGAGGCACGACCTACCCGTCACAAAACTGTGCTGACTATCTCTAATGTACTTATTCTTTTCAAGATGATTATAAATCCTGTCTCTTATAACCTTTTCCAACATTTTACCCACAACCGAAGTAAGGCTCACAGGTCTATAATTACCAGGGCTGTCTCTACTCCCCTTCTTGAACAAGGGGACAACATTTGCAATCCTCCAGTCTTCCGGCACTATTCCTGTCGACAATGACGACATAAAGATCAAGGACAAAGGCTCTGCAATCTCCTCCCTAGCTTCCCAGAGAATCCTAGGATAAATCCCATCTGGCCCAGGGGACTTATCTATTTTCACACTTTCCAAAATTGCTAACACCTCCTCCTTGTGAACCTCAATCCCATCTAGCCTCGTAGCCTGAATCTCAGTATTCTCAACAACATTTTCTTTCTCTACTGTAAATACTGACGCAAAATATTCATTTAACACTTCCCCTATCTCCTCTGATTCCACACACAACTTCCCACTACTATCCTTGATTGGCCCTAATCTAACTCTAGTCATTCTTTTATTCCTGATATACCTATAGAAAGCCTTAGGGTTTTCCCTGATCCGATCCACCAATGACTTCTCGTGTCCTCTCCTTGCTCTTCTTAGCTCTCCCTTTCGATCCTTCCTGGCTAGCTTGTAGCTCTCAAGCGCCCTAACTGAGCCTTCACGTCTCATCCTAACATAAGCCTTCTTCTTCCTCTTGACAAGCGCTTCAACTTCTTTAGTAAACCACGGCTCCCTCGCATGACAACTTCCTCCCTGCCTCACAGGTACATACTTATCAAGGACACGCAGTAGCTGCTCCTTGAATAAGCTCCACATTTCGATTGTTCCCATCCCCTGCAGTTTCCTTCCCCATCCTACGCATCCTAAATCTTGCCTAATCGCATCATAATTTCCTTTCCCCCAGTTATAATTCTTGCCCTGCGGTATATACCTGTCCCTGCCCATCGCTAAGGTAAACCTAACCGAATTGTGATCACTATCACCAAAGTGCTCACCTACATCTAAATCTAACACCTGGGCCTCCGTGAGCATACCCCCAGCATCAATGATTCTGAGCAACGAGGAAAGACTGAAGTTTGAGATTTACAGCCTTGAAAGGAGTAGACTGAGAAATGATCTTATAGAATCATATAGCACAGAAGGAGGCCATTCAGCCTATTATGTCTGTTCTAGCTCTTTGAAAAAAACATAGGAATAGGAATAAGTCGTTCAGCCTCAGCTTGTTCTGCTAGTCAATTTTGATCAGCTGATCTGTAGCTTAACTCCATTTATTCATCTTGGTTCTGTTATCTTTAATACCCTTTGTTAACAAAAATCTATCAATCTCAGTATTAAAATTTTCAATTGACCTAGCCACAACAGCTGTTGGGGAACAGAATTTCCAAATTCCATAATCCTTTTCCGACATCAATCCTGAACAGCCAAGCTTTTATTTTAAGGTTATGACTTGTTCTGGACTCCCCACCAGAACAAATAGTTTCTGTCTATCTAATATTTATCTAACTCTCAATTGTTTTAAATACATCAATTTGATCACCTCTTAATCTTCTTTCGCATCCACTCTAAGTAAGACTAAAATTTCATTAGCCTTTTTAATTATATTTTGTTCCTGCCCACTAGTTTTTGTTGATTTCTGTACACAGACCCCTAAATCTCTTTCTGGTCCTCCACAATTCTGATCTTCTCACCATTTACAAAATTGACTTATCTATCTTAGATCCACTTCTACACCCTGAACTCCACCTGCTACAGTTTTGCTCACTTATTTAATCTATGATTTACCCTTTGCAATTTTTTGTTCTCATCTGTGTTACTTGCTGTGCCACCTAACTTACTGTCATCAGCAAACACAGCTCTCTCTATTCCTTCATGTCATTGATATGTAGAATGAAAAGCTGAGGCTGCAGTACAGACTTCTGGGGAACAACATTAGTCACATCCTGACAATTGAAGTATAAACCCATTATTCCTACTGCCTCCTACTTCCTAACCAATTCCCTATTCGTGTCAATTAGTTGTCTCCAATTCATTATGCTTTCAATCAGTCTCAATCCCCTTCTCTTTTCCCAAAGCCCTCCAATTTTTTTTCTTTTCAAGTATACTTACTTTTGAAAGTCGCTACTGACTCTCTTCCACCAAGTGATCAGGCAGTGCATTCTACATCATAAAAACTTGTTGCATACAAAAAAATTCTCATCTTGGTGTATGAGGGAGAAGGTAGATTCGGAGTGCTAGTTCAAACTAAATTGCTTTAAACTCCTGCATCAGCTTAAGGGGCTAGTGCATTCCCAATGACTTTATTGCTGCAACCCAGACAGTTTGAACAGACTGCTGTTGAGCATTGAGCTCGGCTCAATTTACAGGAGTTGTTAATGTGCTCCTGCAGGAGTGATGCACTGTTTGAAAGTGATAGGCAGATAGGAAAAGCAGCAAGGCAGATGACCAAAAGCTTGGTTGTAAAAACTAGGCTCTAAGGAGCGTCTTAAAGGAGGACGTAGGTGGGGAGGCGACAAGGTTTAGGGAGGGCCCACAATGTACTCCATGTGGATGTTGTTTTTTGCTGCGAGGGCCCACTCAACAATCAGTCCAGTAATTGCTTGTTGCATCATCTGTAACACACCCACTATAGGCTGCATACAGAAACCTGGCTCATGGTCACTGAAGGTCGTTAGCATTTTTCCAGGATACAGCAACACCTAACAATTAGGAGAAACTAGCAGCAGGTGGTGGAGCAGACAGGTGGAAGCAGTGGAGTTTCTTGGGGAAATAAGAGGGCAGGAGCCAGCTGCAGCCATTCTCTTCTCTTCCTTCTCCTCACATTATCTTTCAGCAAATTATGTCATATTCTTATCATCCTCTAGACATCTTCGAGGGATTCATTTCTGTATGAGACAGTATTTGCATCCACTTGTTGAAGGCAACATGATGACCTGGAACTGGCACCGATGTCTCTGCCATCCACCTGTCCTTTATTTGTTTATAAACAAACCGTTGGAGGCCATTTCGTCATGAGCCTTAGTGATATATTTGAGTGACAAATTGTGAGAGAGGCTCCTGCAGCTTTCTCGATTTCTTATGTTGTTGCGACTGCTGTTTCAGTTGCAACCAATGCTGCTTGCTGCTCAATGGCAGACTGCAATACTTATTCGTCCATCCCTTGTAGTGCTTTGTGTATGGAACCACGTGACTATTCAGCTTAGATATTGTGCTATAACATTGCTATTGGAAAGTGTACCCTCCAAGCTCTGTACCTGGGGCATGCAGCATGTTGGACTCCCATTTGTACCTGTTGGCCCTTCAACAACCAACTGCACGACTCCTTAATCAGAACATTTTTCATTCAAGTGAGGGCTGTGTTGCTTGATGTTTGCCTCTGTACAGCTGAGGCTGCACTCTAAAGGTAATTGGTTTCTCCATGCTCTTTGAAGAGGTTAAAGGTTTCATTTTTAGTACCTGATAACTCTTATCCATTTAGCCTTTGTTCTTACACTGCTGGTGAACAATTGGTGTGCAGCCACACATTGTTGCAAGCTGAAGACACAGTTGGGGGATTTTCCTCCATTTTCTCTTTCGAACGAAGAGTATGGTCGAAGCAAAAGAATTTATGGGCTTTGAGTACAAGAATGGGATTAGTTTTGGATTACTCTTACAAACAGCAGCCATCTTGTGCTGTCAACTTCTATGTTTCTTGGCTTTTGCTTTAATTGCTCCTCGTGGTAACGTGTTCCACGCCCCAAGAATCCTGTAATAAAAACAAGAAATGTTGAAAATACTCAGCAGATCTGGCAGCATCTGTGGAAAGAGAAGCAGAGTTAACGTTTTGGGTCAGTGACCCTTCTTCAGAATCCTGTGTCCCGCAACTTCTAACATCTCCCCTCACTAACTTTCAGTGGCAATTTTAATTCATGACCTCACATTACTTGATCCCTAACCAAAGAAAATAGTCTTTCCTAATTATCCTGGCAATTGTGCTATCAAATTTTCTTTTACATTAGCTCTTATTATTTATGTTGTTTCCTTTTATAGGAACATCGGAAACATAAGAGCGGGAATAGGCCATTCAGCCCAACGAACCTGCACTTGTTTTTGTTCACGCAGAGAGGAGGCGGGATTTTCCCTTGTCCCTGAATGAGCTGTCCATTATGACGCAGAAAGAGGCGGGGACACAGGGGGGAAGGAGGGGGCGGGTCCAGAAGCGACATCGCTGATTGGCTAAGAGAGTTTTGCTCGCGTTCTGTGAAAGTTTTTTGCTGCTGCTGAGAGTTTTGCGGGTAGCTGCTGATTGAACTGAAGCCACCGGCTCCGGGGAGGGTGACATCGCTTCGCAGCTCGTTGATCAGCCTCTCACCTTCTTCAGGGATGGTGGACAATGTGTACCGGACCCGGTCGCTCGGGGTGGCGGCTGTCGGCTTGCCCGACCAGTACGCGGACGGCAAAGCGGCCAAGGTCTGGCAGCTGTACATCGGCGACACCAGGAGCAGGACAGAGGAGTACAGGAACGCCGTGGTACAGCTGCTGCGCCAGCACAAGTGTCAGCAGATCCTGGATGTAGCGTGCGGAACCGGGTAGGGGAATGACTGCTTACTTTTAGTGTGCGAGGTTCTGCTGCACTTTAAGAACTCTTATGTGTGTATGTGTTGGAAACTTAGCACGAAGTGTCAGGTTACAGGCACAACCAGAGCAAATTCTCAACCTTATATAAAAGAAAACCCTATATCTGAATGCTTTCCTGGCAAATGTTCATACCCATGGACTGATTGTCAGTTAAATCCTGAAGTGCGATTATTGACTGTAATCAGCGACACACACGCTCATTATTTTTTAATAGAATGTGCTCATATATTTAACCACATAAAAAAGTAAGTATGGTGATTACTAAGTGGAGTCAGAGATCTAAGGTGACCCACCTGTTTTGCAACCAGTGTGGTGACCGCCCAGTCATTTTGTGAGGGTTGCAAAGCAGTCTCCGTTCTAAAAGTTTTTGATTGCTACCTCAGATCCAGGCGCATGTGTAATGTTTTCCCCTTTTTAAAAAAAAAACAAATGTACCAATCCCTGGCTGGTTTCCAACAGGGTAAAAGATGGCAGCCTTAAGTGTGGGACAGGTGCCAAGGTTGGTCTCGATGTCTGGAGCTTGTAGTCACTGCAATCCTTTCTAAGAATTCAGCCTGCTGTTCATTTAGGCATGGCTGCAGGGAAGTTGGGGGGAGGTGGTGGGACTAGTTGGATAGCTCTTGCAAAGAGCTGGCACAGGCACAATGGGCGGAATGGTCTCCTGTGCTTTACAATTCAATGATTGCTAAGTGATCTTCATAACAGTGTGAGCGTTCAATCAGAAGGTAGCCATCCTGGAGTGCTGTTTGGGTAGCTGGTCATCGCATAGTGACGCTGGGAGCAAAGTGTTATTCAACTTTTGAAGTGCTGATGAACAGCATAAGCTAACAGTTAAATAAACCAAACTGTTTTTCAGAGACTTAGGATGACAAGGTGCATGCTTGTGTTCCTTTTTTTAAATGCACTGGGACAATACTTTCATATAAAAATCATTCTAAACAGTTAAGGAAGAACTGTACTAAATCCCACTAGAAATGCATTCCGCTCTCAAGTTTTAACTGACCAGTTCAAGTGTGTAACCATTCACAGCTCCGGGAGCAGACTTGGGTGAGTGAAGAGTGCATACGAGGAGTAGGAGTGAAACATTGCAGAGAAGTGAGTTTAAGAGGATGGGGACAGTTAAAGAAAATTGTCCTAGTAGAATCATTGGGCCAGAATTTGCTGCCACAACAATGGCAAGGTGAATGGCACTCGCCATTATTCATAGGTAAATGGTACAGTGTTTGCAGGCATGGTTGAATGAGTATCAAGAAGTTGCTGCCCGTGTTGTGCTGCTGCCCTGTTAGCTTCACAAACGGCATCTCACCCTAAGCCTGCCTGTTTTTTCGGCACTAGCTGTATTTGTCTGTTAATTGCCACAAAACGTACCCATCAAGTGAAGTCATGTCATGACGAGCATAAGTACCCCGTTAAGGACTTAAAATGTTCATGATTACCAATCAACCTCACTGACACCAAAAAATTATCCGTTACAAATGTGAAACTCCATTCTTTGCAGTTTTGAATTTTTCAGGGAGATTTAAAATACGTCAACATATTTTTCCTTTTTTTGTTTCTTTTCTCTCAATCCAATCTTTCACTCTCTTGATCCCTCTTTCTTCCTGATTTGACATTGAATTTACCCTCTCTAATTCACCTTCCTTCATAGTCTTTTTTGAGTTAACTTCACAATCATTAAATCTCAGAAGTTAAGTATGTACTCTGTTGGTTGCCCTGTTCACTCAGGTTCCAGATGCCTGTTTCCCTCGCTGCAACATATCAACTCGCACTTTCAGCAACTTTGTGGGAGAAAGTGTTTTGAGCAGAAGGGTACAGAGAAAGTCTAACAAAGGACAGATGCTGTTAGGTTCCCTGTGACTACAAATTCTATCTCATAAAACCATTTAGCATAGAAGGAGGCCATTCAGCCAATCATGCCTGTGCCAGCTCTTTGAGCTATCCAATCCAGTTCCATTCCCCTTCTCTTTCCCGATCGTCCTTCTATTTTTACTTTTTAGCTGCTATTAAATCTTCTTTCAACATCATTTCAGGTAGTGAATTCCAGATTATAACAATTACACGGTGTAAAAAATAAATGTAGTTTTCCACATTTTGCCCTTGGTTCTTTTGCCAATTATCATAAATTTGTAACCTCTGGTTACCAACCTTTCTGCCAGTTTTGCCCTATCTACTTTATGAAAATCTCAAAATTTTGAACACTTCTAAAACATCTCCCCTATAGTTCAAAATCCTGTCTATCTCAGCCTTGAATGTATTCAATGACCCATCCTCCACTGCTCTCTGGCTGTTTATGTAATTCTGCTTATTTCAGTTGTAAATCGTGAATAGTGCAATAAATAGATAAATAAATAAAGGATGGTCTTCACCTGAACCAGAGGGGTACCAATATCCTGGGGGGGAGATTTGCTAGTGCTCTTCGGGGGGGTTTAAACTAATTCAGCAGGGGGATGGGAACCTAAATTGTAGTTCCAGTGTACAGGATGTTGAGAGTAGTGAGGGCAGAGATAAGGTTATAAGGACACAAGAGGGCACTGGCAAGCAAGAGCTTGGTTTAAAATGTGTCTACTTCAACGCCAGGAGCATCCGGAATAAGGTGGGTGAGCTTGCAGCATGGGTTGGTACCTGGGATCTCGATGTTGTGGCCATTTCGGAGACATGGGTAGAGCAGGGACAGGAATGGATGTTGCGGGTTCCGGGATTTAGATGTTTCACTAAGAACAGAGAAGAGGGTAAAAGAGGGGGGGGTGTGGCATTGTTAATCAAGGAAAGTATTACAGCGGCAGAAAGGACGTTTGAGGACTCGTCTACTGAGGTAGTCTGGGCCGAGGTTAGAAACAGGAGAGGAGAGGTCACCCTGTTGGGAGTTTTCTATAGACCTCCAAATAGTTCCCGAGATGTAGAGGAAAGGATAGCAAAGATGATTCTTGACAGGAGCGAGAGTAACAGGGTAGTGGTTATGGGGGACTTTAACTTTCCAAATATTGACTGGAAATACTATAGTTCGAGTACTTTAGATGGGTCTGTTTTTGTCCAGTGTGTGCAGGAGGGTTTTCTGACACAGTATGTAGACAGGCCAACCAGGGGCGATGCCACATTGGATTTGGTACTGGGTAATGAACCCGGCCAGGTGTTAGATTTAGAAGTTGGTGAGCACTTTGGTGATAGTGATCACAATTCGGTTAGGTTTACCTTAGCGATGGGCAGGGACAGGCATATACAGCAGGGCAAGAATTATAGCTGGGGGAAAGGAAATTATGATGCGATTAGGCAAGATTTAGGATGCGTAGGATGGGGAAGGAAACTGCAGGGGATGGGCACAATCGAAATGTGGAGCTTATTCAAGGAGCAGCTACTGCGTGTCCTTGATAAGTCTGTACCTGTCAGGCAGGGAGGAAGTTGTCGAGCGAGGGAGCCGTGGTTTACTAAAGAAGTTGAAGCGCTTGTCAAGAGGAAGAAGAAGGCTTACGTTAGGATGAGACGTGAAGGCTCAGTTAGGGCGCTTGAGAGTTACAAGCTAGCCAGGAAGGATCTAAAGGGAGAGATGAGAAGAGCAAGGAGAGGACACGAGAAGTCATTGGCGGATAGGATCAAAGAAAACCCTAAGGCTTTCTATAGGTATATCAGGAATAAAAGAATGACTAGAGATAGGTTAGGGCCAATCAAGGATAGTAGTGGGAAGTTGTGTGTCGAATCGGAGGAGATAGGGGAAGCGTTAAATGAATATTTTTCGTCAGTATTTACAGTGGAGAAAGAAAATGTTGTCGAGGAGAATACTGAGATACAGACTACTAGGCTAGATGGGATTGAGGTTCACAAGGAGGAGGTGTTAGCAATTTTGGAAAGTGTGAAAATAGATAAGTCCCCTGGGCCAGATGGGATTTATCCTAGGATTCTCTGGGAAGCCAGGGAGGAGATTGCAGAGCCTTTGTCCTTGATTTTTATGTCGTCATTGTCGACAGGAATAGTGCCGGAAGACTGGAGGATAGCAAATGTTGTCCCCTTGTTTAAGAAGGGGAGTAGAGACAGCCCTGGTAATTATAGACCTGTGAGCCTTACTTCGGTTGTGGGTAAAATGTTGGAAAAGGTTATCAGTGATAGGATTTATAATCATCTTGAAAAGAATAAGTTCATTAGAGATAGTCAGCACAGTTTTGTGAAGGGTAGGTCGTGCCTCACAAACCTTATTGAGTTTTTTGACAAGGTGACCAAACAGGTGGATGAGGGTAAAGCCGTGGATGTGGTGTATATGGATTTCAGTAAGGCGTTTGATAAAGTTCCCCACGGTAGGCTATTGCAGAAAATACGGAAGTATGGGATTGAAGGTGAATTAGTGCTTTGGATCAGAAATTGGCTAGCTGAAAGAAGACAGAGGGTGGTGGTTGATGGCAAATGTTCATCCTGGAGTATAGTTTCTAGTGGTGTACCGCAAGGATCTGTTTTGGGGCCACTGCTGTTTGTCATTTTTATAAATGACCTGGATGAGGGTGTAGAAGGGTGGGTTAGTAAATTTGCGGATGACACGAAGGTCGGTGGAGTTGTGGATAGTGCCGAAGGATGTTGTAGGTTACTGAGGGACATAGATAGGCTGCAGAGCTGGGCTGAGAGATGGCAAATGGAGTTTAATGCGGAAAAGTGTGAGGTGATTCACTTCGGAAGGAGTAACAGGATTGCAGAATACTGGGCTAATGGGAAGATTCTTGGTAGTGTAGATGAGCAGAGAGATCTTGGTGTCCAGGTACATAAATCCCTGAAAGTTGCCACCCAGGTTAATAGAGCTGTTAAGAAGGCATATGGTGTGTTAGCTTTTATTAGTAGGGGGATCGAATTTAGGAGCCACGAGGTCATGCTGCAGCTGTACAGAACTCTGGTGCGGCCGCACCTGGAGTATTGCGTGCAGTTCTGGTCACCGCATTATAGGAAGGATGTGGAAGCTTTGGAAAAGGTGCAGAGGAGATTTACTAGGATGTTGCCTGGTATGGAGGGAAGGTCTTACGAGGAAAGGCTGAGGGACTTGAGGTTGTTTTCGTTAGAGAGAAGGAGGAGGAGAGGTGACTTAATAGAGACATATAAGATAATCAGAGGGCTGGACAGGGTGGATAGTGAGAACCTTTTTCCTCGGATGGTGATGGCAAACACGAGGGGACATAGCTTTAAGTTGAGGGGTGATAGATATAGGACAGATGTTAGAGGTAGTTTCTTTACGCAGAGAGTAGTAGGGGTGTGGAACGCCCTGCCTGCAACAGTAGTAGACTCGCCAACTTTAAGAGCATTTAAGTGGTCATTGGATAGACATATGGATGAAAATGGAATAGTGTAGGTCAGATGGTTTCACAGGTCGGCGCAACATCGAGGGCTGAAGGGCCTGTACTGCGCTGTAATGTTTTATGTTCTATGTTCTATAGTCCACCTGAGTCATCCACTCCTATTTGATCTGGCACCATTGAATGTACGTGAAATCAATTCAGAGCATGTTCAACCAGAAATTCAGGTTGAGCAGGTTGCACCTATACTCATTGGAGTTCGGAATAATGAGAGGTGATGTGGGCGCTCAGGAAGTGGGGAGGTGGTTGTGTAATGGTATTGTCACTGGACCAGAGACCCAGGGTATTGCTCTGCAGACATGGGTTTGAATCCCACCAAAGCAGAAGGTGGAATTTGAATTCAATTAATTAAATCTGGAATTAAATGCTAGTCTAATGATGGCCATGAAACCATTGTCGAGTGTTGTAAAAACCCATCTGTTTCACCTAATGTCCTTTAGGGAAGGAAATCTGCTGTCTTTACCTCGTGTGGCCTACATGTGACTCCAGACCCACAGCATGCACCTTACCTCTTGCCTGCCCTCTGAAATTGCCTAGCAAGCCACTCAGTTGTATCTACCTGCCACGAAGTCAATAAAAAGGAATGAAACCGGATGGACCACCCAGCATCGACCTCGGCACCGGAAACGACAATGGCAAACCCAGCCCTGTCGACCCTGTAAAGTCCTCCTTGCTAACAACTGGGGGCTTGTGCCAAAGTTGGGAGAGCTGTCCCACAGACTAGTCAAGCAACAGCCTGACATAGTCATACTCATGGAATCATACCTGACAGACAATGTCCCAGACACTGCCATCACCATCCCCGGGTATGTCCAGTCCCAACGGCAGGACAGACCCAGGACAGGTATACAGTGGGGAGGGAGTTGACTTGGGAGGCCTCAACATCAACTCTGCACCACATGAAATCTCATGGCATCAGGTCAAGCATGGGCAAGGTAACCTCCTGCTGATTACCACCTACCGCCCTCCCTCAGCTGATGACACCACTTGGAGGAAGCACTGAGGGTGGAAAGTACTCTGGTTGGGGACTTCAATGTCCATCACCAAGAGTGGCTCAGTAGCACCACTACTGACTGAGCTGGGCAAGTCCGAAAGGACATAGCTGCTAGACTGAGTCTGTGGCAGGTGTTGAGGGAACCAACAGGAGGGAAAAACATACTTGACCTCATCCTCACCAATCTGCCTGCCACAGCTGCACTTGTCCATGACAGTAATGGTAGGAGTGACCACTGCACAGTCCTGGTGGAGACGAAGTCCTGCCTTCACATTGAGGATACCATTCATCGTGTTGTGTGGCACTATCACCGTGCTAAATGGGATAGATTTCGAACAGATCTAGCAATAAAAAACTGAACATCCATGAGACGCTGAGGACCATCAGCAGCAGCAGAATTGTACTCCACCACAACCGGGAACCTCATGGCCTGGCATATCCCCCAATCTACCATTACCATCAAGCCAGGAGACCAACCCTGGTTCAATGAAGAATGCAGGAGGCATGCCAGGAGCAGCACCAGGCATACCTAAAAATGAGCTGTCAACCTGGTGAAGCTACAACTCAGGACTACTTGCGTGCCAAACTGCATAAGCAGCATGCAAGAGACAGAGCTAAGCGATCCCATAACTAACAGATCAGATCTAAGCTCTGTAGTCTTGCCACATCTAGCCGTGAATGGTGGTGGACAATTAAACAACTAACTGGAGGAGGTGGCTCCACAAATATCCCCATCCTCAATGATGGGGGAGCCCAAAACATCAGTGCAAAAGATAAGGGTGAAACATTTGCAACAATTTTCAGCCAGAAGTGCCGAGTTGATGATCCTTCTTGGCCTCCTCCTGAAGTCCCCATCATCGTAGATGCCAGACTTCAGCCAATTCGATTCACCCTGCGTGATGTCAAGAAATGACTGAAGACACTGGATACTGCAAAGGCTATGGGTCCTGACAGTATTCCGGCAATAATATTGAAGACCTGTGCTCCAGAACTTGCCACGCCCCTAGCCAAGCTGTTCCAGTACAGTTGTGATGCTGGCATCTACCCGGCAATGTGGAAAATTGCCCAGGTATGTCCAACCTGGCTAATTACTGCCCCATCAGCCTTAGCCTACTCTCAATCATCAGTAAAGTGATGGAAGGTGTCATCAACAGTGCCATCAAGCAACACTTGCCACGCAATAACCTGCTTAGTGATGCTCAGTTTGGGTTTCGCCAGGCCCACTCAGCTCCTGACCTCATCGCAGCCTTGGTTCAAACATGGACAAGAGAGCTGAACTTGAGAGGTGAGGTGACAGTGACTGCCCTTGACATCAAGGCACCATTTGACCAAGTATGGCTCAAGGAGCCATAGCAAAACTGGAGTCAATGGGAATCAGGGGGAAAACTCTCCTCTGGTTGGAGTCATACCCAACGCAAAGGAAGATGGTTGTGGTTGTTAGAGGTCAATCATCTCAGCTCCAGGACATTACTGCAGGAGTTCCTCAGGGTAGTGCCCTAGGCCCAACCATCTTCTGCTTCATCAATAACCTATCTTCAATCATAAGGTCAGAAGCGGGGATGTTTGCTGTTGATTACATAATGTTCAGCACCATTCGTGACCCCACAGGTACTGAAGCAGTGTGGAAATGCAGCAAGACCTGGCCAATATCCAGACTTGGGATGATAAGTGGAAAGTAACATTCGCGCCACACAAGTACCAGGCAATGACTATCTCCAACAAGAGAGAATCTAACCCTCTCCATCTCCCCTTTATATTCAATGGCATTACCATTGCTGAATCCCCCACTATCAACATCCTAGGGCCTACCATTGACCAGAAACTGAACTGGAGTAGCCGTCTAAATACCGTGGCTACAAGAGCAGGTCAGAGGCCAGGAATCCTGCAGCAAGTAACTCACCTCCTGACTCCCCAAAGCCTGTCCACCATCTGCAAGGCACAAGTCAGGAGTGTGATGGAATACTCTTTTCTTGCCTGGATGGGTGCAGCTCCAACAACACTCAAGAAGCTCGACACCATCCAAGACAAAGCAGTCCGCTTGATTGGTACCCCATCCACAAACATTCACTCCCTCCACCACCGACGCACAGTGGCAGCAGTGTGTACAAGATGCACTGCAGCAAGATTCCTTAGACGACACCTTCCAAACCTGCGGCCTTTACCAACTTTAAGAACCAGGCAGCAAATTCATGGCGAACACTACCACCTGCAAGTTCCCGTCCAAGTCACACACCATACCTGTTGGACAGCGAGATGCACTCAGAGGTTTCCTGCACTACGTGCCTGATTCTTTTTGACTGTCTGGTGGTCACCCATTCCCTCTTTCCCTGCATACTCTTAAGCAGTGGGGTGACCACATCTATAAATGTGCTATCCACGTAGCTTTCATCCTCATGAATACACCCCAGTGTCGCCAGCTGCCGCTCAAGTTCCAAACCTGGAGCTCAAGCTGCTGCAATTGATGACACTTCCTTTTTTTAAAATTCATTCATGGGATGTTGGTGTTGCTGGCCCGGCCAGCATTTATTGCCCATCCTTAATTGCCCTTGAGAAGCTGGTGGTGAGCTGCCTTCTTGAACCGCTGTAGTCCATGTGGGGTAGGTACACCCACAGTGTTGTTAGGAAGGGACTTCCAGGATTTTATCCCAGCAGTAGTGAAGGAACGGCGATATAGTTCCAAGTCAGGATGGTGTGTGACTTGGAGGGGAATACTGAGAAGTGATGCTTCACCTGGGGAGTACAGCCAGAGGCAAGTCCATGGCACCATGGGTGGCTCAGCTGCAGGGAAAACTGGAAGACCCATAGTGATAGGTGATTTAATCATAAAGGGAACAGACAGGCGTTTCTGTGGTTGCAGACATGAATCTAGAATGATGTGTTGCCTCCCTGGTGCCAGGGTCAAGGATGTCACTGAGCGGCTGCAGAGCGTCCTGAAGAGAGAGGGTGAACAGCCAGCAGTGGTGGTCCACGTCGGAACCAACGACATAGGTAGAAAGTGGGATTTGGTATTGCAGTCAGAATTTAGGGAACAAGGTAAGAAATTAGCAAGTAGGACCTGAAAAGTAGTAATCTCCAGATTATTCTCAGTGCCATGTGCAAGTGAGTATAGAAATAGAAGAATAAGACAGACGAATGCGTGCTGGAAAGATGGTGCAGGAGGGAGGGCTTTAGATTCTTGGGACATTGGGACTGGCTCTGGGTAAGATGGGATCTGTACAGGCCGGAGGGGTTGCACCTGAACAGAGCCGTCCTTGTGGGACGTTTTGCTTGTGCTGTTGGGGAGGGTTTAAATTAGTTTGACAGGGGGATGGGGAATGGAGTAGACTCAGCTGGGACAAAATCAGAAATTTAAAATGGAAGGAGGAAAGTTAATGGATGAGTCCGGAAGACAATGGCAACGAGGGTTAGAAAATTAGAAGAAGAGTTTGGCAGTGCTCAAAGGAATCTATTTCAACACAAAGAGTACAGCAAATAAAGCAGATGAGCTGAGGGCACAGATGGACTCGTGGCAGTATGATATCATAACTATTACAGAAACCTGGCTTAAGGAGGGACAGGGATGGCAGCTCAACGTCCGTGGTTACAGGGTTTTCAGACGTGATTGGGAGAGGGATAAGAAAGGAGGAGGAGTGGTAATTTTGGTCAAGGAAACTATTACAGCTGTGAGGAGGGATGATATGTTGGAAGGTTCATCAAATGAGACCATATGGATTGAGTTGAGGAACAAAAAGGGGAAATCACACTGCTGGGAATGTACTATAGACCCCCAAACAGTCAGAGGGAGATAGAATACAATGTAGACAAATCTCTGAGAAGTTCAAGAACATTAGGGCAGTAATAGTAGGGGATTTTAACTACCCCAATATTAACTGGGATAGTTTTAGTGTGAAAGGAATTGAGCAAGCAGAATTCTTGAGGTGCATTCAGGAGAACTTTTTTGGCCAGTAAGTAGCAAATCCAATAAGAGAGAGAGTAGTTTTAGACTTAGTTTTAAGAAATGAAGATGGGCAGTTGGAAGGAGTGACAGTGGGAGGGCATTTTGGAGTTCTTTTTTTTTTTCTTTCTTTTGGGCCTCCTTATCTCGAGAGACAATGGATACGCGCCTGGAGGTGGTCAGTGGTTTGTGAAGCAGCGCCTGGAGTGGCTATAAAGGCCAATTCTAGAGTGACAGGCTCTTCCACAGGTGCTGCAGAGAAATTTGTTTGTTGGGGCTGTTGCACAGTTGGCTCTCCCCTTGCGCCTCTGTCTTTTTTCCTGCCAACTACTAAGTCTCTTCGACTCGCCACAATTTAGCCCTGTCTTTGTGGCTGCCCGCCAGCTCTGGCGAATGCTGGCAACTGACTCCCACGACTTGTGATCAATGTCACACGATTTCATGTCGCGTTTGCAGACGTCTTTATAACGGAGACATGGACGGCCGGTGGGTCTGATACCAGTGGCGAGCTCGCTGTACAATGTGTCTTTGGGGATCCTGCCATCTTCCATGCGGCTCACATGGCCAAGCCATCTCAAGCGCCGCTGACTCAGTAGTGTGTATAAGCTGGGGATGTTGGCCGCTTCAAGGACTTCTGTGTTGGAGATATAGTCCTGCCACCTGATGCCAAGTATTCTCCGAAGGCAGCGAAGATGGAATGAATTGAGACGTCGCTCTTGGCTGGCATACGTTGTCCAGGCCTCGCTGCCGTAGAGCAAGGTACTGAGGACACAGGCCTGATACACTCGGACTTTTGTGTTCCGTGTCAGTGCGCCATTTTCCCACACTCTCTTGGCCAGTCTGAACATAGCAGTGGAAGCCTTACCCATGCGCTTGTTGATTTCTGCATCTAGAGACAGGTTACTGGTGATAGTTGAGCCTAGGTAGGTGAACTCTTGAACCACTTCCAGAGCGTGGTCGCCAATATTGATGGATGGAGCATTTCTGACATCCTGCCCCATGATGTTCGTTTTCTTGAGGCTGATGGTTAGGCCAAATTCATTGCAGGCAGACGCAAACCTGTCGATGAGACTCTGCAGGCATTCTTCAGTGTGAGATGTTAAAGCAGCATCGTCAGCAAAGAGGAGTTCTCTGATGAGGACTTTCCGTACTTTGGACTTCGCTCTTAGACGGGCAAGGTTGAACAACCTGCCCCCTGATCTTGTGTGGAGGAAAATTCCTTCTTCAGAGGATTTGAACGCATGTGAAAGCAGCAGGGAGAAGAAAATCCCAAAAAGTGTGGGTGCGAGAACACAGCCCTGTTTCACACCACTCAGGATAGGAAAGGGCTCTGATGAGGAGCCACCATGTTGAATTGTGCCTTTCATATTGTCATGGAATGAGGTGATGATACTTAGTAGCTTTGGTGGACATCCGATCTTTTCTAGTAGTCTGAAGAGACCACGTCTGCTGACGAGGTCAAAGGCTTTGGTGAGATCAATGAAAGCAATGTAGAGGGGCATCTGTTGTTCACGGCATTTCTCCTGTATTTTAACTACCCCAATATTAACTGGGATAGTTTTAGTGTGAAAGGAATTGAGCAAGCAGAATTCTTGAGGTGCATTCAGGAGAACTTTTTTGGCCAGTAAGTAGCAAATCCAATAAGAGAGAGAGTAGTTTTAGACTTAGTTTTAAGAAATGAAGATGGGCAGTTGGAAGGAGTGACAGTGGGAGGGCATTTTGGAGTAGTGATCATAATTCAGTCAATTTTGATATAATTATGGAAAAGGACAGTGATCGAACAGGAGTTACGAGTTCTCAATTGGGGCAAGGCCAATTTTACTAAACTGAGGAGTAATTTAGCGAAAGTGGACTGGAAACAGCTACCTGAAGGTAAATCAGTGTCAGAGCAGTGGGAGGCATTCAAAGGGGAGATTCAAGGGATTCAGAGTAAACATGTTCCCACAAAGAAAAAGGGTGAGACTGCCATATCTAGAGCCCCATGGATGTCAAGGAGCCTACAGGGTAAGATAAGGCAGAAAAGGAAAGCTTATGTCCAACACCGAGAACTCAATACTACAGAAAGACGAGGAGTATAGAAAGTGGAAGGGTCACTGACCCGAAACGTTGACTCTGCTTCTCTTTTCACAGATGCTGCCAGACCTGCTGAGTGGTTCCAGCATTTCTTGTTTTTATTACAAGAGCATGGAGGTTATGCTGGAACTGTATAACTCATTGGTTGGCTCACGACTTGAGTACTGCGTGCAGTTCTGGTCACCTCATTACAGAAAGGATATAATTGCACTAGAGAGGGTACAGAGGAGATTTATGAGGATGTTGCCAGAACTGGAAAAATGCAGCTATGAGGAAAGATTGGATAGGCTTGGGTTGTTCTCCTTGGAACAGAGATGGCTGAGGAGAGATCTGATTGAAATGTACAAAATTTTGAGGGGCCTGGATACAGTGGCAGTGAAGGGTCTGCTTACCTTAGCAGAGAGGTCAGTGACAAGGGGGCATAGATTTAAAGTGGTTGGTAGAAAGATTAGAGGGGCAATGAGGAAAGACTTTTTCACCCAGAGGGTGGTGATAGTTTGGAAAGGGTAGTTGAGGCGGTGACCCTCAACTCATTCAAAAGGAGTCTGGATATGCACCTCAAGTGGCATAACTGCAGGGCTACGGACCATAAGCTGGAAGACGGGATTAGAATAGGTGGATTCTTTTTCGGCCAGCACAGACACGATGAGCCAAGTGGCCTCTTTCTGTGCCTTAAACTTTCTATGATTCTATCTCATTGAAACATGTAAGATTCTGAGGGGGCTTGACAGGGTAGATGCTGAGAGTTTGTTTACCCTTGTGGGGAAATCTAGAACTAGGAGACACAGTTTCAGAAAAAGGGTTCTCCCTTTTAAGATAGAGGTGTGGAGGAATTTCTTCTGAGGGTTGTTAACCTTTGGAAATCTCTTCAAGAAATGCTGGATTCACTCAGCAGGTCTAGCAGCATCTGTGGAAAGAGAAGCAGAGTTAACGTTTCGGGTCAGTGACCCTTCTTCGGAACTGACAAATATTAGAAAAGTCACAGATTATAAACAAGTGAGGTGGGGGTTGGGCAAGAGATAACAAAGGAGAAGGTGCAGATTGGACCAGGCCACATAGCTGACCAAAAGGTCACGGAGCAATTTGTCAGTTGCCCCCCAACTGACACCTCTTGCCTTGCTGGGACCAGACCAATTGCCCCCGGTGAGGCCCCAAAAACTTACCGGTACTCTCAGTCATCTTCCTCCTGAATCAGGGTTGCAGTCCCAACAGTGGCCACTGCTCCCAGTGGCACTGCTGGGACTAAGAGCTGCTGGCCTGCTGATTGGCTGGCAGCTCCATTAGGCGGGACTTCCTGCCTCAATGAGGTGGAAGTCCTGCCCAAGAGCAATTAGGGGCCGAGGGACTGTAAAATCCAGTCTGGGTCCCCAGGCCTGGAAGAGGCGGGATTGCCACTGACTTTTCTGCCAGTGGACGTCTTTACCCCCCATCCCCCGCACTGTAAAATCCAGTCCTTGATCTCAAAAATCTAGACTCATTGCAATGCAGTACTGATGAATGCTACACTGTCAGAGTTGCTGTCTTTCGGATGAGACATTAATCTGAAGCCCTGTTTGTTTTCTCAGGTGGATGTAAAAGATTCCCTGGCAGTATTATGAAGAAGAGTAGGGAAGTTATCCCAGATGTCCTGACCAATGTTTATCCCTCAATCAGCATCACAAAAGCAGATTTTCTGGTCGTTGTCTCATTGCGGCTTTTGGGAACCTGCTGTGCACAAATTGACTGTTGTACTTTCTGTACTATAACAGTGACTACACTTCAAAAGCACATGGTTAGCTGTAACACAGTTTGTGATATCCTGAGGTTGTCAAAGGTGTTACAAAAAACAAGTCCATCTTTCTTTCAATACTCCTGCCTATCCTATTGATTGAGAGAATGTACCTTTCTGCTTACATGTGTAAGGGCATGCAAATAATTTTCAAATACATCTTAAAAATAAATCATAGGGTCTGGAGAAGACTCGGAGGGTGGAGTTACAGAACGGTAAGTATAAAAAACTTACCTGGGGGATTCGCGGCCTGCATTCACAGAGAAGACTCGGAGGGCGTAGTTCTGGACTGGTAAGTATAAAAAAACTTACCTCTGGTTAAAAAAAACTGACTGATGTCACAGGAAAGCTGTGACCTGATTGGCTGGTAGGGAATTTGTACTGAATTTGAAAATAAAACATTGGTAAAAATTGATTAAAACCCTAATTAATTAATAAGTAGAGTAACTAAACCAGAGGGAGGAGATTACTGTATTTAGTTAGCATTTAATATTTATAGCAGAAATCGAGCACTAGGGACCATATAGTTAATTAGAACAATTTAGGAAGGATTTAATAAGTATTTATTTTATATTAATTAACGAATTAGTGCTAGAAATATCAGTTGGAGAGATGAAGTGCTTCACCTGTGAGATGTGGGAAGTCCGTGATGCTTCCAGCGTTCCGGGCGACTACATCTGCAGGAAGTGTACCCAGTTGCACCTCCTCACAGACCGCATGGATCGGTTGGAGTGGCAACTGGTTGCACTTAGGAGCATGCAGGTGGCAGAAGGTGTCATAGACAGGAGTTTTAGAGAAGTGGTTACACCCAAGGTGCAGGCAGATAGATGGGTGACCGCTCGACGGGGCAGGCAGTCAGTGCAGGAATCCCCTGTGGCTATCCCCCTCTCTAACAAGTATACCGTTTTGGATACTGTTGGGGGGATGGCCTATCAGGGGAAAACTGCAGCAGCCAGAGCTGTGGCACCATGGCTGGCTCTGTTGTTCAGCAGGGAGGGACAAAGCGCAGAAGAGCAATAATTAAAGGGGACTCTATAGTCAGGGGCATAGATAGGCGCTTCTGTGGATGTTAAGGAGACTCCAGGATGATATGTTGCCTCCCTGGTGCCAGGGTCAAGGATGTCTCTGAACGGACAGGGGGCATTCTGAAGGGGAAGGGTGAACAGCCAGAGGTTGTGGTACACATCGGTACCAATGACATAGGCAGGAAGAGTGATGAGGTCCTGCAGGGGGAGTTTAGGGAGTTAGGTAGAAAGTTAAAAAAACAGGACCTCTAGGGTTGTAATCTCAGGATTACTCCCTGTACCATGTGCCAGTGAGGCTAGAAATAGGAAGATAGTGCAGCTAAACACGTGGCTGAACAGCTGGTGTAGAAGGGGGGGTTTCAGATATCCGGACCATTGGGATCTCTTCAGGGACAGATGGGACGTGTACAAGAAGGACGGGTTGCATCTAAACTGGAGTGGCACAAATATCCTGGCTGCGAGGTTTGCTAGCGCCACTTGGGAGGGTTTAAACTAGTGTGGCAGGGGGGTGGGAACCAGAGCAGTAGGACAGCAAGTGAAATGAATGAAGGGGAACTAGTAAATAAGGCCAGTAAGACTAAGAGGAAGAGCAGGCAAGGAGATGTTGCGGAGAACAGCGGGACTGGTGGTCTGAAGTGCATTTGTTTCAATGCAAGAAGTATAACAGGTAAGGCAGATGAACTTAGAGCTTGGATTAGTACTTGGAACTATGATGTTGCTATTACAGAGACTTGGTTGAGGGAAGGACAGGATTCGCAGCTAAATGTTCCAGGATTTAAAAGCTTCAGGCGGATAGAGGGGGATGTAAAAGGGGTGGGGGAGTTGCATTACTGGTTAAGGAGAATATCACAGCTGTACTGTGGGAGGACACCTCGGAGGGGTCATGCAGCGAGGCAATATGGGTGGAGCTCAGGAATAGGAAGGGTGCAGTCACGATGTTGGGGGTTTACTACAGGCCTCCCAACAGCCAGCGGGAGGTAGAGGAGCAGATATGTAGACCGATTTTGGAAAGATGTAAAGGTAACCGGGTTGTAGTGGTGGGTGATTTTAATTTCCCCTATATTGACTCGGACTCACTTAGTGCCAGGGGTTTGGATGGGGCAGAATTTGTAAGGAGCATCCAGGAGGGCTTCTTGAAACAATATGTAGATAGTCCATCTAGGGATGGGGCCGTACTGGACCTGGTATTGGGGAATGAGCCCGGCCAGGTGGTCGAAGTTTCAGTAGGGGAGCATTTCGGGAACAGTGACCATAATTCCATAAGTTTTAAGGCACTTGTGGATAAGGATAAGAGTAGTCCTCGGGTGAAGGTGCTAAATTGGGGGAAAGCTAATTATAACAATATTAGGCAAGAACTGCACAATTTAGATTGGGGGCGGCTGTTTGAGGGTAAATCAACATCTGACATGTGGGAGTCTTTGAAACATCAGTTGATCAGAATCTAGGACCAGCATGTTCCTGTGAGGAAGAAGGACAAGTTTGGCAAGTTTCGGGAACCTTGGATAACGCGGGATATTGTGAGCCTAGTCCAAAAGAAAAAAGAAGCATTCGTAAGGGTTGGAAGGCTAGGAACAGATGAATCCCTTGAGGAATATCAAAAAAAGTAGGAAGGAACTTAAGCAAGGAGTCAGGAGGGCTAAAAGGGGTCATGTAAAGTCATTGGCAAACAGGATTAATGAAAATCCCAAGGCTTTTTATATGTATATAAAGAGCAGAATTTGCTCGAGTCGCTCTGAACAGGCTCCAGAAGCTGGCCGAGCGCGTCTACCCTGAGGCACAGTGTGGCTTTCGTGCAGAGAGATCGACTATTGACATGCTGTTCTCCCTTCGTCAGATACAGGAGAAATGCCGTGAACAACAGATGCCCCTCTACATTGCTTTCATTGATCTCACCAAAGCCTTTGACCTCGTCAGCAGACGTGGTCTCTTCAGACTACTAGAAAAGATCGGATGTCCACCAAAGCTACTAAGTATCATCACCTCATTCCATGACAATATGAAAGGCACAATTCAACATGGTGGCTCCTCATCAGAGCCCTTTCCTATCCTGAGTGGTGTGAAACAGGGCTGTGTTCTCGCACCCACACTTTTTGGGATTTTCTTCTCCCTGCTGCTTTCACATGCGTTCAAATCCTCTGAAGAAGGAATTTTCCTCCACACAAGATCAGGGGGCAGGTTGTTCAACCTTGCCCGTCTAAGAGCGAAGTCCAAAGTACGGAAAGTCCTCATCAGAGAACTCCTCTTTGCTGACGATGCTGCTTTAACATCTCACACTGAAGAATGCCTGCAAAGTCTCATCGACAGGTTTGCGTCTGCTTGCAATGAATTTGGCCTAACCATCAGCCTCAAGAAAACGAACATCATGGGGCAGGATGTCAGAAATGCTCCATCCATCAATATTGGCGACCACGCTCTGGAAGTGGTTCAAGAGTTCACCTACCTAGGCTCAACTATCACCAGTAACCTGTCTCTAGATGCAGAAATCAACAAGCGCATGGGTAAGGCTTCCACTGCTATGTTCAGACTGGCCAAGAGAGTGTGGGAAAATGGCGCACTGACACGGAACACAAAAGTCCGAGTGTATCAGGCCTGTGTCCTCAGTACCTTGCTCTACGGCAGCGAGGCCTGGACAACGTATGCCAGCCAAGAGCGACGTCTCAATTCATTCCATCTTCGCTGCCTTCGGAGAATACTTGGCATCAGGTGGCAGGACTATATCTCCAACACAGAAGTCCTTGAAGCGGCCAACATCCCCAGCTTAGACACACTACTGAGTCAGCGGCGCTTGAGGTGGCTTGGCCATGTGAGCCGCATGGAAGATGGCAGGATCCCCAAAGACACATTGTACAGCGAGCTCGCCACTGGTATCAGACCCACCGGCCGTCCATGTCTCCGTTATAAAGACGTCTGCAAACGCGACATGAAATCGTGTGACATTGATCACAAGTCGTGGGAGTCAGTTGCCAGCATTCGCCAGAGCTGGCGGGCAGCCATAAAGATAGGGCTAAATTGTGGCGAGTCGAAGAGACTTAGTAGTTGGCAGGAAAAAAGACAGAGGCGCAAGGGGAGAGCCAACTGTGCAACAGCCCCAACAAACAAATTTCTCTGCAGCACCTGTGGAAGAGCCTGTCACTCCAGAATTGGCCTTTATAGCCACTCCAGGCGCTGCTTCACAAACCACTGACCACCTCCAGGCGCGTATCCATTGTCTCTCGAGATAAGGAGGCCCAAAAGAAAAGAAAGAAAAGAAAGAATAAAGAGCAAGGGTTGGCCCACTCAAGAACAGAGAAGGGAATCTATGTGTGGAGCCAGAGGAAATGGGTGAGGTACTAAATGAGTACTTTGCATCAGTATTCACCAAGGAGAAGGACTTGGTGGATGATGAGCATAGGGAAGGGAGTGTAGATAGTCTCGGTCATCTCATTATCAAAAAGGAGGAGGTGTTGGGTGTCTTGCAAAGCATTAAGATAGATAGGTCCCCAGGACCTGATGGGATCTACCCCAGAATACTGAGGGAGGCAAGGGAAGGAATTGCTGGGGCCCTGACAGAAATCTTTGTATTCTCATTGGCAACAGGTGAGGTCCCAGAGGACTGGAGAATAGCCAATGTTGTTCCTTTGTTTAAGAAGAGTAGCGAGGATAATCCAGGAAATTATAGGCCGGTGAGCCTTACATCAGTGGTAGGGAAATTATTAGAGAGGATTCTTCGGGACAGGATTTATTAGCGAGAGGCAGCATGGATTTGTGAAGGGGAGGTTGTGTCTCAGTAATTTGATTGAGTTTTTTGAGGAAGTGACAAAGATGATTGATGAAGGAAGGGCAGTGGATGTTATCGATATGGACTTCAGTAAAGCCTTTGACAAGGTCCCTTATGGCAGATCGGTGCAAAAGGTGAAGTCACATGGGATCAGAGGCGAGCTGGCAAGATGGATACAGAACTGGCTCGGTCATAGAAGACAGAGGGTAGCAGTGGAAGGCTGCTTTTCTGAATGGAGGGATGTAACTGGTGGTGTTCCGCAGGGATCAGTGCTGGGACCTTTGCTGTTTGTATTTTAAATATAAATGATTTGGAGGAAAATGTAGCTGGTCTGATTAGTAAGTTTGCGGATGACACAAAGGTTGGTGGAGTTGCGGACAGTGATGAGGATTGTCAAAGGATACAGCAGGATATAGATCGGTTGGAGACTTGGGCGGAGAAATGACAGATGGAGTTTAATCCGGACAAATGTGAGGTAATGCATTTTGGAAGGTCTAATGCAGGTGGGAAGTATACAGTAAATGGCAGAACCCTTAGGAGTATTGGCAGGCAGAGAGATCTGGGCGTACAGGTCCACAGGTCACTGAAAGTGGCAACGCAGGTGGAGAAGGTAGTTAAGAAGCCATGCAGCATGCTTGCCTTCATCGGTCAGGGCATAGAGTATAAAAATAGGCAAGTCATGTTGCAGCTGTACAGAACCTTAGTTAGGGCACACTTAGAATATTGCGTGCAATTCTGGTCGCCACACTACCAGAAGGACGTGGAGGCTTTGTAGAGGGTACAGAAGAGGTTTACCAGGATGTTGCCTGGTCTGGAGGGCATTAGCTCTGAGGAGAGGTTGGAAAAACTCGGATTGTTTTCACTGGAACGACGGAGGTGGAGGGGTGACATGATAGAGGTTTACAAAGTTATTAGCGGCATGGACAGAGTGGATAGTCAGAAGCTTTTTCCCAGGGTGGAAGAGTCAGTTACTAGGGGACATAGGTTTAAGGTGAGAGGGGCAAAGTTTAGAGGGGATGTGCGAGGCAAGTTCTTTACACAGAGGATGGTGAGTGCCTGGAACTTGCTGCCGAGGGAGGTGATGGAAGCAGATACAATAGCAACATTTAAGAGGCATCTTAACAAATACATGAATAGGATGGGAATAGAGGGATACAGACCCCGGAAGTGCTGAAGGTTTTAGTTTAGGCAGGCATCAAGATCGGCGCAGGCTTGTAGGGCCGAATGGCCTGTTCCTGTGCTGTACTGTTCTTTGTTCTAATGGGGGAGCAAGGATGCTGCAATTGATTGTTGCTATTTTCATTATATCTGCTTGGTCGTGTAAGTCGAGCTCAGATTACAGACACTAAGAATACATCTTTGCAAATGAGGAGATTCTTCAAAATGAAGATGCAGTTCTGGTGTTCTTTCTTCACCCCCTCCCTCAGCTTTCTCCATTCTGCTCCGTCATGTGTGAATCATGGTAGGTTTGTCGTTTACAAGGTGCTTTCAGCTGTCTCAAGTGACAGTTCTTCCTGTGCAGAGCGTGTGTGCTAGCAGATTATTTTGCCACAGAGGGGGAATTAGGGCATCACCTCATGTCCTGGCCTAACGTCCACCCACATGAACTTTATTGCAGAGGTGACTAGGTAATAATCAGCAGCAACAACCTAGGCTGATTTTATTACTTCCCCTTCTTTCCCTAGCGGTGTCGTGGTTATGTTACTGGTACTATTAATCCAGAGGCATGAACCAATAATCCAGGGAATGCGAGTTCAAATCCCACCGTGACAGTTTTAGAATTTGATTTCAGTTTAAAATATTTGGAACTAAAAATCTGGCATCAGTAAAAGTGACCAAGAAGCTGTCGGGTTGTCAGAAATATCCAGCTGGTTTACTAATGCCGTTTAGGGATCGAAACCTGTTGTCGCTACCCAGTCCAGCCAACATATATGGCTTTAGCCACACACCAATGTGGTTGACTCTTAATTGCCCTCTTAAGCGTTCTCGCCAGCCACCAGGGTAACAAGAGATGGGTAATAAACGCCGGCCTTGCTGGTGAAGTTCACATCCCGAGAATGAATATTGAAAAGCACAGGCATTGTAGTATCATGACTTCAATTACGATTAGTTAACTTTGCACAGACTGAGCTTCTCACTGCTTTGTGTGGCTCATTAGCACAAAGAGGTTTTTGAGTGGCCTCACAGTGACTTTTTAAAAAAATCTGTACTTTTTGTTCAATTGGATGGGTAAAATCTACAGCTTGGCAACAGGCGCCAACATCAAAAACAACAACTCAGCTTCACATGTCAGCGTCACATGCAGCACTTGTGGCAGAACATGCCTCTCAAGGATTGGTCTTTACAGCCATCAGCAAAAGTTCGCCAAGAGAAGACACTCCACCTAAATGGATTGTTTGCTGCATGTCCATCATCTTCCATAGATGGAAGGATGCCAACCAATTGTAGTAAGAAAGGATTAATTAAAGACCTCACAGTAAAAGTTCCTGTAGGCAAGAGTGATCATAACATGATAGATTTTCACATACTGTTTGAGGGTGAGAAATGTGGGTCTGAAACTAGTGTCTTAAATAAAGACAAATACAAGGGTATGAAGGTAAAGTTGGCTGGGAAATAGGTTAAAAGGTAAGATGGTAGAGAAGCAGTGGCAGACATTTAAGAAGATATTTCATAACTCTCAACAAAATATATTCCATTGAGGAAGAAAGACTCTACCAGAAGGATGCACCATCTGTGGCTAACGAAGGAAGTTAGGGGCGGTCTCAAATTGAAAGAAAAGGTGTAAAATGCTGCGAAGATTCGTGGTTGGCCAGAAGATTGGGAAAATTTTAGAAACCAGCAAAGGATGACTGGAAAAAAAAAAGGGAGAAATAATAGTATGAGAGAAAACTAGCAAGAAATATAAATACAGACAGTAAAAGCTTCTACAAATATATGAAAAGGAAAAGAGTAGCTAAAGTGAGCTTTGGTCCCTTAGAGGGTGAGACTGGGGAATTAATAATGGAAAAGAAGGAAAAAGCAGAGGCTTTGAACAAGTATTTTCTATCCGTCTTCACAGTAGAAAAAGCATCCCAAGTATAGCAGAAAATCAGGAGGCAAAAGGGAGGGAGGAACTTGAAACAATCACTATCACTAGAGAAAAAGTAATCAGACTAAAGGCTGACAAGTCCCCTGGACTATCTCTGCATTCGAGGGGTTTAAAGGAAGTAGCTGCAGAGATAGTGGATGCATTGGTTATAATCTTCCAAACTTTCCTAGATTCTGGAAAGGTCCAGCGGATTGTCAAACCACAAATGTAACACCTCTGATCAAGAAAGGAGGGAGACAGAAAGCCAGAATCTATAGGCCAATTAGCCTAATGTCTTTCATTGGGAAAATGCTAGAATCCATTATTAAAGAGGTAGTAGCAGGACATCTAGAAAATCACAAGACAATCCGGCAGAGTCAACATGGTTTTGTGAAAGGAAAATCATGTTTGACAAATTTATAAGAGTTCCTTGAGGACTTATCAAGCAGGGTGGATAAAGGGGAAGCAGTAGATGTATTTGAACTTCCAAAAAGCATTTGATAAGGTGCCACATAAAAGGCTATTGCACAAGATAAGAGCTCATGGTGTTGGGTGTGATATATTCGCATGGGTAGAGGAATGGCTAACTAAAGGAAACAGACTATCAGGGTAAATGGGTCATTTTCAGGATAGCAAACTAGCTAGTGGAGTGCCGCAGGGATCAGCGCCAGGGCCTCAACTATTTACAATCTATCTTAATGATTTGCATGAAGGGACCGACTGTATTGTAAGCAAATTTGCTGATGACACGCAGATATGTGGGAAAGCAAGTTGTGAAGAGGATGCAAAGAGTCTGCAAAGAGATATAGATAGGTTAAGTGAGTGGGCAAAAATTTAGCAGATGGAGTATAACGTTGGAAAATGTGAGGTTGTCCACTTTGACAGGAAGTATAGAAAAGCAGAATATTATTTATATAGAGACTGCAGCATGCTGTGGTACAGAGGGACCTCGGTGTCCTTGTACATGAATCACATAAAGTCAGCATTCAGGTACAACAATTAATTAGGAAGGCAAATGGAATGTTGGCCTTTATTGCAAGAGGGCTGGAGTATACAAGTAGGTAAGTCTTGCTGCAACTCTTCAGGGCACTGGCGAGACCGCACCTAGAGTCCTGTGTACAGTTTACGTCACCTTATTTAAGGAGGGATATACCTGCATTGGAAGCAGTTCAGAGATGGTTCACTAGGCTGATTCCTGGGATGAAGGGGTTTGTCTTATGAGGAAAGCTTGTGAATGTTGGGTCTATACTCATTGGAATTGAGAACATTGGGGTGATCTGATTGAAACATGTAAGATTCTGAGGGGGTTTGTCAGGTTAGATGCTGAGAGGATGTTTCTCCTCATGAGGGAATCTAGAACTAGGGGAGACAGTTTGTAATTAAGGGGTCTCACATTTAAGACTGAGATGAGGAGGAATTTTTTTTGAGAGATGTTAGTGTTTGGAACTCTCTTCCCCAGCGAGCGGTGAAGGCTGGATCATTGAATATATTCAAGGCTGAGTTAGATTTTTGATTGACAAGGGAGTCGAGGGTTATGGGGGGCAGGCAGGAAAGTGTAGTTAAGGCCATAATCAAATCAGCCATGATCTTATTGAACAACGGGACAGGCTTGAGGGTTCAGATGGCCTACTCCTGCTCCTATTTCCTATTTTGTTGTGTTCTCGTGAGACACAGCTCATGACCAAAACTGCAGCAACTTCTCAGGGTGATTTCTCCAACAAAATACAGTGAGTGAAGGATAGTTACTGAACATAAATCGTGTGTTCAAAATCAATCCCAGTCAATGACAGTAATGCGGTCTCCAGGAGGGATTGACGGGAGAATTACCCAATCACCAATCTGGAGTGGTAATATCACTATGTACAGCCTTGTTATTTGTGCTTATTAGAAAGTGAGACTCAGATGGCTCTGCCTCCCTTGAATGTCAGCACCAACAGTAGGTGAGGGAGTGTGTTCGGGTTAATATAGCGAGATCAATGAGATTAGCTTGGAAAAAGGTGGGAGCTTATTACTGCAAGCTGACTGAATTCAGCAGTGGGGTGTCAGCTGTGAGAAGTAGCAGAAAGACCTGGATGTTCATCTTAAGAAGTGTTTGTCATAGAATTGTACAGCATAGAAAGAGGCTATTTGGCCCATCCACCTATGGCAGCTCTTCCAAAGTTTTAAAAAGTTGAATAATTATATTGGTGACTGTAGCGCCAAGTATTCGACTTTTGGCTGAACGCTTTGGGCTGAATTTTACCGGCCCCCTGACATTGGGGGTGGGGGGGCGGCACCCAGAAAATGGTTCCGGGAGAGGCCCATCACGGGCCTTGGCGCCGGGAAGACCCTGTCCCATATTGCTGGCGGTGCAAGGCCCCGTGACGGCCCCCCCCCCACCACTCGGCGACAGGGCCGATATATAAATATATGAAAATGATTGAATTAAATACTTACCCGCTCCCACCGTCCATTCCATTGCCATATTGGTGGCGGCAGCCGTCACGGCCATTTGGAGATTTGATGTGGGACACTGGTGGGAAGGGGGGAGCATGGAAATTATTTCAGTGTGGGGTGGGAGCGGGAAAAACTATTCCGATTGGTGCAGGGGATGGTGAGAAGGGGTTGAAGGTAAAAGTTACTGAATGTTTGGGGAGGAAAGGTCAGGTACTCAAAGTAAGTATTTTGGGGGGGGGTGAGAGGGCAAGGAATGAAGTAAATTGATATTGTGGGGGGAGGGTGGTGGGAGAGGGGATGGAAACATTTCTTTCATTGTTCAAATAATTTTTAATGTGCCTATTCCTTTGAAGTTCAGTATTTAATGTTAGGGCTGGAAGCCCTTTAAAAATGATGGTGGCACCAGATACCGTTACCGGGGATGGTTCGCCCGCCCCCTCCCACGCGTGCGCCCCGCCAACTTTTGAAGCTGGCCTCCGAGATCGGTGGCGAGCTGGTAAAGTTCAGCCCTTTATTTTAAACCATTTGATAAATGATGATGTCTGCCTTGATACTAGGGTTGAATCATGTCAAGATACTGTTGGGCAGAAAGCAGTAAAGAATTGCTTGGTTTTTTTATTAGTATAGTTTGATTCTAGAAACATAGTGTTCCATAGGGTTCCCTCTCAGCCGTCACCTGGTCTTACTGTAACAGTTTAATTTTAAACACACCATGTTTTTAGCTTCCCCTTGTTCACCGCTTTCCAATTATAAGGCAAAGAAACCAGCATAAACAGGTTTTCTTAAGCTTAAAGGAAAAAGGTTGAAATTTATTAAACTTCAACTCTAATTCAGTTAATGCCTACAGATATACGATGGGCCGACACTAGCATGCATACGCAATACACACGTGCAGATAGAGACAGAAAAGAGCAGAAGAAAAATAGTGGAAATGTTTGAGGCAATATCTGAAGTGTTTTTGTTACGGTTCTTCGAGCTCACTGTAGAGTTCTTGATTTTAGGTAGATCTTGCTTTTCATTGGGGCCCAGTATTCTTCTTTAAACCTTGTTTGTTGTCGGAGACTTTTCTCTCTTGGGGTTCATATGTCTTCAGTGGATTTGGAGTTATGTGAGAAAGAGATGAGAGCAGACAGGAGAGGCTATGGTGA